>NC_138304.1:51385000-52775000 GCF_965601325.2 Salmo salar
ACTATACAGGTGTATGTTGTCTAGGTAATATACTGACTATACAGGTGTATGTTGTCTAGGTAATATACTGACTATACAGGTGTATGTTGTCTAGGTAATATACTGACTATACAGATGAATGTTGTCTAGGTAATATACTGACTATACAGGTGTATGTTGTCTAGGTAATATACTGACTATACAGGTGTATGTTGTCTAGGTAATATACTGACAATACAGGTGTATGTTGTCTAGGTAATATACTGACTATACAGGTGTATGTTGTCTAGGTAATATACTGACTATACAGGTGTATGTTGTCTAGGTAATATACTGACTATACAGATGAATGTTGTCTAGGTAATATACTGACTATACAGGTGTATGTTGTCTAGGTAATATACTGACTATACAGGTGTATGTTGTCTAGGTAATATACTGACTATACAGGTGTATGTTGTCTAGGTAATATACTGACTATACAGATGAATGTTGTCTAGGTAATATACTGACTATACAGGTGTATGTTGTCTAGGTAATATACTGACTATACAGGTGTATGTTGTCTAGGTAATATACTGACAATACAGGTGTATGTTGTCTAGGTAATATACTGACTATACAGGTGTATGTTGTCTAGGTAATATACTGACTATACAGTATACAGGTGTATGTTGTTTTGTTTCTACCTGGTCTGTCTCTCCAGAGAGGGTAAATGAACGTGGGTATTTCCCTGCTCTTATGAGCCTGCCCCCCTTGGGTTTACTACTCTAACAGTTTTTAACTGTCAAAGCAAAAAGTTGATCATCCACGTTCAGTATCACATCCATTCTCCTCCAGAAACATCATTTGATCATCTATTCTTTTACAAAAAGAAACTCTGGGTTTCCTGGAGGTTTAAAAAGAAAGAAAAGGTGGATTTTTTTTGTTTTTTTTTTAGAAGACTGATACCTGTCACATGAAAGGGTGACAGGAGAGAAAAAATACTGTATGAAAGATATTAGCAGTTTATATATATATTTTTTTTTTCACCTTTATTTAACCAGGTAGGCAAGTTGAGAACAAGTTCTCATTTATAAATGCGACCTGGCCAAGATAAAGCAAAGCAGTTTGACACATATAACAACACAGTTTACACATGGAGTAAAACAAACATACAGTCAATAATACAGTAGAAAAATAAGTCTATATACAATGTGAGCAAATTAGGTGAAATAAGGGAGGTAAAGGCAAAAAAAGGCCATGGTGGCAAAGTAAATACAATATAAAAAATACAACAACAAAAAAATACAATATAAGACTGCACCAAGCACCAATTAATGAAAAAGTCGGCTAACTCAATGTTGCTTTAGTTGGGCTTCATCAGTTCATTTTTTAGATGGTTTTAAAGGTCTCAGTGCTTTCAGCTACATTTACATTTTAATAATTGTTAAGTAAATGTTCATCTCCAATTCACGTAAAAAAAAATGTATCTGATGATTTATGTATATGTACGTTGGATGGTGCCCTCATTGATCGTGTCCACACAAATCAATAACACAGTGCAAAGTCCTCAATGCATTCTTGGACATTGAACAAGTTCTTCAAACACCAGATCTGGGCATCTGGGTCGACAAAAAGCTATCTTTCAGAAAGCATGTTGATGAGTTAGTTAAGAAATTAACACTTAAAATATGATTATTTTATTAAATAGTAGGAAACATAATTCAGTCGACAGGTGTGTCAGGTAAGGTAGTTGGGGTCAGGTGAGGGAGTTGGGGTCAGGTAAGGTAAGGTTGTTGGGGTCAGGTAAGGTAGTTGGGGTCAGGTGTGTCAGGTAAGGTGGTTGGGGTCAGGTAAGGTGGTTGGGGTCAGGTAACGTAGTTGGGGTCAGGTAAGGTAGTTGGGGTCAGGTAAGGTAGTTAGGGTCAGGTAAGGTAGTTAGGGTCAGGTAAGGTGGTTGGGGTCAGGTAAGGTTGTTGGGGTCAGGTAAGGTAGTTGGGATCAGGTAAGGTAGTTGGGGTCAGGTAAGGTAGTTGGGGTCAGGTAAGGTGGATGGGGTCAGGTAAGGTAGTTGGGGTCAGGTAAGATAGTTGGGGTCAGGTAAGGTAGTTGGGGTCAGGTAAGGTAGTTGGTGTCAGGTAAGGTTGTTGGGGTCAGGTAAGGTAGTTGGGGTCAGGTAAGGTAGTTGGGGTCAGGTAAGGTGGATGGGGTCAGGTAAGGTTGTTGGGGTCAGGTAAGGTGGTTGTGGTCAGGTAAGGTAGTTAGGGTCAGGTAAGGTGGTTGGGGTCAGGTAAGGTGATTGGGGTCAGGTAAGGTTGTTGGGGTCAGGTAAGGTTGTTGGGGTCAGGTAAGGTAGTTGGGGTCAGGTAAGGTAGTTGGGGTCAGGTAAGGTTGTTTGGGTCAGGTAAGGTAGTTGGGGTCAGGTAAGGTTGTTGGGGTCAGGTAAGGTTGTTGGGGTCAGGTAGGGTGGATGGGGTCAGGTGTGTCAGGTAAGGTAGTTAGGGTCAGGTAAGGTAGTTGGGGTCAGGTAAGGTGGTTGGGGTCAGGTAAGGTGGTTGGGGTCAGGTAAGGTGGTTGGGGTCAGGTAAAGTAGTTGGGGTCAGGTAAGGTTGTTGGGGTCAGGTAAGGTAGTTGGGGTCAGGTAAGGTTGTTGGGGTCAGGTAAGGTTGTTGGGGTCAGGTAAGGTGGATGGGGTCAGGTGTGTCAGGTAAGGTAGTTAGGGTCAGGTGTGTCAGGTAAGGTTGTTGGGGTCAGGTAAGGTGGTTGGGGTCAGGTAAGGTAGTTGGGGTCAGGTAAGGTTGTTGGGTTCAGGAAAGGTAGTTGGGTTCAGGTAAGGTAGTTGGGGTCAGGTAAGGTTGTTGGGGTCAGGTAAGGTGCTTGGGGTCAGGTAAGGTAGTTGGGGTCAGGTAAGGTTGTTGGGGTCAGGTAAGGTAGTTGGGGTCAGGTAAGGTATTTGGGGTCAGGTAAGGTAGTTAGGGTCAGGTGTGTCAGGTAAGGTTGTTGGGGTCAGGTAAGGTGGTTGGGGTCAGGTAAGGTATTTGGGGTCAGGTAAGGTAGTTAGTGTCAGGTAAGATCATTTTCCAACTTAACACATCCGTAGAAGTTGCGTCGTCAGTTGGGACAGAGAGGACGAGTCAAATAGGAAGCACATCACTGGTTACGTCACTGCTGAGTCTGCTTGTTGTCCTAGCTAAACATTAGCACAATTACGAAACCTTTTGATTTGTTGGGAGAGTTGTCTGTCTAAAGAGGACCCTCCCTGGAATATTTTTTTAATTCCCCTTTTGAAATGTCTGAGAGAAGACCTTGTGCCGTTGCCTAGCTTCCGTTTCCCCAAGGTCAGGGATATCCCACTCGTTTGTAAAAGTTATCACAGTCATTATGTTGATATGTTTATATTTATCAAACCTTTTGCTTCCTGTTCCACCTGAAAGTTGTTTTATTCTCTCCCTACCCTTTCTGTGCGTTGTGTGTGTTAGCTCTGTCCTCAGTACTGGCCAGAGAATGGGGTGCATCGCCATGGGCCAATCCAGGTGGAGTTTGTCTCAGCTGACCTGGAGGAGGACATAATCAGTAGAATATTCCGGATCTACAACGCAGCACGGGTACGCACACACACTCTCTCACACTCTCACACACACACCATGGGACTATGGGAAAATTAGCTACTCTGTGTTGCTACAGCAGTGTAGGTACCTACCTGACCTTACCTGACCCCAACTACCTTACCTGACCCCAACCACCTTATCTGACCCCAACTACCTTATCTGACCCCAACTACCTTACCTGACCCCAACCACCTTACCTGACCCCAACTACCTTACCTGACCCCAACAACCTTACCTGATCCCAACAACCTTACCTGATCCCAACTACCTTACCTGACCCCAACTACCTTACCTGACCCCAACAACCTTACCCTGACACACCTGACCCGAACTACCTTACCTGACCCCAACTACCCCTTACCTGACCCTAACTACCTTACCTGACACACCTGACCCTAACTACCTTACCTGACCCCAACTACCTTACCTGACCCCAACTACCTTACCTGACCCCAACTACCTTACCTGACACACCTGACCCTAACTACCTTACCTGACCCCAACTACCTTACCTGACCCCAACTACCCTACCTGACCCCAACTACCTTACCTGACCCCAACTACCTTACCTGACCCCAACTACCTTACCTGACCCCAACAACCTTACCTGACACACCTGACCCTAACTACCTTACCTGATCCCAACTACCTTACCTGACCCCAACTACCTTACCTGACCCCAACTACCTTACCTGACCCCAACTACCTTACCTGACCCCAACTACCTTACCTGACCCTAACTACCTTACCTGACACACCTGACCCGAACTACCTTACCTGACCCCAACTACCTTACCTGACCCTAACTACCTTACCTGACCCCAACTACTTTACCTGAACCCAACTACCTTACCTGACCCTAACTACCTTACCTGACACACCTGACCCTAACTACCTTACCTGACCCTAACTACCTTACCTGACCCCAACAACCTTACCTGACCCCAACTACCTCACCTGACCCCAACTACCTTACCTGACCCCAACTATCTTACCTGACCCCAACTACCTTACCTGACCCCAACTACCTTACCTGACCCCAACAACCTAACCTGACCCCAACTATCTAACCTGACCCCAACAACCTTACCTGACCCCAACTACCTTACCTGATCCCAACTACCTTACCTGACCCCAACTACCTTACCTGACCCCAACTACCTTACCTGACCCCAACAACCTAACCTGACCCCAACTATCTAACCTGACCCCAACAACCTTACCTGACCCCAACTACCTTACCTGATCCCAACTACCGTACCTGACCCCAACTATCTTACCTGACCCCAACAACCTTACCTGACCCCAACTTCCTTACCTGACACACCTGACCCTAACTACCTTACCTGATCCCAACTACCTTACCTGATCCCAACTACCTTACCTTACCCTAACTACCTTACCTGACACCAACTACCTTACCTGACCCCAACAACCTTACCTGCCCCCAACTACCTTACCTGACCACAACTACCTTACCTGACCCTAACTACCTTACCTGACCCCAATTACCTTACCTGACCCCAACTACCTTACCTGACACACCTGACCCTAACTACCTTACCTGACCCCAACTACCTTACCTTACTCTAACTACCTTACCTGACCCCAACTACCTTACCTGACCCCAACTACCTTACCTGACCCCAACTACCTTACTTGACCCCAACTACCTTACCTGACCCCAACTACCTTACTTGACCCCAACTACCTTACCTGACCCCAACTACCTTACCTGACCCCAACTACCTTACCTGACCCCAACTACCTTACCTGATCCTATCTACCTTACCTGACGCCAACTACCTTACTTGACCCCAACTACCTTACTTGACCCCAACAACCTTACCTGACCCCAACCACCTTACCTGACCCTAACTACCTTACCTGACCCTAACTACCTTACCTGACCCCAACTACCTTACCTGACCCCAACTACGTTACCTGACCCCAACCACCTTACCTGACCCCAACCACCTTACCTGACACACCTGACCCCAACTACCTTACCTGACCCCAACAACCTTACCTTACCTGACCCCAACTCCCTCACCTGACCCCAACTACCTTAGCTGACCCTAACTACCTTACCTGACACACCTAACCCTAACTACCTTACCTGTCCCTAACTACCTTACCTGACCCTAACTACCTTACCTGACACACCTGACCCTAACTACCTTACCTGACCCCAACTACCTTACCTGACCCCAACTACCTTACCTGACCCCAACTACCTTACTTGACCCCAACTACCTTACCTGACCCCAACTACCTTACCTGACCCCAACTACCTTACCTGACCCCAACTACCTTACCTGATCCTATCTACCTTACCTGACGCCAACTACCTTACTTGACCCCAACTACCTTACTTGACCCCAACAACCTTACCTGACCCCAACCACCTTACCTGACCCTAACTACCTTACCTGACCCTAACTACCTTACCTGACCCCAACTACCTTACCTGACCCCAACTACGTTACCTGACCCCAACCACCTTACCTGACCCCAACCACCTTACCTGACACACCTGACCCCAACTACCTTACCTGACCCCAACAACCTTACCTTACCTGACCCCAACTCCCTCACCTGACCCCAACTACCTTAGCTGACCCTAACTACCTTACCTGACACACCTAACCCTAACTACCTTACCTGTCCCTAACTACCTTACCTGACCCTAACTACCTTACCTGACACACCTGACCCTAACTACCTTACCTGACCCCAACTACCTTACCTGACCCCAACTACCTTACCTGACCCCAACTACCTTACTTGACCCCAACTACCTTACCTGACCCCAACTACCTTACTTGACCCCAACTACCTTACCTGACCCCAACTACCTTACCTGACCCCAACTACCTTACCTGATCCTATCTACCTTACCTGACGCCAACTACCTTACTTGACCCCAACTACCTTACTTGACCCCAACAACCTTACCTGACCCCAACCACCTTACCTGACCCTAACTACCTTACCTGACCCTAACTACCTTACCTGACCCCAACTACCTTACCTGACCCCAACTACGTTACCTGACCCCAACCACCTTACCTGACCCCAACCACCTTACCTGACACACCTGACCCCAACTACCTTACCTGACCCCAACAACCTTACCTTACCTGACCCCAACTCCCTCACCTGACCCCAACTACCTTAGCTGACCCTAACTACCTTACCTGACACACCTGACCCTAACTACCTTACCTGACCCTAACTACCTTACCTGACCCTAACTACCTTACCTGACACACCTGACCCTAACTACCTTACCTGACCCCAACCACCTTAACTGACCCCAATTACCTTACCTGACCCCAACTACTTTACCTGACACACCTGATCCTAACTACCTTACCTGACACATCTGACCCCAACCACCTTAACTGACCCCAATTACCTTACCTGACCCCAACTACCTTACCTGACCCCAACTACCTTACCTTACTCTAACTACCTTACCTGACCCCAACTACCTTACCTGACCCCAACTACCTTACCTGACACACCTGACCCGAACTACCTTACCTGACCCCAACTACCTTACCTGACCCTAACTACCTTACCTGACCCCAACTACTTTACCTGAACCCAACTACCTTACCTGACCCTAACTACCTTACCTGACACACCTGACCCTAACTACCTTACCTGACCCCAACAACCTTACCTGACCCCAACTACCTTACCTGACCCCAACTACCTTACCTGACCCCAACTATCTTACCTGACCCCAACTACCTTACCTGACCCCAACTACCTTACCTGACCCCAACTACCTTACCTGACCCCAACAACCTTACCTGACACATCTGACCCCAACTACCTTACCTGACCCAAACTATCTTACCTGACCCCAACTACCTTACCTGACCCCAACTACCTTACCTGACCCCAACAACCTTACCTGACACATCTGACCCCAACTACCTTACCTGACCCAAACTATCTTACCTGACCCCAACAACCTTACCTGACCCCAACTTCCTTACCTGACACACCTGACCCTAACTACCTTACCTGATCACAACTACCTTACCTGATCCCAACTACCTTACCTTACCCTAACTACCTTACCTGACACCAACTACCTTACCTGACCCCAACAACCTTACCTGCCCCCAACTACCTTACCTGACCACAACTACCTTACCTGACCCTAACTACCTTACCTGACCCCAACTACCTTACCTGACCCTAACTACCTTACCTGACCCCAACTACCTTACCTGACCCCAACTACCTTACCTGACCCTAACTACCTTACCTGACACACCTGACCCTAACTACCTTACCTGACCCCAACTACCTTACCTGACCCCAACTACCTTACCTGACCCCAACTACCTTACCTGACACACCTGACCCTAACTACCTTACCTGACCCCAACTACCTTACCTGACCCCAACTACCTTACCTGACCCCAACTACCTTACCTGATCCCAACTACCTTACCTGATCCCAACTACCTTACCTGACCCCAACAACCTTACCTGACACACCTGACCCTAACTACCTTACCTGATCCCAACTACCTTACCTGACCCCAACTACCTTACCTGACCCCAACTACCTTACCTGACCCCAACTACCTTACCTGACCCTAACTACCTTACCTGACACACCTGACCCTAACTACCTTACCTGACCCCAACTACCTTACCTGACCCTAACTACCTTACCTGACCCCAACTACCTTACCTGACCCCAACTACCTTACCTGACCCCAACTACCTTACCTGACCCGAACTACCTTACCTGACCCCAACTACCTTACCTGACACACCTGACCCGAACTACCTTACCTGACCCCAACTACCTTACCTGACCCTAACTACCTTACCTGAACCCAACTACCTTACCTGACCCTAACTACCTTACCTGACACACCTGACCCTAACTACCTTACCTGACCCTAACTACCTTACCTGACCCCAACAACCTTACCTGACCCCAACTACCTTACCTGACCCCAACTACCTTACCTGACCCCAACTATCTTACCTGACCCCAACTACCTTACCTGACCCCAACTACCTTACCTGACCCCAACAACCTAACCTGACCCCAACTATCTAACCTGACCCCAACAACCTTACCTGACCCCAACTACCTTACCTGACCCCAACTACCTTACCTGACCCCAACTATCTTACCTGACCCCAACAACCTTACCTGACCCCAACTTCCTTACCTGACACACCTGACCCTAACTACCTTACCTGATCCCAACTACCTTACCTGATCTCAACTACCTTACCTTACCCTAACTACCTTACCTGACACCAACTACCTTACCTGACCCCAACAACCTTACCTGCCCCCAACTACCTTACCTGACCACAACTACCTTACCTGACCCCAACTATCTTACCTGACCCCAACTACCTTACCTGACCCCAACTACCTTACCTGACCCCAACAACCTAACCTGACCCCAACTATCTAACCTGACCCCAACAACCTTACCTGACCCCAACTACCTTACCTGACCCCAACTACCTTACCTGACCCCAACTATCTTACCTGACCCCAACAACCTTACCTGACCCCAACTTCCTTACCTGACACACCTGACCCTAACTACCTTACCTGATCCCAACTACCTTACCTGATCCCAACTACCTTACCTTACCCTAACTACCTTACCTGACACCAACTACCTTACCTGACCCCAACAACCTTACCTGCCCCCAACTACCTTACCTGACCACAACTACCTTACCTGACCCTAACTACCTTACCTGACCCCAATTACCTTACCTGACCCCAACTACCTTACCTGACACACCTGACCCTAACTACCTTACCTGACCCCAACTACCTTACCTTACTCTAACTACCTTACCTGACCCCAACTACCTTACCTGACCCCAACTACCTTACCTGACCCAAACTACCTTACTTGACCCCAACTACCTTACCTGACCCCAACTACCTTACTTGACCCCAACTACCTTACCTGACCCCAACTACCTTACCTGACCCCAACTACCTTACCTGACCCCAACTACCTTACCTGATCCTATCTACCTTACCTGACGCCAACTACCTTACTTGACCCCAACTACCTTACTTGACCCCAACAACCTTACCTGACCCCAACCACCTTACCTGACCCTAACTACCTTACCTGACCCTAACTACCTTACCTGATCCCAACTACCTTACCTGACCCCAACTACGTTACCTGACCCCAACCACCTTACCTGACCCCAACCACCTTACCTGACACACCTGACCCCAACTACCTTACCTGACCCCAACAACCTTACCTTACCTGACCCCAACTCCCTCACCTGACCCCAACTACCTTAGCTGTCCCTAACTACCTTACCTGACACACCTGACCCTAACTACCTTACCTGACCCTAACTACCTTACCTGACCCTAACTACCTTACCTGACACACCTGACCCTAACTACCTTACCTGACCCCAACCACCTTAACTGACCCCAATTACCTTACCTGACCCCAACTACTTTACCTGACACACCTGATCCTAACTACCTTACCTGACACATCTGACCCCAACCACCTTAACTGACCCCAATTACCTTACCTGACCCCAACTACCTTACCTGACCCCAACTACCTTACCTTACTCTAACTACCTTACCTGACCCCAACTACCTTACCTGACCCCAACTACCTTACCTGACACACCTGACCCGAACTACCTTACCTGACCCCAACTACCTTACCTGACCCTAACTACCTTACCTGACCCCAACTACTTTACCTGAACCCAACTACCTTACCTGACCCTAACTACCTTACCTGACACACCTGACCCTAACTACCTTACCTGACCCTAACTACCTTACCTGACCCTAACTACCTTACCTGATCCCAACTACCTTACCTGATCTCAACTACCTTACCTTACCCTAACTACCTTACCTGACACCAACTACCTTACCTGACCCCAACTACCTTACCTGACCCCAACTACCTTACCTGACCCCAACAACCTAACCTGACCCCAACTATCTAACCTGACCCCAACAACCTTACCTGACCCCAACTACCTTACCTGATCCCAACTACCGTACCTGACCCCAACTATCTTACCTGACCCCAACAACCTTACCTGACCCCAACTTCCTTACCTGACACACCTGACCCTAACTACCTTACCTGATCCCAACTACCTTACCTGATCCCAACTACCTTACCTTACCCTAACTACCTTACCTGACACCAACTACCTTACCTGACCCCAACAACCTTACCTGCCCCCAACTACCTTACCTGACCACAACTACCTTACCTGACCCTAACTACCTTACCTGACCCCAATTACCTTACCTGACCCCAACTACCTTACCTGACACACCTGACCCTAACTACCTTACCTGACCCCAACTACCTTACCTTACTCTAACTACCTTACCTGACCCCAACTACCTTACCTGACCCCAACTACCTTACCTGACCCAAACTACCTTACTTGACCCCAACTACCTTACCTGACCCCAACTACCTTACTTGACCCCAACTACCTTACCTGACCCCAACTACCTTACCTGACCCCAACTACCTTACCTGACCCCAACTACCTTACCTGATCCTATCTACCTTACCTGACGCCAACTACCTTACTTGACCCCAACTACCTTACTTGACCCCAACAACCTTACCTGACCCCAACCACCTTACCTGACCCTAACTACCTTACCTGACCCTAACTACCTTACCTGACCCCAACTACCTTACCTGACCCCAACTACGTTACCTGACCCCAACCACCTTACCTGACCCCAACCACCTTACCTGACACACCTGACCCCAACTACCTTACCTGACCCCAACAACCTTACCTTACCTGACCCCAACTCCCTCACCTGACCCCAACTACCTTAGCTGACCCTAACTACCTTACCTGACACACCTAACCCTAACTACCTTACCTGTCCCTAACTACCTTACCTGACCCTAACTACCTTACCTGACACACCTGACCCTAACTACCTTACCTGACCCCAACTACCTTACCTGACCCCAACTACCTTACCTGACCCCAACTACCTTACCTGACCCCAACTACCTTACCTGATCCTATCTACCTTACCTGACGCCAACTACCTTACTTGACCCCAACTACCTTACTTGACCCCAACAACCTTACCTGACCCCAACCACCTTACCTGACCCTAACTACCTTACCTGACCCTAACTACCTTACCTGACCCCATCCACCTTACCTGACCCCAACTACCTTACCTGACCCCAACTACCTTACCTGACCCCAACAACCTTACCTGACACCAACTACCTTACCTGACCCCAACTACCTTACCTGACCCCAACTATCTTACCTGACCCCAACTACCTTACCTGACCCCATCCACCTTACCTGACCCCAACTACCTTACCTGACCCCAACTACCTTACCTGATCCCAACTACCTTACCTGACCCCAACAACCTTACCTGACCCCAACCACCTTACCTGACCCTAACTACCTTACCTGACCCTAACTACCTTACCTGACCCCAACTACCTTACCTGACCCCAACTACGTTACCTGACCCCAACCACCTTACCTGACCCCAACCACCTTACCTGACACACCTGACCCCAACTACCTTACCTGACCCCAACAACCTTACCTTACCTGACCCCAACTCCCTCACCTGACCCCAACTACCTTAGCTGACCCTAACTACCTTACCTGACACACCTAACCCTAACTACCTTACCTGTCCCTAACTACCTTACCTGACCCTAACTACCTTACCTGACACACCTGACCCTAACTACCTTACCTGACCCCAACTACCTTACCTGACCCCAACTACCTTACCTGACCCCAACTACCTTACTTGACCCCAACTACCTTACCTGACCCCAACTACCTTACCTGACCCCAACTACCTTACCTGACCCCAACTACCTTACCTGATCCTATCTACCTTACCTGACGCCAACTACCTTACTTGACCCCAACTACCTTACTTGACCCCAACAACCTTACCTGACCCCAACCACCTTACCTGACCCTAACTACCTTACCTGACCCTAACTACCTTACCTGACCCCAACTACCTTACCTGACCCCAACTACGTTACCTGACCCCAACCACCTTACCTGACCCCAACCACCTTACCTGACACACCTGACCCCAACTACCCTACCTGACCCCAACTACCTTACCTGACCCCAACTACCTTACCTGACCCCAACTACCTTACCTGACCCCAACAACCTTACCTGACACACCTGACCCTAACTACCTTACCTGATCCCAACTACCTTACCTGACCCCAACTACCTTACCTGACCCCAACTACCTTACCTGACCCCAACTACCTTACCTGACCCCAACTACCTTACCTGACCCTAACTACCTTACCTGACACACCTGACCCGAACTACCTTACCTGACCCCAACTACCTTACCTGACCCTAACTACCTTACCTGACCCCAACTACTTTACCTGAACCCAACTACCTTACCTGACCCTAACTACCTTACCTGACACACCTGACCCTAACTACCTTACCTGACCCTAACTACCTTACCTGACCCCAACAACCTTACCTGACCCCAACTACCTCACCTGACCCCAACTACCTTACCTGACCCCAACTATCTTACCTGACCCCAACTACCTTACCTGACCCCAACTACCTTACCTGACCCCAACAACCTAACCTGACCCCAACTATCTAACCTGACCCCAACAACCTTACCTGACCCCAACTACCTTACCTGATCCCAACTACCTTACCTGACCCCAACTACCTTACCTGACCCCAACTACCTTACCTGACCCCAACAACCTAACCTGACCCCAACTATCTAACCTGACCCCAACAACCTTACCTGACCCCAACTACCTTACCTGATCCCAACTACCGTACCTGACCCCAACTATCTTACCTGACCCCAACAACCTTACCTGACCCCAACTTCCTTACCTGACACACCTGACCCTAACTACCTTACCTGATCCCAACTACCTTACCTGATCCCAACTACCTTACCTTACCCTAACTACCTTACCTGACACCAACTACCTTACCTGACCCCAACAACCTTACCTGCCCCCAACTACCTTACCTGACCACAACTACCTTACCTGACCCTAACTACCTTACCTGACCCCAATTACCTTACCTGACCCCAACTACCTTACCTGACACACCTGACCCTAACTACCTTACCTGACCCCAACTACCTTACCTTACTCTAACTACCTTACCTGACCCCAACTACCTTACCTGACCCCAACTACCTTACTTGACCCCAACTACCTTACCTGACCCCAACTACCTTACTTGACCCCAACTACCTTACCTGACCCCAACTACCTTACCTGACCCCAACTACCTTACCTGACCCCAACTACCTTACCTGATCCTATCTACCTTACCTGACGCCAACTACCTTACTTGACCCCAACTACCTTACTTGACCCCAACAACCTTACCTGACCCCAACCACCTTACCTGACCCTAACTACCTTACCTGACCCTAACTACCTTACCTGACCCCAACTACCTTACCTGACCCCAACTACGTTACCTGACCCCAACCACCTTACCTGACCCCAACCACCTTACCTGACACACCTGACCCCAACTACCTTACCTGACCCCAACAACCTTACCTTACCTGACCCCAACTCCCTCACCTGACCCCAACTACCTTAGCTGACCCTAACTACCTTACCTGACACACCTTACCCTAACTACCTTACCTGTCCCTAACTACCTTACCTGACCCTAACTACCTTACCTGACACACCTGACCCTAACTACCTTACCTGACCCCAACTACCTTACCTGACCCCAACTACCTTACCTGACCCCAACTACCTTACTTGACCCCAACTACCTTACCTGACCCCAACTACCTTACCTGACCCCAACTACCTTACCTGACCCCAACTACCTTACCTGATCCTATCTACCTTACCTGACGCCAACTACCTTACTTGACCCCAACTACCTTACTTGACCCCAACAACCTTACCTGACCCCAACCACCTTACCTGACCCTAACTACCTTACCTGACCCTAACTACCTTACCTGACCCCAACTACCTTACCTGACCCCAACTACGTTACCTGACCCCAACCACCTTACCTGACCCCAACCACCTTACCTGACACACCTGACCCCAACTACCTTACCTGACCCCAACAACCTTACCTTACCTGACCCCAACTCCCTCACCTGACCCCAACTACCTTAGCTGACCCTAACTACCTTACCTGACACACCTAACCCTAACTACCTTACCTGTCCCTAACTACCTTACCTGACCCTAACTACCTTACCTGACACACCTGACCCTAACTACCTTACCTGACCCCAACTACCTTACCTGACCCCAACTACCTTACCTGACCCCAACTACCTTACTTGACCCCAACTACCTTACCTGACCCCAACTACCTTACTTGACCCCAACTACCTTACCTGACCCCAACTACCTTACCTGACCCCAACTACCTTACCTGACCCCAACTACCTTACCTGATCCTATCTACCTTACCTGACGCCAACTACCTTACTTGACCCCAACTACCTTACTTGACCCCAACAACCTTACCTGACCCCAACCACCTTACCTGACCCTAACTACCTTACCTGACCCTAACTACCTTACCTGACCCCAACTACCTTACCTGACCCCAACTACGTTACCTGACCCCAACCACCTTACCTGACCCCAACCACCTTACCTGACACACCTGACCCCAACTACCTTACCTGACCCCAACAACCTTACCTTACCTGACCCCAACTCCCTCACCTGACCCCAACTACCTTAGCTGACCCTAACTACCTTACCTGACACACCTGACCCTAACTACCTTACCTGACCCTAACTACCTTACCTGACCCTAACTACCTTACCTGACACACCTGACCCTAACTACCTTACCTGACCCCAACCACCTTAACTGACCCCAATTACCTTACCTGACCCCAACTACTTTACCTGACACACCTGATCCTAACTACCTTACCTGACACATCTGACCCCAACCACCTTAACTGACCCCAATTACCTTACCTGACCCCAACTACCTTACCTGACCCCAACTACCTTACCTTACTCTAACTACCTTACCTGACCCCAACTACCTTACCTGACCCCAACTACCTTACCTGACACACCTGACCCGAACTACCTTACCTGACCCCAACTACCTTACCTGACCCTAACTACCTTACCTGACCCCAACTACTTTACCTGAACCCAACTACCTTACCTGACCCTAACTACCTTACCTGACACACCTGACCCTAACTACCTTACCTGACCCCAACAACCTTACCTGACCCCAACTACCTTACCTGACCCCAACTACCTTACCTGACCCCAACTATCTTACCTGACCCCAACTACCTTACCTGACCCCAACTACCTTACCTGACCCCAACTACCTTACCTGACCCCAACAACCTTACCTGACACATCTGACCCCAACTACCTTACCTGACCCAAACTATCTTTCCTGACCCCAACTACCTTACCTGACCCCAACTACCTTACCTGACCCCAACAACCTTACCTGACACATCTGACCCCAACTACCTTACCTGACCCAAACTATCTTACCTGACCCCAACAACCTTACCTGACCCCAACTTCCTTACCTGACACACCTGACCCTAACTACCTTACCTGATCACAACTACCTTACCTGATCCCAACTACCTTACCTTACCCTAACTACCTTACCTGACACCAACTACCTTACCTGACCCCAACAACCTTACCTGCCCCCAACTACCTTACCTGACCACAACTACCTTACCTGACCCTAACTACCTTACCTGACCCCAACTACCTTACCTGACCCTAACTACCTTACCTGACCCCAACTACCTTACCTGACCCCAACTACCTTACCTGACCCTAACTACCTTACCTGACACACCTGACCCTAACTACCTTACCTGACCCCAACTACCTTACCTGACCCCAACTACCTTACCTGACCCCAACTACCTTACCTGACACACCTGACCCTAACTACCTTACCTGACCCCAACTACCTTACCTGACCCCAACTACCTTACCTGACCCCAACTACCTTACCTGACCCCAACTACCTTACCTGATCCCAACTACCTTACCTGACCCCAACAACCTTACCTGACACACCTGACCCTAACTACCTTACCTGATCCCAACTACCTTACCTGACCCCAACTACCTTACCTGACCCCAACTACCTTACCTGACCCCAACTACCTTACCTGACCCTAACTACCTTACCTGACACACCTGACCCTAACTACCTTACCTGACCCCAACTACCTTACCTGACCCTAACTACCTTACCTGACCCCAACTACCTTACCTGACCCCAACTACCTTACCTGACCCCAACTACCTTACCTGACCCGAACTACCTTACCTGACCCCAACTACCTTACCTGACACACCTGACCCGAACTACCTTACCTGACCCCAACTACCTTACCTGACCCTAACTACCTTACCTGAACCCAACTACCTTACCTGACCCTAACTACCTTACCTGACACACCTGACCCTAACTACCTTACCTGACCCTAACTACCTTACCTGACCCCAACAACCTTACCTGACCCCAACTACCTTACCTGACCCCAACTACCTTACCTGACCCCAACTATCTTACCTGACCCCAACTACCTTACCTGACCCCAACTACCTTACCTGACCCCAACAACCTAACCTGACCCCAACTATCTAACCTGACCCCAACAACCTTACCTGACCCCAACTACCTTACCTGACCCCAACTACCTTACCTGACCCCAACTATCTTACCTGACCCCAACAACCTTACCTGACCCCAACTTCCTTACCTGACACACCTGACCCTAACTACCTTACCTGATCCCAACTACCTTACCTGATCTCAACTACCTTACCTTACCCTAACTACCTTACCTGACACCAACTACCTTACCTGACCCCAACAACCTTACCTGCCCCCAACTACCTTACCTGACCACAACTACCTTACCTGACCCCAACTATCTTACCTGACCCCAACTACCTTACCTGACCCCAACTACCTTACCTGACCCCAACAACCTAACCTGACCCCAACTATCTAACCTGACCCCAACAACCTTACCTGACCCCAACTACCTTACCTGACCCCAACTACCTTACCTGACCCCAACTATCTTACCTGACCCCAACAACCTTACCTGACCCCAACTTCCTTACCTGACACACCTGACCCTAACTACCTTACCTGATCCCAACTACCTTACCTGATCCCAACTACCTTACCTTACCCTAACTACCTTACCTGACACCAACTACCTTACCTGACCCCAACAACCTTACCTGCCCCCAACTACCTTACCTGACCACAACTACCTTACCTGACCCTAACTACCTTACCTGACCCCAATTACCTTACCTGACCCCAACTACCTTACCTGACACACCTGACCCTAACTACCTTACCTGACCCCAACTACCTTACCTTACTCTAACTACCTTACCTGACCCCAACTACCTTACCTGACCCCAACTACCTTACCTGACCCAAACTACCTTACTTGACCCCAACTACCTTACCTGACCCCAACTACCTTACTTGACCCCAACTACCTTACCTGACCCCAACTACCTTACCTGACCCCAACTACCTTACCTGACCCCAACTACCTTACCTGATCCTATCTACCTTACCTGACGCCAACTACCTTACTTGACCCCAACTACCTTACTTGACCCCAACAACCTTACCTGACCCCAACCACCTTACCTGACCCTAACTACCTTACCTGACCCTAACTACCTTACCTGACCCCAACTACCTTACCTGACCCCAACTACGTTACCTGACCCCAACCACCTTACCTGACCCCAACCACCTTACCTGACACACCTGACCCCAACTACCTTACCTGACCCCAACAACCTTACCTTACCTGACCCCAACTCCCTCACCTGACCCCAACTACCTTAGCTGTCCCTAACTACCTTACCTGACACACCTGACCCTAACTACCTTACCTGACCCTAACTACCTTACCTGACCCTAACTACCTTACCTGACACACCTGACCCTAACTACCTTACCTGACCCCAACCACCTTAACTGACCCCAATTACCTTACCTGACCCCAACTACTTTACCTGACACACCTGATCCTAACTACCTTACCTGACACATCTGACCCCAACCACCTTAACTGACCCCAATTACCTTACCTGACCCCAACTACCTTACCTGACCCCAACTACCTTACCTTACTCTAACTACCTTACCTGACCCCAACTACCTTACCTGACCCCAACTACCTTACCTGACACACCTGACCCGAACTACCTTACCTGACCCCAACTACCTTACCTGACCCTAACTACCTTACCTGACCCCAACTACTTTACCTGAACCCAACTACCTTACCTGACCCTAACTACCTTACCTGACACACCTGACCCTAACTACCTTACCTGACCCTAACTACCTTACCTGACCCTAACTACCTTACCTGATCCCAACTACCTTACCTGATCTCAACTACCTTACCTTACCCTAACTACCTTACCTGACACCAACTACCTTACCTGACCCCAACTACCTTACCTGACCCCAACTACCTTACCTGACCCCAACAACCTAACCTGACCCCAACTATCTAACCTGACCCCAACAACCTTACCTGACCCCAACTACCTTACCTGATCCCAACTACCGTACCTGACCCCAACTATCTTACCTGACCCCAACAACCTTACCTGACCCCAACTTCCTTACCTGACACACCTGACCCTAACTACCTTACCTGATCCCAACTACCTTACCTGATCCCAACTACCTTACCTTACCCTAACTACCTTACCTGACACCAACTACCTTACCTGACCCCAACAACCTTACCTGCCCCCAACTACCTTACCTGACCACAACTACCTTACCTGACCCTAACTACCTTACCTGACCCCAATTACCTTACCTGACCCCAACTACCTTACCTGACACACCTGACCCTAACTACCTTACCTGACCCCAACTACCTTACCTTACTCTAACTACCTTACCTGACCCCAACTACCTTACCTGACCCCAACTACCTTACCTGACCCCAACTACCTTACTTGACCCCAACTACCTTACCTGACCCCAACTACCTTACTTGACCCCAACTACCTTACCTGACCCCAACTACCTTACCTGACCCCAACTACCTTACCTGACCCCAACTACCTTACCTGATCCTATCTACCTTACCTGACGCCAACTACCTTACTTGACCCCAACTACCTTACTTGACCCCAACAACCTTACCTGACCCCAACCACCTTACCTGACCCTAACTACCTTACCTGACCCTAACTACCTTACCTGACCCCAACTACCTTACCTGACCCCAACTACGTTACCTGACCCCAACCACCTTACCTGACCCCAACCACCTTACCTGACACACCTGACCCCAACTACCTTACCTGACCCCAACAACCTTACCTTACCTGACCCCAACTCCCTCACCTGACCCCAACTACCTTAGCTGACCCTAACTACCTTACCTGACACACCTAACCCTAACTACCTTACCTGTCCCTAACTACCTTACCTGACCCTAACTACCTTACCTGACACACCTGACCCTAACTACCTTACCTGACCCCAACTACCTTACCTGACCCCAACTACCTTACCTGACCCCAACTACCTTACCTGACCCCAACTACCTTACCTGATCCTATCTACCTTACCTGACGCCAACTACCTTACTTGACCCCAACTACCTTACTTGACCCCAACAACCTTACCTGACCCCAACCACCTTACCTGACCCTAACTACCTTACCTGACCCTAACTACCTTACCTGACCCCATCCACCTTACCTGACCCCAACTACCTTACCTGACCCCAACTACCTTACCTGACCCCAACAACCTTACCTGACACCAACTACCTTACCTGACCCCAACTACCTTACCTGACCCCAACTATCTTACCTGACCCCAACTACCTTACCTGACCCCATCCACCTTACCTGACCCCAACTACCTTACCTGACCCCAACTACCTTACCTGATCCCAACTACCTTACCTGACCCCAACAACCTTACCTGACCCCAACCACCTTACCTGACCCTAACTACCTTACCTGACCCTAACTACCTTACCTGACCCCAACTACCTTACCTGACCCCAACTACGTTACCTGACCCCAACCACCTTACCTGACCCCAACCACCTTACCTGACACACCTGACCCCAACTACCTTACCTGACCCCAACAACCTTACCTTACCTGACCCCAACTCCCTCACCTGACCCCAACTACCTTAGCTGACCCTAACTACCTTACCTGACACACCTAACCCTAACTACCTTACCTGTCCCTAACTACCTTACCTGACCCTAACTACCTTACCTGACACACCTGACCCTAACTACCTTACCTGACCCCAACTACCTTACCTGACCCCAACTACCTTACCTGACCCCAACTACCTTACTTGACCCCAACTACCTTACCTGACCCCAACTACCTTACCTGACCCCAACTACCTTACCTGACCCCAACTACCTTACCTGATCCTATCTACCTTACCTGACGCCAACTACCTTACTTGACCCCAACTACCTTACTTGACCCCAACAACCTTACCTGACCCCAACCACCTTACCTGACCCTAACTACCTTACCTGACCCTAACTACCTTACCTGACCCCAACTACCTTACCTGACCCCAACTACGTTACCTGACCCCAACCACCTTACCTGACCCCAACCACCTTACCTGACACACCTGACCCCAACTACCTTACCTGACCCCAACAACCTTACCTTACCTGACCCCAACTCCCTCACCTGACCCCAACTACCTTAGCTGACCCTAACTACCTTACCTGACACACCTGACCCTAACTACCTTACCTGACCCTAACTACCTTACCTGACCCTAACTACCTTACCTGACACACCTGACCCTAACT
The DNA here is from genome assembly GCF_965601325.2 of Salmo salar. Lineage (NCBI taxonomy): Eukaryota > Metazoa > Chordata > Actinopteri > Salmoniformes > Salmonidae > Salmo > Salmo salar. Next base: position 51,406,535 of record NC_138304.1, read on the forward strand.
ACCTTACCTGACCCCAACCACCTTAACTGACCCCAATTACCTTACCTGACCCCAACTACTTTACCTGACACACCTGATCCTAACTACCTTACCTGACACATCTGACCCCAACCACCTTAACTGACCCCAATTACCTTACCTGACCCCAACTACCTTACCTGACCCCAACTACCTTACCTTACTCTAACTACCTTACCTGACCCCAACTACCTTACCTGACCCCAACTACCTTACCTGACACACCTGACCCCAACTACCTTACCTGACCCCAACTACCTTACCTGACCCTAACTACCTTACCTGACCCCAACTACTTTACCTGAACCCAACTACCTTACCTGACCCTAACTACCTTACCTGACACACCTGACCCTAACTACCTTACCTGACCCCAACAACCTTACCTGACCCCAACTACCTTACCTGACCCCAACTACCTTACCTGACCCCAACTATCTTACCTGACCCCAACTACCTTACCTGACCCCAACTACCTTACCTGACCCCAACTACCTTACCTGACCCCAACAACCTTACCTGACACATCTGACCCCAACTACCTTACCTGACCCAAACTATCTTACCTGACCCCAACTACCTTACCTGACCCCAACTACCTTACCTGACCCCAACAACCTTACCTGACACATCTGACCCCAACTACCTTACCTGACCCAAACTATCTTACCTGACCCCAACAACCTTACCTGACCCCAACTTCCTTACCTGACACACCTGACCCTAACTACCTTACCTGATCACAACTACCTTACCTGATCCCAACTACCTTACCTTACCCTAACTACCTTACCTGACACCAACTACCTTACCTGACCCCAACAACCTTACCTGCCCCCAACTACCTTACCTGACCACAACTACCTTACCTGACCCTAACTACCTTACCTGACCCCAACTACCTTACCTGACCCTAACTACCTTACCTGACCCCAACTACCTTACCTGACCCCAACTACCTTACCTGACCCTAACTACCTTACCTGACACACCTGACCCTAACTACCTTACCTGACCCCAACTACCTTACCTGACCCCAACAACCTTACCTGACCCCAACAACCTTACCTGACCCCAATCACCTTACCTGACCCCAACCACCTTACCTGACCCTAACTACCTTACCTGACCACAACCACCTTACCTGACCCCAACAACCTTACCTGACCCCATCCACCTTACCTGACCCCAACTACCTTACCTGACCCCAACTACCTTACCTGACCCCAACAACCTTACCTGACACCAACTACCTTACCTGACCCCAACTACCTTACCTGACCCCAACTATCTTACCTGACCCCAACTACCTTACCTGACCCCATCCACCTTACCTGACCCCAACTACCTTACCTGACCCCAACTACCTTACCTGATCCCAACTACCTTACCTGACCCCAACAACCTTACCTGACCCCAACCACCTTACCTGACCCTAACTACCTTACCTGACCCTAACTACCTTACCTGACCCCAACTACCTTACCTGACCCCAACTACGTTACCTGACCCCAACCACCTTACCTGACCCCAACCACCTTACCTGACACACCTGACCCCAACTACCTTACCTGACCCCAACAACCTTACCTTACCTGACCCCAACTCCCTCACCTGACCCCAACTACCTTAGCTGACCCTAACTACCTTACCTGACACACCTAACCCTAACTACCTTACCTGTCCCTAACTACCTTACCTGACCCTAACTACCTTACCTGACACACCTGACCCTAACTACCTTACCTGACCCCAACTACCTTACCTGACCCCAACTACCTTACCTGACCCCAACTACCTTACTTGACCCCAACTACCTTACCTGACCCCAACTACCTTACCTGACCCCAACTACCTTACCTGACCCCAACTACCTTACCTGATCCTATCTACCTTACCTGACGCCAACTACCTTACTTGACCCCAACTACCTTACTTGACCCCAACAACCTTACCTGACCCCAACCACCTTACCTGACCCTAACTACCTTACCTGACCCTAACTACCTTACCTGACCCCAACTACCTTACCTGACCCCAACTACGTTACCTGACCCCAACCACCTTACCTGACCCCAACCACCTTACCTGACACACCTGACCCCAACTACCTTACCTGACCCCAACAACCTTACCTTACCTGACCCCAACTCCCTCACCTGACCCCAACTACCTTAGCTGACCCTAACTACCTTACCTGACACACCTAACCCTAACTACCTTACCTGTCCCTAACTACCTTACCTGACCCTAACTACCTTACCTGACACACCTGACCCTAACTACCTTACCTGACCCCAACTACCTTACCTGACCCCAACTACCTTACCTGACCCCAACTACCTTACTTGACCCCAACTACCTTACCTGACCCCAACTACCTTACTTGACCCCAACTACCTTACCTGACCCCAACTACCTTACCTGACCCCAACTACCTTACCTGACCCCAACTACCTTACCTGATCCTATCTACCTTACCTGACGCCAACTACCTTACTTGACCCCAACTACCTTACTTGACCCCAACAACCTTACCTGACCCCAACCACCTTACCTGACCCTAACTACCTTACCTGACCCTAACTACCTTACCTGACCCCAACTACCTTACCTGACCCCAACTACGTTACCTGACCCCAACCACCTTACCTGACCCCAACCACCTTACCTGACACACCTGACCCCAACTACCTTACCTGACCCCAACAACCTTACCTTACCTGACCCCAACTCCCTCACCTGACCCCAACTACCTTAGCTGACCCTAACTACCTTACCTGACACACCTGACCCTAACTACCTTACCTGACCCTAACTACCTTACCTGACCCTAACTACCTTACCTGACACACCTGACCCTAACTACCTTACCTGACCCCAACCACCTTAACTGACCCCAATTACCTTACCTGACCCCAACTACTTTACCTGACACACCTGATCCTAACTACCTTACCTGACACATCTGACCCCAACCACCTTAACTGACCCCAATTACCTTACCTGACCCCAACTACCTTACCTGACCCCAACTACCTTACCTTACTCTAACTACCTTACCTGACCCCAACTACCTTACCTGACCCCAACTACCTTACCTGACACACCTGACCCGAACTACCTTACCTGACCCCAACTACCTTACCTGACCCTAACTACCTTACCTGACCCCAACTACTTTACCTGAACCCAACTACTTTACCTGACCCTAACTACCTTACCTGACACACCTGACCCTAACTACCTTACCTGACCCCAACAACCTTACCTGACCCCAACTACCTTACCTGACCCCAACTACCTTACCTGACCCCAACTATCTTACCTGACCCCAACTACCTTACCTGACCCCAACTACCTTACCTGACCCCAACTACCTTACCTGACCCCAACAACCTTACCTGACACATCTGACCCCAACTACCTTACCTGACCCAAACTATCTTACCTGACCCCAACTACCTTACCTGACCCCAACTACCTTACCTGACCCCAACAACCTTACCTGACACATCTGACCCCAACTACCTTACCTGACCCAAACTATCTTACCTGACCCCAACAACCTTACCTGACCCCAACTTCCTTACCTGACACACCTGACCCTAACTACCTTACCTGATCACAACTACCTTACCTGATCCCAACTACCTTACCTTACCCTAACTACCTTACCTGACACCAACTACCTTACCTGACCCCAACAACCTTACCTGCCCCCAACTACCTTACCTGACCACAACTACCTTACCTGACCCTAACTACCTTACCTGACCCCAACTACCTTACCTGACCCTAACTACCTTACCTGACCCCAACTACCTTACCTGACCCCAACTACCTTACCTGACCCTAACTACCTTACCTGACACACCTGACCCTAACTACCTTACCTGACCCCAACTACCTTACCTGACCCCAACTACCTTACCTGACCCCAACTACCTTACCTGACACACCTGACCCTAACTACCTTACCTGACCCCAACTACCTTACCTGACCCCAACTACCTTACCTGACCCCAACTACCTTACCTGACCCCAACTACCTTACCTGATCCCAACTACCTTACCTGACCCCAACAACCTTACCTGACACACCTGACCCTAACTACCTTACCTGATCCCAACTACCTTACCTGACCCCAACTACCTTACCTGACCCCAACTACCTTACCTGACCCCAACTACCTTACCTGACCCTAACTACCTTACCTGACACACCTGACCCTAACTACCTTACCTGACCCCAACTACCTTACCTGACCCTAACTACCTTACCTGACCCCAACTACCTTACCTGACCCCAACTACCTTACCTGACCCCAACTACCTTACCTGACCCGAACTACCTTACCTGACCCCAACTACCTTACCTGACACACCTGACCCGAACTACCTTACCTGACCCCAACTACCTTACCTGACCCTAACTACCTTACCTGAACCCAACTACCTTACCTGACCCTAACTACCTTACCTGACACACCTGACCCTAACTACCTTACCTGACCCTAACTACCTTACCTGACCCCAACAACCTTACCTGACCCCAACTACCTTACCTGACCCCAACTACCTTACCTGACCCCAACTATCTTACCTGACCCCAACTACCTTACCTGACCCCAACTACCTTACCTGACCCCAACAACCTAACCTGACCCCAACTATCTAACCTGACCCCAACAACCTTACCTGACCCCAACTACCTTACCTGACCCCAACTACCTTACCTGACCCCAACTATCTTACCTGACCCCAACAACCTTACCTGACCCCAACTTCCTTACCTGACACACCTGACCCTAACTACCTTACCTGATCCCAACTACCTTACCTGATCTCAACTACCTTACCTTACCCTAACTACCTTACCTGACACCAACTACCTTACCTGACCCCAACAACCTTACCTGCCCCCAACTACCTTACCTGACCACAACTACCTTACCTGACCCCAACAACCTAACCTGACCCCAACTATCTAACCTGACCCCAACAACCTTACCTGACCCCAACTACCTTACCTGACCCCAACTACCTTACCTGACCCCAACTATCTTACCTGACCCCAACAACCTTACCTGACCCCAACTTCCTTACCTGACACACCTGACCCTAACTACCTTACCTGACCCTAACTACCTTACCTGACCCCAACTACTTTACCTGAACCCAACTACCTTACCTGACCCTAACTACCTTACCTGACACACCTGACCCTAACTACCTTACCTGACCCTAACTACCTTACCTGACCCTAACTACCTTACCTGATCCCAACTACCTTACCTGATCTCAACTACCTTACCTTACCCTAACTACCTTACCTGACACCAACTACCTTACCTGACCCCAACTACCTTACCTGACCCCAACTACCTTACCTGACCCCAACAACCTAACCTGACCCCAACTATCTAACCTGACCCCAACAACCTTACCTGACCCCAACTACCTTACCTGATCCCAACTACCGTACCTGACCCCAACTATCTTACCTGACCCCAACAACCTTACCTGACCCCAACTTCCTTACCTGACACACCTGACCCTAACTACCTTACCTGATCCCAACTACCTTACCTGATCCCAACTACCTTACCTTACCCTAACTACCTTACCTGACACCAACTACCTTACCTGACCCCAACAACCTTACCTGCCCCCAACTACCTTACCTGACCACAACTACCTTACCTGACCCTAACTACCTTACCTGACCCCAATTACCTTACCTGACCCCAACTACCTTACCTGACACACCTGACCCTAACTACCTTACCTGACCCCAACTACCTTACCTTACTCTAACTACCTTACCTGACCCCAACTACCTTACCTGACCCCAACTACCTTACCTGACCCCAACTACCTTACTTGACCCCAACTACCTTACCTGACCCCAACTACCTTACTTGACCCCAACTACCTTACCTGACCCCAACTACCTTACCTGACCCCAACTACCTTACCTGACCCCAACTACCTTACCTGATCCTATCTACCTTACCTGACGCCAACTACCTTACTTGACCCCAACTACCTTACTTGACCCCAACAACCTTACCTGACCCCAACCACCTTACCTGACCCTAACTACCTTACCTGACCCTAACTACCTTACCTGACCCCAACTACCTTACCTGACCCCAACTACGTTACCTGACCCCAACCACCTTACCTGACCCCAACCACCTTACCTGACACACCTGACCCCAACTACCTTACCTGACCCCAACAACCTTACCTTACCTGACCCCAACTCCCTCACCTGACCCCAACTACCTTAGCTGACCCTAACTACCTTACCTGACACACCTAACCCTAACTACCTTACCTGTCCCTAACTACCTTACCTGACCCTAACTACCTTACCTGACACACCTGACCCTAACTACCTTACCTGACCCCAACTACCTTACCTGACCCCAACTACCTTACCTGACCCCAACTACCTTACCTGACCCCAACTACCTTACCTGATCCTATCTACCTTACCTGACGCCAACTACCTTACTTGACCCCAACTACCTTACTTGACCCCAACAACCTTACCTGACCCCAACCACCTTACCTGACCCTAACTACCTTACCTGACCCTAACTACCTTACCTGACCCCATCCACCTTACCTGACCCCAACTACCTTACCTGACCCCAACTACCTTACCTGACCCCAACAACCTTACCTGACACCAACTACCTTACCTGACCCCAACTACCTTACCTGACCCCAACTATCTTACCTGACCCCAACTACCTTACCTGACCCCATCCACCTTACCTGACCCCAACTACCTTACCTGACCCCAACTACCTTACCTGATCCCAACTACCTTACCTGACCCCAACAACCTTACCTGACCCCAACCACCTTACCTGACCCTAACTACCTTACCTGACCCTAACTACCTTACCTGACCCCAACTACCTTACCTGACCCCAACTACGTTACCTGACCCCAACCACCTTACCTGACCCCAACCACCTTACCTGACACACCTGACCCCAACTACCTTACCTGACCCCAACAACCTTACCTTACCTGACCCCAACTCCCTCACCTGACCCCAACTACCTTAGCTGACCCTAACTACCTTACCTGACACACCTAACCCTAACTACCTTACCTGACCCTAACTACCTTACCTGACCCTAACTACCTTACCTGACACACCTGACCCTAACTACCTTACCTGACCCCAACTACCTTACCTGACCCCAACTACCTTACCTGACCCCAACTACCTTACTTGACCCCAACTACCTTACCTGACCCCAACTACCTTACCTGACCCCAACTACCTTACCTGACCCCAACTACCTTACCTGATCCTATCTACCTTACCTGACGCCAACTACCTTACTTGACCCCAACTACCTTACTTGACCCCAACAACCTTACCTGACCCCAACCACCTTACCTGACCCTAACTACCTTACCTGACCCTAACTACCTTACCTGACCCCAACTACCTTACCTGACCCCAACTACGTTACCTGACCCCAACCACCTTACCTGACCCCAACCACCTTACCTGACACACCTGACCCCAACTACCCTACCTGACCCCAACTACCTTACCTGACCCCAACTACCTTACCTGACCCCAACTACCTTACCTGACCCCAACAACCTTACCTGACACACCTGACCCTAACTACCTTACCTGATCCCAACTACCTTACCTGACCCCAACTACCTTACCTGACCCCAACTACCTTACCTGACCCCAACTACCTTACCTGACCCCAACTACCTTACCTGACCCTAACTACCTTACCTGACACACCTGACCCGAACTACCTTACCTGACCCCAACTACCTTACCTGACCCTAACTACCTTACCTGACCCCAACTACTTTACCTGAACCCAACTACCTTACCTGACCCTAACTACCTTACCTGACACACCTGACCCTAACTACCTTACCTGACCCTAACTACCTTACCTGACCCCAACAACCTTACCTGACCCCAACTACCTCACCTGACCCCAACTACCTTACCTGACCCCAACTATCTTACCTGACCCCAACTACCTTACCTGACCCCAACTACCTTACCTGACCCCAACAACCTAACCTGACCCCAACTATCTAACCTGACCCCAACAACCTTACCTGACCCCAACTACCTTACCTGATCCCAACTACCTTACCTGACCCCAACTACCTTACCTGACCCCAACTACCTTACCTGACCCCAACAACCTAACCTGACCCCAACTATCTAACCTGACCCCAACAACCTTACCTGACCCCAACTACCTTACCTGATCCCAACTACCGTACCTGACCCCAACTATCTTACCTGACCCCAACAACCTTACCTGACCCCAACTTCCTTACCTGACACACCTGACCCTAACTACCTTACCTGATCCCAACTACCTTACCTGATCCCAACTACCTTACCTTACCCTAACTACCTTACCTGACACCAACTACCTTACCTGACCCCAACAACCTTACCTGCCCCCAACTACCTTACCTGACCACAACTACCTTACCTGACCCTAACTACCTTACCTGACCCCAATTACCTTACCTGACCCCAACTACCTTACCTGACACACCTGACCCTAACTACCTTACCTGACCCCAACTACCTTACCTTACTCTAACTACCTTACCTGACCCCAACTACCTTACCTGACCCCAACTACCTTACCTGACCCCAACTACCTTACTTGACCCCAACTACCTTACCTGACCCCAACTACCTTACTTGACCCCAACTACCTTACCTGACCCCAACTACCTTACCTGACCCCAACTACCTTACCTGACCCCAACTACCTTACCTGATCCTATCTACCTTACCTGACGCCAACTACCTTACTTGACCCCAACTACCTTACTTGACCCCAACAACCTTACCTGACCCCAACCACCTTACCTGACCCTAACTACCTTACCTGACCCTAACTACCTTACCTGACCCCAACTACCTTACCTGACCCCAACTACGTTACCTGACCCCAACCACCTTACCTGACCCCAACCACCTTACCTGACACACCTGACCCCAACTACCTTACCTGACCCCAACAACCTTACCTTACCTGACCCCAACTCCCTCACCTGACCCCAACTACCTTAGCTGACCCTAACTACCTTACCTGACACACCTAACCCTAACTACCTTACCTGTCCCTAACTACCTTACCTGACCCTAACTACCTTACCTGACACACCTGACCCTAACTACCTTACCTGACCCCAACTACCTTACCTGACCCCAACTACCTTACCTGACCCCAACTACCTTACTTGACCCCAACTACCTTACCTGACCCCAACTACCTTACCTGACCCCAACTACCTTACCTGACCCCAACTACCTTACCTGATCCTATCTACCTTACCTGACGCCAACTACCTTACTTGACCCCAACTACCTTACTTGACCCCAACAACCTTACCTGACCCCAACCACCTTACCTGACCCTAACTACCTTACCTGACCCTAACTACCTTACCTGACCCCAACTACCTTACCTGACCCCAACTACGTTACCTGACCCCAACCACCTTACCTGACCCCAACCACCTTACCTGACACACCTGACCCCAACTACCTTACCTGACCCCAACAACCTTACCTTACCTGACCCCAACTCCCTCACCTGACCCCAACTACCTTAGCTGACCCTAACTACCTTACCTGACACACCTAACCCTAACTACCTTACCTGTCCCTAACTACCTTACCTGACCCTAACTACCTTACCTGACACACCTGACCCTAACTACCTTACCTGACCCCAACTACCTTACCTGACCCCAACTACCTTACCTGACCCCAACTACCTTACTTGACCCCAACTACCTTACCTGACCCCAACTACCTTACTTGACCCCAACTACCTTACCTGACCCCAACTACCTTACCTGACCCCAACTACCTTACCTGACCCCAACTACCTTACCTGATCCTATCTACCTTACCTGACGCCAACTACCTTACTTGACCCCAACTACCTTACTTGACCCCAACAACCTTACCTGACCCCAACCACCTTACCTGACCCTAACTACCTTACCTGACCCTAACTACCTTACCTGACCCCAACTACCTTACCTGACCCCAACTACGTTACCTGACCCCAACCACCTTACCTGACCCCAACCACCTTACCTGACACACCTGACCCCAACTACCTTACCTGACCCCAACAACCTTACCTTACCTGACCCCAACTCCCTCACCTGACCCCAACTACCTTAGCTGACCCTAACTACCTTACCTGACACACCTGACCCTAACTACCTTACCTGACCCTAACTACCTTACCTGACCCTAACTACCTTACCTGACACACCTGACCCTAACTACCTTACCTGACCCCAACCACCTTAACTGACCCCAATTACCTTACCTGACCCCAACTACTTTACCTGACACACCTGATCCTAACTACCTTACCTGACACATCTGACCCCAACCACCTTAACTGACCCCAATTACCTTACCTGACCCCAACTACCTTACCTGACCCCAACTACCTTACCTTACTCTAACTACCTTACCTGACCCCAACTACCTTACCTGACCCCAACTACCTTACCTGACACACCTGACCCGAACTACCTTACCTGACCCCAACTACCTTACCTGACCCTAACTACCTTACCTGACCCCAACTACTTTACCTGAACCCAACTACCTTACCTGACCCTAACTACCTTACCTGACACACCTGACCCTAACTACCTTACCTGACCCCAACAACCTTACCTGACCCCAACTACCTTACCTGACCCCAACTACCTTACCTGACCCCAACTATCTTACCTGACCCCAACTACCTTACCTGACCCCAACTACCTTACCTGACCCCAACTACCTTACCTGACCCCAACAACCTTACCTGACACATCTGACCCCAACTACCTTACCTGACCCAAACTATCTTACCTGACCCCAACTACCTTACCTGACCCCAACTACCTTACCTGACCCCAACAACCTTACCTGACACATCTGACCCCAACTACCTTACCTGACCCAAACTATCTTACCTGACCCCAACAACCTTACCTGACCCCAACTTCCTTACCTGACACACCTGACCCTAACTACCTTACCTGATCACAACTACCTTACCTGATCCCAACTACCTTACCTTACCCTAACTACCTTACCTGACACCAACTACCTTACCTGACCCCAACAACCTTACCTGCCCCCAACTACCTTACCTGACCACAACTACCTTACCTGACCCTAACTACCTTACCTGACCCCAACTACCTTACCTGACCCTAACTACCTTACCTGACCCCAACTACCTTACCTGACCCCAACTACCTTACCTGACCCTAACTACCTTACCTGACACACCTGACCCTAACTACCTTACCTGACCCCAACTACCTTACCTGACCCCAACTACCTTACCTGACCCCAACTACCTTACCTGACACACCTGACCCTAACTACCTTACCTGACCCCAACTACCTTACCTGACCCCAACTACCTTACCTGACCCCAACTACCTTACCTGACCCCAACTACCTTACCTGATCCCAACTACCTTACCTGACCCCAACAACCTTACCTGACACACCTGACCCTAACTACCTTACCTGATCCCAACTACCTTACCTGACCCCAACTACCTTACCTGACCCCAACTACCTTACCTGACCCCAACTACCTTACCTGACCCTAACTACCTTACCTGACACACCTGACCCTAACTACCTTACCTGACCCCAACTACCTTACCTGACCCTAACTACCTTACCTGACCCCAACTACCTTACCTGACCCCAACTACCTTACCTGACCCCAACTACCTTACCTGACCCGAACTACCTTACCTGACCCCAACTACCTTACCTGACACACCTGACCCGAACTACCTTACCTGACCCCAACTACCTTACCTGACCCTAACTACCTTACCTGAACCCAACTACCTTACCTGACCCTAACTACCTTACCTGACACACCTGACCCTAACTACCTTACCTGACCCTAACTACCTTACCTGACCCCAACAACCTTACCTGACCCCAACTACCTTACCTGACCCCAACTACCTTACCTGACCCCAACTATCTTACCTGACCCCAACTACCTTACCTGACCCCAACTACCTTACCTGACCCCAACAACCTAACCTGACCCCAACTATCTAACCTGACCCCAACAACCTTACCTGACCCCAACTACCTTACCTGACCCCAACTACCTTACCTGACCCCAACTATCTTACCTGACCCCAACAACCTTACCTGACCCCAACTTCCTTACCTGACACACCTGACCCTAACTACCTTACCTGATCCCAACTACCTTACCTGATCTCAACTACCTTACCTTACCCTAACTACCTTACCTGACACCAACTACCTTACCTGACCCCAACAACCTTACCTGCCCCCAACTACCTTACCTGACCACAACTACCTTACCTGACCCCAACTATCTTACCTGACCCCAACTACCTTACCTGACCCCAACTACCTTACCTGACCCCAACAACCTAACCTGACCCCAACTATCTAACCTGACCCCAACAACCTTACCTGACCCCAACTACCTTACCTGACCCCAACTACCTTACCTGACCCCAACTATCTTACCTGACCCCAACAACCTTACCTGACCCCAACTTCCTTACCTGACACACCTGACCCTAACTACCTTACCTGATCCCAACTACCTTACCTGATCCCAACTACCTTACCTTACCCTAACTACCTTACCTGACACCAACTACCTTACCTGACCCCAACAACCTTACCTGCCCCCAACTACCTTACCTGACCACAACTACCTTACCTGACCCTAACTACCTTACCTGACCCCAATTACCTTACCTGACCCCAACTACCTTACCTGACACACCTGACCCTAACTACCTTACCTGACCCCAACTACCTTACCTTACTCTAACTACCTTACCTGACCCCAACTACCTTACCTGACCCCAACTACCTTACCTGACCCAAACTACCTTACTTGACCCCAACTACCTTACCTGACCCCAACTACCTTACTTGACCCCAACTACCTTACCTGACCCCAACTACCTTACCTGACCCCAACTACCTTACCTGACCCCAACTACCTTACCTGATCCTATCTACCTTACCTGACGCCAACTACCTTACTTGACCCCAACTACCTTACTTGACCCCAACAACCTTACCTGACCCCAACCACCTTACCTGACCCTAACTACCTTACCTGACCCTAACTACCTTACCTGACCCCAACTACCTTACCTGACCCCAACTACGTTACCTGACCCCAACCACCTTACCTGACCCCAACCACCTTACCTGACACACCTGACCCCAACTACCTTACCTGACCCCAACAACCTTACCTTACCTGACCCCAACTCCCTCACCTGACCCCAACTACCTTAGCTGTCCCTAACTACCTTACCTGACACACCTGACCCTAACTACCTTACCTGACCCTAACTACCTTACCTGACCCTAACTACCTTACCTGACACACCTGACCCTAACTACCTTACCTGACCCCAACCACCTTAACTGACCCCAATTACCTTACCTGACCCCAACTACTTTACCTGACACACCTGATCCTAACTACCTTACCTGACACATCTGACCCCAACCACCTTAACTGACCCCAATTACCTTACCTGACCCCAACTACCTTACCTGACCCCAACTACCTTACCTTACTCTAACTACCTTACCTGACCCCAACTACCTTACCTGACCCCAACTACCTTACCTGACACACCTGACCCGAACTACCTTACCTGACCCCAACTACCTTACCTGACCCTAACTACCTTACCTGACCCCAACTACTTTACCTGAACCCAACTACCTTACCTGACCCTAACTACCTTACCTGACACACCTGACCCTAACTACCTTACCTGACCCTAACTACCTTACCTGACCCTAACTACCTTACCTGATCCCAACTACCTTACCTGATCTCAACTACCTTACCTTACCCTAACTACCTTACCTGACACCAACTACCTTACCTGACCCCAACTACCTTACCTGACCCCAACTACCTTACCTGACCCCAACAACCTAACCTGACCCCAACTATCTAACCTGACCCCAACAACCTTACCTGACCCCAACTACCTTACCTGATCCCAACTACCGTACCTGACCCCAACTATCTTACCTGACCCCAACAACCTTACCTGACCCCAACTTCCTTACCTGACACACCTGACCCTAACTACCTTACCTGATCCCAACTACCTTACCTGATCCCAACTACCTTACCTTACCCTAACTACCTTACCTGACACCAACTACCTTACCTGACCCCAACAACCTTACCTGCCCCCAACTACCTTACCTGACCACAACTACCTTACCTGACCCTAACTACCTTACCTGACCCCAATTACCTTACCTGACCCCAACTACCTTACCTGACACACCTGACCCTAACTACCTTACCTGACCCCAACTACCTTACCTTACTCTAACTACCTTACCTGACCCCAACTACCTTACCTGACCCCAACTACCTTACCTGACCCCAACTACCTTACTTGACCCCAACTACCTTACCTGACCCCAACTACCTTACTTGACCCCAACTACCTTACCTGACCCCAACTACCTTACCTGACCCCAACTACCTTACCTGACCCCAACTACCTTACCTGATCCTATCTACCTTACCTGACGCCAACTACCTTACTTGACCCCAACTACCTTACTTGACCCCAACAACCTTACCTGACCCCAACCACCTTACCTGACCCTAACTACCTTACCTGACCCTAACTACCTTACCTGACCCCAACTACCTTACCTGACCCCAACTACGTTACCTGACCCCAACCACCTTACCTGACCCCAACCACCTTACCTGACACACCTGACCCCAACTACCTTACCTGACCCCAACAACCTTACCTTACCTGACCCCAACTCCCTCACCTGACCCCAACTACCTTAGCTGACCCTAACTACCTTACCTGACACACCTAACCCTAACTACCTTACCTGTCCCTAACTACCTTACCTGACCCTAACTACCTTACCTGACACACCTGACCCTAACTACCTTACCTGACCCCAACTACCTTACCTGACCCCAACTACCTTACCTGACCCCAACTACCTTACCTGACCCCAACTACCTTACCTGATCCTATCTACCTTACCTGACGCCAACTACCTTACTTGACCCCAACTACCTTACTTGACCCCAACAACCTTACCTGACCCCAACCACCTTACCTGACCCTAACTACCTTACCTGACCCTAACTACCTTACCTGACCCCATCCACCTTACCTGACCCCAACTACCTTACCTGACCCCAACTACCTTACCTGACCCCAACAACCTTACCTGACACCAACTACCTTACCTGACCCCAACTACCTTACCTGACCCCAACTATCTTACCTGACCCCAACTACCTTACCTGACCCCATCCACCTTACCTGACCCCAACTACCTTACCTGACCCCAACTACCTTACCTGATCCCAACTACCTTACCTGACCCCAACAACCTTACCTGACCCCAACCACCTTACCTGACCCTAACTACCTTACCTGACCCTAACTACCTTACCTGACCCCAACTACCTTACCTGACCCCAACTACGTTACCTGACCCCAACCACCTTACCTGACCCCAACCACCTTACCTGACACACCTGACCCCAACTACCTTACCTGACCCCAACAACCTTACCTTACCTGACCCCAACTCCCTCACCTGACCCCAACTACCTTAGCTGACCCTAACTACCTTACCTGACACACCTAACCCTAACTACCTTACCTGTCCCTAACTACCTTACCTGACCCTAACTACCTTACCTGACACACCTGACCCTAACTACCTTACCTGACCCCAACTACCTTACCTGACCCCAACTACCTTACCTGACCCCAACTACCTTACTTGACCCCAACTACCTTACCTGACCCCAACTACCTTACCTGACCCCAACTACCTTACCTGACCCCAACTACCTTACCTGATCCTATCTACCTTACCTGACGCCAACTACCTTACTTGACCCCAACTACCTTACTTGACCCCAACAACCTTACCTGACCCCAACCACCTTACCTGACCCTAACTACCTTACCTGACCCTAACTACCTTACCTGACCCCAACTACCTTACCTGACCCCAACTACGTTACCTGACCCCAACCACCTTACCTGACCCCAACCACCTTACCTGACACACCTGACCCCAACTACCTTACCTGACCCCAACAACCTTACCTTACCTGACCCCAACTCCCTCACCTGACCCCAACTACCTTAGCTGACCCTAACTACCTTACCTGACACACCTGACCCTAACTACCTTACCTGACCCTAACTACCTTACCTGACCCTAACTACCTTACCTGACACACCTGACCCTAACTACCTTACCTGACCCCAACCACCTTAACTGACCCCAATTACCTTACCTGACCCCAACTACTTTACCTGACACACCTGATCCTAACTACCTTACCTGACACATCTGACCCCAACCACCTTAACTGACCCCAATTACCTTACCTGACCCCAACTACCTTACCTGACCCCAACTACCTTACCTTACTCTAACTACCTTACCTGACCCCAACTACCTTACCTGACCCCAACTACCTTACCTGACACACCTGACCCGAACTACCTTACCTGACCCCAACTACCTTACCTGACCCTAACTACCTTACCTGACCCCAACTACTTTACCTGAACCCAACTACCTTACCTGACCCTAACTACCTTACCTGACACACCTGACCCTAACTACCTTACCTGACCCCAACAACCTTACCTGACCCCAACTACCTTACCTGACCCCAACTACCTTACCTGACCCCAACTATCTTACCTGACCCCAACTACCTTACCTGACCCCAACTACCTTACCTGACCCCAACTACCTTACCTGACCCCAACAACCTTACCTGACACATCTGACCCCAACTACCTTACCTGACCCAAACTATCTTACCTGACCCCAACTACCTTACCTGACCCCAACTACCTTACCTGACCCCAACAACCTTACCTGACACATCTGACCCCAACTACCTTACCTGACCCAAACTATCTTACCTGACCCCAACAACCTTACCTGACCCCAACTTCCTTACCTGACACACCTGACCCTAACTACCTTACCTGATCACAACTACCTTACCTGATCCCAACTACCTTACCTTACCCTAACTACCTTACCTGACACCAACTACCTTACCTGACCCCAACAACCTTACCTGCCCCCAACTACCTTACCTGACCACAACTACCTTACCTGACCCTAACTACCTTACCTGACCCCAACTACCTTACCTGACCCTAACTACCTTACCTGACCCCAACTACCTTACCTGACCCCAACTACCTTACCTGACCCTAACTACCTTACCTGACACACCTGACCCTAACTACCTTACCTGACCCCAACTACCTTACCTGACCCCAACAACCTTACCTGACCCCAACAACCTTACCTGACCCCAATCACCTTACCTGACCCCAACCACCTTACCTGACCCTAACTACCTTACCTGACCACAACCACCTTACCTGACCCCAACAACCTTACCTGACCCCATCCACCTTACCTGACCCCAACTACCTTACCTGACCCCAACTACCTTACCTGACCCCAACAACCTTACCTGACACCAACTACCTTACCTGACCCCAACTACCTTACCTGACCCCAACTATCTTACCTGACCCCAACTACCTTACCTGACCCCATCCACCTTACCTGACCCCAACTACCTTACCTGACCCCAACTACCTTACCTGATCCCAACTACCTTACCTGACCCCAACAACCTTACCTGACCCCAACCACCTTACCTGACCCTAACTACCTTACCTGACCCTAACTACCTTACCTGACCCCAACTACCTTACCTGACCCCAACTACGTTACCTGACCCCAACCACCTTACCTGACCCCAACCACCTTACCTGACACACCTGACCCCAACTACCTTACCTGACCCCAACAACCTTACCTTACCTGACCCCAACTCCCTCACCTGACCCCAACTACCTTAGCTGACCCTAACTACCTTACCTGACACACCTAACCCTAACTACCTTACCTGTCCCTAACTACCTTACCTGACCCTAACTACCTTACCTGACACACCTGACCCTAACTACCTTACCTGACCCCAACTACCTTACCTGACCCCAACTACCTTACCTGACCCCAACTACCTTACTTGACCCCAACTACCTTACCTGACCCCAACTACCTTACCTGACCCCAACTACCTTACCTGACCCCAACTACCTTACCTGATCCTATCTACCTTACCTGACGCCAACTACCTTACTTGACCCCAACTACCTTACTTGACCCCAACAACCTTACCTGACCCCAACCACCTTACCTGACCCTAACTACCTTACCTGACCCTAACTACCTTACCTGACCCCAACTACCTTACCTGACCCCAACTACGTTACCTGACCCCAACCACCTTACCTGACCCCAACCACCTTACCTGACACACCTGACCCCAACTACCTTACCTGACCCCAACAACCTTACCTTACCTGACCCCAACTCCCTCACCTGACCCCAACTACCTTAGCTGACCCTAACTACCTTACCTGACACACCTAACCCTAACTACCTTACCTGTCCCTAACTACCTTACCTGACCCTAACTACCTTACCTGACACACCTGACCCTAACTACCTTACCTGACCCCAACTACCTTACCTGACCCCAACTACCTTACCTGACCCCAACTACCTTACTTGACCCCAACTACCTTACCTGACCCCAACTACCTTACTTGACCCCAACTACCTTACCTGACCCCAACTACCTTACCTGACCCCAACTACCTTACCTGACCCCAACTACCTTACCTGATCCTATCTACCTTACCTGACGCCAACTACCTTACTTGACCCCAACTACCTTACTTGACCCCAACAACCTTACCTGACCCCAACCACCTTACCTGACCCT
Source organism: Salmo salar (assembly GCF_965601325.2). Lineage (NCBI taxonomy): Eukaryota > Metazoa > Chordata > Actinopteri > Salmoniformes > Salmonidae > Salmo > Salmo salar. Next base: position 51,425,530 of record NC_138304.1, read on the forward strand.
AACTACCTTACCTGACCCTAACTACCTTACCTGACCCCAACTACCTTACCTGACCCCAACTACGTTACCTGACCCCAACCACCTTACCTGACCCCAACCACCTTACCTGACACACCTGACCCCAACTACCTTACCTGACCCCAACAACCTTACCTTACCTGACCCCAACTCCCTCACCTGACCCCAACTACCTTAGCTGACCCTAACTACCTTACCTGACACACCTGACCCTAACTACCTTACCTGACCCTAACTACCTTACCTGACCCTAACTACCTTACCTGACACACCTGACCCTAACTACCTTACCTGACCCCAACCACCTTAACTGACCCCAATTACCTTACCTGACCCCAACTACTTTACCTGACACACCTGATCCTAACTACCTTACCTGACACATCTGACCCCAACCACCTTAACTGACCCCAATTACCTTACCTGACCCCAACTACCTTACCTGACCCCAACTACCTTACCTTACTCTAACTACCTTACCTGACCCCAACTACCTTACCTGACCCCAACTACCTTACCTGACACACCTGACCCGAACTACCTTACCTGACCCCAACTACCTTACCTGACCCTAACTACCTTACCTGACCCCAACTACTTTACCTGAACCCAACTACTTTACCTGACCCTAACTACCTTACCTGACACACCTGACCCTAACTACCTTACCTGACCCCAACAACCTTACCTGACCCCAACTACCTTACCTGACCCCAACTACCTTACCTGACCCCAACTATCTTACCTGACCCCAACTACCTTACCTGACCCCAACTACCTTACCTGACCCCAACTACCTTACCTGACCCCAACAACCTTACCTGACACATCTGACCCCAACTACCTTACCTGACCCAAACTATCTTACCTGACCCCAACTACCTTACCTGACCCCAACTACCTTACCTGACCCCAACAACCTTACCTGACACATCTGACCCCAACTACCTTACCTGACCCAAACTATCTTACCTGACCCCAACAACCTTACCTGACCCCAACTTCCTTACCTGACACACCTGACCCTAACTACCTTACCTGATCACAACTACCTTACCTGATCCCAACTACCTTACCTTACCCTAACTACCTTACCTGACACCAACTACCTTACCTGACCCCAACAACCTTACCTGCCCCCAACTACCTTACCTGACCACAACTACCTTACCTGACCCTAACTACCTTACCTGACCCCAACTACCTTACCTGACCCTAACTACCTTACCTGACCCCAACTACCTTACCTGACCCCAACTACCTTACCTGACCCTAACTACCTTACCTGACACACCTGACCCTAACTACCTTACCTGACCCCAACTACCTTACCTGACCCCAACTACCTTACCTGACCCCAACTACCTTACCTGACACACCTGACCCTAACTACCTTACCTGACCCCAACTACCTTACCTGACCCCAACTACCTTACCTGACCCCAACTACCTTACCTGACCCCAACTACCTTACCTGATCCCAACTACCTTACCTGACCCCAACAACCTTACCTGACACACCTGACCCTAACTACCTTACCTGATCCCAACTACCTTACCTGACCCCAACTACCTTACCTGACCCCAACTACCTTACCTGACCCCAACTACCTTACCTGACCCTAACTACCTTACCTGACACACCTGACCCTAACTACCTTACCTGACCCCAACTACCTTACCTGACCCTAACTACCTTACCTGACCCCAACTACCTTACCTGACCCCAACTACCTTACCTGACCCCAACTACCTTACCTGACCCGAACTACCTTACCTGACCCCAACTACCTTACCTGACACACCTGACCCGAACTACCTTACCTGACCCCAACTACCTTACCTGACCCTAACTACCTTACCTGAACCCAACTACCTTACCTGACCCTAACTACCTTACCTGACACACCTGACCCTAACTACCTTACCTGACCCTAACTACCTTACCTGACCCCAACAACCTTACCTGACCCCAACTACCTTACCTGACCCCAACTACCTTACCTGACCCCAACTATCTTACCTGACCCCAACTACCTTACCTGACCCCAACTACCTTACCTGACCCCAACAACCTAACCTGACCCCAACTATCTAACCTGACCCCAACAACCTTACCTGACCCCAACTACCTTACCTGACCCCAACTACCTTACCTGACCCCAACTATCTTACCTGACCCCAACAACCTTACCTGACCCCAACTTCCTTACCTGACACACCTGACCCTAACTACCTTACCTGATCCCAACTACCTTACCTGATCTCAACTACCTTACCTTACCCTAACTACCTTACCTGACACCAACTACCTTACCTGACCCCAACAACCTTACCTGCCCCCAACTACCTTACCTGACCACAACTACCTTACCTGACCCCAACTATCTTACCTGACCCCAACTACCTTACCTGACCCCAACTACCTTACCTGACCCCAACAACCTAACCTGACCCCAACTATCTAACCTGACCCCAACAACCTTACCTGACCCCAACTACCTTACCTGACCCCAACTACCTTACCTGACCCCAACTATCTTACCTGACCCCAACAACCTTACCTGACCCCAACTTCCTTACCTGACACACCTGACCCTAACTACCTTACCTGATCCCAACTACCTTACCTGATCCCAACTACCTTACCTTACCCTAACTACCTTACCTGACACCAACTACCTTACCTGACCCCAACAACCTTACCTGCCCCCAACTACCTTACCTGACCACAACTACCTTACCTGACCCTAACTACCTTACCTGACCCCAATTACCTTACCTGACCCCAACTACCTTACCTGACACACCTGACCCTAACTACCTTACCTGACCCCAACTACCTTACCTTACTCTAACTACCTTACCTGACCCCAACTACCTTACCTGACCCCAACTACCTTACCTGACCCAAACTACCTTACTTGACCCCAACTACCTTACCTGACCCCAACTACCTTACTTGACCCCAACTACCTTACCTGACCCCAACTACCTTACCTGACCCCAACTACCTTACCTGACCCCAACTACCTTACCTGATCCTATCTACCTTACCTGACGCCAACTACCTTACTTGACCCCAACTACCTTACTTGACCCCAACAACCTTACCTGACCCCAACCACCTTACCTGACCCTAACTACCTTACCTGACCCTAACTACCTTACCTGACCCCAACTACCTTACCTGACCCCAACTACGTTACCTGACCCCAACCACCTTACCTGACCCCAACCACCTTACCTGACACACCTGACCCCAACTACCTTACCTGACCCCAACAACCTTACCTTACCTGACCCCAACTCCCTCACCTGACCCCAACTACCTTAGCTGTCCCTAACTACCTTACCTGACACACCTGACCCTAACTACCTTACCTGACCCTAACTACCTTACCTGACCCTAACTACCTTACCTGACACACCTGACCCTAACTACCTTACCTGACCCCAACCACCTTAACTGACCCCAATTACCTTACCTGACCCCAACTACTTTACCTGACACACCTGATCCTAACTACCTTACCTGACACATCTGACCCCAACCACCTTAACTGACCCCAATTACCTTACCTGACCCCAACTACCTTACCTGACCCCAACTACCTTACCTTACTCTAACTACCTTACCTGACCCCAACTACCTTACCTGACCCCAACTACCTTACCTGACACACCTGACCCGAACTACCTTACCTGACCCCAACTACCTTACCTGACCCTAACTACCTTACCTGACCCCAACTACTTTACCTGAACCCAACTACCTTACCTGACCCTAACTACCTTACCTGACACACCTGACCCTAACTACCTTACCTGACCCTAACTACCTTACCTGACCCTAACTACCTTACCTGATCCCAACTACCTTACCTGATCTCAACTACCTTACCTTACCCTAACTACCTTACCTGACACCAACTACCTTACCTGACCCCAACTACCTTACCTGACCCCAACTACCTTACCTGACCCCAACAACCTAACCTGACCCCAACTATCTAACCTGACCCCAACAACCTTACCTGACCCCAACTACCTTACCTGATCCCAACTACCGTACCTGACCCCAACTATCTTACCTGACCCCAACAACCTTACCTGACCCCAACTTCCTTACCTGACACACCTGACCCTAACTACCTTACCTGATCCCAACTACCTTACCTGATCCCAACTACCTTACCTTACCCTAACTACCTTACCTGACACCAACTACCTTACCTGACCCCAACAACCTTACCTGCCCCCAACTACCTTACCTGACCACAACTACCTTACCTGACCCTAACTACCTTACCTGACCCCAATTACCTTACCTGACCCCAACTACCTTACCTGACACACCTGACCCTAACTACCTTACCTGACCCCAACTACCTTACCTTACTCTAACTACCTTACCTGACCCCAACTACCTTACCTGACCCCAACTACCTTACCTGACCCCAACTACCTTACTTGACCCCAACTACCTTACCTGACCCTAACTACCTTACCTGACCCCAACTACCTTACCTGACCCCAACTACGTTACCTGACCCCAACCACCTTACCTGACCCCAACCACCTTACCTGACACACCTGACCCCAACTACCTTACCTGACCCCAACAACCTTACCTTACCTGACCCCAACTCCCTCACCTGACCCCAACTACCTTAGCTGACCCTAACTACCTTACCTGACACACCTAACCCTAACTACCTTACCTGTCCCTAACTACCTTACCTGACCCTAACTACCTTACCTGACACACCTGACCCTAACTACCTTACCTGACCCCAACTACCTTACCTGACCCCAACTACCTTACCTGACCCCAACTACCTTACTTGACCCCAACTACCTTACCTGACCCCAACTACCTTACTTGACCCCAACTACCTTACCTGACCCCAACTACCTTACCTGATCCTATCTACCTTACCTGACGCCAACTACCTTACTTGACCCCAACTACCTTACTTGACCCCAACAACCTTACCTGACCCCAACCACCTTACCTGACCCTAACTACCTTACCTGACCCTAACTACCTTACCTGACCCCAACTACCTTACCTGACCCCAACTACGTTACCTGACCCCAACCACCTTACCTGACCCCAACCACCTTACCTGACACACCTGACCCCAACTACCTTACCTGACCCCAACAACCTTACCTTACCTGACCCCAACTCCCTCACCTGACCCCAACTACCTTAGCTGACCCTAACTACCTTACCTGACACACCTGACCCTAACTACCTTACCTGACCCTAACTACCTTACCTGACCCTAACTACCTTACCTGACACACCTGACCCTAACTACCTTACCTGACCCCAACCACCTTAACTGACCCCAATTACCTTACCTGACCCCAACTACTTTACCTGACACACCTGATCCTAACTACCTTACCTGACACATCTGACCCCAACCACCTTAACTGACCCCAATTACCTTACCTGACCCCAACTACCTTACCTGACCCCAACTACCTTACCTTACTCTAACTACCTTACCTGACCCCAACTACCTTACCTGACCCCAACTACCTTACCTGACACACCTGACCCGAACTACCTTACCTGACCCCAACTACCTTACCTGACCCTAACTACCTTACCTGACCCCAACTACTTTACCTGAACCCAACTACTTTACCTGACCCTAACTACCTTACCTGACACACCTGACCCTAACTACCTTACCTGACCCCAACAACCTTACCTGACCCCAACTACCTTACCTGACCCCAACTACCTTACCTGACCCCAACTATCTTACCTGACCCCAACTACCTTACCTGACCCCAACTACCTTACCTGACCCCAACTACCTTACCTGACCCCAACAACCTTACCTGACACATCTGACCCCAACTACCTTACCTGACCCAAACTATCTTACCTGACCCCAACTACCTTACCTGACCCCAACTACCTTACCTGACCCCAACAACCTTACCTGACACATCTGACCCCAACTACCTTACCTGACCCAAACTATCTTACCTGACCCCAACAACCTTACCTGACCCCAACTTCCTTACCTGACACACCTGACCCTAACTACCTTACCTGATCACAACTACCTTACCTGATCCCAACTACCTTACCTTACCCTAACTACCTTACCTGACACCAACTACCTTACCTGACCCCAACAACCTTACCTGCCCCCAACTACCTTACCTGACCACAACTACCTTACCTGACCCTAACTACCTTACCTGACCCCAACTACCTTACCTGACCCTAACTACCTTACCTGACCCCAACTACCTTACCTGACCCCAACTACCTTACCTGACCCTAACTACCTTACCTGACACACCTGACCCTAACTACCTTACCTGACCCCAACTACCTTACCTGACCCCAACTACCTTACCTGACCCCAACTACCTTACCTGACACACCTGACCCTAACTACCTTACCTGACCCCAACTACCTTACCTGACCCCAACTACCTTACCTGACCCCAACTACCTTACCTGACCCCAACTACCTTACCTGATCCCAACTACCTTACCTGACCCCAACAACCTTACCTGACACACCTGACCCTAACTACCTTACCTGATCCCAACTACCTTACCTGACCCCAACTACCTTACCTGACCCCAACTACCTTACCTGACCCCAACTACCTTACCTGACCCTAACTACCTTACCTGACACACCTGACCCTAACTACCTTACCTGACCCCAACTACCTTACCTGACCCTAACTACCTTACCTGACCCCAACTACCTTACCTGACCCCAACTACCTTACCTGACCCCAACTACCTTACCTGACCCGAACTACCTTACCTGACCCCAACTACCTTACCTGACACACCTGACCCGAACTACCTTACCTGACCCCAACTACCTTACCTGACCCTAACTACCTTACCTGAACCCAACTACCTTACCTGACCCTAACTACCTTACCTGACACACCTGACCCTAACTACCTTACCTGACCCTAACTACCTTACCTGACCCCAACAACCTTACCTGACCCCAACTACCTTACCTGACCCCAACTACCTTACCTGACCCCAACTATCTTACCTGACCCCAACTACCTTACCTGACCCCAACTACCTTACCTGACCCCAACAACCTAACCTGACCCCAACTATCTAACCTGACCCCAACAACCTTACCTGACCCCAACTACCTTACCTGACCCCAACTACCTTACCTGACCCCAACTATCTTACCTGACCCCAACAACCTTACCTGACCCCAACTTCCTTACCTGACACACCTGACCCTAACTACCTTACCTGATCCCAACTACCTTACCTGATCTCAACTACCTTACCTTACCCTAACTACCTTACCTGACACCAACTACCTTACCTGACCCCAACAACCTTACCTGCCCCCAACTACCTTACCTGACCACAACTACCTTACCTGACCCCAACTATCTTACCTGACCCCAACTACCTTACCTGACCCCAACTACCTTACCTGACCCCAACAACCTAACCTGACCCCAACTATCTAACCTGACCCCAACAACCTTACCTGACCCCAACTACCTTACCTGACCCCAACTACCTTACCTGACCCCAACTATCTTACCTGACCCCAACAACCTTACCTGACCCCAACTTCCTTACCTGACACACCTGACCCTAACTACCTTACCTGATCCCAACTACCTTACCTGATCCCAACTACCTTACCTTACCCTAACTACCTTACCTGACACCAACTACCTTACCTGACCCCAACAACCTTACCTGCCCCCAACTACCTTACCTGACCACAACTACCTTACCTGACCCTAACTACCTTACCTGACCCCAATTACCTTACCTGACCCCAACTACCTTACCTGACACACCTGACCCTAACTACCTTACCTGACCCCAACTACCTTACCTTACTCTAACTACCTTACCTGACCCCAACTACCTTACCTGACCCCAACTACCTTACCTGACCCAAACTACCTTACTTGACCCCAACTACCTTACCTGACCCCAACTACCTTACTTGACCCCAACTACCTTACCTGACCCCAACTACCTTACCTGACCCCAACTACCTTACCTGACCCCAACTACCTTACCTGATCCTATCTACCTTACCTGACGCCAACTACCTTACTTGACCCCAACTACCTTACTTGACCCCAACAACCTTACCTGACCCCAACCACCTTACCTGACCCTAACTACCTTACCTGACCCTAACTACCTTACCTGACCCCAACTACCTTACCTGACCCCAACTACGTTACCTGACCCCAACCACCTTACCTGACCCCAACCACCTTACCTGACACACCTGACCCCAACTACCTTACCTGACCCCAACAACCTTACCTTACCTGACCCCAACTCCCTCACCTGACCCCAACTACCTTAGCTGTCCCTAACTACCTTACCTGACACACCTGACCCTAACTACCTTACCTGACCCTAACTACCTTACCTGACCCTAACTACCTTACCTGACACACCTGACCCTAACTACCTTACCTGACCCCAACCACCTTAACTGACCCCAATTACCTTACCTGACCCCAACTACTTTACCTGACACACCTGATCCTAACTACCTTACCTGACACATCTGACCCCAACCACCTTAACTGACCCCAATTACCTTACCTGACCCCAACTACCTTACCTGACCCCAACTACCTTACCTTACTCTAACTACCTTACCTGACCCCAACTACCTTACCTGACCCCAACTACCTTACCTGACACACCTGACCCGAACTACCTTACCTGACCCCAACTACCTTACCTGACCCTAACTACCTTACCTGACCCCAACTACTTTACCTGAACCCAACTACCTTACCTGACCCTAACTACCTTACCTGACACACCTGACCCTAACTACCTTACCTGACCCTAACTACCTTACCTGACCCTAACTACCTTACCTGATCCCAACTACCTTACCTGATCTCAACTACCTTACCTTACCCTAACTACCTTACCTGACACCAACTACCTTACCTGACCCCAACTACCTTACCTGTCCCCAACTACCTTACCTGACCCCAACAACCTAACCTGACCCCAACTATCTAACCTGACCCCAACAACCTTACCTGACCCCAACTACCTTACCTGATCCCAACTACCGTACCTGACCCCAACTATCTTACCTGACCCCAACAACCTTACCTGACCCCAACTTCCTTACCTGACACACCTGACCCTAACTACCTTACCTGATCCCAACTACCTTACCTGATCCCAACTACCTTACCTTACCCTAACTACCTTACCTGACACCAACTACCTTACCTGACCCCAACAACCTTACCTGCCCCCAACTACCTTACCTGACCACAACTACCTTACCTGACCCTAACTACCTTACCTGACCCCAATTACCTTACCTGACCCCAACTACCTTACCTGACACACCTGACCCTAACTACCTTACCTGACCCCAACTACCTTACCTTACTCTAACTACCTTACCTGACCCCAACTACCTTACCTGACCCCAACTACCTTACCTGACCCCAACTACCTTACTTGACCCCAACTACCTTACCTGACCCCAACTACCTTACTTGACCCCAACTACCTTACCTGACCCCAACTACCTTACCTGACCCCAACTACCTTACCTGACCCCAACTACCTTACCTGATCCTATCTACCTTACCTGACGCCAACTACCTTACTTGACCCCAACTACCTTACTTGACCCCAACAACCTTACCTGACCCCAACCACCTTACCTGACCCTAACTACCTTACCTGACCCTAACTACCTTACCTGACCCCAACTACCTTACCTGACCCCAACTACGTTACCTGACCCCAACCACCTTACCTGACCCCAACCACCTTACCTGACACACCTGACCCCAACTACCTTACCTGACCCCAACAACCTTACCTTACCTGACCCCAACTCCCTCACCTGACCCCAACTACCTTAGCTGACCCTAACTACCTTACCTGACACACCTAACCCTAACTACCTTACCTGTCCCTAACTACCTTACCTGACCCTAACTACCTTACCTGACACACCTGACCCTAACTACCTTACCTGACCCCAACTACCTTACCTGACCCCAACTACCTTACCTGACCCCAACTACCTTACTTGACCCCAACTACCTTACCTGACCCCAACTACCTTACTTGACCCCAACTACCTTACCTGACCCCAACTACCTTACCTGACCCAAACTACCTTACCTGACCCCAACTACCTTACCTGATCCTATCTACCTTACCTGACGCCAACTACCTTACTTGACCCCAACTACCTTACTTGACCCCAACAACCTTACCTGACCCCAACCACCTTACCTGACCCTAACTACCTTACCTGACCCTAACTACCTTACCTGACCCCAACTACCTTACCTGACCCCAACTACGTTACCTGACCCCAACCACCTTACCTGACCCCAACCACCTTACCTGACACACCTGACCCCAACTACCTTACCTGACCCCAACAACCTTACCTTACCTGACCCCAACTCCCTCACCTGACCCCAACTACCTTAGCTGACCCTAACTACCTTACCTGACACACCTGACCCTAACTACCTTACCTGACCCTAACTACCTTACCTGACCCTAACTACCTTACCTGACACACCTGACCCTAACTACCTTACCTGACCCCAACCACCTTAACTGACCCCAATTACCTTACCTGACCCCAACTACTTTACCTGACACACCTGATCCTAACTACCTTACCTGACACATCTGACCCCAACCACCTTAACTGACCCCAATTACCTTACCTGACCCCAACTACCTTACCTGACCCCAACTACCTTACCTTACTCTAACTACCTTACCTGACCCCAACTACCTTACCTGACCCCAACTACCTTACCTGACACACCTGACCCGAACTACCTTACCTGACCCCAACTACCTTACCTGACCCTAACTACCTTACCTGACCCCAACTACTTTACCTGAACCCAACTACCTTACCTGACCCTAACTACCTTACCTGACACACCTGACCCTAACTACCTTACCTGACCCCAACAACCTTACCTGACCCCAACTACCTTACCTGACCCCAACTACCTTACCTGACCCCAACTATCTTACCTGACCCCAACTACCTTACCTGACCCCAACTACCTTACCTGACCCCAACTACCTTACCTGACCCCAACAACCTTACCTGACACATCTGACCCCAACTACCTTACCTGACCCAAACTATCTTACCTGACCCCAACTACCTTACCTGACCCCAACTACCTTACCTGACCCCAACAACCTTACCTGACACATCTGACCCCAACTACCTTACCTGACCCAAACTATCTTACCTGACCCCAACAACCTTACCTGACCCCAACTTCCTTACCTGACACACCTGACCCTAACTACCTTACCTGATCACAACTACCTTACCTGATCCCAACTACCTTACCTTACCCTAACTACCTTACCTGACACCAACTACCTTACCTGACCCCAACAACCTTACCTGCCCCCAACTACCTTACCTGACCACAACTACCTTACCTGACCCTAACTACCTTACCTGACCCCAACTACCTTACCTGACCCTAACTACCTTACCTGACCCCAACTACCTTACCTGACCCCAACTACCTTACCTGACCCTAACTACCTTACCTGACACACCTGACCCTAACTACCTTACCTGACCCCAACTACCTTACCTGACCCCAACTACCTTACCTGACCCCAACTACCTTACCTGACACACCTGACCCTAACTACCTTACCTGACCCCAACTACCTTACCTGACCCCAACTACCTTACCTGACCCCAACTACCTTACCTGATCCCAACTACCTTACCTGACCCCAACAACCTTACCTGACACACCTGACCCTAACTACCTTACCTGATCCCAACTACCTTACCTGACCCCAACTACCTTACCTGACCCCAACTACCTTACCTGACCCCAACTACCTTACCTGACCCTAACTACCTTACCTGACACACCTGACCCTAACTACCTTACCTGACCCCAACTACCTTACCTGACCCTAACTACCTTACCTGACCCCAACTACCTTACCTGACCCCAACTACCTTACCTGACCCCAACTACCTTACCTGACCCGAACTACCTTACCTGACCCCAACTACCTTACCTGACACACCTGACCCGAACTACCTTACCTGACCCCAACTACCTTACCTGACCCTAACTACCTTACCTGAACCCAACTACCTTACCTGACCCTAACTACCTTACCTGACACACCTGACCCTAACTACCTTACCTGACCCTAACTACCTTACCTGACCCCAACAACCTTACCTGACCCCAACTACCTTACCTGACCCCAACTACCTTACCTGACCCCAACTATCTTACCTGACCCCAACTACCTTACCTGACCCCAACTACCTTACCTGACCCCAACAACCTAACCTGACCCCAACTATCTAACCTGACCCCAACAACCTTACCTGACCCCAACTACCTTACCTGACCCCAACTACCTTACCTGACCCCAACTATCTTACCTGACCCCAACAACCTTACCTGACCCCAACTTCCTTACCTGACACACCTGACCCTAACTACCTTACCTGATCCCAACTACCTTACCTGATCTCAACTACCTTACCTTACCCTAACTACCTTACCTGACACCAACTACCTTACCTGACCCCAACAACCTTACCTGCCCCCAACTACCTTACCTGACCACAACTACCTTACCTGACCCCAACTATCTTACCTGACCCCAACTACCTTACCTGACCCCAACTACCTTACCTGACCCCAACAACCTAACCTGACCCCAACTATCTAACCTGACCCCAACAACCTTACCTGACCCCAACTACCTTACCTGACCCCAACTACCTTACCTGACCCCAACTATCTTACCTGACCCCAACAACCTTACCTGACCCCAACTTCCTTACCTGACACACCTGACCCTAACTACCTTACCTGATCCCAACTACCTTACCTGATCCCAACTACCTTACCTTACCCTAACTACCTTACCTGACACCAACTACCTTACCTGACCCCAACAACCTTACCTGCCCCCAACTACCTTACCTGACCACAACTACCTTACCTGACCCTAACTACCTTACCTGACCCCAATTACCTTACCTGACCCCAACTACCTTACCTGACACACCTGACCCTAACTACCTTACCTGACCCCAACTACCTTACCTTACTCTAACTACCTTACCTGACCCCAACTACCTTACCTGACCCCAACTACCTTACCTGACCCAAACTACCTTACTTGACCCCAACTACCTTACCTGACCCCAACTACCTTACTTGACCCCAACTACCTTACCTGACCCCAACTACCTTACCTGACCCCAACTACCTTACCTGACCCCAACTACCTTACCTGATCCTATCTACCTTACCTGACGCCAACTACCTTACCTGACACACCTGACCCCAACTACCTTACCTGACCCCAACAACCTTACCTGACACACCTGACCCCAACTACCTTACCTGACCCCAACAACCTTACCTTACCTGACCCCAACTCCCTCACCTGACCCCAACTACCTTAGCTGACCCTAACTACCTTACCTGACACACCTAACCCTAACTACCTTACCTGTCCCTAACTACCTTACCTGACCCTAACTACCTTACCTGACACACCTGACCCTAACTACCTTACCTGACCCCAACTACCTTACCTGACCCCAACTACCTTACCTGACCCCAACTACCTTACTTGACCCCAACTACCTTACCTGACCCCAACTACCTTACTTGACCCCAACTACCTTACCTGACCCCAACTACCTTACCTGACCCCAACTACCTTACCTGACCCCAACTACCTTACCTGATCCTATCTACCTTACCTGACGCCAACTACCTTACTTGACCCCAACTACCTTACTTGACCCCAACAACCTTACCTGACCCCAACCACCTTACCTGACCCTAACTACCTTACCTGACCCTAACTACCTTACCTGACCCCAACTACCTTACCTGACCCCAACTACGTTACCTGACCCCAACCACCTTACCTGACCCCAACCACCTTACCTGACACACCTGACCCCAACTACCTTACCTGACCCCAACAACCTTACCTTACCTGACCCCAACTCCCTCACCTGACCCCAACTACCTTAGCTGACCCTAACTACCTTACCTGACACACCTGACCCTAACTACCTTACCTGACCCTAACTACCTTACCTGACCCTAACTACCTTACCTGACACACCTGACCCTAACTACCTTACCTGACCCCAACCACCTTAACTGACCCCAATTACCTTACCTGACCCCAACTACTTTACCTGACACACCTGATCCTAACTACCTTACCTGACACATCTGACCCCAACCACCTTAACTGACCCCAATTACCTTACCTGACCCCAACTACCTTACCTGACCCCAACTACCTTACCTTACTCTAACTACCTTACCTGACCCCAACTACCTTACCTGACCCCAACTACCTTACCTGACACACCTGACCCGAACTACCTTACCTGACCCCAACTACCTTACCTGACCCTAACTACCTTACCTGACCCCAACTACTTTACCTGAACCCAACTACCTTACCTGACCCTAACTACCTTACCTGACACACCTGACCCTAACTACCTTACCTGACCCTAACTACCTTACCTGACCCCAACAACCTTACCTGACCCCAACTACCTTACCTGACCCCAACTACCTTACCTGACCCCAACTATCTTACCTGACCCCAACTACCTTACCTGACCCCAACTACCTTACCTGACCCCAACAACCTAACCTGACCCCAACTATCTAACCTGACCCCAACAACCTTACCTGATCCCAACTACCTTACCTGCCCCCAACTACCTTACCTGACCCCAACTACCTTACCTGACCCCAACTACCTTACCTGACCCCAACAACCTTACCTGACACATCTGACCCCAACTACCTTACCTGACCCAAACTATCTTACCTGACCCCAACAACCTTACCTGACCCCAACTTCCTTAGCTGACACACCTGACCCTAACTACCTTACCTTATCACAACTACCTTACCTGATCCCAACTACCTTACCTTACCCTAACTACCTTACCTGACACCAACTACCTTACCTGACCCCAACAACCTTACCTGCCCCCAACTACCTTACCTGACCACAACTACCTTACCTGACCCTAACTACCTTACCTGACCCCAACTACCTTACCTGACCCTAAATACCTTACCTGACCCCAACTACCTTACCTGACCCCAACAACCTAACCTGACCCCAACTATCTAACCTGACCCCAACAACCTTACCTGACCCCAACTACCTTACCTGATCCCAACTACCGTACCTGACCCCAACTATCTTACCTGACCCCAACAACCTTACCTGACCCCAACTTCCTTACCTGACACACCTGACCCTAACTACCTTACCTGATCCCAACTACCTTACCTGATCCCAACTACCTTACCTTACCCTAACTACCTTACCTGACACCAACTACCTTACCTGACCCCAACAACCTTACCTGCACCCAACTACCTTACCTGACCACAACTACCTTACCTGACCCTAACTACCTTACCTGACCCCAATTACCTTACCTGACCCCAACTACCTTACCTGACACACCTGACCCTAACTACCTTACCTGACCCCAACTACCTTACCTTACTCTAACTACCTTACCTGACCCCAACTACCTTACCTGACCCCAACTACCTTACCTGACCCCAACTACCTTACTTGACCCCAACTACCTTACCTGACCCCAACTACCTTACTTGACCCCAACTACCTTACCTGACCCCAACTACCTTACCTGACCCCAACTACCTTACCTGACCCCAACTACCTTACCTGATCCTATCTACCTTACCTGACGCCAACTACCTTACTTGACCCCAACTACCTTACTTGACCCCAACAACCTTACCTGACCCCAACCACCTTACCTGACCCTAACTACCTTACCTGACCCTAACTACCTTACCTGACCCCAACTACCTTACCTGACCCCAACTACGTTACCTGACCCCAACCACCTTACCTGACCCCAACCACCTTACCTGACACACCTGACCCCAACTACCTTACCTGACCCCAACAACCTTACCTTACCTGACCCCAACTCCCTCACCTGACCCCAACTACCTTAGCTGACCCTAACTACCTTACCTGACACACCTGACCCTAACTACCTTACCTGTCCCTAACTACCGTACCTGACCCTAACTACCTTACCTGACACACCTGACCCTAACTACCTTACCTGACCCCAACCACCTTAACTGACCCCAATTACCTTACCTGACCCCAACTACTTTACCTGACACACCTGATCCTAACTACCTTACCTGACACATCTGACCCCAACCACCTTAACTGACCCCAATTACCTTACCTGACCCCAACTACCTTACCTGACCCCAACTACCTTACCTTACTCTAACTACCTTACCTGACCCCAACTACCTTACCTGACCCCAACTACCTTACCTGACACACCTGACCCGAACTACCTTACCTGACCCCAACTACCTTACCTGACCCTAACTACCTTACCTGACCCCAACTACTTTACCTGAACCCAACTACCTTACCTGACCCTAACTACCTTACCTGACACACCTGACCCTAACTACCTTACCTGACCCTAACTACCTTACCTGACCCCAACAACCTTACCTGACCCCAACTACCTTACCTGACCCCAACTATCTTACCTGACCCCAACTACCTTACCTGACCCCAACTACCTTACCTGACCCCAACAACCTAACCTGACCCCAACTATCTAACCTGACCCCAACAACCTTACCTGATCCCAACTACCTTACCTGCCCCCAACTACCTTACCTGACCCCAACTACCTTACCTGACCCCAACTACCTTACCTGACCCCAACAACCTTACCTGACACATCTGACCCCAACTACCTTACCTGACCCAAACTATCTTACCTGACCCCAACAACCTTACCTGACCCCAACTTCCTTAGCTGACACACCTGACCCTAACTACCTTACCTGATCACAACTACCTTACCTGATCCCAACTACCTTACCTTACCCTAACTACCTTACCTGACACCAACTACCTTACCTGACCCCAACAACCTTACCTGCCCCCAACTACCTTACCTGACCACAACTACCTTACCTGACCCTAACTACCTTACCTGACCCCAACTACCTTACCTGACCCTAAATACCTTACCTGACCCCAACTACCTTACCTGACCCCAACAACCTAACCTGACCCCAACTATCTAACCTGACCCCAACAACCTTACCTGACCCCAACTACCTTACCTGATCCCAACTACCGTACCTGACCCCAACTATCTTACCTGACCCCAACAACCTTACCTGACCCCAACTTCCTTACCTGACACACCTGACCCTAACTACCTTACCTGATCCCAACTACCTTACCTGATCCCAACTACCTTACCTTACCCTAACTACCTTACCTGACACCAACTACCTTACCTGACCCCAACAACCTTACCTGCACCCAACTACCTTACCTGACCATAACTACCTTACCTGACCCTAACTACCTTACCTGACCCCAATTACCTTACCTGACCCCAACTACCTTACCTGACACACCTGACCCTAACTACCTTACCTGACCCCAACTACCTTACCTTACTCTAACTACCTTACCTGACCCCAACTACCTTACCTGACCCCAACTACCTTACCTGACCCCAACTACCTTACTTGACCCCAACTACCTTACCTGACCCCAACTACCTTACTTGACCCCAACTACCTTACCTGACCCCAACTACCTTACCTGACCCCAACTACCTTACCTGATCCCAACTACCTTACCTGATCCTATCTACCTTACCTGACGCCAACTACCTTACTTGACCCCAACTACCTTACTTGACCCCAACAACCTTACCTGACCCCAACCACCTTACCTGACCCTAACTACCTTACCTGACCCTAACTACCTTACCTGACCCCAACTACCTTACCTGACCCCAACTACGTTACCTGACCCCAACCACCTTACCTGACCCCAACCACCTTACCTGACACACCTGACCCCAACTACCTTACCTGACCCCAACAACCTTACCTTACCTGACCCCAACTCCCTCACCTGACCCCAACTACCTTAGCTGACCCTAACTACCTTACCTGACACACCTGACCCTAACTACCTTACCTGTCCCTAACTACCTTACCTGACCCTAACTACCTTACCTGACACACCTGACCCTAACTACCTTACCTGACCCCAACCACCTTAACTGACCCCAATTACCTTACCTGACCCCAACTACTTTACCTGACACACCTGATCCTAACTACCTTACCTGACACATCTGACCCCAACCACCTTAACTGACCCCAATTACCTTACCTGACCCCAACTAACTTACCTGACCCCAACTACCTTACCTTACTCTAACTACCTTACCTGACCCCAACTACCTTACCTGACCCCAACTACCTTACCTGACACACCTGACCCCAACTACCTTACCTGACCCCAACTACCTTACCTGACCCTAACTACCTTACCTGACCCCAACTACTTTACCTGAACCCAACTACCTTACCTGACCCTAACTACCTTACCTGACACACCTGACCCTAACTACCTTACCTGACCCCAACAACCTTACCTGACCCCAACTACCTTACCTGACCCCAACTACCTTACCTGACCCCAACTATCTTACCTGACCCCAACTACCTTACCTGACCCCAACTACCTTACCTGAACCCAACAACCTAACCTGACCCCAACTATCTAACCTGACCCCAACAACCTTACCTGATCCCAACTACCTTACCTGCCCCCAACTACCTTACCTGACCCCAACTACCTTACCTGACCCCAACAACCTTACCTGACACATCTGACCCCAACTACCTTACCTGACCCAAACTATCTTACCTGACCCCAACAACCTTACCTGACCCCAACTTCCTTACCTGACACACCTGACCCTAACTACCTTACCTGATCACAACTACCTTACCTGATCCCAACTACCTTACCTTACCCTAACTACCTTACCTGACACCAACTACCTTACCTGACCCTAACAACCTTACCTGCCCCCAACTACCTTACCTGACCACAACTACCTTACCTGACCCTAACTACCTTACCTGACCCCAACTACCTTACCTGACCCTAACTACCTTACCTGACCCCAACTACCTTACCTGACCCCAACTACCTTACCTGACCCTAACTACCTTACCTGACACACCTGACCCTAACTACCTTACCTGACCCCAACTACCTTACCTGACCCCAACTACCTTACCTGACACACCTGACCCTAACTACCTTACCTGACCCCAACTACCTTACCTGACCCTAACTACCTTACCTGACCCCAACTACCTTACCTGACCCCAACTACCTTACCTGACCCCAACTACCTTACCTGATCCCAACTACCTTACCTGACCCCAACAACCTTACCTGACACACCTGACCCTAACTACCTTACCTGATCCCAACTACCTTACCTGACCCCAACTACCTTACCTGACCCCAACTACCTTACCTGACCCCAACTACCTTACCTGACCCTAACTACCTTACCTGACACACCTGACCCTAACTACCTTACCTGACCCCAACTACCTTACCTGACCCTAACTACCTTACCTGACCCCAACTACCTTACCTGACCCCAACTACCTTACCTGACCCCAACTACCTTACCTGACCCGAACTACCTTACCTGACCCCAACTACCTTACCTGACACACCTGACCCGAACTACCTTACCTGACCCCAACTACCTTACCTGACCCTAACTACCTTACCTGAACCCAACTACCTTACCTGACCCTAACTACCTTACCTGACACACCTGACCCTAACTACCTTACCTGACCCTAACTACCTTACCTGACCCCAACAACCTTACCTGACCCCAACTACCTTACCTGACCCCAACTACCTTACCTGACCCCAACTATCTTACCTGACCCCAACTACCTTACCTGACCCCAACTACCTTACCTGACCCCAACAACCTAACCTGACCCCAACTATCTAACCTGACCCCAACAACCTTACCTGACCCCAACTACCTTACCTGACCCCAACTACCTTACCTGACCCCAACTATCTTACCTGACCCCAACAACCTTACCTGACCCCAACTTCCTTACCTGACACACCTGACCCTAACTACCTTACCTGATCCCAACTACCTTACCTGATCCCAACTACCTTACCTTACCCTAACTACCTTACCTGACACCAACTACCTTACCTGACCCCAACAACCTTACCTGCCCCCAACTACCTTACCTGACCACAACTACCTTACCTGACCCCAACTATCTTACCTGACCCCAACTACCTTACCTGACCCCAACTACCTTACCTGACCCCAACAACCTAACCTGACCCCAACTATCTAACCTGACCCCAACAACCTTACCTGACCCCAACTACCTTACCTGACCCCAACTACCTTACCTGACCCCAACTATCTTACCTGACCCCAACAACCTTACCTGACCCCAACTTCCTTACCTGACACACCTGACCCTAACTACCTTACCTGATCCCAACTACCTTACCTGATCCCAACTACCTTACCTTACCCTAACTACCTTACCTGACACCAACTACCTTACCTGACCCCAACAACCTTACCTGCCCCCAACTACCTTACCTGACCACAACTACCTTCCCTGACCCTAACTACCTTACCTGACCCCAATTACCTTACCTGACCCCAACTACCTTACCTGACACACCTGACCCTAACTACCTTACCTGACCCCAACTACCTTACCTTACTCTAACTACCTTACCTGACCCCAACTACCTTACCTGACCCCAACTACCTTACCTGACCCCAACTACCTTACTTGACCCCAACTACCTTACCTGACCCCAACTACCTTACTTGACCCCAACTACCTTACCTGACCCCAACTACCTTACCTGACCCCAACTACCTTACCTGACCCCAACTACCTTACCTGATCCTATCTACCTTACCTGACGCCAACTACCTTACTTGACCCCAACTACCTTACTTGACCCCAACAACCTTACCTGACCCCAACCACCTTACCTGACCCTAACTACCTTACCTGACCCTAACTACCTTACCTGACCCCAACTACCTTACCTGACCCCAACTACGTTACCTGACCCCAACCACCTTACCTGACCCCAACCACCTTACCTGACACACCTGACCCCAACTACCTTACCTGACCCCAACAACCTTACCTTACCTGACCCCAACTCCCTCACCTGACCCCAACTACCTTAGCTGACCCTAACTACCTTACCTGACACACCTGACCCTAACTACCTTACCTGACCCTAACTACCTTACCTGACCCTAACTACCTTACCTGACACACCTGACCCTAACTACCTTACCTGACCCCAACCACCTTAACTGACCCCAATTACCTTACCTGACCCCAACTACTTTACCTGACACACCTGATCCTAACTACCTTACCTGACACATCTGACCCCAACCACCTTAACTGACCCCAATTACCTTACCTGACCCCAACTACCTTACCTGACCCCAACTACCTTACCTTACTCTAACTACCTTACCTGACCCCAACTACCTTACCTGACCCCAACTACCTTACCTGACACACCTGACCCGAACTACCTTACCTGACCCCAACTACCTTACCTGACCCTAACTACCTTACCTGACCCCAACTACTTTACCTGAACCCAACTACCTTACCTGACCCTAACTACCTTACCTGACACACCTGACCCTAACTACCTTACCTGACCCTAACTACCTTACCTGACCCCAACAACCTTACCTGACCCCAACTACCTTACCTGACCCCAAGTACCTTACCTGACCCCAACTATCTTACCTGACCCCAACTACCTTACCTGACCCCAACTACCTTACCTGACCCCAACAACCTAACCTGACCCCAACTATCTAACCTGACCCCAACAACCTTACCTGATCCCAACTACCTTACCTGCCCCCAACTACCTTACCTGACCCCAACTACCTTACCTGATCCCAACTACCTTACCTGACCCCAACAACCTTACCTGACACATCTGACCCCAACTACCTTACCTGACCCAAACTATCTTACCTGACCCAAACAACCTTACCTGACCCCAACTTCCTTAGCTGACACACCTGACCCTAACTACCTTACCTGATCACAACTACCTTACCTGATCCCAACTACCTTACCTTACCCTAACTACCTTACCTGACACCAACTACCTTACCTGACCCCAACAACCTTACCTGCCCCCAACTACCTTACCTGACCACAACTACCTTACCTGACCCTAACTACCTTACCTGACCCCAACTACCTTACCTGACCCTAACTACCTTACCTGACCCCAACTACCTTACCTGACCCCAACTACCTTACCTGACCCCAACTACCTTACCTGACCCTAACTACCTTACCTGACACACCTGACCCTAACTACCTTACCTGACCCCAACTACCTTACCTGACCCCAACTACCTTACCTGACCCCAACTACCTTACCTGACACACCTGACCCTAACTACCTTACCTGACCCCAACTACCTTACCTGACCCTAACTACCTTACCTGACCCCAACTACCTTACCTGACCCCAACTACCTTACCTGACCCCAACTACCTTACCTGAGCCCAACTACCTTACCTGACCCCAACTACCTTACCTGACCCCAACTACCTTACCTGACCCCAACTACCTTACCTGACCCTAACTACCTTACCTGACACACCTGACCCTAACTACCTTACCTGACCCCAACTACCTTACCTGACCCCAACTACCTTACCTGACCCCAACTACCTTACCTGACCCCAACTACCTTACCTGACCCCAACTACCTTACCTGACACACCTGACCCGAACTACCTTACCTGACCCCAACTACCTTACCTGTCCCTAACTACCTTACCTGACCCCAACTACTTTACCTGAACCCAACTACCTTACCTGACCCTAACTACCTTACCTGACACACCTGACCCTAACTACCTTACCTGACCCTAACTACCTTACCTGACCCCAACAACCTTACCTGACCCCAACTACCTTACCTGACCCCAACTATCTTACCTGACCCCAACTACCTTACCTGACCCCAACTACCTTACCTGACCCCAACAACCTAACCTGACCCCAACTATCTAACCTGACCCCAACTACCTTACCTGACCCCAACAACCTAACCTGACCCCAACTATCTAACCTGACCCCAACAACCTTACCTGACCCCAACTACCTTACCTGACCCCAACTACCTTACCTGACCCCAACTATCTTACCTGACCCCAACAACCTTACCTGACCCCAACTTCCTTACCTGACACACCTGACCCTAACTACCTTACCTGATCCCAACTACCTTACCTGATCCCAACTACCTTACCTTACCCTAACTACCTTACCTGACACCAACTACCTTACCTGACCCCAACAACCTTACCTGCCCCCAACTACCTTACCTGACCACAACTACCTTACCTGACCCTAACTACCTTACCTGACCCCAATTACCTTACCTGACCCCAACTACCTTACCTGACACACCTGACCCTAACTACCTTACCTGACCCCAACTACCTTACCTTACTCTAACTACCTTACCTAACCCCAACTACCTTACCTGATCCCAACTACCTTACTTGACCCCAACTACCTTACCTGACCCCAACTACCTTACCTGACCCCAACTACCTTACTTGACCCCAACTACCTTACCTGACCCAACTACCTTACCTGATCCTATCTACCTTACCTGACGCCAACTACCTTACTTGACCCCAACTACCTTACTTGACCCCAACAACCTTACCTGACCCCAACCACCTTACCTGACCCTAACTACCTTACCTGACCCCAACTACCTTACCTGACCCCAACTACGTTACCTGACCCCAACCACCTTACCTGACCCCAACCACCTTACCTGACACACCTGACCCCAACTACCTTACCTGACCCCAACAACCTTATCTTACCTGACCCCAACTCCCTCACCTGACCCCAACTACCTTAGCTGACCCTAACTACCTTACCTGACACACCTGACCCTAACTACCTTACCTGACCCTAACTACCTTACCTGACCCTAACTACCTTACCTGACACACCTGACCCTAACTACCTTACCTGACCCCAACCACCTTAACTGACCCCAATTACCTTACCTGACCCCAACTACTTTACCTGACACACCTGACCCTAACTACCTTACCTGACACATCTGACCCCAACCACCTTAACTGACCCCAATTACCTTACCTGACCCCAACTACCTTACCTGACCCCAACTACCTTACCTGACTCTAACTACCTTACCTGACCCAACTACCTTACCTGACCCCAACTACCTTACCTGACCCCAACTACCTTACCTGACCCTAACTACCTTACCTGACACACCTGACCCTAACTACCTTACCTGACCCCAACTACCTTACCTGACCCCAACTACCTTACCTGACCCCAACTACCTTACCTGACACACCTGACCCTAACTACCTTACCTGACCCCAACTACCTTACCTGACCCTAACTACCTTACCTGACCCCAACTACCTTACCTGTCCCCAACTACCTTACCTGACCCCAACTACCTTACCTGAGCCCAACTACCTTACCTGACCCCAACTACCTTACCTGACCCCAACTACCTTACCTGACACACCTGACCCGAACTACCTTACCTGACCCCAACTACCTTACCTGACCCCAACTACCTTACCTGACCCCAACTACCTTACCTGACACACCTGACCCGAACTACCTTACCTGACCCCAACTACCTTACCTGACCCTAACTACCTTACCTGAACCCAACTACCTTACCTGACCCTAACTACCTTACCTGACACACCTGACCCTAACTACCTTACCTGACCCTAACTACCTTACCTGACCCCAACAACCTTACCTGAACCCAACTACCTTACCTGACCCCAACTACCTTACCTGACCCCAACTATCTTACCTGACCCCAACTACCTTACCTGACCCCAACTACCTTACCTGACCCCAACAACCTAACCTGACCCCAACTATCTAACCTGACCCCAACTACCTTACCTGTCCCCAACTACCTTACCTGACCCCAACTACCTTACCTGACCCCAACTATCTTACCTGACCCCAACAACCTTACCTGACCCCAACTTCCTTACCTGACACACCTGACCCTAACTACCTTACCTGATCCCAACTACCTTACCTGATCCCAACTACCTTACCTTACCCTAACTACCTTACCTGACACCAACTACCTTACCTGACCCCAACAACCTTACCTGCCCCCAACTACCTTACCTGACCACAACTACCTTACCTGACCCTAACTACCTTACCTGACCCCAATTACCTTACCTGACCCCAACTACCTTACCTGACACACCTGACCCTAACTACCTTACCTGACCCCAACTACCTTACCTTACTCTAACTACCTTACCTGACCCCAACTACCTTACCTGACCCCAACTACCTTACCTGACCCCAACTACCTTACTTGACCCCAACTACCTTACCTGACCCCAACTACCTTACTTGACCCCAACTACCTTACCTGACCCCAACTACCTTACCTGACCCCAACTACCTTACCTGACCCCAACTAACTTACCTGATCCTATCTACCTTACCTGACGCCAACTACCTTACTTGACCCCAACTACCTTACTTGACCCCAACAACCTTACCTGACCCCAACCACCTTACCTGACCCTAACTACCTTACCTGACCCTAACTACCTTACCTGACCCCAACTACCTTACCTGACCCCAACTACGTTACCTGACCCCAACCACCTTACCTGACCCCAACCACCTTACCTGACACACCTGACCCCAACTACCTTACCTGACCCCAACAACCTTACCTTACCTGACCCCAACTCCCTCACCTGACCCCAACTACCTTAGCTGACCCTAACTACCTTACCTGACACACCTGACCCTAACTACCTTACCTGACCCTAACTACCTTACCTGACCCTAACTACCTTACCTGACACACCTGACCCTAACTACCTTACCTGAACCCAACCACCTTAACTGACCCCAATTACCTTACCTGACCCCAACTACTTTACCTGACACACCTGACCCTAACTACCTTACCTGACACATCTGACCCCAACCACCTTAACTGACCCCAATTACCTTACCTGACCCCAACTACCTTACCTGACCCCAACTACCTTACCTGACCCTAACTACCTTACCCAACCCTAACTACCTTACCTGACCATAACTACCCTAAATACCTATATCTGTCTCTCTGTTTATTAACCTATTTCCACCTGTCTGTCTGTTTATGAACCTATATCTATCTATCTGTCTGTTTATGAACCTATATCTGCCTTTCTCTGTTTATGAACCTATATCTATCTATCTGTCTGTTTATGAACCTATATCTATCTATCTGTCTGTTTATGAACCTATATCTATCTATCTGTCTGTTTATGAACCTATATCTATCTATCTGTCTGTTTATGAACCTATATCTATCTATCTGTCTGTTTATGAACCTATATCTATCTATCTGTTTGTTTATGAACCTATATCTATCTATCTGTCTATGAACCTATATCTATCTATCTGTCTGTTTATGAACCTATATCTATCTATCTGTCTGTTTATGAACCTGTATCTATCTATCTGTCTGTTTATGAACCTATATCTATCTGTCTGTTTATGAACCTATATTTATCTATCTGTCTGTTTATGAACCTATATCTATCTATCTGTCTGTTTATGAACCTATATCTATCTATCTGTCTGTTTATGAACCTATATCTATCTATCTGTCTGTTTATGAACCTATATCTATCTATCTGTCTGTTTATGAACCTATATCTGCCTGTCTCTGTTTATGAACCTATATCTGCCTGTCTCTCTGTTTATGAACCTATATCTATCTATCTGTCTGTTTATGAACCTATATCTGCCTTTCTCTCTGTTTATGAACCTGTATCTATCTGTCTGTCTCTCCAGCCTCAGGACGGGTACCGTATGGTCCAACAGTTCCAGTTCCTGGGCTGGCCCATGTACCGAGACACGCCCATGTCCAAACGCTCCTTCCTGAAGCTCATCAGACAGGTGGACAAATGGCAGGAGGAGTATGATGGAGGAGAGGGCCGCACTGTGGTGCACTGTCTGTAAGTAACACACACACACACACACACACACACACACACACACACACACACACACACACACACACACACACACACACACACACACACACACACACACACACACAGACATACACTCACACACACACACTAACACACATGCAAACACACACACACACACACACACACACAGGGGCACACACACAAACACACACACCCACACAGACATACACAGGGACACACACACACACACACACACACAGGGACACAGACATACACACACACACACACACACACACACACACACACAGACAGACATACACACACACACACACACACACACACACAGGGACACACACAGGGACACAGACATACACACACTGTCTGCAAGTCACAATTACCTTCTACTGAGATTCTACTTTAGATGGAAATGTCTCTCCTCTCATCTGTTGACCTTAATGTCTCTCCTCTCATCTGTTGACCTTATTGCGCTCACTGCTCACTCCACCACACTGTTCAATAGAGACGACTGGCGCTTTGAGCGCAAATGAATAATGTGGACTTCACTTCCACCACAACCCGTTGCTTTGTCTCTCTCCAAAGGGAATGGTGTTAGCTTTATTCATTACACTTCTATCTGAAACCATCTGAATGACAGAATACACCCCTTCTCCCTCTCTCTGTTTATCTGTCTCTGTCTTCCTCTCGCTCGCTCGCTCCCTCTATCTGTCTCTGTCTTCCTCTCGCTCGCTCGCTCGCTCTCTCCCTCTCTGTTTATCTGTCTCTGTCTTCCTCTCGCTCGCTCGCTCTCTCCCTCTCTCTGTTTATCTGTCTCTGTCTTCCTCTCGCTCGCTCTCTCTCTCCCTCTCTCTGTTTATCTGTCTCTGTCTTCCTCTCGCTCGCTCTCTCTCTCCCTCTCTCTGTTTATCTGTCTCTGTCTTCCTCTCGCTCGCTCGCTCTCTCCCTCTCTCTGTTTATCTGTCTCTGTCTTCCTCTCGCTCGCTCGCTCTCTCCCTCTCTCTGTTTATCTGTCTCTGTCTTCCTCTCGCTCGCTCGCTCTCTCCCTCTCTCTGTTTATCTGTCTCTGTCTTCCTCTCGCTCGCTCGCTCTCTCCCTCTCTGTTTATCTGTCTCTGTCTTCCTCTCGCTCGCTCTCTCTCTCTCTCTCTCTCTCTCCTTCGCTGCAGTAACGGAGGAGGCCGCAGTGGGACGTTCTGTGCCATCAGTATTGTTTGTGAGATGTTGCAACATCAACGTTCTGTAGACGTTTTCCACGCCGTCAAAACACTGAGGAACAACAAACCCAACATGGTCGACCTACTGGTAGGAAACACGTTCTGTAATCATTAACACTACAGATGACCTACTGGTAGGAAACACGTTCTGTCATCATTAACACTACAGATGACCTACTGGTAGGAAACACGTTCTGTAATCATTAACACTACAGATGACCTACTGGTAGGAAACACGTTCTGTCATCATTAACACTACAGATGACCTACTGGTAGGAAACACGTTCTGTCATCATTAACACTACAGATGACCTACTGGTAGGAAACACGTTCTGTCATCATTAACACTACAGATGACCTACTGGTAGGAAACACGTTCTGTCATCATTAACACTACAGATCTGTTTGTGCTGTCTTGTCCAACTCCTAGGTTCACTGTCATGACAAGACAGCACAATATCCTGTCCGATGTAGTGTGTAAATGTCTATGTAGCCTAGATCAGATCAGTGTTTACGTAGCCTAGATCAGATCAGTGTTTATGTAGCCTAGATCAGATCAAGTGTTTATGTAGTCTAGTTCAGATCAAGTGTTTATGTAGCCTAGATCAGATCAGTGTTTATGTAGCCTAGATCAGATCAAGTGTTTATGTAGCCTAGATCAGATCAGTGTTTATGTAGCCTAGATCAGATCAAGTGTTTATGTAGCCTAGATCAGATCAGTGTTTATGTAGCCTAGATCAGATCAGTGTTTATGTAGCCTAGATCAGATCAGTGTTTATGTAGCCTAGATCAGATCAGCAGTGAATAATACTAGCCCCTTGTTTGTTTCTGTTCTACAGGATCAGTACAAGTTCTGCTATGAAGTGGCTCTGGAGTACTTAAACTGTGGATAAAGAACAGTCTCAGCCTGGACGCAGAACTATGAACGACACGGAGGGGAGGGGGGACTTTATAGACAAGACTGCAGCACAGAACGACCTGTGTTTTTCATGATCAAACAACTGGAGCAAGACGAACACGCTTCCACAAACACACCCACAGCTCTGTCTTTCTTAGCTTGATCAGCTAGATGAGAAGGTAACAGAGGTGAGGTGTACTGTAGTCTCTATATAGTTCCACCAGTATCTGATCTGCTACCAGGAAGTGTTCAGTCTCTATATAGTTCCACAAGTATCTGTCTTTATCTGCTACCAGGAAGTGTTCAGTCTCTATATAGTTCCACAAGTATCTGTCTTTATCTGCTACCAGGAAGTGTTCGGTCTCTATATAGTTCCACCAGTATCTGTCTTTATCTGCTACCAGGAAGGATTCAAGAGCACAATGTTTTACACTGCAGTGTGTAACGTCTTATCTGGAATCCTTGCCCTGACTCAAAATCAACCCCTACACCCTACACCCTAGCCCCTACACCCTAGCCACTACACCCTAGCCCCTACACCCTACACCATTTCACCAGGTCAAATTCCTCGTACATGTAAATCAGGGTTTCTTGAAAGACGGAACAATCCCAACTCCCAATATTTTTTTCTTCATAATAACAACATTTTAAATATATATTTTAATAAACCAAAGTATTAGCTATCACACCTTTGTAAAGGAACAACCTCCTAATTATAACCTTTTTTTCATAAAATGCAACTAATTGGATTTATGTCAACTCCTTCACACACCATAAAAGGCATTTTATTTTTACTGTCCAACGAGTGTTTAATGGCCTTGATTGTTTCATTCTAACATTAGCTTGTAATACAGATCTCAATGTCTTTTTTTGTTTTCTTTTATACCACTGTATAATTCTCCAGGGTTCATTTCATTAGCATTTTGGCATGTTTTTCTAGATTAAGAAAATAAAACAAGATTTATAAAGTAAGCTTTATCTTGTTTTTCTAGCTCAGCAAACAGTTCAATAGTTTAAGCATATTTTGCAGGGCTATTATTAACATATTGTTTCAGAATATAAAATATAATATAATATATATATATACTGTAATATATACTGTAATATATATACTGTATATATATATACTATATATATCGTAAGTGGGCTAGCAATAAGTGACAGAGTTGCCAAGCAACTGACGGTGGTCACTTATTTGTCTATAAAAAAAATAAAAGTTCAATACAATTTTTTGTACAATTATTTATTTGAAAAATTCCTATCAAAAACATGATCAGATCTTTCAGATTTTCTGACGGAGTTGATGTTGTACAGAGTTGACAAATTGCATATTTTTTTCCTAATTTATTCAAGTGGTATATACTATGTAGCAATTTTGTTTTTCTCTCATTTGCTTTTTTGGCTCTAAAACGTAATTAAATGTAACATATTTGAACCAAAAATCATATTCTATGTTAATCTGTAAGGTAGATGGAGTTGACAGGTTATTATGGTTGTGAGGGATTAATAATGTTTGTTTAATGTAGCTGCCCCTTCTCGTTCCTGATTAATTTAGGATTTTAGACAAGTGCTGACCAAAACTCCGAACACGTCTTTTATGAGTCACATTTTTTTAGATAAATATTCCTTGAAGTCAGAGAAGGCTATTGCAAGAAAATACATGATATCCGATTTCAGTTAATATCCATTATTGTTTGTTTTTAGATTTTTAAACACTTTTGGGGGGAGTTTGAAATTGTGGTCCTTTGCTCCAGACAAGGACATTTCACAGAGCCGACATGGAAATTAATAATATTGCAAATATTTAGGAAAATTACCGTGAAAAAATATTTTTCTCCTAAATGTCATTTTTTCAATTTAAATAATTAAACTAATTCCATTTCTTTCAATTATATATTTTTTTTGTTTCCCTGCTCCCGACTGGCGCTGTGGTCTAAGGCACTGCATCTCAGTGCAAGAGGTAACACTACGACAGTCCCTGGTTCGAATCCAGGCTGAATCACACAATTGGCACCAGCATCGTCCAGGTTTGTCCGGGGTAGGCCATCATTGTAAATAACAATGAATTCTTAACTGACTTGCCTAGTTAAATAAAAAAAACTGTAAATAAAAAAAGATTGTCCTGAATTTCAAGAATCCCTGAATAACATTCTGAGTGTAGATTTGAGATGATACTGTAGCTCCACCTTTCGCTATGCAGCTTAAACCTCCTCATTGTTCTCAGATCAACACTGTGACTACAGGCTAGAAGAGAAGTGTCTAAGGGTCAGGGGTCAGTTTGGGACAGGGTGCCTCTCTCGCTCTCTCTCTCTCTCTTGCTTGTGGTTCTGTGATTTTGTTCTTCTATTTTCATCGGATGACAACAACAACAAGATCAAAAAAACTTTCCAGTTTCTGGTGGAATGCCGTTCTATACTGTACGTAACGTGTTCATTTTTATCTCTCTCTCTCTCCGTCCGAATCATGTTTTACTACAAGTTTAAATAACATTATAGAGATCATTTACATAGGAAGTTTTAAAAAAATGCCTAAATGTTACTAAATGTCCTGTAAAATATGAATTATATACAAGTAATGGTATTATTATTAATTATTATTATTGGTTGTTGATTTAAAGCATCAGAAGAGGAAGGTATTCGGTACAATTATAGAAATAGGATGACTAGAACGGAGGTGCCATTCAAGTTCAATGGGGTCTAAGAGGTGGACCGGCAGCCATGATTCTATTTCTATGGGAACAATGTATCTGTATTAAGCTTCCGTTCTATCCTTCCTGTTTCCATGGATCCCCCAAAAACTTTTTGCACTTCCATTTTGTTGTGCATATTGTAAATATCTCTGTACATTATTTATTTGCAGTCTTTATGTAATAATGGTGAATGACAGTTTTAAAAGTGACAATCATCTTTTAATGGGTTTATTGATTTGATTATGTTTTTTTGTTTTTTGTTGTCATTATTGTACGATGGATAAATTACACTGTAAAAACATATAAATGTATCTACAGTATCAAAAAAATGATTGATGGAGGTGTTGTTTTTTTTCAGTTCGATGAGGATATGAAATGTAAATAATCTCTGATCTGTTGATTTTACTGTTACTACTGTCAAGGGGCGCCAGCGTAGCCTAGTGGTTAGAGTGTAGGGTCGGCAGGTAATCCTAGTGGTTAGAGCGTTGGACTAGTAACCGAAAGGTTGCAAGTTCAAATCCCCGAGCTGACAAGGTACAAATCTGTCGTTCTGCCCCTTGAACAAGGCAATTAACCCACTGTTCCTAGGCTGTCATTGAAAATAAGAATTTGTTCTTAATTGACTTGCCGAGTTAAATAAAGGTTAAAGTAAAACATGATGTTATAGGGACCTCTAGTGGGGAGATTCAGGATAGCAGCCCTATCAGAGAAGTGTCTTGTACTTTAAGAAAGCTGCAGGAAAGGGAAAGGGGGGATACCTAGTCAGTTCTATCTTCAACTAAAATGTATTGATAATCAAATGATTGAAATGAACAAACATTTCGTCATGCATTTTTTTTGTTCTGGCTCAACTAATCTTCAGTCTGTTGGTTAGTTGAACCAGGTGTATGTTTTGTGTTAGTGCTGGGCTGGAACAAATAAAAAGTACCATCTATGGTTCTCCTCCACAGGACTGACGTTGAGTAAGACTCCTTTTGGCTTTACGTTATCCAGGTCAACGCAACCCACTTCCAGTCATTACGTTCATTCTCATCCTCCCATCCTGATAGCTTCACTTCCTCTCTTTATTCATTTAGCTAGCTTGCCTCGTGTTGTCGTCTCCAGTTTTGTCCCTCAGCATTTTGCCTCAGAGCCTCTGAGAAGGTGTGTTGGACAAGGGACAGGATACTACATGAGTCCTTGGTACACGATGGAACCATAGCAGGAGTTTTCACCTGGATTCCAAACGTAACCCTATTCCCTATGTAGTGCACTACTTTAGACCAGAGCCCTATGGAACCCTGTTCCCTACATAGTGCACTACTTTCGACCAGGGCCCTATGGAACCCTGTTCCCTATATAGTGCACTACTTTAGACCAGAGCCCTATGGAACCCTATTCCCTATGTAGTGCACTACTTTAGACCAGAGCCCTATGGAACCCTATTCCCTATATATAGTGCACTACTTCTGACCAGGGCTCATAGGGCCCCATAGGGCTCTGATCAAAAGTAGTGCACTATATAGGGAATAAGGCCCCATAGGGCTCTGGTCAAAAGTAGTGCACTATGTAGGGAATAAGGCCCCATAGGGCTCTGATCAAAAGTAGTGCACTATATAGGGAATAGGGTGCCATAGGGCTCTGGTCTAAAGTAGTGCACTATATAGGGAATAGGGTCCCACAGGGCTCTGGTCTAAAGTAGTGCACTACATAGGGAATAGTGTCCCAAAGGGCTCTAGTCTAAAGTAGTGCACTATGTAGGGAATAGGGTGCCCTTTGGAACATGCTCTTCATCTCATCTATCTTCTTCCCAGAGGTCTCCAGCTGGTCCGCACCGCAGACTGGGACTGAGACGGTAGAAGGGATGTTGTCATGTTTCACATGGAGGGAGGGAGGGAGGGAGGGAGGGAGGGAAGAGAGAGGGAGGGAGGGAAGAGAGAGGGAGGGAGGGAGGGTGTTTGGGAGGGAGGGAGGGAGGGAGATAGAGAAGTGGGGGGAGAGGGAGGAGGGGTAGAGAGAGGGAGGGAGGGAGGGAGGAAGAGAGAGGAGGGGTAGAGAGGGAGGGAGGAAGAGAGAGGAGGGGTAGAGAGGGAGGGAGGAAGAGAGAGGAGGGGTAGAGAGGGAGGGAGGAAGAGAGAGGAGGGGTAGAGAGGGGGGAGGGAGGGAGGGAGGGAGGGGAGGAGGGAAGAGAGAGGGAGGGAGGGAAGAGAGAGGGAGGGAGGGAGGGTGTTTGGGAGGGAGGGAGATAGAGAAGTGGGGGGAGAGGGAAGAGGGGTAGAGAGAGGGAGGGAGGAAGACAGGAGGGGTAGAGAGGGAGGGAGGAAGAGAGAGGAGGGGTAGAGAGGGAGGGAGGAAGAGAGAGGAGGGGTAGAGAGGGAGGGAGGAAGAGAGGAGGGGTAGAGAGGGAGGGAGAGAGGGAGGGAGGAGGGAAGAGAGAGGGAGGGAAGAGAGAGGGAGGGAGGGAGGGTGTTTGGGGGAGAGGGAGGAGGGGTAGAGAGAGGGAGGGAGGGAGGGAGGAAGACAGGAGGGGTAGAGAGGGAGAGGGGAAGAGAGAGGAGGGGTAGAGAGGGAGGGAGGAAGAGAGAGGAGGGGTAGAGAGGGAGGGAGGAAGAGAGAGGAGGGGTAGAGAGGGGGGGAGGAAGAGAGAGGAGGGGTAGAGAGGGAGGGAGGAAGAGAGAGGAGGGGTAGAGAGAGGAGAGGGAGAGAGGAAGAGAGAGGAGGGGTAGAGAGGGAGGGAGGAAGAGAGAGGAGGGGGAGAGGGAGGGAGGGAGGGAGGGAGGGAGGGAGGGAGGGAGGGAGGAAGACAGAGGAGGGGTAGAGAGGGAGGGAGGAAGAGAGAGGAGGGGTAGAGAGGGAGGGAGGAAGGGGGTGGCGTGCTGGGGATGCTTTCATATTTCACACATGGACAGAGAGGACTGAATGGAAGGGTAGAGAGAGTGAGAGGGGAGAGAGATAGGTGGGGGGAGAGGGAGAGGGGGGAGAGAGAGAGGTCGGGAGAGGGGGGGAGGGGAGGGGAAGAGAGAGAGAGGTGAGGGAGAGCGACAGGGGAAGAGAGATAGGTGGGGGGAGAGGGAGAGGGGGGAGAGAGAGAGAGAGGTCGGGAGAGGGGGGAGGGGAAGAGAGAGAGAGGTGAGGGAGAGAGACAGGGGAAGAGAGAGGTTGGGGAGGGGGAGAGGGAGAGATGTGGGAGAGAGAGGGGGGAGAGGGGAGAGAGAGAGGTTGGGAGAGGGGTGAGAGAGGTTGGAAGAGGGAGAGGGGAGAGAGAGAGTTTGGGAGAGGGAGAGAAAGAGAAAGAGAGATTGGAAGAGAGGGAGAGGGGGGAGAGAGAGAGGTTGGAAGAGGGGGAGAGGGGGAGAGAGAGAGGTTGGAAGAGGGGGAGAGGGGGAGAGAGAGAGGTTGGAAGAGAGGGAGAGGGGGGAGAGAGAGAGGTTGGAAGAGGGGGAGAAAGGGAGAGAGAGAGGTTGGAAGAGAGGGAGAGGGGGGAGAGAGAGAGGTTGGAAGAGGGGGAGAGGGGGGAGAGAGAGAAGTTGGAAGAGAGGGAGAGGGGGGAGAGAGAGAGGTTGGAAGAGAGGGAGAGGGGGGAGAGAGAGAGGTTGGAAGAGAGGGAGGGGGGAGAGAGAGTTTGGGAGAGGGGGAGAAAGAGAGATTGGAAGAGAGGGAGAGGGGGGAGAGAGAGAGGTTGGAAGAGGGGGAGAGGGGGGAGAGAGAGAGAGTAGGATGAAATCAAATCAAATGTTATTGGTCACATGCACAGGGTTAACAGAAGTTATTGTGAGTGTTTCTAGTTCCGACAGGGCAGTAATGTCTAACAAATAATCTAACAATTCCCCAACTAACTACCTAATACACACACATCTAATAAAGGGATGGAATAAGAATATATACATATATAAATATATGGAGGAGCAATGACCGAGCGCCATAGACAAGGTGCAATAGATGGTAAAAAATACAGTATATACATATGAGATGAGTAATATATAGACTAAGATACAGTAGTATAGAATACAGTATATACACATGAGATGAGTAATACATAGACTAAGATACAGTAGAATAGAATACAGTATATACATATGAGATGAGTAATACATAGACTAAGATACAGTAGTATAGAATACAGTATATACATATGAGATGAGTAATACATAGACTAAGATACAGTAGAATAGAATAGAATACAGTATATACATATAAGATGAGTAATACATAGACTAAGATACAGTAGAATAGAATACAGTATATACATATGAGATGAGTAATACATAGACTAAGATACAGTAGTATAGAATACAGTATATACATATGAGATGAGTAATACATAGACTAAGATACAGTAGAATAGAATACAGTATATACATATGAGATGAGTAATACATAGACTAAGATACAGTATATACATATGAGATGAGTAATACATAGACTAAGATAGAGTAGAATAGAATACAGTATATACATGTGATATGAGTAATACATAGACTAAGATAGAGTAGAATAGAATACAGTATATACATATGAGATGAGTAATACATAGACTAAGATAGAATAGAATACAGTATATACATATGAGATGAGTAATACATAGACAGATACAGTAGGATAGAATACAGTATATACATGTGATAGTAATGTAAGATATGTTAACATTATTAAAGTGACTAGTGTTCCATTTATTAAAGTGGACAGTGATTTGGAGTCTGTATTTAGACAGGGAGAGGAGGTGTTGATGCTGTGTGGAATGAGAGGAGAATTTGAGGCTGTGTGGAATGAGATGAGGTGTTGAGGCTGTGTGGAAGGAGATGAGGTTTTGAGGCTGTGTGGAATGAGAGGAGGTGTTGAGGCTGTGTGGAATGAGATGAGGTGTTGAGCCTGTGTGGAATGAGAGGAGGTGTTGAGGCTGTGTGGAATGAGAGGAGGATTTGAGCCTGTGTGGAATGAGATGAGGTGTTGAGTCTGTGTGGAATGAGAGGAGATTTGAGGCTGTGTGGAATGAGATGAGGTGTTGAGCCTGTGTGGAAGGAGATTAGGTTTTGAGGCTGTGTGGAATGAGAGGAGGTGTTGAGGCTGTGTGGAATGAGATGAGGTGTTGAGGCTGTGTGGAATGAGAGGAGGATTTGAGGCTGTGTGGAATGAGATGAGCTGTTGAGGCTGTGTGGAAGGAGAGGAGGTGTTGAGGCTGTGTGGAGGGAGAGGAGGTGTTGAGGCTGTGTGGAAGGAGATGAGGTTTTGAGGCTGTGTGGAATGAGAGGAGGTTTTGAGGCTGTGTGGAATGAGAGGAGGTTTTGAGGCTGTGTGGAATGAGAGGAGGTTTTGAGTCTGTGTGGAATGAGATGAGGATTTGAGACTGTGTGGAGGGAGAGGAGGTGTTGAGGCTGTGTGGAGGGAGATGAGGTGTTGAGACTGTGTGAAGGGAGATGAGGTGTTGAGCTGTTGAGCCTGTGTGGAATGAGAAGAGGTGTTGAGACTGTGTGAAGGGAGATGAGGTGTTGAGGCTGTGTGGAATGAGATGAGGTGTTGAGGCTGTGTGGAGGGAGAGGAGGTGTTGAGGCTGTGTGGAATGAGAAGAAGTGTTGAGGCTGTGTGAAGGGAGATGAGGTGTTGAGGCTGTGTGGAATGAGAGGAGGTGTTGAGGCTGTGTGGAGGGAGAGGAGGTGTTGAGGCTGTGTGGAATGAGATGAGGTGTTGAGGCTGTGTGAAGGGAGATGAGGTGTTGAGCCTGTGTGGAATGAGAGGAGGTGTTGAGGCTGTGCTTGGGTTGAGCTGTTTGGGGGCCTATATCCAGAAACACATACATACTGGGCACCTAAACACACGCATAGCAGCGGTTTGTGTAACTCTATCCAACAAACCTCAGGCTCAGTGGACAGCAGACGGACAGACAGGTTGTTAGTGTCCTGATATCATGTCAGCCAGCAGGGACTGAGAACGCTGCTATCAATCATATTGAATTCTTTGTGATCGACTATTCCTTGGTCCGTAGTGTGATAGCAGTGTCTGTCCACTAGATAACACTGTAGAGTCCGTAGTGTAATAGCAGTGTCTGTCCACTAGATGTCACTGTAGAGCCCGTAATGTAATAGCAGTGTCTGTTCACTAGATGTCACTGTAGAGTCCGTAGTGTAATAGCAGTGTCTGTCCACTAGATGTCACTGTAGAGTCCGTAGTGTAATAGCAGTGTCTGTCCACTAGATGTCACTGTAGATAAGGAAACAGTATTCCTGTAATTCCTCTGTTGAGCGTATTCCACATGAGAGATGTAAAACTAACTGTTCACTCTCGTTGTTTTATATCTGCACTGTGCGTTTGCGTACATGCGTTTGTGTGCGTGTGTTTGACCTGAGGTCCACAAAAGGTCAGAGGTTATATGTAGCTGTTTACTGTAGCTTCCCTCACGGGACAACTTGTATTCTCATTTATTAACCCCCATCTCTCTCTCTCTCTCTCTGCTCTCTCTCTCCCCCTCCTCCCTCCCTCCCACCCACTCTCTCTCTCTCACCCCCCCCCCCCCTCTCTCTAGCTCTCTCTTTGTCTCTCTGTCTCTCCACAAATAAACTCCCTGCTTGTAAATCTCAGTGGTTTCCGACAGGAGGAAATTGTCTCGATAACATCCCCTGTTTGCTATCTGAGAAGTGCTTCAGTGTTACTGTGCTACAGTACTTATTGGTTCAGCTGAAACAGTGACGTTTTGACAACGCTCTGTCTGGAATAAGGCCTCATCTGTTTTGTAAGAACAATAAATAAATAAATGTCCAGTTTCATAATAGATCGCTGATTGATTTTACCAAAATATAATATAATAAAATATAATATAATAAAATATAATATATATATATTTTTTTAAGGACTGATTTCAAGAGCATCCCATTCAACTACGGCACATTACCACATTAAGTCAGCATTGCAATGTTGGTGTAAAAACAAAAAACTACAATTCTTGTTTATTTGTCGCTCAAGTAATTCTGTACTTAAGTAAAAAATACTTTAAAGTACTACTTTTAAGTAGTTTTTTGGGGGTATCTGTACTTTACTATTTCTATTTTTGACAACTTTTACTTTTACTTCACTACATTCCTAAGGAAAATATTGTACTTTTTACTCAATACATTTTCCCTGACACCCAAAAGTACTCGTTACATTTTGAATGCTTAACAGGACAGGAAAATGGTCCAATTCAAACACTTATCAAGAGCATATCCCTGGTCATCCCTACTGCCTCTGATCTGGAGGACTCACTAAACAGAGAACATCCCTGGTCATCCCTACTGCCTCTGATCTGAAGGACTCACTAAACAGAACATCCCTGGTCATCCCTACTGCCTCTAATCTGGTGACTCACTAAACAGAGAACATCCCTGGTCATCCTTACTGCCTCTGATCTGAAGGACTCACTAAACAGAGAACATCCCTGGTCATCCCCTGCCTCTGATCTGGTGGACTCACTAAACAGAGAACATCCCTGGTCATCCCTACTGCCTCTGATCTGGAGGACTCACTAAACAGAGAACATCCCTGGTCATCCCTACTGCCTCTGATCTGGAGGACTCACTAAACAGAGAACATCCCTGGTCATCCCTACTGCCTCTGATCTGGAGGACTCACTAAACAAGTATGACTATTGGGTACTTTCCCCACCACTGTTCTGGAGCATGTCTGTGTGTTTGCTGAAGCCTATGATCAAGTAGCCCTGTAGAGTTCTCTCATCAGTTAATCAGTGGTTAATCGATAACTCAGCTCTCTTCTCATCAGACAGACAGGCAGGCAGGCAGGCAGGCAGACAGACAGACAGACAGACAGACAGACAGACAGACAGACAGACAGGTGTGTGTGTTGAGGAGTCATCCAGAATGTAATGTGTATTGTCTCAGAGGTTAGAACAAGCTTTAGTAGACTGTCAGAGTACTAGTCAGTTTTACTGGACGGGCCAATACAATAGCTGTCAACACTAGCGGTTCTGGGGAGGGGGAGGGGGGGGGGGGGCTTGCTGGCTGTATGGGCTAGCTGGCAGTATGGGCTAGCTGGCTGTATGGGCTAGCTGGCAGTATGGGCTAGCTGGCTGTATGGGCTAGCTGGCAGTATGGGCTAGCTGGCTGTATGGGCTAGCTGGCAGTATGGGCTAGCTGGCTGTATGGGCTAGCTGGCAGTATGGGCTAGCTGGCAGTATGGGCTAGCTGGCTGTATGGGCTAGCTGGCTGTATGGCTGTATGGGCTAGCTGGCTGTATGGGCTAGCTGGCTGTATGGGCTAGCAGTGAGTGAGTCAACGAGCGACCGATTGAGATAAGTAGAAGACGGTATTGCAATCCTCTGAGGCTTCAAACCTCATTGAAATAGAAACTAACCAATGGGTAGGTCCCAAATGGCCCCCTCTTCTCTATGGTTCCCTACCTCTCTACTCTATGGTTCACTACCTCTCTACTCTATGGTTCACTACCTCTCTACCCTATGGTTCACTACCTCTCTACCCTATGGTTCACTACCTCTCTACCCTATGGTTCACTACCTCTCTACCCTATGGTTCACTATCTCTCTACCCTATGGTTCACTACCTCTCTACCCTATGGTTCACTACCTCTCTACCCTATGGTTCACTACCTCTCTACCCTATGGTTCACTACCTCTCTACCCTATGGTTCACTACCTCTCTACCCTATGGTTCACTACCTCTCTACCCTATGGTTCACTACCTCTCTACTCTATGGTTCCCTACCTCTCTACCCTATGGTTCACTACCTCTCTACCCTATGGTTCACTACCTCTCTACTCTATGGTTCACTACCTCTCTACCCTATGGTTCACTACCTCTCTACCCTATGGTTCACTACCTCTCTACGCTATGGTTCACTACCTCTCTACTCTATGGTTCACTACCTCTCTTCACCATTGTCTATGGGAAACAGCCAACAGGTCATGTCATCAAAGTCAATCTAATTAAAAAAACAAAGACTTCTGGGTCACTAACGACCACAGGTCGATGCGGTAGCAGCAAAGGTTCTGTTGCCATAGCAGCCCCACAGAACGCTTCTGTCAGCGAGCGTTGGCAGGTGGGTGCAGAGATGGAATAATTCACAAAATGGGACATACACCAAATTGAGACTCTGCCTGCAGAATTCTGCAAAAAAACATCCTCCGTGTACGACGTAAAACACCAAATAATGCATGCAGAGCAGAATTAGGTCGATACCCGCTAATTATCAAAATACAGAAAAGAGCCGTTCAATTCTGCAACCACTTAAAAGGCAGTAATTCCCAAACATATTTATTTCACCTTTATTTAACCAGGTAGGCCAGTTGAGAACAAGTCCTTTATTTAACCAGGTAGGCCAGTTGAGAATAAGTTCTCATTTACAACTGCGACCTGGTCAAGATAAAGCAAAGCAGTGTGACACAAACAACAACACAGAGTTAGACATAAACAAACGTACAGTCAACAAAGCCATCACCTACAGAGAGATGAACCTGGAGAAGAGTCCCTTAAGCAAGCTGGTCCTGGAGCTCTGTTCACAAACACAAACACACCCCACAGAGCCCCAGGACAGGAACACAATTAGACCCAAACAAATCATGAGAAAACAAAAAGATAATTATTTCCAATGTGTCAAGTAATTAACAAAAAAATAGAGCAAACTAGAATGTTATTTCAAATAAACTCAAATCAATTATTTGTGTCACATGTGTCGAATACAACATGTGGGCTGACTTACAAGCCTTTAAATGCTGACTTTCAAGCCTTTAACCAACAATGCAGTTTTAAGAAAATACCCCCCATATGCATAGATAATAACAGAGAGTAGCAGCGGTGTAAAAGGGGGGGGGCAATGTAAATAGTCAGGGTAGCCATTTGATTAGATGTTCAGTGGGTCTAGGGTTGCTGGGATAATGGTGTTGATATGACCCATGACCAGCCTTTCAAAGCACTTCATGTCTACGGACGCGAGTGCTACGGGGTGGTAGTCATTTTGGCAGGTTACCTTAGTGGTCTTGTGCCTAGGCACTATGGTG
The DNA here is from genome assembly GCF_965601325.2 of Salmo salar. Lineage (NCBI taxonomy): Eukaryota > Metazoa > Chordata > Actinopteri > Salmoniformes > Salmonidae > Salmo > Salmo salar. Next base: position 51,467,459 of record NC_138304.1, read on the forward strand.
GTCTGCTTAAAACATGTTGTTATTACAGACTCGGACAGGGAGAGGTTGAAAATGTCAGTGAAGACACTTGTCAGTGGATGCTCGCAGTACACGTCCTGGTAATCTGTCTGGCCCTGCGGCCTTGTGAATGTTGACCTGTTTAAAGGTCTTACTCACATCAACTGCGGAGAGCATGATCACACAGTCTTCCGGACCTGCTGGTGCTCTCATGCATGTTTCAGTGTTATTTGCCTCGAAGCGAGCATATAAGTAGTTTAGCTCGTCTGGTAGGTTTGTGTCACTGGGCAGCTCTCGGCTCTTCTTCCCTTTGTAGTCTGTAATAGTTTTCAAGCCCTGCCACATCGACGAGCATCAGAGCCGGTGTAGTACGATTCGATCTTAGTCCTGTATTGATGCTTTGTCTATTTGATGGTTCGTCGGAGGGCATAGCGGGATTTCTTATAAGCTGGGTAGAGTCCCGCTCCTTGAAAGCAGCAGCTCTAGCATTTAGCTCAGTGCGGATGCTGCCTGTAATCCATGGCTTCTGGTTGGGGTATGTACGTACAGTCACAGTGGGGACGACGTTATCGATGCACTTATTGATGAAGCCAGTGACTGATGTGGTGTACTCCTCAATGCTATCTGAAGAATCCCGGAACATTTTCCAGTCTGTGATAGCAAAACAGTCCTGTAGTTTAGCATCTGCTTCATCTGACCACTTTTTTATAGACCGAGTCACTGGTACTTCCTGTTTTAATTTTTGCTTGTAAGCAGGAATCAGGAGGATATAATTATGGTCAGATTTGCCAAATGGAGGGCGAGGGAGAGCTTTGTACGCGTCTCTGTGTGTGGAGAAGAGGTCATTTTTTTCTGATTGCACATGTGACATGCTGGTAAAAATTATCCAAGATGACGTAGCAGTCAGACGTGTGTTTTGTCTTCGTGGTCTGGAATTTTTTCCCCTCTGGTTGCATATTTAACATGCTGATAGAAATTTGACTAAAACTGATTTAAAGTCTCCAGCCACCAGGAGCGCCGCCTCTGGATCCAAACCTTCCATAACAAAGCCATCACCTACAGAGAACCTGGAGAAGAGTCCCCTAAGCATGCTGGTCCTAGGGCAGAACAGACTAGCTGTTTAGAGGCTGGGTAAAGCTAATAGTTTAACAGACAGACAGACAGGCAGACAGACTAGCTGGTTAGAGGCTGGGTAAAACTAATAGTATCGCGCGCGCGCGCGCGCGCAGACAGACAGACAGACAGACAGACAGACAGACAGACAGACAGACAGACAGACAGACAGACAGACAGGCTAATAGTATAACAGACAGACATACATACATACATACATACATCGCGACATACAGACAGACAGACAGACAGACAGACAGACAGACAGACAGACAGACAGACAGACAGACAGACAGACAGACAGACAGACAGACAGACAGACAGACAGACAGACAGACAGACTAGCTGGTTAGATGCTGGGTAAAGCTAATAGTATCGCGCGCGCGCAGCAGACAGACAGACAGACAGACAGACAGACAGACAGACAGACAGACAGACAGACAGACAGACAGACAGACAGACAGACAGACAGACGGAGACAGACTAATAGTATAACAGACAGACAGACAGAGAGACAGACAGACAGACCGACAGACAGACAGACAGACAGACAGACAGACAGACAGACAGACAGACAGACAGACAGACAGACAGACAGACAGACTAGCTGGTTAGATGCTGGGTAAAGCTAATAGTATAACAGACAGACAGACAGACAGACAGACAGACAGACAGACAGACAGACAGACAGACAGACAGACAGACATGCTAATAGTATAACAGACAGACAGACAGACAGACAGACAGACAGACAGACAGACAGACAGACAGACAGACAGACAGACAGACAGACAGACAGACTAATAGTATAACAGACAGACAGACAGACAGACAGAGAGACAGACAGACAGACAGACAGACAGACAGACAGACAGACAGACAGACAGACAGACAGACAGACAGACAGACAGACAGACAGAGACAGACAGACTAATAGTATAACAGACAGACAGACAGACAGACAGACAGACAGACAGACAGACAGACAGACAGACAGACAGACAGACAGACAGACAGACAGACAGACAGACAGACAGACAGACAGACAGACAGACAGACTAGCTGGTTAGATGCTGGGTAAAGCTGATAGTATAACAGGTCCCGTGTGGCTGGCAGGCAGACAGTCGGCTTGAATTCACCCGCTTAGACACAGCTACTCGTCCGTAGCTCGTGTAGAAAAAGATTTCTTTGTCTTCAACCTTGTGTTTCGTTTTGGGGTTCGTTGACTTTGTTAGACCTTCGCTGCAGCTTGGGGTCAATTAGTCTCCTATGTTAATTCTTCACTCTCCTGTCTTATACCCTTGGGTCAGAAGTGGGCGTAACCGCCTTTAGGGCAATTCTCTGGGCGGACCAAGTTAAGGGGCAAGGCCTAGATTTGACTAAAATCCTATTTTAGACACTACCTTCACATCTCATCTTTACCAAAACATTCTCTTTGATTTGGATATTTTCCACACAACGTACAATGTATAAACATCAGGCATATACTGGGAAAACTCTTAAAGGTACAATGTTTTCATAATAACGTCATCTCTTAACCTTTAATAACAATTCAAAAGTTACATACATTTTCATATTCCACCTCTCGTCATGACCACCGTTGTGGCTGACGGAAACCATTGTTCCAAAGTCCCTTTATTGCATGTTTAATGTTCTGAGGCCAGAATTCCATTGTGAGGACAAAGGAATTTCTCTGTGGCCTAAGGTTTATTATGGCGTGAGGGGTCATAAAACCCCCACATCTTCAGACCCCTAGATCTCTCCTCCTCTGTTGGGGTTTTGGGAGATAATCTGTAGGGTGGTGGTCTCCTGTACCCTGACCTGATCAGGACAGTCATGACACTACCTATATCCCCCCACTAGAATCCCCATACTATAATGAAGACAGCTTCTCCATCCTATCTATATCCCACCACTAGAATCCCCATACATTAATAAAACATTTTTTTGTATTATTATTTCACCTTTATTTAACCAGGTAGGCCAGTTGAGAACAAGTTCTCATTTACATCTGTGACCTGGACAAGATAAAGCAAAAAACAAAAAACAACAACACAGAGTTACACATAAACAAACGTACAGTTAATAACACAATAGAAAGATCTATGTACAACGTGTGCAAATGTAGAAGATTAGGGATGTAAGGCAATAAATAAGCCATAGTGTCACGTCCTGACCAGCAGATGGAGCTGTTGTTGTAGTTTTGGGGTCAGGACGTGGCAGTCTTGTGTGTGTGATTGTTCTGTGTTGGTCTTGTGACTCCTGATCAGGAACAGCTGGGGATCGTTGTTCCTGATTGGGAGTCATATATGTAGGAGTATGTTTGTCACTTGGTTTTGTGGGTAGTTGTTTTTGCACTGCGTGTTGTGTGCCTGCAAAACTGTTCCTGTCTTATATTTTGTTTGTATTGTTAAGTGGATGCTCTACTCCTTTATTTTTATTAAAGATGAGTATTCACATACCTGCTGCACCTTGGTCCATTTCCACAGAAGACAGCCGTTACAGAACTACCCACCACCAAAGGACCAAGCAGCAGAAGAGGAGGAAGCCACAGGAGAGAAAAAGGGAACAATGGACATGGGAGGACGTCCTGGACGGCAAGGGAGCCTACACCTGGGAAGAGATCCTGGCCGGAAGGGATCGCCTCCCATGGGAACAGGTGGAGGCACTCAGGAGAGTGGAGGCAGCTGGACAGAGGAACCATCGGGAAAGTTACGCTGGAACACGGTTGGCTAGGAAACCCGAGAGGCAGCCCCAAGATTTTTTTTTGGGGGGGCACACGGGTAGTTTGGCCAGGCCAGGGAAGAGCCGTAAGCCAGCTACCCGTGACTACAGGGAGGTGCGTACGAGGTGGAGGGCGTCATGTTACGCTGAGGTGCGCACCATCTCGCCTATACGGACGCACAGCCCACTTCGCCCAGTACCAGCGCCCCGCAGGTGCCAGGGCAAGGGGAGCATCGAGCCGGAAGGGGTGATGCCAACCCTGCACTCAAGACCGCCAGTGCGCCCTTTCGGTCCGGTGTTTCCCGCCAGACGCACTAGCATGGAGGTGCGTGTCTCCAGGCTGGCACGTCCTATACCAGCCCCACGCATCAGGAGTCTAGTGTGTCAACCCAGCCTCGCCAGTCAACAGTCACCAGAGCTGCCCGCCAGTCAACCATCACCAGAGCTGCCCGCCAGTCAACAGTCGTCAGAGCTGCCCGCCAGTCAACAGTCGTCAGAGCTGCCCGCCAGTCAACAGTCGTCAGAGCTGCCCGCCAGTCAACAGTCGTCAGAGCTGCCCGCCAGTCAACAGTCGTCAGAGCTGCCCGCCAGTCAACAGTCGTCAGAGCTGCCCGCCAGTCAACAGTCGCCAGAGAGGTCAGACTGCCCTGAACTGCCGGAGTGGCCGGACTGCCCTGAACTGCCGGAGTGGCCGGACTGCCCTGAACTGCCGGAGTGGCCGGACTGCCCTGAACTGCCGGAGTGGCCGGACTGCCCTGAACTGCCGGAGTGGCCGGACTGCCCTGAACTGCCGGAGTGGCCGGACTGCCCTGTTCTGCCGGAGTGGCCGGACTGCCCTGTTCTGCCAGAGTGGCCGGACTGCCCTGTTCTGCCAGAGTGGCCGGACTGCCCTGTTCTGCCAGAGTGGCCGGACTGCCCTGTTCTGCCAGAGTGGCCGGACTGCCCTGTTCTGCCAGAGTGGCCGGACTGCCCTGTTCTGCCAGAGTGGCCGGACTGCCCTGTTCTGCCAGAGTGGCCGGACTGCCCTGTTCTGCCAGAGTGGCCGGACTGCCCTGTTCTGCCAGAGTGGCCAGACTGCCCGGTTCTGCCAGAGGTGCCCGCCTGCCCTGATCTGCCAGGGTGCCCGGCCTGTCAGGATCAGCCCGAGTGGTCCTCCTGCCCTCCGGTCCAGCCTGAGTGGTCCTCCTGCCCTCCGGTCCAGCCCGAGTGGTCCTCCTGCCCTCCGGTCCAGCCCGAGTGGCCCGCATGCCTTCCGGCCCAGCCCGAGTGGCCCGCATGCCTTCCGGCCCAGCCCGAGTGGCCGCATGCCTTCCGGCCCAGCCCGAGGGGCCCTCCTGCCTTCCGGCCCAGCCCGAGGGGCCCTCCTGCCTTCCGGCCCAGCCCGAGGGGCCCTCCCGCTCTCCGGCCCAGCCCGAGGGGCCCTCCCGCTCCCCGGCCCAGCCCGAGGGGCCCTCCTGTCCCCCGGCCCAGCCCGAGGGGCCCTCCTGTCCCCCGGCCCAGCCCGAGGGGCCCTCCTGTCCCCCGGCCCAGCCCGAGGGGCCCTCCTGTCCCCCGGCCCAGCCCGAGGGGCCCTCCTGTCCCCCGGCCCGGCCCGAGGGGCCCTCCTGTCCCCCGGCCCGGCCCGAGGGGCCCTCCTGTCCTCCGGCCCGGCTCGAGGGGTCCGTCTGCCTGGCGCAGCTATCGGCTCCACCGAAGTGGGCGACGCCGAGGGTGGAGCAGGGTCCACGTCCTGCACCGGAGCCACCTCCAGGATAGGTGGGTTGGGGAGGGAGGGTGTAGCACAGTGCCGTCATTGACGGCAGCCACCCTCCCTTCCCTCCCTTATTGTTTAGGGGTTATTGTTTATGGGTTTTGTTGGGGATTTTGTTTGTTGGTGTTTTTTCGTTGTTAGGTGCATTCCGGGGTCTGCACCTTGAGGGGGGGGTACTGTCACGTCCTGACCAGCAGATGGAGCTGTTGTTGTAGTTTTGGGGTCAGGACGTGGCAGTCTTGTGTGTGTGATTGTTCTGTGTTGGTCTTGTGACTCCTGATCAGGAACAGCTGGGGATCGTTGTTCCTGATTGGGAGTCATATATGTAGGAGTATGTTTGTCACTTGGTTTTGTGGGTAGTTGTTTTTGCACTGCGTGTTGTGTGCCTGCAGAACTGTAGCTGTTGTCACTTTGTTTGTATTGTTAAGTGGATGCTCTACTCCTTTATTTTAATTAAAGATGAGTATTCCCATACCTGCTGCGCCTTGGTCCATTTCTACAGAAGACAGCCGTTACACATAGAGGCAAAATAATTACAATTTAGCATTAACACTGGAGTGATAAATGTGCAGATGACGATGTGCAAGTAGAGATACTGGGGCGCAAAAGAGCAAGAGGATAAACAACAATATGGGGATGAGGTAGTTGGGTGTGCTATACAGATGGGCTGTGTACAGGTACAGTGATCGGTAAGCTGCTCTGACAGCCAATGCTTAAAGATAGAGAGGGAGATATAAGTCTCCAGCTTCAGTGATTTTTGCAATTCGTTCCAGTCATTGACAGCAGAGAACTGGAAGGAAAGGCGGCCAAAGGAAGTGTTGGCTTTGCGGGTGACCAGTGAAATATACCTGCTGGAGCGCGTGCTACGGGAGGGTGTTGCTATGGTGACCAGTAAGCTGAGATAAGACTTATAGATGACCTGGAGCCAGTGGGTTTGGCGACGAATATGTAGTCAGGACCAGCCAACGAGAGCATACAGGTCACAGTGGTGGGTAGTATATGGGGCTTTGGTGACAAAACGGATGGCACTGTGATAGACTATTTTGTAAATAGGCTATTTTGTAAATGACATCGTCAAGGATCGGTAGGATGGTCAGTTTTACGAGGGTATGTTTGGCGCCATGAGTGAAGGAGGCTTCGTTGCGAAATAGGAAGCCGATTCTAGATTTAATTTTGGATTGGAGATGCTTAATGTGAGTCTGGAAGGAGAGTTTACAGTCTAACCAGACACCTAGGTATTTGTAGTTGTCCACATATTCTAAGTCAGAACCGTCCAGAGTAGTGATGCTTGTCGGGCGGGCGGGTGCGGGCAGCAATCGGTTGAGGAGCATGCACTTAGTTTTACTAGAATTTAAAAGCAGTTGGAGGCCACGGAAGGATTGTTGTATGGCAATGAAGCTCGTTTGGAGGTTTGTTAACACAGTGTCCAAAGAATTTGATGAAGAAGGTATGGTGGAATTCGAAATGGTCAGTGATCTGTTTGTTAACTTGGCTTTCGAAGATTTTAGAAAGGCAAGGCAGGATGGATATAGGTCTATAACAGTCTGGGTCTAGAGTGTCTCCCCCTTGGAAGAGGGGGATGACCGCGGCAGCTTTCCAATATTTGGGGATCTCAGACGATATGAAAGAGAGGTTGAACAGGCTAGTAATAGGGCTTGCAACAATTGCGGTGGATAATTTTAGAAAGAGAGGGTCCAGATTGTCTAGCCCAGCTGATTTGTAGGGATCCAGATTTTTGTAGCTCTTTCAGAACATCAGCTGTCTGGATTTGGGTGAAGGAGAAGCGGGGGGGTTGGGCAAGTTTCTGCGGGGGGTGCAGAGCTGTTGACCGGGGTTGGGGTTGCCAGGTGGAAAGCATGGCCAGCTGTAGAAAAATGCTTATTGAAGTTATCAATTATCGTAGATTTATCGGTGGTGGCAGTGTTTCCTAGCCTCAGTGCAGTGGGCAGCTATGAGGAGGTGCTCTTATTCTCCATGGCCTTTACAGTGGAATTAGTGCTACAGAATGCAAATTTCGGTTTGAAAAAGCTAGCCTTAGCTTTCCTAACTGACTAAGTATATTGCTTCCTGACTTCCCTGAAAAGTTGCATATCATGGGGGCTATGCGATGCTAATGCAGTACGCCACAGGATGTTTTTGCACTGGTCAAGGGCAGTCAGGTCTGGGGTGAACCAAGGGCTATATCTGTTCTTAGTTCTACATTTTTTGAAAGCACTTTTAAAGAGCAACCAGGCGTCCTATACTGACGGGATGAGTTCAATATCCTTCCAGGATACCCGGGCCAGGTCGATTAGAAAGGCCTGCTCGCTGAAGTGTTTTAGGGAGCGTTTGACTGTGAAGACAGCTTCTCCATCCTGGAGGGGGAAAACAATTACTTCCAGGCCCAGGGACATGTACTAGTCTGTGGCGACCTAAATGCCAAAACCGGACAAGAACCTGACCCCCTCAGCACACAGGTGGACAAACACTTGCCTGGAGGTGACAGCATTCCCTCCCCCATATGCCCCCCTAGGCACAACTATGATAACATAACCAACAAAAACGGGTTACAACTCCTGCAGGTCTGTCGCACGCTGGGTATGTACATAGTCAATGGCAGGCTTCGAGGGGATTCCTACGGTAGGTACATGTCACGTCCTGACCAGTATAAGGGGTTATTTGTTATTGTAGTTTGGTCAGGACGTGGCAGGGGGTATTTGTTTAGAGTGTTTCGGGGTTTGTTGGGCTATGTGTTTATGTAGAGGGGTGTTTGTTTAGAGTGTTCCGGGGTTTTTGGTTATGTTCTATGTTAGTATATTTCTATGTTCTGGTCTAGGCTTTCTAGTTCTATGTTTAGGGTAATTGGTTTTACCTTCAATTGGAGGCAGCTGTTCTTCGTTGCCTCTGATTGAAGGTCCTATATAGAGGGGTGTTTTTGTAATGGGTTTTGGTGGGAAGTTGTTTTTGCATTGCTGTGTGTTGCAAGACTGTTTGTCGTTCGGTCGTTTTCTTGTTTTGTTTTGTAAGTGTTCAATAAAAGTAAATATGAGCACTCAACCCGCTGCGCCTTGGTCTACTCCATACGACGACCGTTACAGTACACCTATAGCTCATCTCCTGGCAGTAGTACTGTAGACTACTTTATCACTGACCTCAACCCATAATCTCTCAGAGCGTTCACAGTTAGCACACTGACACCCCTATCAGATCACAGCAAAATCACAGTCTACTTGAAGAGAGCAATACTCAATCATGAGGCATCAAAGCCAAAGGAACTGAGTAATATTAAGAAATGCAATAGATGGAAGGAATGTAGTGTGGAAACCTACCAAAAACTATTAGGCAACAACAAATTCAATCCCTTTTAGACAACGTCCTGGCCAAAACTTTCCACTGTAATAGTGAAGGTGTAAACTTGGCAGTAGAAAATCTTAACAGTATATTTGACCACTCAGCTTCCCTATCAAATCTAAAAATGTCAAACAGAAAACCGAAGAAAATGAACAACACTGACAAATGGTTTGGTGAAGAATGCAAAACCCTAAGAAAGAAATTGAGAAACCTATCCAACCAAAAACACAGAGACCCAGAGAGTCTACGCCTTCACTATGGTGAATCACTAAAACAATACAGAAATATACTACGGAAAAAGAAGGAACAGCCCGTCAGAAATCAGCTCAATGTAATTGAAGAATCCATAGACTCTAACCACTTCTGGGGAAAAATTGGAAAACACGAAACAAACAACATGAAGAATTATCTATCCAAAATGGAGATTTGTGGATAAACCACTTCTACAATCTTTTTGTCCCTATAACAAAGAATAAACAGCAAAAACATATACATGATCAAATGCAAAATATTTGAAATGTCTTTATTCTTTTGGAACTTTTGTGAGTGTAATGTTTACAGTTAATTTTCCTTGTTTATTTCACTTTTGTTTATTATCAACTTCACGTGATTTGGCAATGTTAACATATGTTTCCCAAGCAAATAAAGACCTTGAAATTAATTGAGTGAGAGAGGGGCACAGAGACATTAAGAGAAAAGCAGAGAGAGAGAGAGAAACAGAGAGATTAAGAGAAAAGCAGAGAGAGAGAGAAACAGAGACATTAAGAGCAAAGCAGAGACAGAGAGAGAGAGTAAAAGATACAGACAGAGAGATACAGTATGATGGAGGAGAGGCAGACAGAGATACAGTATGATGGAGGAGAAGCAGATAGAGACCCATTATGATGGAGTGGCAGACAGAGAGACAGTATGATGGAGAGGCAGACAGAGATACAGTATGATGGAGAGGTAGACAGAGATACAGTATGATGGAGGAGAGGTAGACAGAGATACAGTACGATGGAGAGGCAGACAGATACAGTATGATGAAGAGGCAGACAGAGATACAGTATGATGGAGAGACAGACAGACAGAGATACGGTATGAGGGAAGGGAGAGGCAGAGAGTGTGTGAAACTGAGATTAGAGACAGAGAGAGACAGTATGAGAGAGAGGAGAATCAGAGTGTGTGAGACCGAGAGAGAGACAGTATGCAGAGTGTACCAGCGGTGCCCCCGTCTCGTCCAAAGACTGCTGCTGATGCTGCTGCTTAATGATGTATTCACCTGTTACCATGGAGACCGGAACAGCTGGCTAGATCTAGTAGTGATGGGAAGTCACTCCTCTTATCGCCCCTCGCATCACTCAGCTGTATTACTGGGCTAGGCTAACACGTTGTCTATCTCCTCACATCACTCAGCTGTATAACTGGGCTAGGCTAACACGTGTTCTCTATCACACACACAGCTGTATTACTGGGCTAGGCTAACACGTTGTCTATCTCCTCACATCACTCAGCTGTATTACTGGGCTAGGCTAACGTGTTCTCTATCACACACACAGCTGTATTACTGGGCTAGGCTAACACGTGTTCTCTTTCACACACACAGCTGTATTACTGGGCTAGGCTAACACGTGTTCTCTATCACACACACAGCTGTATTACTGGGCTAGGCTAACACGTTGTCTATCTCCTCACATCACTTAGCTGTATTACTTGGCTAGGCTAACACGTTGTCTATCTCCTACCATCACTCAGCTGTATTACTGGGCTAGGCTAACACGTGTTCTCTATCACACACACAGCTGTATTACTGGGCTAGGCTAACACGTTGTCTATCTCCTCACATCACTCAGCTGTATTACTTGGCTAGGCTAACACGTTGTCTATCTCCTACCATCACTCAGCTGTATTACTGGGCTAGGCTAACACATTCTCTCTCTCCTCCCATCACACAGCTGTATTACAGTGCTGTGGTGGCGTAACATGACAGGTTGTGATACAGCCCGGAATTGAACCACGGTCTGTAGTGACGCCTCTAGCACTGCAATGCAGTGCAGTAGACCACTGCGCCACTCTGGATTAAATAAGCAGACTTGAATAAAAAACGAATAGAAATAAATACTAGATGGATGTCTACAACTCTAATATGCTTCTGTTGATTTATTGAGACCTGTACGAATAGACAATGGTTCAATCCCTACTGGGATCTCTGCCAGGGTCAAAACGTTGTCCGTTTGGTGTGCCTCAATACATCACAGTGGATGATATCAGAGACGCAGACTGTTCTCCATCTGCTAAAATCAGCTTCTGAGACGTGGAGAGAGTTTGTTACTATTACCACATAGTTACTATTACCACAGAGTTACTATTACCACAGAGTTACTATTACCACAGAGTTACTATTACCACAGAGTTTGTTACTTTTACCACAGAGTTACTATTACCATATAGTTACTATTACCACAGAGTTACTATTACCATATAGTTACTATTACCACAGAGTTACTATTACCACAGAGTTACTATTACCATATAGTTACTATTACCACAGAGTTATTATTACCATATAGTTACTATTACCATATAGTTACTTTTACCACAGAGTTACTATTACCACAGAGTTACTATTACCATATAGTTACTATTACCACAGAGTTACTATTACCATATAGTTACTATTACCACAGAGTTACTATTACCATATAGTTACTATTACCACAGAGTTACTATTACCATATAGTTACTATTACCACAGTGTTACTTTTACCACAGAGTTACTATCACCATAGAGTTACTATTACCACAGTGTTACTTTTACCACAGAGTTACTATTACCACAGAGGTACTATTACCATATAGTTACTATTACCACAGAGTTTGTTACTATTACCACAGAGTTACTATTACCATATAGTTTGTTACTATTACCACAGTGTTACTTTTACCACAGAGTTACTATTACCACAGTTACTATTACCACAGAGTTTGTTACTATTACCATATAGTTTGTTACTATTACCACAGAGTTACTATTACCGCATAGTTTGTTACTATTACCACAGAGTTACTATTACCACAGAATTACTATTACCACAGAATTACTATTACCACAGCGTTACTATTACCACATAGTTTGTTACTATTACCATAGAGTTACTATTACAACAGAGTTACTATTACCACAGAGTTACTATTACCACAGAGTTACTATTGCAACAGAGTTACTATTAACACTGAGTTACTATTACCACAGAGTTACTATTACCATAGACTTTGTTACTATTACCACAGAGTTACTATTACCATAGAGTTATTATTACCACAGAGTTACTATTACCACAGAGTTTGTTACTATTACCAGAGTTACTATTACCTTATAGTTTGTTACTATTACCACAGAGTTACTATTACCACAGAATTACTATTACCACAGAGTTACTATTACCACAGAGTTACTATTACCACAGAGTTTGTTACTATTACCATATAGTTTGTTACTATTACCACAGAGTTACTATTACCATAGAGTTTGTTACTATTACCACAGAGTTACTATTACCACAGAATTACTATTACCACAGAGTTACTATTACCACGGAGTTACTATCACCACAGAGTTACTATTACCACAGAGTTACTATTACCACAGAGTTTCTTTCACCACAGAGTTACTATTACCACAGAGTTTCTTCACCACATAGTTACTATTGCCATATAGTTTGTATCACCAGAGTTACTATCACCACATAGTTAGTATCACCACAGAGTTACTATTGCCACATAGTTAGTATCACCACAGAGTTACTATTACCACAGAGTACCAAGTCAATGTCTGGAGGTACGGGTTAGTTGAGGTAATTGAGGTACTATGTACATAGGGGTAAAGGGAGTGAATAGATAATAAACGGTGAGTAGCAGTAGCGTAAAATAAGGAGGTCATTGCTAATAGTCCAGGTGGCCATTTTATAAACTGTTCAGCAGTCTGATGGCTTGGGGGTAGAAGCTGTTCAGCAGTCTGATCATATCGACCTCAAATACCTTATTATCATCTATACTGATGCCGATGTCTTATGGATTGGGTGTAGAAGCTGTTAAAACTTGTTAAGGCTAGGGGGCACTATTTTCACGTCTGGATGAAAAGTGTGCCCGAAGTAAACTGCATGCTACTCAGGCCCAGAAGCTCAGGCCCAGAAGCCCATATTATTAGTATATTTGGATAGAAAACACTGGGGAGTTTGTAAAACTGTTTGAATGATGTCTGTGAGTATAACAGAAGTTATTTGGCAGGTGAAACCCCGAGGACAAACCATGACAAACCAATTGTCACGCTCTGACCTAGAAGAGCTGTGTTTTCTCTGTTTAGTTAGGTCAGGGTGTGATAGGTGGGTGGGCATTCTATGTTTTGTTTTCTATGTTTTGGCCAGGTATGGTTTCCAATCAGAGGCAGCTGTCTATCGTTGTCTCTTATTGGAAGCCATACTTAGGCAGCCTGTTTTTCCCTTTGTTTTCGTGGGATCTTGTTTTTGTGCAGCTGTGTTTATTGCAGCCCCAGAACGTCACGTTTGTTTCTGTTTCACCTGTTTTCTTGTTTTGTTCCGGTTCACTAAATAAAGATGTGGAACTACTGGCACGCTGCGCCTTGGCTGATTTATAACAGGGAATTCGAAGACAGCACTCGTGACAGAAGATCCCACCAAAAGAAAGCCAAGCAGCGTGTGCTCACCAGGAAGACGAGCGGGACCAAGCAGTGTGGATCAGAGGACTGGACCTGGGAAGAGATCCTGGATGGGGCAGGACCTTGGACAAGGCCGGGAGAGTATCGTCGCCCACCGGAGGAGATAGAGGCAGCAAAGGCGGAACGGCAATACTGGGAAGAACGGCTAAGAAAGCAACAGGAGGCCGAGAGGCAGTGCCAAATAATTTCTTTGGGGGGGGGGGGGGGAACATGGGTAGATTGGCTAAGGCGGGTTTAAGACCTGAGCCAACTCCCCGTGCTTACAGTGGGGAGCGAGTGACTGTACAAGCATCGTGTTATGCGGTGGTGTTGCCTATGCGCACTCATAGCCCGGTGCGCTCGGTGGAAGCTCCTCACCGCTGTCGTGCTAAGGTTGGCACTCAGCCAGCTTGGAGTATGCCCGCTCAGCATTCCTGCCCTCCAGTGCGCCTCCAGAGCCCAGTACGTCCTGTGCCTGCACCGCGCACTCTCCCTCCAGTGCGCTTCCATTGCCCAGTACGGCCGGTGCCTGCTTTGAACACTCGGTCCTCAGCGCATCTCCCTAGTCCGGTGAGACCTGTTCCAGCTCCACGAATAAAGCCTCCAGTGATAATCGATGGTCCGAAGCCTGTAGAGATGATCCATGGCACGAAGCCTCCAGAGGTAATCCATGGCCCGGAGCCTGTAGAGATAATCCATGGCAAGAAGCCTGTAGGGATTATCCATGGTCCGGAGCCTGTAGGGATAATCCATAGCACGAAGCCTGTAGGGATAATCCATGGCCCGGCACCTGTAGAGATGATCCATGGCACGAAGCCTCCAGTGATAATCCAGGGCACGGAACCTGTATTGATGATCCAAGGCATGGAGCCTGCAACAACGGTCCCTATTCCGGAACCTACAATGACACTCTCCAGTCCGGAGCCTCCGGCGACGCTCTCCGACGCTCTCCAGTCCGGAGCCTCCAGCGACGCTCTCCAGTCCGGAGCCTCCAGCGACGCTCTCCAGCCCGGAGTCTCCAACGGCGGTCTGCAGCCCGGAGTCTTCAGCGGCGGTCTGCAGCCCGGAGTCTTCAGCGGCGGTCTGCAGCCCGGAGTCTTCAGCGGCGGTCTGCAGCCCAGAGTCTTCAATGGCGGTCTGCAGCCCAGAGTCTTCAGCGGCGGCCTTCAGCCCAGAGTCTTCAGCGGCGGTCTGCAGCCCAGAGTCTTCAGCGGCGGTCTGCAGCCAGAGTCTTCAGCGGCGGTCTGCAGCCCAGAGTCTTCAGCGGCGGCCTTCAGCCCAGAGTCTTCAGCGGCGGTCTGCAGCCCAGAGTCTTCAGCGGCGGCCTTCAGCCCGGAGTCTTCAGCGACGGTCTGCAGCCCAGAGTCTTCAGCGGCGGTCTGCAGCCCAGAGTCTTCAGCGGCGGTCTGCAGCCCAGAGTCTTCAGCGGCGGCCTTCAGCCCAGAGTCTTCAGCGCCGGTTGGCGTTCCAAAGCCTCCGGCGATGATCCACGGTCTGGTTCCTCCAGACACACAGAAGCGGGGGGATCAGTGGGCGGGGGGTGCTACACTCGGAACCAGAGCCCGTTAAATGGCAGACATCCCCTCTGGCGCCATTATATGAAATGTTAAAATCTTTATCATTACTCATATAACAAGGTTCCGTACCCCCTATGGGCATAATGCCTCAGGTTGTCACTTTTTATTAATTTTTTTACCCCTTTTTTCTCCCCAATTTCATGGTATCCAATCCAGTTACTGTCTTGTCTCATCTCTACAACTCCCACATAGACTCGGAAGAGGCAAAGGTCGAGAGCCATGCGTCCTCCGAAACACAACCTAAACAAGCCGCACTGCTTCTTAACACAGCGCACATCCAACCCGGAAGCCAGCCGCACCAATGTGTCGGAGGAAACACCGTACACCTGGCGACCTGGTCAGCGTGCACTGCGCCCGGGCCCGCCACAGGAGTCGCTTGTGCGTGATGAGACAAGGATATCCCTGCCGACCAAAACCTCCCTAACCCGGACAACGCTAGGCCAATTGTGCGCCGCCCCGCGGGCCTCCCGACTCTGGGCTCGAAACCCAGAGTCTCTGATGGCACAGCTAGCACTGCGATGCAGTGCCTTAGACCACTGCGCCACCGGGGAGGCCAGGGTTGTCATATTATGACTAAAATAGTACTTCCCTCTGACTTTGTGACTCCTTCATTTGCCAAAGTAGTGACAGGTCAACGACAGGTCTGAAGTTTAAGGCCTGATTATATAACCAACAAGTCATTTCACCACATATGGCGAGAAACCAGAAAGCCACTGTAATGTGAATAAGGGGATCCCGACAAAACAGACAGGAAGGCAGACAGACTCATTCATCAGCGGGAAAGTTAATTTGCCTGATAACACCGATGACATTGTGTGTGTGTGTGTGTGTGTGTGTGTGTGTGTGTGTGTGTGTGTGTGTGTGTGTGTGTGTGTGTGTGTGTGTGTGTGTGTGTGTGTGTGTGTGTGTGTGTGTGTGTGTGTGTGTGTGTGTGTGTGTGTGTGTGTGTGCGTGCGTGCGTGCGTGCAAAACATAACAGATCATATTCATTTGAGTGGATTTACATTTACTATGTTACTTTTGTTAAGTCTGATAAAAAGATGGCGTCAAAGGAGAAGAGCGACGTCTTACGAGTTCCAACCCCTATCAGATCGACAGTTGCTTAACCTCGATTTCGACTTCAAATATGACTTCAACTCCGACTCAGCTGCTCCAGTGTTCATACCAGAACCCCTGGTTTTCCGGACGACCGTGTGATCTCGCTCTCCGTGGTCGATGTTAGCAAAGAATTTAAACAGGTTAACAATCACAAGGTTGACAGAATAGCAGGTTGCGTTCTCAAAGCCATGCCCAGACCAGCTGGCAAGTGTTTTCACAGACATTTTCAATCTAACCTTATCCTAGTCTGTAATCCCAACATGTTTCAAACTGACCACCATTGTCCCTGTTCCCAAGAGCTCCAAAGTAACCTCCTTATATGACTATGGCTCTATACATTTACATTTTACATTTTTAGTCATGTAGAAGACGTTCTTATCCAGAGCGACTTACAGTAGTGAATGCATACATTTCATACATCGATTTTTTTTTGTACTGGCCCCCCGTGGGAATCAAACCCACAACCCTGGCATTGCACACACCATGCTGGCGTTGCAAACACCATGCTCTACCAACTGAGCCACAGGAAAGACATGATCATACATACATTATTTTTTTATTTTTTTTGTACTGGCCCCCCGTGGGAATCAAACCCACAACCCTGGCGTTGAAAACACCATGCTCTACCAACTGAGCCACAGCTATAGTACTTATATCTGTAATTATGAGGTGCTTTGAAAAGGCTGTTCATGACACACATAAACAATATTATCCCAGACACCCTAAACCCACTCCAATTCGCATACCGGCCAAACAGGTCGACAGGTTATTAAGCAATCTCAATTAAACTCCACACTGCCCTCACCCATCTGGACAAAAGGAACACATGTGAGAATGCTATTCATTGACTACAGCTCAGCGTTCAACACCATAATACCCTCATAGCTCATCACTAAGCTAAGGATCCTGGGACTGAACACCTCCCTCTGCAACACCTCAACACAGGGGGCCCCTCAGGTGTGTATGCTAAATCCCCTCCTGTACTCCCTGTTTATCCACGACTGTGTGGCCACACACGACTCCAACACCGTCATTAAGTTTGCTGACGACACGATGGTGGTAGGCGATCGGTCAGCCTACATGGAGGAGGTCAGAGACTTAGCAGATACTGACTGTTTTTCTGATCCACACGCATACCTTTTTTTTTTAAGGTATCTGTGACCAACAGATGCATATCTGTATTCCCAGTCATGTGAAATCCCTAGATTAGGGTTTAATTTATTTATTCCAAATGACTGATTTCCTTACATGAACCCAGTAACTCGGTAAATTCTTATAAATTGTTGCATGTTGAGTTCATATTTTTGTTCAGTGTAGTAACCCAAGAGGAATAAACTAAAATACACAAGACTGGAGCTATATACAGGAAGTACCAGATCAATGTGGAGCTATATACAGGGAGTACCAATACCAGATCAATGTGGAGCTATATACAGGGAGTACCAGATCAATGTGGAGCTATATACAGGGAGTACCAGATCAATGTGGAGCTATATACAGGGAGTACCAGATCAATGTGGAGCTATATAGAGAAAGTACCAATACCAGATCAATGTGGAGCTATATACAGGGAGTACCAGTACCAGATCAATGTGGAGCTATATACAGGGAGTACCAGATCAATGTGGAGCTATATACAGGGAGTACCAGTACCAGATCAATGTGAAGCTATATACAGGGAGTACCAGATCAATGTGGAGCTATATACAGGGAGTACCAGTACCAGATCAATGTGGAGCTATATACAGGGAGTACCAGATCAATGTGGAGCTATATACAGGAAGTACCAGATCAATGTGGAGCTATATACAGGGAGTACCAGATCAATGTGGAGCTATATACAGGGAGTACCAGATCAATGTGGAGCTATATACAGGGAGTACCAGTACCAGATCAATGTGGAGCTATATACAGGAAGCACCAGATCAATGTGGAGTTATATACAGGGAGTACCAGTACCAGATCAATGTGGAGCTATATACAGGGAGTACCAGATCAATGTGGAGCTATATACAGGAAGCACCAGATCAATGTGGAGTTATATACAGGGAGTACCAGTACCAGATCAATGTGCAGAGGTACGAGGTATTTGAGGTAGATATGTACATGAAGGCAGGGTAAAGTGACTAGGCATCAGGATAGATAATAATAAGGTATTTGAGGTAGATATGAACATGAAGGCAGGATAAAGTGACTAGACATCAGGATAGATAATGATAAGGTATTTGAGGTAGATATGTACATGAAGGCAGGGTAAAGTGACTAGCCATCAGCATAGATAATGATAAGGTATTTGAGGTAGATATGTACATGAAGGCAGGGTAAAGTGACTAGACATCAGGATAGATAATGATAAGGTATTTGAGGTAGATATGTACATGAAGGCAGGGTAAAGTGACTAGCCATCAGCATAGATAATGATAAGGTATTTGAGGTAGATATGTACATGAAGGCAGGGTAAAGTGACTAGACATCAGGATAGATAATAATAAGGTAATTGAGGTAGATATGTACATGAAGGCAGGATAACGTGACTAGACATCAGGATAGATAATAATCAGGTATTTGAGGTAGATATGTACACGAAGGCAGGGTAAAGTGACTAGACATCAGGATAGATAATGATAAGGTATTTCAGGTCGAAAGTTAAGTTTGCTAATGACACAACAGTGGTAGGTCTGATCACCGACAATAATGAGACAGCCTATAGGGAGGAGGTCAGAGACCTGGTCGTGTGGTACCAGGACAACAACCTCTCCCTCAACGTGATCAAGACAACGACGAGACAGCCTATAGGGAGGAGGTCAGAGACCTGGTCGTGTGGTGCCAGGATAACAACCTCTCCTTCAACGTGATCAAGACAAAGGAGATGATTGTGGACTACAGGAAAAAGAGGACCGAGCACGCCTCCATTCTCATCAACGGGGCTGCAGTGGAGCAGGTTAAGAGCTTCAAGTTCCTTGGCGTCCACATCACCAACAAACTAACATGGTCCAAACACACCAAGACAGTCGTAAAGAGGGCACTACAAAACCTATTCCCCCTCCGGAGCCTGAAAAGATTTGGCACGGGTCCTCAGATCCTCCAGAGGTTCTACAGCTGCACCATCGAGAGCATCCTGAATGGCTGCATCACTGCCTGGTATGGCAACTGCTCGGCCTCTGACTGCAAGGCACTACAGAGGGTACATCAGCCAAGTCTAGGTCCAAGAGGCTTCTAAACAGCTTCTACCCCCAAGCCATAAGACATCAGCATCAGTATAGATAATAATAAGGTATTTGAGGTAGATATGAACATGAAGGCAGGGTAAAGTGACTAGCCATCAGGATAGATAATGATAAGGTATTTGAGGTAGATATGTACATGAAGGCAGGATAAAGTGACTAGACATCAGGATAGATAATAAGAAAGAATAGAGTAGCAGCTGCATGTGATATGTGTAAAAGTGAAGTTTGTGTATGTGATGTGTGTGTGAGTCGGTGTGTGTAAGTAGTGTATGTGAAATTGTGGGGGTTTTGTGTGTGAATGTCAATGTAGTGTGTGTGAGTGAGTGTGTATATGGTTTATATAGTGTAGTTAGTGTGTATATAGTTTCTTTATATAGTGTAGTTAGTGTATATATGGTTTATATATATATAGTGTAGTTAGTGTACGTAGAGTCAGTGCAAAATAGTTTTGGTACCCTTATTTGGCTATTTAGCAGACTGGCTATTTAGCAGTCTTATGGCTCGTGGGTAGAAGCTGTCTCAAAGCCTGTTGGTCCGAGAACTGATGCTACGGTACCGTGTGCCGGGACAGTAGCAGAGTGAAACAGTCCATAGCTTTGGAGGCTGGAGTCTTTTCAGGTCTTCCTCTGACACCGCCTGGTATAGAGGTTCTGTATGGCAGGAAGCTCGGCCCCAGTGATGTACTGGGCTGTCCGCACCACCCTCTGTAGCGCTTTGCGGTCAAGGGTGGTGCATTTGCCATACCAAGCGGTGATGCAGCCAGACAAGATGCTCTCGATGGTGCAGCTGTAGAACTTTTGGAGAATCCGAGGGCCCATGCTAAATCTTTCCAGCTTCCTGAGGGAGAAGTGACACTGCCGTGTCCTCTTCACGACTGTGCGGGTGTGTGTGGACCATGTTAGGTCCTTAGTGATGTGGACGCCTAAGGAACTTGAAGCTCTTGACCAGCTCCACTGCAGCCCTATCGATGTGAATGGGGGCGTGCTCTCCCCTCTTTCTCCTATAGTCCACAATCAGCTCATTGGTCTTACTGACCTTGAGGGAGAGGTTGTTGTCCTGGCACCACACTGCCAGGTCTCTGACCTCCCCCATATAGGCTGTCTTAACGTTGTCGGTGATCAGGCCTACCACAGTTGTGTCGTCAGCAAACTTAATGATTTATAAGCGTCCGGATTAGTGTCCCACTCCTTGAAAGCAGCAGCTCTAGCCTTTAGCTCGATGCAGATGTTGCCTGTAATCCATGCCTTCTGGTTGGGATATGTACGTACGGTCACTGTGGGGACGACGTCATCAATGCACTTATTGATAAAACCGATGACTGATGTGGTATACTCTTCAATGCCATTGGATGAATCGCGGAACATATTCCAGTCTGTGCTAGCAAAACAGTCCTGTAGCTTAGCATCCACGTCATCTGACTACTTCCGTATTGAGCGAGTCACTGGTGCTTCCTGCTTTAGTTTTTGCTTGTAAGCAGAAATCAGGAGGATAGAATTATGGTCAGATTTGCCAAATGGAGGGCGAGGGAGAGCTTTGTATGCATCTTTGTGTGTGGAGTAAAGGTGGTCTAGATTTTTTTTCTTCCTCTGGTTGCACATGTAACATGTTGGTGGAAATGAGGTAAAACGGATTTAAGTTTGCCTGCATTAAAATCCCCGGCCACTAGGAGAGTCGCTTCTGGATGAGCGTTTCTTGTTTGCCCATGGCCTTATACAGCTCGTTGAGTGCCGTCTTAGTGCCAGCATCGGTTTGTGGTGGTAAATAGACGGCTATGAAAAATATAGATGAAAACTCTCTTGGTAGATATTGTGGTCTATAGCTTATCATGAGGTACTCTACCTCAGGCGAGCAAAACCTTGAGACTTCCTTAATATGAGACATCGCGCACCAGCTGTTATTGTCAAATAGACACACACACACACCCCTCGTCTTACCAGACGTAGCTGTTCTGTCCGGCCAATGCACGGAAAACCCAGCCAACTGTATATTATCCGTGTCGTCATTCAGCCATAACTTGGTGAAACATAAGATATTACAGTTTTTAATGTCCTATTGGTTGGATAGTCTCGAACGGAGATCATCCAGTTTATCCTCCAGTGATTGCACGTTGGCCAATAGAACGGGTGGTAGAGGTGGGTTACCCACTTGATGACGAATTCTCACATGGCACCCTGATCTCCGCCTCCTGTATTTACGTCTATTCTTCACGTGAATGACGGGTATTTGGGCCTGGGCTCGGAAAAGCAGTATTTCCTTCGCATCGGACTCATTAAAGAAAAATATTTGTCCAGTTCAAGGTGAATAATCGCTGTTGATTATTCAGGAGTTCCCCGTCAACAAACTATTCAGACAATTGGTCATTGACCGTGACGTTTTTTATTCTGGGTACAGACAGATCATGTAATGTGTAATATATTCTGGAGTGTTGAGTGTTCCCTCTTACCTCTGTTGTAGTCTTCACTGTTGAGTCATATTTTCGGTAGTGTTGAGTGTTCTCTCTTACCTCTGTTGTAGTCTTCATTATTGAGTCATATATTCGGTAGTGTTGAGTGTTCTCTGTTATAGTCTTCACTATTGAGTCATACATTCTGGAGTGTTGAGTGTTCCCTCTTACCTCTGTTATAGTCTTAATTATTGAGTCATATATTCGGTAGTGTTGAGTGTTCTCTGTTATAGTCTTCACTATTGAGTCATATATTTGGTAGTGTTGAGTGTTCTCTGTTATAGTCTTCACTATTGAGTCATCCTCTATTCCCTAAATCTACTGTACAACCCTGGATAAAGATAATCGTGCAGAGGTGTGTGTATACGTGTGTGTGTGTGTGTGTGTGTGCATTCACTTGTGTCTGTTTGTGTGTGTGTGTGTGTCTGTTTCTGTGTGTGTGTGTGTGTGTGTGTGTGTGTGTGTGTGTGTGTGTGTGTGTGTGTGTGTGTGTGTGTGTGTGTGTGTGTGTGTGTGTGTGTGTGTGTGTGTGTGTGTGTGTGTGTGTGTGTTTCTGTGTGTGTGTGTCGCATGCAAGCCCCTGGATAAAAAGAAACATCGGCGAAGGTGTTTCACGACGCATTATGAAACTGTCGCCATGACTACGCTGTCTGAATGGCCGACTAGCGCACGCAAGATGCAGAATAGGAATTGATATTTCAATCAATCAAACATATTTTTCTCCTTCCTTTAATGATATATATTTTTTTGCTGAGAAGACATTTGTGAACAATTGTGTTGTTGCAAAATGCCAAAGATCAACCTTTTAGGAAAAGGTATTTTAGAATGTGTGTTTGAGAGAGAGAGACACAGAGAGAGAGAGAGAGAGAGAGAGAGAGAGAGAGAGAGAGAGAGAGAGAGAGAGAGAGAGAGAGAGAGAAAGAAAAGGAGGATGATACAGAAAGAGACAGAGAGAGAAAGGTAGAACAATAGAGAGAGAGAAAGGGAGAACGATAGAGAAAGAGACAAAGAGAGAAAGGGAGAAGTGACAGAGAAGAGACAGAGAGAAAGAGAGAACGATAGCGACAGAGAGAGAAAGGGAGAACAATAGAGAAAGAGACAAAGGGAAAATGATAGAGAAGAGAGAGAAAGGGAGAACAATAGAGAAAGACAAATTTGACAGGTTTTTTCCCTTTCGATTGGTTCTTTGTTGTGTTTCCCTGTAGATGTGACCTACATTGACAAGGATAGCAGATCAAATAGCGTTTTCCTTCTCTCTCTCTCTCCCTCTCTCTCTCTCTTTCTCTTGCTCGCTTTCTCTCTCTCTCTCTCTCTCTCTCTCTCTCTCACCCACACACAAACAAACACCCTCATAGTCTCTCCTCACATTGATAACATAGATCTATGATGCTGCTCAGGCTTTACACACCATGGCAGGAAGAAGGAGGTATATCCTTGTAAAACATGCCTGGCTGACTGTCCACCAGAGATGTTAACTGAATGTTAATTTCTCTACCATCATTTCTCTACCAATGTCGTTTTAGAGAATTTGGGCACTACATCCAGAACACATGTGACCACGCCAGCCCAGGCCCTCCACATCTGGCTTCTTCACCAGCAGGATGGTCTGAGATGAGCCACCTGGACAGCTGATGAAACTGTGGGTTTGCACAACCAAAGGTTTAAAAAAAAAATTGTACCCTTTTTTCTCACCAATTTCGTGATATCCAATTGGTAGTTAGTCTTGTCCCATCTCTAACTCCCATACGGACTTGGGAGAGGCGAAGGTTGAGAGCCATGCGTCCCCCGAAACATCACTCGGGAGGCCACAACCGAAGACTTTCTGCACAAACCGTTAGAAACCGTCTCAGGGAAGCTCATCTGCGTGCTCGTCATCCTCACCAGGGTCTTGAGCTGGCTGCAGTTCGACGTCGTACCGACTGGCTGCAGTTCGACGTCGTACCGATAAATGCTCACCTTCCATGGCCACTGGTACTCTGAAGAAGTATGTTCATCACAGATGAATCCCGGTTTCAACTGTACTGGGCAGATTGCAGACAGTGTGTATGGCGACGTGTGGGCGAGTTGTTTGCTGATGTCAACGTTGTGAACAGAGTGCCCCATAGTGGCGGTGAGGTTATGGTATGGGCAGAAATAAGCTACGGACAACGAACAAAATTGCATTTTATCGATGGCAATTTGAGTGCACAGAGATACGGTGACGAGATCCATTGTTGTGCCATTCATCCACCGCCATCACCTCATGTTTCAGCATGATAATGCACAGCCCAATGTTACAAGGAACTGTACACAATTCCTGGAAGCTGAAAAAGTCTCAGTTTTTACATGGTCTGCATACTCACCAGACATGTCACTTATTGGACAGTCCTCCAGCTCCACAATGAGATAGGGTGCAGGCCAGGCAGCAGGCAGCAGGCTGTTGGCCAGCCTGCCAGCTTAGTGAAGTCTGCCAATTGCACAGTCAGTGTAGTCAGCTCAGCTATTCCCATTGAGACCGTGTCTGTGCCTCGATCTAGGTTGGGCAAAACTAAACATGACGGTGTTAGCTCTAGCAATCTCACTGGAATAAAGACCTCCTCCATTCCTGTCATTATTGAAAGAGATTGTGATATCTCACATCTCAAAATAGGGCTACTTAATGTTAGATCACTTCCAAGGCAGTTATAATTAATGAACTAATCACTGATCATAATCTTGATGTGATTGGCCTGACTGAAACATGGCTTAAGCCTGATGAATTTACTGTGTTAAATGAGGCCTCACCTCCTGGTTACACTAGTGACCATATCCCCTGCGCATCCCGCAGAGGCGGAGGTGTTGCTAACATTTACGATAGCGAATTTCAATTTACAAAAAAAAAAGACAGCATTTTCGTCTTTTGAGCTTCTAGTCATGAAATCTATGCAGCCTATTCAATCACTTTTTATAGCTACTGTTTACAGGCCTCTTGGGCCATATGCAGTGTTCCTCACTGAGTTCCCTGAATTCCTTTCGGACCTTGTAGTCATGGCAGATAATATTCACATTTTTGGTGACTTTAATATTCACATGGAAAAGTCCACAGACCCACTCCATAAGGCTTTCGGGGGCCATCATGTTTTGTCCAACATGTCTCCGGACCTACTCACTGCCACAGTCATACACTGAACCTAGTTTTGTGCGACACAGAGCTGAACATTTCGATGAAACATGGTGAAGCCCCAAAATTGCCCTCCCTGGAAGCCTGTGTTTCAAACATTAGGAAGTGGATGGCGGCAAATGTTCTACTTTTAAACTCGGACAAAACAGAGATACTAGTTCTAGATCCCAAGAAACAAAGAGATCTTCTGTTGAATCTGACAATTAATCTTGATGGTTGTACAGTCGTCTCAAATAAAACTGTGAAGGACCTCGGCGTTACTCTGGACCCTGATCTCTCTTTTGATGAACATATCAAGATTGTTTCAAGGACAGCTTTTTTCCATCTACGTAACATTGCAAAAATTCAGGAAACTTCTTGTCCAAAACTGATGCAGAAAAATGTACCCACGCTTTTGTCACTTCTAGGTTAGACTACTGCAATGCTTTACTTTCCGGCTACCCGGATAATGCACTAAATAAAATTCAGTTAGTGCTTAACACAGCTGCTAGAATCTTGACTAGAACCAAACAATTTGATCATATTACTCCAGTGCTAGCCTCTCTACACTGGCTTCCTTGTTAAGGCTAGGGCTGATTTCAAGGTTTTACTGCTAACCTACAAAGGCTTGCTCCTACCTATCTATCCGATTTGGTCCTGCCGTAGATCCCTACACGTACGCTATGGTCACAAGACGCAGGTCTCCTTACTGTCCCTAGAATTTCAAAGCAAACAGCTGGAGGCAGGGTTTCTCCTATAGAGCTCAATTTTTATGGAATGGCCTGCCTACCCATGTGAGAGACGCAGACTAGGTCTCGAACCTTTAAGTCTTTATTGAAGACTCATCTCTTCAGTAGGTCCTATGATTGAGTGTAGTCTGGCCCAGGAGTGTGAAGGTGACTGGAAAGGCACTGGAGCAACGAACCGCCCTTGCTGTCTCTGCCTGGCCGGTTCCCCTCTCTCGCCTGGGATTCTCTGCCTCAAACCCTATTACAGGGGCTGAGTCACTGGCTAACTGGAGCTCTTCCATGCCGTCCCTAGGAGGGGTGCGTCACTTGAGTGGGTTGAGTCACTGACGTGATCTTCCTGTCCGGGTTGGCGCCCCCCCTTGGGTTCGTGCCTTGGGGGAGATCTTCGTGGGCTATACTCGGCCTTGTCTCAGGATGGTAAGTTGGTGGGTGAAGATATCCCTCTAGTGGTGTGGGAGCTGTGCTATGGCAAAGTAGGTGGGGTTGGATCCTGCCTGTTTGGCCCTGTCCGGGGGTATCGTCGGACGGGGCCACAGTGTCTCCCGACCCCTCCTGTCTCAGCCTCCAGTATATATGCTGCAATAGTTTATCTGTCGGGTGGCTAGCGTCAGTCTGTTATATCTGGAGTATTTCTCCTGTCTTATCCGGTGTCCTGTGTGAATTTAAGTATGCTCTCTCTAATTCGCTCTCTATTTTTCTCTCTTTCTCTCTCTTTTTTTCTCTTGGATTACCTGAGCCCTAGGACCATGTCTCAGGACTACCTGGCCTGATGACTCCTTGCTGTCCCAAGTCCACCTGGTCGTGCTGCTGCTCCAGTTTCAACTGTTCTGCCTGCGGTTATGGAACCCTGACCTGTTCACCAGAAGTGCTACCTTGTCCCAGACCTGCTGTTTTCAACTCTCTAGAGACAGCAGGAGCGGAAGAGATACTCTGAATGATCGGCTATGAAAAGCCAACTGACATTTACTCCTGATGTGCTGTTGCACCCGCTACAACCACTGTGATTATTATTATTTCACCCTTCTGGTCATCTATAAACATTTGAACATCTTGGCCGTGTTCTGTTATAATCTCCACCCGGCACAGCAAGAAGAGGACTGGCCACCCCTCATAGCCTCGTTCCTCTCTAGGATTCTTCCTAGGTTCTGGCCTTTCTAGGGAGTTTTTCCTAGCCACCGTGCTTCTACACCTGCATTGCTTGCTGTTTGGGGTTTTAGGCTGGGTTTCTGTACAGCACTTTTTAAATGTTTAAAAAAGATATATTTCACCTTTATTTAACCAGGTAGGCCAGCTGAGAACAAGTTCTCATTTACAACTGCAACCTGGCCAAGATAAAGCAAAGCAATGTCATAAAAACAACAACACAGAGTTACACATGGGATAAACAAACGTACAGTCAATAACACAATAGAAAAATCTGTACATAGTGTGTGCACGGAGGTAAGATAATACATAGGCCAATAGTGGCAAAGTAATTACAATTTAGCAATTTACGCTGGAATGATATATGTGCAGATGAGGATGTGCAAGTAGAAATACTGATGTGCAAAAGAGCAGAAAACAAAAACAAATATGGGGTTGAGGTAGGTAGTTGGGTGGGCTATTTACAGATGGGCTGTGTACAGCTGCAGCAATCAGTAAGCCGCACTGACAGCTGATGCTTAAAGTTATTAAGGGAGATATAAGTCTCCAACTTCAGTGATTTTTGCAATTCGTTCCAGTCATTGGCAGCGGAGAACTGGAAGGAAAGGCGGCCAAAGCAGGTGTTGGCTTTGGGGATGACCAGTGAAATATACCTGCTGGAGCATGTGCTACGGGTGGGTGTTGCTATGGTGACCAGTGAGCTGAGATAAGGCGGAGCTATACCTAGCAAAGACTTATAGATGACCTGGAGCCAGTGGGTTTGGCGACGAATATGTAGTGAGGACCAGCAAACGAGAGCATACAGGTCAGAGTGGTGGGTAGTATGTGGGGCTTTGGTGACAAAACGGATGGCACTGTGATAGACTGCATCCAATTTTCTGAGTAGAGTGTTGGAGGCTATTATGTAAATGACATCGCCGAAGTCAAGGATCGGTAGGATAGTCAGTTTTATGAGGGTATGTTTGGTGGCATGAATGAAGGAGGCTTTGTTGAGAAATAGGAAGCCGATTCTAGATTTAATTTTGGATTGGAGATGCCGAATGTGTGTCTGGAAGGAGAGTTTACAGTCTAACCAGACACCTAGGTATTTGTAGTTGTCCACATATTCTAAGTCAGAACCGTCCAGAGTAGTGGTGCTAGTCGGGCGGGCGGGTGCGGGCAGCGATCGGTTGAAGAGCATGCATTTTTTTTAACTTGCATTTATGAGCAGTTGGAGGCCACAGAAGGAGTGTTGTGTGGCAATGAAGCTCATTTGGAGGTTTGTTAACACAGTGTCCAAAGAAGGGCCAGGTGAACCACGGGCTATATCTGTTCTTAGTTCTACATTTGATTGATAGATTGATATTGGATCAATGTGTACGACAGCGTGTTCTAGTTCCCGCCAATATTCAGCAACTTCACACAGCCATTGAAGAGGAGTGGGACAATATTCCACAGGCCACAATCAACAGCCTGATCAACTCTATGCGAAAGGAGATGTGTTGCGCTGCATGAGGCAAATGGTGGTCAGATACTGACTGGTTTTCTGATCCACTCCCCTATCTTTCTCTTGGTATCTGTGACCAACAGCGTATCTGTATTCCCAGTCATGTGAAATCTATAGATTAAGCCCTAATGAATTTATTTCAATTGACTGATTACCTTATATGAACTGTAACTCAGTAAAATCTTTGAAATTGTTGTATGTTGCATTTGTAGTTTTGTTTTGAAATTTCTATTAGTTGGATTTTCAGTGCTGAGATTCCCTATGTATTGCAACTTGTTCACAGTACAGCAACAGTGCCAGACACATCGATATCACAGTGTACCCAGAGCCATCCATTGGCATGAAACCAGGTCACTTGTGGATGTGGGAGCTAGGCAGGCAGAAGCAGGCAGCACCCTGTGGTGAAGAAGTGTTTCACCTGCTGTTCATCTATCTTTCCTCACCCCACCACTCCTCCACTATCTGCTCCTTCACCCCACCACTCCTCCACCATATTGTCCTTCACCCCACCACTCCTCCACCATATTGTCCTTCACCCCACCACTCCTCCACCATCTTGTCCTTCACCCCACCACCCCTCACAGTTCCCCCTCGTGTTCCACCTGCTCCTTTTCACCATCCTCTTCCCCGCCATACCGCCCAACCTGTTATCCACCATGTTCCTCACCACGCCTCTACGGGTCATTTTACCCTTTCACAACCTATTATCCAGGACAACACTCTTCCGTCTTGTTTTATATGGGGTAATGATTCTAAATTTTGGTGCTGTACATAAGGTGTAATACCAGTCCTCCATCTGGTCTCATTATGGGCTGATGGTCCTCCATCTGGTCTCATTATGGTCTAATGGTCCTCCATCTGGTCTCATTATGGTCTGATGGTCCTCCATCTGGTCTCATTATGGGCTAATGGTCCTCCATCTGGTCTCATTATGGTCTGATGGTCCTCCATCTGGTCTCATTAAGGTCTAATGGTCCTCCATCTGGTCTCATTATGGTCTAATGGTCCTCCATCTGGTGTCATTATGGGCTAATGGTCCTCCATCTGGTCTCATGATGGGCTAATGGTCCTCCATCTGGTCTCATGATGGGCTAATGGTCCTCCATCTGGTCTCATTATGGGCTAATGGTCCTCCATCTGGTCTCAGTATGGGCTAATGGTCCTCCATCTGGTCTCATTATGGGCAAATGGTCCTCCATCTGGTCTCATTATGGGCTAATGGTCCTCCATCTGGTCTCATTATGGGCTAATGGTCGTCCATCTGGTCTCATTATGGGCTAATGGTCGTCCATCTGGTCTCATTATGGTCTAATGGTCCTCCATCTGGTCTCATTATGGTCTGATGGTCCTCCATCTGGTCTCATTATGGGCTAATGGTCCTCCATCTGGTCCCATTATGGTCTGATGGTCCTCCATCTGGTCTCATTATGGTCTAATGGTCCTCCATCTGGACTCATTATGGTCTGATGGTCCTCCATCTGGTCTTATTGGGGGCTAATGGTCCTCCATCTGGTCTCATTATGGGCTAATGGTCCTCCATCTGGTCTCATTATGGTCTGATGGTCCTCCATCTGGTCTCATTATGGTCTAATGGTCCTCCATCTGGTCTCATTAAGGTCTAATGGTCCTCCATCTGGTCTCATTATGGTCTAATGGTCCTCCATCTGGTGTCATTATGGGCTAATGGTCCTCCATCTGGTCTCATGATGGGCTAATGGTCCTCCATCTGGTCTCATGATGGGCTAATGGTCCTCCATCTGGTCTCATTATGGGCTAATGGTCCTCCATCTGGTCTCAGTATGGGCTAATGATCCTCCATCTGGTCTCATTATGGGCAAATGGTCCTCCATCTGGTCTCATTATGGGCTAATGGTCCTCCATCTGGTCTCATTATGGGCTAATGGTCCTCCATCTGGTCTCATTATGGGCTAATGGTCCTCCATCTGGTCTTATTGGGGGCTAATGGTCCTCCATCTGGTCTCATTATGGGCTAATGGTCCTCCATCTGGTCTCAGTATGGGCTAATGATCCTCCATCTGGTCTCATTATGGGCAAATGGTCCTCCATCTGGTCTCATTATGGGCTAATGGTCCTCCATCTGGTCTCATTATGGGCAAATGGTCCTCCATCTGGTCTCATTATGGGCTAATGGTCCTCCATCTGGTCTCATTATGGGCTAATGGTCCTCCATCTGGTCTCATTATGGGCTAATGGTCGTCCATCTGGTCTCATTATGGTCTAATGGTCCTCCATCTGGTCTCATTATGGTTCTGAATAAATACAGATAGGTCTGTTCCATTTCCTGTACATGTCCAGATGATGTCAGAGATACATAGATATAGACCCCAACACAACCCGGTTATCTAACTGACCCCAACACAACCAGGTCATCTAACTGACCCCAACACAACCAGGTCATCTCATGAACCACAACACAAGCAGGTCATCTAATTGACCCCAACACAACCAGGTCATCTAACTGACCCCAACACAACCAGGTCATCTAATTGACCCCAACACAACCAGGTCATCTAATTGACCCCAACACAACCAGGTCATCTAATTGACCCCAACACAACCAGGTCATCTCATGAACCCCAACAGGACCTAGATCAATTCATCATCTATTCCACATTGGTTCAATGTAATTTTCAACCAGTGTGTGCTCAGTAGTTTATATACAGGTACAGATACAGGATCTTAATTTGACCAATTTCTCACAGCAGGAAAATAATAATTCAGCAACAGTAATTGGGAATTGTTATGTGGATTATAATTAATGGCCATTTTTAAGTAAGGGGTTAGTATATTTTTAGTTAGGGGGCAAATCAAGGCCTAGATTCAATTAAATCATGTGTTAACCGGCGATAGCAGACACCCGCGTATCGGATATTATGGCGGTGTCGGAGGTGGAACGGCAGTGGAGCTGTCAAATGGGTGAGCAGC
Source organism: Salmo salar (assembly GCF_965601325.2). Classification (NCBI taxonomy): domain Eukaryota; kingdom Metazoa; phylum Chordata; class Actinopteri; order Salmoniformes; family Salmonidae; genus Salmo; species Salmo salar. Next base: position 51,498,856 of record NC_138304.1, read on the forward strand.
TGCTCGTGTGATCATGAAGCCACACCCAAACTGCTCGCGTTAGAAGTTCAGAAGGAGAAAGACTGTAGGCTACATAGAAATAATAATTATGCTCAAATTGATAAATCATTAAACAAAAATAATCAGCATTATTTATTTTTTTAAATCACAAATCAAATCAAATTGTATTTGTCACATGTGCGGAATACAACAGGTGTAGACCTTACAGTGAAATGTTTACTTACAAGCTCTTAACCAGCAATGCAGTTTTAAGAAAAATAAGTATTTACTAAATTAAATTAAGTTAACTTTTTTTTTTTATTAAATGAAAAGTCGAAAATCTTCCTCGTGGAGATTACATCTCACATTCCATGTCTGTTAACGCTACTCCATGCAACCAATTGCATTGTCTACTTTAGGTATAATGCCAGAAGCCACTTGTGGATTTGACAGCTCTAACGCAGTTCTACCTTCTACACTGACAAAACAAACTCTATGGGGATGTTGGCTAAATGGGATCTGTTTGAATAGAGCCCCAAGTCTGACATTTCTTTGTGGAAATTACTAACTTGAAAATCATTTTTTTTTTACATGTTTTCCTGCAACAACAGGGTGATAAAATGAAGACCCTACAGCTGCACATGGCCACCTGTCAGTCTTCCAATAGTGTTCCTATTCTAGCTTGCCCTCGTTGAGAAGTGAGGTTGACCTGACCGAGGAGTCTGTCTTCATTCATCAACAAAGACGTTTAAAGGACCTCGTATAGTTATTTTAGAGAGAGTACTCTAGCACCTGTTACTTTTCATGCTGTAATGTTCTTATTCTTGGTTACCCTCAATGAGGAGTGAGATGGATTCACTGACTTGCCTAGTTAAATAAAGGAAAGAGAAAAAAAAATGTGTTTTTTTTATCTTGGAATGTTGTTGTTCTGTTGTTGGTCTTCTCTTGGTGTATTTGGTGTAACTCTGTCCTGTAGGCCAGTGTTGTTTATGAGAATGTGTCTTCTCTCAATCAACTTACAATTTAAAAATACTTTCTCTACCCTCCCTCCTTTCCCTCCCTCCTCCCACCCTCCTCTCCCTCCTCCCCCACCCACCCCCCACCCTCCCTCCCCCCCAGGACTCTAATAAACAACATTACATCTTTTATCTCTGGGTTTGTGGAATCCTCTGACATTCACAGTAATTACAGCCGTGTTTTGTCTGTGGTGTCTGTCTCCATCTCCTCTGGGGCGGTTTGATCCTTGACTGAGGCTGCTTAGGTATCTCCTACCCCCCCCCCCCCCCCCCCCCCCAGTGTTCTGGAGTATTTTCATCCATCCACCTGGAAGTAGATTCAATTTTTTTTTTTAACGAAACAACATTTAATCTGTGATATGCTGAGAACAAAGTGATGTGTTTATGAAGACAAAAGACCTAAACTAAAGCACGTATGAGTTGTAATGATACACACACACACACACACACACACACCAATACACGTCACTCTGCTTGCTTAGCGAGAACCACTTCTTCCTGATTTGGCTCAAACCCAGGAGTTGTGTCTTCCTAGAACACGTGTCCGCCCTCCTGAAGCGTCTTACCAGTCGGCGCCACCGAAAAGTTAAGATCATACCCCCAAGTCATGCTAACCTCTCACACTTGTTGTTTGTGTACATGGATTTCATAATGTCATATGTTTTTCCCCCAACACCACTTTCCATCAATTTATATAGCAGACCCTCATGCCAAATTGAGTCTAAAACTTTTTTGAAATCAACAAAGCATGAAAAGACTTTGCCTTTGTTTTTGTTTGTTTGTTTCTCAATTATAGTGTGCAGGTTGAATACGTGGTCTGTTGTATGGTAATTTTGAAAAAAGCTAATTTGACATTTGCTCAGTATGTATTTTTTGCTGAGGAAATGTACATGTCTGCTGTTAATGATAATGCAGAGGATTTTCCCAGGGTTGCTGTTGACACATATCCCACTGTAGTTATTGGGGACAAATGTTCTCCACTTTTGTGGATTGGGGTGATCAGTCCTTGGTTCCAAATATTGGGGAAGATGCCAGAGCTAAGGATGATGTTAAAGAGTTTACGTATAGCCAATTGGAATTTGTGGTCTGTATATTTTATAATTTCATTAAGGATACCATCAACACCACAGAGGGTTTTTATTTTGTCCTGTAGTTCATTCAATATAATTGGAGAATCCAGTGGGTTCTGGCAGTCTTTAATAGTTGATTAGAAGATTTGTATTGGATCATGTATATGTTTATCCTGTTCTTTGTTATAGGGACAAAAAGATTGGAGAAGTGGTTCATCCTCTCTCTCTCTCTGTCTCTCTCTCTGTCTGTCTCTCTCTCTCTCTCTCTCTCTCTCTCTCTCTCTGTCTCTGTCTCTCTCTCTGTCTCTCTCTCTCTCTCTCTCTCTGTCTCTCTCTCTGTCTCTCTCTCTCTCTCTCTCTCTCTCTGTCTCTCTCTCTCTGTCTCTCTTTCTGTCTCTCTCTCTGTCTCTCTCTGTCTCTCTCTCTCTGTCTCTCTCTCTCTCTCTCTCTCTCTTTCTGTCTCTGAATGTGTCTAGGTCTGTACACAGTAAATCAGGATAGTTGAAAGTCACAGTATACAAATAATAGGGTTAAATTGACTCTACTGGGATCATCAGCTCACAGATACAAGGTTCTGGGGCTAGGGGAGAGATCATCACAGATACAGGGTTCTGGGGCTAGGGGAGAGATCATCACAGATACAGGGTTCTGGGGCTAGGGGAGAGATCATCACAGATACAGGGTTCTGGGGCTAGGGGAGAGATCATCACAGATACAGGGTTCTGGGATAGGTGAGAGATCATCACGGATACAGGGTTCTGGGATAGGGGAGAGATCATCACAGATACAGGGTTCTGGGATAGGGGAGAGATCATCACGGATACAGGGTTCTGGGATAGGGGAGAGATCATCACGGATACAGGGTTCTGGGATAGGGGTGAGATCATCAGAGATACAGGGTTCTGGGGCTAGGGGAGAGATCATCAGAGATACAGGGTTCTGGGATAGGGGAGAGATCATCACAGATACAGGGTTCTGGGGCTAGGGGAGAGATCATCACAGATACAGGGTTCTGGGATAGGGGAGAGATCATCACGGATACAGGGTTCTGGGGCTAGAGGAGAGATCATCACGGATACAGGGTTCTGGGATAGGGGTGAGATCATCAGAGATACAGGGTTCTGGGGCTAGGGGAGAGATCATCAGAGATACAGGGTTCTGGGATAGGGGTGAGATCATCAGAGATACAGGGTTCTGGGGCTAGGGGAGAGATCATCAGAGATACAGGGTTCTGGGATAGGGGAGAGATCATCACAGATACAGGGTTCTGGGATAGGGGAGAGATCATCACAGATACAGGGCTCTGGGGCTAGGGGAGAGATGATCAGAGATACAGGGCTCTGGGGCTAGGGGAGAGATCATCAGAGATACAGGGTTCTGGGATAGGGGAGAGATCATCAGCTCACAGATACAGGGTTCTGGGGCTAGGGGAGAGATCATCACAGATACAGGGTTCTGGGGCTAGGGGAGAGATCATCACAGATACAGGGTTCTGGGGCTAGGGGAGAGATCATCACAGATACAGGGTTCTGGGGCTAGGGGAGAGATCAACACAGATACAAGTTTCTGGGGCTAGGGAGAGATCATGGGGTGGGACCAATATTAACCCCAAAATAGCGTTAGATTTGACTCCATGGGACTTGGTGTAGCTAACATATTTATAAGGCAGTAGTGTTTGTGTCTTGTGTCTCCATCTCCCAGGGTAGTCCTATAACCCAAACAATCCTGTCAGAGAGACATATGAGGTAACGAGAGAGCTTTCCACTCCTTTGATCCATTGGTAAAGGAAGTGTAGGGGGGGGAGTACATGATGAATCAAGGAAAAGTGTTTTGAGATTCCCTTGAAAGAGGGCTCTCCTCTAGTTTGCTCTACACACTGAGTAGGAAGTAATGAATTGAACGTCCCATCCTCTCATCGTCCTCTTCTCTTCCCCTCCTACCTTCCTTTCCTTCCGTCCTCCTCCGCCTCTCCAATATAATGAATTAATTAAGCGAAACCGGTGTGTGGAAGACCCTGTGCTTCAGAGAACATCCGCAAATGTCAACTCTGAGACATGAGGGAGCTAACAAGCTAACGTCACCCAATAACTAATTTAGAGAAGGACAAAGAGGAGAGGAGACTGTCTGAGTCCAATAACTCATTTAGAAAAGGACAGAGAGGAGAGGAGACTTTTAGACTAATTGAAAATAACTTTTTTAATTTATTTGTATTATTGGAATAATGAAGATAATGTCATGGCCTTCATTCTAGTCCAGTAATCTGCAGTTGTTGTTTTTTTAAATCAGGGGTTAAAGTACTACAGTGGACCTTAACCTTTACAGTGGACATAGACCTTTACAGTGGACATAGACCTTTACAGTGGACCTAGACCTTTACAGTGGACATAACCTTTACAGTGGATATAGACCTTTACAGTGGACATAGACCTTTACAGTGGACCTTTACAATGGACATAGACCTTTACAGTGGACATAGACTCTTACAGTGGACATAGACCCTTACAGTGGACCTAGACCATTACAGTGGATATAGACCTTTACAGTGGACCTGGACCTTTACAGTGGACCTAGACCTTTACAGTGGACATAGACCTTTACAGTGGACATAGACCCTTACAGTGGACCTAGACCATTACAGTGGACATAGACCTTTACAGTGGACCTAGACCTTTACAGTGGACATAGACCTTTACAGTGGACCTAGACCTTTACAGTGGACATAGACCTTTACAGTGGACCTAGACCTTTACAGTGGACCTAGACCTTTACAGTGGACATAGACCTTTACAGTGGACATAGACCTTTACAGTGGACATAGACCCTTACAGTGGACCTAGACCATTACAGTGGACATAGACCTTTACAGTGGACCTAGACCTTTACAGTGGACATAGACCTTTACAGTGGACCTAGACCTTTACAGTGGACCTAGACCTTACAGTGGACATAGACCTTTACAGTGGACATAGACCTTTACAGTGGACATAGACCCTTACAGTGGACCTAGACCATTACAGTGGACCTAGACCTTTACAGTGGACATAGACCTTTACAGTGGACATAGACCTTTACAGTGGACCTAGACCTTTACAGTGGACATAGACCTTTACAGTGGACATAGACCTTTACAGTGGACATAGACCCTTACAGTGGACCTAGACCATTACAGTGGACATAGACCTTTACAGTGGACCTAGACCTTTACAGTGGACATAGACCTTTACAGTGGACCTAGACCTTTACAGTGGACATAGACCTTTACAGTGGACCTAGACCTTTACAGTGGACCTAGACCTTACAGTGGACATAGACCTTTACAGTGGACATAGACCTTTACAGTGGCTGTAAAAGACAATCTTAAACTTCACTTTTCTGGGTTTAGCTTTAGGTCTTCCCTATAGTCAGTCCATCATACACAGTAGATTACATAACGTCACTGTGTAACATGGATTAAAGATGATTTTTCTGTTGGCAATCAGTGCAACCTTTGAGATTATTTCCCAGAATTTACAGTTCCTTCAAGTGAACAATGTTGTGCAAACCGGCTCCTCTCCTCTCCTTTCCTGCATGTCATATCCTCTCATCTCCTGTCTTCTCCAGTCCTCTCCTCTCCTTTGCTGTCCTCTCCTCTCCTTTCCTCTCCTGTCCTCTCCTCTTCTTTCCTTTCCACGCCTCTCCTTTCCTCTCTTCTCATCTCCACTCCTTTCCTCTCTTGTCCATTCCTCTCTTCTTCTTTCCTTTCCTTTCCTCTCCTCTTCTTTCCTTTCCTCTCTTTTCCTGTCCTCTACCCTCCTGTCCTCTCCTTTTCTTTTTCTGTCCTCTCCTTTCCTCTCCTTCCCTGTCCTCTCCGCTCCTGTCCTTTACTTCCCTCTCCTTTCCTTCCTTCCTTTCCTCTCCTCTCCTCTCCTATCCTCTCCTTTCCTTTCCTCTCCTGTCCTCTACTTTCCTGTCCTGCCCTTTCCTTTCCTGTCATTCATTTCCTTTCCTTTTCTCTCCTTTCCTTCCTTTCTCTCCTCTCCTCTCCTCTTCTCTCCTCTCCTGTCCTGTCCTGTCCTGTCCTCTCTTCTCCTCCCTTCTCCTTTCCTTTCCTTTCCTTTCCTCTCCTATCCTATCCTGTCCTCTCCTCTCCTCTCTTGTCTTCTCCTCTCCTCTCATCCTCTCCTATCCTCCTCTTCTCTCCTGCCAGTAATTTATGCTGTAAACAAAACACTTTTCTGGGTCACAACATCAGGGCCCTACCCCGGGAGTATCAACACCAGTCTGTATTATTCATGGTCTTCCTCTCCAATGGATCTTCTACCCTCCTTTCCAAGCTTCCGTCTCTCCTCTGTTTCTTTTCATTTTCTCACTCTTTCTCTCTCTCTCGTTCTCATTCTGTGTTTTTCCAGTCTTTTATCTCCCTCCGTCTCTTTCTCTCTTCCTCTCTCTCTCCATATCTGGAGCGTGTCAGATTCTAGGGCTTTGAACACAAATTTCTTGGTTCCACATCAGAAGGTGTCTATTCTTGTGGAAAATAACACTATGTTGTGTCAGCTTTGGTAATTGAGACTGGAAGAGAAGAGGGATAATCATGTATATTCCCCCTGTGGATTTGACATTGTAACAGTGGGAAATTGTGGCAAATTCACACTTATGTTTACCCCAAGTTGCTATCAAGAGTTGTCAGCAAGGTGTCTGTACTTTATTAATAGAACACTTAATTTAGACCTTTTTCCAACTTCCCCTTAGATTACAAATTTAATTTTACCTTTATTTAACTAGGGCAAATCAGTTAAGAACAAATTCTTATTTACAATGACGGCCTAGGAACAGTGGGTTAACTACCTTGTTCAGGGGCAGAACAACAGATTTGTACCTTGTCAGCTTGGGGAATCGAACTTGTAACCTTTCGGTTATTAGCCCAACGCTCTAACCACTAGGCTACCCTGCCGTCCTGTAGCGTCTGTCACGCATGTGTGTAGAAACGGACCAAGGCGCAGCATGAGTATCGTTCCACATCTTTAATATATTGTGAAACTTAGCCAAACAAACAATAAACACAAACCGTGACGACAGCGGTGCAACATGCACTAACTCAAAATCATCTCCCACAAACACAAGTGGGACGAGCTGCCTCTAATTGGGAATCATACAAAACCCCGACATAGAAAAAATAAACTAGAACACAACATAGAAAAAATAAACTAGAGAAACACCCCAGTCACGCCCTGACCTACTCTACCATAGAAAATAAGAGCACTCTACGGTCAGGACGTGTCAGCCTCGCTACTGTATATAGCCTGTCTTTTTACTGTTGTTTTATTTCTTTACATACCTATTGTTCACCTAATACCTTTTTTGCACTATTGGTTAGAGCCTGTAAGTAAGCATTTCACTGTAAGGTCTACCTACACCTGTTGTATTCGGCGCACTTGACAAATAAACTTTTATTTATATTTTATTTTATTTGACGTTTGTAAGAGCTATCAACCTGGCCGTGAATACAATGAGTGAGGTGTGAATTCTCGTCATATATTGGATGGAAAGTATGTCAATGTATTAATCTATATTCTGAGATAAACAAAAACAAACAAAAAAAACGAGATTCACAGCCTACTGTTGTTAGAGATTCACAGTGCCTGCTAGGGATCCTTTCAAGACTGCAGCAATTCATCTATCGCACACACTTTCTGTAGTGTAAATTGATTTCGACAAGCGAAATTGATTTTTCAGATTGTCCAATAATTGTGTCCGATGTAAACGCAGCTGCTTGCTCCCGCCCCTTGTGGAAGTCTATATTGTGAAGCCCTATACAGTCGAAGATCACTCACTGTTCCCGCTTTGGTTTCACAGAGCCGCAACTAGGGAGGGGAGAGCACACACAGAGAGAGAGACCGGCGGATTACACACAGTCCCAGACACAATGCTTTGGAGGATGCAGGAACATAAACCGTTTTCTGCTAAGACAGTCGGTAGGATTTATGTTGTTTTATGTACTGCATGTTTAACTGTCAGAGATTTATTGTAGCTTTATGTTTAGGCTACAGATGTAGAATCTTCATTCGATCACTCTTTTGTTGCTAAGAATTGTCCTGCATAGCAGGAAATTCTAACCTGTAGTGTATTCAAGGCTTAAAAAGGCTTCTAAAATGAGTAATTTCCACTTTAAAATGTCAGACTTGATTTGCCCTCAGGGAAAATGTATCCATCCCTACAAAAAATGTCCAATAATAACAATCCACATTTCCTGTTTTTATTTTATCTTTATTTAACTAGGCAAGTCAGTTAATAACAAATTCTTATTTACAATGATGGCCTACCCAAACCCTAACCCGGATAACACTGGGCCAATTGTGTGCCGCCCTATGGGACTCAGTTGTGATACAGCCTGGAATCAAACCTGGGTCTGTAGTGACGCCTCTAGCACTGAAATGCAGTGCCTTAGACCGCTGCGCCACTCGGGAGCCCTAAACACATATTGTTGCTGCAGGATTATTTTCCTGCCATAGCATACTGGCTCAAATTAAGATCCTACATCTGTATAACGCAATTCCTCACACTTAAAACTAACTAGACGCAGGCTCAGGTGTTTTGGTTAGTACTGGAGGGTTAGTGTGAAGATATATGTGTTTTGGTTAGTATTGGAGGGTTAGTGTGAAGATATATGTGTTTTGGTTAGTATTGTAGGGTTAGTGTAAAGATATATGTGTTTTTGTTAGTATTGGAGGGTTAGTGTGAAGATATATGTGTTTTGGTTAGCATTGGAGGGTAGTGTGCAGAAATATGTGTTTTGGTTAGTATTGGAGGGTTAGTGTGAAGATATATGTGTTTTGGTTAGTATTGGAGGGTTAGTATCAAGATACATGTGTTTTGGTTAGTTTTGGAGGGTTAGTGTGAAAATATATGTATTTTGGTTAGTATTGGAGGGTTAGGGTGAGGATATATGTGTTTTGGTTAGTATTGGAGGGTTAGGATGAGGATGTATGTGTTTTGATTAGTATTTGAGGGTTAGGGTGAAGATACATGTGTTTTCGTTAGCATTGGAGGGTTAGTGTGAGGATATATGTGTTTTGGTTAGGGTGAAGATACCTGTGTTTTGGAGGGTTAGGGTGAGGATACATGTGTTTTGGTTAGTTTTGGAGGGTTAGTGTAAAGATATATGTGTTTTGGTTAGCATTGGAGGGGTAGTGTGAAGACATGTGTTTTGGTTAGTTTTGGAGTGTTCGTGTAAAGATATATGTGTTTTGGTTAGCATTGGAGGGTTAGGGTGAAGATACATGTGTTTTGGTTAGTTTTGGAGGGTTCGTGTGAAGATATATGTGTTTTGGTTAGCATTGGAGGGTTAGGGTGAGGATATGTGTTTGGTAAGTTTTGGAGGGTTAGGGTGAAGATATATGTGTTTTGGTTAGGGTGAAGATACATGTGTTTTGGAGGGTTAGGGTGAGGATACATGTGTTTTGGTTAGTTTTGGAGGGTTAGTGTAAAGATATATGTGTTTTGGTTAGCATTGGAGGGTTAGGGTGAGAATATGTGTTTTGGTTAGTATTGGAGGATTAGGGTGAGGATACATGTGTTTTGGTTAGTATTAGAGGGTTAGTGTGAGGATACATGTGTTTTGGTTAGTATTGGAGGGTTAGTGTGAGGATATATGTGTTTTTGTTAGTATTGGAGGGTTAGTGTGAGGATATGTGTGTTTTGGTTAGCTTTGGAGGGTTAGAGTGAGGATATATCTGTTTTGGTTAGTATTTGAGGGTTAGGGTGAAGATATATGTGTTTTGGTTAGTATTGGAGGGTTAGTATCAAGATACATGTGTTTTGGTTAGTATTGGAGGGTTAGGGTGAAGATACATGTGTTTTGGTTAGTATTGGAGGGTTAGGGTGAAGATACATGTGTTTTGGTTTGTATTGGAGGGTTAGTGTGAAGATATGTGTTTTGGTTAGCATTGGAGGGTTAGGGTGAGAATATGTGTTTTGGTTAGTTTTGGAGGGTTAGGGTGAGGATACATGTGTTCTGGTTAGTATTGGAGGGTTAGTGTGAAGATATATGTGTTTTGGTTAGCTTTGGAGGGTTAGGGTGAGAATATGTGTTTTGGTTAGATTTGGAGGGTTAGTGTGAAGATATATGTGTTTTGGTTAGCATTGGAGGTTAGGGTGAGAATATGTGTTTTGGTTAGTTTTGGAGGGTTAGGGTGAGGATACATGTGTTTGGTTTAATATTGGAGGGTTAGGGTGAAGATATATATGTTTTGGTTAGTATTGGAGGGTTAGGGTGAAGATACATGTGTTTTGGTTAGTATTGGAGGGTTAGGGTGAAGATACATGTGTTTTGGTTTGTATTGGAGGGTTAGTGTGAAGATATATGTGTTTTGGTTAGCATTGGAGGGTTAGGGTGAGAATATGTGTTTTGGTTAGTTTTGGAGGGTTAGGGTGAGGATACATGTGTTTGGTTTAATATTGGAGGGTTAGGGTGAAGATATATATGTTTTGGTTAGTATTGGAGGGTTAGGGTGAAGATACGTGTGTTTTGGTTAGTATTGGAGGGTTAGGGTGAAGGTATGTGTGTTTTGGTTAGTATTGGAGGGTTAGGGTGAAGATACGTGTGTTTTGGTTAGTTTTGGAGGGTTAGTGTGAAAATATATGTGTTTTGGTTAGTATTGGAGGGTTCGTGTGAAGATATATGTGTTTTGGTTAGTATTGGAGAGGGATGTCTAGGGAAGGAAGGTCTGGACTTTATCAGTGTCGAAACACCTTCTCACCCTATTTCAGGCCAGTGGCGGATTGTCCATCTGGCAATTCTGTCATATGCCAGATGGGCTGGAACCGTTTTTATTTGGATGGGCTGGTCGAAATTGACCTATATCAACAAAAACAAAAAATTATATGAAAAATACATTTAAAAAATGTAAAATGTGACATGGCCAGTGGCCCATGGGCCTGTTAAGATTTTATTTCTAAAGACTTTTGTACAATTTCTCTATTATACTTATCTGTAATGAACCTTTGGCTGATCAGTGAAAAAAAGTCCAAGCAGGAAGGATCATGACTCAAGATATTTTGTGCAACCTAATCCAGTGATTGACATTAATTTTGGGTTGACAATTAGACTATAGTTGTTAAATTTTACTGTCAAAATAGGACTCCTTTTAATGATTTATTTTGGTCAATAGAGATGAATTACATCTTTATGTGAACTAACTAATATCATAGGCTAATTAATATGGCATTTCAACTCCTGAGGAAGTGGAAACAGTACACACTAACTGGATCGCTACATTGAAATATAATAGACACTGCTAGTAGCCATGTATTCATCCGACATTACATGTAAAATCTCTGCAGTTGTAGATCTACAGTGGGGGGAAAAAGTATTTGATCCCCTGCTGATTTTGTACGTTTGCCCACTGAAAAAGAAAGGATCAGTCTATAATTTTAATAGTAGGTTTATTTGAACAGTGAGAGACAGAATAACAACAAAAATATCCAGAAAAATACTAACCAAAACACATATATATTCACCCTAACCCTCCAATACTAACCAAAACACATATATATATTCACCCTAACCCTCCAATACTAACCAAAACACATGTATCTTCACCCTAACCCTCCAATACTAACCACTGTTTAGTCCTATGCCCTAGCAAATCCGGTGCGGATTTTACACATGTGCCGCTGCGTATCTCCCCCCCCAAAAAATACAAATACAAATTAGACCTACAGAAAGCTGAGACCCTCCTCTCTTCAACAGGGACAAAGCTTCCAATGCTGAGTTTTTACCGTAATTGCATTTTGAAATGTTATACGTTCAAAACACATTTTTCACTCGGGCGCATGGAGGGAGAGGATAGTTGCTCGTGTATTACAGCAGCAGTCCCCAGTGAAACAGGAGCAAGGCAGACACTTTCAATGCTAGAATCATGAGGATAATGCACTTTACTGTTTGACCAAATCATTATGGATTAGTAACACAGAGAAATTGCAACAACAAAACAAATACTTCTTAACAGGCCCATAGGCCGCTGGCCATGTCACATTTTCAATTAAAAAAACAACATTTAAATGTACCCCTGTTTTTCTCCCCAATTTCGTGATTACGAACTTGTCTCATCGCTGTAACTCCCCAACCGGCTCTGGAGAAGCGAAGGTCGAGTCATGTGTTCTCCGAAACATGACCTGCCAAACCACGCTTCTTAACACCCGCCCACCTAACCCGGAATCCAGCTGCACCAACGTGTCGGAGGAAACACCGTTCAACTGATGACCGAAGTCAGCCTGCAGGCCCCCCCCCGCCAAACCCTCCCCTAAACCGGATGACGCTGGGCCAATTATGCGCCGCCCTATGGGACTCCCGGTCACGACTGATAATGACACAGCCTAACTAACTAAAGACAGTGTCATTACCAGTCGTGACCGGGAGTCCCATAGGGCAGCGCATAATTGGCCCAGCGTCATCCGGTTTAGAGGAGGGTGGGCGGGGAGCAGGTGAGGGAGGGGGGGAAGAGAGGCGAAACACAAAATAACTTCTCCGGCCAGCTTTTTATTTGTTAAAATACTTTTATGTGGACAGATGCTTTAATAATCGATTGTTGCATAATTTCAAGCAAATACAAAAAAAATCACGAAAATAAATAAAAAGCATTGCATGCATAATCATCACATTTTCAGTCTAATGAAAGATAGCCTACTATTCCTGATGTGATGAGTAGATTGCATAGTCATAAGTTAGACTAATAATATAAACTACTGTCTGTTCTCAACAACAACAAAAAAGACTGTTCTGCTTTTATTTTTCCTTTCTTTGCACATACTCTGAGCCTCCAACTATAGGAGGAGCCGAGAAAAATCTGTGAAGAATGTGGCCTTTTATAAACACATTTCATGCAATTCTACAACACTTTACTCTCTATGACTACAGGCAATAGCAGAATCTGTTAGACCACAACAACAAAAAACAGGGTAGGCTACTCTGCAGACTCTGACAAACTGAGATAAAAAAAAAGACCTTGTCTTGAATGCAACCGTCTAATCAAGGTCTATAAAAAGATACACATATTTAAGCCTGAAGGAGGAAATGATTGTCCTAAAAAAAGGAGCACAGACTCATCCAATGATAAAGACAGTGAATATGCGCACTCACCATCATCTCTGCTATAGTAACAAAAAACATAAGCTACTGTTTGCTTAATACCCTTTTGTGAGTTGAGAAATTTGATAATTTGATAGCCTAACTAAAGACAGGTTAGAGATTTTTTTCTTTGTCTCTTCTCTTTTGTGTTTTTCCAGCAATTGTATTTTAAAATATTGCGATAGGGCTAAGCCTATATTAGATGCTTTTCACTGACAGTTAAATCAACAATCGGCCAGGGGGCAGATTGGCCATTTGGCAATTCTGGCAAGTCAACACTCACACCTGTGTTAACGAGAGAATCACTGACATGATGTCAGCTGGTCCTTTTGTGGCAGGGCTGAAATGCAGTGGAAATGTTTTTCTGGGATTCAGGTCATTTGCATGGCAAAGAGGGACTTTGCAATTCATTGCAATTCATCTGATCACTCTTCATAACATTCTGGAGTATATGCAAGTTGCCATCATACAAACTGAGGCAGCAGACTTTGTGAAAATGTATATTTGTGTCATTCTCAAAACTTTTGGTCATGACTGTATTATCTCTCTCCCTCTCTCTCCCTCTCTCTCTCTTCTTCTCTCTGTCTCCATCTCTCTTTCCCTCTCTCTCCCCTCTCTCCCCTCTCTCTCCCCGCTCTCCCTCAACCCTCTCTCCCACCCTCGCTCTCCCTCCTTCTCTCTCTCCCCTCTCTTCCCTCTCTCACCTTTCTCTCTCTCTGTCTCTCTCTCTCTTCCTCTCTCTGTCTCCATCTCTCTCTATATATATCTCTCTCTAACGAATAAACTTTAAGCTATAAAAATAAATAAAGAGAGTAGCGCACTCTATAAACTCCCAATAGTTTATTGGGTAAACCACCAACGTTTAGCCATCTTTCAGAAAAGTATTTTAACGCTCATCTTTCAGAAAAGGATTTTAATGCTCATCTTTCAGAAAAGTATTTTAATGCAAATTTTTCCGAAAATTATTTTAACTCATCTTTCAGAAATGGATCTTCCTTATGGCCTGACGAGCTCTGTCTTTCAACACCTTGGACTATGGCAGTCCCGGTTTGGCCTGACAAGCTCTGTCTTTCAGCACCTTGGACTAGTGCATCGAGGACGTCATCCCCACAGTGACTGTACGTACATATCCCAACCAGAAGCCATGGATAACAGGCAACATTCGAATTAAGCTAAAGGGTAGAGCTACTGCTTTCAAGGTACGGGACTCTAACCCGGAAGTTTATAAGAAATCCTGTTATGCCCTCCGACAAACCATCAAACAGGCAAAGCGCCAATACAGGACTAAGATTGATTCGTACTACATCGACTCCGATGTTCATCTTATGTGGCAGGGCGTGCAAACTATTACAGACTACAAAGGGAAGCACAGCCGCGAGCTGCCCAGTGACACGAGCCTACCAGACGAGCTAAATCACTTCTATGCTCGCTTCGAGGCAAGCAACACTGAGGCATGCATGAGCGCATCAGCTGTTCCGGACGACTGTGTGATCACGCTCTCTGTAGCCGACGTGAGTAAGACCTTTAAACAGGTCAACATACACCAGGCTGCGGGGCCAGATGGATTACCAGGACGTGTGCTCCGGGCATGTGCTAACCAACTGGCAGGTGTCTTCACTGACATTTTCAACATGTCCCTGATTGTAATACCAACATGTTTCAAGCAGACCACCATAGACCCTGTGCCCAAGAACACTAAGGCAACCTGCCTAAATGACTACAGACCTGTAGCACTCATGTCCGTAGCCATGAAGTGCTTTGAAAGGCTGGTAATGGCTCACATGAACACCATTATCCCAGAAACCCTAGAGCCACTCCAATTTGCATGCTGCCCAAAGAGATCCACAGATGATGCAATCTCTATTGCACTCCACACTGCCCTTTCCCACCTGGACAAAAGGAACACCTATGTGAGAATGCTATTCATTGACAACAGCTCAGCGTTCAACACCATAATACCCTCATAGCTCATCAGTAAGCTAAGGATCCTGGGACTAAACACCTCCCTCTGCAACTGGATCCTGGACTTCCTGACAGGCCACCTCTGGGTGCTAAGGGTAGGTAACAACACATCTGCCACGCTGATCCTCAACACTGGATTTTGCAGAAGACACAACAGTGGTAGGCCTGATCACAGACAATGACGAGACAGCCTGTAGGGAGGAGGTCAGAGACCTGGCCGTGTAGTGCCAGAATAACAACCTCTCCCTCAATGTGATCAAGACAAAGGAGATGATTATGGACTATCGGAAAAAGAGGACCGAGCACGTCCCCATTCTCATCGACGGGGCTGTAGTGGAGCAGGTTGAGAGCTTTAAGTTCATTGGAGTACACGTCACCAACAAACTAGAATGGTCCAAACACACCAAGACAGTCGTGAAGAAGGCACGACAAAACCTATTCCCCCTCAGGAAACTAAAAATAATTGGCATGGTTCCTCAGATTCTCAAAAGGTTCAGCTGAAACATCGACTGGGGCTAAGCTGCCTGCCATCCAGGACCTCTACACCAGGCGGTGTCAGAGGAAGGCCCTAAACATTGTCAAAGACCCCAGCCATCCCAGTCATAGACTGTTCTCTCTACTACCGCATGGCAAGCGGTACCGGAGTGCCATGTCTAGGACAAAAAGGCTTCTCAACAGTGTTTACCCCCAAGCCATAAGACTCCTGAACAAGTAAACAAACGTCTACCCGGACTATTTGCATTGTCCCCCCTAACCCCTCTTTTATGCTGCTGCTAATCTCTGTTTATCATATATGCATAGTCACTTTAACCATACCTACATGTACATACTACCTCAATTAGCCAGACTAACCGGTGCCTGTATATAGCCTCGCTACTGTTATTTTTCACTGTCTTTTTACTGTTGTTTTTATTTCTTTACTTATTTATTCACCTAATACCTATTTTTTACTTAAAAATCGCACTGTTGATTAAAGCCTGTAAGTAATAATATCACTGTAAGGTCTACACCTGTTGTATTCGGCGCATGTGACAAATAAACTTTGATTTGATAGGGCAGTCCCGGTTTTGCCTGACGAGCCAAGTCTTTCAGAACCTTGTACAAGGGCAGTCCCTGTTTGGCCTGACGAGCCAAGTCTTTCAGGACCTTGGACAAGGGCAGTCCCGGTTTGGCCTCACGAGCCAAGTCTATCAGCACCTTGGACAAGGGCAGTCCCGGTTTGGCCTGACGAGCCAAGTCTTTCAGCTCCTTGGACAAGGGCAGTCCCGGTTTGTCCTGACGAGCCAAGTCTTTCAGCACCTTGGACAAGGGCAGTCCCGGTTTGGCCTGACGAGCCAAGTTTTTCAGAACCTTGGACAAGGGCAGTCCCGGTTTGGCCTGACGAGCCAAGTGTTTCAGCACCTTGGACAAGGGCAGTCCCGGTTTATGGGTGTGTTCCAGATTCACATGTCGGCCTATGGGCAGATTAGGTTTTTTATCATATTGAAGTGGTTCATGAAATGTTAAATACTAGGTATTGTGATACTCTGAAAAGTGTAAAACCCAGAGACACAGTGCAACTTTGGCAGCTGCAAATGTTTGTAGCGATTTGGAAAGCACCTCTCTTTCGCTCTCTCTTTCTCTCTCCCTTTCTCTCTCTCTCTCTCTCTCTCTCCCTTTCTCTCTCTCTCTCTCTCTTTCTCTCTCTCTCTCTTTCCCTTTCTCTCTCTCTCTCGCTCTCTATATCCCTTTCTCTCTCTCTCTCTCTCGCTCTCAAGTCAATTCAATTCAAAGGTTTTTAATGGCATGGAAAGCATATGTTTACATTGCCAAAGCAAGTGAAATAGATAATAAACAAAAGTGAAATTAACAATAAAAAATATACAGTGTACATTACACTCACAAAAGTTCCTAAGGAATAGAAACATTTCAAATGTCATATTATTTCTATATACAGTGTTGTAACAATGTGCAAATAGTTAAAGTACAAAAGGGAAAATATACATAAATATGGGTCGTATTTACAATGGTGTTTGTTCTTCACTGGTTGCCCTTTTCTTGTGGCAACAGGTCACAAATATTGCTGCTGTGAAGGCACACTGTGGTATTTAACCCAGTAGATATGGGAGTTAATCAAAATTTGATTTGTTTTCAAATCCTTCGTGGATCTGTGTAATCTGAGGGAAGTACTTTATGATTCTCTAATATGGTCATACATTTGACAGGAAGTTAGGAAGTGCTGCTCAGTTTCCACCTCATTTTGTGGGGAGTGTGCACATAGCCTGTCTTCTCTTGAGAGCCAGGTCTGCCTTCGGCGGCCTTTCTCAATAGCAAGGATATGCTCACTGAGTCTGTACATAGTCAAAGCTTTCCTTAATGTTGGGTCACTTACGGTGGTCAGGTATTCTGCCACTGTGTACTCTCTGTTTGGGGCCAAATATCATTCTAGTTTGCCTTGTTTTTTTTTTGCTAATTCTTTCCAAAGTGTCAAGTAATTATATTTTTGTTTTCTCATGATTTGGTTGGATCTAATTGTGTTGCCAGGGCTCTGTTTGTGTTTGTGAACAGAGCCCCAGGACCAGCTTGCTTAAGGGACTCTTCTCCAGGTTCATCTCTCTGTAGGTGATGGCTTTGTTATGGAAGGTTTGGGAATCACTTCCTTCTAGGTGGTTGTAGAATTGAACAGCTCTTTTCTGGATTTTTGATTATTAGCGGGTATCTGCCTAATTCTGCTCTGCATGCATTGTATGGTGTTTTACATTGTACACAAGGATATTTGCATGCAGTCTCAATTTGGTGTTTGCCCCATTTTGTGAATTCTAGTTTGGTGAGCGGACCCCAGACCTACTTTAATCTGAAGTCAAATGTCTGCTGTTTGCTGATGATCTGGTGCTTCTGTCTCCAGCCAAGGAGGGCCTACAGAGGCACCTAGATCTTCTGCACAGATTCTGTCAGACCTGGGATTCAAGTATTTTTAGCCAGTTCGTTATTGGGATGTCAAATTTGATGTTACTTTTGACTGTGTAGAAGGCCCTTCTTGCCTTGTTGTTCACAGCTTTGTGGAAGTTACCTGTGGCGATGATGTTTAGGCCGAGGTATGTATACCGTAATTTCCGGACTATTGAGCGCACCTGAATATAAGCCGCACCCACTGAATTTAAAAAATATATATATTTTGAACATAAATAAGCCGCACATGTCTATAAGCTGCAGGTGCCTACCGGTACATTGAAACAAATGAACTTTACACAGGCTTTAACAAAACACGGCTTGTAACAAAAATAAATAGGCTTTAACGAAACACAGCTTGTAACAAAAATAAATAGGCTTTAACGAAACACGGCTTGTAACAAAAAATAAATAGGCTTTTACGAAACATGGCTTGTCATCGACTCATTAAGACCAAGCTCCCGTGCAGCAGCTCTATTTCTTTTTCCAACAGCCAGATCAATCGCCTTCAACTTGAAAGCTGCATCATATGCATTTCTCTGTGTCTTTGCCATGATGAGGGTGACAAAATGACTACCGTAATCAGAATGATGGGAAGTTTGAGAGCGCTCGATTTAATCTAAACAGTAAACAAAAAAGTTGTTTGACCTTAACCCGTTCGGCAATTTCATTGGTCTAATGAAAGCTTCATGACGCCAAAAAACTGAGCACATCACAGAATGTGTTTTTTTGGAGAAAAAAAAAATTGAAAGCGGGAAAAATCCATATATTAGCCGCGTCATTGTTTAAGCCGCGAGGTTCAAAGCCTGGGAAAAAAGTTGCGGCTTATAGTCCGGAAATTCCGTTAGTTTTTTTGTGTACTCTAGGGCAACGGTGTCTAGATGGAATTTGTATTCGTGGTCCTGGCAACTGGACCTTTTTTGGAAAACCAAAATTTTTGTCTTACTGAGATTTACTGTCAGGGCCCAGGTCTGACAGAATCTGTGCAGAAGATCTAGGTGCTGCTGTTGGCCCTCCTTGGTTGGAGACAGAAGAACCAGATCATCTGCAAACAGTAGACATTTGACTTCAGATTCTAGTAGGGTGAGGCTACAGTCGATGCTGCTGACTGTTCTAGTGCCAATTCGTTGATATGTATTTTGAATTTGTCTCTACCCTTTGTGGGGTGATCCGTCCTTGGTTCCAAATATTGTTCCAAATATTGTGGAAGATGCCAGAGATGAGGATTATGATGTCAGAGATGAGGATTATGATGTCAGAGATTATGATGTCAGAGATGAGGATGATGTTAAAGAGTTTAAGTATAGCCAATCTCTGTCTCTCTGTCTCTGTCTCTGTCTCTGTCTCTCTCTGTCTCTGTCTCTGTCTCTCTCTGTCTCTCTCTCTCTCTGTCTCTGTCTCTCTCTCTGTCTCTCTCTCTGACCAAAGTGATCTGCCGCCCACATAGTCTCTCTTCAGTGCAGGTTGACTGTCTGTTCCCAACAGCCATCTGGGCACATCTCTCTATCAAGGAATATCTTTCTGCATATGCTATATTGTTCCTACTTCAGAATCCATGAGAGCCCCAGTTCCCAGACAGATTTCAAGCTAGAGGTTTTGGAAATCTACAGAAACAGATTGAGAGTAGAAAAGAAGGAGAGTTTAAATCAACACAGTGTAGAAACACTAATAAAGACAAATACCCAATCACTATTCTTCTTCATTATTCACTCTTCTTCTTCATTCTTCTTCTTCACCCTCATATAATAATAGCACAATCAGCTCCTGTTTCACTGAGTTATATGACTGTCAGACAATCAAAATCAAATTGAATATTCAAATCCTTCGATGAAAAAGTGTCCCTAATTGCTGCTTTGAATAATCATTTGTGTAATAAGTTATTCATCAATTTGAACCCTAGAACAAGGATAATGAAGAGTGATTAGCGGGATTATTATTGAGGTAGTCAAGGTTGGACGAGGCATGAAGACAATCTTACTGTGTTCCAAATGGTACCCTATCTAGTTGACATTACATGAAAACAAAGTTGATTCAAACCAGTGTGTGCCCAGAGGGAAGAGAGAGCGAGAAGACTGCAGCATACCAGCCTGAATATTTGATACATTATGAATATGGTATTCAGGTGAGGTTATCTATGAGATTATCGGTTTACTGTTGTGCGCATTCAGTTTGCCTACAAAATAGCTTTACACACATACCTCAATGGAATATTAAACTATGTGTAACACAGAGCCGTAACAATCAATTCTAAAAGCTTTAACAAGAGCAAGGTATTGTGTTTCATTTTAAAACAGCACAAGGGTTTCAGAGGTTTGATTTAACATTCTACTGAATATATGGGGTGGCAGGTAGCCTAATGGTTAGAGTGTTGGACTAGTAACCGAAAGGTTGCTAGATTGAATCCCCGAGCTGACAAGGTAAAAATCTGTCCTTCTGCCCCTGAACAAGGCAGTTAACCCACTGTTCCCTAGTAGGCCGTCATTGTAAATAAGAATCTGTTCTTAATTGACTTGCCTTGTAAAATAAAATATAGAAATGTTTCTCCCTTTCTCCCATTTAACATCCTCATGACTCTCTATCTAAGCAACACAGTTTTCAGGAGTCATTCTATCGATCCATTGTTTTTAGATGCATGTTATTAAAAAAAAAATCTGTTTTGATGTAATATCATGTGTACTATTTATTATTTATATCAAAAGACATCTCTGAAGTAAGACCAGAATTTTTTTGTGTTGGTAGGCAGGATGTATCCATTCCTCTGGGGCTGTATTGAGGAACAAAATTTTACCCTAATTCAATACAACTGACTCTCCTCCCTTCCTCTGCCTCTTCTCCCAGGTTGATTGACAAGCACGTCGTTCCAATCAAATCGTCGCCATGATCGCCACGGGCGGTCTACTGCGTATGAACCGGCGCCAAGACTCCCAGCGATCCAAGAACCACGCTGAAAACCAGAGGAAGAGGAAACAAGCAGAGAGGAAGAAGAAGAACGATGTGGTAGTGGTGTGTAGCATGATGGACTACAAACTACAGTACCCATAATGCTCTGTTGTATTGAATCTGGTTTTATCTTAGGTTACATCCCAATAATCTCTCCTTTCTCCCAATATGTGCAGTTGTCTTCTTCACTTCTTTTCATGGATTTGAAAGGAAAGTACTGGTATATGGAAACTCCCTCTAGCCTAAAAACTTTTTAATACTTTTACATTTGTGGGAGGTAGTGAACAAGTGCACACTTTTAAGGAGGAAGAAGAGATTATTGGGACGCAACCTTAGATGTTCCAGAAGCTAACATGGTAATGATGTCCTGTCTGTCTCTTTATGAATTCAGGTGAAGGGGAAACTCAACCTGTGTTCCCCACCTGGGCTGGTGGCAGCAGTGGGGGTAGTGGTGTTGATGCTGGGGATAGCCATGGCTGTACTGGGCTACTGGCCACATGAAGAACACAGCCAGGGGTATGCACCCAGGGTATCACCAGGGGAGGAACGGATGAGATACTTCAACAGCCCCCTGGTGTCGGTCACCTGGAGCAATAATAAGGACAACAACACAGCCAATCAGACTGTTGGGGAGTTGACCAACCAGACTGTCGGGGAGTTGACCAACCAGACTGTCGGGGAGTTGACCAACCAGACTGTCGGGGAGTTGACCAACCAGACTGTCGGGGAGTTGACCAACCAGACTGTCGGGGAGTTGACCAACCAGACTGTTGGGGAGTTGACCAGCCAGACTGTTGGAGAGTTGACCAACCAGATGAGTGATGTTATGAATGGAAGTGTTCCTCAACCTGCATCTGTATCTACAAGTCCTCGTCCTCCCTCAGGTGGGTTTCTCTCTGAGTTCCTGGACAGCTATCTCTACTCAGACAACTTGAAGGTGTTTGGGCCCTTAGTGATGGGGATTGGCATCTTCCTCTTCATCTGCGCTAACGCAGTGCTTCACGAGAACAGAGACCAGAAGACCAAAGTCATCAACCTCAGAGATATCTACTCCACGGTCATCGACCTCCACAGCACACGGACCAATGGCTCCTCGCCGATTAACGGACTAGTGAACTATGTGCAGTCCAGGGGCAGCGTGGACATAAATTCAGGTTTGTTCAAGCCGGGCGAGATGCTAGAGCTAGGTCGCAGCCCTTGGCCCTCCACTACCGTGTCAAACCACCAGGAGGAGTTAGGTAGCAGTGAGCAGCAGTATAGACGACCATCAATGGCGGGCCGGCAGCGGAGCTGGTCCAGAGACAACCAGACGTTCGCAGAAAGCGTGTTTAGCATCTACAGAGACCAGAAGCGCAGGTACAGTAGACCTACAAGTCTGTTGTTTTAAAATGTGTGATTTTGTTTGCATGTTCAGTACCATTCAAAATGTGACACATCTACTCATTCCAGAGTTTTTCTGTATTTTTTGTACTGTTTTCTACATTGTAGAATAATGGTGAAGACATCAAAACTATGAAATAACACATATGGAATCATGTAGTAAACCAAAAAGTGTTAAACAAATTAAAATGTATTTTAGCCACCCTTTGCCTCGATTACAGCTTTGCACACACTTGGCATTCTCTCAACCAGCTTCATGAGTTAGTCACCTGGAATGCATTTCAATTAACAGGTGTGCCTTGTTAAAAGTTAATTTGTGGAATTTCTTTCCTTCTTAATGCGTTTGAGCCAATCAGTTGTGTTGTGACAAGGTATGGGTGGTATACAGAAGATAGCCCTGTTTGGTAAACCACAGAGTCCATTTAATGGCAAGATAAGCTCAAATAAGCAAAGAGAAACAACTGTCAATCATTATTTTAAGACATGAAGGTCAGTCAATCCCGAAAATGTCAAGAACTTTTAGAGTTTCTTAAAGTACAGTCGCAAAAACCATCAGCCGCTATCATGAAACTGGCTCTCATGAGGACCACCACAGGAAAGGAAGACCCAGACTTACCTCTGCTGCAGAGGATAAATTCAGTAGAGTTACCAGCCTCAGAAATTGGAGCCCAAATATATGCTTCACAGAGTTCAAGTAACAGACACATCTCAACATCAACTGTTCAGAGGAGACTGTGTGAATCAGGCCTTCATGGTCGAATTGCTGCAAAGAAGCCACTGCTATTTTATTTTATTTAACATTTATTTAACTAGGCAAGTCAGTTAAGAACAAGTTCTTACTTACAATGACGGCTTACCCCGGCCAAACCCAGGCGACTCTGGGCCAATTGTGTGCCGCCCTATGGGACTCCCAATCACGGCAGGATGTGATACAGCCCAGGATTGAACCAGGCTCTGTAGTGATGCCTCTAGCACTGAAATGCAGTGCCTTAGACCGCTGTGCCACTCGTGAGGACGCCAATAAGATGAAGAGACTGCTTGGGCCAAGAAACACAAACAATGGACATTAGACTGGTGAAAATCTGTCCTTTGGTCGGATGAGTCCAAAGTTGAGATTTTTGGTTCCAACCGCCGTGTCTTTGTGAGACGCAGACTAGGTGAATGGATGATCTCTGCATTGTGTGGTTCCCACCATGATGCATGGAGGAGGAGGTGTGGGGGTGCTTTGCTGGTGACACTGTCAATGATTTATTTAGAGTTCAAGGCACACTTAACCAGCATGGCTACCACAGCATTCTGCAGCGATACGCCATCCCATATGGTTTGCGCTTAGTTGGATTATCATTTGTTTTTCAACAGGATAATGACCCAAAACACACCTTCAGGCTGTGCTCAGCATATGTGTGAACTCCTTCAAGGCTGTTGGAAAAGCATTCCTCATGAAGCTGGTTGAGAGAATGCCAAGAGTGTGCAAAGCTGTCATCAAGGCAAAGGGTGGCTACTTTGAAGAATCTCAAATATAAAATACATTCTGATTTGTTTAACACTTTTTTTGTTTATTACATGATTCCATATGTGTTATTTCATAGTTTTGATGTCTTCACTATTATTCTACAATGTAGAAAATAGTAATAAATAAAGAAAAACCCTTAAATGAGTGTGTCCAAACTTTTGACTGGTTCTGTTCTTTTTATAGCCTCGTTTGACCATCCTGATTACAAAAGATCACATTCTTATAACTGGTGCTCTGCGGGCATACTGCAGGTGTTTTTTTTATAATAAAAATTTGGGATATTAATGGTATTATACACAATTTTACAGTGCGTTCAGAAAGTATTCAGACCACTTGACTTTTTTCACATTTTGTTACATTACAGCTTTTTTCTAAAATTGATTTAAATACATGTTTTTTCCCATCAATCTACACACAATACCCCATAATGACATCACAATACCCCATAATGACCAAGCAAAAACAGGTTTTATACATTTTTATATAATAAAAAACGAAAAAAATTAACGTATTTACTTAAGTATTCAGACCCTTTGCTATGAGACTCGAAATTGAGCTCAGGTGCATCCTGTTTACATTGATCATCCTTGAGATGTTTCTACGACTTGATTGGAGTCCATTTGTGGTGAAATCAATTGATTGGACATGATTTGGAAAGGCACACACATGTCTATATAAGGTCCTACATTTGACAGTGCATGTCAGAGCAAAAACAAAGGTTGAATGAATTGTCCGTAGAGCGCCGAGACAGGATTGTGTCGAGGTACAGATCTGGGAAAGGGTACCAAAAAATGTCTGCAGCATTGAATGTCCCCAAGAACACAGTGGCCTCCATCATTCTTATATGGAAGAAGTCTGGAACCACCAAGACTCTTCCTAGAGCTGGCCGCCCGGCCAAACTGAGCAATCGGGTGAGAAGGGCCTTGGTCAGGGAGGTGACCAAGAACCCGATGGTCACTCTGACAGAGCTCCAGAGTTTCTCTGTGGAAATGGGAGAACCTTCCAGAAGGATAACCATCTCTGCAGCACTCAAAGTAATCAGACCTTCATGGTAGAGTGGCCAGACGGAAGCCACTCCTCAGTAAAAGGCACATGACAGCCCACTTGGAGTTTGCCAAAAGGCACCTAAAGGACTCTCAGACCATGATAAACAAGATTCTCTGGTCTGATGAAACCAAGATTTAACTTTTTGGCCTGAATGCCAAGCGTGACGTCTGGAGGAAACAGGGCACCATTCCTACGGTGAAGCATGGTGATGGCAGCATCATGCTGTGGGGTTGTTTTTCAGCTTCCCTGAGACGGTTTCTGACAGTTTGTGCAGAAATTCTAGGGTTGTGCAAACCCACAGTTTCAGCAGCTGTCTGGGTGGCTGGTCTCTGACGATCCCGCAGGTGAAGAAGTCGGATGTGGAGGACCTGGGCTGGCGTGGTTACACGTGGTCTGCAATTGTAAGGCTGGTTGGACGTACTGCCAAATTATCTAAAATGACGTTGGAGGCAGCTTATGGTAGAGAAATTAACATAAAATTCTCTGGCAACAGCTCTGGTGGACATTCCTGCAGTCAGCATGTCAATTGCACGTTCCCTCAAAAACTGAGACATCTGTGGTATTGTGTTGTGTGACAAAACTGCACATTTTATAGTGGCCTTTTATTGTTCCCAGCACAAGGTGCACCTGTGTAATGATAATGCTGTTTTATCAGCTTCTTGTCAAGTGGATGGATTATCTTGGCAAAGAAGAAATGCTCACTAACAGGGATGTAAACAAATTCGTGGACAAAATTTGAAAGAAATATGTTTTTGTTTGTGCATATGAAACATTTCTGGGATCTTTCATTTCAGTTTATGAAACATGGGACCAACACTTTACATGTTGTGTTTATATTTTTGTTCAGTATAATTCTGAGACTCCATGAATTGTGGTCCTCAAGAGCTTTTGGCTGTGATTCGGTGGTTCCAGGAACAAAAAAGGGTTTGGAGCTGAAGCTCTCAATACGTGTAGATCAGATTCTGTTCCTCTAGATATGTGTAGATCACAATCTGTTCCTCTAGATATGTGTAGATCACAATCTGTTCCTCTAGATATCTGTAGATCACAATCTGTACCTCTATATATGTGTAGATCACAATCTGTTCCTCTAGATATGTGTAGATCACAATCTGTACCTCTAGATATGTGTAGATCAATCTGTTCCTCTAGATATGTGTAGATCAGATTCTGTTTTTATAGATATGTGTAGATCACAATCTGTTCCTCTAGATATGTGTAGATCAGATTCTGTTTTTATAGATATGTGTAGATCACAATCTGTGCCTCTAGATATGTGTAGATCACAATCTGTACCTCTAGATATGTGTAGATCACAATCTGTACCTCTAGATATGTGTAGATCACAATCTGTACCTCTAGATATGTGTAGATCACAATCTGTACCTCTAGATATGTGTTGATCAATCTGTTCCTCTAGATATGTGTAGATCACAATCTGTTCCTCTAGATATGTGTAGATCAGATTCTGTTCCTCTAGATGTGTGTAGATCAGATTCTGTTTTTATAGATATGTACATATCACATTCTTGCTCTGGCATGATCCGGATGGTCGAACGAGGCTACATTTTATGTTGTTTTGTATGCTGCAAAATTAATTGCCTCATTGAGGACATAAAAGTTTTCTAATCTATTCTAAACGAATGCTGTTTTCATGTTTTAATCAGGTGGACCAGGCGCCCTGAGGGGATAAATAAAGTTGTATTGAATTTAACTGAATTAAAGTTTTCTAATCTTATTTTATCTAATCAGGTGTTCAGAGCAGGCCTCGTACCCCAGGCAGTGGGACTCAGAGCAGGCCTCGTACTCCAGGCAGCGGGACTCAGAGCAGGCCTCGTACCCCAGGCAGTGGGAGGGTAGAGCATCCATTGTCAGTTCTTCTTTTAACGCCTTCACCCCCCCGATCATCACACTTAACAACTGTGCAGTGGAGGAGGGGGGACAGGTCGAGAGAGAGAAGGAAGAGATTGCAAATGTCAAGGATTTTAGTGGAAATGGGATTGAGGAAGAGCAAGTAGCAGGCTATAGTCAAAGTCTGGATACTACAGAGAATAATTCTTCAAGGAGGACCTCGATGAATCCCCAGGAATCCTATAGTCAAAGTCTGGGTACTAAAGAGAAGGATTCTTCAAGGAGGACCTCGATGAATCCCCAGGAATCCTATAGTCAAAGTCTGGGTACTAAAGAGAAGGATTCTTCAAGGAGGACCTCGATGAATCCCCAGGAATCCTATAGTCAAAGTCTGGGTACTAAAGAGAAGGATTCTTCAAGGAGGACCTCGATAAATCCCCAGGAATATGAGGGTGGTACCGTCATGACCCTAACTGAACCAGATGAGGCGCTACAAGGACAGACCCTCACCCCACAGGGCTCCCAACTGTTCCCCCCTTCTCCCGTTTTCAGGGCGATGATGGGGATGGGCTCTCACCTGTCACTCAACTCCCTCTCCAGCCCAGGGGGGGACCAGCCCCAGTCGGCACGACGATGCAGCCTCACCATGGCCGTCTGCCGTCAAGGCGACCGGGCTCGTCGGTTCAGCTGTACGCGTCTGGAGCGTTCAAACAGTAAGGGATACATCAAGCTGGAAACCATGGACGGAGATTCCTTCGAGGCACCAGATGTAGTGACTTCCTGTGTGCCTGACTCGAATCAGGAAGAAGAAGTAGTAGCAGAAGCAGATCAAGGAAAAAGAGAGAGGGTGACGGTCACCCTTAGCTCTTCTTTAACGGAACTCTAGACAGATCTGTCTCAATCGTCATGTCAATCTCTTTAGACAGTGATAAAAAATGACCTATAGAGTCAAGGTACAGCCGAAAGGAACTCAGGAGAGGAGAGGGAGTTACAGAACTCTAGAACTATCTCTTTGTGTCTCTGATGTCATAGTCAGTAGAAGACAGGGATCAAAACTGACCTATAGAATCAAGGTGCAGCCAGAAGGATGTCAGGAGATCAAGGAGAGGGAGAGAGAGAGAGAAAAAGGAGAGGGAGAGAGAGAGAGAGAAGAGGGAGAGAGAGAGAGAGAGAAGAGGGAGAGAGAGAGAGAGAGAAGAGGGAGATTGAGAGAACAGGAGAAGGAGAGGGAGAGAGAAGGAGAAAGAGGGAGAGGGAGAGGGAGAGAGAAAGAGAAGGAGAGGGAGAGAGAAGGAGAGGGAGGGGAGAGAAAAGGAGAATGAGATGGAGAGTGAGAGAAGGAGGAGAGGGAAAGAGAAGAAGGAGAGGGAGATAGAAGGAGAATGAGAGAGAAGGAGAGGGAGGGAGAGGGAGGGGAGAGAAAAGGAGAAGGAGCGGAAGGGGAGAGAGAAGGAGAAGGAGATGGAGAGAGAAGGGAGAGAGACATGGTGCACCCAGAAAGAGATCAGGGAGAGAGACGGGAAAGAAGAGGGAGAAAGAGAAGGTGTGATGGGAATAGCCCCCACCTCTTCAACAGAGTTGTAATTTTCAACACCAATTAGGGTCCCCTGGAGAACATGGACCGAAACTATGGTTCCTACAGAACTATAGACAGAACTGTATCCGGTCATTTGCATGTAAGCGATAAACAACAATGGTCTGTACATTTCTATGGAAAATATACCACGACGCAGAGAAGCAGTATATTATATATCTACTGTACCAGTCAAAAGTTTGGACACACCTACTCATTCCAGGGTTTTTAATAAATGCTTCACAGAGTTCAGGCAACAGACACATTTCAACATAAACTGTTCTGAGGTGGCTGCATGAATCAGGCCTTCATGGTTGAATTGCTGCAAAGAAACCACTACTAAAGGACACCAATAAGAAGAAGAGACTTGCTTGGGCCGAGAAACACTAGCAATGGACATTAGACCGGTGGAAATCTGTACTTTGGTCTGATGAGTGAATCCATGTGTGTTATTTCATAGTATTGATGTCTTCACTTATTCTACAATGTAGAAAATAGTAAAAACTAAAGAAAAACCCTGGAATGAGTGTGTCCCAACTTTTGACTGGTTCTGTATATGTTACCCATTAATTTGTGATTGAGGCATTTTCTTTAGCTGGGTCCATACAGGTGTACATGTACATCTATACAGGTGTACATGTACAGGTATACATGAGAGCCCTTATCAGAAAGCCATGGGGAAACAGAGATGTTTCACTTTCAGAATAACAACACGAGAAAGACTCTTTAAAAGCACAAAATACCTCAATATTCAGATCAAACTATTCTATATATTTTTTTTGTAATGTAGCAACAGCAATACTTTCGACAGAAAAACGTAGATACTATTTGTCTAAACAAACAAAAATGTTGTGTAGATTTTATTATAGCACCTATTTGAATGAAAAATGTTTTGTATATCTGTAGGGGAAACTAGAATAAATTATGATGTTCTGGAATCTTCTTCCTTTGTAGAAAAAACTGTTCCACAGAATAATGTTTTATTTTAGATAGGTATTGTTATAAGGTTAATAGCTGTCAAAAATTCAGGTAGAATATAGTTCAGATTTGATAAAAATTAAGTTGACTGTTGGACCATGTTTAATTCTGAATGAATAAAGTGGCATATAGTTGAGACATTACAATAAAACATCATTAATAAAACATGTAGATCTTTGTTGTTGTGTTCCCTATAAAAGCAGAAATATTCTCTCTCTCTCTCTCTCTCTCTCTCTCTCTCTCTCTCTCTCTCTCTCTCTCTCTCTCTCTCTCTCTCTCTCTCTCTCTCTCTCTCTCTCTCCTCTCTCTCTCTCTCTCTCTCTCTCTCAGCACATGATTGTTCATCAGTCTACCATGGCCATCTAGTGGTGAAAATGTGTTGTTGCTTTTCATGCAGACCTCATCTATTCCGGTGTAGTGGCCCCTGTTCCTTTAACATGTTCAACCTCGTCTATTCTGGTGTAGTGGCCCCTGTTCCTTTAACATTTTCAACCTCGTCTCTTCTGGTGTAGTGGCCCCTGTTCCTTTAACATGTTCAACCTCGTCTATTCTGGTGTAGTGGCCCCTGTTCCTTTAACATGTTCAACCTCGTCTATTCTGGTGTAGTGGCCCCTGTTCCTTTAGCATGTTCAACCTCGTCTATTCTGGTGTAGTGGCCCCTGTTCCTTTAGCATGTTCAACCTCATCTATTCTGGTGTAGTGGCCCCTGTTCCTTTGACATGTTCAACCTCATCTATTCTGGTGTAGTGGCCCCTGTTCCTTTAACATGTTCAACCTCGTCTATTCTGGTGTAATGGCCCCTGTTTCTTTAGCATGTTCAACCTCGTCTATTCTGGTGTAGTGGCCCCTGTTTCTTTAACATGTTCAACCTCGTCTATTCTGGTGTAGTGGCCCCTGTTCCTTTAACATGTTCAACCTCGTCAATTCTGGTGTAGTGGCCCCTGTTCCTTTAACATGTTCAACCTCGTCTATTCTGGTGTAGTAGCCCCTGTTCCTTTAACATGTTCAACCTTGTCTATTCTGGTGTAGTGGCCCCTGTTCCTTTAGCATGTTCAACCTCATCTATTCTGGTGTAGTGGCCCCTGTTCCTTTAACATGAAAGCATGAGTATTTCCAAATGTGATGGAGAGAAGAGAGCTGATGAGGGGAGTTCTCAGAAATGATACACATGTTATTTAGAGCAGAGCAGATTAGACCACTACCACTGCCAGGGTCTAAATTCCTCCACCAACAGTCGTGAGCGTCACATGCAGCTAGACTCCACACACACACACACACACACACACACACACACACACACACACACACACACACACACACACACACACACACACACACACACACACACACACACACACACACACACACATTCCAAAAGTTAGTGTTACTCCCCGGCTGTTATGAGGCACTGTGCTTCTACTATTGTACCAGTGGGCAGGACAGGCAGCAGTCTGCGTTACCCTGTCATCGCTATCTTACCCTATCAATAGATTGACACGGACTAGCGAATTGAAACTTTTAAATGAAAAGTAGCCTAGTTAACATGAAGTGTATAAAGTAACCGGTTGATTAGCTGACGGACTGCTCTTGAATGAAAACACTGAAGTAATTACCCAAGGAGCACAGAGTAGAATCCAGTCCAGAGTTCACATGATGTTCAGTACGTCTGCTGTTTCTCATTCTGCTGATTTAAGGGCTGTGTCAGAGAACCGGTCCAGAAAATCACAGCTCATTGTGTTCTCTTAAAGGACCCACTGTACAGGAACTGCACCGGCCGTACCAGAACCAGTCCAGAAGATCACAGCTCATTGTGTTCTCTTAAAGGACCCACTGTACAGGAACTGCACCAGCCCTACCAGAACCGGTCCAGAAAATCACAGCTCATTGTGTTCTCTTAAAGGACCCACTGTACAGGAACTGCACCGGCCGTACCAGAACCGGTCCAGAAGATCACAGCTAATTGGGGCGGCAGGTAGCCTAGTAGTTAGAGCACTTGGCCAGTAACCAAAAGGTTGCTGGATCGAATCCCCGAGCTGACAAGGTAAAAATCTGTCTTTCTACCCCTGAACCAGGCAGTTAACACACTCTTCCCTGTAGGCCGTCATTGTAAATAAGAATTTGTTCTTAACTGGCTTGTCTAGTAAAATAATAATGTGTTCTCTTATAAACGAACCACTGTACTGGAACTGCACCTGCCGTACAAGAACTAGTCCAGAAAATCACAGCTAATCTGTTCCCTTATATAGGAGTTACTACTGTACTGTGGCTGACTGTACACATGGCTGTAGATCACATTTTACTACCACTAGAGTAGACCCTCCTTCAAGGAGAGTGCCTATAGCTTAGTACGTGGGGTTAGTATGTGAGGCTAATAGGCTTTCCAGAAGGAGCTCTGTTGGTGTCCTCTGGTACATTCTAATGCCTTGGTTCCACCAGGCTCTCAAGAAGGAGCTCTGTTGGTGTCCTCTGGTACATTCTAATGCCTTGGTTCCACCAGGCTCTCCAGAAGGAGCTCTGTTGGTGTCCTCTGGTACATTCTAATGCCTTGGTTCCAGCAGGCTCCCCAGAAGGAGCTCCATGCTGGTGTCCTCTGGTACATTCTAATGCCTTGGTTCCACCAGGCTCTCCAGAAGGAGCTCCATATTTGTGTCCTCTGGTACATTCTAATGCCTTGGTTCCACCAGGCTCTCCAGAAGGAGCTCTGTTGGTGTCCTCTGGTACATTCTAATGCCTTGGTTCCACCAGGCTCCCCAGAAGGAGCTCCATGCTGGTGTCCTCTGGTACATTCTAATGCCTTGGTTCCACCAGGCTCTCCAGAAGGAGCTCCATATTGGTGTCCTCTGGTACATTCTAATGCCTTGGTTCCACCAGGCTCTCCAGAAGGAGCTCCATGTTGGTGTCCTCTGGTACATTCTAATGCCTTGGTTCCACCAGGCTCTCCAGAAGGAGCTCTGTTGGTGTCCTCTGGTACATTCTAATGCCTTGGTTCTACCAGGCTCTCCAGAAGGAGCTCCATGTTGGTGTCCTCTGGTACATTCTAATGCCTTGGTTCCACCAGGCTCTCCAGAAGGAGCTCTGTTGGTGTCCTCTGGTACATTCTAATGCCTTGGTTCCACCAGGCTCCCCAGAAGGAGCTCCATGTTGGTGTCCTCTGGTACATTCTAATGCCTTGGTTCCACCAGGCTCCCCAGAAGGAGCTCCATGTTGGTGTCCTCTGGTACATTCTAATGCCTTGGTTCCACCAGGCTCTCCAGAAGGAGCTCCATGTTGGTGTCCTCTGGTACATTCTAACGCCTTGGTTCCACCAGGCTCTCCAGAAGGAGCTCTGTTGGTGTCCTCTGGTACATGCTAATGCCTTGGTTCCACCAGGCTCCCCAGAAGGAGCTCCATGTTGGTGTCCTCTGGTACATGCTAATGCCTTGGTTCCACCAGGCTCCCCAGAAGGAGCTCTGTTCTGGAACTGTCATCCAGATATGGTGATGATTCAAAAAGATCTGCCATGATCATATTTATAGAATTTATAGATATGACATTGATCAAATCAGTTTGCCAGTGTTTGTTTAGGCAGGTTTACGTGCAGCCTTAATGGGAAATATATGTGTGTGTGTGTGTGTGTGTGTGTGTGTGTGTGTGTGTGTGTGTGTGTGTGTGTGTGTGTGTGTGTGTGTGTGTGTGTGTGTGTGTGTGTGTGTGTGTGTGTGTGTGTGGATCTATTGAACTATATTAAACAAACAATAATTTGACCAACTGGGGATATTTTGTTAGTCCCCACGAGGTAAAATACTATTTCTAGGGGGTTAGGAGCTAGGGTTAGGTTTAGAGTTACGAGAGAGGGTTGGTTTTAGGGTTAGGTTTAGAGTTAGGAGAGAGGGTTAGTTTTAGGGTTAGGATTAGGAGCTAGGGTTAGTTTTAGGGTTAAGGTTAGGAGCTAGGGTTACTTTTAGGGTTAAGGTTAGGAGCTAGGGTTAGTTTTAGGGTTAAGGTTAGGAGCTAGGGTTAGGTTTAGGGTTAAGGTTAGGAGCTAGGGTTAGTTTTAGGGTTAAGGTTAGGAGCTAGGGTTAGTTTTAGGGTTAAGGTTAGGAGCTAGGAATAGTTTTAGAGTTAAGGTTAGGAGCTAGGAATAGTTTTAGAGTTAGGAGCTAGGAGCTAGGGTTAGTTTTAGAGTTAGGAGAGAGGGTTAGTTTTAGAGTTAGGAGCTAGGGTTAGTTTTAGAGTTAGGAGCTAGGGTTAGTTTTAGAGTTAGGAGCTAGGGTTAGTTTTAGAGTTAGGAGCTAGGGTTAGTTTTAGAGTTAGGAGCTAGGGTTAGTTTTAGAGTTAGGAGCTAGGGTTAGTTTTAGAGTTAGGAGCTAGGGTTAGTTTTAGAGTTAGGAGCTAGGGTTAGTTTGAGTTAGGAGAGAGTTTGTAAGTCGCTCTGGATAAGAGCGTCTGCTAAATGACTTAAATGTAAATGTAATGTAAATGGTTAGTTTTAGAGTTAGGAGCTAGGATTAGGTTTAGAGTTAGGAGCTAGGGTTAGGAGAGAGGGTTAGTTTTAGGGTTAGGAGAGAGGGTTAGTTTTAGGGTTAGGAGCTAGGGTTAGGTTTAGGGTTAAGGTTAGAAGCTAGGGTTATGTTTAGGGTTAATTTTAGAGTTAGGAGCTAGGATTAGTTTTAGGGTTAGGAGAGAGGGTTAGTTTTAGAGTTAGGAGCTAGGGTTAGGTTTAGGGTTAGGAGCTAGGGTTAGTTTTAGGGTTAGGGGAGAGGGTTAGTTTTAGTGTTAGGAGCTAGGGTTAGTTTTAGGGTTAGGAGAGAGGGTTAGTTTTAGTGTCAGGAGCTAGGGTTAGTTTTAGGGTTAGGAGAGAGGGTTAGATTTAGTGTTAGGAGCTAGGGTTAGTTTTAGGGTTAGGAGAGAGGGTTAGTTTTAGGGTTAGGAGCTAGGATTAGTTTAGGGTTAGGAGAGAGGGTTAGTTTTAGGGTTAGGAGAGAGGGTTAGTTTTAGGGTTAGGAGAGAGGGTTAGTTTTAGGGTTAGGAGCTAGGATTAGTTTTAGGGTCAGGGTTAGGAGCTAGGATTAGTTTAGGGTTAGGAGCTAGGGTTCGTTTTAGGGTTAGGAGAGAGGGTTAGTTTTAGGGTTAGGAGCTAGGATTAGTTTTAGGGTTAGGAGAGAGGGTTAGTTTTAGAGTTAGGAGCTAGGGTTAGTTTTAGGGTTAGGAGAGAGGGTTAGTTTTAGGGTTAGGAGAGAGGGTTCGTTTTAGTGTTAGGAGAGAGGGTTAGTTTTAGGGTTAGGAGCTAGGGTTAGGTTTAGGGTTAAGGTTAGAAGCTAGGGTTATGTTTAGGGTTAGTTTTAGAGTTAGGAGCTAGGATTAGTTTTAGGGTTAGGAGAGAGGGTTAGTTTTAGAGTTAGGAGCTAGGGTTAGGTTTAGGGTTAGGAGCTAGGGTTAGTTTTAGGGTTAGGGGAGAGGGTTAGTTTTAGTGTTAGGAGCTAGGGTTAGTTTTAGGGTTAGGAGAGAGGGTTAGTTTTAGTGTCAGGAGCTAGGGTTAGTTTTAGGGTTAGGAGAGAGGGTTAGATTTAGTGTTAGGAGCTAGGGTTAGTTTTAGGGTTAGGAGAGAGGGTTAGTTTTAGGGTTAGGAGCTAGGATTAGTTTAGGGTTAGGAGAGAGGGTTAGTTTTAGGGTTAGGAGAGAGGGTTAGTTTTAGGGTTAGGAGAGAGGGTTAGTTTTAGGGTTAGGAGCTAGGATTAGTTTTAGGGTCAGGGTTAGGAGCTAGGATTAGTTTAGGGTTAGGAGCTAGGGTTCGTTTTAGGGTTAGGAGAGAGGGTTAGTTTTAGGGTTAGGAGCTAGGATTAGTTTTAGGGTTAGGAGAGAGGGTTAGTTTTAGAGTTAGGAGCTAGGGTTAGTTTTAGGGTTAGGAGAGAGGGTTAGTTTTAGGGTTAGGAGAGAGGGTTCGTTTTAGTGTTAGGAGCTAGGGTTAGGTTTAGGGTTAGGAGCTAGGATTCGTTTTAGAGTTAGGATTAGGAGCTAGGATTAGTTTTAGGGTCAGGGTTAGGAGCTAGGGTTAGTTTTAGGGTCAGGGTTAGGAGCTAGGGTTAGGTTTAGGGTTAGGAGAGAGGGTTAGTTTTAGAGTTAGGAGAGAGGGTTAGTTTTAGAGTTAGGAGCTAGGATTAGTTTTAGGGTTAAGGTTAGGAGCTAGGATTAGTTTTAGGGTTAAGGTTAGGAGCTAGGGTTAGTTTTAGGGTCAGGGTTAGGAGCTAGGGTTAGGTTTAGGGTTAGGAGAGAGGGTTAGGGTTGTTAGTCTCTCTCTCTCTGTCTGTCTGTCTGTCTGTCTGTCTGTCTGTCTGTCTGTCTGTCTGTCTGTGTGTCTGTCTGTGTGTGTGTGTGCTCTAGCTCACACTCATGTTTCTGTAGTTCAGCGTGTACCTATACAGTATACAGTGACCATTCACGTGTTATCACTATGTCATAACACAATATATATATATATATATATATACACATCACATCAGTCATTAATGAACTACCACTGCTTTTTTAAAATAGTCACAGCTCTAGGATCACTCTTATTACCCTGGCTGTCCATCTATCCCAGAATCCCTAGCTGAGCTGCGTCTCTGGCAGTCTAGTCTGCTGGTGAAGAGAGACTCTGATGCTGTAGCAGGATCACAATCACGGAGAATCTACCGCAACTAAACTACAACCACGGATATTTTGCTCACGCAGAACCGGACGGACAGAGACGGCACTATACCGGTAATGACTTACTATACATTTTACCGGATACTTTTTCTACTCTGTTGATGTCAAACCCGATTGGAAGGAATATTGTCTGGTATTTTGTGAATATTTGTGTTGGGTCTTTTTTTTTTTTGCGTGTCAAGAAGATGGTTTTCCTGAATTCTCCTTGACCACATCACCCGAAGTCAGAATGACAGCAAACTGGGATAAAAATTGTTTTCTGTTTTGTAAAGCCAGTCATGTTGCATAGCCGACACGACATGTTATAGGTTTATTATGTGTTTGGGATAACCTTTCTGGCGCGCGTTATATTGTAAAATTGCAACTTAGCAGTGTGCGCTACATTGTAAAGGGTTGCTTCGCTAATTGATCTTGCAGTCTGTAGAATTTCATTTACGACATTGCTATGCTTCTTCCGAGTATGTTGACTTTACGGAAGCCTGATACTTAATCAAATCACCTTCCCGGCAAAACATGTTTAGGTAGGAGAGGGTAGTATATTGTTTTGGAGTAAGGTTATTCGTCATGTATGTCAACTACCCATTATGTCAAATAAACTACTGCCATAGAGATCCTATTACATTACTAGAGCGGTTATGTCGGTAACCTGTTTATAATAGCAATAAGGCACCTCAGGGGTTTGTGGTATATGGCTAATATATCACGGCTAAGTGCTGTATCCAGGCACTCCGCATTGCGTCGTGCCTAAGAACATGCCCTTAGCTGTGCTATATTGGCCATATACCCCCCCCCCCCCCCTTTATTGCTTAATTATACCATGTGGTTGGAAAGACAACAGATACATATGTATCAGATGACTGAAGTGAACGACAAACCCTACTATGATGTAACATCTATACAGTACTATCTCTCTGGTTCAGCAGGTAGTCAGACATTACCTTTATACTCATCCTATATTACACTGAAGTGAATGACAAACCCTACTATGATGTAACATCTATACAGTACTATCTGTCTGGTTCAGCAGGAAGTCAGACATTACCGTGACTGAAGTTGGAGAACCTTTGTATAACACAGTAATATATATATATATATATATATATATATATATATATATATATATATATATATATATGTAACAGGGTTGGTTATGTTTCCACTTGCCTCTAAAGAAATGTGTATTTAATGTTCAAACATTCTTATTGGTTGGTTCAACTCTGATGGCAATGAGGTGTGTTGTGATTGGCCCCGCTTGCAGATAGGGGGAGATCGCGAACGTCAGGTCTTCCCAGTATGAAAATGTGATGCAAGGGATTTTGCCATCGACAGCCATCAGTATCGTTAAGCCTTGCACAACTAACGTGCTGTTTCCTATTTAACAGCAGATAATAAATGATGCTCAACTGGGACCACTGTCTGGTGTGATTTATTAGGAGAAAACACAACGCAAGGAGAGTACGATCAACATCTGTTACATATATACTCATCCTATATTACGCTGAAGTGAAGAAGACCCCAATGATAACATTACTATCTCGCTGGTACAGCAAGGTAGTCAGACATTACATGTACACTACCGTTCAAACGTTTGGTGTCACTTAGTTTGGGGTCCTTGTTTTTAAAAGAAAATAACATTTTTTGGTCCATTAAAATAACAACAAATTCATCAGAAATTCAGTGTATACGTTATTAATGTTGTAAATGACTATTGTAGCTGGAAACGGCTGATATTTAATGGAATATCTACATAGGCGTACAGAGGCCCATTATCAGCAACCATCACTCCTGTGTTCCAATGGCACGTTGTGTTAGCTAATCCAAGTTTAGTTGTTTTAAGAGGCTAATTGATCATTAGAAAACCCTTTAGCAATTATGTTAGCACAGCTGAAAACTGTCCTGATTAAAGAAGCAATAAAACTGGCCTTCTTTAGACTAGTTGAGTATCTGGAGCAT
This sequence comes from Salmo salar, assembly GCF_965601325.2. Classification (NCBI taxonomy): domain Eukaryota; kingdom Metazoa; phylum Chordata; class Actinopteri; order Salmoniformes; family Salmonidae; genus Salmo; species Salmo salar. The sequence continues at coordinate 51,536,819 of NC_138304.1, forward strand.
CAGCATTTCTGGGTTTGATTACAGGCTCAAAATGGCCAGTAACAAATACTTTCTTCTGAAACTCGTGTCTATTCTTGTTCTGAGAAATGAAGGCTCTTCCATGCGAGAAATTGTCAAGAAACTGAAGATCTGGTACAACGCTGTGTACTACTCCCTTCACAGAACAGCATAAACTGGCTCTAACCAAAATAGAAAGAGGAGTGGGAGGCCCCGGTGCACAACTGAGCAAGAGGTCAAGTACATTAGAGTATCTAGTTTGAGAAACAGACGCCTCACAAGTCCTCAACTGGCAGCTTCATTAAATAGTACCCGCAAAACACCAGTCTCAACGTCAACAGCGAAGAGGCGACTCCAGGATGCTGGCCTTCTAGGCAGAGTTGCAAAGAAAAAGCCATATCTCAGACTGGCCAATAAAAAAGAAAAGATTAAGATGGGCAAAAGAACACAGACACTGGACAGAGGAACTCTGCCTAGAAGGCCAGTATCCCGGAGTCGCCTCTTCGCTGTTGTCGTTGAGACTGGTGGAGCACCGCTGCTGGATGTGTATTTTCTTGTTTGCTTAGGGCCTTATACAGCTGGTTGAGTGGGGTATTAGTGCCAGCATAGGTTTGTGGTGGTAAATAGACGGCTATGAATAATATAGATGTGAACTCTCTTGGTTGATAGTGTGGTCTACAGCTTATCATGAGGTACTCTACCTCAGGCGAGCAATACCTCGAGACTTCTTTAATTGTAGACATCCCACACCAGCTGATATTGACACCCCCTCCCCTCGCCTTACCAGACGTAGCTGCTCTGTCCTGCCGATGCACTGAAAACCCAGCCAGCTCTATATTATCCGTGTCGTCGTTCAGCCACAACTCAGTGAAACATAAGATATTACAGTTTTTAATGTCTTGTTGGTAGGAAAGTCCATTTTTTTCTCCCAGTGATCTCACGTTGGCCAATTGAACGGATGGTAAAGGCGGTTTACTCACTCACCGGCAAAATTCTCACAAGGCACCCAGACCTCCGTCCCCTTGTAATTTCGTCTTTTCTTCACACTGATGACAGGGATTTGGGCCTTGTCTTGACAAAGCAGTATTTCCTTTGCTTCGGACTCATTAAAGAAAATATCTTTGTCCAGTTCGAGGTGAGTAATCGCTGTTCTGATGTCCAGAAGTTATTTTCGGTCATAAGAGACGGTAGCAGCAACATTATGTACAAAATAAGTTACAAACAATGCGAAAAAACGAACAAAATAGCACAGTTGTTTAGGAGCCCGTAAAACGGCAGCCATCCCCTCTGGCACCATTATTTGGTTTAAACGATTTAACCTGTTATGGCTAGGGGGCAGTATTTTCACGGCCGGATAAAAAACGTACCCGATTTAATCTGATTATTACTCCTGCCCAGAAACTAGAATATGCATATAATTATTAGCTTTGGATAGAAAACACTCCAAAGTTTCTAAAACTGTTTGAATGGTGTCTGTGAGTATAACAGAACTCATTTGGCAGGCCAAAACCTGAGAAGATTCTGTACAGGAAGTACCCTGTCTGACCATTTCTTGGCCTTCTTGATTATCTCTATCCAATACAGGGGATCTCTGCTGTTACGTGACACTTCCTACGGCTCCCATGGGCTCTCAGAAGGCGGCAAAAAGCTGAATCGTGGCTTTGCAGGCTCTGGCTGAAAAACAGTAGCGCGTTTGGATAGTGGCCGGTCACAGTACTATGAGACTCAGGCGCGTGCACGAGTCGACTCCATGTTTTTATTCTTTCGTCTTTGAACGAAAACCACCACTCCCGGTCGGAATATTATCGCTTTTTTACGAGAAAAATGGCATAAAAATTGATTTTAAACAGCGGTTGACATGCTTCGAAGTACGGTAATGGAATATTTAGAATTCTTTTGTCACGAAATGCGTCGTGCGCGTGACCCTTCGTCACCCTTGGATAGTGTCTTGAACGCACGAACAAAACGCCGCTATTTGGATATAACTATGGATTATTTTGAACCAAACCAACATTTGTTATTGAAGTAGAAGTCCTGGGAGTGCATTCTGACGAAGAACACCAAAGGTAATCAAACTTTTCTAATAGTAAATCGAAGTTTGGTCAGGGCTAAACTTGGTGGGTGTCAAAATAGCTAGCCGTGATGGCTGGGCTATCTACTCAGAATATTGCAAAATGTGCTTTCACCGAAAAGCTATTTTAAAATCTGACACCTCGATTGCACAAAGGAGTTCTGTATCTATAATTCTTAAAATAATTGTTATGTTTTTTGTGAACGTTTATCGTGAGTAATTTAGTAAAATCACCGGAAGTGTTCGGTGGGAATGCTAGTTCTGAACGTCACATGCTAATGTAAAAAGCTGGTTTTTGATATAAATATGAACTTGATTGAACAAAACATGCATGTATTGTATAACATAATGTCCTAGGCGTGTCATCTGATGAAGATCATCAAAGGTTAGTGCTGCATTTAGCTGTGGTTTTGTTTTTTGTGACATTATATGCTAGCTTGAAAAATGGGTGTCTGATTATTTCTGGCTGGGTACTCTGCTGACATAATCTAATGTTTTGCTTTCGCTGTAAAGCCTTTTTGAAATCGGACAGTGTGGTTAGATAAAGGAGAGTCTTGTTTTTAAAATGCTGTAAAATAGTCATGTTTGAAAAATTGAAGTTTTTGTATTTTTGAGGAATTTGTAATTCGCGCCACGCCTATCATTGGATATTGGAGCAGGTGTTCCGCTAGCGGAACGTCTAGATGTAAGAGGTTAACTTAAAATTAAAATATGCTATTTATTTATGCAATTCATCCTTTACAATAGTCCATGCACTGGTGCTTTGGTTTAGGAATACCGCCAATAATTTCACCTGTGACCTGATTGGTTGTAACGCTCGTCGTCTGAAAGGGACCAAGGCGCAGCGGGTTGAGTGCTCATTTTAACTTTTAATTTAGAACACTGAAAACACAAAACAAGAAAACGCACGAACGCACAGTAATGCAGGCTACACACAGCAATGCACAAACAACTTCACACAAAGGGACAGGTGAAAACAAGCTACCTAAGTATGACTCTCAATCAGCAACAACGATGTACAGCTGTTCCTGATTGAGGGCCATACCAGGCCAACAAAGAAATACACAACATAGACTGAGCATAGAAATACAAAACAAGAACATTACCCAAAAACCCCGAAACACATAAATCAAACACCCCTATTACATAAATACATATCCCATTAAACCCCAAACCACATAAAACAAATACCCCCTGCCACGTCCTGACCAAACTACAATAACAAATAACCCCTTTACTGGTCAGGACGTGACATTGGTTATATTATTATCTTTTTGGTTTCTACTTTGTCAAAAGAAGCTTTAACTGGACTTCATGAATTACTATAGATCTATTACTAATCAAATCTACAAATGAAGTTGATCAAATGGATTGAACTGTAATGTTTTTATTGTAAGGGAAACTAAAATAGGCTACAGGCCTATGTTTCTTCTAAGACTTTGTAGAATTATACAAAAACATATCCTTGACTCTATCTAAACATAACTATGGTTATATTTTTTTATTTATTTAAATACTTCCATAAATATTTATTTTATATCTAGTAATCCATCTGTACTCTATTCAATCTAGTAATCCATCTGTACTCTGTTCAATCTAGGAATCCATCTGTACTCTATTAAATCTAGTAATCCATCTGTACTCTATTAAATCTAGTAATCCATCTGTACTCTATTCAATCTAGTAATCCACCTGTACTCTGTTCAATCTAGTAATCCATCTGTACTCTATTCAATCTAGTAATCCATCTGTACTCTATTCAATCTAGTAATCCATCTGTACTCTATTCAATCTAGTAATCCATCTGTACTCTATTCAATCTAGTAATCAATCTGTACTCTATTCAATCTAGTAATCCATCTGTACTCTGTTCAATCTAGGAATCCATCTGTACTCTATTCAATCTAGTAATCCATCTGTACTCTATTCAATCTAGTAATCCATCTGTACTCTATTCAATCTAGTAATTCATCTGTACTCTATTAAATCTAGCAATCCATCTGTACTCTATTCAATCCAGTAATCCATCTGTACTCTATTCAATCTAGTAATCCATCTGTACTCCGTTCAATCTAGGAAACCATCTGTACTCTGTTCAATCTAGGAATCCATCTGTACTCTGTTCATTCTAGGAATCCATCTGTACTCTGTTCAATCTAGTAATCCATCTGTACTCTATTCAATCTAGTAATCCATCTGTACTCTGTTCAATCTAGGAATCCATCTGTACTCTATTCAATCTAGTAATCCATCTGTACTCTGTTAAATCAGTAATCTATCTGTACTCTATTCAATCTAGGAATCCGTCTGTACTCTATTAAATCAGTAATCCATCTGTACTCTATTCAATCTAGTAATCCATCTGTACTCTGTTCAATCTAGTAATCCATCTGTACTCTGTTCAATCTAGTAATCCATCTGTACTCTGTTCAATCTAGTAATCAATCTGTACTCTATTCAATCTAATAATCCATCTGTACTCCATTCAATCTAGTAATCCATCTGTACTCTATTCAATCTAGGAATCCACCTGTACTCTATTCAATCTAGGAATCCATCTGTACTCTATTCAATCTAGGAATCCACCTGTACTCTATTCAATCTAGTAATCCATCTGTACTCTATTCAATCTAGTAATCCATCTGTACTCTATTCAATCTAGTAATCCATCTGTACTCTATTCAATCTAGTAATCCATCTGTAATCTATTCAATCTAGGAATCCACCTGTACTCTGTTCAATCTAGTAATCCATCTGTACTTTATTAAATCTGGTAATCCATCTGTACTCTATTAAATCTAGTAATCCATCTGTACTCTATTCAATCTAGTAATCCATCTGTACTCTATTCAATCTAGTAATTCATCTGTACTCTATTAAATCTAGCAATCCATCTGTACTCTATTCAATCCAGTAATCCATCTGTACTCTATTCAATCTAGTAATCCATCTGTACTCCGTTCAATCTAGGAAACCATCTGTACTCTGTTCAATCTAGGAATCCATCTGTACTCTGTTCATTCTAGGAATCCATCTGTACTCTGTTCAATCTAGTAATCCATCTGTACTCTATTCAATCTAGTAATCCATCTGTACTCTGTTCAATCTAGGAATCCATCTGTACTCTATTCAATCTAGTAATCCATCTGTACTCTGTTAAATCAGTAATCCATCTGTACTCTATTCAATCTAGGAATCCGTCTGTACTCTATTAAATCAGTAATCCATCTGTACTCTATTCAATCTAGTAATCCATCTGTACTCTGTTCAATCTAGTAATCCATCTGTACTCTGTTCAATCTAGTAATCCATCTGTACTCTGTTCAATCTAGTAATCAATCTGTACTCTATTCAATCTAGTAATCCATCTGTACTCCATTCAATCTAGTAATCCATCTGTACTCTATTCAATCTAGGAATCCACTTGTACTCTATTCAATCTAGGAATCCATCTGTACTCTATTCAATCTAGGAATCCACCTGTACTCTATTCAATCTAGTAATCCATCTGTACTCTATTCAATCTAGTAATCCACCTGTACTCTATTCAATCTAGTAATCCATCTGTACTCTATTCAATCTAGTAATCCATCTGTACTCTATTCAATCTAGGAATCCATCTGTACTCTATTCAATCTAGGAATCCACCTGTAATCTATTCAATCTAGGAATCCATCTGTACTCCATTCAATCTAGTAATCCATCTGTACTTTATTAAATCTGGTAATCCATCTGTACTCTATTCAATCTAGGAATCCATCTGTACTCTATTCAATCTAGTAATCCACCTGTACTCTATTCAATCTAGTAATCCATCGGTACTCTATTCAATCTAGTAATCCACCTGTACTCTATTAAATGTCAAAATTGGGATTCTTGAGGTCAATTTGCAGTGTACAAATTATTTATTACTACAGTGCATTTGGAAGGTATTCTAACCCCTTGACTTTTTCCACATTTTGTTACGTTACGGCCTTATTCTAAAATTGATTAAAATGTTTTTTTTTTCTTATTTTTCTCATCTATATACACACAATAACCCACGATGACAAAGCAAAAACTGGTTTTTGAAATGTTTGCATATTTACTAGAAATAAAATCTATATATGTAAGTATTCAGATCCTTTACTCAGTACTTTGTTGAAGCACCTTTGGCAGTGATTACAGCCTCAATTCTTCTTGGGTATGATGCTACAAGCTTGACACACCTGAATTTGGGAGTTTCTCCCATTCTTCTGTGCAGATCCTCTCAAACTGTCAGGTTGGATTTGGAGTGTTACGCACAGCTATTTTCAGGTCTCTCCAGAGATGTTCGATTGGGTTCAAATCCGGGCTCTGGCTGGGCCACTCAAGGACATTCAGAGATTTGTCCCGAAGCCACTCCTGCGTTGTCTTGGCTGTGTGCTTAGGGTCATTGTCCTGTTGGAAGGTGAACCTTCGCCTCAGTCTGAGGTCCTGAGCGCTCTGGAGCGGGTTTTCAGCAAGGATCTCTCTGTACTTTGCTCCGTTCATCTTTCCCTCAACCTGACTAGTCTCCTAGTCCCTGCCGCTGAAAAACATCCCCACAGCATGATGCTGCCACCACCATGCTTCACAATAGGGATGGTGCCAAGTTTCCTCCAAATGTGACGTTTGGCATTCAGGCCAAAGAGTTCAATTTTGGTTTCATCAGACCAGAGAATGTTGTTTCTCATGGTCTGAGAGTCCTTTAAGTGCCTTTTGGAAAACTCCAAGTGGGCTGTCGTGCCTTTTACTGAGGAGTGGCTTCCATCTGGCCACTCTCCCATATAGGCCTGATTGGTAGAGTGCTGCAGAGATGGCTGTCCTTCTGGAAGGTTCTCCCATCTCAACAGAGGCACTCTTGAGCTCTGTCAGAGTGACCATCGGGTTCTTCTCCCCCGATTGCTCAGTTTGGCCGGGTGGCCAGCTCTAAGAAGAGTCTTGGTGGTTCCAAACTTCTTCCATATAAGAATGATGGAGGCCACTGTGTTCTTGGGGACCTTCAATGCTGCAGACATTTTTTGATACCCTTCCCCAGATCTGTGCCTCGACACAATCCTGTCTCTGAGCTCTACAGACAATTCCTTCGACCTTGTGGCTTGGTTTTTGCTCTGACATGCACTGTCAACTGTGGAACCTTATATAGACAGGTGTGTGCCTTTCCAAATCAGGTCCAGTCAATTGAATTTACCACAAGTGGACTCCAATCAAGTTGTAGAAACGTCAAAGATGATCAATGGAAACGCTATTTTTATTTGTAGTATTACTATCTCATTATTTATATGTCAGCTTTGTTACTTTATAACTGCATTGTTGTGAAAGGGTTCGTAACTAAGCATTTCACGGTAAAGTCTATACTTGTTGTATTCGGCGCATGTGACAAATAATATTTGATTTGATTTAGTAGTAAGTGATAGTGGCTCTGAGCTCCCACTGTTCTCACTGGTTTAGGAATGGTGGGTGGCTCTATAAATCCTCTCCTCACACACAAACTCTCTCTCTTTCTTTCTTTCTTTCTTTCTCTCTTTCTTTTTCTCTTTCTTTCTCTCTTTCTCTCTCTCTTTCTCTCTCTCTTTCTCTCTTTCTCTTCAAGTGTGATTGGCCATGATGACTGAATCAGGAGCGGACTCTGAGCCCAAGCAGCAGAATGAGAAAGGAGGGAAGGCAGTTGAACACTTCCCAGCCGACGCTGGACACAGTACACCAGCCAGAAATAACCAGGTGAGCCTTCCACGTGCTGTATTCAGCTACAGTACAGTTTGACTTGTGCCCAATGGGGAAGCTCGGAATTTCTGGGTTGACAACTTTTCAGCCATAATATATAGTGGTTCCTCCTTTAAAAGTTGTGTGCTTACATCACGGGACCCAGCATCACTGCTTCATTGCTCCAGACCACCACAAGGGGGAGTTAGAGGTACCCAGCATCACTGCTTCATTGATCCAGACCACCACAAGGGGGAGTTAGAGGTACCCAGCATCACTGCTTCATTGCTCCAGACCACCACAAGGGGGAGTTAGAGCACTCATTCTGCATTTGGGTCCCAAGGTTTTTATATGACCAATCATATCGAGTATTTCCAATGACAAATTTCACGAGAGCCACCCGTCCTTGGTGACTTCAGCAAAGATGGCTGACAAAACATTACGAGGAAGCAAATGTATGTAGTTATAACATCATAACGAGTCAAGAATTTTTTTTTACAATTGAGAGGAATATTTTAGTTAATGTGGAGACAAATGATTGTGCATATTTGCAGGGAGCAGGTTTAGAACCCTCAACATTCTAGCCCAGAAGTCCAGCACGTTATCGACTGTGCCCAAATGTATTAATTGGGGTTGGGGCCGATTGTGGCTAAAAACACTTTATCAATTGGAATCTTTAACGTGAAAAGGAGAAAAAGGTATTGTTATTAGTTTTTCACAAGCGTAGCAGGATGGGCTATTAGCTGAACAATAGACGATTCAACCTTTACTAAAGAATTGTCTAATAGCCGAGCTACAGTTGAAGTGGGAAGTTTACATACACCTTAGCCAAATATATTTAAACTCAGTTTTTCACAATTCCTGACATGTAATGCTAGTAAAACTTCCCTGTCTTAGGTCAGTTAGGATCACCACTTTATTTTAAGAATGTGAAATGTCAGAATAACAGTAGAGAGAATGATTTATTTCAGCTTTTATTTCTTTCATCACATTCCCAGTGGGTCAGAAGTTTTCCATACACTCAATTACAGTGAGGGAAAAAAGTATTTGATCTCCTGCTGATTTTGTACGTTTGCCCACTGACAAAGAAATGATCAGTCTATAATTTTAATGGTAGGTTTATTTGAACAGTGAGAGACAGAATAACAACAACAAAAAATCCAGAAAAACGCATGTCAAAAATGTTATAAATTGATTTGCATTTTAATGAGGGAAATAAGTATTTGACCCCCTCTCAATCAGAAAGATTTCTGGCTCCCAGGTGTCTTTTATACAGGTAACGAGCTGAGATTAGGAGCACACTCTTAAAGGGAGTGCTCCTAATCTCAGTTTGTTACCTGTATAAAAGGCACCTGTCCACAGAAGCAATCAATCAATCAGATTCCAAACTCTCCACCATGGCCAAGACCAAAGAGCTCTCCAAGGATGTCAGGGACAAGATTGTAGACCTACACAAGGCTGGAATGGGCTACAAGACCATCACCAAGCAGCTTGGTGAGAAGGTGACAACAGTTGGTGCGATTATTCGCAAATGGAAGAAACACAAACGATCTGTCAATCTCCCTCAGCCTGGGGCTCCATGCAAGATCTTCCTCCTGGAGTTGCAATGATCATGAGAATGGTGAGGAATCAGCCCAGAACTACACGGGAGGAACTTGTCAATGATCTCAAGGCAGCTGGGACCATAGTCACCAAGAAAACAATTGGTAACACACTACACCGTGTTACCAATTGAAATCCTGCAGCGCCCTCAAGGTCCCCCTGCTCAAGAAAGCACATATACATGCCCGTCTGAAGTTTGCCAATGAACATCTGAATGATTCAGAGGACAACTGGGTGAAAGTGTTGTGGTCAGATGAGACCAAAATGGAGCTCTTTGGCATCAACTCAACTCGCCGTGTTTGGAGGAGGAGGAATGCTGCTTATGACCCCAAGAACGCCATCCCCACCGTCAAACATGGAGGTGGAAACATTATGCTTTGGGGGTGTTTTTCTGCTAAGGGGACAGGACAACTTCACCGCATCAAAGGGACGATGGACGGGGCCATGTACCGTCAAATCTTGGGTGAGAACCTCCTTCCCTCAGCCAGGGCATTGAAAATGGGTCGTGGATGGGTATTCCAGCATGACAATGACCCAAAACACACGGCCAAGGCAACAAAGGAGTGGCTCAAGAAGATGCACATTAAGGTCCTGGAGTGGCCTAGCCGGTCTCCAGACCTTAATCCCATAGAAAATCTGTGGGGGGAGCTGAAGGTTCGAGTTGCCAAATGTCAGCCTCAAAACCTTAATGACTTGGAGAAGATCTGCAAAGAGGAGTGGGACAAAATCCCTCCTGAGATGTGTGCAAACCTGGTGGCCAACTACAAGAAACGTCTGACCTCTGTGATTGCCAACAAGGGTTTTGCCACCAAGTACTAAGTCATGTTTTGCAGAGGGGTCAAATACTTATTTCCCTCATTAAAACGCAAATCAATTTATAACATTTTTGACATGCGTTTTTCTCGATTTTTTGTTGTTGTTATTCTGTCTCTCACTGTTCAAATAAACCTACCATTAAAATTATAGACTGATCATTTCTTTGTCAGTGGGCAAATGTACAAAATCAGCAGGGGATCAAATACTTTTTTCCCCTCACTGCAGTATTTGGTAGCATTGCCTTTAAATTGTTTAACTTGGGTCAAACATTTTGGGTAGACTTCCACAAGCTTCCCACAATAAGTTGGGTGAATTTTGGCCCATTCCTCCTGTGTCACAGAAAATGTCGTACTCTTCGGCGAATATGTCGCATGGGAGAGAGAAGGACCAAGGCGCAGCGGGATTGTGGACACTCATGTTTATTACTGACAAAACATGTAAGGCATCCACTTGAAAAAAAACACTAGACAGTACTCACAACATGGACAGTCTTGCAGGCTATACAAAACGCAGTGCAAAATCAATTCCCCACAACCCCAAAGAAAAACACACACACCTATATAGGACTTCCAATCAAAGGCAACTATACACACCTGCCTTCAATTGGAAGTCCCAATCACCAACACAACATTTAACAAACACAAACCACCTGCCACATCCTGACCAAGACTAAGCAATACGCCCTCTGCTGGTCAGGACGTGACATCCTGACAGAGCTGGTGTAACTGAATCAGGTTTGTAGGCCTCCTTGCTCGCACACACTTTTTCAGTTCTGCCCACACATTTTCTATAGGATTGAGGTCAGGGCTTTGTGATGGCTACTCCAATACCTTGACTTTGTTGGACAGACTGATATTCTGCAAAAGGTACAGGGATTGGACTGTTGAGGACTGGGGTAAAGTCATTTTCTCTGATGAATCCCCTTTCCGATTGTTTGGGGCATCCGGAAAAAAGCGTGTCCGGAGAAGACAAGGTGAGCGCTACCATCAGTCCTGTGTCATGCCAACAGTAAAGTATCCTGAGACCATTCATGTGTGGGGTTGCTTCTCAGCCAAGGGAGTGGGCTCACTCACAATTTTGCCTAAGAACACAGCCATGAATAAAGAATGGTACCAACACATCCTCCGAGTGCAACTTTTCCCAACCATCCAGGAACTCCACGCATTGATTATGCAAGAATGGGCTGTCATCAGTCAGGATATGGCCCAGAAGTTAATTAACAGCATGCCAGGGCGGATTGCAGAGGTCTTGAAAAAGAAGGGTCAACACTGCAAATATTGACTCTTTGCATCAACTTCATGTAATTGTCAATAAAGTCTTTGACAATTATGAAATGCTTGTAATTATACTTCAGTGTTCCATAGTAACATCTGGCAAAAATATCTAAAGACACTGAATCAGCAAACTTTGTGGATATTAACATTTCTGTCATTCTCAAAACTTTTGGCCACGACTGTACACACTTTATTTGAATATTTATGAAATGCATATTGTTATATTTGGTAGCACTTATTTGTTTTTCGCCGCCAACCCCTTTCAATGCGTGGAACAGATGTGGGTGTGGCTAGGTCTACATAAGGGTGCCGATACGTAAAGCTCTGAGGAAGGCCGTGAGGCCGATACGTAAAGCTCTGAGGAAGGCCTTGAGGCCGATACGTAAAGCTCCGACGAAGGCCGTGAGGCCGATACGTAAAGCTCTGACGAAGGCCGTGAGCCCGATACGTAAAGCTCCGAGGAAGGCCGTGAGGCCGATACGTAAAGCTCCGAGGAAGGCCGTGAGGCCGATACGTAAAGCTCTGAGGAAGGCCGTGAGGCCGATACGTAAAGCTCTGAGGAAGGCCGTGAGGCCGATACGTAAAGCTCTGAGGAAGGCCTTGAGGCCGATACGTAAAGCTCCGACGAAGGCCGTGAGGCCGATATGTAAAGCTCCGACAAAGGCCGTGAGGCCGATACGTAAAGCTCTGAGGAAGGCCGTGAGCCCGATACGTAAAGCTCTGAGGAAGGCCGTGAGGCCGATACGTAAAGATCAGTGATACGATCAAGAGCAGTGTGCGGGTTTCTTATCCTTTTTCCTCATCTTATCCGGCTGTTGCCAGGCACCTGCAAAAAAGATAGCTCAGATGTGCGAGTGCCTTTTGAATTTTGAATTTGACTTTACAAACAACAATTAATGAATTGGAGTCTTTTTCTTCGGAGCCTTAAAATAACTTAACCGTCTGAGGTTATAACTGGCTATGAGGCTTAACAGCCTAGTAGAAGTAGTATTTTTTTTATTAGGCCTACTTACAATTGCAACTGGTCAAAAATGTAGCATCCTACAAAAACACAATCATTTTAAGAAAAAAAAGTTTGCACGTTCGACCTAAAACAATGTAACTAAAAAGAAAGTGCACATTTGTAATTCCCAAACTCTAAAAGTAATTGGAAAGGTAGATACGAATTATATGTGACATTGTGGTTACAATAAAGAATGTAGTCCATCATGCAAATGTCGTGTCTTTGGGGTACCATTAAACGGAAGATATGTTTATCAATTAGCTCCCTGTAATTATTATCACGCGATTAAACGGATTAATCGTTTAATTGTAATTAACTAGGAGATCGGGGCACCAAGGAGAATATTCAGATTACAAAGCTATAATTTTCCTAATATAACTTTCCTGTACTATAATATTCTATTCTATTATAGTATAGGCCGATTATCTTCTAGTTTCAATGGTGTATTTTACCTCTAGTCCAGTCTCATTCCAAACGTCGTAAATTGTTGTATCTGCACGAACCCAGTCTTTACTAAAATCATCCATACATCAATTGTCTTAAAATCCTTTATTTACTACACTAAGTAATTAACAGAAAAACATACAAACAGTAATTATCGTCACAAAGGATTGGTAGAGGAATGTGCCCTACTGGCTAACAAGCATGGCTGGTCTGTTAGACAATGGGTCATAAACGGTCGGCTGAGAAGTTACACAGGGTTCATTAATATTAACCTGTTGGGGCTAGGGGGCAGTATTTGCACGGCTGGATAAAAAAATGTACCCGATTTAATCTGGTTACTAATCCTACCCAGTAACTAGAATATGCATATACTTATTATATATGGATAGAAAACACTCTAAAGTTTCTAAAACTGTTTGAATGGTGTCTGTGAGTATAACAGAACTCATTTGGCAGGCAAAACCCTGAGACATTTTCTGACAGGAAGTGGATACCTGATGTGTTGTATTACCTTTAAACCTATGCCATTGAAAAACACAGGGGCTGAGGAATATTTTGGCACTTCCTATTGCTTCCACTAGATGTCACCAGCCTTTACAAAGTGTTTTGAGTCTTCTGGAGGGAGATCTGACCGAACAAGAGCCATGGAACGATGATGACCCATTAGACACCTGGCGCGCGAGTTCATGTTGGGTACCCTCGTTCCAATACGTTATAAAAGAGAATGCATTCGTCCACCTTGAATATTATTCATGTTCTGGTTAAAAAAGGCCCTAATGATTTATGCTATACAACGTTTGACATGTTTGAACGAACGTAAATATATTTTTTCCCCTCGTTCATGAAGTGAAGTCCGGCGGGCTTAGATCATGTGCTAACAAGACGGAGATTTTTGGAAATAAATGATGAGCTTTTTTGAACAAAACTACATTCGTTATGGACCTGTGATACCTGGAAGTGACATCTGATGAAGAGAATCAAAGGTAATGGATTATTTACATAGTATTTTCGATTTTAGATCTCCCCAACATGACGTCTAGTCTGTATCACAACACGTATTTATCTGGGCGCAGTGCTCAGATTATTGCAAAGTGTGATTGCCCAGTAAGGTTATTTTTAAATCTGGCAAGTTGATTGCGTTCAAGAGATGTAAATCTATAATTCTTTAAATGACAATATAATATTTTACCAATGTTTTCTAATTTTAATTATTTAATTTGTGGTGCTGACTTGACTGCCGATTATTGGAGGGAAACGATTTCCTCAACATCAATGCCATAGTAAAACGCTGTTTTTGGATATAAATATGAACTTGATAGAACTAAAAATGCATGCATTGTCTAACATAATGTCCTAGGAGTGTCATCTGATGGAGATTGTAAAAGGTTAGTGCATCATTTTAGCTGGTTTTATGGTTTTGGTGACCCTGTCTTTGAATTGACAAAACATTACACACAACTCTTGTAAATGTACTGTCCTAACATACTCTAAATTTATGCTTTCGCCGTAAAACCTTTTTGAAATCGTAAAACGTGGTTAGATTAAGGAGATGTTTATCTTTCAAAGGGTGTAAAATAGTTGTATGTTTGAAAAATTTGAATTTTGACATTTATTTGGATTCAAATTTGCCGCTCTTGAAATGCACCTGCTGTTGATGGAGTGCACCACGGGTGGGACGCTTGCGTCCCACCTAGCCCATAGAGGTTAACAACTGACAATTGAAGGCTCACTCATTCGGGAACAATTGCAATCAATATATATTTACGCTCATGTGTCGTCGTGATCCTTGTTCGAGAGTTCTGTTCTGTTGGGGAGTTTTGTCCGCGTTCTCTCTCTCTCTCTCTCTCTCTCTCTCTCTCGGTTAGAATGGATCTTTCAGAGCGACATTCATTAATGTCGTCATAGAATGGTTGTTTCGTTGGTCTTCGCGTTCAATGATATAATTTACTTAGCTGCAGACTAATAATTAATATCAAAGACTTGTTCTTATTCTGTCAGTATCGATAGTCTAAAAGTTAACCACGTGGTATGGTTCACTTTCAGTAGAGGAATTGGAAGGTAAAACCTATTAGCCAACGGAGTGTAGGCCTGGTCTGAAGAAATGTAAATCAGGGGGTGTTTTATAGCGCCCATAGAACAGGCTTGTCAAATGACGCCTGGTCCTGTATGGGTCCTTGGGGGCGTGCCTATGACTGAGTTAGATTTGGTTACAGAAATACAATTCTATCACATTACATCAGTACATAGCATCTCAATGTCTTACAAAAGCTTTATCCTTATTAATACATTCTATACAACCATTATGATGCTATTATATAAACAGTTTTATGGTAATATGGCTATATTGTCTCTTCTGAGTATCACAAAATTGTACCAAGCGGATCAGTTCGTAGCTGGATTCTTCACCAATCTTCCATACCTCTCCAGAACACAAAATGTCGCTTGGCTCTCCAATTCTATGAGTTGGAAGAATTTCCTGTGTCTCTCTATGGGCCATGTGGCCAGAGACTCTCCTGGAATTTTAGAGTTTTTACGACCCTTTACACACAGGGTGGATTGGGGGGAAGGTAGGGGGTGGTGGTGCAAAAGGGGGGTGGTCAACTGTCCTCCCTGTACCAAAAGAGGCCAACGTCATGACACAAATGATTCCTATTAGCAGGACAATATATTATATAAAAATATTTACAAGGACAGCCTACTCCTTCCTCCCCAACAGGGATTTGAACCCTGATCTCCTGTGTGCCCCGCATTCTGTAGTACAGACATGGCCTGCTCTCCCTTATGTAAGGAATTAGGCACTTTCCCATGTTTACTACAGTATGTATTGTAGATGGCACAGTAGCCTAATAAACAAATAAACACATTTAGTTAATAAAATAATGATAAAAAAATACTCTTTCAAAATGCAGATGTTGATTTAGCTATGGTTCCATAATGAATTACTATGGGAATAAATATGACTGATTTACATTGGAACAAAGTTGTCTAATGAAGGCAAACCATTCAGAATCCTCCAAACCTGTAGCCTACTCCCGACCGTCACGTTGTACAGCGCCATATTTTCCATTCCATCCTAACGGAAACCCTGAGGGTTTCGTTTTGTCGTTTTTCTCTGAATAGAAATGCCGTAATATTAATCAAATTAATTAAACCAAATTTCTTAACAAAGTATATGGGATTGATTTTATTACAAAAAAAAGGTTTTGAATTCTCTGGTAATGCCAATACGAAATACTATCAAATGCTTCTCAAAGATGCCCACTGGTGGTCAAACTAGCAATAACTTGCAGTAACAGAAGAAATGGCAGAGAATTAAATGACGTGCCACAGAGAATGCTGCAGCTGCATGCAGGGTGTACCGCAGTATGACACCACTTTTAAAAGAGGAACCACTGTATATTATATTGGATTGATATCTTCAATTTATAACATTGGTGGTTTGAGAACTGACTCACTTTGGGCTGGCAGACTGCAGATTGCCTGTTTCTCTGTGGTGTCTGAGTTTGGGCTGGCAGACTACAGATTGTCTGTTTCTCTGTGGTGTCTGAGTTTGGGCTGGCAGTCTACAGATCTTCTGTTTCTCTGTGGTGTCTGAGTTTGGGCTGGCAGACTGCAGATTGTCTGTTTTTCTGTGGTGTCTGAGTTTGGGCTGGCAGTCTACAGATCTTATGTTTCTCTGTGGTGTCTGAGTTTGGGCTGGCAGACTACAGATTGTCTGTTTCTCTGTGGTGTCTGAGTTTGGGCTGGCAGACTACAGATTGTCTGTTTCTCTGTGGTGTCTGAGTTTGGGCTGGCAGTCTACAGATTGCCTGTTTCTCTGTGGTGTCTGAGTTTGGGCTGGCAGTCTACAGATTGCCTGTTTCTCTGTGGTGTCTGAGTTTGGCCTGGCAGACTACAGATTGTCTGTTTCTCTGTGGTGTCTGAGTTTGGCCTGGCAGACTACAGATTGTCTGTTTCTCTGTGGTGTCTGAGTTTGGGCTGGCAGTCTACAGATTGCCTGTTTCTCTGTGGTGTCTGAGTTTGGCCTGGCAGTCTACAGATTGCCTGTTTCTCTGTGGTGTCTGAGTTTGGGCTGGCAGTCTACAGATTGCCTGTTTCTCTGTGGTGTCTGAGTTTGGGCTGGCAGTCTACAGATTGCCTGTTTCTCTGTGGTGTCTGAGTTTGGGCTGGCAGATTGTCTGTTTCTCTATGGTGTCTGAGTTTGGGCTGGCAGATTGTCTGTTTCTCTGTGGTGTCTGAGTTTGGCCTGGCAGACTACAGATTGCCTGTTTCTCTGTGGTGTCTGAGTTTGGGCTGGCAGACTACAGATTGTCTGTTTCTCTAGAAGCTAAAGCTTATGTTATCTTCAGTACGTGCTTGTCGACAGAGGTCGCCCTGAGCCAGATTAACTCATCTGTAGGCTAAATCCTCCTCTCCTCAGTTTCCAAGACAGGTAAGAGTAGTGTAGACCAGTGGTTCTCAAACCTCTTGTCGGGGACCAACAACCGTTCCACCCACAACCGGTCTATTCCAGAGCCTCCACACCTGATTCAAATAGTCAACTAATCGTCAAGCCCTTGACTAGGTTAACCATGTGAGGTAGTTTAGAGCTGTAGCACCTGATTCAACTAGTCAACTAATCGTCAAGTCCTTGACTAGGTTAACCAGGTGAGGTAGTTCAGAGCCTCCACACCTGATTCAACTAGTCAACTAATCGTCAAGCCCTTGACTAGGTTAACCAGGTGAGGTAGTTTAGAGCTGTAGCACCTGATTCAACTAGTCAACTAATCGTCAAGCCCTTGACTAGGTTAACCAGGTGAGGTAGTTCAGAGCCTCCACACCTGATTCAACTAGTCAACTAATCGTCAAGCCCTTGACTAGGTTAACCAGGTGAGGTAGTTCAGAGCTGTAGCACCTGATTCAACTAGTCAACTAATCGTCAAGCCCTTGACTAGGTTAACCAGGTGAGGTAGTTCAGAGCTGTAGCACAGAGTTGTAAAATGTCTGAGGTTTGAAAACCAACTGCTATAGAAAGAGGAGGAGGTCCACCACTAAGGCTTCATCTTTAAGGGCACCCTATTCCCTACATAGTTCACTACTTTTGACCAGAGCCCTATGGGGCCTGTAGTGCACTATGTAGGGAATAGGGTTCCCTTTAGGACATGGCCTAAGTCATAGGAGGGGAATTTTCTCCAGGACTCTCAGGTCAGAACAATAAAGAGGTCAGCGCTGATCTAAGCTCAGTTTTGTGTTTCTGAGCCTAATTGTTAAGGTTGTGATTTTTGAGAGAATAAGCTGATCCTAGGTCTGTGCTCTAAAGGGCATCTTCTCAGATGAGGTAGTTTAGTTTAACTATCCCTGCATGTTGGGAATTAGACCTAGCTGCGTAGCCATGCACACTCTGACTGATTCTCACCTACAGATGACGCTTGTGTAGAAGTCTGAACACCTTTCAGCTTAAATAACAAACAAAAAAAACATTGCAATTGTATATTAACCTGTTGGGTCTAGGGGGCAGCATTTGCACGTCTGGATAAAAAAAATGTACCCGATTTAATCTGGTTACTAATCCTACCCAGTAACTAGAATATGCATATACTTATTATATATGGATAGAAAACACTCTAAAGTTTCCAAAACTGTTTGAATGGTGTCTGTGAGTATAACAGAACTCATTTGGCAGGCAAAACCCTGAGACATTTTCTGACAGGAAGTGGATACCTGATGTGTTGTATTGACTTTAAACCTATCCCATTGAAAAACACAGGGGTTTAGGAATATTTTGGCACTTCCTATTGCTTCCACTAGATGTCACCAGCCTTTACAAAGTGTTTTGAGTCTTCTGGAGGGAGATCTGACCGAACAAGAGCCATGGAACGGTGATGTCCCATTAGACACCTGGCGCGCTACTTCATGTTGGGTACCCTCGTTCCAATACGTTATAAAAGACTATGCATTCGTCCACCTTGAATATTATTCATGTTCTGGTTAAAAAAGGCCCTAATGATTTATGCTATACAACGTTTGACATGTTTGAACAAACGGAAATATATTTTTTCCCCTCGTTCATGACGAGAAGTCCGGCTGGCTTACATCATGTGCTAACGAGACGGAGATTTTTGGACATAAATGATGAGCTTTTTTGAACAAAACTACATTCGTTATGGACCTGTGATACCTGGAAGTGACATCTGATGAAGAGAATCAAAGGTAATGGATTATTTACATAGTATTTTCGATTTTAGATCTCCCCAACATGACGTCTAGTCTGTATCGCAACGCGTATTTTTCTGGGCACAGTGCTCAGATTATTGCAAAGTGTGATTTCCCAGTAAGGTTATTTTTAAATCTGGCAAGTTGATTGCGTTCAAAAGATGTAAATCTATAATTCTTTAAATGACAATATAATATTTTACCAATGTTTTCTAATTTTAATTATTTAATTTGTGACGCTGACTTGACTGCCGGTTATTGGAGGGAAACGATTTCCTCAACATCAATGCCATAGTAAAACGCTGTTTTTGGATATAAATATGAACTTGATAGAACTAAAAATGCATGCATTGTCTAACATAATGTCCTAGGAGTGTCATCTGATGGAGATTGTAAAAGGTTAGTGCATCATTTTAGCTGGTTTTATGGTTTTGGTGACCCTGTCTTTGACTTGACAAAACATTACACACAACTCTTGTAAATGTACTGTCCTAACATACTCTAAATTTATGCTTTCGCCGTAAAACCTTTTTGAAATCGTAAAACGTGGTTAGATTAAGGAGATGTTTATCTTTCAAATGGTGTAACATAGTTGTATTTTTGAAAAATTTTAATTTTGACATTTATTTGGATTCAAATTTGCCGCTCTTGAAATGCACCTGCTGTTGATGGAGTGCACCACGGGTGGCACGCTAGCGTCCCACCTAGCCCCAAGAGGTTAATTCCAGAGTTGTTGGGTAGCAAGCTGCTCACAGAGGAATCTGACTATTCTCTGTAAAGTCCTAAACCTTTTCAGGTTAAGGAAAAAGGTATTAAGCTGTGGTCATCGTTATGAGTACATTTGTGTGGGTGGAGTAGGTACAGCTTTGTCAATGCTCTTCTATCCAGAACTAGCATACAGGGAGTAGTCTCTTCTGCAGGGCTTGTACTTTAGCTGCAGTGCTGCTTTCACACACACACACACACACACACACACACACACACACACACACACACACACACACACACACACACACACACACACACACACACACACACACACACACACACACACACAGAGAGAGAGAGACAGACACACACACACACACAGAGAGACAGACACACACACACAGAGAGACACACACACACACACAGAGACAGACACACACACAGAGAGATAGACACACACATACACACACACACACACACACACACACACACACACACACACACACACACACACACACACACACACACACACACACACACACACACACACACACACAGAGAGACAGACACACACACAGAGAGACAGACACACACATACACACACACAGAGACAGACACACACACACACACACACACACACACACACACACACACACACACAGACACACACACACACACACACACACACACACACACACACACACACACACACACACACACACACACACACACACACACACACACACACACACACAGAGACAGACACACACACACACACACACACAGAGAGACAGACACACACATACACACACACACACACACACACACACACACACACACACACACACACACAGAGACAGACACACACATACACACACACACACACACACACAGAGACAGACACACACACACAGAGAGACAGACACACACAGAGACAGACAGACACACATACACACAGACACACACACACGGAGACAGGGTTGGTAGCTGCAGTACCTCTTTGTTCTCGACATGAACGTAGCTCCCTTGTCATCTTCTGGCGACGTGAATAAGATTAAACCATAACAGGGAAATTGTATGAATATTGAATTTTGTTGTTTGATAGAAGAGTGGAATAGAGCATGAAATTATGATGATTTATGAATCATGTTTAGGTTTTAGGAAGAAGACTGAGGGGAGGAAAGAGGGAGAGAGAGAGAGGGGGAGACAGAGATTGGGAGAGGAGACAAAGAGGGGGAGAAGGGACAGAGAGGGGGAGAAGGGACAGAGAGGGGGGAAGAGACAGAGAGGGGTAGAGACAGAGAGGGGGAAGAAACAGAGAGGAGGAGAAGAGACTGAGAGGGGGATAAGAGACTGAGAGGAGGAAGAGACAGAGAAGAGGAGAGAGAGTGGAGGAGAAGAGACAGAGTGGAGGAGAAGAGACAGAGTGGAGGAGAAGAGACAGAGTGGAGGAGAAGAGACAGAGAGGAGAAGAGACAGAGGGGGAGAGAAGAGACAGAGAGGGGAGAGAAGAGACAGAGAGGGGAGAGAAGAGACAGAGAGGGGAGAGAAGAGACAGAGAGGAGGAGAGACAGAGAGGAGGAGAGACAAAGAGGAGGAGAGACAGAGAGGGGGGAGGAGAGACAGAGAGGGGAGAGAAGAGACAGAGAGGAGGAGAGACAGAGAGGAGGAGAGACAAAGAGGAGGAGAGACAGAGAGGGGGGAGGAGAGACAGAGAGGGGGGAGAAGAGACAGAGAGGAGGGAGAAGAGACAGAGAGGAGGGAGAAGAGACAGAGAGGAGGGAGAAGAGACAGAGAGGAGGGAGAAGAGACAGAGAGGAGGGAGAAGAGACTGAGAGGAGGAGAGACTGGGGGGGAAGAGACAGAGAGGGGAGAGAAGAGACAGAGAAGGGAGAGAAGAGACAGAGAGGAGGAGAGACAAAGAGGAGGAGAGACAGAGAGGGGGGAGGAGAGACAGAGAGGGGGGAGAAGAGACAGAGAGGAGGAAGAAGAGACAGAGAGGAGGGAGAAGAGACAGAGAGGAGGGAGAAGAGACAGAGAGGAGGGAGAAGAGACTGAGAGGAGGAGAGACTGGGGGGGAAGAGACAGAGAGGGGGGAGAAGAGAAGGAAAGGGGGAAGAAGAGACAGAGAGGGGGGAGAAGAGGCAGAGAGGGGGGAGAAGAGGCAGAGAGGGGGGAGAAGAGGCAGAGAGGGAGAAGAGACAGAGAGGGAGAAGAGACAGAGGGAGAAGAGACAGAGAGAGGGAGAAGAGACAGAGAGGGGGGAGAAGAGGCAGAGAGGGGGGAGAAGAGGCAGAGAGGGGGGAGAAGAGGCAGAGAGGGGGGAGAAGAGGCAGAGAGGGAGAAGAGACAGAGAGGGGGAAGAGACAGAGAGGGAGAAGAGACAGAGAGAGGGAGAAGAGACAGAGAGAGGGAGAAGAGTCAGAGAGAGGGAGAAGAGACAGAGAGAGGGAGAAGAGACAGAGAGAGGGAGAAGAGACAGAGAGAGGGAGAAGAGACAGAGAGAGGGACAAGAGACAGAGAGAGGGAGAAGAGACAGAGAGAGGGAGAAGAGACAGAGAGAGGGAGAAGAGACAGAGAGGGGGGAGACGAGACAAAGAGGGGGAGAAGAGACGAAGAGACAGAGAGGAGGGAGAAGCGACAGAGAGGAGGAAGAAGAGACAGAGAGGAGGGAGAAGAGACAGAGAGGAGGGAGAAGAGACAGAGAGGAGGGAGAAGAGACAGAGAGGAGGGAGAAGAGACAGAGAGGGGGGAAGAGACAGAGAGGGGGGAAGAGACAGAGAGGGGGAGAAGAGACAGAGAGGGGGAGAAGAGACAGAGAGGGGGAGAAGAGACAGAGAGGGGGAGAAGAGACAGAGAGGGAGAAGAGACAGAGAGGGAGAAGAGACAGAGAGGGAGAAGAGACAGAGAGAGGGAGAAGAGACAGAGAGAGGGAGAAGAGACAGAGAGAGGGAGAAGAGACAGAGGGAGAAGAGACAGAGAGAGGGAGAAGAGACAGAGAGAGGGAGAAGAGACAGAGAGAGGGAGAAGAGACAGAGAGAGGGAGAAGAGACAGAGAGAGGGAGAAGAGACAGAGAGAGGGAGAAGAGACAGAGAGAGGGAGAAGAGACAGAGAGAGGGACAAGAGACAGAGAGAGGGAGAAGAGACAGAGAGAGGGAGAAGAGACAGTTGGGGGAGACGAGACAAAGAGGGGGAGAAGAGACAGAGAGGAGGGAGAAGAGACAGAGAGGGGGGAGAAGAGACAAGAGAGGAGGAGAAGAGACTGAGAGGGGGAAGAGACCGAGAGGGGGAGAAGAGACCGGGAGGGGGAGAGACAGAGAGGAGCAGAAGCGACAGAGGGGAGAGAGACAGAGAGGGGGAAGAGACAGAGAGGGGAAAGAGACAGAGAGGAGAAGAGACAGAGAGGGGGAGAGACTGAGCGGGAGGAGAAGAGACAGAGGAGGAGAGATAGAGAGGAGAAGAGACAGAGAGGGGGAGAGACTGAGAGGGAGGAGAAGAGACAGAGGAGGAGAGATAGAGAGGAGAAGAGACAGAAAGGGGGAGAGACTGAGAGGGAGGAGAAGAGACAGAGGAGGAGAGATAGAGAGGAGAAGAGACAGAGAGGGGGAGAGACTGAGAGGGAGGAGAAGAGACAGAGGAGGAGAGATAGAGAGGAGAAGAGACAGAGAGGGGTAGAGACTGAGAGGGAGGAGAAGAAACTGAGGGTGACACACAAATAACCTCTCACTCAACATCAACAAAAGAAATTGAGATGATTGTGGACTTCAGGAAACAGCAGAGGGAGAAACCCCCTATCCACATCGACGGGACAGCAATGGAGAAGGTGGAATGCTTCAAGTACCTTGGGGGTACACATCACGGACATAACTGAAATGGTCCACCAACACAGACAGTGTGGTGAAGAAGTCGCATCACCGGGGGCAAACTACCTGCCCTTCAGGACACCTACAGCACCCGATGTCACAGGAAGGCCAAAAAGATCATCAAGGACAACAACCACCCGAGCCACTGCCTGTTCACCCCGCTATCATCCAGAAGGCGAGGTCAGTACAGGTGCATCAAAGCGGGGACCGAGAGACTGAAAAACAGCTTCTATCTCAAGGCCATCAGACTGTTAAATAGCCAACACTAACACCTTAGAGGCTGCTGCCTATATACATAGACTTGAAATCACTGTCCACTTTAATAAATGGAAGACTAGTCACTTTAATAATGTTTACATATCTTCTTGCATTACTCATATCACATGTATATACTGTATTCTATCCTACTGTATCTGTCTATGTATTACTCATCTCATATGTATATACTGTATTCTATTCTACTGTATCTTAGTCTATGTATTACTCATCTCATATGTATATACTGTATTCTATACTACTGTATCTTAGTCTATATATTACTCATCTCATATGTATATACTGTATTCTATTCTATTCTATTCTACTGTATCTTAGTCTATATATTACTCATATCATATGTATATACTGTATTCTATCCTATTCTACTGTATCTTAGTCTATGTATTACTCATCTCATATGTATATACTGTATTCTATCCTATTCTACTGTATCTTAGTCTATGTATTACTCATCTCATATGTATATACTGTATTCTATCCTATTCTACTGTATCTTAGTCTATGTATTACTCATCTCATATGTATATACTGTATTCTATTCTACTGTATCTTAGTCTATGCTGCTCTGACATCGCTCGTCCATATACACTACCGTTCAAAAGTTTGGGGTCACTTAGAAATGTCCTTGTTTTCCATGAAAAACATACATGAAATGAGTTGCAAAATGAATAGGAAATATAGTCAAGACGTTGACAAGGTTATAAATAATGATTTTTAATTGAAATAATAATTGTGTCCTTCAAACTTTGCTCTCGTCAAAGAATCCTCCATTTGCAGCAATTACAGCCTTGCAGACCTTTGGCATTCTAGATGTCAATTTGTTGAGGTAATCTGAATAGATTTCACCCCATGCTTCCTGAAGCACCTCCCACAAGTTCGATTGGCTTGAAGGGTACATTTTACGTACCATACGGTCAAGCTGCTCCCACAACAGCTCAATAGGGTTGAGATGCGGTGACTGTGCTGGCCACTCCATTATAGACAGAATACCAGCTGACTGCTTCTTCCCTAAATAGTTATCACATAGTTTGGAGCTGTGCTTTGGGTCATTGTCCTGTTGTAGGAGAAAATTGGCTCCAATTAAGCACTATCCACAGGGTATGGCATGACGTTGCCAAAATGGAGTGATAGCCTTCCTTCTTTAAGATCCCTTTTACCCTGAACAAATCTCCCACTTTACCACCACCAAAGCACCCCCAGGCCATCACATTGCCAACCACCATGCTTGACAGATGGCGTCAAGCAGTCCTCCAGCATCTTTTAACCTCTATGGGCTAGGTGGGACGCTAGCGTCCCACCCGTGGTGCACTCCATCAACAGCAGGTGCATTTCAAGAGCGGCAAATTTGAATCCAAATAAATGTCAAAATTCAAATTTTTCAAACATACAACTATTTTACACCCTTTGAAAGATAAACATCTCCTTAATCTAACCACGTTTTATGATTTCAAAAAGGTTTTACAGCGAAAGCATAAATTTAGAGTATGTTAGGACAGTACATTTACAAGAGTTGTGTGTAATGTTTTGTCAATTCAAAGACAGGGTCACCAAAACCATAAAACCAGCTAAAATGATGCACTAACCTTTTACAATCTCCATCAGATGACACTCCTAGGACATTATGTTAGACAATGCATGCATTTTTAGTTCTATCAAGTTCATATTTACATCCAAAAACAGCGTTTTACTATGGCATTGATGTTGAGGAAATCGTTTCCCTCCAATAACCGGCAGTCAATTCAACACCACAAATTAAATAATTAAAATTAGAAAACATTGGTAAAATATTATATTGTCATTTAAAGAATTATAGATTTACATCTCTTGAACGCAATCAACTTGCCAGATTTAAAAATAACCTTACTGGGAAATCACACTTTGCAATAATCTGAGCACTGCGCCCAGAAAAATACGCGTTGCGATACAGACTAGTCGTCATGTTGGGGAGATCTAAAATCGAAAATACTATGTAAATAATCCATTACCTTTGATTCTCTTCATCAGATGTCACTTCCAGGTATCACAGGTCCATAACGAATGTAGTTTTGTTCAAAAAAGCTCATCATTTATGTCCAAAAATCTCCGTCTTGTTAGCACATGATCTAAGCCAGCCGGACTTCTCGTCATGAACGAGGGGAAAAAATATATTTACGTTCGTTCAAACATGTCAAACGTTGTATAGCATAAATCATTAGGGCCTTTTTTAACCAGAACATGAATAATATTCAAGGTGGACGAATGCATACTCTTTTATAACGTATTGGAACGAGGGTACCCAACATGAACTCGCGCGCCAGGTGTCTAATGGGCCATCATCGTTCCATGGCTCTTGTTCGGTCAGATCTCCCTCCAGAAGACTCAAAACACTTTGTAAAGGCTGGTGATATCTAGTGGAAGCAATAGGAAGTGCCAAAATATTCCTCAGCCCCTGTGTTTTTCAATGGGATAGGTTTAAAGGTAATACAACACATCAGGTATCCACTTCCTGTCAGAAAATGTCTCAGGGTTTTGCCTGCCAAATGAGTTCTGTTATACTCACAAACACCATTCAAACAGTTTTAGAAAATTTAGGGTGTTTTCTATCCATATGTAATAAGTATATGCATAATCTAGTTACTGGGTAGGAGTGGTAACCAGATTAAATCGGGTATGTTTTTTTATCCAGCCGTGTCAATACTGCCCCCTAGCCCTAACAGGTTAAGTTTTTCTGTGTCTCACGAATGTTTATCTTTGTGATCCGAACACCTCAAACTTAGATTCGTCTGTCCATAACATTTTTTTCAAAATCTTCCTCTGTCCAGTGTCTGTTCTTTTGCCCATCGTAATCTTTTATTTTTATTGGCCAGTCTGAGATACGGCTTTTTCTTTGCAACTCTTCCTAGAAGGCCAGCATCCCGGAGTCTACTGTCATGACGTTACCCTCTTTGGACACTGCGAGCACCATCCCCCGACCTCTATACTTCTGACACCAGGCTCTGTAAGAGCGGTCGTAAATTTCTAGGAGGAGACCCTCTCCTCATGGCCCCAGTATAGAGAGAACAAAGGAGTTCTTCCATCTCACAGAACTGGAGAACCGAACGACATTCAGGTTCTGGAGAAGGTATAAAAGATCAGTGAAGAATCCAGCTTTGAACTGGTCCGTTTGGTACAATTTTGTGAAACTCATGAGAGACAATACGGCCACATTACCATAATCATGTTTATACAATAGCCTCAGCTATGAGACTTACATCTAAATGGTTGTATAAAATGAATGAATAAGGATGGAACTGTTTGTGAAATTGTGTAATGTGATTTTGGACTGTTTAACCTCTATGGGCTAGGTGGGACGCAAGCGTCCCACCCGTGGTGCACTCCATCAACAGCAGGTGCATTTCAAGAGCGGCAAATTTGAATCCAAATAAATGTCAAAATTCAAATTTTTCAAACATACAACTATTTTACACCCTTTGAAAGATAAACATCTCCTTAATCTAACCACGTTTTACGATTTCAAAAAGGTTTTACGGCGAAAGCATACATTTAGAGTATGTTAGGACAGTACATTTACAAGAGTTGTGTGTAATGTTGTGCCAATTCAAAGACAGGCGTCACCAAAACCATAAATCTGCTAAAATGATGCACTAACCTTTTACAATCTCCAACAGATGACACTCCTAGGACATTGTGTTAGACAATGCATGCATTTTTAGTTCTATCAAGTTCATATTTATATCCAAAAACAGCGTTTTACTGTGGCGTTGATGTTCAGGAAATCGTTTCCCTCCAATAACCTGCATTCAAGTCAGCACCACAAATTAAATAATTAAAATTAGAAAACATTGGTAAAATATTATATTGTCATTTAAAGAATTATAGATTTACATCTCTTGAACGCAATCAACTTGCCAGATTTAAAAATAACCTTACTGGGAAATCACACTTTGCAATAATCTGAGCACAGCGCCCAGAAAAATACGCTTTGCGATACAGACTAGCCGTCATGTTGGGGAGATCTAAAATCGAAAATACTATGTAAATAATCCATTACCTTTGATTCTCTTCATCAGATGTCACTTCCAGGTATCACAGGTCCATAACGAATGTAGTTTTGTTCAAAAAAGCTCATCATTTATGTCCAAAAATCTCCGTCTTGTTAGCACATGATCTAAGCCCGCCGGACTTCACTTCATGAACGAGGGGAAAAAATATATTTACGTTCGTTCAAACATGTCAAACGTTGTATAGCATAAATCATTAGGGCCTTTTTTAACCAGAACATGAATAATATTCAAGGTGGACGAATGCATTCTCTTTTATAACGTATTGGAACGAGGGTACCCAACATGAACTCGCGCGCCAGGTGTCTAATGGGCCATCATCGTTCCATGGCTCTTGTTCGGTCAGATCTCCCTCCAGAAGACTCAAAACACTTTGTAAAGGCTGGTGACATCTAGTGGAAGCAATAGGAAGTGCCAAAATATTCCTCAGCCCCTGTGTTTTTCAATGGCATAGGTTTAAAGGTAATACAACACATCAGGTATCCACTTCCTGTCAGAAAATGTCTCAGGGTTTTGCCTGCCAAATGAGTTCTGTTATACTCACAGACACCATTCAAACAGTTTTAGAAACTTTAGGGTGTTTTCTATCCATATATAATAAGTATATGCATATTCTAGTTACTGGGTAGGATTAGTAACCAGATTAAATCGGGTACATTTTTTTATCCAGCCGTGCAAATACTGCCCCCTAGCCCCAACAGGTTAATGAAGGAAACTCCAATTCCCTTTGGAGTCTTAACTAAATCAGAGGACCGCCCATGAGCACAGTTATGGTCTGGCGTCATGGGACAGGCCCTTTTCTGCTCTTCCGAATAAAACCCCCCACCTAGGTTTTCTATCACCAGACTGAGCTTACCTCAATTACGAGTTGGCTAAAGGTTGGAGACCAGCTTACCTCGATAACGAGAGGGCCAAGGTTTCACCATGCATTCCTCTTGCTGAACTTTTAACCATACCACGTGGTTAAACTCTTAGACTATCGATACCGACGGAATAAGAACAAGTCTTTGATATTAATTACTAGTCTGCAGCTAGGAATTCGGTATCATTGAATGCGAAGACCGACAACCGCCGAAACATCTGTCCTATAATGACATTAATGAATGTCACTCTGAACTACCCATTCTAACCACGACAGAGGGAGAGAGAGAGGACAAACTCTCCAACAGAAACAAACTTTTCAACAGAGATCCTGACGACACACCGAGCGTAAATATATATATTGATTGCAATTGTTCCCGAATGAGTGAGCGTTCATGTCCAAAGGTTTAGCATTTCAATTGTTATAATTATCAACTCTGTAGTGTCTCCTCAGCTGACCCCACTTCCCTTTTGTCTAACAAGCCGCCATGCCGGTTTAGCCCACTAGGGCTCATTCTCCTATCATTTCCTTGTAAACATATCTACTGTTTGTTAATGCATTTCTGTGAATTACTTAGTAAATAAATGATTTTAAGACAATTGATCTATGGATGACTCATAGTGAAGACTGGGTTTGTGCAGAACCATCCATTTACGACGTTTGGAATGAGACTGACGAGGTAAACGAATACATCATTAATTAGAAGACTAATTGAGCAGATATTCAAATATCTGAAAGTTATATTAGGAAAATTATAACTTTGTAATCTGAATATTTGTCACATCCTGACCAGCAGAGGGAGTAGTTGTGTAGTATTTTGGTCAGGACGTGGCAGAAGAAGTCTATGTGTTTTCTAGTATGTCTGTTTCTGTGTTAGTCTTGTGACTCCTGATCAGGAACAGCTGGATATCGTTGTTCCTGATTGGGAGTCATATATTAGGAGTGTGTTTTTCACCTGGGGTTTGTGGGTTGTTGTTTTAGCACTGCTTTATGTTAGCCTGCTAACTGTTCCTGTCGGTCTATTGTTTCTTGTTTTTTGGTGTTCATTTTATTCTAATTAAACAGAAAGATGAGCATTCACATCCCATCTGCGTTTTGGTCATCCATTCCCGACGACAACCGTTACAATATTTTCCTTGGTACCCCGACTTCCTAGTTAATTACAGTTACATGATTAATCAGGTTAATCGCGTAATAATAATTACAGAGTTATTTGATAATGCCACGATTTACCAGGAGCAGTAGAGAGGCAGAGTTAATTGCTGGAGACAGAGGTCCGGTAGTGCGATAGCGTTTAATAACAACCCGAAAACAACACAAGAAGCCCGGAAGGCACAGGGCGCACACAATACCCAAAGAGGGAACACGTTCCCAAAACAAATGACGCACGGGGCGCAGCCTGGCCAATACTAGAATAGGGAGCAGCGCTTACTAACGTCTGTCCTGAATAGACAAAACAATCCCGCACGAAATTCTGAACTGAAAAGACACTAAATACCCAACTAATGACAGACAAGGAACAGGATCAGACAGACAAAACCAAAAGACACAGAAACATGGATCGGTGGCAGCTAGTAGGCCGGGGACGACGACCGCCGAGCACCACCCGACCGAGGAGGGGCGCCACCTTCTGTGGATACTGTGACAGATAAATATGTCTTCAGTTTTAATGATGCCAAAGACACGACACTACTCTTCACTGTTGACGTTGAGACTGGTGTTTTGTGGGAACTATTTAATGAAGCTGCCAGTTGAGGACTTGTGAGGCGTCTGTTTCTCAAACTAGACAGTCTAATGTACTTGTCTTCTTGCTCAGTTGTGCACAGGGGCCTCCCACTCCTCTTTCTATTCTGGTTAGAGCCAGTTTGCGCTGTTTTGTGAAGGGAGTAGTACACAGCGTTGTACGAGATTTTCATTTTTTTGGCAATTTCTCGCATGGAATAGCCTTCATTTCTCAGAATAAGAAAATAAATAAGAAAAGACTGAGTTTCAGTAGAACGTTCTTTATTTCTGGCCATTTTTAGCCTGTAATCGAACCCACAAACGCTGATGCTCCAGATACTCAACTAGTCTAAAGAAGGCCAGTTTTATTGCTTCTTTAATCAGGACAACAGTTTTAAGCTGCGCTAACATAATTGCAAAAGGGTTTTCTAATGATCAATTAGCCTTTTAAAATGATAAACTTGGATTAGCAAACACAACGTGCCATTGGAACACAGGAGTGATGGTTGCTGATAATGGGCCTCTGTACGCCTATGTAGATATTCCATTTTTAAAAATCAGCCGATTCCAGCTACAATAGTCATTTACAACATTAACAATGTCTACACTGTATTTCTGATAAATTTTATGTTATTTTAATGGACAAAAAAAAGGTGCTTTTATTTTTAAAACAAAGACATTTCTAAGTGACCTTAAACTTTTGAACTATTGTGTCTATTCTTAAATCATCATTTATTACTTAGACTTGTGTGTATTGGGTATGTGTTGCAAAACAGTTAGGTATTACTGCACTGTCGGAGCTAGAAACACAAGCATTTCACTACACCCACAATAACATCTGCTAAATATGTGTATGTCACCAATACAATTTGATTTGATTTGACACGCACACACACTCACAGACGTACCGACACACACACACACACACACACACACACACACACACACACACACACACACACACACACACACACACACACACACACACACACACACACACACACACACACACACACACACACACACACACACACACACTTTATTTCTGGCACAATCATGTCTGTAAGTCACTCAAATTACCTTTGTCATCTGTAGGTCACATTTCTATTGAGCTGAGGAAGGATGGAGGAAGGATGGAGAGGAAGGATGGAGGAAGGAGTTAAATGGTTTTTCAACACTGAGATTCACTCACAGCATTTCAAAAGTGAGGAAAGCCAAAATGTCTTGCAGGCCAAAGTATCTTTTTTTTTCGTCGCACAAAGCCACCTAGAAGTCAAAGTACTTTGTTGTCACTGAGGTGGAAAATTGGATTTTCTTCTGGGGACAAAATGGAGGAACAGCTTTCACAGTACAACCGCCTGGCCTTTAAGTCTATAAGTACCCGCTAGAGAACGTTGAGAATGTTGTCTCCTTTAGTATACGCATCAGATGCATTTATCAACCTACAAGGTGTGTAAGCACCAAGGCTTGATAAATTGTGCATAGTCCTGTGACAGCTTGTTTTGTAATAAAAGTCAAACGTAAAAGAGAAAATGGTATCAACCCACAAGGCACACAGTCAAATTATTAACAATGAGCACCAACGATGATAAATAAACATAACACAAACTCATCATTACCCTTTTGTCTTTCTAAATTAAATTCAACCTCTTCACCCTCCTTATCATTCAGTTAGGCCTCATTTCAATTCAATTGTGAAGTAAGGTGCAACAATTATCACTCATTCATCCATTTGTCATTCATTCAGTGAGGGGAGAGAGACATGTTAGAACTTGGCTGGGTACCAACGTCCTACAGGACATTGTCTTGGAGCTTGGCTAGGTACCAACGTCCTACAGCACATTGTCTTGAAGCCTGGCTGGCTACCAACGACCTACAGGACATTGTCTTGGAGCCTGGCTGGGTATCAACGTCCTACAGCACATTGTCTTGGAGCCTGGCTGGGTATCAACGTCCTACAGGACATTGTCTTGGAGCCTGGCTGGGTACCAACGTCCTACAGAACACTGTATTGGAGCCTGGCTGGGTACCAACGTCTTACAGAACATTGTCTTGGAGCCTGGCTGGGTACCAACGTCCTACAGAACATTGTCTTGGAGCTTGTCTGGGTACCAGCGTCCTACAGGACATTGTCTTGGAGCCTGGCTGGGTACCAACGTCCTACAGCACATTGTCTTGGAGCCTGTCTGGGTACCAACGTCCTACAGGACATTGTCTTGGAGCCTGGCTGGGTACCAACGTCCTACAGGACTTTGTCTTGGAACCTGGCTGGGTACCAACGTCCTACAGGACTTTGTCTTGGAGCCTGGCTGGGTACCAATGTCCTACAGAACATTGTCTTGGAGCCTGGCTGGGTACCAACGTCCTACAGGACATTGTCTTGGAGCCTGGCTGGGTACCAACGTCCTACAGCACATCGTCTTGGAGCCTGGCTGGGTACCAACGTCCTACAGGACATTGTCTTGGAGCCTGGCTGGGTACCAACGTCCTACAGGACATCGTCTTGGAGCCTGGCTGGGTATCAACGTCCTACAGCACATTGTCTTGGAGCCTGGCTGGGTACCAACGTCCTACAGTACATTGTCTTGGAGCCTGGCTGGGTACCAACGTCCTACAGCACGTTGTCTTGGAGCCTGGCTGGGTACCAACGTTCTACAGTACATTGTCTTGGAGCCTGGCTGGGTACCAACGTCCTACAGCACGCTGTCTTGGATCCTGGTGGGGTACCAATGTCCTACAGGACATCGTCTTGGAGCCTGGCTGGGTACCAACGTCCTACAGTACATTGTCTTGGAGCCTGGCTGGGTACCAACGTCCTACAGGACATCGTCTTGGCGGAATAAGTTCGAAATAGGTGTTAAAATAACTGGTAAAACTCTAAATACTTTTCTGTTTTCAAAATTCTGACAAATGAGTGGTGTAAAATGTAACATTTAGGAAAGTCAGGAAAAAGGAGCAGGACATTTCCTCTTTTTTGGGGTGGGGGGGAGCAATTTTTTTAATTTACAAAATCAAGCGTCAGTGGCCGTTGGCCTATGGCGGTTCTAGACTCTGTGGTCATGGGAACCAGTCTGTTACTGGGATGTACCGCTTCTCTATGTAGTCATGGCGATGGGACCAATCTCTTAACTGTATGACCAGTAACGATGTGATAATCGTTATAGTTAAGTGCACGTCCAAAAATCTGTTTGACACCCATGCCCTATTGTCTTCTATCATTTAAACACTGAGCTATTCTGTTTCCCTTCCCTTTATTCTGTTTCCCTTCCCTTTATTCTGTTTCCCTTCCCTTCCGACATCCCAACAGCACAACCCATACTAAACAAACACTTATTAGAAAAATGTCTCCCTAATCAAGTATCAATCGCTAAACATCCTGTGTCCTTTCTATTTCCCCTGATGTAGTTTGAGGACTTTTCATCTACCAGATCATCAACCAGTCGCCTGTCAATCAAGTCTCCACTGAGGGGAGTCAAGAAGCTGAAGAACATGCAGTGTAAAATCACACTGCTAGATGGCTCTGACTACACCACGACGGTGGATGTGAGTACAGGGGGATGGGGGAGGAGAGACGGAGGGGAGAGAGGGGGAGAGAGAGAGAGAGAGATAGAGAGGTAGAGATAGGGAAGGAGAAGAGGGAGAGATAAAGAGGGAGGAGAGGGAGAGAGAGGGAGAGAGAGGGAAGAGGGAGAGAGAAGGAGAGGAAGGAGGGAGAGAGAGGGAGGAGGGAGAGGGAGGGAGAGAGAGGGAGGGAGAGTGATAGAGGTAGGGAAGGAGAAGAGGGAGAGATAAAGAGGGAGGAGAGGGAGAGAGGGAGGAGAGGAAGGAGGGCGAGAGTGATAGAGAGGTAGAGATAGGGAAGGAGAAGAGGGAGAGATAAAGAGGGGGGAGAGGGAGAGAGAGGGAGGAGAGGAAGGAGGGAGAGAGAGGGAGGGGGGAGAGGAAGGGAGAGAGAAGGAGAGGAAGGAGGGAGAGAGGAGGAAGAGGAAGGGAGAGAGAAGGAGAGGAAGGAGGGAGAGAGAGAGGGAGGAGAGGAAGGAGGGAGAGAGAGGGAGGGAGGGAGAGAGAGGGGAGAAGAGGGGGGAGAGAGAGGGAGGAGAGGGAGGGAGAGAGAGAGGGATGCGAGGGAGGAAGAGATGGAGAGGGAGGGGGAGGAGAGGGAGGAGAGACAGAGAGACAGAGAGAGAGAGAGAGAGAGTTCAATTCTATAACCACCTAAAAGGAAGCAATTCCCAAATCTTACATAACAAAGCCATCACCTACAGAGAGATGAACCTGGAGAAGAGTCCCCTAAGCAAGCTGGTCCTAGGGCAGAACAGACAGACAGACAGACTAGCTGGTTAGTGGCTGGGTAAAACTAGTAGCATAACAGACGGACGGACGGACGGACAGACAGACAGACAGATAGACAGATAGAGTAGCTGATTAGATGAGATACCTTTTCTCTCTCTCTCACTGACGTGGTGTTAAGACTGAACTCACTCACTCCATGTAAGGGAAAAAAAATGTGTTCACTTTGATCTTCCTTCAAGTCTGATAGAATAATCATCACTTTGAAGCTCAACCTTTTATAATGAACATGCTGTTGTGTTTTGGCCGTATACTTAGTGAGCAGGGGGAAGGGGAGCAGGGGGAAGGGATAAGGGGAGTAGGCGAAAGGGGAGCAGGGAGAAGGGGAGCAGGGGAAAGGGGAGCAGGCGAAAGGGGAGCAGGGGAAGGGGAGCAGGGGAAGGGGAGCAGCGAAAGGGGAGCAGGGGGAAGGGGAGCAGGCGAAAGGGGAGAAGGGGAGCAGAGAAGGGGAGCAGAGAAGGGGAGCAGGGGGAAGGGAGAAGGAGAAAGGGGAGCAGGGGGAAGGGGAGCAGGCTAAGGGGAGCAGGGGGAAGGGGAGCAGAGAAAGGGGAGCAGGGGGAAGGGGAGCAGAGGGAAGGGGAGCAGGGGGAAGGGAGAAGGAGAAAGGGGAGCAGAGGGAAGGGAGAAGGAGAAAGGGGAGCAGTAAGGGGAGTAGGGGGAAGGGAGCAGGGGAAAGGGGAGCAGAGAAAGGGGAGTAGGCGGAAGGGGAGCAGGCGAAAGGGGAGCAGGCTAAGGGGAGCAGGTGGAAGAGGAGAAGGGGAGTAGGGGAAAGAGGAGAATGGGAAAGGGGAGCAGGCTGAGGGGGAGCAGGAGGAAGGGGAGCAGGGGAAAGGGGAGAAGGGGGAAGGGGGAAGGGGAGTAGGAAAAGGGGGAGCAGGTGAAGGGGAGCAGGGGGATGGAGAAGGGGAGTAGGGGAAAGAGGAGAAGGGGAAAGGGGAGTAGGCTGAGGGGGAGTAGGAGAAGGGGAGCAGTTAGGGGAGCAGGGGTGGGGAGAGGGCGAGGGGAAAGGGAGTAGGAAGAGGGGGAGCAGGTGGAGGGGAGCATTGAGGGGAAGGGGAGTGGGCAGGGAAGGGGAAGGGGAGCAGAGTGAAGGGGAGCAGAAAGAAAGGGGAGCAGAAAGAAAGGGGAGCAGAGAAGGGGAGCAGAGGGAAGGGGAGCAGAAAGAAAGGGGAGCAGAGAAGGAGAGCAGAAAGAAAGGGGAGAAGAGGAGGGGAGCAGAGAAGGGGAGCAGAGAAGGGGAGCAGAGAAGGGGAGCAGAAAGAAAGGGGAGCAGAGAAGGGGAGCAGAGGGAAGGGGAGCAGAAAGAAAGGGGAGCAGAGAAGGGGAGCAGAAAGAAAGGGGAGCAGAGAAGGGGAGCAGAAAGAAAGGGGAGCAGAGAAGGAGAGCAGAGAAGGGGAGCAGAGGGAAGGGGAGCAGAAAGAAAGGGGAGCAGAGAAGGGGAGCAGAGGGAAGGGGAGCAGAAAGAAAGGGGAGCAGAGAAGGGGAGCAGAGAAGGGGAGCAGGGGAGGAGGCGAAGGCAGAGGGGACAGAGCAGAGAAGGTAACCAACCTAAATGTACAGTGCATTCGTAAAGTATTCATACCTCTTGACTTTCTCTACATTTTGTTACGTTACAGCCTTATTATAAAATTGATTACATTTATTTATTCCCCTCATCGATCTACACACAATACCCCATAATGACCAAGCAAAAACAGTTTTTTTTAAATGTTTGCAAATTTTGTAAAAATAAAATACTAAAATATCACATTTACATAAGTATTCAGACCGTTGACTCAGTACTTTGTTGAAGCACCTTTGGCAGCGATTACAGCATCGAATCTTCTTCGGTATGACACTACAAGCTTGGTACACCTGTATTTGGGGAGTTTCTCCCATTCTTCTCTGCAGATCCTCTCAAGCTCTGTCAGGTTGGATGGGGAGCATCGCTGCACAGCTATTTTCATGCCATTCCAGAGATGTTTGATCGGGTTCAAGTCCGGGCTCTGACTGGGCCACTCAAGGACATTCAGAGACTTGTCCCGAAGCCACTCCTGCTTTGTCTTGGCTGTGTTCTTAGGGTCATTGTCCTGTTGGAAGGTGAACCTTCGCCCCAGTCTGAGGTCCTGGGTGCTCTGAAGCAGGTTTTCATCAAGGATCTCTCTGTACTTTGCTCCGTTCATCTTCCCCTCGATCCTGACTAGTCTCCAGACCCTGTTGCTGAAAAACATCCCCACAGCATGATGCTGCCACCACCATGCTTCACCGCAGGGATGATGCCAGGTTTCCTCCAGACATGATGCTTGGCATTCAGACCAAAGAGTTCAATATTGGTTTCATCAGACCAGAGAATCTTGTTTCTCATGGTCTGAGAGTTTTTAGGTGTCTTTTGGCAAACTCCGAGCGTGTTGTCATGTGCCTTTCACTGAGGAGTGGCTTCCGTCTGGCCACTCTACCGCAAAGGCCTGATTGGTGGAGTGCTGCAGAGATGGTTGTCCTTCTGGAAGGTTCTCCAATCTTCAAGAGGAGCTCTGTCAGAGTGACCATCGGGTTTTTGGTCACCTCCCTGACCAAGGCTCTTCTCCCCCGATTGTTCAGTTTGGCCGGGCGGCCAGCTCTAGGAAGAGTCTTGGTGGTTCTAAACTTCTTCCATTTCAGAATGATGGAGGCCACTGTGTTCTAGGGGACCTTCAATACTGCAGAAATGTTTTTATACCCTTCCCCAGATCTGTTTCTCGACACAATACTGTCTCGGAGCCCTACGGACAATTCCTTTGACCTCATGGCTTGGTTTTTCATCTGACATGCACTGTCAACTGTGGAACCTTATATAGACAGGTGTGTGCCTTTCCAAATCATGTCCAATCAATTGAATTTACCACAGGTGGACTCCAATCAAGTTGTAAAAACGTCTCAAGGATGATCAATGGAAACAGGATGTACCTGAGATCAATTTAGAGTCTCATAGCAAAGGGTCTGAAAACTGATGTAAATAATCTATTTCTGTTTATTATTTTAAATAAATTAGCAAAAATATATTTAAAAAAAATCCATTTTAGAATAAGTCTGTAACGTAACGGGGTCTGAATACTTTCCGAATTCACTGTATCTTTGGTGAGTTTGACTGGAAGTCAGCCTGATGATTCAGTTAGTTTTACCTTGCTGTGTGTGACAGGGGGCGGGGGTAGAGAGATGATAAGAGAAGCTGTAAGGGGCGGGGGTAGAGAGGTGACAAGAGAAGCTGTAAGGGGCGGGGGTAGAGAGATGATAAGAGAAGCTGTAGGGGGCGGGGGTAGAGAGATGATAAGAGAAGCTGTAAGGGGCGGGGGTAGAGAGATGACAAGAGAAGCTGTAGAGGGCGGGGGTAGAGCGATGACAAGAGAAGCTGTAGGGGCGGGGGTAGAGAGATAACAGGAGAAGCTGTAGGGGGCGGGGGTAGAGCAATGACAAGAGAAGCTGTAGGGGGTGGGGTAGAGAGATGACAAGAGAAGCTGTAGGGGCGAGGCTAAGAGAGGCTAAGAGAAGCTGTAGGGCGAGGCTAAGAGAAGCTGTAGGGCGAGGCTAAGAGAAGCTGTAGGGCGAGGCTAAGAGAATCTGTAGGGGCGAGGCTAAGAGAAGCTCTAGGGGCGAGGCTAAGAGAAGCTGTAGGGGCAAGGCTAAGAGAAGCTGTAGGGCGAGGCTAAGAGAAGCTGTAGGGCGGGGCTATGAGAAGCTGTAGGGCGAGGCTAAGAGAAGCTGTAAGGCGAGGCTAAGAGAAGCTGTAGGGCGGGGCTATGAGAAGCTGTAGGGTGAGGCTAAGAGAAGCTGTAAGGCGAGGCTAAGAGAAGCTGTAGGGCGAGGCTAAGAGAAGCTGTAGGGCGAGGCTAAGAGAAGCTGTAGGGGCGAGGCTAAGAGAAGCTGTAGGGGGGTGCTAAGAGAAGCTGTAGGGGTGGGGCTAAGAGAAGCTGTAGGGGCGAGTCTAAGAGAAGCTGTAGGGGCGGGGCTAAGAGAAGCTGTAAGGGCGAGGCTAAGAGAAGTTGTCGGCGGCGGGGTCAGGACATCAGAGAGGAAGTCATGGCCATTCTGTGTCTATAACATTATATTTTTCACTTTTTTCACCTTTATTTAACCAGGTAGGCCAGTTCAGAACAAGTTCTCAACATGTCTGACCGTGCTCCCTCGTCAATTAACCAGTCTCTGTATTGATCCCTGCAAGATGCACTGTACTGGTGTTGTTCCATCCTCCACACTATACTAGCGTACTACTTGGAAGGAAGCACTGTAATTGGGCATACATTCTAGGTAATATGCTAGTGTGTACTGTGAACGTTGGAACATGAAGTGAAGTGAGCTCCGATAGTATTACCCTAATCCTCCCGTTGGATAATGATCTCCTGAGGTGCTGACCTGTTGCACCCTCTACAACCACTGTAATTATTATTATTATCTGACCTTGCTGGTCATTCTATGAACGTTTCAACATCTTGACCACGTTCTGTTATAATCTCCACCCGACACAGCCAGAAGAGGATTGGCCCAACCCTCAAAGCCTGGTTCCTCTCTAGGTTTCTTCCTAGGTTCCTGCCTTTCTAGGAAATTTTTCCTAGCCACCGTGCTTCTACATCTGCATTGCTTGCTGTTTGGGGTTTTAGGCTGGGTTTCTGTATAAGCACTTTGTGACATCGGCTGATGTAAAAAGGGCTTCATAAATACATTTGATTGATTGATTGATTGATCTGTGTATGTCACCAGAAACAAGCCAGAGGCCAGCTGCTGTTTGCCAAGGTGTGTGACCATCTGAACCTGCTGGAGACGGACTACTTTGGCATGACGTACCGCGACATGGAGAACCAGAAGGTGGAGTACAGAAGGTTCTAGATTAGGGGTGTCAAACTCATTTACCCCAAAGGCCAAATTGGGTCTTCACCAAGGTCTGGAGGGCTGCTGCACTTCCTCTTGAGTATATTTCCTCGCTGTACAAATTTCTATCCATCGCTTTTAGAATTTAGATGCTCCCTGACTATCTAGCTTTTGTTTCGATGACTGTTATCAAACTGGACACAGTGAAGAGACTATAAATGACTGTTATCTAGCTGGACAGAGTGAAGAGACTATAAATGACTGTTATCAAGCTGGACAGAGTGAAGAGACTATAGATGACTGTTATCAAGCTGGACAGAGTGAAGAGACTATAAATGACTGTTATCAAGCTGGACAAAGTGAAGAGACTATAAATGACTGTTATCAAGCTGGACAGAGTGAAGAGACTTTAGATGACTGTTATCAAGCTGGACAAGGTGAAGAGGCTATAAATGACTGTTATCAAGCTGGACACAGTGAAGAGACTGTTATCAAGCTGGACACAGTGAAGAGACTATAGATGACTGCTGTTATCAAGCTGGACAGAGTGAAGAGACTATAGATGACTGTTATCAAGCTGGACACAGTGAAGAGACTATAGATGACTGTTATCAAGCTGGACAGTGAAGAGACTATAAAGGACTGTTATCAAGCTGGACAGAGTGAAGAGACTATAAATGACTGTTATCAAGCTGGACAGTGAAGAGACTATAAAGGACTGTTATCAAGCTGGACAGAGTGAAGAGACTATAAATGACTGTTATCAAGCTGGACAGAGTGAAGAGACTATAAATGACTGTTATCAAGCTGGACAGAGTGAAGAGACTATAAATGACTGTTATCAAGCTGGACAGAGTGAAGAGACTATAAATTACTGTTATCAAGCTGGAGAGAGTGAAGAGACTATAAATGACTGTTATCAAGCTGGACAGAGTGAAGAGACTATAAATGACTGTTATCTAGCTGGACAGAGTGAAGAGACTATAAATGACTGTTATCAAGCTGGACAGAGTGAATATACTATAAATGACTGTTATCAAGCTGGACAGAGTGAAGAGACTATAAATGACTGTTATCAAGCTGGACAGAGTGAAGAGACTATAAATGACTGTTATCAAGCTGGACAGTGAAGAGACTATAGATGACTTATCAAGCTGGACAGAGTGAGGAGACTATTAAAGACTGTTATCAAGCTGGACAGTGAAGAGACGAAACATTTCTGTTATCAAGCTGGACACAGTGAAGAGACTATACATGACTTATCAAGCTGAACAGAGTGAAGAGACTATAAATGACTGTTATCTAGCTGGACAGAGTGAAGAGATTATAAATGACTGGTATCTAGCTGGACAGAGTGAAGAGACTATAAATGACTGTTATCAAGCTGGACAGAGTGAAGAGACTATTAAAGACTGTTATCAAGCTGGACAGAGTGAAGAGACTATAAATGCCTCTTATCAAGCCGGACAGTGAAGAGACTATAAATGACTGTTATCAAGCTGGACAGAGTGAAGAGACTATACATGACTGTTATCAAGCTGGACAGTGAAGAGACTATAAATGACTGTTATCAATCTGGACAGAGTGAAGAGACTGTTATCAAGCTGGACACAGTGAAGAGACTATAAATGACTGTTATCAAGCTGGACAGAGTGAAGAGACTATAAATGCCTCTTATCAAGCTGGACAGTGATGAGACTATAAATGACTGTTATCAAGCTGGACAGTGAAGAGACTATAAATGACTGTTATCAAGCTGGTCAGTGAAGAGACTATAGATGACTTATCAAGCTGGACAGTGAAGAGACTATAAATGACTGTTATCAAGCTGGACAGAATGAAGAGACTATAAATGACAGTTATCTAGCTGGACAGAGTGAAGAGACTATAAATGACTGTTATCAAGCTGGACAGAGTGAAGATACTATAAATTACTGTTATCAAGCTGGACAGAGTGAAGAGACTATACATGACTGTTATCAAGCTGGACAGTGAAGAGACTATAAATGACTTATCAAGCTGGACACAGTGAAGAGACTATAAATGTCTGTTATCAAGCTGGACACAGTGAAGAGACTATACATGACTTATCAAGCTGAACAGAGTGAAGAGACTATAAATGACTGTTATCTAGCTGGACAGAGTGAAGAGATTATAAATGACTGGTATCTAGCTGGACAGAGTGAAGAGACTATAAATGACTGTTATCAAGCTGGACAGAGTGAAGAGACTATTAAAGACTGTTATCAAGCTGGACAGAGTGAAGAGACTATAAATGCCTCTTATCAAGCTGGACAGTGAAGAGACTATAAATGA
Organism: Salmo salar; assembly: GCF_965601325.2. Classification (NCBI taxonomy): domain Eukaryota; kingdom Metazoa; phylum Chordata; class Actinopteri; order Salmoniformes; family Salmonidae; genus Salmo; species Salmo salar. Next base: position 51,578,880 of record NC_138304.1, read on the forward strand.
CTGTTATCAAGCTGGACAGAGTGAAGAGACTATACATGACTGTTATCAAGCTGGACAGTGAAGAGACTATAAATGACTGTTATCAATCTGGACAGAGTGAAGAGACTATTATCAAGCTGGACACAGTGAAGAGACTATAAATGACTGTTATCAAGCTGGACAGGTTGAAGAGACTATAAATGCCTCTTATCAAGCTGGACAGTGAAGAGACTATAAATGACTGTTATCAAGCTGGACAGAGTGAAGAGACTATCAATGACTGTTATCAAGCTGGACAGAGTGAAGAGACTATAAATGCCTCTTATCAAGCTGGACAGTGAAGAGACTATAAATGACTGTTATCAAGCTGGACAGTGAAGAGACTATAGATGACTTATCAAGCTGGACAGTGAAGAGACTATAAATGACTGTTATCAAGCTGGACAGAGTGAAGAGACTATGAATGACTGTTATCTAGCTGGACAGAGTGAAGAGACTATAAATGACTGTTATCAAGCTGGAGAGAGTGAAGATACTATAAATGACTGTTATCAAGCTGGACAGAGTGAAGAGACTATAAATGACTGTTATCAAGCTGGACAGAGTGAAGAGACTATAAATGACTGTTATCAAGCCTGGACAGTGAAGAGACTATAGATGACTTATCAAGCTGGACAGAGTGAGGAGACTATTAAAGACTGTTATCAAGCTGGACAGTGAAGAGACTATAAATGACTGTTATCAAGCTGGACACAGTGAAGAGACTATACATTTCTGTTATCAAGCTGGACACAGTGAAGAGACTATACATGACTTATCAAGCTGAACAGAGTGAAGAGACTATAAATGACTGTTATCTAGCTGGACAGAGTGAAGAGATTATAAATGACTGGTATCTAGCTGGACAGAGTGAAGAGACTATAAATGACTGTTATCAAGCTGGACAGAGTGAAGAGACTATTAAAGACTGTTATCAAGCTGGACAGAGTGAAGAGACTATAAATGCCTCTTATCAAGCCGGACAGTGAAGAGACTATAAATGACTGTTATCAAGCTGGACAGAGTGAAGAGACTATACATGACTGTTATCAAGCTGGACAGTGAAGAGACTATAAATGACTGTTATCAATCTGGACAGAGTGAAGAGACTGTTATCAAGCTGGACACAGTGAAGAGACTATAAATGACTGTTATCAAGCTGGACAGAGTGAAGAGACTATAAATGCCTCTTATCAAGCTGGACAGTGATGAGACTATAAATGACTGTTATCAAGCTGGACAGTGAAGAGACTATAAATGACTGTCATCAAGCTGGTCAGTGAAGAGACTATAGATGACTTATCAAGCTGGACAGTGAAGAGACTATAAATGACTGTTATCAAGCTGGACAGAATGAAGAGACTATAAATGACAGTTATCTAGCTGGACAGAGTGAAGAGACTATAAATGACTGTTATCAAGCTGGACAGAGTGAAGATACTATAAATTACTGTTATCAAGCTGGACAGAGTGAAGAGACTATACATGACTGTTATCAAGCTGGACAGTGAAGAGACTATAAATGACTTATCAAGCTGGACACAGTGAAGAGACTATAAATGTCTGTTATCAAGCTGGACACAGTGAAGAGACTATACATGACTTATCAAGCTGAACAGAGTGAAGAGACTATAAATGACTGTTACCTAGCTGGACAGAGTGAAGAGATTATAAATGACTGGTATCTAGCTGGACAGAGTGAAGAGACTATAAATGACTGTTATCAAGCTGGACAGTGAAGAGACTATAAAGGACTGTTATCAAGCTGGACAGAGTGAAGAGACTATAAATGACTGTTATCAAGCTGGACAGAGTGAAGAGACTATACATGACTGTTATCAAGCTGGACAGTGAAGAGACTATAAATGACTGTTATCAATCTGGACAGAGTGAAGAGACTATTATCAAGCTGGACACAGTGAAGAGACTATAAATGACTGTTATCAAGCTGGACAGAGTGAAGAGACTATAAATGCCTCTTATCAAGCTGGACAGTGAAGAGACTATAAATGACTGTTATCAAGCTGGACAGAGTGAAGAGACTATCAATGACTGTTATCAAGCTGGACAGAGTGAAGAGACTATAAATGCCTCTTATCAAGCTGGACAGTGAAGAGACTATAAATGACTGTTATCAAGCTGGACAGTGAAGAGACTATAGATGACTTATCAAGCTGGACAGTGAAGAGACTATAAATGACTGTTATCAAGCTGGACAGAGTGAAGAGACTATGAATGACTGTTATCTAGCTGGACAGAGTGAAGAGACTATAAATGACTGTTATCAAGCTGGAGAGAGTGAAGATACTATAAATGACTGTTATCAAGCTGGACAGAGTGAAGAGACTATAAATGACTGTTATCAAGCTGGACAGAGTGAAGAGACTATAAATGACTGTTATCAAGCTGGACAGTGAAGAGACTATAGATGACTTATCAAGCTGGACAGAGTGAGGAGACTATTAAAGACTGTTATCAAGCTGGACAGTGAAGAGACTATAAATGACTGTTATCAAGCTGGACACAGTGAAGAGACTATACATTTCTGTTATCAAGCTGGACACAGTGAAGAGACTATACATGACTTATCAAGCTGAACAGAGTGAAGAGACTATAAATGACTGTTATCTAGCTGGACAGAGTGAAGAGATTATAAATGACTGGTATCTAGCTGGACAGAGTGAAGAGACTATAAATGACTGTTATCAAGCTGGACAGAGTGAAGAGACTATTAAAGACTGTTATCAAGCTGGACAGAGTGAAGAGACTATAAATGCCTCTTATCAAGCCGGACAGTGAAGAGACTATAAATGACTGTTATCAAGCTGGACAGAGTGAAGAGACTATACATGACTGTTATCAAGCTGGACAGTGAAGAGACTATAAATGACTGTTATCAATCTGGACAGAGTGAAGAGACTGTTATCAAGCTGGACACAGTGAAGAGACTATAAATGACTGTTATCAAGCTGGACAGAGTGAAGAGACTATAAATGCCTCTTATCAAGCTGGACAGTGATGAGACTATAAATGACTGTTATCAAGCTGGACAGTGAAGAGACTATAAATGACTGTCATCAAGCTGGTCAGTGAAGAGACTATAGATGACTTATCAAGCTGGACAGTGAAGAGACTATAAATGACTGTTATCAAGCTGGACAGAATGAAGAGACTATAAATGACAGTTATCTAGCTGGACAGAGTGAAGAGACTATAAATGACTGTTATCAAGCTGGACAGAGTGAAGATACTATAAATTACTGTTATCAAGCTGGACAGAGTGAAGAGACTATACATGACTGTTATCAAGCTGGACAGTGAAGAGACTATAAATGACTTATCAAGCTGGACACAGTGAAGAGACTATAAATGTCTGTTATCAAGCTGGACACAGTGAAGAGACTATACATGACTTATCAAGCTGAACAGAGTGAAGAGACTATAAATGACTGTTACCTAGCTGGACAGAGTGAAGAGATTATAAATGACTGGTATCTAGCTGGACAGAGTGAAGAGACTATAAATGACTGTTATCAAGCTGGACAGTGAAGAGACTATAAAGGACTGTTATCAAGCTGGACAGAGTGAAGAGACTATAAATGACTGTTATCAAGCTGGACAGAGTGAAGAGACTATAAATGACTGTTATCAAGCTGGACAGAGTGAAGAGACTATAAATGACTGTTATCAAGCTGGACAGAGTGAAGAGACTATAAATTACTGTTATCAAGCTGGAGAGAGTGAAGAGACTATAAATGACTGTTATCAAGCTGGACAGAGTGAAGAGACTATAAATGACTGTTATCTAGCTGGACAGAGTGAAGAGACTATAAATGACTGTTATCAAGCTGGACAGAGTGAAGATACTATAAATGACTGTTATCAAGCTGGACAGAGTGAAGAGACTATAAATGACTGTTATCAAGCTGGACAGAGTGAAGAGACTATAAATGACTGTTATCAAGCTGGACAGTGAAGAGACTATAGATGACTTATCAAGCTGGACAGAGTGAGGAGACTATTAAAGACTGTTATCAAGCTGGACAGTGAAGAGACTATACATTTCTGTTATCAAGCTGGACACAGTGAAGAGACTATACATGACTTATCAAGCTGAACAGAGTGAAGAGACTATAAATGACTGTTATCTAGCTGGACAGAGTGAAGAGATTATAAATGACTGGTATCTAGCTGGACAGAGTGAAGAGACTATAAATGACTGTTATCAAGCTGGACAGAGTGAAGAGACTATTAAAGACTGTTATCAAGCTGGACAGAGTGAAGAGACTATAAATGCCTCTTATCAAGCTGGACAGTGAAGAGACTATAAATGACTGTTATCAAGCTGGACAGAGTGAAGAGACTATACATGACTGTTATCAAGCTGGACAGTGAAGAGACTATAAATGACTGTTATCAATCTGGACAGAGTGAAGAGACTATTATCAAGCTGGACACAGTGAAGAGACTATAAATGACTGTTATCAAGCTGGACAGAGTGAAGAGACTATAAATGCCTCTTATCAAGCTGGACAGTGAAGAGACTATAAATGACTGTTATCAAGCTGGACAGAGTGAAGAGACTATCAATGACTGTTATCAAGCTGGACAGAGTGAAGAGACTATAAATGCCTCTTATCAAGCTGGACAGTGAAGAGACTATAAATGACTGTTATCAAGCTGGACAGTGAAGAGACTATAGATGACTTATCAAGCTGGACAGTGAAGAGACTATAAATGACTGTTATCAAGCTGGACAGAGTGAAGAGACTATGAATGACTGTTATCTAGCTGGACAGAGTGAAGAGACTATAAATGACTGTTATCAAGCTGGAGAGAGTGAAGATACTATAAATGACTGTTATCAAGCTGGACAGAGTGAAGAGACTATAAATGACTGTTATCAAGCTGGACAGAGTGAAGAGACTATAAATGACTGTTATCAAGCTGGACAGTGAAGAGACTATAGATGACTTATCAAGCTGGACAGAGTGAGGAGACTATTAAAGACTGTTATCAAGCTGGACAGTGAAGAGACTATAAATGACTGTTATCAAGCTGGACACAGTGAAGAGACTATACATTTCTGTTATCAAGCTGGACACAGTGAAGAGACTATACATGACTTATCAAGCTGAACAGAGTGAAGAGACTATAAATGACTGTTATCTAGCTGGACAGAGTGAAGAGATTATAAATGACTGGTATCTAGCTGGACAGAGTGAAGAGACTATAAATGACTGTTATCAAGCTGGACAGAGTGAAGAGACTATTAAAGACTGTTATCAAGCTGGACAGAGTGAAGAGACTATAAATGCCTCTTATCAAGCCGGACAGTGAAGAGACTATAAATGACTGTTATCAAGCTGGACAGAGTGAAGAGACTATACATGACTGTTATCAAGCTGGACAGTGAAGAGACTATAAATGACTGTTATCAATCTGGACAGAGTGAAGAGACTGTTATCAAGCTGGACACAGTGAAGAGACTATAAATGACTGTTATCAAGCTGGACAGAGTGAAGAGACTATAAATGCCTCTTATCAAGCTGGACAGTGATGAGACTATAAATGACTGTTATCAAGCTGGACAGTGAAGAGACTATAAATGACTGTCATCAAGCTGGTCAGTGAAGAGACTATAGATGACTTATCAAGCTGGACAGTGAAGAGACTATAAATGACTGTTATCAAGCTGGACAGAATGAAGAGACTATAAATGACAGTTATCTAGCTGGACAGAGTGAAGAGACTATAAATGACTGTTATCAAGCTGGACAGAGTGAAGATACTATAAATTACTGTTATCAAGCTGGACAGAGTGAAGAGACTATACATGACTGTTATCAAGCTGGACAGTGAAGAGACTATAAATGACTTATCAAGCTGGACACAGTGAAGAGACTATAAATGTCTGTTATCAAGCTGGACACAGTGAAGAGACTATACATGACTTATCAAGCTGAACAGAGTGAAGAGACTATAAATGACTGTTACCTAGCTGGACAGAGTGAAGAGATTATAAATGACTGGTATCTAGCTGGACAGAGTGAAGAGACTATAAATGACTGTTATCAAGCTGGACAGTGAAGAGACTATAAAGGACTGTTATCAAGCTGGACAGAGTGAAGAGACTATAAATGACTGTTATCAAGCTGGACAGAGTGAAGAGACTATAAATGACTGTTATCAAGCTGGACAGAGTGAAGAGACTATAAATGACTGTTATCAAGCTGGACAGAGTGAAGAGACTATAAATTACTGTTATCAAGCTGGAGAGAGTGAAGAGACTATAAATGACTGTTATCAAGCTGGACAGAGTGAAGAGACTATAAATGACTGTTATCTAGCTGGACAGAGTGAAGAGACTATAAATGACTGTTATCAAGCTGGACAGAGTGAAGATACTATAAATGACTGTTATCAAGCTGGACAGAGTGAAGAGACTATAAATGACTGTTATCAAGCTGGACAGAGTGAAGAGACTATAAATGACTGTTATCAAGCTGGACAGTGAAGAGACTATAGATGACTTATCAAGCTGGACAGAGTGAGGAGACTATTAAAGACTGTTATCAAGCTGGACAGTGAAGAGACTATACATTTCTGTTATCAAGCTGGACACAGTGAAGAGACTATACATGACTTATCAAGCTGAACAGAGTGAAGAGACTATAAATGACTGTTATCTAGCTGGACAGAGTGAAGAGATTATAAATGACTGGTATCTAGCTGGACAGAGTGAAGAGACTATAAATGACTGTTATCAAGCTGGACAGAGTGAAGAGACTATTAAAGACTGTTATCAAGCTGGACAGAGTGAAGAGACTATAAATGCCTCTTATCAAGCTGGACAGTGAAGAGACTATAAATGACTGTTATCAAGCTGGACAGAGTGAAGAGACTATACATGACTGTTATCAAGCTGGACAGTGAAGAGACTATAAATGACTGTTATCAATCTGGACAGAGTGAAGAGACTATTATCAAGCTGGACACAGTGAAGAGACTATAAATGACTGTTATCAAGCTGGACAGAGTGAAGAGACTATAAATGCCTCTTATCAAGCTGGACAGTGAAGAGACTATAAATGACTGTTATCAAGCTGGACAGAGTGAAGAGACTATCAATGACTGTTATCAAGCTGGACAGAGTGAAGAGACTATAAATGCCTCTTATCAAGCTGGACAGTGAAGAGACTATAAATGACTGTTATCAAGCTGGACAGTGAAGAGACTATAGATGACTTATCAAGCTGGACAGTGAAGAGACTATAAATGACTGTTATCAAGCTGGACAGAGTGAAGAGACTATGAATGACTGTTATCTAGCTGGACAGAGTGAAGAGACTATAAATGACTGTTATCAAGCTGGAGAGAGTGAAGATACTATAAATGACTGTTATCAAGCTGGACAGAGTGAAGAGACTATAAATGACTGTTATCAAGCTGGACAGAGTGAAGAGACTATAAATGACTGTTATCAAGCTGGACAGTGAAGAGACTATAGATGACTTATCAAGCTGGACAGAGTGAGGAGACTATTAAAGACTGTTATCAAGCTGGACAGTGAAGAGACTATAAATGACTGTTATCAAGCTGGACACAGTGAAGAGACTATACATTTCTGTTATCAAGCTGGACACAGTGAAGAGACTATACATGACTTATCAAGCTGAACAGAGTGAAGAGACTATAAATGACTGTTATCTAGCTGGACAGAGTGAAGAGATTATAAATGACTGGTATCTAGCTGGACAGAGTGAAGAGACTATAAATGACTGTTATCAAGCTGGACAGAGTGAAGAGACTATTAAAGACTGTTATCAAGCTGGACAGAGTGAAGAGACTATAAATGCCTCTTATCAAGCCGGACAGTGAAGAGACTATAAATGACTGTTATCAAGCTGGACAGAGTGAAGAGACTATACATGACTGTTATCAAGCTGGACAGTGAAGAGACTATAAATGACTGTTATCAATCTGGACAGAGTGAAGAGACTGTTATCAAGCTGGACACAGTGAAGAGACTATAAATGACTGTTATCAAGCTGGACAGAGTGAAGAGACTATAAATGCCTCTTATCAAGCTGGACAGTGATGAGACTATAAATGACTGTTATCAAGCTGGACAGTGAAGAGACTATAAATGACTGTCATCAAGCTGGTCAGTGAAGAGACTATAGATGACTTATCAAGCTGGACAGTGAAGAGACTATAAATGACTGTTATCAAGCTGGACAGAATGAAGAGACTATAAATGACAGTTATCTAGCTGGACAGAGTGAAGAGACTATAAATGACTGTTATCAAGCTGGACAGAGTGAAGATACTATAAATTACTGTTATCAAGCTGGACAGAGTGAAGAGACTATACATGACTGTTATCAAGCTGGACAGTGAAGAGACTATAAATGACTTATCAAGCTGGACACAGTGAAGAGACTATAAATGTCTGTTATCAAGCTGGACACAGTGAAGAGACTATACATGACTTATCAAGCTGAACAGAGTGAAGAGACTATAAATGACTGTTACCTAGCTGGACAGAGTGAAGAGATTATAAATGACTGGTATCTAGCTGGACAGAGTGAAGAGACTATAAATGACTGTTATCAAGCTGGACAGTGAAGAGACTATAAAGGACTGTTATCAAGCTGGACAGAGTGAAGAGACTATAAATGACTGTTATCAAGCTGGACAGAGTGAAGAGACTATAAATGACTGTTATCAAGCTGGACAGAGTGAAGAGACTATAAATGACTGTTATCAAGCTGGACAGAGTGAAGAGACTATAAATTACTGTTATCAAGCTGGAGAGAGTGAAGAGACTATAAATGACTGTTATCAAGCTGGACAGAGTGAAGAGACTATAAATGACTGTTATCTAGCTGGACAGAGTGAAGAGACTATAAATGACTGTTATCAAGCTGGACAGAGTGAAGATACTATAAATGACTGTTATCAAGCTGGACAGAGTGAAGAGACTATAAATGACTGTTATCAAGCTGGACAGAGTGAAGAGACTATAAATGACTGTTATCAAGCTGGACAGTGAAGAGACTATAGATGACTTATCAAGCTGGACAGAGTGAGGAGACTATTAAAGACTGTTATCAAGCTGGACAGTGAAGAGACTATACATTTCTGTTATCAAGCTGGACACAGTGAAGAGACTATACATGACTTATCAAGCTGAACAGAGTGAAGAGACTATAAATGACTGTTATCTAGCTGGACAGAGTGAAGAGATTATAAATGACTGGTATCTAGCTGGACAGAGTGAAGAGACTATAAATGACTGTTATCAAGCTGGACAGAGTGAAGAGACTATTAAAGACTGTTATCAAGCTGGACAGAGTGAAGAGACTATAAATGCCTCTTATCAAGCCGGACAGTGAAGAGACTATAAATGACTGTTATCAAGCTGGACAGAGTGAAGAGACTATACATGACTGTTATCAAGCTGGACAGTGAAGAGACTATAAATGACTGTTATCAATCTGGACAGAGTGAAGAGACTGTTATCAAGCTGGACACAGTGAAGAGACTATAAATGACTGTTATCAAGCTGGACAGAGTGAAGAGACTATAAATGCCTCTTATCAAGCTGGACAGTGATGAGACTATAAATGACTGTTATCAAGCTGGACAGTGAAGAGACTATAAATGACTGTTATCAAGCTGGTCAGTGAAGAGACTATAGATGACTTATCAAGCTGGACAGTGAAGAGACTATAAATGACTGTTATCAAGCTGGACAGAATGAAGAGACTATAAATGACAGTTATCTATCTGGACAGAGTGAAGAGACTATAAATGACTGTTATCAAGCTGGACAGAGTAAAGATACTATAAATTACTGTTATCAAGCTGGACAGAGTGAAGAGACTATACATGACTGTTATCAAGCTGGACAGTGAAGAGACTATAAATGACTTATCAAGCTGGACACAGTGAAGAGACTATAAATGTCTGTTATCAAGCTGGACACAGTGAAGAGACTATACATGACTTATCAAGCTGAACAGAGTGAAGAGACTATAAATGACTGTTATCTAGCTGGACAGAGTGAAGAGATTATAAATGACTGGTATCTAGCTGGACAGAGTGAAGAGACTATAAATGACTGTTATCAAGCTGGACAGAGTGAAGAGACTATTAAAGACTGTTATCAAGCTGGACAGAGTGAAGAGACTATAAATGCCTCTTATCAAGCTGGACAGTGAAGAGACTATAAATGACTGTTATCAAGCTGGACAGAGTGAAGAGACTATACATGACTGTTATCAAGCTGGACAGTGAAGAGACTATAAATGACTGTTATCAATCTGGACAGAGTGAAGAGACTATTATCAAGCTGGACACAGTGAAGAGACTATAAATGACTGTTATCAAGCTGGACAGAGTGAAGAGACTATAAATGCCTCTTATCAAGCTGGACAGTGAAGAGACTATAAATGACTGTTATCAAGCTGGACAGAGTGAAGAGACTATCAATGACTGTTATCAAGCTGGACAGAGTGAAGAGACTATAAATGCCTCTTATCAAGCTGGACAGTGAAGAGACTATAAATGACTGTTATCAAGCTGGACAGTGAAGAGACTATAGATGACTTATCAAGCTGGACAGTGAAGAGACTATAAATGACTGTTATCAAGCTGGACAGAGTGAAGAGACTATGAATGACTGTTATCTAGCTGGACAGAGTGAAGAGACTATAAATGACTGTTATCAAGCTGGAGAGAGTGAAGATACTATAAATGACTGTTATCAAGCTGGACAGAGTGAAGAGACTATAAATGACTGTTATCAAGCTGGACAGAGTGAAGAGACTATAAATGACTGTTATCAAGCTGGACAGAGTGAAGAGACTATCAATGACTGTTATCAAGCTGGACAGAGTGAAGAGACTATAAATGCCTCTTATCAAGCTGGACAGTGAAGAGACTATAAATGACTGTTATCAAGCTGGACAGTGAAGAGACTATAGATGACTTATCAAGCTGGACAGTGAAGAGACTATAAATGACTGTTATCAAGCTGGACAGAGTGAAGAGACTATGAATGACTGTTATCTAGCTGGACAGAGTGAAGAGACTATAAATGACTGTTATCAAGCTGGAGAGAGTGAAGATACTATAAATGACTGTTATCAAGCTGGACAGAGTGAAGAGACTATAAATGACTGTTATCAAGCTGGACAGAGTGAAGAGACTATAAATGACTGTTATCAAGCTGGACAGTGAAGAGACTATAGATGACTTATCAAGCTGGACAGAGTGAGGAGACTATTAAAGACTGTTATCAAGCTGGACAGTGAAGAGACTATAAATGACTGTTATCAAGCTGGACACAGTGAAGAGACTATACATTTCTGTTATCAAGCTGGACACAGTGAAGAGACTATACATGACTTATCAAGCTGAACAGAGTGAAGAGACTATAAATGACTGTTATCTAGCTGGACAGAGTGAAGAGATTATAAATGACTGGTATCTAGCTGGACAGAGTGAAGAGACTATAAATGACTGTTATCAAGCTGGACAGAGTGAAGAGACTATTAAAGACTGTTATCAAGCTGGACAGAGTGAAGAGACTATAAATGCCTCTTATCAAGCCGGACAGTGAAGAGACTATAAATGACTGTTATCAAGCTGGACAGAGTGAAGAGACTATACATGACTGTTATCAAGCTGGACAGTGAAGAGACTATAAATGACTGTTATCAATCTGGACAGAGTGAAGAGACTGTTATCAAGCTGGACACAGTGAAGAGACTATAAATGACTGTTATCAAGCTGGACAGAGTGAAGAGACTATAAATGCCTCTTATCAAGCTGGACAGTGATGAGACTATAAATGACTGTTATCAAGCTGGACAGTGAAGAGACTATAAATGACTGTCATCAAGCTGGTCAGTGAAGAGACTATAGATGACTTATCAAGCTGGACAGTGAAGAGACTATAAATGACTGTTATCAAGCTGGACAGAATGAAGAGACTATAAATGACAGTTATCTAGCTGGACAGAGTGAAGAGACTATAAATGACTGTTATCAAGCTGGACAGAGTGAAGATACTATAAATTACTGTTATCAAGCTGGACAGAGTGAAGAGACTATACATGACTGTTATCAAGCTGGACAGTGAAGAGACTATAAATGACTTATCAAGCTGGACACAGTGAAGAGACTATAAATGTCTGTTATCAAGCTGGACACAGTGAAGAGACTATACATGACTTATCAAGCTGAACAGAGTGAAGAGACTATAAATGACTGTTACCTAGCTGGACAGAGTGAAGAGATTATAAATGACTGGTATCTAGCTGGACAGAGTGAAGAGACTATAAATGACTGTTATCAAGCTGGACAGTGAAGAGACTATAAAGGACTGTTATCAAGCTGGACAGAGTGAAGAGACTATAAATGACTGTTATCAAGCTGGACAGAGTGAAGAGACTATAAATGACTGTTATCAAGCTGGACAGAGTGAAGAGACTATAAATGACTGTTATCAAGCTGGACAGAGTGAAGAGACTATAAATTACTGTTATCAAGCTGGAGAGAGTGAAGAGACTATAAATGACTGTTATCAAGCTGGACAGAGTGAAGAGACTATAAATGACTGTTATCTAGCTGGACAGAGTGAAGAGACTATAAATGACTGTTATCAAGCTGGACAGAGTGAAGATACTATAAATGACTGTTATCAAGCTGGACAGAGTGAAGAGACTATAAATGACTGTTATCAAGCTGGACAGAGTGAAGAGACTATAAATGACTGTTATCAAGCTGGACAGTGAAGAGACTATAGATGACTTATCAAGCTGGACAGAGTGAGGAGACTATTAAAGACTGTTATCAAGCTGGACAGTGAAGAGACTATACATTTCTGTTATCAAGCTGGACACAGTGAAGAGACTATACATGACTTATCAAGCTGAACAGAGTGAAGAGACTATAAATGACTGTTATCTAGCTGGACAGAGTGAAGAGATTATAAATGACTGGTATCTAGCTGGACAGAGTGAAGAGACTATAAATGACTGTTATCAAGCTGGACAGAGTGAAGAGACTATTAAAGACTGTTATCAAGCTGGACAGAGTGAAGAGACTATAAATGCCTCTTATCAAGCCGGACAGTGAAGAGACTATAAATGACTGTTATCAAGCTGGACAGAGTGAAGAGACTATACATGACTGTTATCAAGCTGGACAGTGAAGAGACTATAAATGACTGTTATCAATCTGGACAGAGTGAAGAGACTGTTATCAAGCTGGACACAGTGAAGAGACTATAAATGACTGTTATCAAGCTGGACAGAGTGAAGAGACTATAAATGCCTCTTATCAAGCTGGACAGTGATGAGACTATAAATGACTGTTATCAAGCTGGACAGTGAAGAGACTATAAATGACTGTTATCAAGCTGGTCAGTGAAGAGACTATAGATGACTTATCAAGCTGGACAGTGAAGAGACTATAAATGACTGTTATCAAGCTGGACAGAATGAAGAGACTATAAATGACAGTTATCTATCTGGACAGAGTGAAGAGACTATAAATGACTGTTATCAAGCTGGACAGAGTAAAGATACTATAAATTACTGTTATCAAGCTGGACAGAGTGAAGAGACTATACATGACTGTTATCAAGCTGGACAGTGAAGAGACTATAAATGACTTATCAAGCTGGACACAGTGAAGAGACTATAAATGTCTGTTATCAAGCTGGACACAGTGAAGAGACTATACATGACTTATCAAGCTGAACAGAGTGAAGAGACTATAAATGACTGTTATCTAGCTGGACAGAGTGAAGAGATTATAAATGACTGGTATCTAGCTGGACAGAGTGAAGAGACTATAAATGACTGTTATCAAGCTGGACAGAGTGAAGAGACTATTAAAGACTGTTATCAAGCTGGACAGAGTGAAGAGACTATAAATGCCTCTTATCAAGCTGGACAGTGAAGAGACTATAAATGACTGTTATCAAGCTGGACAGAGTGAAGAGACTATACATGACTGTTATCAAGCTGGACAGTGAAGAGACTATAAATGACTGTTATCAATCTGGACAGAGTGAAGAGACTATTATCAAGCTGGACACAGTGAAGAGACTATAAATGACTGTTATCAAGCTGGACAGAGTGAAGAGACTATAAATGCCTCTTATCAAGCTGGACAGTGAAGAGACTATAAATGACTGTTATCAAGCTGGACAGAGTGAAGAGACTATCAATGACTGTTATCAAGCTGGACAGAGTGAAGAGACTATAAATGCCTCTTATCAAGCTGGACAGTGAAGAGACTATAAATGACTGTTATCAAGCTGGACAGTGAAGAGACTATAGATGACTTATCAAGCTGGACAGTGAAGAGACTATAAATGACTGTTATCAAGCTGGACAGAGTGAAGAGACTATGAATGACTGTTATCTAGCTGGACAGAGTGAAGAGACTATAAATGACTGTTATCAAGCTGGAGAGAGTGAAGATACTATAAATGACTGTTATCAAGCTGGACAGAGTGAAGAGACTATAAATGACTGTTATCAAGCTGGACAGAGTGAAGAGACTATAAATGACTGTTATCAAGCTGGACAGTGAAGAGACTATAGATGACTTATCAAGCTGGACAGATTGAGGAGACTATTAAAGACTGTTATCAAGCTGGACAGTGAAGAGACTATAAATGACTGTTATCAAGCTGGACACAGTGAAGAGACTATACATTTCTGTTATCAAGCTGGACACAGTGAAGAGACTATACATGACTTATCAAGCTGAACAGAGTGAAGAGACTATAAATGACTGTTATCTAGCTGGACAGAGTGAAGAGATTATAAATGACTGGTATCTAGCTGGACAGAGTGAAGAGACTATAAATGACTGTTATCAAGCTGGACAGAGTGAAGAGACTATTAAAGACTGTTATCAAGCTGGACAGAGTGAAGAGACTATAAATGCCTCTTATCAAGCCGGACAGTGAAGAGACTATAAATGACTGTTATCAAGCTGGACAGAGTGAAGAGACTATACATGACTGTTATCAAGCTGGACAGTGAAGAGACTATAAATGACTGTTATCAATCTGGACAGAGTGAAGAGACTGTTATCAAGCTGGACACAGTGAAGAGACTATAAATGACTGTTATCAAGCTGGACAGAGTGAAGAGACTATAAATGCCTCTTATCAAGCTGGACAGTGATGAGACTATAAATGACTGTTATCAAGCTGGACAGTGAAGAGACTATAAATGACTGTCATCAAGCTGGTCAGTGAAGAGACTATAGATGACTTATCAAGCTGGACAGTGAAGAGACTATAAATGACTGTTATCAAGCTGGACAGAATGAAGAGACTATAAATGACAGTTATCTAGCTGGACAGAGTGAAGAGACTATAAATGACTGTTATCAAGCTGGACAGAGTGAAGATACTATAAATTACTGTTATCAAGCTGGACAGAGTGAAGAGACTATACATGACTGTTATCAAGCTGGACAGTGAAGAGACTATAAATGACTTATCAAGCTGGACACAGTGAAGAGACTATAAATGTCTGTTATCAAGCTGGACACAGTGAAGAGACTATACATGACTTATCAAGCTGAACAGAGTGAAGAGACTATAAATGACTGTTACCTAGCTGGACAGAGTGAAGAGATTATAAATGACTGGTATCTAGCTGGACAGAGTGAAGAGACTATAAATGACTGTTATCAAGCTGGACAGAGTGAAGAGACTATTAAAGACTGTTATCAAGCTGGACAGAGTGAAGAGACTATAAATGCCTCTTATCAAGCTGGACAGTGAAGAGACTATAAATGACTGTTATCAAGCTGGACAGAGTGAAGAGACTATACATGACTGTTATCAAGCTGGACAGTGAAGAGACTATAAATGACTGTTATCAATCTGGACAGAGTGAAGAGACTATTATCAAGCTGGACACAGTGAAGAGACTATAAATGACTGTTATCAAGCTGGACAGAGTGAAGAGACTATAAATGCCTCTTATCAAGCTGGACAGTGAAGAGACTATAAATGACTGTTATCAAGCTGGACAGAGTGAAGAGACTATCAATGACTGTTATCAAGCTGGACAGAGTGAAGAGACTATAAATGCCTCTTATCAAGCTGGACAGTGAAGAGACTATAAATGACTGTTATCAACCTGGACAGTGAAGAGACTATAGATGACTTATCAAGCTGGACAGTGAAGAGACTATAAATGACTGTTATCAAGCTGGACAGAGTGAAGAGACTATGAATGACTGTTATCTAGCTGGACAGAGTGAAGAGACTATAAATGACTGTTATCAAGCTGGAGAGAGTGAAGAGACTATTATCAAGCTGGACACAGTGAAGAGACTATAAATGACTGTTATCAAGCTGGACAGAGTGAAGAGACTATAAATGCCTCTTATCAAGCTGGACAGTGAAGAGACTATAAATGACTGTTATCAAGCTGGACAGAGTGAAGAGACTATCAATGACTGTTATCAAGCTGGACAGAGTGAAGAGACTATAAATGCCTCTTATCAAGCTGGACAGTGAAGAGACTATAAATGACTGTTATCAAGCTGGACAGTGAAGAGACTATAGATGACTTATCAAGCTGGACAGTGAAGAGACTATAAATGACTGTTATCAAGCTGGACAGAGTGAAGAGACTATGAATGACTGTTATCTAGCTGGACAGAGTGAAGAGACTATAAATGACTGTTATCAAGCTGGAGAGAGTGAAGATACTATAAATGACTGTTATCAAGCTGGACAGAGTGAAGAGACTATAAATGACTGTTATCAAGCTGGACAGAGTGAAGAGACTATAAATGACTGTTATCAAGCTGGACAGTGAAGAGACTATAGATGACTTATCAAGCTGGACAGAGTGAGGAGACTATTAAAGACTGTTATCAAGCTGGACAGTGAAGAGACTATAAATGACTGTTATCAAGCTGGACACAGTGAAGAGACTATACATTTCTGTTATCAAGCTGGACACAGTGAAGAGACTATACATGACTTATCAAGCTGAACAGAGTGAAGAGACTATAAATGACTGTTATCTAGCTGGACAGAGTGAAGAGATTATAAATGACTGGTATCTAGCTGGACAGAGTGAAGAGACTATAAATGACTGTTATCAAGCTGGACAGAGTGAAGAGACTATTAAAGACTGTTATCAAGCTGGACAGAGTGAAGAGACTATAAATGCCTCTTATCAAGCCGGACAGTGAAGAGACTATAAATGACTGTTATCAAGCTGGACAGAGTGAAGAGACTATACATGACTGTTATCAAGCTGGACAGTGAAGAGACTATAAATGACTGTTATCAATCTGGACAGAGTGAAGAGACTGTTATCAAGCTGGACACAGTGAAGAGACTATAAATGACTGTTATCAAGCTGGACAGAGTGAAGAGACTATAAATGCCTCTTATCAAGCTGGACAGTGATGAGACTATAAATGACTGTTATCAAGCTGGACAGTGAAGAGACTATAAATGACTGTTATCAAGCTGGTCAGTGAAGAGACTATAGATGACTTATCAAGCTGGACAGTGAAGAGACTATAAATGACTGTTATCAAGCTGGACAGAATGAAGAGACTATAAATGACAGTTATCTAGCTGGACAGAGTGAAGAGACTATAAATGACTGTTATCAAGCTGGACAGAGTGAAGATACTATAAATTACTGTTATCAAGCTGGACAGAGTGAAGAGACTATACATGACTGTTATCAAGCTGGACAGTGAAGAGACTATAAATGACTTATCAAGCTGGACACAGTGAAGAGACTATAAATGTCTGTTATCAAGCTGGACACAGTGAAGAGACTATACATGACTTATCAAGCTGAACAGAGTGAAGAGACTATAAATGACTGTTACCTAGCTGGACAGAGTGAAGAGATTATAAATGACTGGTATCTAGCTGGACAGAGTGAAGAGACTATAAATGACTGTTATCAAGCTGGACAGAGTGAAGAGACTATTAAAGACTGTTATCAAGCTGGACAGAGTGAAGAGACTATAAATGCCTCTTATCAAGCTGGACAGTGAAGAGACTATAAATGACTGTTATCAAGCTGGACAGAGTGAAGAGACTATACATGACTGTTATCAAGCTGGACAGTGAAGAGACTATAAATGACTGTTATCAATCTGGACAGAGTGAAGAGACTATTATCAAGCTGGACACAGTGAAGAGACTATAAATGACTGTTATCAAGCTGGACAGAGTGAAGAGACTATAAATGCCTCTTATCAAGCTGGACAGTGAAGAGACTATAAATGACTGTTATCAAGCTGGACAGAGTGAAGAGACTATCAATGACTGTTATCAAGCTGGACAGAGTGAAGAGACTATAAATGCCTCTTATCAAGCTGGACAGTGAAGAGACTATAAATGACTGTTATCAAGCTGGACAGTGAAGAGACTATAGATGACTTATCAAGCTGGACAGTTAAGAGACTATAAATGACTGTTATCAAGCTGGACAGAGTGAAGAGACTATGAATGACTGTTATCTAGCTGGACAGAGTGAAGAGACTATAAATGACTGTTATCAAGCTGGAGAGAGTGAAGATACTATAAATTACTGTTATCAAGCTGGACAGAGTGAAGTGACTATAAATGACTGTTATCAAGCTGGACAGAGTGAAGAGACTATAAATGACTGTTATCAAGCTGGACAGTGAAGAGACTATAGATGACTTATCAAGCTGGACAGAGTGAGGAGACTATAAATGAGTTATCAAGCTGGACAGAGTGAAGAGACTATAAATGACTGTTATCAAGCTGGACACAGTGAAGAGACTATAAATGTCTGTATCAAGCTGGACACAGTGAAGAGACTATAAATGCCTCTTATCAAGCTGGACAGTGAAGAGACTATAAATGACTGTTATCAAGCTGGACAGTGAAGAGACTATAGATGACTTATCAAGCTGGACAGTGAAGAGACTATAAATGACTGTTATCAAGCTGGACAGAGTGAAGAGACTATGAATGACTGTTATCTAGCTGGACAAAGTGAAGAGACTATAAATGACTGTTATCAAGCTGGAGAGAGTGAAGATACTATAAATTACTGTTATCAAGCTGGACAGAGTGAAGTGACTATAAATGACTGTTATCAAGCTGGACAGAGTGAAGAGTCTATAAATGACTGTTATCAAGCTGGACAGTGAAGAGACTATAGATGACTTATCAAGCTGGACAGAGTGAGGAGAATATAAATGAGTTATCAAGCTGGACAGAGTGAAGAGACTATAAATGACTGTTATCAATCTGGACAGAGTGAAGAGACTATTATCAAGCTGGACACAGTGAAGAGACTATAAATGACTGTTATCAAGCTGGACAGAGTGAAGAGACTATAAATGCCTCTTATCAAGCTGGACAGCGAAGAGACTATAAATGACTGTTATCAAGCTGGACAGAGTGAAGAGACTATCAATGACTGTTATCAAGCTGCACAGAGTGAAGAGACTATAAATGCCTCTTATCAAGCTGGACAGTGAAGAGACTATAAATGACTGTTATCAAGCTGGACAGTGAAGAGACTATAGATGACTTATCAAGCTGGACAGTGAAGAGACTATAAATGACTGTTATCAAGCTGGACAGAGTGAAGAGACTATGAATGACTGTTATCTAGCTGGACAGAGTGAAGAGACTATAAATGACTGTTATCAAGCTGGAGAGAGTGAAGATAGTATAAATTACTGTTATCAAGCTGGACAGAGTGAAGTGACTATAAATGACTGTTATCAAGCTGGACAGAGTGAAGAGACTATAAATGACTGTTATCAAGCTGGACAGTGAAGAGACTATAGATGACTTATCAAGCTGGACAGAGTGAGGAGACTATAAATGAGTTATCAAGCTGGACAGAGTGAAGAGACTATAAATGACTGTTATCAAGCTGGACACAGTGAAGAGACTATAAATGTCTGTATCAAGCTGGACACAGTGAAGAGACTATACATGACTTATCAAGCTGAACAGAGTGAAGAGACTATAAATGACTGTTATCTAGCTGGACAGAGTGAAGAGATTATAAATGACTGTTATCTAGCTGGACAGAGTGAAGAGACTATAAATGACTGTTATCAAGCAGGACAGAGTGAAGAGACTATAAATCCCTCTTATCAAGCTGGACAGTGAAGAGACTATAAATGACTGTTATCAAGCTGGACAGTGAAGAGACTATAAATGACTGTTATCAAGCTGGACAGAGTGAAGAGACTATACATGACTGTTATCAAGCTGGACAGTGATGTGACTATAAATGACTGTTATCAATCTGGACAGAGTGAAGAGACTATTATCAAGCTGGACACAGTGAAGAGACTATAAATGACTGTTATCAAGCTGGACAGAGTGAAGAGACTATAAATGCCTCTTATCAAGCTGGACAGTGAAGAGACTATAAATGACTGTTATCAAGCTGGACAGAGTGAAGAGACTATCAATGACTGTTATCAAGCTGGACAGAGTGAAGAGACTATAAATGCCTCTTATCAAGCTGGACAGTGAAGAGACTATAAATGACTGTTATCAAGCTGGACAGTGAAGAGACTATAGATGACTTATCAAGCTGGACAGTGAAGAGACCATAAATGACTGTTATCAAGCTGGACAGAGTGAAGAGACTATGAATGACTGTTATCTAGCTGGACAGAGTGAAGAGACTATAAATGACTGTTATCAAGCTGGAGAGAGTGAAGATACTATAAATTACTGTTATCAAGCTGGACAGAGTGAAGTGACTATAAATGACTGTTATCAAGCTGGACAGAGTGAAGAGACTATAAATGACTGTTATCAAGCTGGACAGTGAAGAGACTATAGATGACTTATCAAGCTGGACAGAGTGAGGAGACTATAAATGAGTTATCAAGCTGGACAGAGTGAAGAGACTATAAATGACTGTTATCAAGCTGGACACAGTGAAGAGACTATAAATGTCTGTATCAAGCTGGACACAGTGAAGAGACTATAAATGCCTCTTATCAAGCTGGACAGTGAAGAGACTATAAATGACTGTTATCAAGCTGGACAGTGAAGAGACTATAGATGACTTATCAAGCTGGACAGTGAAGAGACTATAAATGACTGTTATCAAGCTGGACAGAGTGAAGAGACTATGAATGACTGTTATCTAGCTGGACAAAGTGAAGAGACTATAAATGACTGTTATCAAGCTGGAGAGAGTGAAGATACTATAAATTACTGTTATCAAGCTGGACAGAGTGAAGTGACTATAAATGACTGTTATCAAGCTGGACAGAGTGAAGAGACTATAAATGACTGTTATCAAGCTGGACAGTGAAGAGACTATAGATGACTTATCAAGCTGGACAGTGTGAGGAGACTTTAAATGAGTTATAAAGCTGGACAGAGTGAAGAGACTATAAATGACTGTTATCAAGCTGGACACAGTGAAGAGACTATAAATGTCTGTATCAAGCTGGACACAGTGAAGAGACTATACATGACTTATCAAGCTGAACAGAGTGAAGAGACTATAAATGACTGTTATCTAGCTGGACAGAGTGAAGAGATTATAAATGACTGTTATCTAGCTGGACAGAGTGAAGAGACTATAAATGACTGTTATCAAGCAGGACAGAGTGAAGAGACTATAAATCCCTCTTATCAAGCTGGACAGTGAAGAGACTATAAATGACTGTTATCAAGCTGGACAGTGAAGAGACTATAAATGACTGTTATCAAGCTGGACAGAGTGAAGAGACTATACATGACTGTTATCAAGCTGGACAGTGATGTGACTATAAATGACTGTTATCAATCTGGACAGAGTGAAGAGACTATTATCAAGCTGGACACAGTGAAGAGACTATAAATGACTGTTATCAAGCTGGACAGAGTGAAGAGACTATAAATGCCTCTTATCAAGCTGGACAGTGAAGAGACTATAAATGACTGTTATCAAGCTGGACAGAGTGAAGAGACTATCAATGACTGTTATCAAGCTGGACAGAGTGAAGAGACTATAAATGCCTCTTATCAAGCTGGACAGTGAAGAGACTATAAATGACTGTTATCAAGCTGGACAGTGAAGAGACTATAGATGACTTATCAAGCTGGACAGTGAAGAGACCATAAATGACTGTTATCAAGCTGGACAGAGTGAAGAGACTATGAATGACTGTTATCTAGCTGGACAGAGTGAAGAGACTATAAATGACTGTTATCAAGCTGGAGAGAGTGAAGATACTATAAATTACTGTTATCAAGCTGGACAGAGTGAAGTGACTATAAATGACTGTTATCAAGCTGGACAGAGTGAAGAGACTATAAATGACTGTTATCAAGCTGGACAGTGAAGAGACTATAGATGACTTATCAAGCTGGACAGAGTGAGGAGACTATAAATGAGTTATCAAGCTGGACAGAGTGAAGAGACTATAAATGACTGTTATCAAGCTGGACACAGTGAAGAGACTATAAATGTCTGTATCAAGCTGGACACAGTGAAGAGACTATAAATGCCTCTTATCAAGCTGGACAGTGAAGAGACTATAAATGACTGTTATCAAGCTGGACAGTGAAGAGACTATAGATGACTTATCAAGCTGGACAGTGAAGAGACTATAAATGACTGTTATCAAGCTGGACAGAGTGAAGAGACTATGAATGACTGTTATCTAGCTGGACAAAGTGAAGAGACTATAAATGACTGTTATCAAGCTGGAGAGAGTGAAGATACTATAAATTACTGTTATCAAGCTGGACAGAGTGAAGTGACTATAAATGACTGTTATCAAGCTGGACAGAGTGAAGAGACTATAAATGACTGTTATCAAGCTGGACACAGTGAAGAGACTATAAATGTCTGTATCAAGCTGGACACAGTGAAGAGACTATAAATGCCTCTTATCAAGCTGGACAGTGAAGAGACTATAAATGACTGTTATCAAGCTGGACAGTGAAGAGACTATAGATGACTTATCAAGCTGGACAGTGAAGAGACTATAAATGACTGTTATCAAGCTGGACAGAGTGAAGAGACTATGAATGACTGTTATCTAGCTGGACAAAGTGAAGAGACTATAAATGACTGTTATCAAGCTGGAGAGAGTGAAGATACTATAAATTACTGTTATCAAGCTGGACAGAGTGAAGTGACTATAAATGACTGTTATCAAGCTGGACAGAGTGAAGAGACTATAAATGACTGTTATCAAGCTGGACAGTGAAGAGACTATAGATGACTTATCAAGCTGGACAGAGTGAGGAGACTATAAATGAGTTATCAAGCTGGACAGAGTGAAGAGACTATAAATGACTGTTATCAATCTGGACAGAGTGAAGAGACTATTATCAAGCTGGACACAGTGAAGAGACTATAAATGACTGTTATCAAGCTGGACAGAGTGAAGAGACTATAAATGCCTCTTATCAAGCTGGACAGCGAAGAGACTATAAATGACTGTTATCAAGCTGGACAGAGTGAAGAGACTATCAATGACTGTTATCAAGCTGGACAGAGTGAAGAGACTATAAATGCCTCTTATCAAGCTGGACAGTGAAGAGACTATAAATGACTGTTATCAAGCTGGACAGTGAAGAGACTATAGATGACTTATCAAGCTGGACAGTGAAGAGACTATAAATGACTGTTATCAAGCTGGACAGAGTGAAGAGACTATGAATGACTGTTATCTAGCTGGACAGAGTGAAGAGACTATAAATGACTGTTATCAAGCTGGAGAGAGTGAAGATACTATAAATTACTGTTATCAAGCTGGACAGAGTGAAGTGACTATAAATGACTGTTATCAAGCTGGACAGAGTGAAGAGACTATAAATGACTGTTATCAAGCTGGACAGTGAAGAGACTATAGATGACTTATCAAGCTGGACAGAGTGAGGAGACTATAAATGAGTTATCAAGCTGGACAGAGTGAAGAGACTATAAATGACTGTTATCAAGCTGGACACAGTGAAGAGACTATAAATGTCTGTATCAAGCTGGACACAGTGAAGAGACTATAAATGTCTGTTATCAAGCTGGACACAGTGAAGAGACTATACATGACTTATCAAGCTGAACAGAGTGAAGAGACTATAAATGACTGTTATCTAGCTGGACAGAGTGAAGAGATTATAAATGACTGGTATCTAGCTGGACAGAGTGAAGAGACTATAAATGACTGTTATCAAGCTGGACAGAGTGAAGAGACTGTTAAAGACTGTTATCAAGCTGGACAGAGTGAAGAGACTATAAATGCCTCTTATCAAGCTGGACAGTGAAGAGACTATAAATGACTGTTATCAAGCTGGACAGAGTGAAGAGACTATACATGACTGTTATCAAGCTGGACAGTGAAGAGACTATAAATGACTGTTATCAAGCTGGACAGAGTGAAGATACTATAAATTACTGTTATCAAGCTGGACAGAGTGAAGAGACTATACATGACTGTTATCAAGCTGGACAGTGAAGAGACTATAAATGACTTATCAAGCTGGACACAGTGAAGAGACTATAAATGTCTGTTATCAAGCTGGACACAGTGAAGAGACTATACATGACTTATCAAGCTGAACAGAGTGAAGAGACTATAAATGACTGTTATCTAGCTGGACAGAGTGAAGAGATTATAAATGACTGGTATCTAGCTGGACAGAGTGAAGAGACTATAAATGACTGTTATCAAGCTGGACAGAGTGAAGAGACTATTAAAGACTGTTATCAAGCTGGACAGAGTGAAGAGACTATAAATGCCTCTTATCAAGCTGGACAGTGAAGAGACTATAAATGACTGTTATCAAGCTGGACAGAGTGAAGAGACTATACATGACTGTTATCAAACTGGACAGTGAAGAGACTATAAATGACTGTTATCAATCTGGACAGAGTGAAGAGACTATTATCAAGCTGGACACAGTGAAGAGACTATAAATGACTGTTATCAAGCTGGACAGAGTGAAGAGACTATAAATGCCTCTTATCAAGCTGGACAGTGAAGAGACTATAAATGACTGTTATCAAGCTGGACAGTGAAGAGACTATAGATGACTTATCAAGCTGGACAGTGAAGAGACAATAAATTACTGTTATCAAGCTGGACAGAGTGAAGAGACTATGAATGACTGTTATCTAGCTGGACAGAGTGAAGAGACTATAAATGACTGTTATCAAGCTGGACAGAGTGAAGATACTATAAATTACTGTTATCAAGCTGGACAGAGTGAAGTGACTATAAATGACTGTTATCAAGCTGGACAGAGTGAAGAGACTATAAATGACTGTTATCAAGCTGGACAGTGAAGAGACTATAGATGACTTATCAAGCTGGACAGAGTGAGGAGACTATAAATGAGTTATCAAGCTGGACAGAGTGAAGAGACTATAAATGACTGTTATCAAGCTGGACACAGTGAAGAGACTATAATGGTCTGTATCAACCTGGACACAGTGAAGAGACTATACATGACTTATCAAGCTGAACAGAGTGAAGAGACTATAAATGACTGTTATCTAGCTGGACAGAGTGAAGAGATTATGAATGACTGTTATCTAGCTGGACAGAGTGAAGAGACTATAAATGACTGTTATCAAGCAGGACAGAGTGAAGAGACTATTAAGGACTGTTATCAAGCTGGACAGAGTGAAGAGACTATAAATGCCTCTTATCAAGCTGGACAGTGAAGAGACTATAAATGACTGTTATCAAGCTGGACAGAGTGAAGAGAGTATTCATGACTGTTTTCAAGCTGGACAGTGAAGAGACTATAAACGACTGTTATCTAGCTGGACAGAGTGAAGAGACTATACATGACTGTTATCAAGCTGGACAGTGAAGAGACTATACATGACTGTTATCAAGCTGGACAGTGAAGAGACTATAATTGACTGTTATCAAGCTGGACAGAGTGAAGAGACTGTTATCAAGCTGGACACAGTGAAGAGACTATAAATGACTGTTATCAAGCTGGACAGAGTGAAGAGGCTATAGCTGACTGTTATCTAGCTGGACAGTGTGAAGAGACTATAAATGACTGTTATCTAGCTGGACAGAGTGAAGAGACTATAAATGACTGTTATCAAGCTGGACAGAGTGAAGAGACTATAAATGACTGTTATCAAGCTGGACAGAGTGAAGAGACTATAAATGACTGTTATCAAGCTGGAGAGAGTGAAGAGACTATAAATGCCTCTTATCAAGCTGGACAGTGAAGAGACTATAAATGACTGTTATCAAGCTGGACAGAGTGAAGAGACTATACATGACTGTTATCAAGCTGGACAGTGAAGAGACTATAAATGACTGTTATCTAGCTGGACAGAGTGAAGAGACTATACATGACTGTTATCAAGCTGGACAGTGAAGAGACTATACATGATTGTTATCAAGCTGGACAGTGAAGAGACTATAAATGACTGTTATCAAGCTGGAAAGAGTGAAGAGACTGTTATCAAGCTGGACACAGTGAAGAGACTATAAATGACTGTTATCAAGCTGGACAGAGTGAAGAGACTATAGCTGACTGTTATCTAGCTGGACAGAGTGAAGAGACTATAAATGACTGTTATCTAGCTGGACAGAGTGAAGAGACTATAAATGACTGATATCAAGCTGGACAGAGTGAAGAGACTATTAATGACTGTTATCAAGCTGGACAGAGTGAAGAGACTATAAATGACTGTTATCAAGCTGGACAGAGTGAAGAGTCTATAAATGACTGTTATCAAGCTGGACAGAGTGAATAGACTATAGATGACTGTTATCAAGCTGGACACAGTGAAGAGACTATAGATGACTGTTATCAAGCTGGACAGTGAAGAGACTATAAAGGACTGTTATCAAGCTGGACAGAGTGAAGAGACTATAAATGACTGTTATCAAGCTGGACAGTGAAGAGACTATACATGACTGTTATCAAGCTGGACAGTGAAGAGACTATAATTGACTGTTATCAAGCTGGACAGAGTGAAGAGAGTGTTATCAAGCTGGACACAGTGAAGAGACTATAAATGACTGTTATCAAGCTGGACATAGTGAAGAGACTATAGCTGACTGTTATCTAGCTGGACAGAGTGAAGAGACTATAAATGACTGTTATCTAGGTGGACAGAGTGAAGAGACTATAAATGACTGTTATCAAGCTGGACAGTGAAGAGACTATAGATGACTTATCAAGCTGGACAGAGTGAAGAGACTATAAATGACTGTTATCAAGCTGGACAGTGAAGAGACTATAAATGACTGTTATCAAGCTGGACACAGTGAAGAGACTATAAATGTCTGTTATCAAGCTGGACACAGTGAAGAGACTATACATGACTTAGCAAGCTGAACAGAGTGAAGAGACTATAAATGACTGTTATCTAGCTGGAGAAAGTGAAGAGATTATAAATGACTGTTATCTAGCTGGACACAGTGAAGAGACTATAAATGTCTGTTATCAAGCTGGACACAGTGAAGAGACTATACATGACTTATCAAGCTGGACAGTGAAGAGACTATAAATGAATGTTATCAAGCTGGACACAGTGAAGAGACTATAAATGTCTGTTATCAAGCTGGACACAGTGATGAGACTATACATGACTTATCAAGCTGAACAGAGTGAAGAGACTATAAATGACTGTTATCTAGCTGGACAGAGTGAAGAGATTATAAATGACTGTTATCTAGCTGGACACAGTGAAGAGACTATAAATGTCTGTTATCAAGCTGGACAGTGAAGAGACTATAAATGACTGTTATCAAGCTGGACAGTGAATAGACTATAGATGACTTATCAAGCTGGACAGTGAAGAGACTATAAATGACTGTTATCAAGCTGGACAGAGTGAAGAGACTATGAATGACTGTTATCTAGCTGGACAGAGTGAAGAGACTATAAATGACTGTTATCAAGCTGGACAGAGTGAAGATACTATAAATGACTGTTATCAAGCTGGACAGAGTGAAGTGACTATAAATGACTGTTATCAAGCTGGACAGAGTGAAGAGACTATAAATGACTGTTATCAAGCTGGACAGTGAAGAGACTATTAATGACTTATCAAGCTGGACAGAGTGAGGAGACTATAAATGAGTTATCAAGCTGGACAGAGTGAAGAGACTATAAATGACTGTTATCAAGCTGGACACAGTGAAGAGACTATAAATGTCTGTATCAAGCTGGACACAGTGAAGAGACTATACATGACTTATCAAGCTGAACAGAGTGAAGAGACTATAAATGACTGTTATCTAGCTGGACAGAGTGAAGAGATTATAAATGACTGTTATCTAGCTGGACAGAGTGAAGAGACTATAAATGACTGTTATCAAGCAGGACAGAGTGAAGAGACTATTAAGGACTGTTATCAAGCTGGACAGAGTGAAGAGACTATAAATCCCTCTTATCAAGCTGGACAGTGAAGAGACTGTAAATGACTGTTATCAAGCTGGACACAGTGAAGAGACTATAAATGTCTGTTATCAAGCTGGACACAGTGAAGAGACTATACATGACTTATCAAGCTGAACAGAGTGAAGAGACTATAAATGACTGTTATCTAGCTGGACAGAGTGAAGAGATTATAAATGACTGGTATCTAGCTGGACAGAGTGAAGAGACTATAAATGACTGTTATCAAGCTGGACAGAGTGAAGAGACTATTAAAGACTGTTATCAAGCTGGACAGAGTGAAGAGACTATAAATTCCTCTTATCAAGCTGGACAGTGAAGAGACTATAAATGACTGTTATCAAGCTGGACAGAGTGAAGAGACTATACATGACTGTTATCAAGCTGGACAGTGAAGAGACTATAAATGACTGTTATCAAGCTGGACAGAGTGAAGATACTATAAATTACTGTTATCAAGCTGGACAGAGTGAAGAGACTATACATGACTGTTATCAAGCTGGACAGTGAAGAGACTATAAATGACTTATCAAGCTGGACACAGTGAAGAGACTATAAATGTCTGTTATCAAGCTGGACACAGTGAAGAGACTATACATGACTTATCAAGCTGAACAGAGTGAAGAGACTATAAATGACTGTTATCTAGCTGGACAGAGTGAAGAGATTATAAATGACTGGTATCTAGCTGGACAGAGTGAAGAGACTATAAATGACTGTTATCAAGCTGGACAGAGTGAAGAGACTATTAAAGACTGTTATCAAGCTGGACAGAGTGAAGAGACTATAAATGCCTCTTATCAAGCTGGACAGTGAAGAGACTATAAATGACTGTTATCAAGCAGGACAGAGTGAAGAGACTATACATGACTGTTATCAAGCTGGACAGTGAAGAGACTATAAATGACTGTTATCAATCTGGACAGAGTGAAGAGACTATTATCAAGCTGGACACAGTGAAGAGACTATAAATGACTGTTATCAAGCTGGACAGAGTGAAGAGACTATAAATGCCTCTTATCAAGCTGGACAGTGAAGAGACTATAAATGACTGTTATCAAGCTGGACAGAGTGAAGAGACTATAAATGACTGTTATCAAGCTGGACAGAGTGAAGAGACTATAAATGCCTCTTATCAAGCTGGACAGTGAAGAGACTATAAATGACTGTTATCAAGCTGGACAGTGAAGACACTATAGATGACTTATCAAGCTGGACAGTGAAGAGACTATAAATGACTGTTATCAAGCTGGACAGAGTGAAGAGACTATGAATGACTGTTATCTAGCTGGACAGAGTGAAGAGACTATAAATGACTGTTATCAAGCTGGACAGAGTGAAGATACTATAAATTACTGTTATCAAGCTGGACAGAGTGAAGTGACTATAAATGACTGTTATCAAGCTGGACAGAGTGAAGAGACTATAAATTACTGTTATCAAGCTGGACAGTGAAGAGACTATAGATGACTTATCAAGCTGGACAGAGTGAGGAGACTATAAATGAGTTATCAAGCTGGACAGAGTTAAGAGACTATAAATGACTGTTATCAAGCTGGACACAGTGAAGAGACTATAAATGTCTGTATCAAGCTGGACACAGTGAAGAGACTATACATGACTTATCAAGCTGAACAGAGTGAAGAGACTATAAATGACTGTTATCTAGCTGGACAGAGTGAAGAGATTATAAATGACTGTTATCTAGCTGGACAGAGTGAAGAGACTATAAATGACTGTTATCAAGCAGGACATAGTGAAGAGACTATTAAGGACTGTTATCAAGCTGGACAGAGTGAAGAGACTATAAATGCCTCTTATCAAGCTGGACAGTGAAGAGACTATAAATGACTGTTATCAAGCTGGACAGAGTGAAGAGAGTATTCATGACTGTTTTCAAGCTGGACAGTGAAGAGACTATAAATGACTGTTATCTAGCTGGACAGAGTGAAGAGACTATACATGACTGTTATCAAGCTGGACAGTGAAGAGACTATACATGATTGTTATCAAGCTGGACAGTGAAGAGACTATAAATGACTGTTATCAAGCTGGACAGAGTGAAGAGACTATAAATGACTGTTATCAAGCTGGACAGAGTGAAGAGACTATAAATGCCTCTTATCAAGCTGGACAGTGAAGAGACTATAAATGACTGTTATCAAGCTGGACAGTGAAGAGACTATAGATGACTTATCAAGCTGGACAGTGAAGAGACTATAAATGACTGTTATCAAGCTGGACAGAGTGAAGAGACTATGAATGACTGTTATCTAGCTGGACAGAGTGAAGAGACTATAAATGACTGTTATCAAGCTGGACAGAGTGAAGATACTATAAATTACTGTTATCAAGCTGGACAGAGTGAAGTGACTATAAATGACTGTTATCAAGCTGGACAGAGTGAAGAGACTATAAATGACTGTTATCAAGCTGGACAGTGAAGAGACTATAGATGACTTATCAAGCTGGACAGAGTGAGGAGACTATAAATGAGTTATCAAGCTGGACAGAGTGAAGAGACTATAAATGACTGTTATCAAGCTGGACACAGTGAAGAGACTATAAATGTCTGTATCAAGCTGGACACAGTGAAGAGACTATACATGACTTATCAAGCTGAACAGAGTGAAGAGACTATAAATGACTGTTATCTAGCTGGACAGAGTGAAGAGATTATAAATGACTGTTATCTAGCTGGACAGAGTGAAGAGACTATAAATGACTGTTATCAAGCAGGACAGAGTGAAGAGACTATTAAGGACTGTTGTCAAGCTGGACAGAGTGAAGAGACTATAAATGCCTCTTATCAAGCTGGACAGTGAAGAGACTATAAATGACTGTTATCAAGCTGGACAGAGTGAAGAGAGTATTCATGACTGTTTTCAAGCTGGACAGTGAAGAGACTATAAATGACTGTTATCTAGCTGGACAGAGTGAAGAGACTATACATGACTGTTATCAAGCTGGACAGTGAAGAGACTATACATGACTGTTATCAAGCTGGACAGTGAAGAGACTATAATTGACTGTTATCAAGCTGGACAGAGTGAAGAGACTGTTATCAAGCTGGACACAGTGAAGAGACTATAAATGACTGTTATCAACCTGGACAGAGTGAAGAGGTTATAGCTGACTGTTATCTAGCTGGACAGTGTGAAGTGACTATAAATGACTGTTATCTAGCTGGACAGAGTGAAGAGACTATAAATGACTGTTATCAAGCTGGACAGAGTGAAGAGACTATAAATGACTGTTATCAAGCTGGACAGAGTGAAGAGACAATAAATGACTGTTATCAAGCTGGAGAGAGTGAAGAGACTATAAATGCCTCTTATCAAGCTGGACAGTGAAGAGACTATAAATGACTGTTATCAAGCTGGACAGAGTGAAGAGACTATACATGACTGTTATCAAGCTGGACAGTGAAGAGACTATAAATGACTGTTATCTAGCTGGACAGAGTGAAGAGACTATAATTGACTGTTATCAAGCTGGACAGTGAAGAGACTATACATGATTGTTATCAAGCTGGACAGTGAAGAGACTATAAATGACTGTTATCAAGCTGGACAGAGTGAAGAGACTGTTATCAAGCTGGACACAGTGAAGAGACTATAAATGACTGTTATCAATTTGGACAGAGTGAAGAGACTATAGCTGACTGTTATCTAGCTGGACAGAGTGAAGAGACTATAAATGACTGTTATCTAGCTGGACAGAGTGAAGAGACTATAAATGACTGTTATCAAGCTGGACAGAGTGAAGAGACTATAAATGACTGTTATCAAGCTGGACAGAGTGAAGAGACTATAAATGACTGTTATCAAGCTGGACAGAGTGAAGAGTCTATAAATGACTGTTATCAAGCTGGACAGAGTGAAGAGACTATAGATGACTGTTATCAAGCTGGACAGTGAAGAGACTATAAAGGACTGTTATCAAGCTGGACAGAGTGAAGAGACTATAGCTGACTGTTATCTAGCTGGACAGAGTGAAGAGACTATAAATGACTGTTATCAAGTTGGACAGTGAAGAGACTATACATGACTGTTATCAAGCTGGACAGTGAAGAGACTATAATTGACTGTTATCAAGCTGGACAGAGTGAAGAGACTGTTATCAAGCTGGACACAGTGAAGAGACTATAAATGACTGTTATCAAGCTGGACAGAGTGAAGAGTCTATAAATGACTGTTATCAAGCTGGACAGAGTGAAGAGACTATAGATGACTGTTATCAAGCTGGACAGTGAAGAGACTATAAAGGACTGTTATCAAGCTGGACAGAGTGAAGAGACTATAAATGACTGTTATCAAGCTGGACAGAGTGAAGAGACTATAAATGACTGTTATCAAGCTGGACAGAGTGAAGAGTCTATAAATGACTGTTATCAAGCTGGACAGAGTGAAGAGACTATAGATGACTGTTATCAAGCTGGACAGTGAAGAGACTATAAAGGACTGTTATCAAGCTGGACAGAGTGAAGAGACTATAGCTGACTGTTATCTAGCTGGACAGAGTGAAGAGACTATAAATGACTGTTATCAAGTTGGACAGTGAAGAGACTATACATGACTGTTATCAAGCTGGACAGTGAAGAGACTATAATTGACTGTTATCAAGCTGGACAGAGTGAAGAGACTGTTATCAAGCTGGACACAGTGAAGAGACTATAAATGACTGTTATCAAGCTGGACATAGTGAAGAGACTATAGCTGACTGTTATCTAGCTGGACAGAGTGAAGAGACTATAAATGACTGTTATCAAGCTGGACAGAGTGAAGAGACTATAAATGCCTCTTATCAAGCTGGACAGTGAAGAGACTATAAATGACTGTTATCAAGCTGGACAGAGTGAAGAGACTATACATGACTGTTATCAAGCTGGACAGAGTGAAGATACTATAAATTACTGTTATCAAGCTGGACAGAGTGAAGAGACTATACATGACTGTTATCAAGCTGGACAGTGAAGAGACTATAAATGACTTATCAAGCTGGACACAGTGAAGAGACTATAAATGTCTGTTATCAAGCTGGACACAGTGAAGAGACTATACATGACTTATCAAGCTGAACAGAGTGAAGAGACTATAAATGACTGTTATCTAGCTGGACAGAGTGAAGAGATTATAAATGACTGGTATCTAGCTGGACAGAGTGAAGAGACTATAAATGACTGTTATCAAGCTGGACAGAGTGAAGAGACTATTAAAGACTGTTATCAAGCTGGACAGAGTGAAGAGACTATAAATGCCTCTTATCAAGCTGGACAGTGAAGAGACTATAAATGACTGTTATCAAGCAGGACAGAGTGAAGAGACTATACATGACTGTTATCAAGCTGGACAGTGAAGAGACTATAAATGACTGTTATCAATCTGGACAGAGTGAAGAGACTATTATCAAGCTGGACACAGTGAAGAGACTATAAATGACTGTTATCAAGCTGGACAGAGTGAAGAGACTATAAATGCCTCTTATCAAGCTGGACAGTGAAGAGACTATAAATGACTGTTATCAAGCTGGACAGAGTGAAGAGACTATAAATGACTGTTATCAAGCTGGACAGAGTGAAGAGACTATAAATGCCTCTTATCAAGCTGGACAGTGAAGAGACTATAAATGACTGTTATCAAGCTGGACAGTGAAGAGACTATAGATGACTTATCAAGCTGGACAGTGAAGAGACTATAAATGACTGTTATCAAGCTGGACAGAGTGAAGAGACTATGAATGACTGTTATCTAGCTGGACAGAGTGAAGAGACTATAAATGACTGTTATCAAGCTGGACAGAGTGAAGATACTATAAATTACTGTTATCAAGCTGGACAGAGTGAAGTGACTATAAATGACTGTTATCAAGCTGGACAGAGTGAAGAGACTATAAATTACTGTTATCAAGCTGGACAGTGAAGAGACTATAGATGACTTATCAAGCTGGACAGAGTGAGGAGACTATAAATGAGTTATCAAGCTGGACAGAGTGAAGAGACTATAAATGACTGTTATCAAGCTGGACACAGTGAAGAGACTATAAATGTCTGTATCAAGCTGGACACAGTGAAGAGACTATACATGACTTATCAAGCTGAACAGAGTGAAGAGACTATAAATGACTGTTATCTAGCTGGACAGAGTGAAGAGATTATAAATGACTGTTATCTAGCTGGACAGAGTGAAGAGACTATAAATGACTGTTATCAAGCAGGACATAGTGAAGAGACTATTAAGGACTGTTATCAAGCTGGACAGAGTGAAGAGACTATAAATGCCTCTTATCAAGCTGGACAGTGAAGAGACTATAAATGACTGTTATCAAGCTGGACAGAGTGAAGAGAGTATTCATGACTGTTTTCAAGCTGGACAGTGAAGAGACTATAAATGACTGTTATCTAGCTGGACAGAGTGAAGAGACTATACATGACTGTTATCAAGCTGGACAGTGAAGAGACTATACATGACTGTTATCAAGCTGGACAGTGAAGAGACTATAAATGACTGTTATCAAGCTGGACAGAGTGAAGAGACTATAAATGACTGTTATCAAGCTGGACAGAGTGAAGAGACTATAAATGCCTCTTATCAAGCTGGACAGTGAAGAGACTATAAATGACTGTTATCAAGCTGGACAGTGAAGAGACTATAGATGACTTATCAAGCTGGACAGTGAAGAGACTATAAATGACTGTTATCAAGCTGGACAGAGTGAAGAGACTATGAATGACTGTTATCTAGCTGGACAGAGTGAAGAGACTATAAATGACTGTTATCAAGCTGGACAGAGTGAAGATACTATAAATTACTGTTATCAAGCTGGACAGAGTGAAGTGACTATAAATGACTGTTATCAAGCTGGACAGAGTGAAGAGACTATAAATTACTGTTATCAAGCTGGACAGTGAAGAGACTATAGATGACTTATCAAGCTGGACAGAGTGAGGAGACTATAAATGAGTTATCAAGCTGGACAGAGTGAAGAGACTATAAATGACTGTTATCAAGCTGGACACAGTGAAGAGACTATAAATGTCTGTATCAAGCTGGACACAGTGAAGAGACTATACATGACTTATCAAGCTGAACAGAGTGAAGAGACTATAAATGACTGTTATCTAGCTGGACAGAGTGAAGAGATTATAAATGACTGTTATCTAGCTGGACAGAGTGAAGAGACTATAAATGACTGTTATCAAGCAGGACATAGTGAAGAGACTATTAAGGACTGTTATCAAGCTGGACAGAGTGAAGAGACTATAAATGCCTCTTATCAAGCTGGACAGTGAAGAGACTATAAATGACTGTTATCAAGCTGGACAGAGTGAAGAGAGTATTCATGACTGTTTTCAAGCTGGACAGTGAAGAGACTATAAATGACTGTTATCTAGCTGGACAGAGTGAAGAGACTATACATGACTGTTATCAAGCTGGACAGTGAAGAGACTATACATGACTGTTATCAAGCTGGACAGTGAAGAGACTATAAATGACTGTTATCAAGCTGGACAGAGTGAAGAGACTATAAATGACTGTTATCAAGCTGGACAGAGTGAAGAGACTATAAATGCCTCTTATCAAGCTGGACAGTGAAGAGACTATAAATGACTGTTATCAAGCTGGACAGTGAAGAGACTATAGATGACTTATCAAGCTGGACAGTGAAGAGACTATAAATGACTGTTATCAAGCTGGACAGAGTGAAGAGACTATGAATGACTGTTATCTAGCTGGACAGAGTGAAGAGACTATAAATGACTGTTATCAAGCTGGACAGAGTGAAGATACTATAAATTACTGTTATCAAGCTGGACAGAGTGAAGTGACTATAAATGACTGTTATCAAGCTGGACAGAGTGAAGAGACTATAAATTACTGTTATCAAGCTGGACAGTGAAGAGACTATAGATGACTTATCAAGCTGGACAGAGTGAGGAGACTATAAATGAGTTATCAAGCTGGACAGAGTGAAGAGACTATAAATGACTGTTATCAAGCTGGACACAGTGAAGAGACTATAAATGTCTGTATCAAGCTGGACACAGTGAAGAGACTATACATGACTGTTATCTAGCTGGACAGAGTGAAGAGACTATAAATGACTGTTATCAAGCAGGACAGAGTGAAGAGACTATTAAGGACTGTTATCAAGCTGGACAGAGTGAAGAGACTATAAATGCCTCTTATCAAGCTGGACAGTGAAGAGACTATAAATGACTGTTATCAAGCTGGACAGAGTGAAGAGAGTATTCATGACTGTTTTCAAGCTGGACAGTGAAGAGACTATAAATGACTGTTATCTAGCTGGACAGAGTGAAGAGACTATACATGACTGTTATCAAGCTGGACAGTGAAGAGACTATACATGACTGTTATCAAGCTGGACAGTGAAGAGACTATAATTGACTGTTATCAAGCTGGACAGAGTGAAGAGACTGTTATCAAGCTGGACACAGTGAAGAGACTATAAATGACTGTTATCAACCTGGACAGAGTGAAGAGGCTATAGCTGACTGTTATCTAGCTGGACAGTGTGAAGAGACTATAAATGACTGTTATCTAGCTGGACAGAGTGAAGAGACTATAAATGACTGTTATCAAGTTGGACAGTGAAGAGACTATACATGACTGTTATCAAGCTGGACAGTGAAGAGACTATAATTGACTGTTATCAAGCTGGACAGAGTGAAGAGACTGTTATCAAGCTGGACACAGTGAAGAGACTATAAATGACTGTTATCAAGCTGGACAGAGTGAAGAGTCTATAAATGACTGTTATCAAGCTGGACAGAGTGAAGAGACTATAGATGACTGTTATCAAGCTGGACAGTGAAGAGACTATAAAGGACTGTTATCAAGCTGGACAGAGTGAAGAGACTATAAATGACTGTTATCAAGCTGGACAGAGTGAAGAGACTATAAATGACTGTTATCAAGCTGGACAGAGTGAAGAGTCTATAAATGACTGTTATCAAGCTGGACAGAGTGAAGAGACTATAGATGACTGTTATCAAGCTGGACAGTGAAGAGACTATAAAGGACTGTTATCAAGCTGGACAGAGTGAAGAGACTATAGCTGACTGTTATCTAGCTGGACAGAGTGAAGAGACTATAAATGACTGTTATCAAGTTGGACAGTGAAGAGACTATACATGACTGTTATCAAGCTGGACAGTGAAGAGACTATAATTGACTGTTATCAAGCTGGACAGAGTGAAGAGACTGTTATCAAGCTGGACACAGTGAAGAGACTATAAATGACTGTTATCAAGCTGGACATAGTGAAGAGACTATAGCTGACTGTTATCTAGCTGGACAGAGTGAAGAGACTATAAATGACTGTTATCAAGCTGGACAGAGTGAAGAGACTATAAATGCCTCTTATCAAGCTGGACAGTGAAGAGACTATAAATGACTGTTATCAAGCTGGACAGAGTGAAGAGACTATACATGACTGTTATCAAGCTGGACAGAGTGAAGATACTATAAATTACTGTTATCAAGCTGGACAGAGTGAAGAGACTATACATGACTGTTATCAAGCTGGACAGTGAAGAGACTATAAATGACTTATCAAGCTGGACACAGTGAAGAGACTATAAATGTCTGTTATCAAGCTGGACACAGTGAAGAGACTATACATGACTTATCAAGCTGAACAGAGTGAAGAGACTATAAATGACTGTTATCTAGCTGGACAGAGTGAAGAGATTATAAATGACTGGTATCTAGCTGGACAGAGTGAAGAGACTATAAATGACTGTTATCAAGCTGGACAGAGTGAAGAGACTATTAAAGACTGTTATCAAGCTGGACAGAGTGAAGAGACTATAAATGCCTCTTATCAAGCTGGACAGTGAAGAGACTATAAATGACTGTTATCAAGCAGGACAGAGTGAAGAGACTATACATGACTGTTATCAAGCTGGACAGTGAAGAGACTATAAATGACTGTTATCAATCTGGACAGAGTGAAGAGACTATTATCAAGCTGGACACAGTGAAGAGACTATAAATGACTGTTATCAAGCTGGACAGAGTGAAGAGACTATAAATGCCTCTTATCAAGCTGGACAGTGAAGAGACTATAAATGACTGTTATCAAGCTGGACAGAGTGAAGAGACTATAAATGACTGTTATCAAGCTGGACAGAGTGAAGAGACTATAAATGCCTCTTATCAAGCTGGACAGTGAAGAGACTATAAATGACTGTTATCAAGCTGGACAGTGAAGAGACTATAGATGACTTATCAAGCTGGACAGTGAAGAGACTATAAATGACTGTTATCAAGCTGGACAGAGTGAAGAGACTATGAATGACTGTTATCTATATGGACAGAGTGAAGAGACTATAAATGACTGTTATCAAGCTGGACAGAGTGAAGATACTATAAATTACTGTTATCAAGCTGGACAGAGTGAAGTGACTATAAATGACTGTTATCAAGCTGGACAGAGTGAAGAGACTATAAATTACTGTTATCAAGCTGGACAGTGAAGAGACTATAGATGACTTATCAAGCTGGACAGAGTGAGGAGACTATAAATGAGTTATCAAGCTGGACAGAGTGAAGAGACTATAAATGACTGTTATCAAGCTGGACACAGTGAAGAGACTATAAATGTCTGTATCAAGCTGGACACAGTGAAGAGACTATACATGACTTATCAAGCTGAACAGAGTGAAGAGACTATAAATGACTGTTATCTAGCTGGACAGAGTGAAGAGATTATAAATGACTGTTATCTAGCTGGACAGAGTGAAGAGACTATAAATGACTGTTATCAAGCAGGACATAGTGAAGAGACTATTAAGGACTGTTATCAAGCTGGACAGAGTGAAGAGACTATAAATGCCTCTTATCAAGCTGGACAGTGAAGAGACTATAAATGACTGTTATCAAGCTGGACAGAGTGAAGAGAGTATTCATGACTGTTTTCAAGCTGGACAGTGAAGAGACTATAAATGACTGTTATCTAGCTGGACAGAGTGAAGAGACTATACATGACTGTTATCAAGCTGGACAGTGAAGAGACTATACATGACTGTTATCAAGCTGGACAGTGAAGAGACTATAAATGACTGTTATCAAGCTGGACAGAGTGAAGAGACTATAAATGACTGTTATCAAGCTGGACAGAGTGAAGAGACTATAAATGCCTCTTATCAAGCTGGACAGTGAAGAGACTATAAATGACTGTTATCAAGCTGGACAGTGAAGAGACTATAGATGACTTATCAAGCTGGACAGTGAAGAGACTATAAATGACTGTTATCAAGCTGGACAGAGTGAAGAGACTATGAATGACTGTTATCTAGCTGGACAGAGTGAAGAGACTATAAATGACTGTTATCAAGCTGGACAGAGTGAAGATACTATAAATTACTGTTATCAAGCTGGACAGAGTGAAGTGACTATAAATGACTGTTATCAAGCTGGACAGAGTGAAGAGACTATAAATTACTGTTATCAAGCTGGACAGTGAAGAGACTATAGATGACTTATCAAGCTGGACAGAGTGAGGAGACTATAAATGAGTTATCAAGCTGGACAGAGTGAAGAGACTATAAATGACTGTTATCAAGCTGGACACAGTGAAGAGACTATAAATGTCTGTATCAAGCTGGACACAGTGAAGAGACTATACATGACTGTTATCTAGCTGGACAGAGTGAAGAGACTATAAATGACTGTTATCAAGCAGGACAGAGTGAAGAGACTATTAAGGACTGTTATCAAGCTGGACAGAGTGAAGAGACTATAAATGCCTCTTATCAAGCTGGACAGTGAAGAGACTATAAATGACTGTTATCAAGCTGGACAGAGTGAAGAGAGTATTCATGACTGTTTTCAAGCTGGACAGTGAAGAGACTATAAATGACTGTTATCTAGCTGGACAGAGTGAAGAGACTATACATGACTGTTATCAAGCTGGACAGTGAAGAGACTATACATGACTGTTATCAAGCTGGACAGTGAAGAGACTATAATTGACTGTTATCAAGCTGGACAGAGTGAAGA
This sequence comes from Salmo salar, assembly GCF_965601325.2. NCBI lineage: Eukaryota > Metazoa > Chordata > Actinopteri > Salmoniformes > Salmonidae > Salmo > Salmo salar. The sequence continues at coordinate 51,619,353 of NC_138304.1, forward strand.
GACTGTTATCAAGCTGGACACAGTGAAGAGACTATAAATGACTGTTATCAACCTGGACAGAGTGAAGAGGCTATAGCTGACTGTTATCTAGCTGGACAGTGTGAAGAGACTATAAATGACTGTTATCTAGCTGGACAGAGTGAAGAGACTATAAATGACTGTTATCAAGCTGGACAGAGTGAAGAGACTATAAATGACTGTTATCAAGCTGGACAGAGTGAAGAGACAATAAATGACTGTTATCAAGCTGGAGAGAGTGAAGAGACTATAAATGCCTCTTATCAAGCTGGACAGTGAAGAGACTATAAATGACTGTTATCAAGCTGGACAGAGTGAAGAGACTATACATGACTGTTATCAAGCTGGACAGTGAAGAGACTATAAATGACTGTTATCTAGCTGGACAGAGTGAAGAGACTATAATTGACTGTTATCAAGCTGGACAGTGAAGAGACTATACATGATTGTTATCAAGCTGGACAGTGAAGAGACTATAAATGACTGTTATCAAGCTGGACAGAGTGAAGAGACTGTTATCAAGCTGGACACAGTGAAGAGACTATAAATGACTGTTATCAAGCTGGACAGAGTGAAGAGACTATAGCTGACTGTTATCTAGCTGGACAGAGTGAAGAGACTATAAATGACTGTTATCTAGCTGGACAGAGTGAAGAGACTATAAATGACTGTTATCAAGCTGGACAGAGTGAAGAGACTATAAATGACTGTTATCAAGCTGGACAGAGTGAAGAGACTATAAATGACTGTTATCAAGCTGGACAGAGTGAAGAGTCTATAAATGACTGTTATCAAGCTGGACAGAGTGAAGAGACTGTAGATGACTGTTATCAAGCTGGACACAGTGAAGAGACTATAGATGACTGTTATCAAGCTGGACAGTGAAGAGACTATAAAGGACTGTTATCAAGCTGGACAGAGTGAAGAGACTATAAATGACTGTTATCAAGTTGGACAGTGAAGAGACTATACATGACTGTTATCAAGCTGGACAGTGAAGAGACTATAATTGACTGTTATCAAGCTGGACAGAGTGAAGAGACTGTTATCAAGCTGGACACAGTGAAGAGACTATAAATGACTGTTATCAAGCTGGACATAGTGAAGAGACTATAGCTGACTGTTATCTAGCTGGACAGAGTGAAGAGACTATAAATGACTGTTATCAAGCTGGACAGAGTGAAGAGACTATAAATGCCTCTTATCAAGCTGGACAGTGAAGAGACTATAAATGACTGTTATCAAGCTGGACAGAGTGAAGAGACTATACATGACTGTTATCAAGCTGGACAGTGATGTGACTATAAATGACTGTTATCAATCTGGACAGAGTGAAGAGACTATTATCAAGCTGGACACAGTGAAGAGACTATAAATGACTGTTATCAAGCTGGACAGAGTGAAGAGACTATAAATGCCTCTTATCAAGCTGGACAGTGAAGAGACTATAAATGACTGTTATCAAGCTGGACAGAGTGAAGAGACTATCAATGACTGTTATCAAGCTGGACAGAGTGAAGAGACTATAAATGCCTCTTATCAAGCTGGACAGTGAAGAGACTATAAATGACTGTTATCAAGCTGGACAGTGAAGAGACTATAGATGACTTATCAAGCTGGACAGTGAAGAGACCATAAATGACTGTTATCAAGCTGGACAGAGTGAAGAGACTATGAATGACTGTTATCTAGCTGGACAGAGTGAAGAGACTATAAATGACTGTTATCAAGCTGGAGAGAGTGAAGATACTATAAATTACTGTTATCAAGCTGGACAGAGTGAAGTGACTATAAATGACTGTTATCAAGCTGGACAGAGTGAAGAGACTATAAATGACTGTTATCAAGCTGGACAGTGAAGAGACTATAGATGACTTATCAAGCTGGACAGAGTGAGGAGACTATAAATGAGTTATCAAGCTGGACAGAGTGAAGAGACTATAAATGACTGTTATCAAGCTGGACACAGTGAAGAGACTATAAATGTCTGTATCAAGCTGGACACAGTGAAGAGACTATAAATGCCTCTTATCAAGCTGGACAGTGAAGAGACTATAAATGACTGTTATCAAGCTGGACAGTGAAGAGACTATAGATGACTTATCAAGCTGGACAGTGAAGAGACTATAAATGACTGTTATCAAGCTGGACAGAGTGAAGAGACTATGAATGACTGTTATCTAGCTGGACAGAGTGAAGAGACTATAAATGACTGTTATCAAGCTGGAGAGAGTGAAGATACTATAAATTACTGTTATCAAGCTGGACAGAGTGAAGTGACTATAAATGACTGTTATCAAGCTGGACAGAGTGAAGAGACTATAAATGACTGTTATCAAGCTGGACAGTGAAGAGACTATAGATGACTTATCAAGCTGGACAGAGTGAGGAGACTATAAATGAGTTATCAAGCTGGACAGAGTGAAGAGACTATAAATGACTGTTATCAAGCTGGACACAGTGAAGAGACTATAAATGTCTGTATCAAGCTGGACACAGTGAAGAGACTATACATGACTTATCAAGCTGAACAGAGTGAAGAGACTATAAATGACTGTTATCTAGCTGGACAGAGTGAAGAGATTATAAATGACTGTTATCTAGCTGGACAGAGTGAAGAGACTATAAATGACTGTTATCAAGCAGGACAGAGTGAAGAGACTATAAATCCCTCTTATCAAGCTGGACAGTGAAGAGACTATAAATGACTGTTATCAAGCTGGACACAGTGAAGAGACTATAAATGTCTGTTATCAAGCTGGACACAGTGAAGAGACTATACATGACTTATCAAGCTGAACAGAGTGAAGAGACTATAAATGACTGTTATCAAGCTGGACAGAGTGAAGAGACTATTAAAGACTGTTATCAAGCTGGACAGAGTGAAGAGACTATAAATGCCTCTTATCAAGCTGGACAGTGAAGAGACTATAAATGACTGTTATCAAGCTGGACAGAGTGAAGAGACTATACATGACTGTTATCAAGCTGGACAGTGAAGAGACTATAAATGACTGTTATCAAGCTGGACAGAGTGAAGATACTATAAATTACTGTTATCAAGCTGGACAGAGTGAAGAGACTATACATGACTGTTATCAAGCTGGACAGTGAAGAGACTATAAATGACTTATCAAGCTGGACACAGTGAAGAGACTATAAATGTCTGTTATCAAGCTGGACACAGTGAAGAGACTATACATGACTTATCAAGCTGAACAGAGTGAAGAGACTATAAATGACTGTTATCTAGCTGGACAGAGTGAAGAGATTATAAATGACTGGTATCTAGCTGGACAGAGTGAAGAGACTATAAATGACTGTTATCAAGCTGGACAGAGTGAAGAGACTATTAAAGACTGTTATCAAGCTGGACAGAGTGAAGAGACTATAAATGCCTCTTATCAAGCTGGACAGTGAAGAGACTATAAATGACTGTTATCAAGCTGGACAGAGTGAAGAGACTATACATGACTGTTATCAAACTGGACAGTGAAGAGACTATAAATGACTGTTATCAATCTGGACAGAGTGAAGAGACTATTATCAAGCTGGACACAGTGAAGAGACTATAAATGACTGTTATCAAGCTGGACAGAGTGAAGAGACTATAAATGCCTCTTATCAAGCTGGACAGTGAAGAGACTATAAATGACTGTTATCAAGCTGGACAGTGAAGAGACTATAGATGACTTATCAAGCTGGACAGTGAAGAGACTATAAATGACTGTTATCAAGCTGGACAGAGTGAAGAGACTATGAATGACTGTTATCTAGCTGGACAGAGTGAAGAGACTATAAATGACTGTTATCAAGCTGGACAGAGTGAAGATACTATAAATTACTGTTATCAAGCTGGACAGAGTGAAGTGACTATAAATGACTGTTATCAAGCTGGACAGAGTGAAGAGACTATAAATGACTGTTATCAAGCTGGACAGTGAAGAGACTATAGATGACTTATCAAGCTGGACAGAGTGAGGAGACTATAAATGAGTTATCAAGCTGGACAGAGTGAAGAGACTATAAATGACTGTTATCAAGCTGGACACAGTGAAGAGACTATAAATGTCTGTATCAAGCTGGACACAGTGAAGAGACTATACATGACTTATCAAGCTGAACAGAGTGAAGAGACTATAAATGACTGTTATCTAGCTGGACAGAGTGAAGAGATTATGAATGACTGTTATCTAGCTGGACAGAGTGAAGAGACTATAAATGACTGTTATCAAGCAGGACAGAGTGAAGAGACTATTAAGGACTGTTATCAAGCTGGACAGAGTGAAGAGACTATAAATGCCTCTTATCAAGCTGGACAGTGAAGAGACTATAAATGACTGTTATCAAGCTGGACAGAGTGAAGAGAGTATTCATGACTGTTTTCAAGCTGGACAGTGAAGAGACTATAAATGACTGTTATCTAGCTGGACAGAGTGAAGAGACTATACATGACTGTTATCAAGCTGGACAGTGAAGAGACTATACATGACTGTTATCAAGCTGGACAGTGAAGAGACTATAATTGACTGTTATCAAGCTGGACAGAGTGAAGAGACTGTTATCAAGCTGGACACAGTGAAGAGACTATAAATGACTGTTATCAAGCTGGACAAAGTGAAGAGGCTATAGCTGACTGTTATCTAGCTGGACAGTGTGAAGAGACTATAAATGACTGTTATCTAGCTGGACAGAGTGAAGAGACTATAAATGACTGTTATCAAGCTGGACAGAGTGAAGAGACTATAAATGACTGTTATCAAGCTGGACAGAGTGAAGAGACTATAAATGACTGTTATCAAGCTGGAGAGAGTGAAGAGACTATAAATGCCTCTTATCAAGCTGGACAGTGAAGAGACTATAAATGACTGTTATCAAGCTGGACAGAGTGAAGAGACTATACATGACTGTTATCAAGCTGGACAGTGAAGAGACTATAAATGACTGTTATCTAGCTGGACAGAGTGAAGAGACTATACATGACTGTTATCAAGCTGGACAGTGAAGAGACTATACATGATTGTTATCAAGCTGGACAGTGAAGAGACTATAAATGACTGTTATCAAGCTGGAAAGAGTGAAGAGACTGTTATCAAGCTGGACACAGTGAAGAGACTATAAATGACTGTTATCAAGCTGGACAGAGTGAAGAGACTATAGCTGACTGTTATCTAGCTGGACAGAGTGAAGAGACTATAAATGACTGTTATCTAGCTGGACAGAGTGAAGAGACTATAAATGACTGTTATCAAGCTGGACAGAGTGAAGAGACTATTAAAGACTGTTATCAAGCTGGACAGAGTGAAGAGACTATAAATGCCTCTTATCAAGCTGGACAGTGAAGAGACTATAAATGACTGTTATCAAGCTGGACAGAGTGAAGAGACTATACATGACTGTTATCAAACTGGACAGTGAAGAGACTATAAATGACTGTTATCAATCTGGACAGAGTGAAGAGACTATTATCAAGCTGGACACAGTGAAGAGACTATAAATGACTGTTATCAAGCTGGACAGAGTGAAGAGACTATAAATGCCTCTTATCAAGCTGGACAGTGAAGAGACTATAAATGACTGTTATCAAGCTGGACAGTGAAGAGACTATAGATGACTTATCAAGCTGGAAAGTGAAGAGACTATAAATGACTGTTATCAAGCTGGACAGAGTGAAGAGACTATGAATGACTGTTATCTAGCTGGACAGAGTGAAGAGACTATAAATGACTGTTATCAAGCTGGACAGAGTGAAGATACTATAAATTACTGTTATCAAGCTGGACAGAGTGAAGTGACTATAAATGACTGTTATCAAGCTGGACAGAGTGAAGAGACTATAAATGACTGTTATCAAGCTGGACAGTGAAGAGACTATAGATGACTTATCAAGCTGGACAGAGTGAGGAGACTATAAATGAGTTATCAAGCTGGACAGAGTGAAGAGACTATAAATGACTGTTATCAAGCTGGACACAGTGAAGAGACTATAAATGTCTGTATCAAGCTGGACACAGTGAAGAGACTATACATGACTTATCAAGCTGAACAGAGTGAAGAGACTATAAATGACTGTTATCTAGCTGGACAGAGTGAAGAGATTATGAATGACTGTTATCTAGCTGGACAGAGTGAAGAGACTATAAATGACTGTTATCAAGCAGGACAGAGTGAAGAGACTATTAAGGACTGTTATCAAGCTGGACAGAGTGAAGAGACTATAAATGCCTCTTATCAAGCTGGACAGTGAAGAGACTATAAATGACTGTTATCAAGCTGGACAGAGTGAAGAGAGTATTCATGACTGTTTTCAAGCTGGACAGTGAAGAGACTATAAATGACTGTTATCTAGCTGGACAGAGTGAAGAGACTATACATGACTGTTATCAAGCTGGACAGTGAAGAGACTATACATGACTGTTATCAAGCTGGACAGTGAAGAGACTATAATTGACTGTTATCAAGCTGGACAGAGTGAAGAGACTGTTATCAAGCTGGACACAGTGAAGAGACTATAAATGACTGTTATCAAGCTGGACAGAGTGAAGAGGCTATAGCTGACTGTTATCTAGCTGGACAGTGTGAAGAGACTATAAATGACTGTTATCTAGCTGGACAGAGTGAAGAGACTATAAATGACTGTTATCAAGCTGGACAGAGTGAAGAGACTATAAATGACTGTTATCAAGCTGGACAGAGTGAAGAGACTATAAATGACTGTTATCAAGCTGGAGAGAGTGAAGAGACTATAAATGCCTCTTATCAAGCTGGACAGTGAAGAGACTATAAATGACTGTTATCAAGCTGGACAGAGTGAAGAGACTATACATGACTGTTATCAAGCTGGACAGTGAAGAGACTATAAATGACTGTTATCTAGCTGGACAGAGTGAAGAGACTATACATGACTGTTATCAAGCTGGACAGTGAAGAGACTATACATGATTGTTATCAAGCTGGACAGTGAAGAGACTATAAATGACTGTTATCAAGCTGGAAAGAGTGAAGAGACTGTTATCAAGCTGGACACAGTGAAGAGACTATAAATGACTGTTATCAAGCTGGACAGAGTGAAGAGACTATAGCTGACTGTTATCTAGCTGGACAGAGTGAAGAGACTATAAATGACTGTTATCTAGCTGGACAGAGTGAAGAGACTATAAATGACTGTTATCAAGCTGGACAGAGTGAAGAGACTATAAATGACTGTTATCAAGCTGGACAGAGTGAAGAGACTATAGATGACTGTTATCAAGCTGGACACAGTGAAGAGACTATAGATGACTGTTATCAAGCTGGACAGTGAAGAGACTATAAAGGACTGTTATCAAGCTGGACAGAGTGAAGAGACTATAAATGACTGTTATCAAGCTGGACAGTGAAGAGACTATACATGACTGTTATCAAGCTGGACAGTGAAGAGACTATAATTGACTGTTATCAAGCTGGACAGAGTGAAGAGAGTGTTATCAAGCTGGACACAGTGAAGAGACTATAAATGACTGTTATCAAGCTGGAAATAGTGAAGAGACTATAGCTGACTGTTTTCTAGCTGGACAGAGTGAAGAGACTATAAATGACTGTTATCTAGGTGGACAGAGTGAAGAGACTATAAATGACTGTTATCAAGCTGGACAGTGAAGAGACTATAAATGTCTGTTATCAAGCTGGACACAGTGAAGAGACTATACATGACTTATCAAGCTGAACAGAGTGAAGAGACTATAAATGACTGTTATCAAGCTGGACAGAGTGAAGAGACTATTAAAGACTGTTATCAAGCTGGACAGAGTGAAGAGACTATAAATGCCTCTTATCAAGCTGGACAGTGAAGAGACTATAAATGACTGTTATCAAGCTGGACAGAGTGAAGAGACTATACATGACTGTTATCAAGCTGGACAGTGAAGAGACTATAAATGACTGTTATCAAGCTGGACAGAGTGAAGATACTATAAATTACTGTTATCAAGCTGGACAGAGTGAAGAGACTATACATGACTGTTATCAAGCTGGACAGTGAAGAGACTATAAATGACTTATCAAGCTGGACACAGTGAAGAGACTATAAATGTCTGTTATCAAGCTGGACACAGTGAAGAGACTATACATGACTTATCAAGCTGAACAGAGTGAAGAGACTATAAATGACTGTTATCTAGCTGGACAGAGTGAAGAGATTATAAATGACTGGTATCTAGCTGGACAGAGTGAAGAGACTATAAATGACTGTTATCAAGCTGGACAGAGTGAAGAGACTATTAAAGACTGTTATCAAGCTGGACAGAGTGAAGAGACTATAAATGCCTCTTATCAAGCTGGACAGTGAAGAGACTATAAATGACTGTTATCAAGCTGGACAGAGTGAAGAGACTATACATGACTGTTATCAAACTGGACAGTGAAGAGACTATAAATGACTGTTATCAATCTGGACAGAGTGAAGAGACTATTATCAAGCTGGACACAGTGAAGAGACTATAAATGACTGTTATCAAGCTGGACAGAGTGAAGAGACTATAAATGCCTCTTATCAAGCTGGACAGTGAAGAGACTATAAATGACTGTTATCAAGCTGGACAGTGAAGAGACTATAGATGACTTATCAAGCTGGACAGTGAAGAGACTATAAATGACTGTTATCAAGCTGGACAGAGTGAAGAGACTATGAATGACTGTTATCTAGCTGGACAGAGTGAAGAGACTATAAATGACTGTTATCAAGCTGGACAGAGTGAAGATACTATAAATTACTGTTATCAAGCTGGACAGAGTGAAGTGACTATAAATGACTGTTATCAAGCTGGACAGAGTGAAGAGACTATAAATGACTGTTATCAAGCTGGACAGTGAAGAGACTATAGATGACTTATCAAGCTGGACAGAGTGAGGAGACTATAAATGAGTTATCAAGCTGGACAGAGTGAAGAGACTATAAATGACTGTTATCAAGCTGGACACAGTGAAGAGACTATAAATGTCTGTATCAAGCTGGACACAGTGAAGAGACTATACATGACTTATCAAGCTGAACAGAGTGAAGAGACTATAAATGACTGTTATCTAGCTGGACAGAGTGAAGAGATTATGAATGACTGTTATCTAGCTGGACAGAGTGAAGAGACTATAAATGACTGTTATCAAGCAGGACAGAGTGAAGAGACTATTAAGGACTGTTATCAAGCTGGACAGAGTGAAGAGACTATAAATGCCTCTTATCAAGCTGGACAGTGAAGAGACTATAAATGACTGTTATCAAGCTGGACAGAGTGAAGAGAGTATTCATGACTGTTTTCAAGCTGGACAGTGAAGAGACTATAAATGACTGTTATCTAGCTGGACAGAGTGAAGAGACTATACATGACTGTTATCAAGCTGGACAGTGAAGAGACTATACATGACTGTTATCAAGCTGGACAGTGAAGAGACTATAATTGACTGTTATCAAGCTGGACAGAGTGAAGAGACTGTTATCAAGCTGGACACAGTGAAGAGACTATAAATGACTGTTATCAAGCTGGACAGAGTGAAGAGGCTATAGCTGACTGTTATCTAGCTGGACAGTGTGAAGAGACTATAAATGACTGTTATCTAGCTGGACAGAGTGAAGAGACTATAAATGACTGTTATCAAGCTGGACAGAGTGAAGAGACTATAAATGACTGTTATCAAGCTGGACAGAGTGAAGAGACTATAAATGACTGTTATCAAGCTGGAGAGAGTGAAGAGACTATAAATGCCTCTTATCAAGCTGGACAGTGAAGAGACTATAAATGACTGTTATCAAGCTGGACAGAGTGAAGAGACTATACATGACTGTTATCAAGCTGGACAGTGAAGAGACTATAAATGACTGTTATCTAGCTGGACAGAGTGAAGAGACTATACATGACTGTTATCAAGCTGGACAGTGAAGAGACTATACATGATTGTTATCAAGCTGGACAGTGAAGAGACTATAAATGACTGTTATCAAGCTGGAAAGAGTGAAGAGACTGTTATCAAGCTGGACACAGTGAAGAGACTATAAATGACTGTTATCAAGCTGGACAGAGTGAAGAGACTATAGCTGACTGTTATCTAGCTGGACAGAGTGAAGAGACTATAAATGACTGTTATCTAGCTGGACAGAGTGAAGAGACTATAAATGACTGTTATCAAGCTGGACAGAGTGAAGAGACTATAAATGACTGTTATCAAGCTGGACAGAGTGAAGAGACTATAAATGACTGTTATCAAGCTGGACAGAGTGAAGAGTCTATAAATGACTGTTATCAAGCTGGACAGAGTGAAGAGACTATAGATGACTGTTATCAAGCTGGACACAGTGAAGAGACTATAGATGACTGTTATCAAGCTGGACAGTGAAGAGACTATAAAGGACTGTTATCAAGCTGGACAGAGTGAAGAGACTATAAATGACTGTTATCAAGCTGGACAGTGAAGAGACTATACATGACTGTTATCAAGCTGGACAGTGAAGAGACTATAATTGACTGTTATCAAGCTGGACAGAGTGAAGAGAGTGTTATCAAGCTGGACACAGTGAAGAGACTATAAATGACTGTTATCAAGCTGGACATAGTGAAGAGACTATAGCTGACTGTTATCTAGCTGGACAGAGTGAAGAGACTATAAATGACTGTTATCTAGGTGGACAGAGTGAAGAGACTATAAATGACTGTTATCAAGCTGGACAGTGAAGAGACTATAGATTACTTATCAAGCTGGACAGAGTGAAGAGACTATAAATGACTGTTATCAAGCTGGACAGTGAAGAGACTATAAATGACTGTTATCAAGCTGGACACAGTGAAGAGACTATAAATGTCTGTTATCAAGCTGGACACAGTGAAGAGACTATACATGACTTATCAAGCTGAACAGAGTGAAGAGACTATAAATGACTGTTATCTAGCTGGACAAAGTGAAGAGATTATAAATGACTGTTATCTAGCTGGACACAGTGAAGAGACTATAAATGTCTGTTATCAAGCTGGACACAGTGAAGAGACTATACATGACTTATCAAGCTGGACAGTGAAGAGACTATAAATGAATGTTATCAAGCTGGACACAGTGAAGAGACTATAAATGTCTGTTATCAAGCTGGACACAGTGATGAGACTATACATGACATATCAAGCTGAACAGAGTGAAGAGACTATAAATGACTGTTATCTAGCTGGACAGAGTGAAGAGATTATAAATGACTGTTATCTAGCTGGACACAGTGAAGAGACTATAAATGTCTGTTATCAAGCTGGACAGTGAAGAGACTATAAATGACTGTTATCAAGCTGGACAGTGAATAGACTATAGATGACTTATCAAGCTGGACAGTGAAGAGACTATAAATGACTGTTATCAAGCTGGACAGAGTGAAGAGACTATGAATGACTGTTATCTAGCTGGACAGAGTGAAGAGACTATAAATGACTGTTATCAAGCTGGACAGAGTGAAGATACTATAAATGACTGTTATCAAGCTGGACAGAGTGAAGTGACTATAAATGACTGTTATCAAGCTGGACAGAGTGAAGAGACTATAAATGACTGTTATCAAGCTGGACAGTGAAGAGACTATAGATGACTTATCAAGCTGGACAGAGTGAGGAGACTATAAATGAGTTATCAAGCTGGACAGAGTGAAGAGACTATAAATGACTGTTATCAAGCTGGACACAGTGAAGAGACTATAAATGTCTGTATCAAGCTGGACACAGTGAAGAGACTATACATGACTTATCAAGCTGAACAGAGTGAAGAGACTATAAATGACTGTTATCTAGCTGGACAGAGTGAAGAGATTATAAATGACTGTTATCTAGCTGGACAGAGTGAAGAGACTATAAATGACTGTTATCAAGCAGGACAGAGTGAAGAGACTATTAAGGACTGTTATCAAGCTGGACAGAGTGAAGAGACTATAAATCCCTCTTATCAAGCTGGACAGTGAAGAGACTGTAAATGACTGTTATCAAGCTGGACACAGTGAAGAGACTATAAATGTCTGTTATCAAGCTGGACACAGTGAAGAGACTATACATGACTTATCAAGCTGAACAGAGTGAAGAGACTATAAATGACTGTTATCTAGCTGGACAGAGTGAAGAGATTATAAATGACTGGTATCTAGCTGGACAGAGTGAAGAGACTATAAATGACTGTTATCAAGCTGGACAGAGTGAAGAGACTATTAAAGACTGTTATCAAGCTGGACAGAGTGAAGAGACTATAAATTCCTCTTATCAAGCTGGACAGTGAAGAGACTATAAATGACTGTTATCAAGCTGGACAGAGTGAAGAGACTATACATGACTGTTATCAAGCTGGACAGTGAAGAGACTATAAATGACTGTTATCAAGCTGGACAGAGTGAAGATACTATAAATTACTGTTATCAAGCTGGACAGAGTGAAGAGACTATACATGACTGTTATCAAGCTGGACAGTGAAGAGACTATAAATGACTTATCAAGCTGGACACAGTGAAGAGACTATAAATGTCTGTTATCAAGCTGGACACAGTGAAGAGACTATACATGACTTATCAAGCTGAACAGAGTGAAGAGACTATAAATGACTGTTATCTAGCTGGACAGAGTGAAGAGATTATAAATGACTGGTATCTAGCTGGACAGAGTGAAGAGACTATAAATGACTGTTATCAAGCTGGACAGAGTGAAGAGACTATTAAAGACTGTTATCAAGCTGGACAGAGTGAAGAGACTATAAATGCCTCTTATCAAGCTGGACAGTGAAGAGACTATAAATGACTGTTATCAAGCAGGACAGAGTGAAGAGACTATACATGACTGTTATCAAGCTGGACAGTGAAGAGACTATAAATGACTGTTATCAATCTGGACAGAGTGAAGAGACTATTATCAAGCTGGACACAGTGAAGAGACTATAAATGACTGTTATCAAGCTGGACAGAGTGAAGAGACTATAAATGCCTCTTATCAAGCTGGACAGTGAAGAGACTATAAATGACTGTTATCAAGCTGGACAGAGTGAAGAGACTATAAATGACTGTTATCAAGCTGGACAGAGTGAAGAGACTATAAATGCCTCTTATCAAGCTGGACAGTGAAGAGACTATAAATGACTGTTATCAAGCTGGACAGTGAAGAGACTATAGATGACTTATCAAGCTGGACAGTGAAGAGACTATAAATGACTGTTATCAAGCTGGACAGAGTGAAGAGACTATGAATGACTGTTATCTAGCTGGACAGAGTGAAGAGACTATAAATGACTGTTATCAAGCTGGACAGAGTGAAGATACTATAAATTACTGTTATCAAGCTGGACAGAGTGAAGTGACTATAAATGACTGTTATCAAGCTGGACAGAGTGAAGAGACTATAAATTACTGTTATCAAGCTGGACAGTGAAGAGACTATAGATGACTTATCAAGCTGGACAGAGTGAGGAGACTATAAATGACTGTTATCAAGCTGGACAGAGTGAAGATACTATAAATTACTGTTATCAAGCTGGACAGAGTGAAGTGACTATAAATGACTGTTATCAAGCTGGACAGAGTGAAGAGACTATAAATTACTGTTATCAAGCTGGACAGTGAAGAGACTATAGATGACTTATCAAGCTGGACAGAGTGAGGAGACTATAAATGAGTTATCAAGCTGGACAGAGTGAAGAGACTATAAATGACTGTTATCAAGCTGGACACAGTGAAGAGACTATAAATGTCTGTATCAAGCTGGACACAGTGAAGAGACTATACATGACTTATCAAGCTGAAAAGAGTGAAGAGACTATAAATGACTGTTATCTAGCTGGACAGAGTGAAGAGATTATAAATGACTGTTATCTAGCTGGACAGAGTGAAGAGACTATAAATGACTGTTATCAAGCAGGACAGAGTGAAGAGACTATTAAGGACTGTTATCAAGCTGGACAGAGTGAAGAGACTATAAATGCCTCTTATCAAGCTGGACAGTGAAGAGACTATAAATGACTGTTATCAAGCTGGACAGAGTGAAGAGAGTATTCATGACTGTTTTCAAGCTGGACAGTGAAGAGACTATAAATGACTGTTATCTAGCTGGACAGAGTGAAGAGACTATACATGACTGTTATCAAGCTGGACAGTGAAGAGACTATACATGACTGTTATCAAGCTGGACAGTGAAGAGACTATAATTGACTGTTATCAAGCTGGACAGAGTGAAGAGACTGTTATCAAGCTGGACACAGTGAAGAGACTATAAATGACTGTTATCAAGCTGGACATAGTGAAGAGACTATAGCTGACTGTTATCAAGCTGGACAGAGTGAAGAGACTATAAATGACTGTTACCAAGCTGGACAGAGTGAAGAGACTATAAATGCCTCTTATCAAGCTGGACAGTGAAGAGACTATAAATGACTGTTATCAAGCTGGACAGAGTGAAGAGACTATATCTGACTGTTATCAAGCTGGACAGTGAAGAGACTATAAATGACTGTTATCTAGCTGGACAGAGTGAAGAGACTATACATGACTGTTATCAAGCTGGACAGTGAAGAGACGATACATGATTGTTATCAAGCTGGACAGTGAAGAGACTATAAATGACTGTTATCAAGCTGGACAGAGTGAAGAGACTATAGCTGAATGTTATCTAGCTGGACAGAGTGAAGAGACTATAAATGACTGTTATCTAGCTGGACAGAGTGAAGAGACCATAAATGACTGTTATCAAGCTGGACAGAGTGAAGAGACTATAAATGACTGTTATCAAGCTGGACAGAGTGAAGAGACTATAAATTACTGTTATCAAGCTGGACAGAGTGAAGAGACTATAAATGACTGTTATCAAGCTGGACAGAGTGAAGAGACTATAAATTACTGTTATCAAGCTGGACAGAGTGAAGAGACTATAAATGACTGTTATCAAGCTGGACAGAGTGAAGATACTATAAATGACTGTTATCTAGCTGGACAGAGTGAAGAGACTATAAATGACTGTTATCAAGCTGGACAGAGTGAAGATACTATAAATTACTGTTATCAAGCTGGACAGATAGAAGAGGCTATAAATGACTGTTATCAAGCTGGACAGAGTGAAGAGACTATAAATGACTGTTATCAAGCTGGACAGTGAAGAGACTATAGATGACTTATCAAGCTGGACAGAGTGAAGAGACTATAAATGACTGTTATCAAGCTGGACAGTGAAGACACTATAAATGACTGTTATCAAGCTGGACACAGTGAAGAGACTATAAATGTCTGTTATCAAGCTGGACACAGTGAAGAGACTATACATGACTTATCAAGAAGAACAGAGTGAAGAGACTATAAATGACTGTTATCTAGCTGGACAGAGTGAAGAGATTATAAATGACTGTTATCTAGCTGGACACAGTGAAGAGACTATAAATGTTTGTTATCAAGCTGGACACAGTGAAGAGACTATACATGACTTATCAAGCTGGACAGTGAAGAGACTATAAATGACTGTTATCAAGCTGGACACAGTGAAGAGACTATACATGATTGTTATCAAGCTGGACAGTGAAGAGACTATAAATGACTGTTATCAAGCTGGACAGAGTGAAGAGACTGTTATCAAGCTGGACACAGTGAAGAGACTATAAATGACTGTTATCAAGCTGGACAGAGTGAAGAGACTATAGCTGACTGTTATCTAGCTGGACAGAGTGAAGAGACTATAAATGACTGTTATCTAGCTGGACAGAGTGAAGAGACAAAAAATGACTGTTATCAAGCTGGACAGAGTGAAGAGACTATAAATGACTGTTATCAAGCTGAACAGAGTGAAGAGACTATAAATGACTGTTATCAAGCTGGACAGAGTGAAGAGTCTATAAATGACTGTTATCAAGCTGGACAGAGTGAAGAGACTATAGATGACTGTTATCAAGCTGGACACAGTGAAGAGACTATAGATGACTGTTATCAAGCTGGACAGTGAAGAGACTATAAAGGACTGTTATCAAGCTGGACAGTGAAGAGACTATACATGACTGTTATCAAGCTGGACAGTGAAGAGACTATAATTGACTGTTATCAAGCTGGACAGAGTGAAGAGACTATACATGACTGTTATCAAGCTGGACAGTGAAGAGACTATACATGATTGTTATCAAGCTGGATAGTGAAGAGACTATAAATGACTGTTATCAAGCTGGACACAGTGAAGAGACTATAAATGACTGTTATCAAGCTGGACAGAGTGAAGAGACTATAGCTGACTGTTATCTAGCTGGACAGAGTGAAGAGACTATAAATGACTGTTATCTAGCTGGACAGAGTGAAGAGACTATAAATGACTGTTATCAAGCTGGACAGAGTGAAGAGACTATAAATGCCTCTTATCAAGCTGGACAGTGAAGAGACTATAAATGACTGTTATCAAGCTGGACAGAGTGAAGATACTATAAATTACTGTTATCAAGCTGGACAGATAGAAGAGGCTATAAATGACTGTTATCAAGCTGGACAGAGTGAAGAGACTATAAATGACTGTTATCAAGCTGGACAGTGAAGAGACTATAGATGACTTATCAAGCTGGACAGAGTGAAGAGACTATAAATGACTGTTATCAAGCTGGACAGTGAAGACACTATAAATGACTGTTATCAAGCTGGACACAGTGAAGAGACTATAAATGTCTGTTATCAAGCTGGACACAGTGAAGAGACTATACATGACTTATCAAGAAGAACAGAGTGAAGAGACTATAAATGACTGTTATCTAGCTGGACAGAGTGAAGAGATTATAAATGACTGTTATCTAGCTGGACACAGTGAAGAGACTATAAATGTTTGTTATCAAGCTGGACACAGTGAAGAGACTATACATGACTTATCAAGCTGGACAGTGAAGAGACTATAAATGACTGTTATCAAGCTGGACACAGTGAAGAGACTATACATGATTGTTATCAAGCTGGACAGTGAAGAGACTATAAATGACTGTTATCAAGCTGGACAGAGTGAAGAGACTGTTATCAAGCTGGACACAGTGAAGAGACTATAAATGACTGTTATCAAGCTGGACAGAGTGAAGAGACTATAGCTGACTGTTATCTAGCTGGACAGAGTGAAGAGACTATAAATGACTGTTATCTAGCTGGACAGAGTGAAGAGACAAAAAATGACTGTTATCAAGCTGGACAGAGTGAAGAAACTATAAATGACTGTTATCAAGCTGAACAGAGTGAAGAGACTATAAATGACTGTTATCAAGCTGGACAGAGTGAAGAGTCTATAAATGACTGTTATCAAGCTGGACAGAGTGAAGAGACTATAGATGACTGTTATCAAGCTGGACACAGTGAAGAGACTATAGATGACTGTTATCAAGCTGGACAGTGAAGAGACTATAAAGGACTGTTATCAAGCTGGACAGTGAAGAGACTATACATGACTGTTATCAAGCTGGACAGTGAAGAGACTATAATTGACTGTTATCAAGCTGGACAGAGTGAAGAGACTATACATGACTGTTATCAAGCTGGACAGTGAAGAGACTATACATGATTGTTATCAAGCTGGATAGTGAAGAGACTATAAATGACTGTTATCAAGCTGGACACAGTGAAGAGACTATAAATGACTGTTATCAAGCTGGACAGAGTGAAGAGACTATAGCTGACTGTTATCTAGCTGGACAGAGTGAAGAGACTATAAATGACTGTTATCTAGCTGGACAGAGTGAAGAGACTATAAATGACTGTTATCAAGCTGGACAGAGTGAAGAGACTATAAATGCCTCTTATCAAGCTGGACAGTGAAGAGACTATAAATGACTGTTATCAAGCTGGACAGAGTGAAGATACTATAAATTACTGTTATCAAGCTGGACAGATAGAAGAGGCTATAAATGACTGTTATCAAGCTGGACAGAGTGAAGAGACTATAAATGACTGTTATCAAGCTGGACAGTGAAGAGACTATAGATGACTTATCAAGCTGGACAGAGTGAAGAGACTATAAATGACTGTTATCAAGCTGGACAGTGAAGACACTATAAATGACTGTTATCAAGCTGGACACAGTGAAGAGACTATAAATGTCTGTTATCAAGCTGGACACAGTGAAGAGACTATACATGACTTATCAAGAAGAACAGAGTGAAGAGACTATAAATGACTGTTATCAAGCTGGACAGAGTGAAGAGTCTATAAATGACTGTTATCAAGCTGGACAGAGTGAAGAGACTATAGATGACTGTTATCAAGCTGGACACAGTGAAGAGACTATAGATGACTGTTATCAAGCTGGACAGTGAAGAGACTATAAAGGACTGTTATCAAGCTGGACAGTGAAGAGACTATACATGACTGTTATCAAGCTGGACAGTGAAGAGACTATAATTGACTGTTATCAAGCTGGACAGAGTGAAGAGACTATACATGACTGTTATCAAGCTGGACAGTGAAGAGACTATACATGATTGTTATCAAGCTGGATAGTGAAGAGACTATAAATGACTGTTATCAAGCTGGACACAGTGAAGAGACTATAAATGACTGTTATCAAGCTGGACAGAGTGAAGAGACTATAGCTGACTGTTATCTAGCTGGACAGAGTGAAGAGACTATAAATGACTGTTATCTAGCTGGACAGAGTGAAGAGACTATAAATGACTGTTATCAAGCTGGACAGAGTGAAGAGACTATAAATGCCTCTTATCAAGCTGGACAGTGAAGAGACTATAAATGACTGTTATCAAGCTGGACAGAGTGAAGAGACTATAGCTGACTGTTATCTAGCTGGACAGAGTGAAGAGACTATAAATGACTGTTATCTAGCTGGACAGAGTGAAGAGACAAAAAATGACTGTTATCAAGCTGGACAGAGTGAAGAAACTATAAATGACTGTTATCAAGCTGAACAGAGTGAAGAGACTATAAATGACTGTTATCAAGCTGGACAGAGTGAAGAGTCTATAAATGACTGTTATCAAGCTGGACAGAGTGAAGAGACTATAGATGACTGTTATCAAGCTGGACACAGTGAAGAGACTATAGATGACTGTTATCAAGCTGGACAGTGAAGAGACTATAAAGGACTGTTATCAAGCTGGACAGTGAAGAGACTATACATGACTGTTATCAAGCTGGACAGTGAAGAGACTATAATTGACTGTTATCAAGCTGGACAGAGTGAAGAGACTATACATGACTGTTATCAAGCTGGACAGTGAAGAGACTATACATGATTGTTATCAAGCTGGATAGTGAAGAGACTATAAATGACTGTTATCAAGCTGGACACAGTGAAGAGACTATAAATGACTGTTATCAAGCTGGACAGAGTGAAGAGACTATAGCTGACTGTTATCTAGCTGGACAGAGTGAAGAGACTATAAATGACTGTTATCTAGCTGGACAGAGTGAAGAGACTATAAATGACTGTTATCAAGCTGGACAGAGTGAAGAGACTATAAATGCCTCTTATCAAGCTGGACAGTGAAGAGACTATAAATGACTGTTATCAAGCTGGACAGAGTGAAGAGAGTATTCATGACTGTTTTCAAGCTGGACAGTGAAGAGACTATAAATGACTGTTATCTAGCTGGACATAGTGAAGAGACTATACATGACTGTTATCAAGCTGGACAGTGAAGAGACTAATAATGACTGTTATCAAGCTTGACAGTGAAGAGACTATAATTGACTGTTATCAAGCTGGACAGAGTGAAGAGACTGTTATCAAGCTGGACACAGTGAAGAGACTATAAATGACTGTTATCAAGCTGGACAGAGTGAAGAGGCTATAGCTGCATGTTATCTAGCTGGACAGTGTGAAGAGACTATAAATGACTGTTATCTAGCTGGACAGAGTGAAGAGACTATAAATGACTGTTATCAAGCTGGACAGAGTGAAGAGACTATAAATGCCTCTTATCAAGCTGGACAGTGAAGAGACTATAAATGACTGTTATCAAGCTGGACAGAGTGAAGAGAGTATTCATGACTGTTTTCAAGCTGGACAGTGAAGAGACTATAAATGACTGTTATCTAGCTGGACAGAGTGAAGAGACTATACATGACTGTTATCAAGCTGGACAGTGAAGAGACTATACATGACTGTTATCAAGCTGGACAGTGAAGAGACTATAATTGACTGTTATCAAGCTGGACAGAGTGAAGAGACTGTTATCAAGCTGGACACAGTGAAGAGACTATAAATGACTGTTATCAAGCTGGACAGAGTGAAGAGGCTATAGCTGACTGTTATCTAGCTGGACAGTGTGAAGAGACTATAAATGACTGTTATCTAGCTGGACAGAGTGAAGAGACTATAAATGACTGTTATCAAGCTGGACAGAGTGAAGAGACTATAAATGACTGTTATCAAGCTGGACAGAGTGAAGAGACTATAAATGACGGTTATCAAGCTGGAGAGAGTGAAGAGACTATAAATGCCTCTTATCAAGCTGGACAGTGAAGAGACTATAAATGACTGTTATCAAGCTGGACAGAGTGAAGAGACTATACATGACTGTTATCAAGCTGGACAGTGAAGAGACTATAAATGACTGTTATCTAGCTGGACAGAGTGAAGAGACTATACATGACTGTTATCAAGCTGGACAGTGAAGAGACTATAAATGACTGTTATCAAGCTGGACAGAGTGAAGAGACTATAAATGACTGTTATCAAGCTGGACAGTGAAGAGACTATAGATGACTTATCAAGCTGGACAGAGTGAAGAGACTATAAATGACTGTTATCAAGCTGGACAGTGAAGACACTATAAATGACTGTTATCAAGCTGGACACAGTGAAGAGACTATAAATGTCTGTTATCAAGCTGGACACAGTGAAGAGACTATACATGACTTATCAAGAAGAACAGAGTGAAGAGACTATAAATGACTGTTATCTAGCTGGACAGAGTGAAGAGATTATAAATGACTGTTATCTAGCTGGACACAGTGAAGAGACTATAAATGTTTGTTATCAAGCTGGACACAGTGAAGAGACTATACATGACTTATCAAGCTGGACAGTGAAGAGACTATAAATGACTGTTATCAAGCTGGACACAGTGAAGAGACTATACATGATTGTTATCAAGCTGGACAGTGAAGAGACTATAAATGACTGTTATCAAGCTGGACAGAGTGAAGAGACTGTTATCAAGCTGGACACAGTGAAGAGACTATAAATGACTGTTATCAAGCTGGACAGAGTGAAGAGACTATAGCTGACTGTTATCTAGCTGGACAGAGTGAAGAGACTATAAATGACTGTTATCTAGCTGGACAGAGTGAAGAGACAAAAAATGACTGTTATCAAGCTGGACAGAGTGAAGAGACTATAAATGACTGTTATCAAGCTGAACAGAGTGAAGAGACTATAAATGACTGTTATCAAGCTGGACAGAGTGAAGAGTCTATAAATGACTGTTATCAAGCTGGACAGAGTGAAGAGACTATAGATGACTGTTATCAAGCTGGACACAGTGAAGAGACTATAGATGACTGTTATCAAGCTGGACAGTGAAGAGACTATAAAGGACTGTTATCAAGCTGGACAGTGAAGAGACTATACATGACTGTTATCAAGCTGGACAGTGAAGAGACTATAATTGACTGTTATCAAGCTGGACAGAGTGAAGAGACTATACATGACTGTTATCAAGATGGACAGTGAAGAGACTATACATGATTGTTATCAAGCTGGATAGTGAAGAGACTATAAATGACTGTTATCAAGCTGGACACAGTGAAGAGACTATAAATGACTGTTATCAAGCTGGACAGAGTGAAGAGACTATAGCTGACTGTTATCTAGCTGGACAGAGTGAAGAGACTATAAATGACTGTTATCTAGCTGGACAGAGTGAAGAGACTATAAATGACTGTTATCAAGCTGGACAGAGTGAAGAGACTATAAATGCCTCTTATCAAGCTGGACAGTGAAGAGACTATAAATGACTGTTATCAAGCTGGACAGAGTGAAGAGAGTATTCATGACTGTTTTCAAGCTGGACAGTGATGAGACTATAAATGACTGTTATCTAGCTGGACATAGTGAAGAGACTATACATGACTGTTATCAAGCTGGACAGTGAAGAGACTAATAATGACTGTTATCAAGCTTGACAGTGAAGAGACTATAATTGACTGTTATCAAGCTGGACAGAGTGAAGAGACTGTTATCAAGCTGGACACAGTGAAGAGACTATAAATGACTGTTATCAAGCTGGACAGAGTGAAGAGGCTATAGCTGCATGTTATCTAGCTGGACAGTGTGAAGAGACTATAAATGACTGTTATCTAGCTGGACAGAGTGAAGAGACTATAAATGACTGTTATCAAGCTGGACAGAGTGAAGAGACTATAAATGCCTCTTATCAAGCTGGACAGTGAAGAGACTATAAATGACTGTTATCAAGCTGGACAGAGTGAAGAGAGTATTCATGACTGTTTTCAAGCTGGACAGTGAAGAGACTATAAATGACTGTTATCTAGCTGGACAGAGTGAAGAGACTATACATGACTGTTATCAAGCTGGACAGTGAAGAGACTATACATGACTGTTATCAAGCTGGACAGTGAAGAGACTATAATTGACTGTTATCAAGCTGGACAGAGTGAAGAGACTGTTATCAAGCTGGACACAGTGAAGAGACTATAAATGACTGTTATCAAGCTGGACAGAGTGAAGAGGCTATAGCTGACTGTTATCTAGCTGGACAGTGTGAAGAGACTATAAATGACTGTTATCTAGCTGGACAGAGTGAAGAGACTATAAATGACTGTTATCAAGCTGGACAGAGTGAAGAGACTATAAATGACTGTTATCAAGCTGGACAGAGTGAAGAGACTATAAATGACGGTTATCAAGCTGGAGAGAGTGAAGAGACTATAAATGCCTCTTATCAAGCTGGACAGTGAAGAGACTATAAATGACTGTTATCAAGCTGGACAGAGTGAAGAGACTATACATGACTGTTATCAAGCTGGACAGTGAAGAGACTATAAATGACTGTTATCTAGCTGGACAGAGTGAAGAGACTATACATGACTGTTATCAAGCTGGACAGTGAAGAGACTATACATGATTGTTATCAAGCTGGACAGTGAAGAGACTATAAATGACTGTTATCAAGCTGGACAGAGTGAAGAGACTGTTATCAAGCTGGACACAGTGAAGAGACTATAAATGACTGTTATCAAGCTGGACAGAGTGAAGAGACTATAGCTGACTGTTATCTAGCTGGACAGAGTGAAGAGAATATAAATGACTGTTATCTAGCTGGACAGAGTGAAGAGACTATAAATGACTGTTATCAAGCTGGACAGAGTGAAGAGACTATAAATGACTGTTATCAAGCTGGACAGAGTGAAGAGTCTATAAATGACTGTTATCAAGCTGGACAGAGTGAAGAGACTATAGATGACTGTTATCAAGCTGGACACAGTGAAGAGACTATAGATGACTGTTATCAAGCTGGACAGTGAAGAGACTATAAAGGACTGTTATCAAGATGGACAGAGTGAAGAGACTATAAATGACTGTTATCAAGCTGGACAGTGAAGAGACTATACATGACTGTTATCAAGCTGGACAGTGAAGAGACTATAATTGACTGTTATCAAGCTGGACAGAGTGAAGAGACTGTTATCAAGCTGGACACAGTGAAGAGACTATAAATGACTGTTATCAAGCTGGACATAGTGAAGAGACTATAGCTGACTGTTATCAAGCTGGACAGAGTGAAGAGACTATAAATGACTGTTACCAAGCTGGACAGAGTGAAGAGACTATAAATGCCTCTTATCAAGCTGGACAGTGAAGAGACTATAAATGACTGTTATCAAGCTGGACAGAGTGAAGAGACTATATCTGACTGTTATCAAGCTGGACAGTGAAGAGACTATAAATGACTGTTATCTAGCTGGACAGAGTGAAGAGACTATACATGACTGTTATCAAGCTGGACAGTGAAGAGACGATACATGATTGTTATCAAGCTGGACAGTGAAGAGACTATAAATGACTGTTATCAAGCTGGACAGAGTGAAGAGACTATAGCTGAATGTTATCTAGCTGGACAGAGTGAAGAGACTATAAATGACTGTTATCTAGCTGGACAGAGTGAAGAGACCATAAATGACTGTTATCAAGCTGGACAGAGTGAAGAGACTATAAATGACTGTTATCAAGCTGGACAGAGTGAAGAGACTATAAATTACTGTTATCAAGCTGGACAGAGTGAAGAGACTATAAATGACTGTTATCAAGCTGGACAGAGTGAAGAGACTATAAATGACTGTTATCAAGCTGGACAGAGTGAAGAGACTATAAATGACTGTTATCAAGCTGGACAGAGTGAAGATACTATAAATGACTGTTATCTAGCTGGACAGAGTGAAGAGACTATAAATGACTGTTATCAAGCTGGACAGAGTGAAGATACTATAAATTACTGTTATCAAGCTGGACAGATAGAAGAGGCTATAAATGACTGTTATCAAGCTGGACAGAGTGAAGAGACTATAAATGACTGTTATCAAGCTGGACAGTGAAGAGACTATAGATGACTTATCAAGCTGGACAGAGTGAAGAGACTATAAATGACTGTTATCAAGCTGGACAGTGAAGACACTATAAATGACTGTTATCAAGCTGGACACAGTGAAGAGACTATAAATGTCTGTTATCAAGCTGGACACAGTGAAGAGACTATACATGACTTATCAAGAAGAACAGAGTGAAGAGACTATAAATGACTGTTATCTAGCTGGACAGAGTGAAGAGATTATAAATGACTGTTATCTAGCTGGACACAGTGAAGAGACTATAAATGTTTGTTATCAAGCTGGACACAGTGAAGAGACTATACATGACTTATCAAGCTGGACAGTCAAGAGACTATAAATGACTGTTATCAAGCTGGACACAGTGAAGAGACTATAAATGTCTGTTATCAAGCTGGACACAGTGAAGAGACTATAAATGACTGTTATCAAGCTGGACAGAGTGAAGAGACTATAAATGACTGTTATCAAGCTGGAGAGAGTGAAGAGACTATAAATGCCTCTTATCAAGCTGAACAGTGAAGATACTATAAATGACTGTTATCAAGCTGGACAGAGTGAAGAGACTATACATGACTGTTATCAAGCTGGACAGTGAAGAGACTACAAATGACTGTTATCTAGCTGGACAGAGTGAAGAGACTATACATGACTTTTATCAAGCTGGACAGTGAAGAGACTATACATGATTGTTATCAAGCTGGACAGTGAAGAGACTATAAATGACTGTTATCAAGCTGGACAGAGTGAAGAGACTGTTATCAAGCTGGACACAGTGAAGAGACTATAAATGACTGTTATCAAGCTGGACAGAGTGAAGAGACTATAGCTGACTGTTATCTAGCTGGACAGAGTGAAGAGACTATAAATGACTGTTATCTAGCTGGACAGAGTGAAGAGACAAAAAATGACTGTTATCAAGCTGGACAGAGTGAAGAGACTATAAATGACTGTTATCAAGCTGAACAGAGTGAAGAGACTATAAATGACTGTTATCAAGCTGGACAGAGTGAAGAGTCTATAAATGACTGTTATCAAGCTGGACAGAGTGAAGAGACTATAGATGACTGTTATCAAGCTGGACACAGTGAAGAGACTATAGATGACTGTTATCAAGCTGGACAGTGAAGAGACTATAAAGGACTGTTATCAAGCTGGACAGTGAAGAGACTATACATGACTGTTATCAAGCTGGACAGTGAAGAGACTATAATTGACTGTTATCAAGCTGGACAGAGTGAAGAGACTATAGCTGAATGTTATCTAGCTGGACAGAGTGAAGAGACTATAAATGACTGTTATCTAGCTGGACAGAGTGAAGAGACCATAAATGACTGTTATCAAGCTGGACAGAGTGAAGAGACTATAAATGACTGTTATCAAGCTGGACAGAGTGAAGAGACTATAAATTACTGTTATCAAGCTGGACAGAGTGAAGAGACTATAAATGACTGTTATCAAGCTGGACAGAGTGAAGAGACTATAAATTACTGTTATCAAGCTGGACAGAGTGAAGAGACTATAAATGACTGTTATCAAGCTGGACAGAGTGAAGATACTATAAATGACTGTTATCTAGCTGGACAGAGTGAAGAGACTATAAATGACTGTTATCAAGCTGGACAGAGTGAAGATACTATAAATTACTGTTATCAAGCTGGACAGATAGAAGAGGCTATAAATGACTGTTATCAAGCTGGACAGAGTGAAGAGACTATAAATGACTGTTATCAAGCTGGACAGTGAAGAGACTATAGATGACTTATCAAGCTGGACAGAGTGAAGAGACTATAAATGACTGTTATCAAGCTGGACAGTGAAGACACTATAAATGACTGTTATCAAGCTGGACACAGTGAAGAGACTATAAATGTCTGTTATCAAGCTGGACACAGTGAAGAGACTATACATGACTTATCAAGAAGAACAGAGTGAAGAGACTATAAATGACTGTTATCTAGCTGGACAGAGTGAAGAGATTATAAATGACTGTTATCTAGCTGGACACAGTGAAGAGACTATAAATGTTTGTTATCAAGCTGGACACAGTGAAGAGACTATACATGACTTATCAAGCTGGACAGTGAAGAGACTATAAATGACTGTTATCAAGCTGGACACAGTGAAGAGACTATAAATGTCTGTTATCAAGCTGGACACAGTGATGAGACTATACATGACTTATCAAGCTGAACAGAGTGAAGAGACTATAAATGACTGTTATCTAGCTGGACAGAGTGAAGAGATTATAAATGACTGTTATCTAGCTGGACACAGTGAAGAGACTATAAATGTCTGTTATCAAGCTGGACACAGTGAAGAGACTATAAATGACTGTTATCAAGCTGGACAGAGTGAAGAGACTATAAATGACTGTTATCAAGCTGGAGAGAGTGAAGAGACTATAAATGCCTCTTATCAAGCTGAACAGTGAAGAGACTATAAATGACTGTTATCAAGCTGGACAGAGTGAAGAGACTATACATGACTGTTATCAAGCTGGACAGTGAAGAGACTATAAATGACTGTTATCAAGCTGAACAGAGTGAAGAGACTATAAATGACTGTTATCAAGCTGGACAGAGTGAAGAGTCTATAAATGACTGTTATCAAGCTGGACAGAGTGAAGAGACTATAGATGACTGTTATCAAGCTGGACACAGTGAAGAGACTATAGATGACTGTTATCAAGCTGGACAGTGAAGAGACTATAAAGGACTGTTATCAAGCTGGACAGTGAAGAGACTATACATGACTGTTATCAAGCTGGACAGTGAAGAGACTATAATTGACTGTTATCAAGCTGGACAGAGTGAAGAGACTATAGCTGAATGTTATCTAGCTGGACAGAGTGAAGAGACTATAAATGACTGTTATCTAGCTGGACAGAGTGAAGAGACCATAAATGACTGTTATCAAGCTGGACAGAGTGAAGAGACTATAAATGACTGTTATCAAGCTGGACAGAGTGAAGAGACTATAAATTACTGTTATCAAGCTGGACAGAGTGAAGAGACTATAAATGACTGTTATCAAGCTGGACAGAGTGAAGAGACTATAAATTACTGTTATCAAGCTGGACAGAGTGAAGAGACTATAAATGACTGTTATCAAGCTGGACAGAGTGAAGATACTATAAATGACTGTTATCTAGCTGGACAGAGTGAAGAGACTATAAATGACTGTTATCAAGCTGGACAGAGTGAAGATACTATAAATTACTGTTATCAAGCTGGACAGATAGAAGAGGCTATAAATGACTGTTATCAAGCTGGACAGAGTGAAGAGACTATAAATGACTGTTATCAAGCTGGACAGTGAAGAGACTATAGATGACTTATCAAGCTGGACAGAGTGAAGAGACTATAAATGACTGTTATCAAGCTGGACAGTGAAGACACTATAAATGACTGTTATCAAGCTGGACACAGTGAAGAGACTATAAATGTCTGTTATCAAGCTGGACACAGTGAAGAGACTATACATGACTTATCAAGAAGAACAGAGTGAAGAGACTATAAATGACTGTTATCTAGCTGGACAGAGTGAAGAGATTATAAATGACTGTTATCTAGCTGGACACAGTGAAGAGACTATAAATGTTTGTTATCAAGCTGGACACAGTGAAGAGACTATACATGACTTATCAAGCTGGACAGTGAAGAGACTATAAATGACTGTTATCAAGCTGGACACAGTGAAGAGACTATAAATGTCTGTTATCAAGCTGGACACAGTGATGAGACTATACATGACTTATCAAGCTGAACAGAGTGAAGAGACTATAAATGACTGTTATCTAGCTGGACAGAGTGAAGAGATTATAAATGACTGTTATCTAGCTGGACACAGTGAAGAGACTATAAATGTCTGTTATCAAGCTGGACACAGTGAAGAGACTATAAATGACTGTTATCAAGCTGGACAGAGTGAAGAGACTATAAATGACTGTTATCAAGCTGGAGAGAGTGAAGAGACTATAAATGCCTCTTATCAAGCTGAACAGTGAAGAGACTATAAATGACTGTTATCAAGCTGGACAGAGTGAAGAGACTATACATGACTGTTATCAAGCTGGACAGTGAAGAGACTATAAATGACTGTTATCTAGCTGGACAGAGTGAAGAGACTATACATGACTTTTATCAAGCTGGACAGTGAAGAGACTATACATGATTGTTATCAAGCTGGACAGTGAAGAGACTATAAATGACTGTTATCAAGCTGGACAGAGTGAAGAGACTGTTATCAAGCTGGACACAGTGAAGAGACTATAAATGACTGTTATCAAGCTGGACAGAGTGAAGAGACTATAGCTGACTGTTATCTAGCTGGACAGAGTGAAGAGACTATAAATGACTGTTATCTAGCTGGACAGAGTGAAGAGACAAAAAATGACTGTTATCAAGCTGGACAGAGTGAAGAGACTATAAATGACTGTTATCAAGCTGAACAGAGTGAAGAGACTATAAATGACTGTTATCAAGCTGGACAGAGTGAAGAGTCTATAAATGACTGTTATCATGCTGGACAGAGTGAAGAGACTATAGATGACTGTTATCAAGCTGGACACAGTGAAGAGACTATAGATGACTGTTATCAAGCTGGACAGTGAAGAGACTATAAAGGACTGTTATCAAGCTGGACAGTGAAGAGACTATACATGACTGTTATCAAGCTGGACAGAGTGAAGAGACTGTTATCAAGCTGGACACAGTGAAGAGACTATAAATGACTGTTATCAAGCTGGACAGAGTGAAGAGACTATAGCTGAATGTTATCTAGCTGGACAGAGTGAAGAGACTATAAATGACTGTTATCTAGCTGGACAGAGTGAAGAGACCATAAATGACTGTTATCAAGCTGGACAGAGTGAAGAGACTATAAATGACTGTTATCAAGCTGGACAGAGTGAAGAGACTATAAATTACTGTTATCAAGCTGGACAGAGTGAAGAGACTATAAATGACTGTTATCAAGCTGGAGAGAGTGAAGAGACTATAAATGCCTCTTATCAAGCTGAACAGTGAAGATACTATAAATGACTGTTATCAAGCTGGACAGAGTGAAGAGACTATACATGACTGTTATCAAGCTGGACAGTGAAGAGACTACAAATGACTGTTATCTAGCTGGACAGAGTGAAGAGACTATACATGACTTTTATCAAGCTGGACAGTGAAGAGACTATACATGATTGTTATCAAGCTGGACAGTGAAGAGACTATAAATGACTGTTATCAAGCTGGACAGAGTGAAGAGACTGTTATCAAGCTGGACACAGTGAAGAGACTATAAATGACTGTTATCAAGCTGGACAGAGTGAAGAGACTATAGCTGACTGTTATCTAGCTGGACAGAGTGAAGAGACTATAAATGACTGTTATCTAGCTGGACAGAGTGAAGAGACAAAAAATGACTGTTATCAAGCTGGACAGAGTGAAGAGACTATAAATGACTGTTATCAAGCTGAACAGAGTGAAGAGACTATAAATGACTGTTATCAAGCTGGACAGAGTGAAGAGTCTATAAATGACTGTTATCAAGCTGGACAGAGTGAAGAGACTATAGATGACTGTTATCAAGCTGGACACAGTGAAGAGACTATAGATGACTGTTATCAAGCTGGACAGTGAAGAGACTATAAAGGACTGTTATCAAGCTGGACAGTGAAGAGACTATACATGACTGTTATCAAGCTGGACAGTGAAGAGACTATAATTGACTGTTATCAAGCTGGACAGAGTGAAGAGACTATAGCTGAATGTTATCTAGCTGGACAGAGTGAAGAGACTATAAATGACTGTTATCTAGCTGGACAGAGTGAAGAGACCATAAATGACTGTTATCAAGCTGGACAGAGTGAAGAGACTATAAATGACTGTTATCAAGCTGGACAGAGTGAAGAGACTATAAATTACTGTTATCAAGCTGGACAGAGTGAAGAGACTATAAATGACTGTTATCAAGCTGGACAGAGTGAAGAGACTATAAATTACTGTTATCAAGCTGGACAGAGTGAAGAGACTATAAATGACTGTTATCAAGCTGGACAGAGTGAAGATACTATAAATGACTGTTATCTAGCTGGACAGAGTGAAGAGACTATAAATGACTGTTATCAAGCTGGACAGAGTGAAGATACTATAAATTACTGTTATCAAGCTGGACAGATAGAAGAGGCTATAAATGACTGTTATCAAGCTGGACAGAGTGAAGAGACTATAAATGACTGTTATCAAGCTGGACAGTGAAGAGACTATAGATGACTTATCAAGCTGGACAGAGTGAAGAGACTATAAATGACTGTTATCAAGCTGGACAGTGAAGACACTATAAATGACTGTTATCAAGCTGGACACAGTGAAGAGACTATAAATGTCTGTTATCAAGCTGGACACAGTGAAGAGACTATACATGACTTATCAAGAAGAACAGAGTGAAGAGACTATAAATGACTGTTATCTAGCTGGACAGAGTGAAGAGATTATAAATGACTGTTATCTAGCTGGACACAGTGAAGAGACTATAAATGTTTGTTATCAAGCTGGACACAGTGAAGAGACTATACATGACTTATCAAGCTGGACAGTGAAGAGACTATAAATGACTGTTATCAAGCTGGACACAGTGAAGAGACTATAAATGTCTGTTATCAAGCTGGACACAGTGATGAGACTATACATGACTTATCAAGCTGAACAGAGTGAAGAGACTATAAATGACTGTTATCTAGCTGGACAGAGTGAAGAGATTATAAATGACTGTTATCTAGCTGGACACAGTGAAGAGACTATAAATGTCTGTTATCAAGCTGGACACAGTGAAGAGACTATAAATGACTGTTATCAAGCTGGACAGAGTGAAGAGACTATAAATGACTGTTATCAAGCTGGAGAGAGTGAAGAGACTATAAATGCCTCTTATCAAGCTGAACAGTGAAGAGACTATAAATGACTGTTATCAAGCTGGACAGAGTGAAGAGACTATACATGACTGTTATCAAGCTGGACAGTGAAGAGACTATAAATGACTGTTATCAAGCTGAACAGAGTGAAGAGACTATAAATGACTGTTATCAAGCTGGACAGAGTGAAGAGTCTATAAATGACTGTTATCAAGCTGGACAGAGTGAAGAGACTATAGATGACTGTTATCAAGCTGGACACAGTGAAGAGACTATAGATGACTGTTATCAAGCTGGACAGTGAAGAGACTATAAAGGACTGTTATCAAGCTGGACAGTGAAGAGACTATACATGACTGTTATCAAGCTGGACAGTGAAGAGACTATAATTGACTGTTATCAAGCTGGACAGAGTGAAGAGACTATAGCTGAATGTTATCTAGCTGGACAGAGTGAAGAGACTATAAATGACTGTTATCTAGCTGGACAGAGTGAAGAGACCATAAATGACTGTTATCAAGCTGGACAGAGTGAAGAGACTATAAATGACTGTTATCAAGCTGGACAGAGTGAAGAGACTATAAATTACTGTTATCAAGCTGGACAGAGTGAAGAGACTATAAATGACTGTTATCAAGCTGGACAGAGTGAAGAGACTATAAATTACTGTTATCAAGCTGGACAGAGTGAAGAGACTATAAATGACTGTTATCAAGCTGGACAGAGTGAAGATACTATAAATGACTGTTATCTAGCTGGACAGAGTGAAGAGACTATAAATGACTGTTATCAAGCTGGACAGAGTGAAGATACTATAAATTACTGTTATCAAGCTGGACAGATAGAAGAGGCTATAAATGACTGTTATCAAGCTGGACAGAGTGAAGAGACTATAAATGACTGTTATCAAGCTGGACAGTGAAGAGACTATAGATGACTTATCAAGCTGGACAGAGTGAAGAGACTATAAATGACTGTTATCAAGCTGGACAGTGAAGACACTATAAATGACTGTTATCAAGCTGGACACAGTGAAGAGACTATAAATGTCTGTTATCAAGCTGGACACAGTGAAGAGACTATACATGACTTATCAAGAAGAACAGAGTGAAGAGACTATAAATGACTGTTATCTAGCTGGACAGAGTGAAGAGATTATAAATGACTGTTATCTAGCTGGACACAGTGAAGAGACTATAAATGTTTGTTATCAAGCTGGACACAGTGAAGAGACTATACATGACTTATCAAGCTGGACAGTGAAGAGACTATAAATGACTGTTATCAAGCTGGACACAGTGAAGAGACTATAAATGTCTGTTATCAAGCTGGACACAGTGATGAGACTATACATGACTTATCAAGCTGAACAGAGTGAAGAGACTATAAATGACTGTTATCTAGCTGGACAGAGTGAAGAGATTATAAATGACTGTTATCTAGCTGGACACAGTGAAGAGACTATAAATGTCTGTTATCAAGCTGGACACAGTGAAGAGACTATAAATGACTGTTATCAAGCTGGACAGAGTGAAGAGACTATAAATGACTGTTATCAAGCTGGAGAGAGTGAAGAGACTATAAATGCCTCTTATCAAGCTGAACAGTGAAGAGACTATAAATGACTGTTATCAAGCTGGACAGAGTGAAGAGACTATACATGACTGTTATCAAGCTGGACAGTGAAGAGACTATAAATGACTGTTATCTAGCTGGACAGAGTGAAGAGACTATACATGACTTTTATCAAGCTGGACAGTGAAGAGACTATACATGATTGTTATCAAGCTGGACAGTGAAGAGACTATAAATGACTGTTATCAAGCTGGACAGAGTGAAGAGACTGTTATCAAGCTGGACACAGTGAAGAGACTATAAATGACTGTTATCAAGCTGGACAGAGTGAAGAGACTATAGCTGACTGTTATCTAGCTGGACAGAGTGAAGAGACTATAAATGACTGTTATCTAGCTGGACAGAGTGAAGAGACAAAAAATGACTGTTATCAAGCTGGACAGAGTGAAGAGACTATAAATGACTGTTATCAAGCTGAACAGAGTGAAGAGACTATAAATGACTGTTATCAAGCTGGACAGAGTGAAGAGTCTATAAATGACTGTTATCATGCTGGACAGAGTGAAGAGACTATAGATGACTGTTATCAAGCTGGACACAGTGAAGAGACTATAGATGACTGTTATCAAGCTGGACAGTGAAGAGACTATAAAGGACTGTTATCAAGCTGGACAGTGAAGAGACTATACATGACTGTTATCAAGCTGGACAGAGTGAAGAGACTGTTATCAAGCTGGACACAGTGAAGAGACTATAAATGACTGTTATCAAGCTGGACAGAGTGAAGAGACTATAGCTGAATGTTATCTAGCTGGACAGAGTGAAGAGACTATAAATGACTGTTATCTAGCTGGACAGAGTGAAGAGACCATAAATGACTGTTATCAAGCTGGACAGAGTGAAGAGACTATAAATGACTGTTATCAAGCTGGACAGAGTGAAGAGACTATAAATTACTGTTATCAAGCTGGACAGAGTGAAGAGACTATAAATGACTGTTATCAAGCTGGACAGAGTGAAGAGACTATAAATTACTGTTATCAAGCTGGACAGAGTGAAGAGACTATAAATGACTGTTATCAAGCTGGACAGAGTGAAGATACTATAAATGACTGTTATCTAGCTGGACAGAGTGAAGAGACTATAAATGACTGTTATCAAGCTGGACAGAGTGAAGATACTATAAATTACTGTTATCAAGCTGGACAGATAGAAGAGGCTATAAATGACTGTTATCAAGCTGGACAGAGTGAAGAGACTATAAATGACTGTTATCAAGCTGGATAGTGAAGAGACTATAGATGACTTATCAAGCTGGACAGAGTGAAGAGACTATAAATGACTGTTATCAAGCTGGACAGTGAAGACACTATAAATGACTGTTATCAAGCTGGACACAGTGAAGAGACTATAAATGTCTGTTATCAAGCTGGACACAGTGAAGAGACTATACATGACTTATCAAGAAGAACAGAGTGAAGAGACTATAAATGACTGTTATCTAGCTGGACAGAGTGAAGAGATTATAAATGACTGTTATCTAGCTGGACACAGTGAAGAGACTATAAATGTTTGTTATCAAGCTGGACACAGTGAAGAGACTATACATGACTTATCAAGCTGGACAGTGAAGAGACTATAAATGACTGTTATCAAGCTGGACACAGTGAAGAGACTATAAATGTCTGTTATCAAGCTGGACACAGTGATGAGACTATACATGACTTATCAAGCTGAACAGAGTGAAGAGACTATAAATGACTGTTATCTAGCTGGACAGAGTGAAGAGATTATAAATGACTGTTATCTAGCTGGACACAGTGAAGAGACTATAAATGTCTGTTATCAAGCTGGACACAGTGAAGAGACTATAAATGACTGTTATCAAGCTGGACAGAGTGAAGAGACTATAAATGACTGTTATCAAGCTGGAGAGAGTGAAGAGACTATAAATGCCTCTTATCAAGCTGAACAGTGAAGAGACTATAAATGACTGTTATCAAGCTGGACAGAGTGAAGAGACTATACATGACTGTTATCAAGCTGGACAGTGAAGAGACTATAAATGACTGTTATCTAGCTGGACAGAGTGAAGAGACTATACATGACTTTTATCAAGCTGGACAGTGAAGAGACTATACATGATTGTTATCAAGCTGGACAGTGAAGAGACTATAAATGACTGTTATCAAGCTGGACAGAGTGAAGAGACTGTTATCAAGCTGGACACAGTGAAGAGACTATAAATGACTGTTATCAAGCTGGACAGAGTGAAGAGACTATAGCTGACTGTTATCTAGCTGGACAGAGTGAAGAGACTATAAATGACTGTTATCTAGCTGGACAGAGTGAAGAGACAAAAAAATGACTGTTATCAAGCTGGACAGAGTGAAGAGACTATAAATGACTGTTATCAAGCTGAACAGAGTGAAGAGACTATAAATGACTGTTATCAAGCTGGACAGAGTGAAGAGTCTATAAATGACTGTTATCAAGCTGGACAGAGTGAAGAGACTATAGATGACTGTTATCAAGCTGGACACAGTGAAGAGACTATAGATGACTGTTATCAAGCTGGACAGTGAAGAGACTATAAAGGACTGTTATCAAGCTGGACAGTGAAGAGACTATACATGACTGTTATCAAGCTGGACATTGAAGAGACTATAATTGACTGTTATCAAGCTGGACAGAGTGAAGAGACTATAGCTGAATGTTATCTAGCTGGACAGAGTGAAGAGACTATAAATGACTGTTATCTAGCTGGACAGAGTGAAGAGACCATAAATGACTGTTATCAAGCTGGACAGAGTGAAGAGACTATAAATGACTGTTATCAAGCTGGACAGAGTGAAGAGACTATAAATTACTGTTATCAAGCTGGACAGAGTGAAGAGACTATAAATGACTGTTATCAAGCTGGACAGAGTGAAGAGACTATAAATTACTGTTATCAAGCTGGACAGAGTGAAGAGACTATAAATGACTGTTATCAAGCTGGACAGAGTGAAGATACTATAAATGACTGTTATCTAGCTGGACAGAGTGAAGAGACTATAAATGACTGTTATCAAGCTGGACAGAGTGAAGATACTATAAATTACTGTTATCAAGCTGGACAGATAGAAGAGGCTATAAATGACTGTTATCAAGCTGGACAGAGTGAAGAGACTATAAATGACTGTTATCAAGCTGGACAGTGAAGACACTATAAATGACTGTTATCAAGCTGGACACAGTGAAGAGACTATAAATGTCTGTTATCAAGCTGGACACAGTGAAGAGACTATACATGACTTATCAAGAAGAACAGAGTGAAGAGACTATAAATGACTGTTATCTAGCTGGACAGAGTGAAGAGATTATAAATGACTGTTATCTAGCTGGACACAGTGAAGAGACTATAAATGTTTGTTATCAAGCTGGACACAGTGAAGAGACTATACATGACTTATCAAGCTGGACAGTGAAGAGACTATAAATGACTGTTATCAAGCTGGACACAGTGAAGAGACTATAAATGTCTGTTATCAAGCTGGACACAGTGATGAGACTATACATGACTTATCAAGCTGAACAGAGTGAAGAGACTATAAATGACTGTTATCTAGCTGGACAGAGTGAAGAGATTATAAATGACTGTTATCTAGCTGGACACAGTGAAGAGACTATAAATGTCTGTTATCAAGCTGGACACAGTGAAGAGACTATAAATGACTGTTATCAAGCTGGACAGAGTGAAGAGACTATAAATGACTGTTATCAAGCTGGAGAGAGTGAAGAGACTATAAATGCCTCTTATCAAGCTGAACAGTGAAGAGACTATAAATGACTGTTATCAAGCTGGACAGAGTGAAGAGACTATACATGACTGTTATCAAGCTGGACAGTGAAGAGACTATAAATGACTGTTATCTAGCTGGACAGAGTGAAGAGACTATACATGACTTTTATCAAGCTGGACAGTGAAGAGACTATACATGATTGTTATCAAGCTGGACAGTGAAGAGACTATAAATGACTGTTATCAAGCTGGACAGAGTGAAGAGACTGTTATCAAGCTGGACACAGTGAAGAGACTATAAATGACTGTTATCAAGCTGGACAGAGTGAAGAGACTATAGCTGACTGTTATCTAGCTGGACAGAGTGAAGAGACTATAAATGACTGTTATCTAGCTGGACAGAGTGAAGAGACAAAAAATGACTGTTATCAAGCTGGACAGAGTGAAGAGACTATAAATGACTGTTATCAAGCTGAACAGAGTGAAGAGACTATAAATGACTGTTATCAAGCTGGACAGAGTGAAGAGTCTATAAATGACTGTTATCAAGCTGGACAGAGTGAAGAGACTATAGATGACTGTTATCAAGCTGGACACAGTGAAGAGACTATAGATGACTGTTATCAAGCTGGACAGTGAAGAGACTATAAAGGACTGTTATCAAGCTGGACAGTGAAGAGACTATACATGACTGTTATCAAGCTGGACAGTGAAGAGACTATAATTGACTGTTATCAAGCTGGACAGAGTGAAGAGACTATACATGACTGTTATCAAGCTGGACAGTGAAGAGACTATACATGATTGTTATCAAGCTGGACAGTGAAGAGACTATAAATGACTGTTATCAAGCTGGACAGAGTGAAGAGACTGTTATCAAGCTGGACACAGTGAAGAGACTATAAATGACTGATATCAAGCTGGACAGAGTGAAGAGACTTTAGCTGACTGTTATCTAGCTGGACAGAGTGAAGAGACTATAAATGACTGTTATCTAGCTGGACAGAGTGAAGAGACTATACATGACTGTTATCAAGCTGGACAGTGAAGAGACTATACATGATTGTTATCAAGCTGGACAGTGAAGAGACTATAAATGACTGTTATCAAGCTGGACAGAGTGAAGAGACTGTTATCAAGCTGGACACAGTGAAGAGACTATAAATGACTGTTATCAAGCTGGACAGAGTGAAGAGACTATAGCTGACTGTTATCTAGCTGGACAGAGTGAAGAGACTATAAATGACTGTTATCTAGCTGGACAGAGTGAAGAGACTATAAATGACTGTTATCAAGCTGGACAGAGTGAAGAGACTATAAATGCCTCTTATCAAGCTGGACAGTGAAGAGACTGTAAATGACTGTTATCAAGCTGGACAGAGTGAAGAGAGTATTCATGACTGTTTTCAAGCTGGACAGTGAAGAGACTATAAATGACTGTTATCAAGCTGGACAGAGTGAAGAGACTATACATGACTGTTATCAAGCTGGACAGTGAAGAGACTATAAATGACTGTTATCTAGCTGGACAGAGTGAAGAGACTATACATGACTTTTATCAAGCTGGACAGTGAAGAGACTATACATGATTGTTATCAAGCTGGACAGTGAAGAGACTATAAATGACTGTTATCAAGCTGGACAGAGTGAAGAGACTCTTATCAAGCTGGACACAGTGAAGAGACTATAAATGACTGTTATCAAGCTGGACAGAGTGAAGAGACTATAGCTGACTGTTATCTAGCTGGACAGAGTGAAGAGACTATAAAGGACTGTTATCTAGCTGGACAGAGTGAAGAGACAAAAAATGACTGTTATCAAGCTGGACAGAGTGAAGAGACTATAAATGACTGTTATCAAGCTGAACAGAGTGAAGAGACTATAAATGACTGTTATCAAGCTGGACAGAGTGAAGAGTCTATAAATGACTGTTATCAAGCTGGACAGAGTGAAGAGACTATAGATGACTGTTATCAAGCTGGACACAGTGAAGAGACTATAGATGACTGTTATCAAGCTGGACAGTGAAGAGACTATAAAGGACTGTTATCAAGCTGGACAGTGAAGAGACTATACATGACTGTTATCAAGCTGGACATTGAAGAGACTATAATTGACTGTTATCAAGCTGGACAGAGTGAAGAGACTATAGCTGAATGTTATCTAGCTGGACAGAGTGAAGAGACTATAAATGACTGTTATCTAGCTGGACAGAGTGAAGAGACCATAAATGACTGTTATCAAGCTGGACAGAGTGAAGAGACTATAAATGACTGTTATCAAGCTGGACAGAGTGAAGAGACTATAAATTACTGTTATCAAGCTGGACAGAGTGAAGAGACTATAAATGACTGTTATCAAGCTGGACAGAGTGAAGAGACTATAAATTACTGTTATCAAGCTGGACAGAGTGAAGAGACTATAAATGACTGTTATCAAGCTGGACAGAGTGAAGATACTATAAATGACTGTTATCTAGCTGGACAGAGTGAAGAGACTATAAATGACTGTTATCAAGCTGGACAGAGTGAAGATACTATAAATTACTGTTATCAAGCTGGACAGATAGAAGAGGCTATAAATGACTGTTATCAAGCTGGACAGAGTGAAGAGACTATAAATGACTGTTATCAAGCTGGACAGTGAAGACACTATAAATGACTGTTATCAAGCTGGACACAGTGAAGAGACTATAAATGTCTGTTATCAAGCTGGACACAGTGAAGAGACTATACATGACTTATCAAGAAGAACAGAGTGAAGAGACTGTAAATGACTGTTATCTAGCTGGACAGAGTGAAGAGATTATAAATGACTGTTATCTAGCTGGACACAGTGAAGAGACTATAAATGTTTGTTATCAAGCTGGACACAGTGAAGAGACTATACATGACTTATCAAGCTGGACAGTGAAGAGACTATAAATGACTGTTATCAAGCTGGACACAGTGAAGAGACTATAAATGTCTGTTATCAAGCTGGACACAGTGATGAGACTATACATGACTTATCAAGCTGAACAGAGTGAAGAGACTATAAATGACTGTTATCTAGCTGGACAGAGTGAAGAGATTATAAATGACTGTTATCTAGCTGGACACAGTGAAGAGACTATAAATGTCTGTTATCAAGCTGGACACAGTGAAGAGACTATAAATGACTGTTATCAAGCTGGACAGAGTGAAGAGACTATAAATGACTGTTATCAAGCTGGAGAGAGTGAAGAGACTATAAATGCCTCTTATCAAGCTGAACAGTGAAGAGACTATAAATGACTGTTATCAAGCTGGACAGAGTGAAGAGACTATACATGACTGTTATCAAGCTGGACAGTGAAGAGACTATAAATGACTGTTATCTAGCTGGACAGAGTGAAGAGACTATACATGACTTTTATCAAGCTGGACAGTGAAGAGACTATACATGATTGTTATCAAGCTGGACAGAGTGAAGAGACTATAAATGACTGTTATCAAGCTGGACAGAGTGAAGAGAGTATTCATGACTGTTTTCAAGCTGGACAGTGAAGAGACTATAAATGACTGTTATCTAGCTGGACAGAGTGAAGAGACTATACATGACTGTTATCAAGCTGGACAGTGAAGAGACTATACATGACTGTTATCAAGCTGGACAGTGAAGAGACTATAATTGACTGTTATCAAGCTGGACAGAGTGAAGAGACTGTTATCAAGCTGGACACAGTGAAGAGACTATAAATGACTGTTATCAAGCTGGACAGAGTGAAGAGGCTATAGCTGACTGTTATCTAGCTGGACAGTGTGAAGAGACTATAAATGACTGTTATCTAGCTGGACAGAGTGAAGAGACTATAAATGACTGTTATCAAGCTGGACAGAGTGAAGAGACTATAAATGACTGTTATCAAGCTGGACAGAGTGAAGAGACTATAAATGACGGTTATCAAGCTGGAGAGAGTGAAGAGACTATAAATGCCTCTTATCAAGCTGGACAGTGAAGAGACTATAAATGACTGTTATCAAGCTGGACAGAGTGAAGAGACTATACATGACTGTTATCAAGCTGGACAGTGAAGAGACTATAAATGACTGTTATCTAGCTGGACAGAGTGAAGAGACTATACATGACTGTTATCAAGCTGGACAGTGAAGAGACTATACATGATTGTTATCAAGCTGGACAGTGAAGAGACTATAAATGACTGTTATCAAGCTGGACAGAGTGAAGAGACTGTTATCAAGCTGGACACAGTGAAGAGACTATACATGACTGTTATCAAGCTGGACAGTGAAGAGACTATAGCTGACTGTTATCTAGCTGGACAGAGTGAAGAGAATATAAATGACTGTTATCTAGCTGGACAGAGTGAAGAGACTATAAATGACTGTTATCAAGCTGGACAGAGTGAAGAGACTATAAATGACTGTTATCAAGCTGGACAGAGTGAAGAGTCTATAAATGACTGTTATCAAGCTGGACAGAGTGAAGAGACTATAGATGACTGTTATCAAGCTGGACACAGTGAAGAGACTATAGATGACTGTTATCAAGATAG
The DNA here is from genome assembly GCF_965601325.2 of Salmo salar. Classification (NCBI taxonomy): domain Eukaryota; kingdom Metazoa; phylum Chordata; class Actinopteri; order Salmoniformes; family Salmonidae; genus Salmo; species Salmo salar. Next base: position 51,660,718 of record NC_138304.1, read on the forward strand.
ACAGTGAAGAGACTATAAAGGACTGTTATCAAGCTGGACAGAGTGAAGAGACTATAAATGACTTTTATCAAGCTGGACAGTGAAGAGACTATACATGACTGTTATCAAGCTGGACAGTGAAGAGACTATAATTGACTGTTATCAAGCTGTACAGAGTGAAGAGACTGTTATCAAGCTGGACACAGTGAAGAGACTATAAATGACTGTTATCAAGCTGGACATAGTGAAGAGACTATAGCTGACTGTTATCTAGCTGGACAGAGTGAAGAGACTATAAATGACTGTTATCTAGGTGGACAGAGTGAAGAGACTATAAATGTCTGTTATCAAGCTGGACAGAGTGAAGAGACAATACATGACTTATCAAGCTGAACAGAGTGAAGAGACTATAAATGACTGTTATCAAGCTGGACAGTGAAGAGACTATAAATGACTGTTATCTAGCTGGACAGAGTGAAGAGACTATAAATAACTGTTATCAAGCTGGACAGAGTGAAGAGACTATTAAGGACTGTTATCAAGCTGGACAGAGAGAAGAGACTATTAATGCCTCTTATCAAGCTGGACAGTGAATAGACTATAAATGACTGTTATCAAGCTGGACAGAGTGAAGAGACTATACATGACTGTTATCAAGCTGGACAGTGAAGAGACTATAAATGACTGTTATCTAGCTGGACAGAGTGAAGAGACTATACATGGCTATTATCAAGCTGGACAGTGAAGAGACTATACATGACTGTTATCAAGCTGGGCAGTGAAGAGACTATAAATGACTGTTATCAAGCTGGACAGAGTGAAGAGACTATTAAGGACTGTTATCAAGCTTGACAGAGAGAAGAGACTATAAATGCCTCTTATCAAGCTGGACAGTGAATAGACTATAAATGCCTCTTATCAAGCTGGACAGTGAAGAGACTATAAATGACTGTTATCAAGCTGGACAGAATGAAGAGACTATACATGACTGTTATCAAGCTGGACAGTGAAGAGACTATAAATGACTGTTGTCTAGCTGGACAGAGTGAATAAACTATACATGACTGTTATCAAGCTGGACAGTGAAGAGACTATACATGACTGTTATCAAGCTGGACAGTGAAGAGACTATACATGACTGTTATCAAGCTGGACAGAGTGAAGAGACTATAAATGACTTTTATCAAGCTGGACACAGTGAAGAGACTATAAATGACTGTTATCAAGCTGGACAGAGTGAAGAGACTATACATGACTGTTATCAAGCTGGACAGAGTGAAGAGACTATACATGACTGTTATCAAGCTGGACAGAGTGAAGAGACTATAAATGCCTCTTATCAAGCTGGACAGTGAAGAGACTATAAATGACTGTTATCAAGCTGGACAGAGTGAAGAGACTATACATGACTGTTATCAAGCTGGACAGAGTGAAGAGACTATACATGACTGTTATCAAGCTGGACAGAGTGAAGAGACTATAAATGCCTCTTATCAAGCTGGACAGTGAAGAGACTATAAATGACTGTTATCAAGCTGGACAGAGTGAAGAGACTATACATGACTGTTATCAAGCTGGACAGAGTGAAGAGACTATAAATGACTGTTATCAAGCTGGACAGAGTGAAGAGACTATAAATGACTGTTATCAATCTGGACAGAGTGAAGAGTCTATAAATGACTGTTATCAAGCTGGACAGAGTGAAGAGACTATAGATGACTGTTATCAAGCTGGACACAGTGAAGAGACTATAGATGACTGTTATCAAGCTGGACAGTGAAGAGACTATAAAGGACTGTTATCAAGCTGGACAGAGTGAAGAGACTATAAATGACTGTTATCAAGCTGGACAGTGAAGAGACTATACATGACTGTTATCAAGCTGGACAGTGAAGAGACTATAATTGACTGTTATCAAGCTGGACAGAGTGAAGAGACTGTTATCAAGCTGGACACAGTGAAGAGACTATAAATGACTGTTATCAAGCTGGACATAGTGAAGAGACTATAGCTGACTGTTATCTAGCTGGACAGAGTGAAGAGACTATAAATGACTGTTATCTAGGTGGACAGAGTGAAGAGACTATAAATGTCTGTTATCAAGCTGGACAGAGTGAAGAGACAATACATGACTTATCAAGCTGAACAGAGTGAAGAGACTATAAATGACTGTTATCAAGCTGGACAGTGAAGTGACTATAAATGACTGTTATCTAGCTGGACAGAGTGAAGAGACTATAAATAACTGTTATCAAGCTGGACAGAGTGAAGAGACTATTAAGGACTGTTATCAAGCTGGACAGAGAGAAGAGACTATTAATGCCTCTTATCAAGCTGGACAGTGAATAGACTATAAATGACTGTTATCAAGCTGGACAGAGTGAAGAGACTATACATGACTGTTATCAAGCTGGACAGTGAAGAGACTATAAATGACTGTTATCTAGCTGGACAGAGTGAAGAGACTATACATGGCTATTATCAAGCTGGACAGTGAAGAGACTATACATGACTGTTATCAAGCTGGGCAGTGAAGAGACTATAAATGACTGTTATCAAGCTGGACAGAGTGAAGAGACTATTAAGGACTGTTATCAAGCTTGACCGAGAGAAGAGACTATAAATGCCTCTTATCAAGCTGGACAGTGAATAGACTATAAATGCCTCTTATCAAGCTGGACAGTGAAGAGACTATAAATGACTGTTATCAAGCTGGACAGAATGAAGAGACTATACATGACTGTTATCAAGCTGGACAGTGAAGAGACTATAAATGACTGTTGTCTAGCTGGACAGAGTGAATAAACTATACATGACTGTTATCAAGCTGGACAGTGAAGAGACTATACATGACTGTTATCAAGCTGGACAGTGAAGAGACTATACATGACTGTTATCAAGCTGGACAGAGTGAAGAGACTATAAATGACTTTTATCAAGCTGGACACAGTGAAGAGACTATAAATGACTGTTATCAAGCTGGACAGAGTGAAGAGACTATACATGACTGTTATCAAGCTGGACAGAGTGAAGAGACTATACATGACTGTTATCAAGCTGGACAGAGTGAAGAGACTATAAATGCCTCTTATCAAGCTGGACAGTGAAGAGACTATAAATGACTGTTATCAAGCTGGACAGAGTGAAGAGACTATACATGACTGTTATCAAGCTGGACAGAGTGAAGAGACTATACATGACTGTTATCAAGCTGGACAGAGTGAAGAGACTATAAATGCCTCTTATCAAGCTGGACAGTGAAGAGACTATAAATGACTGTTATCAAGCTGGACAGAGTGAAGAGACTATACATGACTGTTATCAAGCTGGACAGAGTGAAGAGACTATAAATGACTTATCAAGCTGGACAGTGAAGAGACTATAAATGACTGTTATCAAGCTGGACACAGTGAAGAGACTATAAATGTCTGTTATCAAGCTGGACAGAGTGAAGACACTATACATGACTTATCAAGCTGAAAAGAGTGAAGAGACTATAAATGACTGTTATCAAGCTGGACAGTGAAGAGATTATAAATGACTGTTATCAAGCTGGACACAGTGAAGAGACTATAAATGTCTGTTATCAAGCTGGACAGAGTGAAGAGACTATACATGACTTATCAAGCTGAACATAGTGAAGAGACTATAAATGACTGTTATCTAGCTAGACAGAGTGAAGAGATTATAAATGACTGTTATCTAGCTGGACAGAGTGAAGAGACTATAAATGACTGTTATCAAGCTGGACAGAGTGAAGAGACTATAAATGACTGTTATCAAGCTGGACAGAGTGAAGAGACTATACATGACTGTTATCAAGCTGGACAGTGAAGAGACTATAAATGACTGTTGTCTAGCTGGACAGAGTGAATAGACTATACATGACTGTTATCAAGCTGGACAGTGAAGAGACTATACATGACTGTTATCAAGCTGGACAGTGAAGAGACTATACATGACTGTTATCAAGCTGGACAGAGTGAAGAGACTATAAATGACTTTTATCAAGCTGGACACAGTGAAGAGACTATAAATGACTGTTATCAAGCTGGACAGAGTGAAGAGACTATACATGACTGTTATCAAGCTGGACAGAGTGAAGAGACTATACATGACTGTTATCAAGCTGGACAGAGTGAAGAGACTATAAATGCCTCTTATCAAGCTGGACAGTGAAGAGACTATAAATGACTGTTATCAAGCTGGACAGAGTGAAGAGACTATACATGACTGTTATCAAGCTGGACAGAGTGAAGAGACTATACATGACTGTTATCAAGCTGGACAGAGTGAAGAGACTATACATGCCTCTTATCAAGCTGGACAGTGAAGAGACTATAAATGACTGTTATCAAGCTGGACAGAGTGAAGAGACTATACATGACTGTTATCAAGCTGGACAGAGTGAAGAGACTATAAATGACTTATCAAGCTGGACAGTGAAGAGACTATAAATGACTGTTATCAAGCTGGACACAGTGAAGAGACTATAAATGTCTGTTATCAAGCTGGACAGAGTGAAGAGACTATACATGACTTATCAAGCTGAACAGAGTGAAGAGACTATAAATGACTGTTATCAAGCTGGACAGTGAAGAGATTATAAATGACTGTTATCAAGCTGGACACAGTGAAGAGACTATAAATGTCTGTTATCAAGCTGGACAGAGTGAAGAGACTATACATGACTTATCAAGCTGAACATAGTGAAGAGACTATAAATGACTGTTATCTAGCTAGACAGAGTGAAGAGATTATAAATGACTGTTATCTAGCTGGACAGAGTGAAGAGACTATAAATGACTGTTATCAAGCTGGACAGAGTGAAGAGACTATTAAGGACTGTTATCAAGCTGGACAGAGAGAAGAGACTATAAATGCCTCTTATCAAGGTGGACAGTGAATAGACTATACATGACTGTTATCAAGCTGGACAGAGTGAAGAGACTATACATGACTGTTATCAAGCTGGACAGTGAAGAGACTATAAATGACTGTTATCTAGCTGGACAGAGTGAAGAGACTATACATGACTGTTATCAAGCTGGACAGTGAAGAGACTATACATGACTGTTATCAAGCTGGACAGTGAAGAGACTATAAATGACTGTTATCAAGCTGGACAGAGTGAAGAGACTATTAAGGACTGTTATCAAGCTGGACAGAGAGAAGAGACTATAAATGCCTCTTATCAAGCTGGACAGTGAATAGACTATAAATGACTGTTATCAAGCTGGACAGAGTGAAGAGACTATACATGACTGTTATCAAGCTGGACAGTGAAGAGACTATAAATGACTGTTATCTAGCTGGACAGAGTGAAGAGACTATACATGACTGTTATCAAGCTGGACAGTGAAGAGACTATACATGACTGTTATCAAGCTGGGAAGTGAAGAGACTATAAATGACTGTTATCAAGCTGGACAGAGTGAAGAGACTGTTATCAAGCTGGACACAGTGAAGAGACTATAAATGACTGTTATCAAGCTGGACAGAGTGAAGAGACTATAGCTGACTGTTATCTAGCTGGACAGAGTGAAGAGACTATAAATGACTGTCATCAAGCTGGACACAGTGAATAGACTATAAATGACTGTTATCAAGCTGGACAGAGTGAAGAGACTATGAAGGACTGTTATCAAGCTGGACAGAGTGAAGAGACTATGAATGCCTTTTATAAAGCTGGACAGTGAAGAGACTATAAATGACTGTTATCAAGCTGGACAGAGTGAAGAGACTATACATGACTGTTATCAAGCTGGACAGTGAAGAGACTATAAATGACTGTTATCTAGCTGGACAGAGTGAAGAGACTATACATGACTGTTATCAAGCTGGACAGTGAAGAGACTATACATGACTGTTATCAAGCTGGACAGTGAAGAGACTATAAATGACTGTTATCAAGCTGGACAGAGTGAAGAGACTATTAAGGACTGTTATCAAGCTGGACAGAGAGAAGAGACTATAAATGCCTCTTATCAAGCTGGACAGTGAATAGACTATAAATGACTGTTATCAAGCTGGACAGAGTGAAGAGACTATACATGACTGTTATCAAGCTGGACAGTGAAGAGACTATAAATGACTGTTATCTAGCTGGACAGAGTGAAGAGACTATACATGACTGTTATCAAGCTGGACAGTGAAGAGACTATACATGACTGTTATCAAGCTGGGAAGTGAAGAGACTATAAATGACTGTTATCAAGCTGGACAGAGTGAAGAGACTGTTATCAAGCTGGACACAGTGAAGAGACTATAAATGACTGTTATCAAGCTGGACAGAGTGAAGAGACTATAGCTGACTGTTATCTAGCTGGACAGAGTGAAGAGACTATAAATGACTGTCATCAAGCTGGACACAGTGAATAGACTATAAATGACTGTTATCAAGCTGGACAGAGTGAAGAGACTATGAAGGACTGTTATCAAGCTGGACAGAGTGAAGAGACTATGAATGCCTTTTATAAAGCTGGACAGTGAAGAGACTATAAATGACTGTTATCAAGCTGGACAGAGTGAAGAGACTATACATGACTGTTATCAAGCTGGACAGTGAAGAGACTATACATGACTGTTATCAAGCTGGACAGTGAAGAGACTATACATGACTGTTATCAAGCTGGACAGAGTGAAGAGACTATAAATGACTTTTATCAAGCTGGACACAGTGAAGAGACTATAAATGACTGTTATCAAGCTGGACAGAGTGAAGAGACTATACATGACTGTTATCAAGCTGGACAGAGTGAAGAGACTATACATGACTGTTATCAAGCTGGACAGAGTGAAGAGACAATAAATGCCTCTTATCAAGCAGGACAGTGAAGAGACTATACATGACTGTTACCAAGCAGGACAGAGTGAAGAGACTATACATGACTGTTATCAAGCTGGAAAGTGAAGAGACTATAAATGACTGTTATCAAGCTGGACAGAGTGAAGAGACTGTTATCAAGCTGGACACAGTGAAGAGAATATAAATGACTGTTATCAAGCTGGACAGAGTGAAGAGACTATAAATGACTGTCATCAAGCTGGACACAGTGAATAGACTATAAATGACTGTTATCAAGCTGGACAGAGTGAAGAGACTATGAAGGACTGTTATCAAGCTGGACAGAGTGAAGAGACTATAAATGCCTCTTATAAAGCTGGACAGTGAAGAGACTATAAATGACTGTTATCAAGCTGGACAGAGTGAAGAGACTATACATGACTGTTATCAAGCTGGACAGTGAAGAGACTATAAATGACTGTTATCTAGCTGGACAGAGTGAATAGACTATAAATGACTGTTATCAAGCTGGACAGAGTGAAGAGACTATTAAGGACTGTTATCAAGCTGGACAGAGAGAAGAGACTATAAATGCCTCTTATCAAGCTGGACAGTGAATAGACTATAAATGACTGTTATCAAGCTGGACAGAGTGAAGAGACTATACATGACTGTTATCAAGCTGGACAGTGAAGAGACTATAAATGACTGTTATCTAGCTGGACAGAGTGAAGAGACTATACATGACTGTTATCAAGCTGGACAGTGAAGAGACTATACATGACTGTTATCAAGCTGGGAAGTGAAGAGACTATAAATGACTGTTATCAAGCTGGACAGAGTGAAGAGACTGTTATCAAGCTGGACACAGTGAAGAGACTATAAATGACTGTTATCAAGCTGGACAGAGTGAAGAGACTATAGCTGACTGTTATCTAGCTGGACAGAGTGAAGAGACTATAAATGACTGTCATCAAGCTGGACACAGTGAATAGACTATAAATGACTGTTATCAAGCTGGACAGAGTGAAGAGACTATGAAGGACTGTTATCAAGCTGGACAGAGTGAAGAGACTATGAATGCCTTTTATAAAGCTGGACAGTGAAGAGACTATAAATGACTGTTATCAAGCTGGACAGAGTGAAGAGACTATACATGACTGTTATCAAGCTGGACAGTGAAGAGACTATACATGACTGTTATCAAGCTGGACAGTGAAGAGACTATACATGACTGTTATCAAGCTGGACAGAGTGAAGAGACTATAAATGACTTTTATCAAGCTGGACACAGTGAAGAGACTATAAATGACTGTTATCAAGCTGGACAGAGTGAAGAGACTATACATGACTGTTATCAAGCTGGACAGAGTGAAGAGACTATACATGACTGTTATCAAGCTGGACAGAGTGAAGAGACAATAAATGCCTCTTATCAAGCAGGACAGTGAAGAGACTATACATGACTGTTACCAAGCAGGACAGAGTGAAGAGACTATACATGACTGTTATCAAGCTGGAAAGTGAAGAGACTATAAATGACTGTTATCAAGCTGGACAGAGTGAAGAGACTGTTATCAAGCTGGACACAGTGAAGAGAATATAAATGACTGTTATCAAGCTGGACAGAGTGAAGAGACTATAAATGACTGTCATCAAGCTGGACACAGTGAATAGACTATAAATGACTGTTATCAAGCTGGACAGAGTGAAGAGACTATGAAGGACTGTTATCAAGCTGGACAGAGTGAAGAGACTATAAATGCCTCTTATAAAGCTGGACAGTGAAGAGACTATAAATGACTGTTATCAAGCTGGACAGAGTGAAGAGACTATACATGACTGTTATCAAGCTGGACAGTGAAGAGACTATAAATGACTGTTATCTAGCTGGACAGAGTGAATAGACTATACATTACTGTTATCAAGCTGGACAGTGAAGAGACTATACATGACTGTTATCAAGCTGGACAGTGAAGAGACTATACATGACTGTTATCAAGCTGGACAGAGTGAAGAGACTATAAATGACTTTTATCAAGCTGGACACAGTGAAGAGACTATAAATGACTGTTATCAAGCTGGACAGAGTGAAGAGACTATACATGACTGTTATCAAGCTGGACAGAGTGAAGAGACTATACATGACTGTTATCAAGCTGGACAGAGTGAAGAGACAATAAATGCCTCTTATCAAGCAGGACAGTGAAGAGACTATAAATGACTGTTATCAAGCTGGACAGAGTGAAGAGACTATAAATGACTGTTATCAAGCTGGACAGAGTGAAGAGACTATACATGACTGTTACCAAGCAGGACAGAGTGAAGAGACTATACATGACTGTTATCAAGCTGGACAGAGTGAAGAGACTATAAATGCCTCTTATCAAGCTGGACAGTGAAGAGACTATAAATGACTGTTATCAAGCTGGACAGTGAAGAGACTATAAATGACTGTTATCTAGCTGGACAGAGTGAATAGACTATACATGACTGTTATCAAGCTGGACAGTGAAGAGGCTATACATGACTGTTATCAAGCTGGACAATGAAGAGACTATACATGACTGTTATCAAGCTGGACAGAGTGAAGAGACTATACATGACTGTTATCAAGCTGGACAGAGTGAAGAGACTATAAATGCCTCTTATCAAGCTGGACAGTGAAGAGACTATAAATGACTGTTATCAAGCTGGACAGAGTGAAGAGACTATACATGACTGTTATCAAGCTGGACAGAGTGAAGAGACTATAAATGACTTATCAAGCTGGACAGAGTGAAGAGACTATAAATGACTGTTATCAAGCTGGACAGTGAAGAGACTATAAATGACTGTTATCAAGCTGGACACAGTGAAGAGACTATAAATGTCTGTTATCAAGCTGGACAGAGTGAAGAGACTATACATGACTTATCAAGCTGAACAGAGTGAAGAGACTATAAATGACTGTTATCAAGCTGGACAGTGAAGAGACTATAAATGACTGTTATCAAGCTGGACACAGTGAAGAGACTGTTATCAAGCTGGACACAGTGAAGAGACTATAAATGACTGTTATCAAGCTGGACAGAGTGAAGAGACTATGAAGGACTGTTAACAAGCTGGACAGAGTGAAGAGACTATAAATGCCTCTTATCAAGCTGGACAGTGAAGAGACTATAAATGACTGTTATCAAGCTGGACAGAGTGAAGAGACTATACATGACTGTTATCAAGCTGGACAGTGACTAGACTATAAATGACTGTTATCTAGCTGGACAGAGTGAATAGACTATACATGACTGTTATCAGGTGGACAGTGAAGAGACTATACATGACTGTTATCAAGCTGGACAGTGAAGAGACTATACATGACTGTTATCAAGCTGGACAGTGAAGAGGCTATACATGACTGTTATCAAGCTGGACAATGAAGAGACTATACATGACTGTTATCAAGCTGGACAGAGTGAAGAGACTATAAATGACTTTTATCAAGCTGGACACAGTGAAGAGACTATAAATGACTGTTATCAAGCTGGACAGTGAAGAGACTATAAATGACTGTTATCAAGCTGGACAGAGTGAAGAGACTATAAATGACTGTTATCAAGCTGGACAGAGTGAAGAGACTATACATGACTGTTACCAAGCAGGACAGAGTGAAGAGACTATACATGACTGTTATCAAGCTGGACAGAGTGAAGAGACTATAAATGCCTCTTATCAAGCTGGACAGTGAAGAGACTATAAATTACTGTTATCAAGCTGGACAGTGAAGAGATTATAAATGACTGTTATCAAGCTGGACACAGTGAAGAGACTATAAATGTCTGTTATCAAGCTGGACAGAGTGAAGAGACTATACATGACTTATCAAGCTGAACATAGTGAAGAGACTATAAATGACTGTTATCTAGCTAGACAGAGTGAAGAGATTATAAATGACTGTTATCTAGCTGGACAGAGTGAAGAGACTATAAATGACTGTTATCAAGCTGGACAGAGTGAAGAGACTATTAAGGACTGTTATCAAGCTGGACAGAGAGAAGAGACTATAAATGCCTCTTATCAAGCTGGACAGTGAATAGACTATAAATGACTGTTATCAAGCTGGACAGAGTGAAGAGACTATACATGACTGTTATCAAGCTGGACAGTGAAGAGACTATAAATGACTGTTATCTAGCTGGACAGAGTGAAGAGACTATACATGACTGTTATCAAGCTGGACAGTGAAGAGACTATACATGACTGTTATCAAGCTGGACAGTGAAGAGACTATAAATGACTGTTATCAAGCTGGACAGAGTGAAGAGACTATTAAGGACTGTTATCAAGCTGGACAGAGAGAAGAGACTATAAATGCCTCTTATCAAGCTGGACAGTGAATAGACTATAAATGACTGTTATCAAGCTGGACAGAGTGAAGAGACTATACATGACTGTTATCAAGCTGGACAGTGAAGAGACTATAAATGACTGTTATCTAGCTGGACAGAGTGAAGAGACTATACATGACTGTTATCAAGCTGGACAGTGAAGAGACTATACATGACTGTTATCAAGCTGGGAAGTGAAGAGACTATAAATGACTGTTATCAAGCTGGACAGAGTGAAGAGACTGTTATCAAGCTGGACACAGTGAAGAGACTATAAATGACTGTTATCAAGCTGGACAGAGTGAAGAGACTATAGCTGACTGTTATCTAGCTGGACAGAGTGAAGAGACTATAAATGACTGTCATCAAGCTGGACACAGTGAATAGACTATAAATGACTGTTATCAAGCTGGACAGAGTGAAGAGACTATGAAGGACTGTTATCAAGCTGGACAGAGTGAAGAGACTATGAATGCCTTTTATAAAGCTGGACAGTGAAGAGACTATAAATGACTGTTATCAAGCTGGACAGAGTGAAGAGACTATACATGACTGTTATCAAGCTGGACAGTGAAGAGACTATACATGACTGTTATCAAGCTGGACAGTGAAGAGACTATACATGACTGTTATCATGCTGGACAGAGTGAAGAGACTATAAATGACTTTTATCAAGCTGGACACAGTGAAGAGACTATAAATGACTGTTATCAAGCTGGACAGAGTGAAGAGACTATACATGACTGTTATCAAGCTGGACAGAGTGAAGAGACTATACATGACTGTTATCAAGCTGGACAGAGTGAAGAGACAATAAATGCCTCTTATCAAGCAGGACAGTGAAGAGACTATACATGACTGTTACCAAGCAGGACAGAGTGAAGAGACTATACATGACTGTTATCAAGCTGGAAAGTGAAGAGACTATAAATGACTGTTATCAAGCTGGACAGAGTGAAGAGACTGTTATCAAGCTGGACACAGTGAAGAGAATATAAATGACTGTTATCAAGCTGGACAGAGTGAAGAGACTATAAATGACTGTCATCAAGCTGGACACAGTGAATAGACTATAAATGACTGTTATCAAGCTGGACAGAGTGAAGAGACTATGAAGGACTGTTATCAAGCTGGACAGAGTGAAGAGACTATAAATGCCTCTTATAAAGCTGGACAGTGAAGAGACTATAAATGACTGTTATCAAGCTGGACAGAGTGAAGAGACTATACATGACTGTTATCAAGCTGGACAGTGAAGAGACTATAAATGACTGTTATCTAGCTGGACAGAGTGAATAGACTATACATTACTGTTATCAAGCTGGACAGTGAAGAGACTATACATGACTGTTATCAAGCTGGACAGTGAAGAGACTATACATGACTGTTATCAAGCTGGACAGAGTGAAGAGACTATAAATGACTTTTATCAAGCTGGACACAGTGAAGAGACTATAAATGACTGTTATCAAGCTGGACAGAGTGAAGAGACTATACATGACTGTTATCAAGCTGGACAGAGTGAAGAGACTATACATGACTGTTATCAAGCTGGACAGAGTGAAGAGACAATAAATGCCTCTTATCAAGCAGGACAGTGAAGAGACTATAAATGACTGTTATCAAGCTGGACAGAGTGAAGAGACTATAAATGACTGTTATCAAGCTGGACAGAGTGAAGAGACTATACATGACTGTTACCAAGCAGGACAGAGTGAAGAGACTATACATGACTGTTATCAAGCTGGACAGAGTGAAGAGACTATAAATGCCTCTTATCAAGCTGGACAGTGAAGAGACTATAAATGACTGTTATCAAGCTGGACAGTGAAGAGACTATAAATGACTGTTATCTAGCTGGACAGAGTGAATAGACTATACATGACTGTTATCAAGCTGGACAGTGAAGAGGCTATACATGACTGTTATCAAGCTGGACAATGAAGAGACTATACATGACTGTTATCAAGCTGGACAGAGTGAAGAGACTATACATGACTGTTATCAAGCTGGACAGAGTGAAGAGACTATAAATGCCTCTTATCAAGCTGGACAGTGAAGAGACTATAAATGACTGTTATCAAGCTGGACAGAGTGAAGAGACTATACATGACTGTTATCAAGCTGGACAGAGTGAAGAGACTATAAATGACTTATCAAGCTGGACAGAGTGAAGAGACTATAAATGACTGTTATCAAGCTGGACAGTGAAGAGACTATAAATGACTGTTATCAAGCTGGACACAGTGAAGAGACTATAAATGTCTGTTATCAAGCTGGACAGAGTGAAGAGACTATACATGACTTATCAAGCTGAACAGAGTGAGGAGACTATAAATGACTGTTATCAAGCTGGACAGTGAAGAGACTATAAATGACTGTTATCAAGCTGGACACAGTGAAGAGACTGTTATCAAGCTGGACACAGTGAAGAGACTATAAATGACTGTTATCAAGCTGGACAGAGTGAAGAGACTATGAAGGACTGTTAACAAGCTGGACAGAGTGAAGAGACTATAAATGCCTCTTATCAAGCTGGACAGTGAAGAGACTATAAATGACTGTTATCAAGCTGGACAGAGTGAAGAGACTATACATGACTGTTATCAAGCTGGACAGTGACTAGACTATAAATGACTGTTATCTAGCTGGACAGAGTGAATAGACTATACATGACTGTTATCAGGTGGACAGTGAAGAGACTATACATGACTGTTATCAAGCTGGACAGTGAAGAGACTATACATGACTGTTATCAAGCTGGACAGTGAAGAGGCTATACATGACTGTTATCAAGCTGGACAATGAAGAGACTATACATGACTGTTATCAAGCTGGACAGAGTGAAGAGACTATAAATGACTTTTATCAAGCTGGACACAGTGAAGAGACTATAAATGACTGTTATCAAGCTGGACAGTGAAGAGACTATAAATGACTGTTATCAAGCTGGACAGAGTGAAGAGACTATAAATGACTGTTATCAAGCTGGACAGAGTGAAGAGACTATACATGACTGTTACCAAGCAGGACAGAGTGAAGAGACTATACATGACTGTTATCAAGCTGGACAGAGTGAAGAGACTATAAATGCCTCTTATCAAGCTGGACAGTGAAGAGACTATAAATTACTGTTATCAAGCTGGACAGTGAAGAGACTATAAATTACTGTTATCTAGCTGGACAGAGTGAATAGACTATACATGACTGTTATCAAGCTGGACAGTGAAGAGGCTATACATGACTGTTATCAAGCTGGACAATGAAGAGACTATACATGACTGTTATCAAGCTGGACAGAGTGAAGAGACTATACATGACTGTTATCAAGCTGGACAGAGTGAAGAGACTATAAATGCCTCTTATCAAGCTGGACAGTGAAGAGACTATAAATGACTGTTATCAAGCTGGACAGAGTGAAGAGACTATACATGACTGTTATCAAGCTGGACAGAGTGAAGAGACTATAAATGACTTATCAAGCTGGACAGAGTGAAGAGACTATAAATGACTGTTATCAAGCTGGACAGTGAAGAGACTATAAATGACTGTTATCAAGCTGGACACAGTGAAGAGACTATAAATGTTTGTTATCAAGCAGGACAGAGTGAAGAGACTATACATGACTTATCAAGCTGAACAGAGTGAAGAGACTATAAATGACTGTTATCAAGCTGGACAGTGAAGAGACTATAAATGACTGTTATCAAGCTGGACACAGTGAAGAGACTGTTATCAAGCTGGACACAGTGAAGAGACTATAAATGACTGTTATCAAGCTGGACAGAGTGAAGAGACTATTGCTGACTGTTATCTAGCTGGACAGAGTGAAGAGACTATAAATGACTGTCATCAAGCTGGACACAGTGAATAGACTATAAATGACTGTTATCAAGCTGGACAGAGTGAAGAGACTATGAAGGACTGTTAACAAGCTGGACAGAGTGAAGAGACTATAAATGCCTCTTATCAAGCTGGACAGTGAAGAGACTATACATGACTGTTATCAAGCTGGACAGTGACTAGACTATAAATGACTGTTATCTAGCTGGACAGAGTGAATAGACTATACATGACTGTTATCAAGCTGGACAGTGAAGAGACTATACATGACTGTTATAAAGCTGGACAGTGAAGAGACTATACATGACTGTTATCAAGCTGGACATAGTGAAGAGACTATAAATGACTTTTATCAAGCTGGACACAGTGAAGAGACTATAAATGACTGTTATCAAGCTGGACAGAGTGAAGAGACTATACATGACTGTTATCAAGCTGGACAGAGTGAAGAGACTATACATGACTGTTATCAAGCTGGACAGAGTGAAGAGACAATAAATGCCTCTTATCAAGCAGGACAGTGAAGAGACTATAAATGACTGTTATCAAGCTGGACAGTGAAGAGACTATAAATTACTGTTATCTAGCTGGACAGAGTGAAGAGACTATAAATGCCTCTTATCAAGCTGGACAGTGAAGAGACTATAAATGACTGTTATCAAGCTGGACAGAGTGAAGAGACTATACATGACTGTTATCAAGCTGGACAGAGTGAAGAGACTATAAATGACTTATCAAGCTGGACAGAGTGAAGAGACTATAAATGACTGTTATCAAGCTGGACAGTGAAGAGACTATAAATGACTGTTATCAAGCTGGACACAGTGAAGAGACTATAAATGTCTGTTATCAAGCAGGACAGAGTGAAGAGACTATACATGACTTATCAAGCTGAACAGAGTGAAGAGACTATAAATGACTGTTATCAAGCTGGACAGTGAAGAGACTATAAATGACTGTTATCAAGCTGGACACAGTGAAGAGACTGTTATCAAGCTGGACACAGTGAAGAGACTATAAATGACTGTTATCAAGCTGGACAGAGTGAAGAGACTATTGCTGACTGTTATCTAGCTGGACAGAGTGAAGAGACTATAAATGACTGTCATCAAGCTGGACACAGTGAATAGACTATAAATGACTGTTATCAAGCTGGACAGAGTGAAGAGACTATGAAGGACTGTTAACAAGCTGGACATAGTGAAGAGACTATAAATGCCTCTTATCAAGCTGGACAGTGAAGAGACTATAAATGAATGTCATCAAGCTGGACACAGTGAATAGACTATAAATGACTGTTATCAAGCTGGACAGAGTGAAGAGACTATGAAGGACTGTTAACAAGCTGGACAGAGTGAAGAGACTATACATGACTGTTATCAAGCTGGACAGTGAAGAGACTATAAATGACTGTTATCTAGCTGGACAGAGTGAAGAGACTATACATGACTTTTATCAAGCTGGACAGTGAAGAGACTATACATGATTGTTATCAAGCTGGAGAGTGAAGAGACTATAAATGACTGTTATCAAGCTGGACAGAGTGAAGAGACTGTTATCAAGCTGGACACAGTGAAGAGACTATAAATGACTGTTATCAAGCTGGACAGAGTGAAGAGACTATAGCTGACTGTTATCTAGCTGGACAGAGTGAAGAGACTATAAATGACTGTTATCTAGCTGGACAGAGTGAAGAGACAAAAAATGACTGTTATCAAGCTGGACAGAGTGAAGAGACTATAAATGACTGTTATCAAGCTGAACAGAGTGAAGAGACTATAAATGACTGTTATCAAGCTGGACAGAGTGAAGAGTCTATAAATGACTGTTATCAAGCTGGACAGAGTGAAGGGACTATAGATGACTGTTATCAAGCTGGACACAGTGAAGAGACTATAGATGACTGTTATCAAGCTGGACAGTGAAGAGACTATAAAGGACTGTTATCAAGCTGGACAGTGAAGAGACTATACATGACTGTTATCAAGCTGGACAGTGAAGAGACTATAATTGACTGTTATCAAGCTGGACAGAGTGAAGAGACTATACATGACTGTTATCAAGCTGGACAGTGAAGAGACTATACATGATTGTTATCAAGCTGGACAGTGAAGAGACTATAAATGACTGTTATCAAGCTGGACAGAGTGAAGAGACTGTTATCAAGCTGGACACAGTGAAGAGACTATAAATGACTGTTATCAAGCTGGACAGAGTGAAGAGACTATAGCTGACTGTTATCTAGCTGGACAGAGTGAAGAGACTATAAATGACTGTTATCTAGCTGGACAGAGTGAAGAGACTATAAATGACTGTTATCAAGCTGGACAGAGTGAAGAGACTATAAATGCCTCTTATCAAGCTGGACAGTGAAGAGACTATAAATGACTGTTATCAAGCTGGACAGAGTGAAGAGAGTATTCATGACTGTTTTCAAGCTGGACAGTGAAGAGACTATAAATGACTGTTATCTAGCTGGACATAGTGAAGAGACTATACATGACTGTTATCAAGCTGGACAGTGAAGAGACTATACATGACTGTTATCAAGCTGGACAGTGAAGAGACTATAATTGACTGTTATCAAGCTGGACAGAGTGAAGAGACTGTTATCAAGCTGGACACAGTGAAGAGACTATAAATGACTGTTATCAAGCTGGACAGAGTGAAGAGGCTATAGCTGCATGTTATCTAGCTGGACAGTGTGAAGAGACTATAAATGACTGTTATCTAGCTGGACAGAGTGAAGAGACTATAAATGACTGTTATCAAGCTGGACAGAGTGAAGAGACTATAAATGCCTCTTATCAAGCTGGACAGTGAAGAGACTATAAATGACTGTTATCAAGCTGGACAGAGTGAAGAGAGTATTCATGACTGTTTTCAAGCTGGACAGTGAAGAGACTATAAATGACTGTTATCTAGCTGGACAGAGTGAAGAGAATATACATGACGGTTATCAAGCCCGGACAGTGAAGAGACTATACATGACTGTTATCAAGCTGGACAGTGAAGAGACTATAATTGACTGTTATCAAGCTGGACAGAGTGAAGAGACTGTTATCAAGCTGGACACAGTGAAGAGACTATAAATGACTGTTATCAAGCTGGACAGAGTGAAGAGACTGTTATCAAGCTGGACACAGTGAAGAGACTATAAATGACTGTTATCAAGCTGGACAGAGTGAAGAGACTATAGCTGACTGTTATCTAGCTGGACAGAGTGAAGAGACTATAAATGACTGTTATCTAGCTGGACAGAGTGAAGAGACTATAAATGACTGTTATCAAGCTGGACAGAGTGAAGAGACTATAAATGCCTCTTATCAAGCTGGACAGTGAAGAGACTATAAATGACTGTTATCAAGCTGGACAGAGTGAAGAGAGTATTCATGACTGTTTTCAAGCTGGACAGTGAAGAGACTATAAATGACTGTTATCTAGCTGGACATAGTGAAGAGACTATACATGACTGTTATCAAGCTGGACAGTGAAGAGACTATACATGACTGTTATCAAGCTGGACAGTGAAGAGACTATAATTGACTGTTATCAAGCTGGACAGAGTGAAGAGACTGTTATCAAGCTGGACACAGTGAAGAGACTATAAATGACTGTTATCAAGCTGGACAGAGTGAAGAGGCTATAGCTGCATGTTATCTAGCTGGACAGTGTGAAGAGACTATAAATGACTGTTATCTAGCTGGACAGAGTGAAGAGACTATAAATGACTGTTATCAAGCTGGACAGAGTGAAGAGACTATAAATGCCTCTTATCAAGCTGGACAGTGAAGAGACTATAAATGACTGTTATCAAGCTGGACAGAGTGAAGAGAGTATTCATGACTGTTTTCAAGCTGGACAGTGAAGAGACTATAAATGACTGTTATCTAGCTGGACAGAGTGAAGAGACTATACATGACTGTTATCAAGCTGGACAGTGAAGAGACTATACATGACTGTTATCAAGCTGGACAGTGAAGAGACTATAATTGACTGTTATCAAGCTGGACAGAGTGAAGAGACTGTTATCAAGCTGGACACAGTGAAGAGACTATAAATGACTGTTATCAAGCTGGACAGAGTGAAGAGGCTATAGCTGACTGTTATCTAGCTGGACAGTGTGAAGAGACTATAAATGACTGTTATCTAGCTGGACAGAGTGAAGAGACTATAAATGACTGTTATCAAGCTGGACAGAGTGAAGAGACTATAAATGACTGTTATCAAGCTGGACAGAGTGAAGAGACTATAAATGACGGTTATCAAGCTGGAGAGAGTGAAGAGACTATAAATGCCTCTTATCAAGCTGGACAGTGAAGAGACTATAAATGACTGTTATCAAGCTGGACAGAGTGAAGAGACTATACATGACTGTTATCAAGCTGGACAGTGAAGAGACTATAAATGACTGTTATCTAGCTGGACAGAGTGAAGAGACTATACATGACTGTTATCAAGCTGGACAGTGAAGAGACTATACATGATTGTTATCAAGCTGGACAGTGAAGAGACTATAAATGACTGTTATCAAGCTGGACAGAGTGAAGAGACTGTTATCAAGCTGGACACAGTGAAGAGACTATACATGACTGTTATCAAGCTGGACAGTGAAGAGACTATAGCTGACTGTTATCTAGCTGGACAGAGTGAAGAGAATATAAATGACTGTTATCTAGCTGGACAGAGTGAAGAGACTATAAATGACTGTTATCAAGCTGGACAGAGTGAAGAGACTATAAATGACTGTTATCAAGCTGGACAGAGTGAAGAGTCTATAAATGACTGTTATCAAGCTGGACAGAGTGAAGAGACTATAGATGACTGTTATCAAGCTGGACACAGTGAAGAGACTATAGATGACTGTTATCAAGCTGGACAGTGAAGAGACTATAAAGGACTGTTATCAAGCTGGACAGAGTGAAGAGACTATAAATGACTGTTATCAAGCTGGACAGTGAAGAGACTATACATGACTGTTATCAAGCTGGACAGTGAAGAGACTATAATTGACTGTTATCAAGCTGGACAGAGTGAAGAGACTGTTATCAAGCTGGACACAGTGAAGAGACTATAAATGACTGTTATCAAGCTGGACATAGTGAAGAGACTATAGCTGACTGTTATCTAGCTGGACAGAGTGAAGAGACTATAAATGACTGTTATCTAGGTGGACAGAGTGAAGAGACTATAAATGTCTGTTATCAAGCTGGACAGAGTGAAGAGACAATACATGACTTATCAAGCTGAACAGAGTGAAGAGACTATAAATGACTGTTATCAAGCTGGACAGTGAAGAGACTATAAATGACTGTTATCTAGCTGGACAGAGTGAAGAGACTATAAATAACTGTTATCAAGCTGGACAGAGTGAAGAGACTATTAAGGACTGTTATCAAGCTGGACAGAGAGAAGAGACTATTAATGCCTCTTATCAAGCTGGACAGTGAATAGACTATAAATGACTGTTATCAAGCTGGACAGAGTGAAGAGACTATACATGACTGTTATCAAGCTGGACAGTGAAGAGACTATAAATGACTGTTATCTAGCTGGACAGAGTGAAGAGACTATACATGGCTATTATCAAGCTGGACAGTGAAGAGACTATACATGACTGTTATCAAGCTGGGCAGTGAAGAGACTATAAATGACTGTTATCAAGCTGGACAGAGTGAAGAGACTATTAAGGACTGTTATCAAGCTTGACAGAGAGAAGAGACTATAAATGCCTCTTATCAAGCTGGACAGTGAATAGACTATAAATGCCTCTTATCAAGCTGGACAGTGAAGAGACTATAAATGACTGTTATCAAGCTGGACAGAATGAAGAGACTATACATGACTGTTATCAAGCTGGACAGTGAAGAGACTATAAATGACTGTTGTCTAGCTGGACAGAGTGAATAAACTATACATGACTGTTATCAAGCTGGACAGTGAAGAGACTATACATGACTGTTATCAAGCTGGACAGTGAAGAGACTATACATGACTGTTATCAAGCTGGACAGAGTGAAGAGACTATAAATGACTTTTATCAAGCTGGACACAGTGAAGAGACTATAAATGACTGTTATCAAGCTGGACAGAGTGAAGAGACTATACATGACTGTTATCAAGCTGGACAGAGTGAAGAGACTATACATGACTGTTATCAAGCTGGACAGAGTGAAGAGACTATAAATGCCTCTTATCAAGCTGGACAGTGAAGAGACTATAAATGACTGTTATCAAGCTGGACAGAGTGAAGAGACTATACATGACTGTTATCAAGCTGGACAGAGTGAAGAGACTATACATGACTGTTATCAAGCTGGACAGAGTGAAGAGACTATAAATGCCTCTTATCAAGCTGGACAGTGAAGAGACTATAAATGACTGTTATCAAGCTGGACAGAGTGAAGAGACTATACATGACTGTTATCAAGCTGGACAGAGTGAAGAGACTATAAATGACTTATCAAGCTGGACAGTGAAGAGACTATAAATGACTGTTATCAAGCTGGACACAGTGAAGAGACTATAAATGTCTGTTATCAAGCTGGACAGAGTGAAGAGACTATACATGACTTATCAAGCTGAAAAGAGTGAAGAGACTATAAATGACTGTTATCAAGCTGGACAGTGAAGAGATTATAAATGACTGTTATCAAGCTGGACACAGTGAAGAGACTATAAATGTCTGTTATCAAGCTGGACAGAGTGAAGAGACTATACATGACTTATCAAGCTGAACATAGTGAAGAGACTATAAATGACTGTTATCTAGCTAGACAGAGTGAAGAGATTATAAATGACTGTTATCTAGCTGGACAGAGTGAAGAGACTATAAATGACTGTTATCAAGCTGGACAGAGTGAAGAGACTATAAATGACTGTTATCAAGCTGGACAGAGTGAAGAGACTATACATGACTGTTATCAAGCTGGACAGTGAAGAGACTATAAATGACTGTTGTCTAGCTGGACAGAGTGAATAGACTATACATGACTGTTATCAAGCTGGACAGTGAAGAGACTATACATGACTGTTATCAAGCTGGACAGTGAAGAGACTATAATTGACTGTTATCAAGCTGGACAGAGTGAAGAGACTGTTATCAAGCTGGACACAGTGAAGAGACTATAAATGACTGTTATCAAGCTGGACAGAGTGAAGAGGCTATAGCTGCATGTTATCTAGCTGGACAGTGTGAAGAGACTATAAATGACTGTTATCTAGCTGGACAGAGTGAAGAGACTATAAATGACTGTTATCAAGCTGGACAGAGTGAAGAGACTATAAATGCCTCTTATCAAGCTGGACAGTGAAGAGACTATAAATGACTGTTATCAAGCTGGACAGAGTGAAGAGAGTATTCATGACTGTTTTCAAGCTGGACAGTGAAGAGACTATAAATGACTGTTATCTAGCTGGACAGAGTGAAGAGACTATACATGACTGTTATCAAGCTGGACAGTGAAGAGACTATACATGACTGTTATCAAGCTGGACAGTGAAGAGACTATAATTGACTGTTATCAAGCTGGACAGAGTGAAGAGACTGTTATCAAGCTGGACACAGTGAAGAGACTATAAATGACTGTTATCAAGCTGGACAGAGTGAAGAGGCTATAGCTGACTGTTATCTAGCTGGACAGTGTGAAGAGACTATAAATGACTGTTATCTAGCTGGACAGAGTGAAGAGACTATAAATGACTGTTATCAAGCTGGACAGAGTGAAGAGACTATAAATGACTGTTATCAAGCTGGACAGAGTGAAGAGACTATAAATGACGGTTATCAAGCTGGAGAGAGTGAAGAGACTATAAATGCCTCTTATCAAGCTGGACAGTGAAGAGACTATAAATGACTGTTATCAAGCTGGACAGAGTGAAGAGACTATACATGACTGTTATCAAGCTGGACAGTGAAGAGACTATAAATGACTGTTATCTAGCTGGACAGAGTGAAGAGACTATACATGACTGTTATCAAGCTGGACAGTGAAGAGACTATACATGATTGTTATCAAGCTGGACAGTGAAGAGACTATAAATGACTGTTATCAAGCTGGACAGAGTGAAGAGACTGTTATCAAGCTGGACACAGTGAAGAGACTATACATGACTGTTATCAAGCTGGACAGTGAAGAGACTATAGCTGACTGTTATCTAGCTGGACAGAGTGAAGAGAATATAAATGACTGTTATCTAGCTGGACAGAGTGAAGAGACTATAAATGACTGTTATCAAGCTGGACAGAGTGAAGAGACTATAAATGACTGTTATCAAGCTGGACAGAGTGAAGAGTCTATAAATGACTGTTATCAAGCTGGACAGAGTGAAGAGACTATAGATGACTGTTATCAAGCTGGACACAGTGAAGAGACTATAGATGACTGTTATCAAGCTGGACAGTGAAGAGACTATAAAGGACTGTTATCAAGCTGGACAGAGTGAAGAGACTATAAATGACTGTTATCAAGCTGGACAGTGAAGAGACTATACATGACTGTTATCAAGCTGGACAGTGAAGAGACTATAATTGACTGTTATCAAGCTGGACAGAGTGAAGAGACTGTTATCAAGCTGGACACAGTGAAGAGACTATAAATGACTGTTATCAAGCTGGACATAGTGAAGAGACTATAGCTGACTGTTATCTAGCTGGACAGAGTGAAGAGACTATAAATGACTGTTATCTAGGTGGACAGAGTGAAGAGACTATAAATGTCTGTTATCAAGATGGACAGAGTGAAGACACAATACATGACTTATCAAACTGAACAGAGTGAAGAGACTATAAATGACTGTTATCAAGCTGGACAGTGAAGAGACTATAAATGACTGTTATCTAGCTGGACAGAGTGAAGAGACTATAAATAACTGTTATCAAGCTGGACAGAGTGAAGAGACTATTAAGGACTGTTATCAAGCTGGACAGAGAGAAGAGACTATTAATGCCTCTTATCAAGCTGGACAGTGAATAGACTATAAATGACTGTTATCAAGCTGGACAGAGTGAAGAGACTATACATGACTGTTATCAAGCTGGACAGTGAAGAGACTATAAATGACTGTTATCTAGCTGGACAGAGTGAAGAGACTATACATGGCTATTATCAAGCTGGACAGTGAAGAGACTATACATGACTGTTATCAAGCTGGGCAGTGAAGAGACTATAAATGACTGTTATCAAGCTGGACAGAGTGAAGAGACTATTAAGGACTGTTATCAAGCTTGACAGAGAGAAGAGACTATAAATGCCTCTTATCAAGCTGGACAGTGAATAGACTATAAATGCCTCTTATCAAGCTGGACAGTGAAGAGACTATAAATGACTGTTATCAAGCTGGACAGAATGAAGAGACTATACATGACTGTTATCAAGCTGGACAGTGAAGAGACTATAAATGACTGTTGTCTAGCTGGACAGAGTGAATAAACTATACATGACTGTTATCAAGCTGGACAGTGAAGAGACTATACATGACTGTTATCAAGCTGGACAGTGAAGAGACTATACATGACTGTTATCAAGCTGGACAGAGTGAAGAGACTATAAATGACTTTTATCAAGCTGGACACAGTGAAGAGACTATAAATGACTGTTATCAAGCTGGACAGAGTGAAGAGACTATACATGACTGTTATCAAGCTGGACAGAGTGAAGAGACTATACATGACTGTTATCAAGCTGGACAGAGTGAAGAGACTATAAATGCCTCTTATCAAGCTGGACAGTGAAGAGACTATAAATGACTGTTATCAAGCTGGACAGAGTGAAGAGACTATACATGACTGTTATCAAGCTGGACAGAGTGAAGAGACTATACATGACTGTTATCAAGCTGGACAGAGTGAAGAGACTATAAATGCCTCTTATCAAGCTGGACAGTGAAGAGACTATAAATGACTGTTATCAAGCTGGACAGAGTGAAGAGACTATACATGACTGTTATCAAGCTGGACAGAGTGAAGAGACTATAAATGACTTATCAAGCTGGACAGTGAAGAGACTATAAATGACTGTTATCAAGCTGGACACAGTGAAGAGACTATAAATGTCTGTTATCAAGCTGGACAGAGTGAAGAGACTATACATGACTTATCAAGCTGAAAAGAGTGAAGAGACTATAAATGACTGTTATCAAGCTGGACAGTGAAGAGATTATAAATGACTGTTATCAAGCTGGACACAGTGAAGAGACTATAAATGTCTGTTATCAAGCTGGACAGAGTGAAGAGACTATACATGACTTATCAAGCTGAACATAGTGAAGAGACTATAAATGACTGTTATCTAGCTAGACAGAGTGAAGAGATTATAAATGACTGTTATCTAGCTGGACAGAGTGAAGAGACTATAAATGACTGTTGTCTAGCTGGACAGAGTGAATAGACTATACATGACTGTTATCAAGCTGGACAGTGAAGAGACTATACATGACTGTTATCAAGCTGGACAGTGAAGAGACTATACATGACTGTTATCAAGCTGGACAGAGTGAAGAGACTATAAATGACTTTTATCAAGCTGGACACAGTGAAGAGACTATAAATGACTGTTATCAAGCTGGACAGAGTGAAGAGACTATACATGACTGTTATCAAGCTGGACAGAGTGAAGAGACTATACATGACTGTGATCAAGCTGGACAGAGTGAAGAGACTATAAATGCCTCTTATCAAGCTGGACAGTGAAGAGACTATAAATGACTGTTATCAAGCTGGACAGAGTGAAGAGACTATACATGACTGTTATCAAGCTGGACAGAGTGAAGAGACTATACATCACTGTTATCAAGCTGGACAGAGTGAAGAGACTATACATGCCTCTTATCAAGCTGGACAGTGAAGAGACTATAAATGACTGTTATCAAGCTGGACAGAGTGAAGAGACTATACATGACTGTTATCAAGCTGGACAGAGTGAAGAGACAATAAATGACTTATCAAGCTGGACAGTGAAGAGACTATAAATGACTGTTATCAAGCTGGACACAGTGAAGAGACTATAAATGTCTGTTATCAAGCTGGACAGAGTGAAGAGACTATACATGACTTATCAAGCTGAACAGAGTGAAGAGACTATAAATGACTGTTATCAAGCTGGACAGTGAAGAGATTATAAATGACTGTTATCAAGCTGGACACAGTGAAGAGACTATAAATGTCTGTTATCAAGCTGGACAGAGTGAAGAGACTATACATGACTTATCAAGCTGAACATAGTGAAGAGACTATAAATGACTGTTATCTAGCTAGACAGAGTGAAGAGATTATAAATGACTGTTATCTAGCTGGACAGAGTGAAGAGACTATAAATGACTGTTATCAAGCTGGACAGAGTGAAGAGACTATTAAGGACTGTTATCAAGCTGGACAGAGAGAAGAGACTATAAATGCCTCTTATCAAGCTGGACAGTGAATAGACTATAAATGACTGTTATCAAGCTGGACAGAGTGAAGAGACTATACATGACTGTTATCAAGCTGGACAGTGAAGAGACTATAAATGACTGTTATCTAGCTGGACAGAGTGAAGAGACTATACATGACTGTTATCAAGCTGGACAGTGAAGAGACTATACATGACTGTTATCAAGCTGGACAGTGAAGAGACTATAAATGACTGTTATCAAGCTGGACAGAGTGAAGAGACTATTAAGGACTGTTATCAAGCTGGACAGAGAGAAGAGACTATAAATGCCTCTTATCAAGCTGGACAGTGAATAGACTATAAATGACTGTTATCAAGCTGGACAGAGTGAAGAGACTATACATGACTGTTATCAAGCTGGACAGTGAAGAGACTATAAATGACTGTTATCTAGCTGGACAGAGTGAAGAGACTATACATGACTGTTATCAAGCTGGACAGTGAAGAGACTATACATGACTGTTATCAAGCTGGGAAGTGAAGAGACTATAAATGACTGTTATCAAGCTGGACAGAGTGAAGAGACTGTTATCAAGCTGGACACAGTGAAGAGACTATAAATGACTGTTATCAAGCTGGACAGAGTGAAGAGACTATAGCTGACTGTTATCTAGCTGGACAGAGTGAAGAGACTATAAATGACTGTCATCAAGCTGGACACAGTGAATAGACTATAAATGACTGTTATCAAGCTGGACAGAGTGAAGAGACTATGAAGGACTGTTATCAAGCTGGACAGAGTGAAGAGACTATGAATGCCTTTTATAAAGCTGGACAGTGAAGAGACTATAAATGACTGTTATCAAGCTGGACAGAGTGAAGAGACTATACATGACTGTTATCAAGCTGGACAGTGAAGAGACTATACATGACTGTTATCAAGCTGGACAGTGAAGAGACTATACATGACTGTTATCAAGCTGGACAGAGTGAAGAGACTATAAATGACTTTTATCAAGCTGGACACAGTGAAGAGACTATAAATGACTGTTATCAAGCTGGACAGAGTGAAGAGACTATACATGACTGTTATCAAGCTGGACAGAGTGAAGAGACTATACATGACTGTTATCAAGCTGGACAGAGTGAAGAGACAATAAATGCCTCTTATCAAGCAGGACAGTGAAGAGACTATACATGACTGTTACCAAGCAGGACAGAGTGAAGAGACTATACATGACTGTTATCAAGCTGGAAAGTGAAGAGACTATAAATGACTGTTATCAAGCTGGACAGAGTGAAGAGACTGTTATCAAGCTGGACAGAGTGAAGAGACTGTTATCAAGCTGGACAGAGTGAAGAGACTGTTATCAAGCTGGACACAGTGAAGAGACTATAAATGACTGTTATCAAGCTGGACATAGTGAAGAGACTATAGCTGACTGTTATCTAGCTGGACAGAGTGAAGAGACTATAAATGACTGTTATCTAGGTGGACAGAGTGAAGAGACTATAAATGTCTGTTATCAAGCTGGACAGAGTGAAGAGACAATACATGACTTATCAAGCTGAACAGAGTGAAGAGACTATAAATGACTGTTATCAAGCTGGACAGTGAAGAGACTATAAATGACTGTTATCTAGCTGGACAGAGTGAAGAGACTATAAATAACTGTTATCAAGCTGGACAGAGTGAAGAGACTATTAAGGACTGTTATCAAGCTGGACAGAGAGAAGAGACTATTAATGCCTCTTATCAAGCTGGACAGTGAATAGACTATAAATGACTGTTATCAAGCTGGACAGAGTGAAGAGACTATACATGACTGTTATCAAGCTGGACAGTGAAGAGACTATAAATGACTGTTATCTAGCTGGACAGAGTGAAGAGACTATACATGGCTATTATCAAGCTGGACAGTGAAGAGACTATACATGACTGTTATCAAGCTGGGCAGTGAAGAGACTATAAATGACTGTTATCAAGCTGGACAGAGTGAAGAGACTATTAAGGACTGTTATCAAGCTTGACAGAGAGAAGAGACTATAAATGCCTCTTATCAAGCTGGACAGTGAATAGACTATAAATGCCTCTTATCAAGCTGGACAGTGAAGAGACTATAAATGACTGTTATCAAGCTGGACAGAATGAAGAGACTATACATGACTGTTATCAAGCTGGACAGTGAAGAGACTATAAATGACTGTTGTCTAGCTGGACAGAGTGAATAAACTATACATGACTGTTATCAAGCTGGACAGTGAAGAGACTATACATGACTGTTATCAAGCTGGACAGTGAAGAGACTATACATGACTGTTATCAAGCTGGACAGAGTGAAGAGACTATAAATGACTTTTATCAAGCTGGACACAGTGAAGAGACTATAAATGACTGTTATCAAGCTGGACAGAGTGAAGAGACTATACATGACTGTTATCAAGCTGGACAGAGTGAAGAGACTATACATGACTGTTATCAAGCTGGACAGAGTGAAGAGACTATAAATGCCTCTTATCAAGCTGGACAGTGAAGAGACTATAAATGACTGTTATCAAGCTGGACAGAGTGAAGAGACTATACATGACTGTTATCAAGCTGGACAGAGTGAAGAGACTATACATGACTGTTATCAAGCTGGACAGAGTGAAGAGACTATAAATGCCTCTTATCAAGCTGGACAGTGAAGAGACTATAAATGACTGTTATCAAGCTGGACAGAGTGAAGAGACTATACATGACTGTTATCAAGCTGGACAGAGTGAAGAGACTATAAATGACTTATCAAGCTGGACAGTGAAGAGACTATAAATGACTGTTATCAAGCTGGACACAGTGAAGAGACTATAAATGTCTGTTATCAAGCTGGACAGAGTGAAGAGACTATACATGACTTATCAAGCTGAAAAGAGTGAAGAGACTATAAATGACTGTTATCAAGCTGGACAGTGAAGAGATTATAAATGACTGTTATCAAGCTGGACACAGTGAAGAGACTATAAATGTCTGTTATCAAGCTGGACAGAGTGAAGAGACTATACATGACTTATCAAGCTGAACATAGTGAAGAGACTATAAATGACTGTTATCTAGCTAGACAGAGTGAAGAGATTATAAATGACTGTTATCTAGCTGGACAGAGTGAAGAGACTATAAATGACTGTTATCAAGCTGGACAGAGTGAAGAGACTATACATGACTGTTATCAAGCTGGACAGTGAAGAGACTATAAATGACTGTTGTCTAGCTGGACAGAGTGAATAGACTATACATGACTGTTATCAAGCTGGACAGTGAAGAGACTATACATGACTGTTATCAAGCTGGACAGTGAAGAGACTATAATTGACTGTTATCAAGCTGGACAGAGTGAAGAGACTGTTATCAAGCTGGACACAGTGAAGAGACTATAAATGACTGTTATCAAGCTGGACAGAGTGAAGAGGCTATAGCTGCATGTTATCTAGCTGGACAGTGTGAAGAGACTATAAATGACTGTTATCTAGCTGGACAGAGTGAAGAGACTATAAATGACTGTTATCAAGCTGGACAGAGTGAAGAGACTATAAATGCCTCTTATCAAGCTGGACAGTGAAGAGACTATAAATGACTGTTATCAAGCTGGACAGAGTGAAGAGAGTATTCATGACTGTTTTCAAGCTGGACAGTGAAGAGACTATAAATGACTGTTATCTAGCTGGACAGAGTGAAGAGACTATACATGACTGTTATCAAGCTGGACAGTGAAGAGACTATACATGACTGTTATCAAGCTGGACAGTGAAGAGACTATAATTGACTGTTATCAAGCTGGACAGAGTGAAGAGACTGTTATCAAGCTGGACACAGTGAAGAGACTATAAATGACTGTTATCAAGCTGGACAGAGTGAAGAGGCTATAGCTGACTGTTATCTAGCTGGACAGTGTGAAGAGACTATAAATGACTGTTATCTAGCTGGACAGAGTGAAGAGACTATAAATGACTGTTATCAAGCTGGACAGAGTGAAGAGACTATAAATGACTGTTATCAAGCTGGACAGAGTGAAGAGACTATAAATGACGGTTATCAAGCTGGAGAGAGTGAAGAGACTATAAATGCCTCTTATCAAGCTGGACAGTGAAGAGACTATAAATGACTGTTATCAAGCTGGACAGAGTGAAGAGACTATACATGACTGTTATCAAGCTGGACAGTGAAGAGACTATAAATGACTGTTATCTAGCTGGACAGAGTGAAGAGACTATACATGACTGTTATCAAGCTGGACAGTGAAGAGACTATACATGATTGTTATCAAGCTGGACAGTGAAGAGACTATAAATGACTGTTATCAAGCTGGACAGAGTGAAGAGACTGTTATCAAGCTGGACACAGTGAAGAGACTATACATGACTGTTATCAAGCTGGACAGTGAAGAGACTATAGCTGACTGTTATCTAGCTGGACAGAGTGAAGAGAATATAAATGACTGTTATCTAGCTGGACAGAGTGAAGAGACTATAAATGACTGTTATCAAGCTGGACAGAGTGAAGAGACTATAAATGACTGTTATCAAGCTGGACAGAGTGAAGAGTCTATAAATGACTGTTATCAAGCTGGACAGAGTGAAGAGACTATAGATGACTGTTATCAAGCTGGACACAGTGAAGAGACTATAGATGACTGTTATCAAGCTGGACAGTGAAGAGACTATAAAGGACTGTTATCAAGCTGGACAGAGTGAAGAGACTATAAATGACTGTTATCAAGCTGGACAGTGAAGAGACTATACATGACTGTTATCAAGCTGGACAGTGAAGAGACTATAATTGACTGTTATCAAGCTGGACAGAGTGAAGAGACTGTTATCAAGCTGGACACAGTGAAGAGACTATAAATGACTGTTATCAAGCTGGACATAGTGAAGAGACTATAGCTGACTGTTATCTAGCTGGACAGAGTGAAGAGACTATAAATGACTGTTATCTAGGTGGACAGAGGGAAGAGACTATAAATGTCTGTTATCAAGCTGGACAGAGTGAAGAGACAATACATGACTTATCAAACTGAACAGAGTGAAGAGACTATAAATGACTGTTATCAAGCTGGACAGTGAAGAGACTATAAATGACTGTTATCTAGCTGGACAGAGTGAAGAGACTATAAATAACTGTTATCAAGCTGGACAGAGTGAAGAGACTATTAAGGACTGTTATCAAGCTGGACAGAGAGAAGAGACTATTAATGCCTCTTATCAAGCTGGACAGTGAATAGACTATAAATGACTGTTATCAAGCTGGACAGAGTGAAGAGACTATACATGACTGTTATCAAGCTGGACAGTGAAGAGACTATAAATGACTGTTATCTAGCTGGACAGAGTGAAGAGACTATACATGGCTATTATCAAGCTGGACAGTGAAGAGACTATACATGACTGTTATCAAGCTGGGCAGTGAAGAGACTATAAATGACTGTTATCAAGCTGGACAGAGTGAAGAGACTATTAAGGACTGTTATCAAGCTTGACAGAGAGAAGAGACTATAAATGCCTCTTATCAAGCTGGACAGTGAATAGACTATAAATGCCTCTTATCAAGCTGGACAGTGAAGAGACTATAAATGACTGTTATCAAGCTGGACAGAATGAAGAGACTATACATGACTGTTATCAAGCTGGACAGTGAAGAGACTATAAATGACTGTTGTCTAGCTGGACAGAGTGAATAAACTATACATGACTGTTATCAAGCTGGACAGTGAAGAGACTATACATGACTGTTATCAAGCTGGACAGTGAAGAGACTATACATGACTGTTATCAAGCTGGACAGAGTGAAGAGACTATAAATGACTTTTATCAAGCTGGACACAGTGAAGAGACTATAAATGACTGTTATCAAGCTGGACAGAGTGAAGAGACTATACATGACTGTTATCAAGCTGGACAGAGTGAAGAGACTATACATGACTGTTATCAAGCTGGACAGAGTGAAGAGACTATAAATGCCTCTTATCAAGCTGGACAGTGAAGAGACTATAAATGACTGTTATCAAGCTGGACAGAGTGAAGAGACTATACATGACTGTTATCAAGCTGGACAGAGTGAAGAGACTATACATGACTGTTATCAAGCTGGACAGAGTGAAGAGACTATAAATGCCTCTTATCAAGCTGGACAGTGAAGAGACTATAAATGACTGTTATCAAGCTGGACAGAGTGAAGAGACTATACATGACTGTTATCAAGCTGGACAGAGTGAAGAGACTATAAATGACTTATCAAGCTGGACAGTGAAGAGACTATAAATGACTGTTATCAAGCTGGACACAGTGAAGAGACTATAAATGTCTGTTATCAAGCTGGACAGAGTGAAGAGACTATACATGACTTATCAAGCTGAAAAGAGTGAAGAGACTATAAATGACTGTTATCAAGCTGGACAGTGAAGAGATTATAAATGACTGTTATCAAGCTGGACACAGTGAAGAGACTATAAATGTCTGTTATCAAGCTGGACAGAGTGAAGAGACTATACATGACTTATCAAGCTGAACATAGTGAAGAGACTATAAATGACTGTTATCTAGCTAGACAGAGTGAAGAGATTATAAATGACTGTTATCTAGCTGGACAGAGTGAAGAGACTATAAATGACTGTTGTCTAGCTGGACAGAGTGAATAGACTATACATGACTGTTATCAAGCTGGACAGTGAAGAGACTATACATGACTGTTATCAAGCTGGACAGTGAAGAGACTATACATGACTGTTATCAAGCTGGACAGAGTGAAGAGACTATAAATGACTTTTATCAAGCTGGACACAGTGAAGAGACTATAAATGACTGTTATCAAGCTGGACAGAGTGAAGAGACTATACATGACTGTTATCAAGCTGGACAGAGTGAAGAGACTATACATGACTGTGATCAAGCTGGACAGAGTGAAGAGACTATAAATGCCTCTTATCAAGCTGGACAGTGAAGAGACTATAAATGACTGTTATCAAGCTGGACAGAGTGAAGAGACTATACATGACTGTTATCAAGCTGGACAGAGTGAAGAGACTATACATGACTGTTATCAAGCTGGACAGAGTGAAGAGACTATACATGCCTCTTATCAAGCTGGACAGTGAAGAGACTATAAATGACTGTTATCAAGCTGGACAGAGTGAAGAGACTATACATGACTGTTATCAAGCTGGACAGAGTGAAGAGACAATAAATGACTTATCAAGCTGGACAGTGAAGAGACTATAAATGACTGTTATCAAGCTGGACACAGTGAAGAGACTATAAATGTCTGTTATCAAGCTGGACAGAGTGAAGAGACTATACATGACTTATCAAGCTGAACAGAGTGAAGAGACTATAAATGACTGTTATCAAGCTGGACAGTGAAGAGATTATAAATGACTGTTATCAAGCTGGACACAGTGAAGAGACTATAAATGTCTGTTATCAAGCTGGACAGAGTGAAGAGACTATACATGACTTATCAAGCTGAACATAGTGAAGAGACTATAAATGACTGTTATCTAGCTAGACAGAGTGAAGAGATTATAAATGACTGTTATCTAGCTGGACAGAGTGAAGAGACTATAAATGACTGTTATCAAGCTGGACAGAGTGAAGAGACTATTAAGGACTGTTATCAAGCTGGACAGAGAGAAGAGACTATAAATGCCTCTTATCAAGCTGGACAGTGAATAGACTATAAATGACTGTTATCAAGCTGGACAGTGAAGAGACTATAAATGACTGTTATCTAGCTGGACAGAGTGAAGAGACTATACATGACTGTTATCAAGCTGGACAGTGAAGAGACTATACATGACTGTTATCAAGCTGGACAGTGAAGAGACTATAAATGACTGTTATCAAGCTGGACAGAGTGAAGAGACTATTAAGGACTGTTATCAAGCTGGACAGAGAGAAGAGACTATAAATGCCTCTTATCAAGCTGGACAGTGAATAGACTATAAATGACTGTTATCAAGCTGGACAGAGTGAAGAGACTATACATGACTGTTATCAAGCTGGACAGTGAAGAGACTATAAATGACTGTTATCTAGCTGGACAGAGTGAAGAGACTATACATGACTGTTATCAAGCTGGACAGTGAAGAGACTATACATGACTGTTATCAAGCTGGGAAGTGAAGAGACTATAAATGACTGTTATCAAGCTGGACAGAGTGAAGAGACTGTTATCAAGCTGGACACAGTGAAGAGACTATAAATGACTGTTATCAAGCTGGACAGAGTGAAGAGACTATAGCTGACTGTTATCTAGCTGGACAGAGTGAAGAGACTATAAATGACTGTCATCAAGCTGGACACAGTGAATAGACTATAAATGACTGTTATCAAGCTGGACAGAGTGAAGAGACTATGAAGGACTGTTATCAAGCTGGACAGAGTGAAGAGACTATGAATGCCTTTTATAAAGCTGGACAGTGAAGAGACTATAAATGACTGTTATCAAGCTGGACAGAGTGAAGAGACTATACATGACTGTTATCAAGCTGGACAGTGAAGAGACTATACATGACTGTTATCAAGCTGGACAGTGAAGAGACTATACATGACTGTTATCAAGCTGGACAGAGTGAAGAGACTATAAATGACTTTTATCAAGCTGGACACAGTGAAGAGACTATAAATGACTGTTATCAAGCTGGACAGAGTGAAGAGACTATACATGACTGTTATCAAGCTGGACAGAGTGAAGAGACTATACATGACTGTTATCAAGCTGGACAGAGTGAAGAGACAATAAATGCCTCTTATCAAGCAGGACAGTGAAGAGACTATACATGACTGTTACCAAGCAGGACAGAGTGAAGAGACTATACATGACTGTTATCAAGCTGGACAGTGAAGAGACTATAAATGACTGTTATCAAGCTGGACAGAGTGAAGAGACTATTAAGGACTGTTATCAAGCTGGACAGAGAGAAGAGACTATAAATGCCTCTTATCAAGCTGGACAGTGAATAGACTATAAATGACTGTTATCAAGCTGGACAGAGTGAAGAGACTATACATGACTGTTATCAAGCTGGACAGTGAAGAGACTATAAATGACTGTTATCTAGCTGGACAGAGTGAAGAGACTATACATGACTGTTATCAAGCTGGACAGTGAAGAGACTATACATGACTGTTATCAAGCTGGGAAGTGAAGAGACTATAAATGACTGTTATCAAGCTGGACAGAGTGAAGAGACTGTTATCAAGCTGGACACAGTGAAGAGACTATAAATGACTGTTATCAAGCTGGACAGAGTGAAGAGACTATAGCTGACTGTTATCTAGCTGGACAGAGTGAAGAGACTATAAATGACTGTCATCAAGCTGGACACAGTGAATAGACTATAAATGACTGTTATCAAGCTGGACAGAGTGAAGAGACTATGAAGGACTGTTATCAAGCTGGACAGAGTGAAGAGACTATGAATGCCTTTTATAAAGCTGGACAGTGAAGAGACTATAAATGACTGTTATCAAGCTGGACAGAGTGAAGAGACTATACATGACTGTTATCAAGCTGGACAGTGAAGAGACTATACATGACTGTTATCAAGCTGGACAGTGAAGAGACTATACATGACTGTTATCAAGCTGGACAGAGTGAAGAGACTATAAATGACTTTTATCAAGCTGGACACAGTGAAGAGACTATAAATGACTGTTATCAAGCTGGACAGAGTGAAGAGACTATACATGACTGTTATCAAGCTGGACAGAGTGAAGAGACTATACATGACTGTTATCAAGCTGGACAGAGTGAAGAGACAATAAATGCCTCTTATCAAGCAGGACAGTGAAGAGACTATACATGACTGTTACCAAGCAGGACAGAGTGAAGAGACTATACATGACTGTTATCAAGCTGGAAAGTGAAGAGACTATAAATGACTGTTATCAAGCTGGACAGAGTGAAGAGACTGTTATCAAGCTGGACACAGTGAAGAGAATATAAATGACTGTTATCAAGCTGGACAGAGTGAAGAGACTATATATGACTGTCATCAAGCTGGACACAGTGAATAGACTATAAATGACTGTTATCAAGCTGGACAGAGTGAAGAGACTATGAAGGACTGTTATCAAGCTGGACAGAGTGAAGAGACTATAAATGCCTCTTATAAAGCTGGACAGTGAAGAGACTATAAATGACTGTTATCAAGCTGGACAGAGTGAAGAGACTATACATGACTGTTATCAAGCTGGACAGTGAAGAGACTATAAATGACTGTTATCTAGCTGGACAGAGTGAATAGACTATACATTACTGTTATCAAGCTGGACAGTGAAGAGACTATACATGACTGTTATCAAGCTGGACAGTGAAGAGACTATACATGACTGTTATCAAGCTGGACAGAGTGAAGAGACTATAAATGACTTTTATCAAGCTGGACACAGTGAAGAGACTATAAATGACTGTTATCAAGCTGGACAGAGTGAAGAGACTATACATGACTGTTATCAAGCTGGACAGAGTGAAGAGACTATACATGACTGTTATCAAGCTGGACAGAGTGAAGAGACAATAAATGCCTCTTATCAAGCAGGACAGTGAAGAGACTATAAATGACTGTTATCAAGCTGGACAGAGTGAAGAGACTATAAATGACTGTTATCAAGCTGGACAGAGTGAAGAGACTATACATGACTGTTACCAAGCAGGACAGAGTGAAGAGACTATACATGACTGTTATCAAGCTGGACAGAGTGAAGAGACTATAAATGCCTCTTATCAAGCTGGACAGTGAAGAGACTATAAATGACTGTTATCAAGCTGGACAGTGAAGAGACTATAAATGACTGTTATCTAGCTGGACAGAGTGAATAGACTATACATGACTGTTATCAAGCTGGACAGTGAAGAGGCTATACATGACTGTTATCAAGCTGGACAATGAAGAGACTATACATGACTGTTATCAAGCTGGACAGAGTGAAGAGACTATACATGACTGTTATCAAGCTGGACAGAGTGAAGAGACTATAAATGCCTCTTATCAAGGTGGACAGTGAAGAGACTATAAATGACTGTTATCAAGCTGGACAGAGTGAAGAGACTATACATGACTGTTATCAAGCTGGACAGAGTGAAGAGACTATAAATGACTTATCAAGCTGGACAGAGTGAAGAGACTATAAATGACTGTTATCAAGCTGGACAGTGAAGAGACTATAAATGACTGTTATCAAGCTGGACACAGTGAAGAGACTATAAATGTCTGTTATCAAGCTGGACAGAGTGAAGAGACTATACATGACTTATCAAGCTGAACAGAGTGAAGAGACTATAAATGACTGTTATCAAGCTGGACAGTGAAGAGACTATAAATGACTGTTATCAAGCTGGACACAGTGAAGAGACTGTTATCAAGCTGGACACAGTGAAGAGACTATAAATGACTGTTATCAAGCTGGACAGAGTGAAGAGACTATGAAGGACTGTTAACAAGCTGGACAGAGTGAAGAGACTATAAATGCCTCTTATCAAGCTGGACAGTGAAGAGACTATAAATGACTGTTATCAAGCTGGACAGAGTGAAGAGACTATACATGACTGTTATCAAGCTGGACAGTGACTAGACTATAAATGACTGTTATCTAGCTGGACAGAGTGAATAGACTATACATGACTGTTATCAGGTGGACAGTGAAGAGACTATACATGACTGTTATCAAGCTGGACAGTGAAGAGACTATACATGACTGTTATCAAGCTGGACAGTGAAGCGGCTATACATGACTGTTATCAAGCTGGACAATGAAGAGACTATACATGACTGTTATCAAGCTGGACAGAGTGAAGAGACTATAAATGACTTTTATCAAGCTGGACACAGTGAAGAGACTATAAATGACTGTTATCAAGCTGGACAGTGAAGAGACTATAAATGACTGTTATCAAGCTGGACAGAGTGAAGAGACTATAAATGACTGTTATCAAGCTGGACAGAGTGAAGAGACTATACATGACTGTTACCAAGCAGGACAGAGTGAAGAGACTATACATGACTGTTATCAAGCTGGACAGAGTGAAGAGACTATAAATGCCTCTTATCAAGCTGGACAGTGAAGAGACTATAAATTACTGTTATCAAGCTGGACAGTGAAGAGACTATAAATTACTGTTATCTAGCTGGACAGAGTGAATAGACTATACATGACTGTTATCAAGCTGGACAGTGAAGAGGCTATACATGACTGTTATCAAGCTGGACAATGAAGAGACTATACATGACTGTTATCAAGCTGGACAGAGTGAAGAGACTATACATGACTGTTATCAAGCTGGACAGAGTGAAGAGACTATAAATGCCTCTTATCAAGCTGGACAGTGAAGAGACTATAAATGACTGTTATCAAGCTGGACAGAGTGAAGAGACTATACATGACTGTTATCAAGCTGGACAGAGTGAAGAGACTATAAATGACTTATCAAGCTGGACAGAGTGAAGAGACTATAAATGACTGTTATCAAGCTGGACAGTGAAGAGACTATAAATGACTGTTATCAAGCTGGACACAGTGAAGAGACTATAAATGTTTGTTATCAAGCAGGACAGAGTGAAGAGACTATACATGACTTATCAAGCTGAACAGAGTGAAGAGACTATAAATGACTGTTATCAAGCTGGACAGTGAAGAGACTATAAATGACTGTTATCAAGCTGGACACAGTGAAGAGACTGTTATCAAGCTGGACACAGTGAAGAGACTATAAATGACTGTTATCAAGCTGGACAGAGTGAAGAGACTATTGCTGACTGTTATCTAGCTGGACAGAGTGAAGAGACTATAAATGACTGTCATCAAGCTGGACACAGTGAATAGACTATAAATGACTGTTATCAAGCTGGACAGAGTGAAGAGACTATGAAGGACTGTTAACAAGCTGGACAGAGTGAAGAGACTATAAATGCCTCTTATCAAGCTGGACAGTGAAGAGACTATAAATGACTGTTATCAAGCTGGACAGAGTGAAGAGACTATACATGACTGTTATCAAGCTGGACAGTGACTAGACTATAAATGACTGTTATCTAGCTGGACAGAGTGAATAGACTATACATGACTGTTATCAAGCTGGACAGTGAAGAGACTATACATGACTGTTATAAAGCTGGACAGTGAAGAGACTATACATGACTGTTATCAAGCTGGACATAGTGAAGAGACTATAAATGACTTTTATCAAGCTGGACACAGTGAAGAGACTATAAATGACTGTTATCAAGCTGGACAGAGTGAAGAGACTATACATGACTGTTATCAAGCTGGACAGAGTGAAGAGACTATACATGACTGTTATCAAGCTGGACAGAGTGAAGAGACAATAAATGCCTCTTATCAAGCAGGACAGTGAAGAGACTATAAATGACTGTTATCAAGCTGGACAGTGAAGAGACTATAAATTACTGTTATCTAGCTTGACAGAGTGAATAGACTATACATGACTGTTATCAAGCTGGACAGTGAAGAGGCTATACATGACTGTTATCAAGCTGGACAATGAAGAGACTATACATGACTGTTATCAAGCTGGACAGAGTGAAGAGACTATAAATGCCTCTTATCAAGCTGGACAGTGAAGAGACTATAAATGACTGTTATCAAGCTGGACAGAGTGAAGAGACTATACATGACTGTTATCAAGCTGGACAGAGTGAAGAGACTATAAATGACTTATCAAGCTGGACAGAGTGAAGAGACTATAAATGACTGTTATCAAGCTGGACAGTGAAGAGACTATAAATGACTGTTATCAAGCTGGACACAGTGAAGAGACTATAAATGTCTGTTATCAAGCAGGACAGAGTGAAGAGACTATACATGACTTATCAAGCTGAACAGAGTGAAGAGACTATAAATGACTGTTATCAAGCTGGACAGTGAAGAGACTATAAATGACTGTTATCAAGCTGGACACAGTGAAGAGACTGTTATCAAGCTGGACACAGTGAAGAGACTATAAATGACTGTTATCAAGCTGGACAGAGTGAAGAGACTATTGCTGACTGTTATCTAGCTGGACAGAGTGAAGAGACTATAAATGACTGTCATCAAGCTGGACACAGTGAATAGACTATAAATGACTGTTATCAAGCTGGACAGAGTGAAGAGACTATGAAGGACTGTTAACAAGCTGGACAGAGTGAAGAGACTATAAATGCCTCTTATCAAGCTGGACAGTGAAGAGACTATAAATGAATGTCATCAAGCTGGACACAGTGAATAGACTATAAATGACTGTTATCAAGCTGGACAGAGTGAAGAGACTATACATGACTGTTATCAAGCTGGACAGAGTGAAGAGACAATAAATGCCTCTTATCAAGCAGGACAGTGAAGAGACTATACATGACTTATCAAGCTGAACAGAGTGAAGAGACTATAAATGACTGTTATCAAGCTGGACAGTGAAGAGACTATAAATGACTGTTATCAAGCTGGACACAGTGAAGAGACTGTTATCAAGCTGGACACAGTGAAGAGACTATAAATGACTGTTATCAAGCTGGACAGAGTGAAGAGACTATGAAGGACTGTTAACAAGCTGGACAGAGTGAAGAGACTATAAATGCCTCTTATCAAGCTGGACAGTGAAGAGACTATAAATGACTGTTATCAAGCTGGACAGAGTGAAGAGACTATACATGACTGTTATCAAGCTGGACAGTGACTAGACTATAAATGACTGTTATCTAGCTGGACAGAGTGAATAGACTATACATGACTGTTATCAGGTGGACAGTGAAGAGACTATACATGACTGTTATCAAGCTGGACAGTGAAGAGACTATACATGACTGTTATCAAGCTGGACAGTGAAGCGGCTATACATGACTGTTATCAAGCTGGACAATGAAGAGACTATACATGACTGTTATCAAGCTGGACAGAGTGAAGAGACTATAAATGACTTTTATCAAGCTGGACACAGTGAAGAGACTATAAATGACTGTTATCAAGCTGGACAGTGAAGAGACTATACATGACTGTTACCAAGCAGGACAGAGTGAAGAGACTATACATGACTGTTATCAAGCTGGACAGAGTGAAGAGACTATAAATGCCTCTTATCAAGCTGGACAGTGAAGAGACTATAAATTACTGTTATCAAGCTGGACAGTGAAGAGACTATAAATTACTGTTATCTAGCTGGACAGAGTGAATAGACTATACATGACTGTTATCAAGCTGGACAGTGAAGAGGCTATACATGACTGTTATCAAGCTGGACAATGAAGAGACTATACATGACTGTTATCAAGCTGGACAGAGTGAAGAGACTATACATGACTGTTATCAAGCTGGACAGAGTGAAGAGACTATAAATGCCTCTTATCAAGCTGGACAGTGAAGAGACTATAAATGACTGTTATCAAGCTGGACAGAGTGAAGAGACTATACATGACTGTTATCAAGCTGGACAGAGTGAAGAGACTATAAATGACTTATCAAGCTGGACAGAGTGAAGAGACTATAAATGACTGTTATCAAGCTGGACAGTGAAGAGACTATAAATGACTGTTATCAAGCTGGACACAGTGAAGAGACTATAAATGTTTGTTATCAAGCAGGACAGAGTGAAGAGACTATACATGACTTATCAAGCTGAACAGAGTGAAGAGACTATAAATGACTGTTATCAAGCTGGACAGTGAAGAGACTATAAATGACTGTTATCAAGCTGGACACAGTGAAGAGACTGTTATCAAGCTGGACACAGTGAAGAGACTATAAATGACTGTTATCAAGCTGGACAGAGTGAAGAGACTATTGCTGACTGTTATCTAGCTGGACAGAGTGAAGAGACTATAAATGACTGTCATCAAGCTGGACACAGTGAATAGACTATAAATGACTGTTATCAAGCTGGACAGAGTGAAGAGACTATGAAGGACTGTTAACAAGCTGGACAGAGTGAAGAGACTATAAATGCCTCTTATCAAGCTGGACAGTGAAGAGACTATAAATGACTGTTATCAAGCTGGACAGAGTGAAGAGACTATACATGACTGTTATCAAGCTGGACAGTGACTAGACTATAAATGACTGTTATCTAGCTGGACAGAGTGAATAGACTATACATGACTGTTATCAAGCTGGACAGTGAAGAGACTATACATGACTGTTATAAAGCTGGACAGTGAAGAGACTATACATGACTGTTATCAAGCTGGACATAGTGAAGAGACTATAAATGACTTTTATCAAGCTGGACACAGTGAAGAGACTATAAATGACTGTTATCAAGCTGGACAGAGTGAAGAGACTATACATGACTGTTATCAAGCTGGACAGAGTGAAGAGACTATACATGACTGTTATCAAGCTGGACAGAGTGAAGAGACAATAAATGCCTCTTATCAAGCAGGACAGTGAAGAGACTATAAATGACTGTTATCAAGCTGGACAGTGAAGAGACTATAAATTACTGTTATCTAGCTGGACAGAGTGAATAGACTATACATGACTGTTATCAAGCTGGACAGTGAAGAGGCTATACATGACTGTTATCAAGCTGGACAATGAAGAGACTATACATGACTGTTATCAAGCTGGACAGAGTGAAGAGACTATAAATGCCTCTTATCAAGCTGGACAGTGAAGAGACTATAAATGACTGTTATCAAGCTGGACAGAGTGAAGAGACTATACATGACTGTTATCAAGCTGGACAGAGTGAAGAGACTATAAATGACTTATCAAGCTGGACAGAGTGAAGAGACTATAAATGACTGTTATCAAGCTGGACAGTGAAGAGACTATAAATGACTGTTATCAAGCTGGACACAGTGAAGAGACTATAAATGTCTGTTATCAAGCAGGACAGAGTGAAGAGACTATACATGACTTATCAAGCTGAACAGAGTGAAGAGACTATAAATGACTGTTATCAAGCTGGACAGTGAAGAGACTATAAATGACTGTTATCAAGCTGGACACAGTGAAGAGACTGTTATCAAGCTGGACACAGTGAAGAGACTATAAATGACTGTTATCAAGCTGGACAGAGTGAAGAGACTATTGCTGACTGTTATCTAGCTGGACAGAGTGAAGAGACTATAAATGACTGTCATCAAGCTGGACACAGTGAATAGACTATAAATGACTGTTATCAAGCTGGACAGAGTGAAGAGACTATGAAGGACAGTTAACAAGCTGGACAGAGTAAAGAGACTATAAATGCCTCTTATCAAGCTGGACAGTGAAGAGACTATAAATGAATGTCATCAAGCTGGACACAGTGAATAGACTATAAATGACTGTTATCAAGCTGGACAGAGTGAAGAGACTATACATGACTGTTATCAAGCTGGACAGAGTGAAGAGACAATAAATGCCTCTTATCAAGCAGGACAGTGAAGAGACTATAAATGACTGTTATCAAGCTGGACAGTGAAGAGACTATAAATTACTGTTATCTAGCTGGACAGAGTGAATAGACTATACATGACTGTTATCAAGCTGGACAGTGAAGAGGCTATACATGACTGTTATCAAGCTGGACAATGAAGAGACTATACATGACTGTTATCAAGCTGGACAGAGTGAAGAGACTATAAATGCCTCTTATCAAGCTGGACAGTGAAGAGACTATAAATGACTGTTATCAAGCTGGACAGAGTGAAGAGACTATACATGACTGTTATCAAGCTGGACAGAGTGAAGAGACTATAAATGACTGTTATCAAGCTGGACAGTGAAGAGACTATAAATGACTGTTATCAAGCTGGACACAGTGAAGAGACTGTTATCAAGCTGGACACAGTGAAGAGACTATAAATGACTGTTATCAAGCTGGACAGAGTGAAGAGACTATTGCTGACTGTTATCTAGCTGGACAGAGTGAAGAGACTATAAATGACTGTCATCAAGCTGGACACAGTGAATAGACTATAAATGACTGTTATCAAGCTGGACAGAGTGAAGAGACTATGAAGGACTGTTAACAAGCTGGACAGAGTGAAGAGACTATAAATGCCTCTTATCAAGCTGGACAGTGAAGAGACTATAAATGAATGTCATCAAGCTGGACACAGTGAATAGACTATAAATGACTGTTATCAAGCTGGACAGAGTGAAGAGACTATACATGACTGTTATCAAGCTGGACAGAGTGAAGAGACAATAAATGCCTCTTATCAAGCAGGACAGTGAAGAGACTATACATGACTTATCAAGCTGAACAGAGTGAAGAGACTATAAATGACTGTTATCAAGCTGGACAGTGAAGAGACTATAAATGACTGTTATCAAGCTGGACACAGTGAAGAGACTGTTATCAAGCTGGACACAGTGAAGAGACTATAAATGACTGTTATCAAGCTGGACAGAGTGAAGAGACTATGAAGGACTGTTAACAAGCTGGACAGAGTGAAG
The DNA here is from genome assembly GCF_965601325.2 of Salmo salar. Lineage (NCBI taxonomy): Eukaryota > Metazoa > Chordata > Actinopteri > Salmoniformes > Salmonidae > Salmo > Salmo salar. The sequence continues at coordinate 51,705,471 of NC_138304.1, forward strand.
AGACTATAAATGCCTCTTATCAAGCTGGACAGTGAAGAGACTATAAATGACTGTTATCAAGCTGGACAGAGTGAAGAGACTATACATGACTGTTATCAAGCTGGACAGTGACTAGACTATAAATGACTGTTATCTAGCTGGACAGAGTGAATAGACTATACATGACTGTTATCAGGTGGACAGTGAAGAGACTATACATGACTGTTATCAAGCTGGACAGTGAAGAGACTATACATGACTGTTATCAAGCTGGACAGTGAAGCGGCTATACATGACTGTTATCAAGCTGGACAATGAAGAGACTATACATGACTGTTATCAAGCTGGACAGAGTGAAGAGACTATAAATGACTTTTATCAAGCTGGACACAGTGAAGAGACTATAAATGACTGTTATCAAGCTGGACAGTGAAGAGACTATAAATGACTGTTATCAAGCTGGACAGAGTGAAGAGACTATAAATGACTGTTATCAAGCTGGACAGAGTGAAGAGACTATACATGACTGTTACCAAGCAGGACAGAGTGAAGAGACTATACATGACTGTTATCAAGCTGGACAGAGTGAAGAGACTATAAATGCCTCTTATCAAGCTGGACAGTGAAGAGACTATAAATTACTGTTATCAAGCTGGACAGTGAAGAGACTATAAATTACTGTTATCTAGCTGGACAGAGTGAATAGACTATACATGACTGTTATCAAGCTGGACAGTGAAGAGGCTATACATGACTGTTATCAAGCTGGACAATGAAGAGACTATACATGACTGTTATCAAGCTGGACAGAGTGAAGAGACTATACATGACTGTTATCAAGCTGGACAGAGTGAAGAGACTATAAATGCCTCTTATCAAGCTGGACAGTGAAGAGACTATAAATGACTGTTATCAAGCTGGACAGAGTGAAGAGACTATACATGACTGTTATCAAGCTGGACAGAGTGAAGAGACTATAAATGACTTATCAAGCTGGACAGAGTGAAGAGACTATAAATGACTGTTATCAAGCTGGACAGTGAAGAGACTATAAATGACTGTTATCAAGCTGGACACAGTGAAGAGACTATAAATGTTTGTTATCAAGCAGGACAGAGTGAAGAGACTATACATGACTTATCAAGCTGAACAGAGTGAAGAGACTATAAATGACTGTTATCAAGCTGGACAGTGAAGAGACTATAAATGACTGTTATCAAGCTGGACACAGTGAAGAGACTGTTATCAAGCTGGACACAGTGAAGAGACTATAAATGACTGTTATCAAGCTGGACAGAGTGAAGAGACTATTGCTGACTGTTATCTAGCTGGACAGAGTGAAGAGACTATAAATGACTGTCATCAAGCTGGACACAGTGAATAGACTATAAATGACTGTTATCAAGCTGGACAGAGTGAAGAGACTATGAAGGACTGTTAACAAGCTGGACAGAGTGAAGAGACTATAAATGCCTCTTATCAAGCTGGACAGTGAAGAGACTATAAATGACTGTTATCAAGCTGGACAGAGTGAAGAGACTATACATGACTGTTATCAAGCTGGACAGTGACTAGACTATAAATGACTGTTATCTAGCTGGACAGAGTGAATAGACTATACATGACTGTTATCAAGCTGGACAGTGAAGAGACTATACATGACTGTTATAAAGCTGGACAGTGAAGAGACTATACATGACTGTTATCAAGCTGGACATAGTGAAGAGACTATAAATGACTTTTATCAAGCTGGACACAGTGAAGAGACTATAAATGACTGTTATCAAGCTGGACAGAGTGAAGAGACTATACATGACTGTTATCAAGCTGGACAGAGTGAAGAGACTATACATGACTGTTATCAAGCTGGACAGAGTGAAGAGACAATAAATGCCTCTTATCAAGCAGGACAGTGAAGAGACTATAAATGACTGTTATCAAGCTGGACAGTGAAGAGACTATAAATTACTGTTATCTAGCTGGACAGAGTGAATAGACTATACATGACTGTTATCAAGCTGGACAGTGAAGAGGCTATACATGACTGTTATCAAGCTGGACAATGAAGAGACTATACATGACTGTTATCAAGCTGGACAGAGTGAAGAGACTATAAATGCCTCTTATCAAGCTGGACAGTGAAGAGACTATAAATGACTGTTATCAAGCTGGACAGAGTGAAGAGACTATACATGACTGTTATCAAGCTGGACAGAGTGAAGAGACTATAAATGACTTATCAAGCTGGACAGAGTGAAGAGACTATAAATGACTGTTATCAAGCTGGACAGTGAAGAGACTATAAATGACTGTTATCAAGCTGGACACAGTGAAGAGACTATAAATGTCTGTTATCAAGCAGGACAGAGTGAAGAGACTATACATGACTTATCAAGCTGAACAGAGTGAAGAGACTATAAATGACTGTTATCAAGCTGGACAGTGAAGAGACTATAAATGACTGTTATCAAGCTGGACACAGTGAAGAGACTGTTATCAAGCTGGACACAGTGAAGAGACTATAAATGACTGTTATCAAGCTGGACAGAGTGAAGAGACTATTGCTGACTGTTATCTAGCTGGACAGAGTGAAGAGACTATAAATGACTGTCATCAAGCTGGACACAGTGAATAGACTATAAATGACTGTTATCAAGCTGGACAGAGTGAAGAGACTATGAAGGACAGTTAACAAGCTGGACAGAGTAAAGAGACTATAAATGCCTCTTATCAAGCTGGACAGTGAAGAGACTATAAATGAATGTCATCAAGCTGGACACAGTGAATAGACTATAAATGACTGTTATCAAGCTGGACAGAGTGAAGAGACTATACATGACTGTTATCAAGCTGGACAGAGTGAAGAGACAATAAATGCCTCTTATCAAGCAGGACAGTGAAGAGACTATAAATGACTGTTATCAAGCTGGACAGTGAAGAGACTATAAATTACTGTTATCTAGCTGGACAGAGTGAATAGACTATACATGACTGTTATCAAGCTGGACAGTGAAGAGGCTATACATGACTGTTATCAAGCTGGACAATGAAGAGACTATACATGACTGTTATCAAGCTGGACAGAGTGAAGAGACTATAAATGCCTCTTATCAAGCTGGACAGTGAAGAGACTATAAATGACTGTTATCAAGCTGGACAGAGTGAAGAGACTATACATGACTGTTATCAAGCTGGACAGAGTGAAGAGACTATAAATGACTTATCAAGCTGGACAGAGTGAAGAGACTATAAATGACTGTTATCAAGCTGGACAGTGAAGAGACTATAAATGACTGTTATCAAGCTGGACACAGTGAAGAGACTATAAATGTCTGTTATCAAGCAGGACAGAGTGAAGAGACTATACATGACTTATCAAGCTGAACAGAGTGAAGAGACTATAAATGACTGTTATCAAGCTGGACAGTGAAGAGACTATAAATGACTGTTATCAAGCTGGACACAGTGAAGAGACTGTTATCAAGCTGGACACAGTGAAGAGACTATAAATGACTGTTATCAAGCTGGACAGAGTGAAGAGACTATTGCTGACTGTTATCTAGCTGGACAGAGTGAAGAGACTATAAATGACTGTCATCAAGCTGGACACAGTGAATAGACTATAAATGACTGTTATCAAGCTGGACAGAGTGAAGAGACTATGAAGGACTGTTAACAAGCTGGACAGAGTGAAGAGACTATAAATGCCTCTTATCAAGCTGGACAGTGAAGAGACTATAAATGAATGTCATCAAGCTGGACACAGTGAATAGACTATAAATGACTGTTATCAAGCTGGACAGAGTGAAGAGACTATGAAGGACTGTTAACAAGCTGGACAGAGTGAAGAGACTATACATGACTGTTATCAAGCTGGACAGAGTGAAGAGACTATAAATGACTTATCAAGCTGGACAGAGTGAAGAGACTATAAATGACTGTTATCAAGCTGGACACAGTGAAGAGACTATAAATGTCTGTTATCAAGCTGGACAGAGTGAAGAGACTATACATGACTTATCAAGCTGAACAGAGTGAAGAGACTATAAATGACTGTTATCAAGCTGGACAGTGAAGAGACTATAAATGACTGTTATCAAGCTGGACACAGTGAAGAGACTATACATGACTTATCAAGCTGAACAGAGTGAAGAGACTATAAATGACTGTTATCTAGCTAGACAGAACTGAAGAGATTATAAATGACTGTTATCTAGCTGGACAGAGTGAAGAGACTATAAATGACTGTTATCAAGCTGGACAGAGTGAAGAGACTATTAAGGACTGTTATCAAGCTGGACAGAGAGAAGAGACTATAAATGCCTCTTATCAAGCTGGAAAGTGAATAGACTATAAATGACTGTTATCAAGCTGGACAGAGTGAAGAGACTATAAATGACTGTTATCAAGTTGGACAGAGTGAAGAGACTATACATGACTGTTATCAAGCTGGACATTGAAGAGACTATAAATGACTGTCATCAAGCTGGACACAGTGAATAGACTATAAATGACTGTTATCAAGCTGGACAGAGTGAAGAGACTATGAAGGACTGTTAACAAGCTGGACAGAGTGAAGAGACTATAAATGCCTCTTATCAAGCTGGACAGTGAAGAGACTATAAATGACTGTTATCAAGCTAGACTAAGTGAAGAGACTATACATGACTGTTATCAAGCTGGACAGTGACTAGACTATAAATGACTGTTATCTAGCTGGACAGAGTGAATAGACTATACATGACTGTTATCAAGCTGGACAGTGAAGAGACTATACATGACTGTTATCAAGCTGGACAGTGAAGAGACTATACATGACTGTTATCAAGCTGGACATAGTGAAGAGACTATAAATGACTTTTATCAAGCTGGACACAGTGAAGAGACTATAAATGACTGTTATCAAGCTGGACAGAGTGAAGAGACTATACATGACTGTTATCAAGCTGGACAGAGTGAAGAGACTATACATAACTGTTATCAAGCTGGACAGAGTGAAGAGACTATAAATGCCTCTTATCAAGCTGGACAGTGAAGAGACTATAAATGACTGTAATCAAGCTGGACAGAGTGAAGAGACTATACATGACTGTTATCAAGCTGGACAGAGTGAAGAGACTATAAATGACTTATCAAGCTGGACAGAGTGAAGAGACTATAAATGACTGTTATCAAGCTGGACAGTGAAGAGACTATAAATGACTGTTATCAAGCTGGACACAGTGAAGAGACTATAAATGTCTGTTATCAAGCTGGACACAGTGAAGAGACTATAAATGTCTGTTATCAAGCAGGACAGAGTGAAGAGACTATACATGACTTATCAAGCTGAACAGAGTGAAGAGACTATAAATGACTGTTATCAAGCTGGACACAGTGAAGAGACTGTTATCAAGCTGGACACAGTGAAGAGACTATAAATGACTGTTATCAAGCTGGACAGAGTGAAGAGACTATAAATGACTGTTATCTAGCTGGACAGAGTGAAGAGACTATAAATGACTGTCATCAAGCTGGACACAGTGAATAGACTATAAATGACTGTTATCAAGCTGGACAGAGTGAAGAGACTATGAAGGACTGTTAACAAGCTGGACAGAGTGAAGAGACTATAAATGCCTCTTATCAAGCTGGACAGTGAAGAGACTATAAATGACTGTTATCAAGCTGGACAGAGTGAAGAGACTATACATGACTGTTATCAAGCTGGACAGTGACTAGACTATAAATGACTGTTATCTAGCTGGACAGAGTGAATAGACTATACATGACTGTTATCAAGCTGGACAGTGAAGAGACTATACATGACTGTTATCAAGCTGGACAGTGAAGAGACTATACATGACTGTTATCAAGCTGGACAGAGTGAAGAGACTATAAATGACTGTTATCAAGCTGGACAGAGTGAAGAGACTATGAAGGACTGTTAACAAGCTGGACAGAGTGAAGAGACTATAAATGCCTCTTATCAAGCTGGACAGTGAAGAGACTATAAATGAATGTCATCAAGCTGGACACAGTGAATAGACTATAAATGACTGTTATCAAGCTGGACAGAGTGAAGAGACTATACATGACTGTTATCAAGCTGGACAGAGTGAAGAGACAATAAATGCCTCTTATCAAGCAGGACAGTGAAGAGACTATAAATGACTGTTATCAAGCTGGACAGTGAAGAGACTATAAATTACTGTTATCTAGCTGGACAGAGTGAATAGACTATACATGACTGTTATCAAGCTGGACAGTGAAGAGGCTATACATGACTGTTATCAAGCTGGACAATGAAGAGACTATACATGACTGTTATCAAGCTGGACAGAGTGAAGAGACTATAAATGCCTCTTATCAAGCTGGACAGTGAAGAGACTATAAATGACTGTTATCAAGCTGGACAGAGTGAAGAGACTATACATGACTGTTATCAAGCTGGACAGAGTGAAGAGACTATAAATGACTTATCAAGCTGGACAGAGTGAAGAGACTATAAATGACTGTTATCAAGCTGGACAGTGAAGAGACTATAAATGACTGTTATCAAGCTGGACACAGTGAAGAGACTATAAATGTCTGTTATCAAGCAGGACAGAGTGAAGAGACTATACATGACTTATCAAGCTGAACAGAGTGAAGAGACTATAAATGACTGTTATCAAGCTGGACAGTGAAGAGACTATAAATGACTGTTATCAAGCTGGACACAGTGAAGAGACTGTTATCAAGCTGGACACAGTGAAGAGACTATAAATGACTGTTATCAAGCTGGACAGAGTGAAGAGACTATTGCTGACTGTTATCTAGCTGGACAGAGTGAAGAGACTATAAATGACTGTCATCAAGCTGGACACAGTGAATAGACTATAAATGACTGTTATCAAGCTGGACAGAGTGAAGAGACTATGAAGGACTGTTAACAAGCTGGACAGAGTGAAGAGACTATAAATGCCTCTTATCAAGCTGGACAGTGAAGAGACTATAAATGAATGTCATCAAGCTGGACACAGTGAATAGACTATAAATGACTGTTATCAAGCTGGACAGAGTGAAGAGACTATGAAGGACTGTTAACAAGCTGGACAGAGTGAAGAGACTATACATGACTGTTATCAAGCTGGACAGAGTGAAGAGACTATAAATGACTTATCAAGCTGGACAGAGTGAAGAGACTATAAATGACTGTTATCAAGCTGGACACAGTGAAGAGACTATAAATGTCTGTTATCAAGCTGGACAGAGTGAAGAGACTATACATGACTTATCAAGCTGAACAGAGTGAAGAGACTATAAATGACTGTTATCAAGCTGGACAGTGAAGAGACTATAAATGACTGTTATCAAGCTGGACACAGTGAAGAGACTATACATGACTTATCAAGCTGAACAGAGTGAAGAGACTATAAATGACTGTTATCTAGCTAGACAGAACTGAAGAGATTATAAATGACTGTTATCTAGCTGGACAGAGTGAAGAGACTATAAATGACTGTTATCAAGCTGGACAGAGTGAAGAGACTATTAAGGACTGTTATCAAGCTGGACAGAGAGAAGAGACTATAAATGCCTCTTATCAAGCTGGAAAGTGAATAGACTATAAATGACTGTTATCAAGCTGGACAGAGTGAAGAGACTATAAATGACTGTTATCAAGTTGGACAGAGTGAAGAGACTATACATGACTGTTATCAAGCTGGACATTGAAGAGACTATAAATGACTGTCATCAAGCTGGACACAGTGAATAGACTATAAATGACTGTTATCAAGCTGGACAGAGTGAAGAGACTATGAAGGACTGTTAACAAGCTGGACAGAGTGAAGAGACTATAAATGCCTCTTATCAAGCTGGACAGTGAAGAGACTATAAATGACTGTTATCAAGCTAGACTAAGTGAAGAGACTATACATGACTGTTATCAAGCTGGACAGTGACTAGACTATAAATGACTGTTATCTAGCTGGACAGAGTGAATAGACTATACATGACTGTTATCAAGCTGGACAGTGAAGAGACTATACATGACTGTTATCAAGCTGGACAGTGAAGAGACTATACATGACTGTTATCAAGCTGGACATAGTGAAGAGACTATAAATGACTTTTATCAAGCTGGACACAGTGAAGAGACTATAAATGACTGTTATCAAGCTGGACAGAGTGAAGAGACTATACATGACTGTTATCAAGCTGGACAGAGTGAAGAGACTATACATAACTGTTATCAAGCTGGACAGAGTGAAGAGACTATAAATGCCTCTTATCAAGCTGGACAGTGAAGAGACTATAAATGACTGTAATCAAGCTGGACAGAGTGAAGAGACTATACATGACTGTTATCAAGCTGGACAGAGTGAAGAGACTATAAATGACTTATCAAGCTGGACAGAGTGAAGAGACTATAAATGACTGTTATCAAGCTGGACAGTGAAGAGACTATAAATGACTGTTATCAAGCTGGACACAGTGAAGAGACTATAAATGTCTGTTATCAAGCTGGACACAGTGAAGAGACTATAAATGTCTGTTATCAAGCAGGACAGAGTGAAGAGACTATACATGACTTATCAAGCTGAACAGAGTGAAGAGACTATAAATGACTGTTATCAAGCTGGACACAGTGAAGAGACTGTTATCAAGCTGGACACAGTGAAGAGACTATAAATGACTGTTATCAAGCTGGACAGAGTGAAGAGACTATAAATGACTGTTATCTAGCTGGACAGAGTGAAGAGACTATAAATGACTGTCATCAAGCTGGACACAGTGAATAGACTATAAATGACTGTTATCAAGCTGGACAGAGTGAAGAGACTATGAAGGACTGTTAACAAGCTGGACAGAGTGAAGAGACTATAAATGCCTCTTATCAAGCTGGACAGTGAAGAGACTATAAATGACTGTTATCAAGCTGGACAGAGTGAAGAGACTATACATGACTGTTATCAAGCTGGACAGTGACTAGACTATAAATGACTGTTATCTAGCTGGACAGAGTGAATAGACTATACATGACTGTTATCAAGCTGGACAGTGAAGAGACTATACATGACTGTTATCAAGCTGGACAGTGAAGAGACTATACATGACTGTTATCAAGCTGGACAGAGTGAAGAGACTATACATGACTGTTATCAAGCTGGACAGTGAAGAGACTATAAATGACTGTTATCTAGCTGGACAGAGTGAATAGACTATACATTACTGTTATCAAGCTGGACAGTGAAGAGACTATACATGACTGTTATCAAGCTGGACAGTGAAGAGACTATACATGACTGTTATCAAGCTGGACAGAGTGAAGAGACTATAAATGACTTTTATCAAGCTGGACACAGTGAAGAGACTATAAATGACTGTTATCAAGCTGGACAGAGTGAAGAGACTATACATGACTGTTATCAAGCTGGACAGAGTGAAGAGACTATACATGACTGTTATCAAGCTGGACAGAGTGAAGAGACAATAAATGCCTCTTATCAAGCAGGACAGTGAAGAGACTATAAATGACTGTTATCAAGCTGGACAGCGTGAAGAGACTATAAATGACTGTTATCAAGCTGGACAGAGTGAAGAGACTATACATGACTGTTACCAAGCAGGACAGAGTGAAGAGACTATACATGACTGTTATCAAGCTGGACAGAGTGAAGAGACTATAAATGCCTCTTATCAAGCTGGACAGTGAAGAGACTATAAATTACTGTTATCAAGCTGGACAGTGAAGAGACTATAAATTACTGTTATCTAGCTGGACAGAGTGAATAGACTATACATGACTGTTATCAAGCTGGACAGTGAAGAGGCTATACATGACTGTTATCAAGCTGGACAATGAAGAGACTATACATGACTGTTATCAAGCTGGACAGAGTGAAGAGACTATACATGACTGTTATCAAGCTGGACAGAGTGAAGAGACTATAAATGCCTCTTATCAAGCTGGACAGTGAAGAGACTATAAATGACTGTTATCAAGCTGGACAGAGTGAAGAGACTATACATGACTGTTATCAAGCTGGACAGAGTGAAGAGACTATAAATGACTTATCAAGCTGGACAGAGTGAAGAGACTATAAATGACTGTTATCAAGCTGGACAGTGAAGAGACTATAAATGACTGTTATCAAGCTGGACACAGTGAAGAGACTATAAATGTCTGTTATCAAGCAGGACAGAGTGAAGAGACTATACATGACTTATCAAGCTGAACAGAGTGAAGAGACTATAAATGACTGTTATCAAGCTGGACAGTGAAGAGACTATAAATGACTGTTATCAAGCTGGACACAGTGAAGAGACTGTTATCAAGCTGGACACAGTGAAGAGACTATAAATGACTGTTATCAAGCTGGACAGAGTGAAGAGACTATTGCTGACTGTTATCTAGCTGGACAGAGTGAAGAGACTATAAATGACTGTCATCAAGCTGGACACAGTGAATAGACTATAAATGACTGTTATCAAGCTGGACAGAGTGAAGAGACTATGAAGGACTGTTAACAAGCTGGACAGAGTGAAGAGACTATAAATGCCTCTTATCAAGCTGGACAGTGAAGAGACTATAAATGACTGTTATCAAGCTGGACAGAGTGAAGAGACTATACATGACTGTTATCAAGCTGGACAGTGACTAGACTATAAATGACTGTTATCTAGCTGGACAGAGTGAATAGACTATACATGACTGTTATCAAGCTGGACAGTGAAGAGACTATACATGACTGTTATAAAGCTGGACAGTGAAGAGACTATACATGACTGTTATCAAGCTGGACATAGTGAAGAGACTATAAATGACTTTTATCAAGCTGGACACAGTGAAGAGACTATAAATGACTGTTATCAAGCTGGACAGAGTGAAGAGACTATACATGACTGTTATCAAGCTGGACAGAGTGAAGAGACTATACATGACTGTTATCAAGCTGGACAGAGTGAAGAGACAATAAATGCCTCTTATCAAGCAGGACAGTGAAGAGACTATAAATGACTGTTATCAAGCTGGACAGTGAAGAGACTATAAATTACTGTTATCTAGCTGGACAGAGTGAATAGACTATACATGACTGTTATCAAGCTGGACAGTGAAGAGGCTATACATGACTGTTATCAAGCTGGACAATGAAGAGACTATACATGACTGTTATCAAGCTGGACAGAGTGAAGAGACTATAAATGCCTCTTATCAAGCTGGACAGTGAAGAGACTATAAATGACTGTTATCAAGCTGGACAGAGTGAAGAGACTATACATGACTGTTATCAAGCTGGACAGAGTGAAGAGACTATAAATGACTTATCAAGCTGGACAGAGTGAAGAGACTATAAATGACTGTTATCAAGCTGGATAGTGAAGAGACTATAAATGACTGTTATCAAGCTGGACACAGTGAAGAGACTATAAATGTCTGTTATCAAGCAGGACAGAGTGAAGAGACTATACATGACTTATCAAGCTGAACAGAGTGAAGAGACTATAAATGACTGTTATCAAGCTTGACATTGAAGAGACTATAAATGACTGTTATCAAGCTGGACACAGTGAAGAGACTGTTATCAAGCTGGACACAGTGAAGAGACTATAAATGACTGTTATCAAGCTGGACAGAGTGAAGAGACTATTGCTGACTGTTATCTAGCTGGACAGAGTGAAGAGACTATAAATGACTGTCATCAAGCTGGACACAGTGAATAGACTATAAATGACTGTTATCAAGCTGGACAGAGTGAAGAGACTATGAAGGACTGTTAACAAGCTGGACAGAGTGAAGAGACTATAAATGCCTCTTATCAAGCTGGACAGTGAAGAGACTATAAATGAATGTCATCAAGCTGGACACAGTGAATAGACTATAAATGACTGTTATCAAGCTGGACAGAGTGAAGAGACTATGAAGGACTGTTAACAAGCTGGACAGAGTGAAGAGACTATACATGACTGTTATCAAGCTGGACAGAGTGAAGAGACTATAAATGACTTATCAAGCTGGACAGAGTGAAGAGACTATAAATGACTGTTATCAAGCTGGACACAGTGAAGAGACTATAAATGTCTGTTATCAAGCTGGACAGAGTGAAGAGACTATACATGACTTATCAAGCTGAACAGAGTGAAGAGACTATAAATGACTGTTATCAAGCTGGACAGTGAAGAGACTATAAATGACTGTTATCAAGCTGGACACAGTGAAGAGACTATACATGACTTATCAAGCTGAACAGAGTGAAGAGACTATAAATGACTGTTATCTAGCTAGACAGAACTGAAGAGATTATAAATGACTGTTATCTAGCTGGAAAGAGTGAAGAGACTATAAATGACTGTTATCAAGCTGGACAGAGTGAAGAGACTATTAAGGACTGTTATCAAGCTGGACAGAGAGAAGAGACTATAAATGCCTCTTATCAAGCTGGAAAGTGAATAGACTATAAATGACTGTTATCAAGCTGGACAGAGTGAAGAGACTATAAATGACTGTTATCAAGTTGGACAGAGTGAAGAGACTATACATGACTGTTATCAAGCTGGACATTGAAGAGACTATAAATGACTGTCATCAAGCTGGACACAGTGAATAGACTATAAATGACTGTTATCAAGCTGGACAGAGTGAAGAGACTATGAAGGACTGTTAACAAGCTGGACAGAGTGAAGAGACTATAAATGCCTCTTATCAAGCTGGACAATGAAGAGACTATACATGACTGTTGTCAAGCTGGACTGAGTGAAGAGACTATACATGACTGTTATCAAGCTGGACAGAGTGAAGAGACTATAAATGCCTCTTATCAAGCTGGACAGTGAAGAGACTATAAATGACTGTTATCAAGCTGGACAGAGTGAAGAGACTATACATGACTGTTATCAAGCTGGACAGAGTGAAGAGACTATAAATGACTTATCAAGCTGGACAGAGTGAAGAGACTATAAATGACTGTTATCAAGCTGGACAGTGAAGAGACTATAAATGACTGTTATCAAGCTGGACACAGTGAAGAGACTATAAATGTCTGTTATCAAGCAGGACAGAGTGAAGAGACTATACATGACTTATCAAGCTGAACAGAGTGAAGAGACTATAAATGACTGTTATCAAGCTGGACAGTGAAGAGACTATACATGACTGTTATCAAGCTGGACACAGTGAAGAGACTGTTATCAAGCTGGACACAGTGAAGAGACTATAAATGACTGTTATCAAGCTGGACAGAGTGAAGAGACTATTGCTGACTGTTATCTAGCTGGACAGAGTGAAGAGACTATAAATGACTGTCATCAAGCTGGACACAGTGAATAGACTATAAATGACTGTTATCAAGCTGGACAGAGTGAAGAGACTATGAAGGACTGTTAACAAGCTGGACAGAGTGAAGAGACTATAAATGCCTCTTATCAAGCTGGACAGTGAAGAGACTATAAATGACTGTTATCAAGCTGGACAGAGTGAAGAGACTATACATGACTGTTATCAAGCTGGACAGTGACTAGACTATAAATGACTGTTATCTAGCTGGACAGAGTGAATAGACTATACATGACTGTTATCAAGCTGGACAGTGAAGAGACTATACATGACTGTTATAAAGCTGGACAGTGAAGAGACTATACATGACTGTTATCAAGCTGGACATAGTGAAGAGACTATAAATGACTTTTATCAAGCTGGACACAGTGAAGAGACTATAAATGACTGTTATCAAGCTGGACAGAGTGAAGAGACTATACATGACTGTTATCAAGCTGGACAGAGTGAAGAGACTATACATGACTGTTATCAAGCTGGACAGAGTGAAGAGACAATAAATGCCTCTTATCAAGCAGGACAGTGAAGAGACTATAAATGACTGTTATCAAGCTGGACAGTGAAGAGACTATAAATTACTGTTATCTAGCTGGACAGAGTGAATAGACTATACATGACTGTTATCAAGCTGGACAGTGAAGAGGCTATACATGACTGTTATCAAGCTGGACAATGAAGAGACTATACATGACTGTTATCAAGCTGGACAGAGTGAAGAGACTATAAATGCCTCTTATCAAGCTGGACAGTGAAGAGACTATAAATGACTGTTATCAAGCTGGACAGAGTGAAGAGACTATACATGACTGTTATCAAGCTGGACAGAGTGAAGAGACTATAAATGACTTATCAAGCTGGACAGAGTGAAGAGACTATAAATGACTGTTATCAAGCTGGATAGTGAAGAGACTATAAATGACTGTTATCAAGCTGGACACAGTGAAGAGACTATAAATGTCTGTTATCAAGCAGGACAGAGTGAAGAGACTATACATGACTTATCAAGCTGAACAGAGTGAAGAGACTATAAATGACTGTTATCAAGCTTGACATTGAAGAGACTATAAATGACTGTTATCAAGCTGGACACAGTGAAGAGACTGTTATCAAGCTGGACACAGTGAAGAGACTATAAATGACTGTTATCAAGCTGGACAGAGTGAAGAGACTATTGCTGACTGTTATCTAGCTGGACAGAGTGAAGAGACTATAAATGACTGTCATCAAGCTGGACACAGTGAATAGACTATAAATGACTGTTATCAAGCTGGACAGAGTGAAGAGACTATGAAGGACTGTTAACAAGCTGGACAGAGTGAAGAGACTATAAATGCCTCTTATCAAGCTGGACAGTGAAGAGACTATAAATGAATGTCATCAAGCTGGACACAGTGAATAGACTATAAATGACTGTTATCAAGCTGGACAGAGTGAAGAGACTATGAAGGACTGTTAACAAGCTGGACAGAGTGAAGAGACTATACATGACTGTTATCAAGCTGGACAGAGTGAAGAGACTATAAATGACTTATCAAGCTGGACAGAGTGAAGAGACTATAAATGACTGTTATCAAGCTGGACACAGTGAAGAGACTATAAATGTCTGTTATCAAGCTGGACAGAGTGAAGAGACTATACATGACTTATCAAGCTGAACAGAGTGAAGAGACTATAAATGACTGTTATCAAGCTGGACAGTGAAGAGACTATAAATGACTGTTATCAAGCTGGACACAGTGAAGAGACTATACATGACTTATCAAGCTGAACAGAGTGAAGAGACTATAAATGACTGTTATCTAGCTAGACAGAACTGAAGAGATTATAAATGACTGTTATCTAGCTGGACAGAGTGAAGAGACTATAAATGACTGTTATCAAGCTGGACAGAGTGAAGAGACTATTAAGGACTGTTATCAAGCTGGACAGAGAGAAGAGACTATAAATGCCTCTTATCAAGCTGGAAAGTGAATAGACTATAAATGACTGTTATCAAGCTGGACAGAGTGAAGAGACTATAAATGACTGTTATCAAGTTGGACAGAGTGAAGAGACTATACATGACTGTTATCAAGCTGGACATTGAAGAGACTATAAATGACTGTCATCAAGCTGGACACAGTGAATAGACTATAAATGACTGTTATCAAGCTGGACAGAGTGAAGAGACTATGAAGGACTGTTAACAAGCTGGACAGAGTGAAGAGACTATAAATGCCTCTTATCAAGCTGGACAGTGAAGAGACTATAAATGACTGTTATCAAGCTGGACTGAGTGAAGAGACTATACATGACTGTTATCAAGCTGGACAGTGACTAGACTATAAATGACTGTTATCTAGCTGGACAGAGTGAATAGACTATACATGACTGTTATCAAGCTGGACAGTGAAGAGACTATACATGACTGTTATCAAGCTGGACAGTGAAGAGACTATACATGACTGTTATCAAGCTGGACATAGTGAAGAGACTATAAATGACTTTTATCAAGCTGGACACAGTGAAGAGACTATAAATGACTGTTATCAAGCTGGACAGAGTGAAGAGACTATACATGACTGTTATCAAGCTGGACAGAGTGAAGAGACTATACATAACTGTTATCAAGCTGGACAGAGTGAAGAGACTATAAATGCCTCTTATCAAGCTGGACAGTGAAGAGAATATAAATGACTGTAATCAAGCTGGACAGAGTGAAGAGACTATAAATGACTTATCAAGCTGGACAGAGTGAAGAGACTATAAATGACTGTTATCAAGCTGGACAGTGAAGAGACTATAAATGACTCTTATCAAGCTGGACACAGTGAAGAGACTATAAATGTCTGTTATCAAGCAGGACAGAGTGAAGAGACTATACATGACTTATCAAGCTGAACAGAGTGAAGAGACTATAAATGACTGTTATCAAGCTTGACATTGAAGAGACTATAAATGACTGTTATCAAGCTGGACACAGTGAAGAGACTGTTATCAAGCTGGACACAGTGAAGAGACTATAAATGACTGTTATCAAGCTGGACAGAGTGAAGAGACTATTGCTGACTGTTATCTAGCTGGACAGAGTGAAGAGACTATAAATGACTGTCATCAAGCTGGACACAGTGAATAGACTATAAATGACTGTTATCAAGCTGGACAGAGTGAAGAGACTATGAAGGACTGTTAACAAGCTGGACAGAGTGAAGAGACTATAAATGCCTCTTATCAAGCTGGACAGTGAAGAGACTATAAATGAATGTCATCAAGCTGGACACAGTGAATAGACTATAAATGACTGTTATCAAGCTGGACAGAGTGAAGAGACTATGAAGGACTGTTAACAAGCTGGACAGAGTGAAGAGACTATACATGACTGTTATCAAGCTGGACAGAGTGAAGAGACTATAAATGACTTATCAAGCTGGACAGAGTGAAGAGACTATAAATGACTGTTATCAAGCTGGACACAGTGAAGAGACTATAAATGTCTGTTATCAAGCTGGACAGAGTGAAGAGACTATACATGACTTATCAAGCTGAACAGAGTGAAGAGACTATAAATGACTGTTATCAAGCTGGACAGTGAAGAGACTATAAATGACTGTTATCAAGCTGGACACAGTGAAGAGACTATACATGACTTATCAAGCTGAACAGAGTGAAGAGACTATAAATGACTGTTATCTAGCTAGACAGAACTGAAGAGATTATAAATGACTGTTATCTAGCTGGACAGAGTGAAGAGACTATAAATGACTGTTATCAAGCTGGACAGAGTGAAGAGACTATTAAGGACTGTTATCAAGCTGGACAGAGAGAAGAGACTATAAATGCCTCTTATCAAGCTGGAAAGTGAATAGACTATAAATGACTGTTATCAAGCTGGACAGAGTGAAGAGACTATAAATGACTGTTATCAAGTTGGACAGAGTGAAGAGACTATACATGACTGTTATCAAGCTGGACATTGAAGAGACTATAAATGACTGTCATCAAGCTGGACACAGTGAATAGACTATAAATGACTGTTATCAAGCTGGACAGAGTGAAGAGACTATGAAGGACTGTTAACAAGCTGGACAGAGTGAAGAGACTATAAATGCCTCTTATCAAGCTGGACAGTGAAGAGACTATAAATGACTGTTATCAAGCTGGACTGAGTGAAGAGACTATACATGACTGTTATCAAGCTGGACAGTGACTAGACTATAAATGACTGTTATCTAGCTGGACAGAGTGAATAGACTATACATGACTGTTATCAAGCTGGACAGTGAAGAGACTATACATGACTGTTATCAAGCTGGACAGTGAAGAGACTATACATGACTGTTATCAAGCTGGACATAGTGAAGAGACTATAAATGACTTTTATCAAGCTGGACACAGTGAAGAGACTATAAATGACTGTTATCAAGCTGGACAGAGTGAAGAGACTATACATGACTGTTATCAAGCTGGACAGAGTGAAGAGACTATACATAACTGTTATCAAGCTGGACAGAGTGAAGAGACTATAAATGCCTCTTATCAAGCTGGACAGTGAAGAGACTATAAATGACTGTAATCAAGCTGGACAGAGTGAAGAGACTATACATGACTGTTATCAAGCTGGACAGAGTGAAGAGACTATAAATGACTTATCAAGCTGGACAGAGTGAAGAGACTATAAATGACTGTTATCAAGCTGGACAGTGAAGAGACTATAAATGACTGTTATCAAGCTGGACACAGTGAAGAGACTATAAATGTCTGTTATCAAGCTGGACACAGTGAAGAGACTATAAATGTCTGTTATCAAGCAGGACAGAGTGAAGAGACTATACATGACTTATCAAGCTGAACAGAGTGAAGAGACTATAAATGACTGTTATCAAGCTGGACACAGTGAAGAGACTGTTATCAAGCTGGACACAGTGAAGAGACTATAAATGACTGTTATCAAGCTGGACAGAGTGAAGAGACTATTGCTGACTGTTATCTAGCTGGACAGAGTGAAGAGACTATAAATGACTGTCATCAAGCTGGACACAGTGAATAGACTATAAATGACTGTTATCAAGCTGGACAGAGTGAAGAGACTATGAAGGACTGTTAACAAGCTGGACAGAGTGAAGAGACTATAAATGCCTCTTATCAAGCTGGACAGTGAAGAGACTATAAATGACTGTTATCAAGCTGGACAGAGTGAAGAGACTATACATGACTGTTATCAAGCTGGACCGTGACTAGACTATAAATGACTGTTATCTAGCTGGACAGAGTGAATAGACTATACATGACTGTTATCAAGCTGGACAGTGAAGAGACTATACATGACTGTTATCAAGCTGGACAGTGAAGAGACTATACATGACTGTTATCAAGCTGGACAGAGTGAAGAGACTATACATGACTGTTATCAAGGTGGACAGTGAAGAGACTATAAATGACTGTTATCTAGCTGGACAGAGTGAATAGACTATACATTACTGTTATCAAGCTGGACAGTGAAGAGACTATACATGACTGTTATCAAGCTGGACAGTGAAGAGACTATACATGACTGTTATCAAGCTGGACAGAGTGAAGAGACTATAAATGACTTTTATCAAGCTGGACACAGTGAAGAGACTATAAATGACTGTTATCAAGCTGGACAGAGTGAAGAGACTATACATGACTGTTATCAAGCTGGACAGAGTGAAGAGACTATACATGACTGTTATCAAGCTGGACAGAGTGAAGAGACAATAAATGCCTCTTATCAAGCAGGACAGTGAAGAGACTATAAATGACTGTTATCAAGCTGGACAGAGTGAAGAGACTATAAATGACTGTTATCAAGCTGGACAGAGTGAAGAGACTATACATGACTGTTACCAAGCAGGACAGAGTGAAGAGACTATACATGACTGTTATCAAGCTGGACAGAGTGAAGAGACTATAAATGCCTCTTATCAAGCTGGACAGTGAAGAGACTATAAATTACTGTTATCAAGCTGGACAGTGAAGAGACTATAAATTACTGTTATCTAGCTGGACAGAGTGAATAGACTATACATGACTGTTATCAAGCTGGACAGTGAAGAGGCTATACATGACTGTTATCAAGCTGGACAATGAAGAGACTATACATGACTGTTATCAAGCTGGACAGAGTGAAGAGACTATAAATGCCTCTTATCAAGCTGGACAGTGAAGAGACTATAAATGACTGTTATCAAGCTGGACAGAGTGAAGAGACTATAAATGACTGTTATCAAGCTGGACAGTGAAGAGACTATAAATGACTGTTATCAAGCTGGACACAGTGAAGAGACTATAAATGTCTGTTATCAAGCAGGACAGAGTGAAGAGACTATACATGACTTATCAAGCTGAACAGAGTGAAGAGACTATAAATGACTGTTATCAAGCTGGACAGTGAAGAGACTATAAATGACTGTTATCAAGCTGGACACAGTGAAGAGACTGTTATCAAGCTGGACACAGTGAAGAGACTATAAATGACTGTTATCAAGCTGGACAGAGTGAAGAGACTATTGCTGACTGTTATCTAGCTGGACAGAGTGAAGAGACTATAAATGACTGTCATCAAGCTGGACACAGTGAATAGACTATAAATGACTGTTATCAAGCTGGACAGAGTGAAGAGACTATGAAGGACTGTTAACAAGCTGGACAGAGTGAAGAGACTATAAATGCCTCTTATCAAGCTGGACAGTGAAGAGACTATAAATGACTGTTATCAAGCTGGACAGAGTGAAGAGACTATACATGACTGTTATCAAGCTGGACAGTGACTAGACTATAAATGACTGTTATCTAGCTGGACAGAGTGAATAGACTATACATGACTGTTATCAAGCTGGACAGTGAAGAGACTATACATGACTGTTATAAAGCTGGACAGTGAAGAGACTATACATGACTGTTATCAAGCTGGACATAGTGAAGAGACTATAAATGACTTTTATCAAGCTGGACACAGTGAAGAGACTATAAATGACTGTTATCAAGCTGGACAGAGTGAAGAGACTATACATGACTGTTATCAAGCTGGACAGAGTGAAGAGACTATACATGACTGTTATCAAGCTGGACAGAGTGAAGAGACAATAAATGCCTCTTATCAAGCAGGACAGTGAAGAGACTATAAATGACTGTTATCAAGCTGGACACAGTGAAGAGACTATAAATGACTGTTATCAAGCTGGACAGAGTGAAGAGACTATACATGACTGTTACCAAGCAGGACAGAGTGAAGAGACTATACATGACTGTTATCAAGCTGGACAGAGTGAAGAGACTATAAATGCCTCTTATCAAGCTGGACAGTGAAGAGACTATAAATTACTGTTATCAAGCTGGACAGTGAAGAGACTATAAATTACTGTTATCTAGCTGGACAGAGTGAATAGACTATACATGACTGTTATCAAGCTGGACAGTGAAGAGGCTATACATGACTGTTATCAAGCTGGACAATGAAGAGACTATACATGACTGTTATCAAGCTGGAGAGAGTGAAGAGACTATACATGACTGTTATCAAGCTGGACAGAGTGAAGAGACTATAAATGCCTCTTATCAACCTGGACAGTGAAGAGACTATAAATGACTGTTATCAAGCTGGACAGAGTGAAG
Source organism: Salmo salar (assembly GCF_965601325.2). Taxonomy (NCBI): domain Eukaryota; kingdom Metazoa; phylum Chordata; class Actinopteri; order Salmoniformes; family Salmonidae; genus Salmo; species Salmo salar. The sequence continues at coordinate 51,726,364 of NC_138304.1, forward strand.
AGACTATACATGACTGTTATCAAGCTGGACAGAGTGAAGAGACTATAAATGACTTATCAAGCTGGACAGAGTGAAGAGACTATAAATGACTGTTATCAAGCTGGACAGTGAAGAGACTATAAATGACTGTTATCAAGCTGGACACAGTGAAGAGACTATAAATGTCTGTTATCAAGCAGGACAGAGTGAAGAGACTATACATGACTAATCAAGCTGAACAGAGTGAAGAGACTATAAATGACTGTTATCAAGCTGGACAGTGAAGAGACTATAAATGACTGTTATCAAGCTGGACACAGTGAAGAGACTGTTATCAAGCTGGACACAGTGAAGAGACTATAAATGACTGTTATCAAGCTGGACAGAGTGAAGAGACTATTGCTGACTGTTATCTAGCTGGACAGAGTGAAGAGACTATAAATGACTGTCATCAAGCTGGACACAGTGAATAGACTATAAATGACTGTTATCAAGCTGGACAGAGTGAAGAGACTATGAAGGACTGTTAACAAGCTGGACAGAGTGAAGAGACTATAAATGCCTCTTATCAAGCTGGACAGTGAAGAGACTATAAATGACTGTTATCAAGCTGGACAGAGTGAAGAGACTATACATGACTGTTATCAAGCTGGACAGTGAAGAGACTATACATGACTGTTATAAAGCTGGACAGTGAAGAGACTATACATGACTGTTATCAAGCTGGACATAGTGAAGAGACTATAAATGACTTTTATCAAGCTGGACACAGTGAAGAGACTATAAATGACTGTTATCAAGCTGGACAGAGTGAAGAGACTATACATGACTGTTATCAAGCTGGACAGAGTGAAGAGACTATACATGACTGTTATCAAGCTGGACAGAGTGAAGAGACTATAAATGACTTATCAAGCTGGACAGAGTGAAGAGACTATAAATGACTGTTATCAAGCTGGACAGTGAAGAGACTATAAATGACTGTTATCAAGCTGGACACAGTGAAGAGACTATAAATGTCTGTTATCAAGCTGGACAGAGTGAAGAGACTATACATGACTGTTATCAAGCTGGACAGAGTGAAGAGACTATACATGACTGTTATCAAGCTGGACAGAGTGAAGAGACTATAAATGCCTCTTATCAAGCTGGACAGTGAAGAGACTATAAATGACTGTTATCAAGCTGGACAGAGTGAAGAGACTATACATGACTGTTATCAAGCTGGACAGAGTGAAGAGACTATAAATGACTGTTATCAAGCTGGACACAGTGAAGAGACTATACATGACTTATCAAGCTGAACAGAGTGAAGAGACTATAAATGACTGTTATCTAGCTAGACAGAACTGAAGAGATTATAAATGACTGTTATCTAGCTGGACAGAGTGAAGAGACTATAAATGACTGTTATCAAGCTGGACAGAGTGAAGAGACTATTAAGGACTGTTATCAAGCTGGACAGAGTGAAGAGACTATACATGACTGTTATCAAGCTGGACAGTGAAGAGACTATAAATGACTGTCATCAAGCTGGACACAGTGAATAGACTATAAATGACTGTTATCAAGCTGGACAGAGTGAAAAGACTATGAAGGACTGTTAACAAGCTGGACAGAGTGAAGAGACTATAAATGCCTCTTATCAAGCTGGACAGTGAAGAGACTATAAATGACTGTTATCAAGCTGGACACAGTGAAGAGACTATAAATGTCTGTTATCAAGCTGGACAGAGTGAAGAGACTATACATGACTTATCAAGCTGAACAGAGTGAAGAGACTATAAATGACTGTTATCAAGCTAGACAGACTGAAGAGATTATAAATGACTGTTATCTAGCTGGACAGAGTGAAGAGACTATAAATGACTGTTATCAAGCTGGACAGAGTGAAGAGACTATTAAGGACTGTTATCAAGCTGGACAGAGAGAAGAGACTATAAATGCCTCTTATCAAGTTGGAAAGTGAATAGACTATAAATGACTGTTATCAAGCTGGACAGAGTGAAGAGACTATAAATGACTGTTATCAAGCTGGACAGAGTGAAGAGACTATACATGACTGTTATCAAGCTGGACAGTGAAGAGACTATAAATGACTGTTATCTAGCTGGACAGAGTGAAGAGACTATACATGACTGTTATCAAGCTGGACAGTGAAGAGACTATACATAACTGTTATCAAGCTGGACAGTGAAGAGACTATAAATGACTGTTATCTAGCTGGACAGAGTGAAGAGATTATAAATGACTGTTATCTAGCTGGACAGAGTGAAGAGACTATAAATGACTGTTATCAAGCTGGACAGAGTGAAGAGACTATTAAGGACTGTTATCAAGCTGGACAGAGTGAAGAGACTATAAATGCCTCTTATCAAGCTGGACAGTGAAGAGACTATAAATGACTGTTATCAAGCTGGACAGAGTGAAGAGACTATACATGACTGTTATCAAGCTGGACAGTGAAGAGACTATAAATGACTGTTATCTAGCTGGACAGAGTGAAGAGACTCTACATGACTGTTATCAAGCTGGACAGTGAAGAGACTATACATGACTGTTATCAAGCTGGACAGTGAAGAGACTATAAAGGACTGTTATCAAGCTGGACAGAGTGAAGAGACTGTTATCAAGCTGGACAGAGTGAAGAGACTATAGCTGACTGTTATCTAGCTGGACAGAGTGAAGAGACTATAAATGCCTCTTATCAAGCTGGACAGTGAAGAGACTATAAATGACTGTTATCAAGCTGGACAGAGTAAAGAGACTATACATGACTGTTATCAAGCTGGACAGAGTGAAGAGACTATAAATGACTTATCAAGCTGGACAGAGTGAAGAGACTATAAATGACTGTTATCAAGCTGGACAGTGAAGAGACTATAAATGACTGTTATCAAGCTGGACACAGTGAAGAGACTATAAATGTCTGTTATCAAGCTGGACAGAGTGAAGAGACTATACATGACTTATCAAGCTGAACAGAGTGAAGAGACTATAAATGACTGTTGTCAAGCTGGACAGTGAAGAGACTTTAAATGACTGTTATCAAGCTGGACACAGTGAAGAGACTATAAATGTCTGTTATCAAGCTGGACAGAGTGAAGAGACTATACATGACTGTTATCAAGCTGGACAGAGTGAAGAGACTATACATGACTGTTATCAAGCTGGACAGAGTGAAGAGACTATAAATGCCTCTTATCAAGCTGGACAGTGAAGAGACTATAAATGACTGTTATCAAGCTGGACAGAGTGAAGAGACTATACATGACTGTTATCAAGCTGGACAGAGTGAAGAGACTATAAATGACTTATCAAGCTGGACAGTGAAGAGACTATAAATGACTGTTATCAAGCTGGACACAGTGAAGAGACTGTTATCAAGCTGGACACAGTGAAGAGACTATAAATGACTTTTATCAAGCTGGACAGTGAAGAGACTATAAATGACTGTTATCAAGCTGGACACAGTGAAGAGACTATAAATGTCTGTTATGAAGCTGGACAGAGTGAAGAGACTATACATGACTGTTATCAAGCTGGACAGAGTGAAGAGACTATACATGACTGTTATCAAGCTGGACAGAGTGAAGAGACTATAAATGCCTCTTATCAAGCTGGACAGTGAAGAGACTATAAATGACTGTTATCAAGCTGGACAGAGTGAAGAGACTATACATGACTGTTATCAAGCTGGACAGAGTGAAGAGACTATAAATGACTTATCAAGCTGGACAGTGAAGAGACTATAAATGACTGTTATCAAGCTGGACACAGTGAAGAGACTGTTATCAAGCTGGACACAGTGAAGAGACTATAAATGACTGTTATCAAGCTGGACAGAGTGAAGAGACTATAGCTGACTGTTATCTAGCTGGACAGAGTGAAGAGACTATAAATGACTGTCATCAAGCTGGACACAGTGAATAGACTATAAATGACTGTTATCAAGCTGGACAGAGTGAAGAGACTATGAAGGACTGTTATCAAGCTGGACAGAGTGAAGAGACTATAAATGCCTCTTATCAAGCTGGACAGTGAAGAGACTATACATGACTGTTATCAAGCTGGACAGTGAAGAGACTATACATGACTGTTATCAAGCTGGACAGAGTGAAGAGACTATAAATGACTTTTATCAAGCTGGACAGTGAAGAGACTATAAATGACTGTTATCAAGCTGGACACAGTGAAGAGACTATAAATGTCTGTTATCAAGCTGGACAGAGTGAAGAGACTATACATGACTGTTATCAAGCTGGACAGAGTGAAGAGACTATACATGACTGTTATCAAGCTGGACAGAGTGAAGAGACTATAAATGCCTCTTATCAAGCTGGACAGTGAAGAGACTATAAATGACTGTTATCAAGCTGGACAGAGTGAAGAGACTATACATGACTGTTATCAAGCTGGACAGAGTGAAGAGACTATAAATGACTTATCAAGCTGGACAGTGAAGAGACTATAAATGACTGTTATCAAGCTGGACACAGTGAAGAGACTGTTATCAAGCTGGACACAGTGAAGAGACTATAAATGACTGTTATCAAGCTGGACAGAGTGAAGAGACTATAGCTGACTGTTATCTAGCTGGACAGAGTGAAGAGACTATAAATGACTGTCATCAAGCTGGACACAGTGAATAGACTATAAATGACTGTTATCAAGCTGGACAGAGTGAAGAGACTATGAAGGACTGTTATCAAGCTGGACAGAGTGAAGAGACTATAAATGCCTCTTATCAAGCTGGACAGTGAAGAGACTATACATGACTGTTATCAAGCTGGACAGTGAAGAGACTATACATGACTGTTATCAAGCTGGACAGAGTGAAGAGACTATAAATGACTGTTATCAAGCTGGACAGAGTGAAGAGACTATACATGACTGTTATCAAGCTGGACAGAGTGAAGAGACTATACATGACTGTTATCAAGCTGGACAGAGTGAAGAGACTATAAATGCCTCTTATCAAGCTGGACAGTGAAGAGACTATAAATGACTGTTATCAAGCTGGACAGAGTGAAGAGACTATACATGACTGTTATCAAGCTGGACAGAGTGAAGAGACTATAAATGACTTATCAAGCTGGACAGTGAAGAGACTATAAATGACTGTTATCAAGCTGGACACAGTGAAGAGACTGTTATCAAGCTGGACACAGTGAAGAGACTATAAATGACTGTTATCAAGCTGGACAGAGTGAAGAGACTATAGCTGACTGTTATCTAGCTGGACAGAGTGAAGAGACTATAAATGACTGTTATCAAGCTGGACAGTGAAGAGACTATAAATGACTGTTATCAAGCTGGACACAGTGAAGAGACTATAAATGTCTGTTATCAAGCTGGACAGAGTGAAGAGACTATACATGACTTATCAAGCTGAACAGAGTGAAGAGACTATAAATGACTGTTATCAAGCTGGACAGTGAAGAGACTATAAATGACTGTTATCAAGCTGGACACATTGAAGAGACTATAAATGTCTGTTATCAAGCTGGACAGAGTGAAGAGACTATACATGACTGTTATCAAGCTGGACAGAGTGAAGAGACTATACATGACTGTTATCAAGCTGGACAGAGTGAAGAGACTATAAATGCCTCTTATCAAGCTGGACAGTGAAGAGACTATAAATGACTGTTATCAAGCTGGACAGAGTGAAGAGACTATACATGACTGTTATCAAGCTGGACAGAGTGAAGAGACTATAAATGACTTATCAAGCTGGACAGTGAAGAGACTATAAATGACTGTTATCAAGCTGGACACAGTGAAGAGACTGTTATCAAGCTGGACACAGTGAAGAGACTATAAATGACTTTTATCAAGCTGGACAGTGAAGAGACTATAAATGACTGTTATCAAGCTGGACACAGTGAAGAGACTATAAATGTCTGTTATCAAGCTGGACAGAGTGAAGAGACTATACATGACTGTTATCAAGCTGGACAGAGTGAAGAGACTAAACATGACTGTTATCAAGCTGGACAGAGTGAAGAGACTATAAATGCCTCTTATCAAGCTGGACAGTGAAGAGACTATAAATGACTGTTATCAAGCTGGACAGAGTGAAGAGACTATACATGACTGTTATCAAGCTGGACAGAGTGAAGAGACTATAAATGACTTATCAAGCTGGACAGTGAAGAGACTATAAATGACTGTTATCAAGCTGGACACAGTGAAGAGACTGTTATCAAGCTGGACACAGTGAAGAGACTATAAATGACTGTTATCAAGCTGGACAGAGTGAAGAGACTATAGCTGACTGTTATCTAGCTGGACAGAGTGAAGAGACTATAAATGACTGTCATCAAGCTGGACACAGTGAATAGACTATAAATGACTGTTATCAAGCTGGACAGAGTGAAGAGACTATGAAGGACTGTTATCAAGCTGGACAGAGTGAAGAGACTATAAATGCCTCTTATCAAGCTGGACAGTGAAGAGACTATAAATGACTGTTATCAAGCTGGACAGAGTAAAGAGACTATACATGACTGTTATCAAGCTGGACAGTGACTAGACTATAAATGACTGTTATCTAGCTGGACAGAGTGAATAGACTATACATGACTGTTATCAAGCTGGACAGTGAAGAGACTATACATGACTGTTATCAAGCTGGACAGTGAAGAGACTATACATGACTGTTATCAAGCTGGACAGAGTGAAGAGACTATACATGACTTTTATCAAGCTGGACACAGTGAAGAGACTATAAATGACTGTTATCAAGCTGGACAGAGTGAAGAGACTATACATGACTGTTATCAAGCTGGACAGAGTGAAGAGACTATACATGACTGTTATCAAGCTGGACAGTGAAGAGACTATAAATGACTGTTATCAAGCTGGACACAGTGAAGAGACTATAAATGTCTGTTATCAAGCTGGACAGAGTGAAGAGACTATACATGACTGTTATCAAGCTGAACAGAGTGAAGAGACTATAAATGACTGTTATCAAGCTAGACAGACTGAAGAGATTATAAATGACTGTTATATAGCTGGACAGAGTGAAGAGACTATAAATGACTGTTATCAAGCTGGACAGAGTGAAGAGACTATTAAGGACTGTTATCAAGCTGGACAGAGAGAAGAGACTATAAATGCCTCTTATCAAGCTGGAAAGTGAATAGACTATAAATGACTGTTATCAAGCTGGACAGAGTGAAGAGACTATAAATGACTGTTATCAAGCTGGACAGTGAAGAGACTATAAATGACTGTTATCAAGCTGGACACAGTGAAGAGACTATAAATGTCTGTTATCAAGCTGGACAGAGTGAAGAGACTATACATGACTTATCAAGCTGAACAGAGTGAAGAGACTATAAATGACTGTTATCAAGCTAGACAGACTGAAGAGACTATACATGACTGTTATCAAGCTGGACAGTGAAGAGACTATACATAACTGTTATCAAGCTGGACAGTGAAGAGACTGTAAATGACTGTTATCAAGCTGGACAGAGTGAAGAGACTGTTATCAAGCTGGACACAGTGAAGAGACTATAAATGACTGTTATCTAGCTGGACAGAGTGAAGAGATTATAAATGACTGTTATCTAGCTGGACAGAGTGAAGAGACTATAAATGACTGTTATCAAGCTGGACAGAGTGAAGAGACTATTAAGGACTGTTATCAAGCTGGACAGAGTGAAGAGACTATAAATGCCTCTTATCAAGCTGGACAGTGAAGAGACTATAAATGACTCTTATCAAGCTGGACAGAGTGAAGAGACTATACATGACTGTTATCAAGCTGGACAGTGAAGAGACTATAAATGACTGTTATCTAGCTGGACAGTGAAGAGACTCTACATGACTGTTATCAAGCTGGACAGTGAAGAGACTATACATGACTGTTATCAAGCTGGACAGTGAAGAGACTATAAAGGACTGTTATCAAGCTGGACAGAGTGAAGAGACTGTTATCAAGCTGGACAGAGTGAAGAGACTATAAATGACTGTTATCAAGCTGGACAGAGTGAAGAGACTATAGCTGACTGTTATCTAGCTGGACAGAGTGAAGAGACTATAAATGCCTCTTATCAAGCTGGACAGTGAAGAGACTATAAATGACTGTTATCAAGCTGGACAGAGTAAAGAGACTATACATGACTGTTATCAAGCTGGACAGAGTGAAGAGACTATAAATGACTTATCAAGCTGAACAGAGTGAAGAGACTATAAATGACTGTTGTCAAGCTGGACAGTGAAGAGACTTTAAATGACTGTTATCAAGCTGGACACAGTGAAGAGACTATAAATGTCTGTTATCAAGCTGGACAGAGTGAAGAGACTATACATGACTGTTATCAAGCTGGACAGAGTGAAGAGACTATACATGACTGTTATCAAGCTGGACAGAGTGAAGAGACTATAAATGCCTCTTATCAAGCTGGACAGTGAAGAGACTATAAATGACTGTTATCAAGCTGGACAGAGTGAAGAGACTATACATGACTGTTATCAAGCTGGACAGAGTGAAGAGACTATAAATGACTTATCAAGCTGGACAGTGAAGAGACTATAAATGACTGTTATCAAGCTGGACACAGTGAAGAGACTGTTATCAAGCTGGACACAGTGAAGAGATTATAAATGACTTTTATCAAGCTGGACAGTGAAGAGACTATAAATGACTGTTATCAAGCTGGACACAGTGAAGAGACTATAAATGTCTGTTATCAAGCTGGACAGAGTGAAGAGACTATACATGACTGTTATCAAGCTGGACAGAGTGAGAGCCAGACGTCAGCTGGACGAGTGGGACTGCCCTTATCAAGCTGGACAGAGTGAAGAGCACTGACGTACAAGCTGGCGGGGGCTGCTTATCAAGCTGGACAGTGAAGAGACTATAAATGACTGTTATCAAGCTGGACAGAGTGAAGAGCACTGACGTACAGCTGGACGGTGGGCTTCATGCGCAAGCTGGACAGAGTGAAGAGACTATAAATGACTTATCAAGCTGGACAGTGAAGAGACTATAAATGACTGTTATCAAGCTGGACACAGTGAAGAGACTGTTATCAAGCTGGACACAGTGAAGAGACTATAAATGACTGTTATCAAGCTGGACAGAGTGAAGAGACTATAGCTGACTGTTATCTAGCTGGACAGAGTGAAGAGACTATAAATGACTGTCATCAAGCTGGACACAGTGAATAGACTATAAATGACTGTTATCAAGCTGGACAGAGTGAAGAGACTATAAATGACTTATCAAGCTGGACAGTGAAGAGACTATAAATGACTGTTATCAAGCTGGACACAGTGAAGAGACTATAAATGTCTGTTATCAAGCTGGACAGAGTGAAGAGACTATACATGACTGTTATCAAGCTGGACAGAGTGAAGAGACTATACATGACTGTTATCAAGCTGGACAGAGTGAAGAGACTATAAATGCCTCTTATCAAGCTGGACAGTGAAGAGACTATAAATGACTGTTATCAAGCTGGACAGAGTGAAGAGACTATACATGACTGTTATCAAGCTGGACAGAGTGAAGAGACTATAAATGACTTATCAAGCTGGACAGTGAAGAGACTATAAATGACTGTTATCAAGCTGGACACAGTGAAGAGACTGTTATCAAGCTGGACACAGTGAAGAGACTATAAATGACTGTTATCAAGCTGGACAGAGTGAAGAGACTATAGCTGACTGTTATCTAGCTGGACAGAGTGAAGAGACTATAAATGACTGTCATCAAGCTGGACACAGTGAATAGACTATAAATGACTGTTATCAAGCTGGACAGAGTGAAGAGACTATGAAGGACTGTTATCAAGCTGGACAGAGTGAAGAGACTATAAATGCCTCTTATCAAGCTGGAGAGTGAAGAGACTATACATGACTGTTATCAAGCTGGACAGTGAAGAGACTATACATGACTGTTATCAAGCTGGACAGAGTGAAGAGACTATAAATGACTGTTATCAAGCTGGACAGAGTGAAGAGACTATACATGACTGTTATCAAGCTGGACAGAGTGAAGAGACTATACATGACTGTTATCAAGCTGGACAGAGTGAAGAGACTATAAATGCCTCTTATCAAGCTGGACAGTGAAGAGACTATAAATGACTGTTATCAAGCTGGACAGAGTGAAGAGACTATACATGACTGTTATCAAGCTGGACAGAGTGAAGAGACTATAAATGACTTATCAAGCTGGACAGTGAAGAGACTATAAATGACTGTTATCAAGCTGGACACAGTGAAGAGACTGTTATCAAGCTGGACACAGTGAAGAGACTATAAATGACTGTTATCAAGCTGGACAGAGTGAAGAGACTATAGCTGACTGTTATCTAGCTGGACAGAGTGAAGAGACTATAAATGACTGTTATCAAGCTGGACAATGAAGAGACTATAAATGACTGTTATCAAGCTGGACACAGTGAAGAGACTATAAATGTCTGTTATCAAGCTGGACAGAGTGAAGAGACTATACATGACTTATCAAGCTGAACAGAGTGAAGAGACTATAAATGACTGTTATCAAGCTGGACAGTGAAGAGACTATAAATGACTGTTATCAAGCTGGACACAGTGAAGAGACTATAAATGTCTGTTATCAAGCTGGACAGAGTGAAGAGACTATACATGACTGTTATCAAGCTGGACAGAGTGAAGAGACTATACATGACTGTTATCAAGCTGGACAGAGTGAAGAGACTATAAATGCCTCTTATCAAGCTGGACAGTGAAGAGACTATAAATGACTGTTATCAAGCTGGACAGAGTGAAGAGACTATACATGACTGTTATCAAGCTGGACAGAGTGAAGAGACTATAAATGACTTATCAAGCTGGACAGTGAAGAGACTATAAATGACTGTTATCAAGCTGGACACAGTGAAGAGACTGTTATCAAGCTGGACACAGTGAAGAGACTATAAATGACTTTTATCAAGCTGGACAGTGAAGAGACTATAAATGACTGTTATCAAGCTGGACACAGTGAAGAGACTATAAATGTCTGTTATCAAGCTGGACAGAGTGAAGAGACTATACATGACTGTTATCAAGCTGGACAGAGTGAAGAGACTATACATGACTGTTATCAAGCTGGACAGAGTGAAGAGACTATAAATGCCTCTTATCAAGCTGGACAGTGAAGAGACTATAAATGACTGTTATCAAGCTGGACAGAGTGAAGAGACTATACATGACTGTTATCAAGCTGGACAGAGTGAAGAGACTATGAAGGACTGTTATCAAGCTGGACAGAGTGAAGAGACTATAAATGCCTCTTATCAAGCTGGAGAGTGAAGAGACTATACATGACTGTTATCAAGCTGGACAGTGAAGAGACTATACATGACTGTTATCAAGCTGGACAGAGTGAAGAGACTATAAATGACTGTTATCAAGCTGGACAGAGTGAAGAGACTATACATGACTGTTATCAAGCTGGACAGAGTGAAGAGACTATACATGACTGTTATCAAGCTGGACAGAGTGAAGAGACTATAAATGCCTCTTATCAAGCTGGACAGTGAAGAGACTATAAATGACTGTTATCAAGCTGGACAGAGTGAAGAGACTATACATGACTGTTATCAAGCTGGACAGAGTGAAGAGACTATAAATGACTTATCAAGCTGGACAGTGAAGAGACTATAAATGACTGTTATCAAGCTGGACACAGTGAAGAGACTGTTATCAAGCTGGACACAGTGAAGAGACTATAAATGACTGTTATCAAGCTGGACAGAGTGAAGAGACTATAGCTGACTGTTATCTAGCTGGACAGAGTGAAGAGACTATAAATGACTGTTATCAAGCTGGACAATGAAGAGACTATAAATGACTGTTATCAAGCTGGACACAGTGAAGAGACTATAAATGTCTGTTATCAAGCTGGACAGAGTGAAGAGACTATACATGACTTATCAAGCTGAACAGAGTGAAGAGACTATAAATGACTGTTATCAAGCTGGACAGTGAAGAGACTATAAATGACTGTTATCAAGCTGGACACAGTGAAGAGACTATAAATGTCTGTTATCAAGCTGGACAGAGTGAAGAGACTATACATGACTGTTATCAAGCTGGACAGAGTGAAGAGACTATACATGACTGTTATCAAGCTGGACAGAGTGAAGAGACTATAAATGCCTCTTATCAAGCTGGACAGTGAAGAGACTATAAATGACTGTTATCAAGCTGGACAGAGTGAAGAGACTATACATGACTGTTATCAAGCTGGACAGAGTGAAGAGACTATAAATGACTTATCAAGCTGGACAGTGAAGAGACTATAAATGACTGTTATCAAGCTGGACACAGTGAAGAGACTGTTATCAAGCTGGACACAGTGAAGAGACTATAAATGACTTTTATCAAGCTGGACAGTGAAGAGACTATAAATGACTGTTATCAAGCTGGACACAGTGAAGAGACTATAAATGTCTGTTATCAAGCTGGACAGAGTGAAGAGACTATACATGACTGTTATCAAGCTGGACAGAGTGAAGAGACTATACATGACTGTTATCAAGCTGGACAGAGTGAAGAGACTATAAATGCCTCTTATCAAGCTGGACAGTGAAGAGACTATAAATGACTGTTATCAAGCTGGACAGAGTGAAGAGACTATACATGACTGTTATCAAGCTGGACAGAGTGAAGAGACTATAAATGACTTATCAAGCTGGACAGTGAAGAGACTATAAATGACTGTTATCAAGCTGGACACAGTGAAGAGACTGTTATCAAGCTGGACACAGTGAAGAGACTATAAATGACTGTTATCAAGCTGGACAGAGTGAAGAGACTATAGCTGACTGTTATCTAGCTGGACAGAGTGAAGAGACTATAAATGACTGTCATCAAGCTGGACACAGTGAATAGACTATAAATGACTGTTATCAAGCTGGACAGAGTGAAGAGACTATGAAGGACTGTTATCAAGCTGGACAGAGTGAAGAGACTATAAATGCCTCTTATCAAGCTGGACAGTGAAGAGACTATAAATGACTGTTATCAAGCTGGACAGAGTGAAGAGACTATACATGACTGTTATCAAGCTGGACAGTGACTAGACTATAAATGACTGTTATCTAGCTGGACAGAGTGAATAGACTATATATGACTGTTATCAAGCTGGACAGTGAAGAGACTATACATGACTGTTATCAAGCTGGACAGTGAAGAGACTATACATGACTGTTATCAAGCTGGACAGAGTGAAGAGACTATACATGACTTTTATCAAGCTGGACACAGTGAAGAGACTATAAATGACTGTTATCAAGCTGGACAGAGTGAAGAGACTATACATGACTGTTATCAAGCTGGACAGAGTGAAGAGACTATACATGACTGTTATCAAGCTGGACAGAGTGAAGAGACTATAAATGCCTCTTATCAAGCTGGACAGTGTAGAGACTATAAATGACTGTTATCAAGCTGACAGAGTGAAGAGACTATACATGACTGTTATCAAGCTGGACAGAGTGAAGAGACTATAAATGACTTATCAAGCTGGACAGTGAAGAGACTATAAATGACTGTTATCAAGCTGGACACAGTGAAGAGACTGTTATCAAGCTGGACACAGTGAAGAGACTATAAATGACTTTTATCAAGCTGGACAGTGAAGAGACTATAAATGACTGTTATCAAGCTGGACACAGTGAAGAGACTATAAATGTCTGTTATCAAGCTGGACAGAGTGAAGAGACTATACATGACTGTTATCAAGCTGGACAGAGTGAAGAGACTATACATGACTGTTATCAAGCTGGACAGAGTGAAGAGACTATAAATGCCTCTTATCAAGCTGGACAGTGAAGAGACTATAAATGTCTGTTATCAAGCTGGACAGAGTGAAGAGACTATACATGACTGTTATCAAGCTGGACAGAGTGAAGAGACTATACATGACTGTTATCAAGCTGGACAGAGTGAAGAGACTATAAATGCCTCTTATCAAGCTGGACAGTGAAGAGACTATAAATGACTGTTATCAAGCTGGACAGAGTGAAGAGACTATACATGACTTTTATCAAGCTGGACAGAGTGAAGAGACTATAAATGACTTATCAAGCTGGACAGTGAAGAGACTATAAATGACTGTTATCAAGCTGGACACAGTGAAGAGACTGTTATCAAGCTGGACACAGTGAAGAGACTATAAATGACTGTTATCAAGCTGGACAGAGTGAAGAGACTATAGCTGACTGTTATCTAGCTGGACAGAGTGAAGAGACTATAAATGACTGTCATCAAGCTGGACACAGTGAATAGACTATAAATGACTGTTATCAAGCTGGACAGAGTGAAGAGACTATGAAGGACTGTTATCAAGCTGGACAGAGTGAAGAGACTATAAATGCCTCTTATCAAGCTGGACAGTGAAGAGACTATAAATGACTGTTATCAAGCTGGACAGAGTGAAGAGACTATACATGACTGTTATCAAGCTGGACAGTGACTAGACTATAAATGACTGTTATCTAGCTGGACAGAGTGAATAGACTATACATGACTGTTATCAAGCTGGACAGTGAAGAGACTATACATGACTGTTATCAAGCTGGACAGTGAAGAGACTATACATGACTGTTATCAAGCTGGACAGAGTGAAGAGACTATACATGACTTTTATCAAGCTGGACACAGTGAAGAGACTATAAATGACTGTTATCAAGCTGGACAGAGTGAAGAGACTATACATGACTGTTATCAAGCTGGACAGAGTGAAGAGACTATACATGACTGTTATCAAGCTGGACAGAGTGAAGAGACTATACATGACTGTTATCAAGCTGGACAGAGTGAAGAGACTATAAATGCCTCTTATCAAGCTGGACAGTGAAGAGACTATAAATGACTGTTATCAAGCTGGACAGAGTGAAGAGACTATACATGACTTATCAAGCTGGACAGAGTGAAGAGACTATGAATGACTTATCAAGCTGGACAGTGAAGAGACTATAAATGACTGTTATCAAGCTGGACACAGTGAAGAGACTGTTATCAAGCTGGACACAGTGAAGAGACTATAAATGACTGTTATCAAGCTGGACAGAGTGAAGAGACTATAGCTGACTGTTATCTAGCTGGACAGAGTGAAGAGACTATAAATGACTGTCATCAAGCTGGACACAGTGAATAGACTATAAATGACTGTTATCAAGCTGGACAGAGTGAAGAGACTATGAAGGACTGTTATCAAGCTGGACAGAGTGAAGAGACTATAAATGCCTCTTATCAAGCTGGACAGTGAAGAGACTATAAATGACTGTTATCAAGCTGGACAGAGTGAAGAGACTATAAATGCCTCTTATCAAGCTGGACAGTGAAGAGACTATAAATGACTGTTATCAAGCTGGACAGAGTGAAGAGACTATACATGACTGTTATCAAGCTGGACAGTGAAGAGACTATAAATGACTGTTATCTAGCTGGACAGAGTGAAGAGACTCTACATGACTGTTATCAAGCTGGACAGTGAAGAGACTATACATGACTGTTATCAAGCTGGACAGTGAAGAGACTATAAATGACTGTTATCAAGCTGGACAGAGTGAAGAGACTGTTATCAAGCTGGACAGAGTGAAGAGACTATAAATGACTGTTATCAAGCTGGACAGAGTGAAGAGACTATAGCTGACTGTTATCTAGCTGGACAGAGTGAAGAGAATATAAATGCCTCTTAACAAGCTGGACAGTGAAGAGACTATAAATGACTGTTATCAAGCTGGACAGAGTGAAGAGACTATACATGACTGTTATCAAGCTGGACAGTGAAGAGACTATAAATGACTGTTATCTAGCTGGACAGAGTGAAGAGACTCTACATGACTGTTATCAAGCTGGACAGTGAAGAGACTATACATGACTGTTATCAAGCTGGACAGTGAAGAGACTATAAATGACTGTTATCAAGCTGGACAGAGTGAAGAGACTGTTATCAAGCTGGACAGAGTGAAGAGACTATAAATGACTGTTATCAAGCTGGACAGAGTGAAGAGACTATACATGACTGTTATCAAGCTGGACAGTGACTAGACTATAAATGACTGTTATCTAGCTGGACAGAGTGCATAGACTATACATGACTGTTATCAAGCTGGACAGTGAAGAGACTATACATGACTGTTATCAAGCTGGACAGTGAAGAGACTATACATGACTGTTATCAAGCTGGACAGAGTGAAGAGACTATAAATGCCTCTTATCAAGCTGGACAGTGAAGAGACTATAAATGACTGTTATCAAGCTGGACAGAGTGAAGAGACTATACATGACTGTTATCAAGCTGGACAGAGTGAAGAGACTATAAATGACTGTTATCAAGCTGGACAGAGTGAAGAGACTATAAATGCCTCTTATCAAGCTGGACAGTGAAGAGACTATAAATGACTGTTATCAAGCTGGACAGAGTGAAGAGACTATACATGACTGTTATCAAGCTGGACAGAGTGAAGAGACTATAAATGACTGTTATCAAGCTGGACAGTGAAGAGACTATAAATGACTGTTATCAAGCTGGACACAGTGAAGAGACTATAAATGTCTGTTATCAAGCTGGACAGAGTGAAGAGACTATACATGACTGTTATCAAGCTGGACAGAGTGAAGAGACTATACATGACTGTTATCAAGCTGGACAGAGTGAAGAGACTATAAATGCCTCTTATCAAGCTGGACAGTGAAGAGACTATAAATGACTGTTATCAAGCTGGACAGAGTGAAGAGACTATACATGACTGTTATCAAGCTGGACAGAGTGAAGAGACTATAAATGACTTATCAAGCTGGACAGAGTGAAGAGACTATAAATGACTGTTATCAAGCTGGACAGTGAAGAGACTATAAATGACTGTTATCAAGCTGGACACAGTGAAGAGACTGTTATCAAGCTGGACACAGTGAAGAGACTATAAATGACTGTTATCAAGCTGGACAGAGTGAAGAGACTATAGCTGACTGTTATCTAGCTGGACAGAGTGAAGAGACTATAAATGACTGTCATCAAGCTGGACACAGTGAATAGACTATAAATGACTGTTATCAAGCTGGACAGAGTGAAGAGACTATGAAGGACTGTTATCAAGCTGGACAGAGTGAAGAGACTATAAATGCCTCTTATCAAGCTGGACAGTGAAGAGACTATAAATGACTGTTATCAAGCTGGACAGAGTGAAGAGACTATACATGACTGTTATCAAGCTGGACAGAGTGAAGAGACTATAAATGACTTATCAAGCTGGACAGAGTGAAGAGACTATAAATGACTGTTATCAAGCTGGACAGTGAAGAGACTATAAATGACTGTTATCAAGCTGGACACAGTGAAGAGACTATAAATGTCTGTTATCAAGCTGGACAGAGTGAAGAGACTATACATGACTGTTATCAAGCTGGACAGAGTGAAGAGACTATACATGACTGTTATCAAGCTGGACAGAGTGAAGAGACTATAAATGCCTCTTATCAAGCTGGACAGTGAAGAGACTATAAATGACTGTTATCAAACTGGACAGAGTGAAGAGACTATACATGACTGTTATCAAGCTGGACAGAGTGAAGAGACTATAAATGACTTATCAAGCTGGACAGAGTGAAGAGACTATAAATGACTGTTATCAAGCTGGACAGTGAAGAGACTATAAATGACTGTTATCAAGCTGGACACAGTGAAGGGACTGTTATCAAGCTGGACACAGTGAAGAGACTATAAATGACTGTTATCAAGCTGGACAGAGTGAAGAGACTATAACTGACTGTTATCTAGCTGGACAGAGTGAAGAGACTATAAATGACTGTCATCAAGCTGGACACAGTGAATAGACTATAAATGACTGTTATCAAGCTGGACAGAGTGAAGAGACTATGAAGGACTGTTATCAAGCTGGACAGAGTGAAGAGACTATAAATGCCTCTTATCAAGCTGGACAGTGAAGAGACTATAAATGACTGTTATCAAGCTGAACAGAGTGAAGAGACTATTCATGACTGTTATCAAGCTGGACAGTGACTAGACTATAAATGACTGTTATCTAGCTGGACAGAGTGAATAGACTATACATGACTGTTATCAAGCTGGACAGTGAAGAGACTATACATGACTGTTATCAAGCTGGACAGAGTGAAGAGACTATACATGACTTTTATCAAGCTGGACACAGTGAAGAGACTATAAATGACTGTTATCAAGCTGGACAGAGTGAAGAGACTATACATGACTGTTATCAAGCTGGACAGAGTGAAGAGACTATACATGACTGTTATCAAGCTGGACAGAGTGAAGAGACTATAAATGCCTCTTATCAAGCTGGAGAGTGAAGAGACTATAAATGACTGTTATCAAGCTGGACAGAGTGAAGAGACTATACATTACTGTTATCAAGCTCGACAGAGTGAAGAGACTATAAATGACTTATCAAGCTGGACAGAGTGAAGAGACTATAAATGACTGTTATCAAGCTGGACAGTGAAGAGACTATAAATGACTGTTATCAAGCTGGACACAGTGAAGAGACTATAAATGTCTGTTATCAAGCTGGACAGAGTGAAGAGACTATACATGACTTATCAAGCTGAACAGAGTGAAGAGACTATAAATGACTGTTATCAAGCTGGACAGTGAAGAGACTATAAATGACTGTTATCAAGCTGGACACAGTGAAGAGACTATACATGACTTATCAAGCTGAACAGAGTGAAGAGACTATAAATGACTGTTATCTAGCTAGACAGACTGAAGAGATTATAAATGACTGTTATCTAGCTGGACAGAGTGAAGAGACTATAAATAACTGTTATCAAGCTGGACAGAGTGAAGAGACTATTAAGGACTGTTATCAAGCTGGACAGAGAGAAGAGACTATTAATGCCTCTTATCAAGCTGGACAGTGAATAGACTATAAATGACTGTTATCAAGCTGGACAGAGTGAAGAGACTATACATGACTGTTATCAAGCTGGACAGTGAAGAGACTATAAATGACTGTTATCAAGCTGGACACAGTGAAGGGACTGTTATCAAGCTGGACACAGTGAAGAGACTATAAATGACTGTTATCAAGCTGGACAGAGTGAAGAGACTATAACTGACTGTTATCTAGCTGGACAGAGTGAAGAGACTATAAATGACTGTCATCAAGCTGGACACAGTGAATAGACTATAAATGACTGTTATCAAGCTGGACAGAGTGAAGAGACTATGAAGGACTGTTATCAAGCTGGACAGAGTGAAGAGACTATAAATGCCTCTTATCAAGCTGGACAGTGAAGAGACTATAAATGACTGTTATCAAGCTGAACAGAGTGAAGAGACTATTCATGACTGTTATCAAGCTGGACAGTGACTAGACTATAAATGACTGTTATCTAGCTGGACAGAGTGAATAGACTATACATGACTGTTATCAAGCTGGACAGTGAAGAGACTATACATGACTGTTATCAAGCTGGACAGAGTGAAGAGACTATACATGACTTTTATCAAGCTGGACACAGTGAAGAGACTATAAATGACTGTTATCAAGCTGGACAGAGTGAAGAGACTATACATGACTGTTATCAAGCTGGACAGAGTGAAGAGACTATACATGACTGTTATCAAGCTGGACAGAGTGAAGAGACTATAAATGCCTCTTATCAAGCTGGAGAGTGAAGAGACTATAAATGACTGTTATCAAGCTGGACAGAGTGAAGAGACTATACATTACTGTTATCAAGCTCGACAGAGTGAAGAGACTATAAATGACTTATCAAGCTGGACAGAGTGAAGAGACTATAAATGACTGTTATCAAGCTGGACAGTGAAGAGACTATAAATGACTGTTATCAAGCTGGACACAGTGAAGAGACTATAAATGTCTGTTATCAAGCTGGACAGAGTGAAGAGACTATACATGACTTATCAAGCTGAACAGAGTAAAGAGACTATAAATGACTGTTATCAAGCTGGACAGTGAAGAGACTATAAATGACTGTTATCAAGCTGGACACAGTGAAGAGACTATACATGACTTATCAAGCTGAACAGAGTGAAGAGACTATAAATGACTGTTATCTATCTAGACAGACTGAAGAGATTATAAATGACTGTTATCTAGCTGGACAGAGTGAAGAGACTATAAATAACTGTTATCAAGCTGGACAGAGTGAAGAGACTATTAAGGACTGTTATCAAGCTGGACAGAGAGAAGAGACTATTAATGCCTCTTATCAAGCTGGACAGTGAATAGACTATAAATGACTGTTATCAAGCTGGACAGAGTGAAGAGACTATACATGACTGTTATCAAGCTGGACAGTGAAGAGACTATAAATGACTGTTATCTAGCTGGACAGAGTGAAGAGACTATACATGGCTATTATCAAGCTGGACAGTGAAGAGACTATACATGACTGTTATCAAGCTGGACAGTGAAGAGACTATAAATGACTGTTATCAAGCTGGACAGAGTGAAGAGACTATTAAGGACTGTTATCAAGCTTGACTGAGAGAAGAGACTATAAATGCCTCTTATCAAGCTGGACAGTGAATAGACTATAAATGCCTCTTATCAAGCTGGACAGTGAAGAGACTATAAATGACTGTTATCAAGCTGGACAGAGTGAAGAGACTATACATGACTGTTATCAAGCTGGACAGTGAAGAGACTATAAATGACTGTTGTCTAGCTGGACAGAGTGAATAGACTATACATGACTGTTATCAAGCTGGACAGTGAAGAGACTATACATGACTGTTATCAAGCTGGACAGTGAAGAGACTATAAATGACTTTTATCAAGCTGGACAGAGTGAAGAGACTATAAATGACTGTTATCAAGCTGGACAGAGTGAAGAGACTATAGCTGACTGTTATCTAGCTGGACAGAGTGAAGAGACTATAAATGCCTCTTATCAAGCTGGACAGTGAAGAGACTATAAATGACTGTTATCAAGCTGGACAGAGTGAAGAGACTATACATGACTGTTATCAAGCTGGACAGTGAAGAGACTATAAATGACTGTTATCTAGCTGGACAGAGTGAAGAGACTCTACATGACTGTTATCAAGCTGGACAGTGAAGAGACTATACATGACTGTTATCAAGCTGGACAGTGAAGAGACTATAAATGACTGTTATCAAGCTGGACAGAGTGAAGAGACTGTTATCAAGCTGGACAGAGTGAAGAGACTATAAATGACTGTTATCAAGCTGGACAGAGTGAAGGGACTATACATGACTGTTATCAAGCTGGACAGTGACTAGACTATAAATGACTGTTATCTAGCTGGACAGAGTGCATAGACTATACATGACTGTTATCAAGCTGGACAGTGAAGAGACTATACATGACTGTTATCAAGCTGGACAGTGAAGAGACTATACATGACTGTTATCAAGCTGGACAGAGTGAAGAGACTATAAATGACTTTTATCAAGCTGGACACAGTGAAGAGACTATAAATGACTGTTATCAAGCTGGACAGAGTGAAGAGACTATACATGACTGTTATCAAGCTGGACAGAGTGAAGAGACTATACATGACTGTTATCAAGCTGGACAGAGTGAAGAGACTATAAATGCCTCTTATCAAGCTGGACAGTGAAGAGACTATAAATGACTGTTATCAAGCTGGACAGAGTGAAGAGACTATAAATGACTGTTATCAAGCTGGACAGAGTGAAGAGACTATAGCTGACTGTTATCTAGCTGGACAGAGTGAAGAGACTATAAATGCCTCTTATCAAGCTGGACAGTGAAGAGACTATAAATGACTGTTATCAAGCTGGACAGAGTGAAGAGACTATATATGACTGTTATCGAGCTGGACAGTGAAGAGACTATAAATGACTGTTATCTAGCTGGACAGAGTGAAGAGACTCTACATGACTGTTATCAAGCTGGACAGTGAAGAGACTATACATGACTGTTATCAAGCTGGACAGTGAAGAGACTATAAATGACTGTTATCAAGCTGGACAGAGTGAAGAGACTGTTATCAAGCTGGACAGAGTGAAGAGACTATAAATGACTGTTATCAAGCTGGACAGAGTGAAGAGACTATACATGACTGTTATCAAGCTGGACAGTGACTAGACTATAAATGACTGTTATCTAGCTGGACAGAGTGCATAGACTATACATGACTGTTATCAAGCTGGACAGTGAAGAGACTATACATGACTGTTATCAAGCTGGACAGTGAAGAGACTATACATGACTGTTATCAAGCTGGACAGAGTGAAGAGACTATAAATGACTTTTATCAAGCTGGACACAGTGAAGAGACTATAAATGACTGTTATCAAGCTGGACAGAGTGAAGAGACTATACATGACTGTTATCAAGCTGGACAGAGTGAAGAGACTATACATGACTGTTATCAAGCTGGACAGAGTGAAGAGACTATAAATGCCTCTTATCAAGCTGGACAGTGAAGAGACTATAAATGACTGTTATCAAGCTGGACAGAGTGAAGAGACTATACATGACTGTTATCAAGCTGGACAGAGTGAAGAGACTATAAATGACTTATCAAGCTGGACAGAGTGAAGAGACTATAAATGACTGTTATCAAGCTGGACAGTGAAGAGACTATAAATGACTGTTATCAAGCTGGACACAGTGAAGAGACTATAAATATCTGTTATCAAGCTGGACAGAGTGAAGAGACTATACATGACTGTTATCAAGCTGGACAGAGTGAAGAGACTATACATGACTGTTATCAAGCTGGACAGAGTGAAGAGACTATAAATGCCTCTTATCAAGCTGGACAGTGAAGAGACTATAAATGACTGTTATCAAGCTGGACAGAGTGAAGAGACTATACATGACTGTTATCAAGCTGGACAGAGTGAAGAGACTATAAATGACTTATCAAGCTGGACAGAGTGAAGAGACTATAAATGACTGTTATCAAGCTGGACAGTGAAGAGACTATAAATGACTGTTATCAAGCTGGACACAGTGAAGAGACTGTTATCAACCTGGACACAGTGAAGAGACTATAAATGACTGTTATCAAGCTGGACAGAGTGAAGAGACTATAGCTGACTGTTATCTAGCTGGACAGAGTGAAGAGACTATAAATGACTGTCATCAAGCTGGACACAGTGAATAGACTATAAATGACTGTTATCATGCTGGACAGAGTGAAGAGACTATGAAGGACTGTTATCAAGCTGGACAGAGTGAAGAGACTATAAATGCCTCTTATCAAGCTGGACAGTGAAGAGACTATAAATGACTGTTATCAAGCTGGACAGAGTGAAGAGACTATACATGACTGTTATCAAGCTGGACAGTGACTAGACTATAAATGACTGTTATCTAGCTGGACAGAGTGAATAGACTATACATGACTGTTATCAAGCTGGACAGTGAAGAGACTATACATGACTGTTATCAAGCTGGACAGTGAAGAGACTATACATGACTGTTATCAAGCTGGACAGAGTGAAGAGACTATACATGACTTTTATCAAGCTGGACACAGTGAAGAGACTATAAATGACTGTTATCAAGCTGGACAGAGTGAAGAGACTATACATGACTGTTATCAAGCTGGACAGAGTGAAGAGACTATACATGACTGTTATCAAGCTGGACAGAGTGAAGAGACTATAAATGCCTCTTATCAAGCTGGACAGTGAAGAGACTATAAATGACTGTTATCAAGCTGGACAGAGTGAAGAGACTATACATTACTGTTATCAAGCTCGACATAGTGAAGAGACTATAAATGACTTATCAAGCTGGACAGAGTGAAGAGACTATAAATGACTGTTATCAAGCTGGACAGTGAAGACACTATAAATGACTGTTATCAAGCTGGACACAGTGAAGAGACTATAAATGTCTGTTATCAAGCTGGACAGAGTGAAGAGACTTTACATGACTTATCAAGCTGAACAGAGTGAAGAGACTATAAATGACTGTTATCAAGCTGGACAGTGAAGAGACTATAAATGACTGTTATCAAGCTGGACACAGTGAAGAGACTATACATGACTTATCAAGCTGAACAGAGTGAAGAGACTATAAATGACTGTTATCTAGCTAGACAGACTGAAGAGATTATAAATGACTGTTATCTAGCTGGACAGAGTGAAGAGACTATAAATAACTGTTATCAAGCTGGACAGAGTGAAGAGACTATTAAGGACTGTTATCAAGCTGGACAGAGAGAAGAGACTATTAATGCCTCTTATCAAGCTGGACAGTGAATAGACTATAAATGACTGTTATCAAGCTGGACAGAGTGAAGAGACTATACATGACTGTTATCAAGCTGGACAGTGAAGAGACTATAAATGACTGTTATCTAGCTGGACAGAGTGAAGAGTCTATATATTGCTATTATCAAGCTGGACAGTGAAGAGACTATACATGACTGTTATCAAGCTGGACAGTGAAGAGACTATAAATGACTGTTATCAAGCTGGACAGAGTGAAGAGACTATTAAGGACTGTTATCAAGCTTGACAGAGAGAAGAGACTATAAATGCCTCTTATCAAGCTGGACAGTGAAGAGACTATAAATGACTGTTATCAAGCTGGACAGAGTGAAGAGACTATACATGACTGTTATCAAGCTGGACAGTGAAGAGACTATAAATGACTGTTGTCTAGCTGGACAGAGTGAATAGACTATACATGACTGTTATCAAGCTGGACAGTGAAGAGACTATAAATGACTGTTATCAAGCTGGACAGAGTGAAGAGACTATACATGACTGTTATCAAGCTGGACAGTGAAGAGACTATAAATGACTGTTATCTAGCTGGACAGAGTGAATAGACTATACATGACTGTTATCAAGCTGGACAGTGAAGAGACTATACATGACTGTTATCAAGCTGGACAGTGAAGAGACTATACATGACTGTTATCAAGCTGGACATAGTGAAGAGACTATAAATGACTTTTATCAAGCTGGACACAGTGAAGAGACTATAAATGACTGTTATCAAGCTGGACAGAGTGAAGAGACTATACATGACTGTTATCAAGCTGGACAGAGTGAAGAGACTATACATGACTGTTATCAAGCTGGACAGAGTGAAGAGACTATAAATGCCTCTTATCAAGCTGGACAGTGAAGAGACTATAAATGACTGTTATCAAGCTGGACAGAGTGAAGAGACTATACATGACTGTTATCAAGCTGGACAGAGTGAAGAGACTATAAATGACTTATCAAGCTGGACAGAGTGAAGAGACTATAAATGACTGTTATCAAGCTGGACAGTGAAGAGACTATAAATGACTGTTATCAAGCTGGACACAGTGAAGAGACTATAAATGTCTGTTATCAAGCTGGACAGAGTGAAGAGACTATACATGACTGTTATCAAGCTGGACAGAGTGAAGAGACTATAAATGACTGTCATCAAGCTGGACACAATGAATAGACTATAAATGACTGTTATCAAGCTGGACAGAGTGAAGAGACTATGAAGGACTGTTAACAAGCTGGACAGAGTGAAGAGACTATAAATGCCTCTTATCAAGCTGGACAGTGAAGAGACTATAAATGACTGTTATCAAGCTGGACAGAGTGAAGAGACTATACATGACTGTTATCAAGCTGGACAGAGTGAAGAGACTATAAATGACTTATCAAGCTGGACAGAGTGAAGAGACTATAAATGACTGTTATCAAGCTGGACAGTGAAGAGACTATAAATGACTGTTATCAAGCTGGACACAGTGAAGAGACTATAAATGTCTGTTATCAAGCTGGACAGAGTGAAGAGACTATACATGACTGTTATCAAGCTGGACAGAGTGAAGAGACTATAAATGACTGTCATCAAGCTGGACACAATGAATAGACTATAAATGACTGTTATCAAGCTGGACAGAGTGAAGAGACTATGAAGGACTGTTAACAAGCTGGACAGAGTGAAGAGACTATAAATGCCTCTTATCAAGCTGGACAGTGAAGAGACTATAAATGACTGTTATCAAGCTGGACAGAGTGAAGAGACTATACATGACTGTTATCAAGCTGGACAGTGAAGAGACTATAAATGACTGTTATCTAGCTGGACAGAGTGAATAGACTATACATGACTGTTATCAAGCTGGACAGTGAAGAGACTATACATGACTGTTATCAAGCTGGACAGTGAAGAGACTATACATGACTGTTATCAAGCTGGACATAGTGAAGAGACTATAAATGACTTTTATCAAGCTGGACACAGTGAAGAGACTATAAATGACTGTTATCAAGCTGGACAGAGTGAAGAGACTATACATGACTGTTATCAAGCTGGACAGAGTGAAGAGACTATACATGACTGTTATCAAGCTGGACAGAGTGAAGAGACTATAAATGCCTCTTATCAAGCTGGACAGTGAAGAGACTATAAATGACTGTTATCAAGCTGGACATAGTGAAGAGACTATACATGACTGTTATCAAGCTGGACAGAGTGAAGAGACTATAAATGACTTATCAAGCTGGACAGAGTGAAGAGACTATAAATGACTGTTATCAAGCTGGACAGTGAAGAGACTATAAATGACTATTATCAAGCTGGACACAGTGAAGAGACTATAAATTTCTGTTATCAAGCTGGACAGAGTGAAGAGACTATAAATGACTGTTATCAAACTGGACAGTGAAGAGACTATAAATGACTGTTATCAAGCTGGACACAGTGAAGAGACTATAAATGTCTGTTATCAAGCTGGACAGAGTGAAGAGACTATACATGACTGTTATCAAGCTGGACAGAGTGAAGAGACTATAAATGCCTCTTATCAAGCTGGACAGTGAAGAGACTATAAATGACTGTTATCAAGCTGGACAGAGTGAAGAGACTATACATGACTGTTATCAAGCTGGACAGAGTGAAGAGACTATAAATGACTTATCAAGCTGGACAGAGTGAAGAGACTATAAATGACTGTTATCAAACTGGACAGTGAAGAGACTATAAATGACTGTTATCAAGCTGGACACAGTGAAGAGACTATAAATGTCTGTTATCAAGCTGGACAGAGTGAAGAGACTATACATGACTTATCAAGCTGAACAGAGTGAAGAGACTATAAATGACTGTTATCAAGCTGGACAGTGAAGAGACTATAAATGACTGTTATCAAGCTGGACACAGTGAAGAGACTATACATGACTTATCAAGCTGAACAGAGTGAAGAGACTATAAATGACTGTTATCAAGCTGAACAGAGTGAAGAGACTATACATGACTGTTATCAAGCTGGACAGTGAAGAGACTATAAATGACTGTTGTCTAGCTGGACAGAGTGAATAGACTATACATGACTGTTATCAAGCTGGACAGTGAAGAGACTATACATGACTGTTATCAAGCTGGACAGTGAAGAGACTATACATGACTGTTATCAAGCTGGACTGAGTGAAGAGACTATAAATGACTTTTATCAAGCTGGACACAGTGAAGAGACTATAAATGACTGTTATCAAGCTGGACAGAGTGAAGAGACTATACATGACTGTTATCAAGCTGGACAGAGTGAAGAGACTATACATGACTGTTATCAAGCTGGACAGAGTGAAGAGACTATAAATGCCTCTTATCAAGCTGGACAGTGAAGAGACTATAAATGACTGTTATCAAGCTGGACAGAGTGAAGAGACTATACATGACTGTTATCAAGCTGGACAGAGTGAAGAGACTATACATGACTGTTATCAAGCTGGACAGAGTGAAGAGACTATAAATGCCTCTTATCAAGCTGGACAGTGAAGAGACTATAAATGACTGTTATCAAGCTGGACAGAGTGAAGAGACTATACATGACTGTTATCAAGCTGGACAGAGTGAAGAGACTATACATGACTGTTATCAAGCTGGACAGAGTGAAGAGACTATAAATGACTTATCAAGCTGGACAGAGTGAAGAGACTATAAATGACTGTTATCAAGCTGGACAGTGAAGAGACTATAAATGACTGTTATCAAGCTGGACACAGTGAAGAGACTATAAATGTCTGTTATCAAGCTGGACAGAGTGAAGAGACTATACATGACTGTTATCAAGCTGGACAGAGTGAAGAGACTATAAATGACTGTCATCAAGCTGGACACAATGAATAGACTATAAATGACTGTTATCAAGCTGGACAGAGTGAAGAGACTATGAAGGACTGTTAACAAGCTGGACAGAGTGAAGAGACTATAAATGCCTCTTATCAAGCTGGACAGTGAAGAGACTATAAATGACTGTTATCAAGCTGGACAGAGTGAAGAGACTATACATGACTGTTATCAAGCTGGACAGAGTGAAGAGACTATAAATGACTTATCAAGCTGGACAGAGTGAAGAGACTATAAATGACTGTTATCAAGCTGGACAGTGAAGAGACTATAAATGACTGTTATCAAGCTGGACACAGTGAAGAGACTATAAATGTCTGTTATCAAGCTGGACAGAGTGAAGAGACTATACATGACTGTTATCAAGCTGGACAGAGTGAAGAGACTATAAATGACTGTCATCAAGCTGGACACAATGAATAGACTATAAATGACTGTTATCAAGCTGGACAGAGTGAAGAGACTATGAAGGACTGTTAACAAGCTGGACAGAGTGAAGAGACTATAAATGCCTCTTATCAAGCTGGACAGTGAAGAGACTATAAATGACTGTTATCAAGCTGGACAGAGTGAAGAGACTATACATGACTGTTATCAAGCTGGACAGTGAAGAGACTATAAATGACTGTTATCTAGCTGGACAGAGTGAATAGACTATACATGACTGTTATCAAGCTGGACAGTGAAGAGACTATACATGACTGTTATCAAGCTGGACAGTGAAGAGACTATACATGACTGTTATCAAGCTGGACATAGTGAAGAGACTATAAATGACTTTTATCAAGCTGGACACAGTGAAGAGACTATAAATGACTGTTATCAAGCTGGACAGAGTGAAGAGACTATACATGACTGTTATCAAGCTGGACAGAGTGAAGAGACTATACATGACTGTTATCAAGCTGGACAGAGTGAAGAGACTATAAATGCCTCTTATCAAGCTGGACAGTGAAGAGACTATAAATGACTGTTATCAAGCTGGACATAGTGAAGAGACTATACATGACTGTTATCAAGCTGGACAGAGTGAAGAGACTATAAATGACTTATCAAGCTGGACAGAGTGAAGAGACTATAAATGACTGTTATCAAGCTGGACAGTGAAGAGACTATAAATGACTATTATCAAGCTGGACACAGTGAAGAGACTATAAATTTCTGTTATCAAGCTGGACAGAGTGAAGAGACTATAAATGACTGTTATCAAACTGGACAGTGAAGAGACTATAAATGACTGTTATCAAGCTGGACACAGTGAAGAGACTATAAATGTCTGTTATCAAGCTGGACAGAGTGAAGAGACTATACATGACTGTTATCAAGCTGGACAGAGTGAAGAGACTATAAATGCCTCTTATCAAGCTGGACAGTGAAGAGACTATAAATGACTGTTATCAAGCTGGACAGAGTGAAGAGACTATACATGACTGTTATCAAGCTGGACAGAGTGAAGAGACTATAAATGACTTATCAAGCTGGACAGAGTGAAGAGACTATAAATGACTGTTATCAAACTGGACAGTGAAGAGACTATAAATGACTGTTATCAAGCTGGACACAGTGAAGAGACTATAAATGTCTGTTATCAAGCTGGACAGAGTGAAGAGACTATACATGACTTATCAAGCTGAACAGAGTGAAGAGACTATAAATGACTGTTATCAAGCTGGACAGTGAAGAGACTATAAATGACTGTTATCAAGCTGGACACAGTGAAGAGACTATACATGACTTATCAAGCTGAACAGAGTGAAGAGACTATAAATGACTGTTATCAAGCTGAACAGAGTGAAGAGACTATACATGACTGTTATCAAGCTGGACAGTGAAGAGACTATAAATGACTGTTGTCTAGCTGGACAGAGTGAATAGACTATACATGACTGTTATCAAGCTGGACAGTGAAGAGACTATACATGACTGTTATCAAGCTGGACAGTGAAGAGACTATACATGACTGTTATCAAGCTGGACTGAGTGAAGAGACTATAAATGACTTTTATCAAGCTGGACACAGTGAAGAGACTATAAATGACTGTTATCAAGCTGGACAGAGTGAAGAGACTATACATGACTGTTATCAAGCTGGACAGAGTGAAGAGACTATACATGACTGTTATCAAGCTGGACAGAGTGAAGAGACTATAAATGCCTCTTATCAAGCTGGACAGTGAAGAGACTATAAATGACTGTTATCAAGCTGGACAGAGTGAAGAGACTATACATGACTGTTATCAAGCTGGACAGAGTGAAGAGACTATACATGACTGTTATCAAGCTGGACAGAGTGAAGAGACTATAAATGCCTCTTATCAAGCTGGACAGTGAAGAGACTATAAATGACTGTTATCAAGCTGGACAGAGTGAAGAGACTATACATGACTGTTATCAAGCTGGACAGAGTGAAGAGACTATAAATGACTGTTATCAAGCTGGACAGTGAAGA
This sequence comes from Salmo salar, assembly GCF_965601325.2. Lineage (NCBI taxonomy): Eukaryota > Metazoa > Chordata > Actinopteri > Salmoniformes > Salmonidae > Salmo > Salmo salar. The sequence continues at coordinate 51,756,884 of NC_138304.1, forward strand.
GACTATAAATGACTGTTATCAAGCTGGACACAGTGAAGAGACTATAAATGTCTGTTATCAAGCTGGACAGAGTGAAGAGACTATACATGACTTATCAAGCTGAACAGAGTGAAGAGACTATAAATGACTGTTATCAAGCTGGACAGTGAAGAGAATATAAATGACTGTTATCAAGCTGGACAGAGTGAAGAGACTATACATGACTGTTATCAAGCTGGACAGAGTGAAGAGACTATAAATGCCTCTTATCAAGCTGGACAGTGAAGAGACTATAAATGACTGTTATCAAGCTGGACAGAGTGAAGAGACTATAAATGACTGTTATCAAGCTGGACAGAGTGAAGAGACTATAGCTGACTGTTATCTAGCTGGACAGAGTGAAGAGACTATAAATGCCTCTTATCAAGCTGGACAGTGAAGAGACTATAAATGACTGTTATCAAGCTGGACAGAGTGAAGAGACTATATATGACTGTTATCGAGCTGGACAGTGAAGAGACTATAAATGACTGTTATCTAGCTGGACAGAGTGAAGAGACTCTACATGACTGTTATCAAGCTGGACAGTGAAGAGACTATACATGACTGTTATCAAGCTGGACAGTGAAGAGACTATAAATGACTGTTATCAAGCTGGACAGAGTGAAGAGACTGTTATCAAGCTGGACAGAGTGAAGAGACTATAAATGACTGTTATCAAGCTGGACAGAGTGAAGAGACTATACATGACTGTTATCAAGCTGGACAGTGACTAGACTATAAATGACTGTTATCTAGCTGGACAGAGTGCATAGACTATACATGACTGTTATCAAGCTGGACAGTGAAGAGACTATACATGACTGTTATCAAGCTGGACAGTGAAGAGACTATACATGACTGTTATCAAGCTGGACAGAGTGAAGAGACTATAAATGACTTTTATCAAGCTGGACACAGTGAAGAGACTATAAATGACTGTTATCAAGCTGGACAGAGTGAAGAGACTATACATGACTGTTATCAAGCTGGACAGAGTGAAGAGACTATACATGACTGTTATCAAGCTGGACAGAGTGAAGAGACTATAAATGCCTCTTATCAAGCTGGACAGTGAAGAGACTATAAATGACTGTTATCAAGCTGGACAGAGTGAAGAGACTATACATGACTGTTATCAAGCTGGACAGAGTGAAGAGACTATAAATGACTTATCAAGCTGGACAGAGTGAAGAGACTATAAATGACTGTTATCAAGCTGGACAGTGAAGAGACTATAAATGACTGTTATCAAGCTGGACACAGTGAAGAGACTATAAATATCTGTTATCAAGCTGGACAGAGTGAAGAGACTATACATGACTGTTATCAAGCTGGACAGAGTGAAGAGACTATACATGACTGTTATCAAGCTGGACAGAGTGAAGAGACTATAAATGCCTCTTATCAAGCTGGACAGTGAAGAGACTATAAATGACTGTTATCAAGCTGGACAGAGTGAAGAGACTATACATGACTGTTATCAAGCTGGACAGAGTGAAGAGACTATAAATGACTTATCAAGCTGGACAGAGTGAAGAGACTATAAATGACTGTTATCAAGCTGGACAGTGAAGAGACTATAAATGACTGTTATCAAGCTGGACACAGTGAAGAGACTGTTATCAACCTGGACACAGTGAAGAGACTATAAATGACTGTTATCAAGCTGGACAGAGTGAAGAGACTATAGCTGACTGTTATCTAGCTGGACAGAGTGAAGAGACTATAAATGACTGTCATCAAGCTGGACACAGTGAATAGACTATAAATGACTGTTATCATGCTGGACAGAGTGAAGAGACTATGAAGGACTGTTATCAAGCTGGACAGAGTGAAGAGACTATAAATGCCTCTTATCAAGCTGGACAGTGAAGAGACTATAAATGACTGTTATCAAGCTGGACAGAGTGAAGAGACTATACATGACTGTTATCAAGCTGGACAGTGACTAGACTATAAATGACTGTTATCTAGCTGGACAGAGTGAATAGACTATACATGACTGTTATCAAGCTGGACAGTGAAGAGACTATACATGACTGTTATCAAGCTGGACAGTGAAGAGACTATACATGACTGTTATCAAGCTGGACAGAGTGAAGAGACTATACATGACTTTTATCAAGCTGGACACAGTGAAGAGACTATAAATGACTGTTATCAAGCTGGACAGAGTGAAGAGACTATACATGACTGTTATCAAGCTGGACAGAGTGAAGAGACTATACATGACTGTTATCAAGCTGGACAGAGTGAAGAGACTATAAATGCCTCTTATCAAGCTGGACAGTGAAGAGACTATAAATGACTGTTATCAAGCTGGACAGAGTGAAGAGACTATACATTACTGTTATCAAGCTCGACATAGTGAAGAGACTATAAATGACTTATCAAGCTGGACAGAGTGAAGAGACTATAAATGACTGTTATCAAGCTGGACAGTGAAGACACTATAAATGACTGTTATCAAGCTGGACACAGTGAAGAGACTATAAATGTCTGTTATCAAGCTGGACAGAGTGAAGAGACTTTACATGACTTATCAAGCTGAACAGAGTGAAGAGACTATAAATGACTGTTATCAAGCTGGACAGTGAAGAGACTATAAATGACTGTTATCAAGCTGGACACAGTGAAGAGACTATACATGACTTATCAAGCTGAACAGAGTGAAGAGACTATAAATGACTGTTATCTAGCTAGACAGACTGAAGAGATTATAAATGACTGTTATCTAGCTGGACAGAGTGAAGAGACTATAAATAACTGTTATCAAGCTGGACAGAGTGAAGAGACTATTAAGGACTGTTATCAAGCTGGACAGAGAGAAGAGACTATTAATGCCTCTTATCAAGCTGGACAGTGAATAGACTATAAATGACTGTTATCAAGCTGGACAGAGTGAAGAGACTATACATGACTGTTATCAAGCTGGACAGTGAAGAGACTATAAATGACTGTTATCTAGCTGGACAGAGTGAAGAGTCTATATATTGCTATTATCAAGCTGGACAGTGAAGAGACTATACATGACTGTTATCAAGCTGGACAGTGAAGAGACTATAAATGACTGTTATCAAGCTGGACAGAGTGAAGAGACTATTAAGGACTGTTATCAAGCTTGACAGAGAGAAGAGACTATAAATGCCTCTTATCAAGCTGGACAGTGAAGAGACTATAAATGACTGTTATCAAGCTGGACAGAGTGAAGAGACTATACATGACTGTTATCAAGCTGGACAGTGAAGAGACTATAAATGACTGTTGTCTAGCTGGACAGAGTGAATAGACTATACATGACTGTTATCAAGCTGGACAGTGAAGAGACTATAAATGACTGTTATCAAGCTGGACAGAGTGAAGAGACTATACATGACTGTTATCAAGCTGGACAGTGAAGAGACTATAAATGACTGTTATCTAGCTGGACAGAGTGAATAGACTATACATGACTGTTATCAAGCTGGACAGTGAAGAGACTATACATGACTGTTATCAAGCTGGACAGTGAAGAGACTATACATGACTGTTATCAAGCTGGACATAGTGAAGAGACTATAAATGACTTTTATCAAGCTGGACACAGTGAAGAGACTATAAATGACTGTTATCAAGCTGGACAGAGTGAAGAGACTATACATGACTGTTATCAAGCTGGACAGAGTGAAGAGACTATACATGACTGTTATCAAGCTGGACAGAGTGAAGAGACTATAAATGCCTCTTATCAAGCTGGACAGTGAAGAGACTATAAATGACTGTTATCAAGCTGGACAGAGTGAAGAGACTATACATGACTGTTATCAAGCTGGACAGAGTGAAGAGACTATAAATGACTTATCAAGCTGGACAGAGTGAAGAGACTATAAATGACTGTTATCAAGCTGGACAGTGAAGAGACTATAAATGACTGTTATCAAGCTGGACACAGTGAAGAGACTATAAATGTCTGTTATCAAGCTGGACAGAGTGAAGAGACTATACATGACTGTTATCAAGCTGGACAGAGTGAAGAGACTATAAATGACTGTCATCAAGCTGGACACAATGAATAGACTATAAATGACTGTTATCAAGCTGGACAGAGTGAAGAGACTATGAAGGACTGTTAACAAGCTGGACAGAGTGAAGAGACTATAAATGCCTCTTATCAAGCTGGACAGTGAAGAGACTATAAATGACTGTTATCAAGCTGGACAGAGTGAAGAGACTATACATGACTGTTATCAAGCTGGACAGAGTGAAGAGACTATAAATGACTTATCAAGCTGGACAGAGTGAAGAGACTATAAATGACTGTTATCAAGCTGGACAGTGAAGAGACTATAAATGACTGTTATCAAGCTGGACACAGTGAAGAGACTATAAATGTCTGTTATCAAGCTGGACAGAGTGAAGAGACTATACATGACTGTTATCAAGCTGGACAGAGTGAAGAGACTATAAATGACTGTCATCAAGCTGGACACAATGAATAGACTATAAATGACTGTTATCAAGCTGGACAGAGTGAAGAGACTATGAAGGACTGTTAACAAGCTGGACAGAGTGAAGAGACTATAAATGCCTCTTATCAAGCTGGACAGTGAAGAGACTATAAATGACTGTTATCAAGCTGGACAGAGTGAAGAGACTATACATGACTGTTATCAAGCTGGACAGTGAAGAGACTATAAATGACTGTTATCTAGCTGGACAGAGTGAATAGACTATACATGACTGTTATCAAGCTGGACAGTGAAGAGACTATACATGACTGTTATCAAGCTGGACAGTGAAGAGACTATACATGACTGTTATCAAGCTGGACATAGTGAAGAGACTATAAATGACTTTTATCAAGCTGGACACAGTGAAGAGACTATAAATGACTGTTATCAAGCTGGACAGAGTGAAGAGACTATACATGACTGTTATCAAGCTGGACAGAGTGAAGAGACTATACATGACTGTTATCAAGCTGGACAGAGTGAAGAGACTATAAATGCCTCTTATCAAGCTGGACAGTGAAGAGACTATAAATGACTGTTATCAAGCTGGACATAGTGAAGAGACTATACATGACTGTTATCAAGCTGGACAGAGTGAAGAGACTATAAATGACTTATCAAGCTGGACAGAGTGAAGAGACTATAAATGACTGTTATCAAGCTGGACAGTGAAGAGACTATAAATGACTATTATCAAGCTGGACACAGTGAAGAGACTATAAATTTCTGTTATCAAGCTGGACAGAGTGAAGAGACTATAAATGACTGTTATCAAACTGGACAGTGAAGAGACTATAAATGACTGTTATCAAGCTGGACACAGTGAAGAGACTATAAATGTCTGTTATCAAGCTGGACAGAGTGAAGAGACTATACATGACTGTTATCAAGCTGGACAGAGTGAAGAGACTATAAATGCCTCTTATCAAGCTGGACAGTGAAGAGACTATAAATGACTGTTATCAAGCTGGACAGAGTGAAGAGACTATACATGACTGTTATCAAGCTGGACAGAGTGAAGAGACTATAAATGACTTATCAAGCTGGACAGAGTGAAGAGACTATAAATGACTGTTATCAAACTGGACAGTGAAGAGACTATAAATGACTGTTATCAAGCTGGACACAGTGAAGAGACTATAAATGTCTGTTATCAAGCTGGACAGAGTGAAGAGACTATACATGACTTATCAAGCTGAACAGAGTGAAGAGACTATAAATGACTGTTATCAAGCTGGACAGTGAAGAGACTATAAATGACTGTTATCAAGCTGGACACAGTGAAGAGACTATACATGACTTATCAAGCTGAACAGAGTGAAGAGACTATAAATGACTGTTATCAAGCTGAACAGAGTGAAGAGACTATACATGACTGTTATCAAGCTGGACAGTGAAGAGACTATAAATGACTGTTGTCTAGCTGGACAGAGTGAATAGACTATACATGACTGTTATCAAGCTGGACAGTGAAGAGACTATACATGACTGTTATCAAGCTGGACAGTGAAGAGACTATACATGACTGTTATCAAGCTGGACTGAGTGAAGAGACTATAAATGACTTTTATCAAGCTGGACACAGTGAAGAGACTATAAATGACTGTTATCAAGCTGGACAGAGTGAAGAGACTATACATGACTGTTATCAAGCTGGACAGAGTGAAGAGACTATACATGACTGTTATCAAGCTGGACAGAGTGAAGAGACTATAAATGCCTCTTATCAAGCTGGACAGTGAAGAGACTATAAATGACTGTTATCAAGCTGGACAGAGTGAAGAGACTATACATGACTGTTATCAAGCTGGACAGAGTGAAGAGACTATACATGACTGTTATCAAGCTGGACAGAGTGAAGAGACTATAAATGCCTCTTATCAAGCTGGACAGTGAAGAGACTATAAATGACTGTTATCAAGCTGGACAGAGTGAAGAGACTATACATGACTGTTATCAAGCTGGACAGAGTGAAGAGACTATAAATGACTGTTATCAAGCTGGACAGTGAAGAGACTATAAATGACTGTTATCAAGCTGGACACAGTGAAGAGACTATAAATGTCTGTTATCAAGCTGGACAGAGTGAAGAGACTATACATGACTTATCAAGCTGAACAGAGTGAAGAGACTATAAATGACTGTTATCAAGCTGGACAGTGAAGAGAATATAAATGACTGTTATCAAGCTGGACACAGTGAAGAGACTATAAATGTCTGTTATCAAGCTGGACAGAGTGAAGAGACTATACATGACTTATCAAGCTGAACAGAGTGAAGAGACTATAAATGACTGTTATCTAGCTAGACAGAGTGAAGAGATTATAAATGACTGTTATCTAGCTGGACAGAGTGAAGAGACTATAAATGACTGTTATCAAGCTGGACAGAGTGAAGAGACTATTAAGGACTGTTATCAAGCTGGACAGAGAGAAGAGACTATAAATGCCTCTTATCAAGCTGGACAGTGAATAGACTATAAATGACTGTTATCAAGCTGGACAGAGTGAAGAGACTATACATGACTGTTATCAAGCTAGACAGTGAAGAGACTATAAATGACTGTTATCTAGCTGGACAGAGTGAAGAGACTATACATGACTGTTATCAAGCTGGACAGTGAAGAGACTATACATGACTGTTATCAAGCTAGAAAGTGAAGAGACTATAAATGACTGTTATCAAGCTGGACAGAGTGAAGAGACTGTTATCAAGCTGGACACAGTGAAGAGACTATAAATGACTGTTATCAAGCTGGACAGAGTGAAGAGACTATAGCTGACTGTTATCTAGCTGGACAGAGTGAAGAGACTATAAATGCCTCTTATAAAGCTGGACAGTGAAGAGACTATAAATGACTGTTATCAAGCTGGACAGAGTGAAGAGACTATACATGACTGTTATCAAGCTGGACAGTGAAGAGACTATAAATGACTGTTATCTAGCTGGACAGAGTGAATAGACTATACATTACTGTTATCAAGCTGGACAGAGTGAAGAGACTATACATGACTGTTATCAAGCAGGACAGAGTGAAGAGACTATACATGACTGTTATCAAGCTGGACAGAGTGAAGAGACTATAAATGCCTCTTATCAAGCTGGACAGTGAAGAGACTATAAATGACTGTTATCTAGCTGGACAGAGTGAATAGACTATACATGACTGTTATCAAGCTGGACAGTGAAGAGGCTATACATGACTGTTATCAAGCTGGACAATGAAGAGACTATACATGACTGTTATCAAGCTGGACAGAGTGAAGAGACTATACATGACTGTTATCAAGCTGGACAGAGTGAAGAGACTATAAATGCCTCTTATCAAGCTGGACAGTGAAGAGACTATAAATGACTGTTATCAAGCAGGACAGAGTGAAGAGACTATACATGACTGTTATCAAGCTGGACAGAGTGAAGAGACTATAAATGCCTCTTATCAAGCTGGACAGTGAAGAGACTATAAATGACTGTTATCAAGCTGGACAGAGTGAAGAGACTATACATGACTGTTATCAAGCTGGACAGAGTGAAGAGACTATACATGACTGTTATCAAGCTGGACAGAGTGAAGAGACTATAAATGCCTCTTATCAAGCTGGACAGTGAAGAGACTATAAATGACTGTTATCAAGCTGGACAGAGTGAAGAGACTATACATGACTGTTATCAAGCTGGACAGAGTGAAGAGACTATAAATGACTGTTATCAAGCTGGACAGTGAAGAGACTATAAATGACTGTTATCAAGCTGGACACAGTGAAGAGACTATAAATGTCTGTTATCAAGCTGGACAGAGTGAAGAGACTATACATGACTTATCAAGCTGAACAGAGTGAAGAGACTATAAATGACTGTTATCAAGCTGGACAGTGAAGAGAATATAAATGACTGTTATCAAGCTGGACACAGTGAAGAGACTATAAATGTCTGTTATCAAGCTGGACAGAGTGAAGAGACTATACATGACTTATCAAGCTGAACAGAGTGAAGAGACTATAAATGACTGTTATCTAGCTAGACAGAGTGAAGAGATTATAAATGACTGTTATCTAGCTGGACAGAGTGAAGAGACTATAAATGACTGTTATCAAGCTGGACAGAGTGAAGAGACTATTAAGGACTGTTATCAAGCTGGACAGAGAGAAGAGACTATAAATGCCTCTTATCAAGCTGGACAGTGAATAGACTATAAATGACTGTTATCAAGCTGGACAGAGTGAAGAGACTATACATGACTGTTATCAAGCTAGACAGTGAAGAGACTATAAATGACTGTTATCTAGCTGGACAGAGTGAAGAGACTATACATGACTGTTATCAAGCTGGACAGTGAAGAGACTATACATGACTGTTATCAAGCTAGAAAGTGAAGAGACTATAAATGACTGTTATCAAGCTGGACAGAGTGAAGAGACTGTTATCAAGCTGGACACAGTGAAGAGACTATAAATGACTGTTATCAAGCTGGACAGAGTGAAGAGACTATAGCTGACTGTTATCTAGCTGGACAGAGTGAAGAGACTATAAATGCCTCTTATAAAGCTGGACAGTGAAGAGACTATAAATGACTGTTATCAAGCTGGACAGAGTGAAGAGACTATACATGACTGTTATCAAGCTGGACAGTGAAGAGACTATAAATGACTGTTATCTAGCTGGACAGAGTGAATAGACTATACATTACTGTTATCAAGCTGGACAGAGTGAAGAGACTATACATGACTGTTATCAAGCAGGACAGAGTGAAGAGACTATACATGACTGTTATCAAGCTGGACAGAGTGAAGAGACTATAAATGCCTCTTATCAAGCTGGACAGTGAAGAGACTATAAATGACTGTTATCAAGCTGGACAGAGTGAAGAGACTATACATGACTGTTATCAAGCTGGACAGTGAAGAGACTATAAATGACTGTTATCTAGCTGGACAGAGTGAATAGACTATACATGACTGTTATCAAGCTGGACAGTGAAGAGGCTATACATGACTGTTATCAAGCTGGACAATGAAGAGACTATACATGACTGTTATCAAGCTGGACAGAGTGAAGAGACTATACATGACTGTTATCAAGCTGGACAGAGTGAAGAGACTATAAATGCCTCTTATCAAGCTGGACAGTGAAGAGACTATAAATGACTGTTATCAAGCAGGACAGAGTGAAGAGACTATACATGACTGTTATCAAGCTGGACAGAGTGAAGAGACTATAAATGACTTATCAAGCTGGACAGAGTGAAGAGACTATAAATGACTGTTATCAAGCTGGACAGTGAAGAGACTATAAATGACTGTTATCAAGCTGGACACAGTGAAGAGACTATAAATGTCTGTTATCAAGCTGGACAGAGAGAAGAGACTATACATGACTTATCAAGCTGAACAGAGTGAAGAGACTATAAATGACTGTTATCAAGCTGGACAGTGAAGAGACTATAAATGACTGTTATCAAGCTGGACACAGTGAAGAGACAATAAATGTCTGTTATCAAGCTGGACAGAGTGAAGAGACTATACATGACTTATCAAGCTGAACAGAGTGAAGAGACTATAAATGACTGTTATCTAGCTAGACAGAGTGAAGAGATTATAAATGACTGTTATCTAGCTGGACAGAGTGAAGAGACTATAAATGACTGTTATCAAGCTGGACAGAGTGAAGAGACTATTAAGGACTGTTATCAAGCTGGACAGAGAGAAGAGACTTTAAATGCCTCTTATCAAGCTGGACAGTGAATAGACTATAAATGACTGTTATCAAGCTGGACAGAGTGAAGAGACTATACATGACTGTTATCAAGCTAGACAGTGAAGAGACTATAAATGACTGTTATCTAGCTGGACAGAGTGAAGAGACTATACATGACTGTTATCAAGCTGGACAGTGAAGAGACTATACATGACTGTTATCAAGCTGGAAAGTGAAGAGACTATAAATGACTGTTATCAAGCTGGACAGAGTGAAGAGACTGTTATCAAGCTGGACACAGTGAAGAGACTATAAATGACTGTTATCAAGCTGGACAGAGTGAAGAGACTATAGCTGACTGTTATCTAGCTGGACAGAGTGAAGAGACTATAAATGCCTCTTATAAAGCTGGACAGTGAAGAGACTATAAATGACTGTTATCAAGCTGGACAGAGTGAAGAGACTATACATGACTGTTATCAAGCTGGACAGTGAAGAGACTATAAATGACTGTTATCTAGCTGGACAGAGTGAATAGACTATACATTACTGTTATCAAGCTGGACAGAGTGAAGAGACTATACATGACTGTTATCAAGCAGGACAGAGTGAAGAGACTATACATGACTGTTATCAAGCTGGACAGAGTGAAGAGACTATAAATGCCTCTTATCAAGCTGGACAGTGAAGAGACTATAAATGACTGTTATCTAGCTGGACAGAGTGAATAGACTATACATGACTGTTATCAAGCTGGACAGTGAAGAGGCTATACATGACTGTTATCAAGCTGGACAATGAAGAGACTATACATGACTGTTATCAAGCTGGACAGAGTGAAGAGACTATACATGACTGTTATCAAGCTGGACAGAGTGAAGAGACTATAAATGCCTCTTATCAAGCTGGACAGTGAAGAGACTATAAATGACTGTTATCAAGCAGGACAGAGTGAAGAGACTATACATGACTGTTATCAAGCTGGACAGAGTGAAGAGACTATAAATGACTTATCAAGCTGGACAGAGTGAAGAGACTATAAATGACTGTTATCAAGCTGGACAGTGAAGAGACTATAAATGACTGTTATCAAGCTGGACACAGTGAAGAGACTATAAATGTCTGTTATCAAGCTGGACAGAGAGAAGAGACTATACATGACTTATCAAGCTGAACAGAGTGAAGAGACTATAAATGACTGTTATCAAGCTGGACAGTGAAGAGACTATAAATGACTGTTATCAAGCTGGACACAGTGAAGAGACTGTTATCAAACTGGACACAGTGAAGAGACTATAAATGACGGTTATCAAGCTGGACAGAGTGAAGAGACTATTGCTGACTGTTATCTAGCTGGACAGAGTGAAGAGACTATAAATGCCTCTTATCAAGATGGACAGTGAAGAGACTAAAATGACTATTATCAAGCTGGACAGAGTGAAGAGACTATGAATGACTGTTATCTAGCTGGACAGAGTGAATAGACTATACATGACTGTTATCTAGCTGGACAGAGTGAATAGACTATACATGACTGTTATCAAGCTGGACAGTGAAGAGACTATACATGACTGTTATCAAGCTGGACAGTGAAGAGACTATACATGACTGTTATCAAGCTGGACAGAGTGAAGAGACTATAAATGACTTTTATCAAGCTGGACACAGTGAAGAGCCTATAAATGACTGTTATCAAGCTGGACAGAGTGAAGAGACTATACATGACTGTTATCAAGCTGGACAGAGTGAAGAGACTATACATGACTGTTATCAAGCTGGACAGAGTGAAGAGACTATAAATGCCTCTTAGCAAGCTGGACAGTGAAGAGACTATAAATGACTGTTATCAAGCTGGACAGAGTGAAGAGACTATGAAGGACTGTTATCAAGCTGGACAGAGTGAAGAGACTATAAATGCCTCTTATAAAGCTGGACAGTGAAGAGACTATAAATGACTGTTATCAAGCTGGACAGAGTGAAGAGACTGTAGATGACTGTTATCAAGCTGGACAGTGAAGAGACTATAAATGACTGTTATCTAGCTGGACAGAGTGAATAGACTATACATTACTGTTATCAAGCTGGACAGTGAAGAGACTATACTTGACTGTTATCAAGCTGGACAGTGAAGAGACTATACATGACTGTTATCAAGCTGGACAGAGTGAAGAGACTATAAATGACTTTTATCAAGCTGGACACAGTGAAGAGCCTATAAATGACTGTTATCAAGCTGGACAGAGTGAAGAGACTATACATGACTGTTATCAAGCTGGACAGAGTGAAGAGACTATACATGACTGTTATCAAGCTGGACAGAGTGAAGAGACTATAAATGCCTCTTATCAAGCTGGACAGTGAAGAGACTATAAATGACTGTTATCAAGCTGGACAGAGTGAAGAGACTATACATTACTGTTACCAAGCTCGACAGAGTGAAGAGACTATAAATGACTTATCAAGCTGGACAGAGTGAAGAGACTATAAATGACTGTTATCAAGCTGGACAGTGAAGAGACTATAAATGACTGTTATCAAGCTGGACACAGTGAAGAGACTATAAATGTCTGTTATCAAGCTGGACAGAGTGAAGAGACTATACATGACTTATCAAGCTGAACAGAGTGAAGAGACTATAAATGACTGTTATCAAGCTGGACAGTGAAGAGACTATAAATGACTGTTATCAAGCTGGACACAGTGAAGAGACTATACATGACTTATCAAGCTGAACAGAGTGAAGAGACTATAAATGACTGTTATCTAGCTAGACAGACTGAAGAGATTATAAATGACTGTTATCTAGCTGGACAGAGTGAAGAGATTATAAATAACTGTTATCAAGCTGGACAGAGTGAAGAGACTATTAAGGACTGTTATCAAGCTGGACAGAGAGAAGAGACTATTAATGCCTCTTATCAAGCTGGACAGTGAATAGACTATAAATGACTGTTATCAAGCTGGACAGAGTGAAGAGACTATACATGACTGTTATCAAGCTGGACAGTGAAGAGACTATAAATGACTGTTATCTAGCTGGACAGAGTGAAGAGACTATACATGGCTATTATCAAGCTGGACAGTGAAGAGACTATACATGACTGTTATCAAGCTGGACAGTGAAGAGACTATAAATGACTGTTATCAAGCTGGACAGAGTGAAGAGACTATTAAGGACTGTTATCAAGCTTGACAGAGAGAAGAGACTATAAATGCCTCTTATCAAGCTGGACAGTGAATAGACTATAAATGCCTCTTATCAAGCTGGACAGTGAAGAGACTATAAATGACTGTTATCAAGCTGGACAGAGTGAAGAGACTATACATGACTGTTATCAAGCTGGACAGTGAACAGACTATAAATGACTGTTGTCTAGCTGGACAGAGTGAATAGACTATACATGACTGTTATCAAGCTGGACAGTGAAGAGACTATACATGACTGTTATCAAGCTGTACAGTGAAGAGACTATACATGACTGTTATCAAGCTGGACAGTGAAGAGACTATACATGACTGTTATCAAGCTGGACAGTGAAGAGACTATAAATGACTGTTATCAAGCTGGACAGAGTGAAGAGACTATAAATGACTGTTATCAAGCTGGACAGAGTGAAGAGACTATAGCTGACTGTTATCTAGCTGGACAGAGTGAAGAGACTATAAATGCCTCTTATCAAGCTGGACAGTGAAGAGACTATAAATGACTGTTATCAAGCTGGACAGAGTGAAGAGACTATACATGACTGTTATCAAGCTGGACAGTGAAGAGACTATAAATGACTGTTATCTAGCTGGACAGAGTGAAGAGACTCTACATGACTGTTATCAAGCTGGACAGTGAAGAGACTATACATGACTGTTATCAAGCTGGACAGTGAAGAGACTATAAATGACTGTTATCAAGCTGGACAGAGTGAAGAGACTGTTATCAAGCTGGACAGAGTGAAGAGACTATAAATGACTGTTATCAAGCTGGACAGAGTGAAGAGACTATACATGACTGTTATCAAGCTGGACAGTGACTAGACTATAAATGACTGTTATCTAGCTGGACAGAGTGCATAGACTATACATGACTGTTATCAAGCTGGACAGTGAAGAGACTATACATGACTGTTATCAAGCTGGACAGAGTGAAGAGACTATAAATGACTTTTATCAAGCTGGACACAGTGAAGAGACTATAAATGACTGTTATCAAGCTGGACAGAGTGAAGAGACTATACATGACTGTTATCAAGCTGGACAGAGTGAAGAGACTATACATGACTGTTATCAAGCTGGACAGAGTGAAGAGACTATAAATGCCTCTTATCAAGCTGGACAGTGAAGAGACTATAAATGACTGTTATCAAGCTGGACAGAGTGAAGAGACTATACATGACTGTTATCAAGCTGGACAGAGTGAAGAGAATATAAATGACTTATCAAGCTGGACAGAGTGAAGAGACTATAAATGACTGTTATCAAGCTGGACAGTGAAGAGACTATAAATGACTGTTATCAAGCTGGACACAGTGAAGAGACTATAAATGTCTGTTATCAAGCTGGACAGAGTGAAGAGACTATACATGACTGTTATCAAGCTGGACAGAGTGAAGAGACTATACATGACTGTTATCAAGCTGGACAGAGTGAAGAGACTATAAATGCCTCTTATCAAGCTGGACAGTGAAGAGACTATAAATGACTGTTATCAAGCTGGACAGAGTGAAGAGACTATACATGACTGTTATCAAGCTGGACAGAGTGAAGAGACTATAAATGACTTATCAAGCTGGACAGAGTGAAGAGACTATAAATGACTGTTATCAAGCTGGACAGTGAAGAGACTATAAATGACTGTTATCAAGCTGGACACAGTGAAGAGACTGTTATCAAGCTGGACACAGTGAAGAGACTATAAATGACTGTTATCAAGCTGGACAGAGTGAAGAGACTATAGCTGACTGTTATCTAGCTGGACAGAGTGAAGAGACTATAAATGACTGTCATCAAGCTGGACACAGTGAATAGACTATAAATGACTGTTATCAAGCTGGACAGAGTGAAGAGACTATGAAGGACTGTTATCAAGCTGGACAGAGTGAAGAGACTATAAATGCCTCTTATCAAGCTGGACAGTGAAGAGACTATAAATGACTGTTATCAAGCTGGACAGAGTGAAGAGACTATACATGACTGTTATCAAGCTGGACAGTGACTAGACTATAAATGACTGTTATCTAGCTGGACAGAGTGAATAGACTATACATGACTGTTATCAAGCTGGACAGTGAAGAGACTATACATGACTGTTATCAAGCTGGACAGTGAAGAGACTATACATGACTGTTATCAAGCTGGACAGAGTGAAGAGACTATACATGACTTTTATCAAGCTGGACACAGTGAAGAGACTATAAATGACTGTTATCAAGCTGGACAGAGTGAAGAGACTATACATGACTGTTATCAAGCTGGACAGAGTGAAGAGACTATACATGACTGTTATCAAGCTGGACAGAGTGAAGAGACTATAAATGCCTCTTATCAAGCTGGACAGTGAAGAGACTATAAATGACTGTTATCATGCTGGACAGAGTGAAGAGACTATACATTACTGTTATCAAGCTCGACAGAGTGAAGAGACTATAAATGACTTATCAAGCTGGACAGAGTGAAGAGACTATAAATGACTGTTATCAAGCTGGACAGTGAAGAGACTATAAATGACTGTTATCAAGCTGGACACAGTGAAGAGACTATAAATGTCTGTTATCAAGCTGGACAGAGTGAAGAGACTATACATGACTTATCAAGCTGAACAGAGTGAAGAGACTATAAATGACTGTTATCAAGCTGGACAGTGAAGAGACTATAAATGACTGTTATCAAGCTGGACACAGTGAAGAGACTACACATGACTTATCAAGCTGAACAGAGTGAAGAGACTATAAATGACTGTTATCTAGCTAGACAGACTGAAGAGATTATAAATGACTGTTATCTAGCTGGACAGAGTGAAGAGACTATAAATAACTGTTATCAAGCTGGACAGAGTGAAGAGACTATTAAGGACTGTTATCAAGCTGGACAGAGAGAAGAGACTATTAATGCCTCTTATCAAGCTGGACAGTGAATAGACTATAAATGACTGTTATCAAGCTGGACAGAGTGAAGAGACTATACATGACTGTTATCAAGCTGGACAGTGAAGAGACTATAAATGACTGTTATCTAGCGGGACAGAGTGAAGAGACTATACATGGCTATTATCAAGCTGGACAGTGAAGAGACTATACATGACTGTTATCAAGCTGGACAGTGAAGAGACTATAAATGACTGTTATCAAGCTGGACAGAGTAAAGAGACTATTAAGGACTGTTATCAAGCTTGACAGAGAGAAGAGACTATAAATGCCTCTTATCAAGCTGGACAGTGAATAGACTATAAATGCCTCTTATCAAGCTGGACAGTGAAGAGACTATAAATGACTGTTATCAAGCTGGACAGAGTGAAGAGACTATACATGACTGTTATCAAGCTGGACAGTGAAGAGACTATAAATGACTGTTGTCTAGCTGGACAGAGTGAATAGACTATACATGACTGTTATCAAGCTGGACAGTGAAGAGACTATACATGACTGTTATCAAGCTGGACAGTGAAGAGACTATACATGACTGTTATCAAGCTGGACAGAGTGAAGAGACTATAAATGACTTTTATCAAGCTGGACACAGTGAAGAGACTATAAATGACTGTTATCAAGCTGGACAGAGTGAAGAGACTATACATGACTGTTATCAAGCTGGACAGAGTGAAGAGACTATAAATGACTGTCATCAAGCTGGACACAATGAATAGACTATAAATGACTGTTATCAAGCTGGACAGAGTGAAGAGACTATGAAGGACTGTTAACAAGCTGGACAGAGTGAAGAGACTATAAATGCCTCTTATCAAGCTGGACAGTGAAGAGACTATAAATGACTGTTATCAAGCTGGACAGAGTGAAGAGACTATACATGACTGTTATCAAGCTGGACAGTGACTAGACTATAAATGACTGTTATCTAGCTGGACAGAGTGAATAGACTATACATGACTGTTATCAAGCTGGACAGTGAAGAGACTATACATGACTGTTATCAAGCTGGACAGTGAAGAGACTATACATGACTGTTATCAAGCTGGACATAGTGAAGAGACTATAAATGACTTTTATCAAGCTGGACACAGTGAAGAGACTATAAATGACTGTTATCAAGCTGGACAGAGTGAAGAGACTATACATGACTGTTATCAAGCTAGACAGAGTGAAGAGACTATACATGACTGTTATCAAGCTGGACAGAGTGAAGAGACTATAAATGCCTCTTATCAAGCTGGACAGTGAAGAGACTATAAATGACTGTTATCAAGCTGGACAGAGTGAAGAGACTATACATGACTGTTATCAAGCTGGACAGAGTGAAGAGACTATAAATGACTTATCAAGCTGGACAGAGTGAAGAGACTATAAATGACTGTTATCAAGCTGGACAGTGAAGAGACTATAAATGACTGTTATCAAGCTGGACACAGTGAAGAGACTATAAATGTCTGTTATCAAGCTGGACAGAGTGAACAGACTATACATGACTGTTATCAAGCTGGACAGAGTGAAGAGACTATACATGACTGTTATCAAGCTGAACAGAGTGAAGAGACTATAAATGCCTCTTATCAAGCTGGACAGTGAAGAGACTATAAATGACTGTTATCAAGCTGGACTGAGTGAAGAGACTATACATGACTGTTATCAAGCTGGACAGAGTGAAGAGACTATAAATGACTTATCAAGCTGGACAGAGTGAAGAGACTATAAATGACTGTTATCAAGCTGGACAGTGAAGAGACTATAAATGACTGTTATCAAGCTGGACACAGTGAAGAGACTATAAATGTCTGTTATCAAGCTGGACAGAGTGAAGAGACTATACATGACTTATCAAGCTGAACAGAGTGAAGAGACTATAAATGACTGTTATCAAGCTGGACAGTGAAGAGACTATAAATGACTGTTATCAAGCTGGACACAGTGAAGAGACTATACATGACTTATCAAGCTGAACAGAGTGAAGAGACTATAAATGACTGTTATCAAGCTGGACAGAGTGAAGAGACTATACATGACTGTTATCAAGCTGGACAGTGAAGAGACTATAAATGACTGTTGTCTAGCTGGACAGAGTGAATAGACTATACATGACTGTTATCAAGCTGGACAGTGAAGAGACTATACATGACTGTTATCAAGCTGGACAGTGAAGAGACTATACATGACTGTTATCAAGCTGGACTGAGTGAAGAGACTATAAATGACTTTTATCAAGCTGGACACAGTGAAGAGACTATAAATGACTGTTATCAAGCTGGACAGAGTGAAGAGACTATACATGACTGTTATCAAGCTGGACAGAGTGAAGAGACTATACATGACTGTTATCAAGCTGGACAGAGTGAAGAGACTATAAATGCCTCTTATCAAGCTGGACAGTGAAGAGACTATACATGACTTATCAAGCTGAACAGAGTGAAGAGACTATAAATGACTGTTATCTAGCTAGACAGAGTGAAGAGATTATAAATGACGGTTATCTAGCTGGACAGAGTGAAGAGACTATAAATGACTGTTATCAAGCTGGACAGAGTGAAGAGACTATTAAGGACTGTTATCAAGCTGGACAGAGAGAAGAGACTATAAATGCCTCTTATCAAGCTGGACAGTGAATAGACTATAAATGACTGTTATCAAGCTGGACAGAGTGAAGAGACTATACATGACTGTTATCAAGCTAGACAGTGAAGAGACTATAAATGACTGTTATCTAGCTGGACAGAGTGAAGAGACTATACATGACTGTTATCAAGCTGGACAGTGAAGAGACTATACATGACTGTTATCAAGCTGGAAAGTGAAGAGACTATAAATGACTGTTATCAAGCTGGACAGAGAGAAGAGACTATACATGACTTATCAAGCTGAACAGAGTGAAGAGACTATAAATGACTGTTATCAAGCTGGACAGTGAAGAGACTATAAATGACTGTTATCAAGCTGGACACAGTGAAGAGACTGTTATCAAACTGGACACAGTGAAGAGACTATACATGACTGTTATCAAGCTGGACAGAGTGAAGAGACTATTGCTGACTGTTATCTAGCTGGACAGAGTGAAGAGACTATAAATGACTGTCATCAAGCTGGACACAGTGAATAGACTATAAATGACTGTTATCAAGCTGGACAGAGTGAAGAGACTATGAAGGACTGTTAACAAGCTGGACAGAGTGAAGAGACTATAAATGCCTCTTATCAAGCTGGACAGTGAAGAGACTAAAATGACTATTATCAAGCTGGACAGAGTGAAGAGACTATACATGACTGTTATCAAGCTGGACAGTGACTAGACTATAAATGACTGTTATCTAGCTGGACAGAGTGAATAGACTATACATGACTGTTATCAAGCTGGACAGTGAAGAGACTATACATGACTGTTATCAAGCTGGACAGTGAAGAGACTATACATGACTGTTATCAAGCTGGACAGAGTGAAGAGACTATAAATGACTGTTATCAAGCTGGACAGAGTGAAGAGACTATACATGACTGTTATCAAGCTGGACAGAGTGAAGAGACTATACATGACTGTTATCAAGCTGGACAGAGTGAAGAGACTATAAATGCCTCTTATCAAGCTGGACAGTGAAGAGACTATAAATGACTGTTATCAAGCTGGACAGAGTGAAGAGACTATGAAGGACTGTTATCAAGCTGGAAAGAGTGAAGAGACTATAAATGCCTCTTATAAAGCTGGACAGTGAAGAGACTATAAATGACTGTTATCAAGCTGGACAGAGTGAAGAGACTATAGATGACTGTTATCAAGCTGGACAGTGAAGAGACTATAAATGACTGTTATCTAGCTGGACAGAGTGAATAGAATATACATTACTGTTATCAAGCTGGACAGTGAAGAGACTATACTTGACTGTTATCAAGCTGGACAGTGAAGAGACTATACATGACTGTTATCAAGCTGGACAGAGTGAAGAGACTATAAATGACTTTTATCAAGCTGGACACAGTGAAGAGCCTATAAATGACTGTTATCAAGCTGGACAGAGTGAAGAGACTATACATGACTGTTATCAAGCTGGACAGAGTGAAGAGACTATACATGACTGTTATCAAGCTGGACAGAGTGAAGAGACTATAAATGCCTCTTATCAAGCTGGACAGTGAAGAGACTATAAATGACTGTTATCAAGCTGGACAGAGTGAAGAAACTATACTTGACTGTTAACAAGCTGGACACAGTGAAGATACTATAAATGACTGTTATCAAGCTGGACAGTGAAGAGACTATATACATGACTGTTATCAAGCTGGACAGTGAAGAGACTATAAATGACTGTTATCAAGCTGGACAGTGAAGAGACTATAAATGACTGTTATCAAGCTGGACACAGTGAAGAGACTATAAATGACTGTTGTGAAGCTGGACAGTGAAGAGACTATACATGACTTTTATCAAGCTGGACAGTGAAGAGACTATACATGACTGTTATCAAGCTGGACAGTGAAGAGACTATAAAGGACTGTTATCTAGCTGGACAGAGTGAAGAGATTATAAATGACTGTTATCTAGCTGGACAGAGTGAAGAGACTATAAATGACTGTTATCAAGCTGGACAGAGTGAAGAGACTATTAAGGACTGTTATCAAGCTGGAAAGAGTGAAGAGACTATAAATGCCTCTTATCAAGCTGGACAGTGAAGAGACTATAAATGACTGTTATCAAGCTGGACAGAGTGAAGAGACTATACATGTCTGTTATCAAGCTGGACAGTGAAGAGACTATACATGACTGTTATCTAGCTGGACAGAGTGAAGAGACTATACATGACTGTTATCAAGCGGGACAGTGAAGAGACTATACATGACTGTTATCAAGCTGGACAGTGAAGAGACTATAAATGACTGTTATCAAGCTGGACAGAGTGAAGAGACTGTTATCAAGCTGGACACAGTGAAGAGACTATAAATGACTGTTATCAAGCTGGACAGAGTGAAGAGACTATAGCTGACTGTTATCTAGCTGGACAGAGTGAAGAGACTATAAATGACTGTCATCAAGCTGGACACAGTGAATAGAATATAAATGACTGTTATCAAGCTGGACAGAGTGAAGAGACTATGAAGGACTGTTATCAAGCTGGACAGAGTGAAGAGACTATAAATGCCTCTTATCAAGCTGGACAGTGAAGAGACTATAAATGACTGTTATCAAGCTGGACAGAGTGAAGAGACTATACATGACTGTTATCAAGCTGGACATTGAAGAGACTATAAATGACTGTTATCTAGCTGGACAGAGTGAATAGACTATACATGACTGTTATCAAGCTGGACAGTGAAGAGACTATACATGACTGTTATCAAGCTGGACAGTGAAGAGACTATACATGACTGTTATCAAGCTGGACAGAGTGAAGAGACTATAATTGACTTTTATCAAGCTGGACACAGTGAAGAGACTATAAATGACTGTTATCAAGCTGGACAGAGTGAAGAGACTATACATGACTGTTATCAAGCTGGACAGAGTGAAGATACTATACATGACTGTTATCAAGCTGGACAGAGTGAAGAGACTATAAATGCCTCTTATCAAGCTGGACAGTGAAGAGACTATAAATGACTGTTATCAAGCTGGACTGAGTGAAGAGACTATACATGACTGTTATCAAGCTGGACAGAGTGAAGAGACTATAAATGACTTATCAAGCTGGACAGAGTGAAGAGACTATAAATGACTGTTATCAAGCTGGACACAGTGAAGAGACTATAAATGTCTGTTATCAAGCTGGACAGAGTGAAGAGACTATACATGACTTATCAAGCTGAACAGAGTGAAGAGACTATAAATGACTGTTATCAAGCTGGACAGTGAAGAGACTATAAATGACTGTTATCAAGCTGGACACAGTGAAGAGACTATACATGACTTATCAAGCTGAACAGAGTGAAGAGACTATAAATGACTGTTATCAAGCTGGACAGAGTGAAGAGACTATACATGACTGTTATCAAGCTGGACAGTGAAGAGACTATAAATGACTGTTGTCTAGCTGGACAGAGTGAATAGATTATACATGACTGTTATCAAGCTGGACAGTGAAGAGACTATACATGACTGTTATCAAGCTGGACAGTGAAGAGACTATACATGACTGTTATCAAGCTGGACTGAGTGAAGAGACTATAAATGACTTTTATCAAGCTGGACACAGTGAAGAGACTATAAATGACTGTTATCAAGCTGGACAGAGTGAAGAGACTATACATGACTGTTATCAAGCTGGACAGAGTGAAGAGACTATACATGACTGTTATCAAGCTGGACAGAGTGAAGAGACTATAAATGCCTCTTATCAAGCTGGACAGTGAAGAGACTATACATGACTTATCAAGCTGAACAGAGTGAAGAGACTATAAATGACTGTTATCTAGCTAGACAGAGTGAAGAGATTATAAATGACTGTTATCTAGCTGGACAGAGTGAAGAGACTATAAATGACTGTTATCAAGCTGGACAGAGTGAAGAGACTATTAAGGACTGTTATCAAGCTGGACAGAGAGAAGAGACTATAAATGCCTCTTATCAAGCTGGACAGTGAATAGACTATAAATGACTGTTATCAAGCTGGACAGAGTGAAGAGACTATACATGACTGTTATCAAGCTAGACAGTGAAGAGACTATAAATGACTGTTATCTAGCTGGACAGAGTGAAGAGACTATACATGACTGTTATCAAGCTGGACAGTGAAGAGACTATACATGACTGTTATCAAGCTGGAAAGTGAAGAGACTATAAATGACTGTTATCAAGCTGGACAGAGAGAAGAGACTATACATGACTTATCAAGCTGAACAGAGTGAAGAGACTATAAATGACTGTTATCAAGCTGGACAGTGAAGAGACTATAAATGACTGTTATCAAGCTGGACACAGTGAAGAGACTGTTATCAAACTGGACACAGTGAAGAGACTATAAATGACTGTTATCAAGCTGGACAGAGTGAAGAGACTATTGCTGACTGTTATCTAGCTGGACAGAGTGAAGAGACTATAAATGACTGTCATCAAGCTGGACACAGTGAATAGACTATAAATGACTGTTATCAAGCTGGACAGAGTGAAGAGACTATGAAGGACTGTTAACAAGCTGGACAGAGTGAAGAGACTATAAATGCCTCTTATCAAGCTGGACAGTGAAGAGACTAAAATGACTATTATCAAGCTGGACAGAGTGAAGAGACTATACATGACTGTTATCAAGCTGGACAGTGACTAGACTATAAATGACTGTTATCTAGCTGGACAGAGTGAATAGACTATACATGACTGTTATCAAGCTGGACAGTGAAGAGACTATACATGACTGTTATCAAGCTGGACAGTGAAGAGACTATACATGACTGTTATCAAGCTGGACAGAGTGAAGAGACTATAAATGACTTTTATCAAGCTGGACACAGTGAAGAGCCTATAAATGACTGTTATCAAGCTGGACAGAGTGAAGAGACTATACATGACTGTTATCAAGCTGGACAGAGTGAAGAGACTATACATGACTGTTATCAAGCTGGACAGAGTGAAGAGACTATAAATGCCTCTTATCAAGCTGGACAGTGAAGAGACTATAAATGACTGTTATCAAGCTGGACAGAGTGAAGAGACTATGAAGGACTGTTATCAAGCTGGACAGAGTGAAGAGACTATAAATGCCTCTTATAAAGCTGGACAGTGAAGAGACTATAAATGACTGTCATCAAGCTGGACAGAGTGAAGAGACTATAGATGACTGTTATCAAGCTGGACAGTGAAGAGACTATACATGACTGTTATCAAGCTGGACAGAGTGAAGAGACTATAAATGCCTCTTATCAAGCTGGACAGTGAAGAGACTATAAATGACTGTTATCAAGCTGGACAGAGTGAAGAAACTATACTTGACTGTTAACAAGCTGGACACAGTGAAGATACTATAAATGACTGTTATCAAGCTGGACAGTGAAGAGACTATATACATGACTGTTATCAAGCTGGACAGTGAAGAGACTATAAATGACTGTTATCAAGCTGGACAGTGAAGAGACTATAAATGACTGTTATCAAGCTGGACACAGTGAAGAGACTATAAATGACTGTTGTGAAGCTGGACAGTGAAGAGACTATACATGACTGTTATCAAGCTGGACAGTGAAGAGACTATACATGACTGTTATCAAGCTGGACAGTGAAGAGACTATAAAGGACTGTTATCTAGCTGGACAGAGTGAAGAGATTATAAATGACTGTTATCTAGCTGGACAGAGTGAAGAGACTATAAATGACTGTTATCAAGCTGGACAGAGTGAAGAGACTATTAAGGACTGTTATCAAGCTGGAAAGAGTGAAGAGACTATAAATGCCTCTTATCAAGCTGGACAGTGAAGAGACTATAAATGACTGTTATCAAGCTGGACAGAGTGAAGAGACTATACATGTCTGTTATCAAGCTGGACAGTGAAGAGACTATAAATGACTGTTATCTAGCTGGACAGAGTGAAGAGACTATACATGACTGTTATCAAGCTGGACAGTGAAGAGACTATACATGACTGTTATCAAGCTGGACAGTGAAGAGACTATAAATGACTGTTATCAAGCTGGACAGAGTGAAGAGACTGTTATCAAGCTGGACACAGTGAAGAGACTATAAATGACTGTTATCAAGCTGGACAGAGTGAAGAGACTATAGCTGACTGTTATCTAGCTGGACAGAGTGAAGAGACTATAAATGACTGTCATCAAGCTGGACACAGTGAATAGACTATAAATGACTGTTATCAAGCTGGACAGAGTGAAGAGACTATGAAGGACTGTTATCAAGCTGGACAGAGTGAAGAGACTATAAATGCCTCTTATCAAGCTGGACAGTGAAGAGACTATAAATGACTGTTATCAAGCTGGACAGAGTGAAGAGACTATACATGACTGTTATCAAGCTGGACAGTGAAGAGACTATAAATGACTGTTATCTAGCTGGACAGAGTGAATAGACTATACATGACTGTTATCAAGCTGGACAGTGAAGAGACTATACATGACTGTTATCAAGCTGGACAGTGAAGAGACTATACATGACTGTTATCAAGCTGGACAGAGTGAAGAGACTATAATTGACTTTTATCAAGCTGGACACAGTGAAGAGACTATAAATGACTGTTATCAAGCTGGACAGAGTGAAGAGACTATACATGACTGTTATCAAGCTGGACAGAGTGAAGATACTATACATGACTGTTATCAAGCTGGACAGAGTGAAGAGACTATAAATGCCTCTTATCAAGCTGGACAGTGAAGAGACTATAAATGACTGTTATCAAGCTGGACTGAGTGAAGAGACTATACATGACTGTTATCAAGCTGGACAGAGTGAAGAGACTATAAATGACTTATCAAGCTGGACAGAGTGAAGAGACTATAAATGACTGTTATCAAGCTGGACAGTGAAGAGACTATAAATGACTGTTATCAAGCTGGACACAGTGAAGAGAATATACATGTCTGTTATCAAGCTGGACAGAGTGAAGAGACTATACATGACTTATCAAGCTGAACAGAGTGAAGAGACTATAAATGACTGTTATCAAGCTGGACAGTGAAGAGACTATAAATGACTGTTATCAAGCTGGACACAGTGAAGAGACTATAAATGTCTGTTATCAAGCTGGACAGAGTGAAGAGACTATACATGACTTATCAAGCTGGACAGAGTGAAGAGACTATAAATGACTGTTATCAAGCTGGAAAGTGAAGAGACTATAAATGACTGTTATCAAGCTGGACACAGTGAAGAGACTATAAATGTCTGTTATCAAGCTGGACAGAGTGAAGAGACTATACATGACTTATCAAGCTGAACAGAGTGAAGAGACTATAAATGACTGTTATCTAGCTAGACAGAGTGAAGAGATTATAAATGACTGTTATCTAGCTGGACAGAGTGAAGAGACTATAAATGACTGTTATCAAGCTGGACAGAGTGAAGAGACTATTAAGGACTGTTATCAAGCTGGACCGAGAGAAGAGACTATAAATGCCTCTTATCAAGCTGGAGAGTGAATAGACTATAAATACCTCTTATCAAGCTGGACAGTGAAGAGACTATAAATGACTGTTATCAAGCTGGACAGAGTGAAGAGACTATACATGACTGTTATCAAGCTGGACAGTGAAGAGACTATAAATGACTGTTATCTAGCTGGACAGAGTGAAGAGACTATACATGACTGTTATCAAGCTGGACAGAGTGAAGAGACTATAAATGACTTATCAAGCTGGACAGAGTGAAGAGACTATAAATGACTGTTATCAAGCTGGACAGTGAAGAGACTATAAATGACTGTTATCAAGCTGGACACAGTGAAGAGACTATAAATATCTTTTATCAAGTTTGACAGAGTGAAGAGACTATACATGACTTATCAAGTTGAACAGAGTGAAGAGACTATAAATGACTGTTATCAAGCTGGACAGTGAAGAGACTATAAATGACTGTTATCAAGCTGGACACAGTGAAGAGACTATACATGTCTGTTATCAAGCTGGACAGAGTGAAGAGACTATAAATGACTGTTATCAAGCTGGACAGAGTGAAGAGACTATTAAGGACTGTTATCAAGCTGGACCGAGAGAAGAGACTATAAATGCCTCTTATCAAGCTGGAGAGTGAATAGACTATAAATACCTCTTATCAAGCTGGACAGTGAAGAGACTATAAATGACTGTTATCAAGCTGGACAGAGTGAAGAGACTATACATGACTGTTATCAAGCTGGACAGTGAAGAGACTATAAATGACTGTTATCTAGCTGGACAGAGTGAAGAGACTATACATGACTGTTATCAAGCTGGACAGAGTGAAGAGACTATAAATGACTTATCAAGCTGGACAGAGTGAAGAGACTATAAATGACTGTTATCAAGCTGGACAGTGAAGAGACTATAAATGACTGTTATCAAGCTGGACACAGTGAAGAGACTATAAATATCTTTTATCAAGTTTGACAGAGTGAAGAGACTATACATGACTTATCAAGCTGAACAGAGTGAAGAGACTATAAATATCTCTTATCAAGCTGGACAGTGAAGAGACTATAAATGACTGTTATCAAGCTGGACAGAGTGAAGAGACTATACATGACTGTTATCAAGCTGGACAGTGAAGAGACTATAAATGACTGTTATCTAGCTGGACAGAGTGAAGAGACTATACATGACTGTTATCAAGCTGGACAGAGTGAAGAGACTATAAATGACTTATCAAGCTGGACAGAGTGAAGAGACTATAAATGACTGTTATCAAGCTGGACAGTGAAGAGACTATAAATGACTGTTATCAAGCTGGACACAGTGAAGAGACTATAAATATCTTTTATCAAGTTTGACAGAGTGAAGAGACTATACATGACTTATCAAGCTGAACAGAGTGAAGAGACTATAAATGACTGTTATCAAGCTGGACAGTGAAGAGACTATAAATGACTGTTATCAAGCTGGACACAGTGAAGAGACTATACATGTCTGTTATCAAGCTGGACAGAGTGAAGAGACTATAAATGACTGTTATCAAGCTGGACAGAGTGAAGAGACTATTAAGGACTGTTATCAAGCTGGACCGAGAGAAGAGACTGTAAATGCCTCTTATCAAGCTGGAGAGTGAATAGACTATAAATACCTCTTATCAAGCTGGAGAGTGAAGAGACTATAAATGACTGTTATCAAGCTGGACAGAGTGAAGAGACTATACATGACTGTTATCAAGCTGGACAGTGAAGAGACTATAAATGACTGTTATCTAGCTGGACAGAGTGAAGAGACTATACATGACTGTTATCAAGCTGGACAGAGTGAAGAGACTATAAATGACTTATCAAGCTGGACAGAGTGAAGAGACTATAAATGACTGTTATCAAGCTGGACAGTGAAGAGACTATAAATGACTGTTATCAAGCTGGACACAGTGAAGAGACTATAAATGACTGTTATCTAGCTAGACAGAGTGAAGAGATTATAAATGACTGTTATCTAGCTGGACAGAGTGAAGAGACTATAAATGACTGTTATCAAGCTGGACAGAGTGAAGAGACTATTAAGGACTGTTATCAAGCTGGACCGAGAGAAGAGACTATAAATGCCTCTTATCAAGCTGGACAGTGAATAGACTATAAATGCCTCTTATCAAGCTGGACAGTGAAGAGACTATAAATGACTGTTATCAAGCTGGACAGAGTGAAGAGACTATACATGACTGTTATCAAGCTGGACAGTGAAGAGACTATAAATGACTGTTATCTAGCTGGACAGAGTGAAGAGACTATACATGACTGTTATCAAGCTGGACAGAGTGAAGAGACTATAAATGACTTATCAAGCTGGACAGAGTGAAGAGACTATAAATGACTGTTATCAAGCTGGACAGTGAAGAGACTATAAATGACTGTTATCAAGCTGGACACAGTGAACAGACTATAAATGTCTGTTATCAAGCTGGACAGAGTGAAGAGACTATACATGACTTATCAAGCTGAACAGAGTGAAGAGACTATAAATGACTGTTATCAAGCTGGACAGTGAAGAGACTATAAATGACTGTTATCAAGCTGGACACAGTGAAGAGACTATACATGTCTGTTATCAAGCTGGACAGAGTGAAGAGACTATACATGACTTATCAAGCTGAACAGAGTGAAGAGACTATAAATGACTGTTATCTAGCTAGACAGAGTGAAGAGATTATAAATGACTGTTATCTAGCTGGACAGAGTGAAGAGACTATAAATGACTGTTATCAAGCTGGACAGAGTGAAGAGACTATTAAGGGCTGTTATCAAGCTGGACAGAGAGAAGAGACTATAAATGCCTCTTATCAAGCTGGACAGTGAATAGACTATAAATGACTGTTATCAAGCTGGACAGAGTGAAGAGACTATACATGACTGTTATCAAGCTGGACAGAGAGAAGAGACTATAAATGCCTCTTATCAAGCTAGACAGTGAATAGAGTATAAATGACTGTTATCAAGCTGGACAGAGTGAAGAGACTCTACATGACTGTTATCAAGCTGGACAGTGAAGAGACTATAAATGACTGTTATCTAGCTGGACAGAGTGAAGAGACTATACATGATTGTTATCAAGCTGGACAGTGAAGAGACTATACATGACTGTTATCAAGCTGGACAGTGAAGAGACTATAAATGACTGTTATCAAGCTGGACAGAGTGAAGAGACTGTTATCAAGCTGGACACAGTGAAGAGACTATAAATGACTGTTATCAAGCTGGACAGAGTGAAGAGACTATAGCTGACTGTTATCTAGCTGGACAGAGTGAAGAGACTATAAATGACTGTCATCAAGCTGGACACAGTGAATAGACTATAAATGACTGTTATCAAGCTGGACAGAGTGA
The DNA here is from genome assembly GCF_965601325.2 of Salmo salar. NCBI lineage: Eukaryota > Metazoa > Chordata > Actinopteri > Salmoniformes > Salmonidae > Salmo > Salmo salar. The sequence continues at coordinate 51,786,654 of NC_138304.1, forward strand.
AGAGACTATGAAGGACTGTTATCAAGCTGGACAGAGTGAAGAGACTATAAATGCCTCTTATCAAGCTGGACAGTGAAGAGACTATAAATAACTGTTATCTAGCTGGACAGAGTGAATAGACTATACATTACTGTTATCAAGCTGGACAGTGAAGAGACTATACATGACTGTAATCAAGCTGGACAGTGAAGAGACTATACATGACTGTTATCAAGCTGGACAGAGTGAAGAGACTATAAATGACTGTTATCAAGCTGGACACAGTGAAGAGACTATACATGTCTGTTATCAAGCTGGACAGAGTGAAGAGACTATACATGACTTATCAAGCTGAACAGAGTGAAGAGACTATAAATGACTGTTATCAAGCTGGACAGTGAAGAGACTATAAATGACTGTTATCAAGCTGGACACAGTGAAGAGACTATAAATGTCTGTTATCAAGCTGGACAGAGTGAAGAGACTATACATGACTTATCAAGCTGGACAGAGTGAAGAGACTATAAATGACTGTTATCAAGCTGGACAGTGAAGAGACTATAAATGACTGTTATCAAGCTGGACACAGTGAAGAGACTATAAATGTCTGTTATCAAGCTGGACAGAGTGAAGAGACTATACATGACTTATCAAGCTGAACAGAGAGAAGAGACTATAAATGACTGTTATCTAGCTAGACAGAGTGAAGAGATTATAAATGACTGTTATCTAGCTGGACAGAGTGAAGAGACTATAAATGACTGTTATCAAGCTGGACAGAGTGAAGAGACTATTAAGGACTGTTATCAAGCTGGACCGAGAGAAGAGACTATAAATGCCTCTTATCAAGCTGGACAGTGAATAGACTATAAATGCCTCTTATCAAGCTGGACAGTGAAGAGACTATAAATGACTGTTATCAAGCTGGACAGAGTGAAGAGACTATACATGACTGTTATCAAGCTGGACAGTGAAGAGACTATAAATGACTGTTATCTAGCTGGACAGAGTGAAGAGACTATACATGACTGTTATCAAGCTGGACAGAGTGAAGAGACTATAAATGACTTATCAAGCTGGACAGAGTGAAGAGACTATAAATGACTGTTATCAAGCTGGACAGTGAAGAGACTATAAATGACTGTTATCAAGCTGGACACAGTGAAGAGACTATAAATGTCTGTTATCAAGCTGGACAGAGTGAAGAGACTATACATGACTTATCAAGCTGAACAGAGTGAAGAGACTATAAATGACTGTTATCAAGCTGGACAGTGAAGAGACTATAAATGACTGTTATCAAGCTGGACACAGTGAAGAGACTATACATGTCTGTTATCAAGCTGGACAGAGTGAAGAGACTATACATGACTTATCAAGCTGAACAGAGTGAAGAGACTATAAATGACTGTTATCTAGCTAGACAGAGTGAAGAGATTATAAATGACTGTTATCTAGCTGGACAGAGTGAAGAGACTATAAATGACTGTTATCAAGCTGGACAGAGTGAAGAGACTATTAAGGGCTGTTATCAAGCTGGACAGAGAGAAGAGACTATAAATGCCTCTTATCAAGCTGGACAGTGAATAGACTATAAATGACTGTTATCAAGCTGGACAGAGTGAAGAGACTATACATGACTGTTATCAAGCTGGACAGAGAGAAGAGACTATAAATGCCTCTTATCAAGCTGGACAGTGAATAGAGTATAAATGACTGTTATCAAGCTGGACAGAGTGAAGAGACTCTACATGACTGTTATCAAGCTGGACAGTGAAGAGACTATAAATGACTGTTATCTAGCTGGACAGAGTGAAGAGACTATACATGATTGTTATCAAGCTGGACAGTGAAGAGACTATACATGACTGTTATCAAGCTGGACAGTGAAGAGACTATAAATGACTGTTATCAAGCTGGACAGAGTGAAGAGACTGTTATCAAGCTGGACACAGTGAAGAGACTATAAATGACTGTTATCAAGCTGGACAGAGTGAAGAGACTATAGCTGACTGTTATCTAGCTGGACAGAGTGAAGAGACTATAAATGACTGTCATCAAGCTGGACACAGTGAATAGACTATAAATGACTGTTATCAAGCTGGACAGAGTGAAGAGACTATGAAGGACTGTTATCAAGCTGGACAGAGTGAAGAGACTATAAATGCCTCTTATCAAGCTGGACAGTGAAGAGACTATAAATAACTGTTATCTAGCTGGACAGAGTGAATAGACTATACATTACTGTTATCAAGCTGGACAGTGAAGAGACTATACATGACTGTAATCAAGCTGGACAGTGAAGAGACTATACATGACTGTTATCAAGCTGGACAGAGTGAAGAGACTATAAATGACTGTTATCAAGCTGGACACAGTGAAGAGACTATAAATGTCTGTTATCAAGCTGGACAGAGTGAAGAGACTATACATGACTTATCAAGCTGGACAGAGTGAAGAGACTATAAATGACTGTTATCAAGCTGGACAGTGAAGAGACTATAAATGACTGTTATCAAGCTGGACACAGTGAAGAGACTATAAATGTCTGTTATCAAGCTGGACAGAGTGAAGAGACTATACATGACTTATCAAGCTGAACAGAGAGAAGAGACTATAAATGACTGTTATCTAGCTAGACAGAGTGAAGAGATTATAAATGACTGTTATCTAGCTGGACAGAGTGAAGAGACTATAAATGACTGTTATCAAGCTGGACAGAGTGAAGAGACTATTAAGGACTGTTATCAAGCTGGACCGAGAGAAGAGACTATAAATGCCTCTCATCAAGCTGGACAGTGAATAGACTATAAATGCCTCTTATCAAGCTGGACAGTGAAGAGACTATAAATGACTGTTATCAAGCTGGACAGAGTGAAGAGACTATACATGACTGTTATCAAGCTGGACAGTGAAGAGACTATAAATGACTGTTATCTAGCTGGACAGAGTGAAGAGACTATACATGACTGTTATCAAGCTGGACAGAGTGAAGAGACTATAAATGACTTATCAAGCTGGACAGAGTGAAGAGACTATAAATGACTGTTATCAAGCTGGACAGTGAAGAGACTATAAATGACTGTTATCAAGCTGGACACAGTGAAGAGACTATAAATGTCTGTTATCAAGCTGGACAGAGTGAAGAGACTATAAATGACTGTTATCAAGCTGGACAGTGAAGAGACTATAAATGACTGTTATCAAGCTGGACACAGTGAAGAGACTATACATGTCTGTTATCAAGCTGGACAGAGTGAAGAGACTATACATGACTTATCAAGCTGAACAGAGTGAAGAGACTATAAATGACTGTTATCTAGCTAGACAGAGTGAAGAGATTATAAATGACTGTTATCTAGCTGGACAGAGTGAAGAGACTATAAATGACTGTTATCAAGCTGGACAGAGTGAAGAGACTATTAAGGGCTGTTATCAAGCTGGACAGAGAGAAGAGACTATAAATGCCTCTTATCAAGCTGGACAGTGAATAGACTATAAATGACTGTTATCAAGCTGGACAGAGTGAAGAGACTATACATGACTGTTATCAAGCTGGACAGAGAGAAGAGACTATAAATGCCTCTTATCAAGCTGGACAGTGAATAGACTATAAATGACTGTTATCAAGCTGGACAGAGTGAAGAGACTATACATGACTGTTATCAAGCTGGACAGTGAAGAGACTATAAATGACTGTTATCTAGCTGGACAGAGTGAAGAGACTATACATGACTGTTATCAAGCTGGACAGTGAAGAGACTATACATGACTGTTATCAAGCTGGACAGTGAAGAGACTATAAATGACTGTTATCAAGCTGGACAGAGTGAAGAGACTGTTATCAAGCTGGACACAGTGAAGAGACTATAAATGACTGTTATCAAGCTGGACAGAGTGAAGAGACTATAGCTGACTGTTATCTAGCTGGACAGAGTGAAGAGACTATAAATGACTGTCATCAAGCTGGACACAGTGAATTGACTATAAATGACTGTTATCAAGCTGGACAGAGTGAAGAGACTATGAAGGACTGTTATCAAGCTGGACAGAGTGAAGAGACTATAAATGCCTCTTATCAAGCTGGACAGTGAAGAGACTATAAATGACTGTTATCTAGCTGGACAGAGTGAATAGACTATACATTACTGTTATCAAGCTGGACAGTGAAGAGACTATACATGACTGTAATCAAGCTGGACAGTGAAGAGACTATACATGACTGTTATCAAGCTGGACAGAGTGAAGAGACTATAAATGACTGTTATCAAGCTGGACAGTGAAGAGACTATAAATGACTGTTATCAAGCTGGACACAGTGAAGAGACTATAAATGTCTGTTATCAAGCTGGACAGAGTGAAGAGACTATACATGACTTATCAAGCTGGACAGAGTGAAGAGACTATAAATGACTGTTATCAAGCTGGACAGTGAAGAGACTATAAATGACTGTTATCAAGCTGGACACAGTGAAGAGACTATAAATGTCTGTTATCAAGCTGGACAGAGTGAAGAGACTATACATGACTTATCAAGCTGAACAGAGTGAAGAGACTATAAATGACTGTTATCAAGCTGGACAGTGAAGAGACTATAAATGACTGTTATCAAGCTGGACACAGTGAAGAGACTATACATGTCTGTTATCAAGCTGGACAGAGTGAAGAGACTATACATGACTTATCAAGCTGAACAGAGTGAAGAGACTATAAATGACTGTTATCTAGCTAGACAGAGTGAAGAGATTATAAATGACTGTTATCTAGCTGGACAGAGTGAAGAGACTATAAATGACTGTTATCAAGCTGGACAGAGTGAAGAGACTATTAAGGGCTGTTATCAAGCTGGACAGAGAGAAGAGACTATAAATGCCTCTTATCAAGCTGGACAGTGAATAGACTATAAATGCCTCTTAACAAGCTGGACAGTGAAGAGACTATAAATGACTGTTATCAAGCTGGACAGAGTGAAGAGACTATACATGACTGTTATCAAGCTGGACAGTGAAGAGACTATAAATGACTGTTATCTAGCTGGACAGAGTGAAGAGACTATACATGACTGTTATCAAGCTGGACAGAGTGAAGAGACTATAAATGACTTATCAAGCTGGACAGAGTGAAGAGACTATAAATGACTGTTATCAAGCTGGACAGTGAAGAGACTATAAATGACTGTTATCAAGCTGGAAACAGTGAAGAGACTATAAATGTCTGTTATCAAGCTGGACAGAGTGAAGAGACTATACATGACTTATCAAGCTGAACAGAGTGAAGAGACTATAAATGACTGTTATCAAGCTGGACAGTGAAGAGACTATAAATGACTGTTATCAAGCTGGACACAGTGAAGAGACTATACATGTCTGTTATCAAGCTGGACAGAGTGAAGAGACTATACATGACTTATCAAGCTGGACAGAGTGAAGAGACTATAAATGACTGTTATCAAGCTGGACAGTGAAGAGACTATAAATGACTGTTATCAAGCTGGACACAGTGAAGAGACTATAAATGTCTGTTGTCAAGCTGGACAGAGTGAAGAGACTATACATGACTTATCAAGCTGAACAGAGAGAAGAGACTATAAATGACTGTTATCTAGCTAGACAGAGTGAAGAGATTATAAATGACTGTTATCTAGCTGGACAGAGTGAAGAGACTATAAATGACTGTTATCAAGCTGGACAGAGTGAAGAGACTATTAAGGACTGTTATCAAGCTGGACCGAGAGAAGAGACTATAAATGCCTCTCATCAAGCTGGACAGTGAATAGACTATAAATGCCTCTTATCAAGCTGGACAGTGAAGAGACTATAAATGACTGTTATCAAGCTGGACAGAGTGAAGAGACTATACATGACTGTTATCAAGCTGGACAGTGAAGAGACTATAAATGACTGTTATCTAGCTGGACAGAGTGAAGAGACTATACATGACTGTTATCAAGCTGGACAGAGTGAAGAGACTATAAATGACTTATCAAGCTGGACAGAGTGAAGAGACTATAAATGACTGTTATCAAGCTGGACAGTGAAGAGACTATAAATGACTGTTATCAAGCTGGACACAGTGAAGAGACTATAAATGTCTGTTATCAAGCTGGACAGAGTGAAGAGACTATAAATGACTGTTATCAAGCTGGACAGTGAAGAGACTATAAATGACTGTTATCAAGCTGGACACAGTGAAGAGACTATACATGTCTGTTATCAAGCTGGACAGAGTGAAGAGACTATACATGACTTATCAAGCTGAACAGAGTGAAGAGACTATAAATGACTGTTATCTAGCTAGACAGAGTGAAGAGATTATAAATGACTGTTATCTAGCTGGACAGAGTGAAGAGACTATAAATGACTGTTATCAAGCTGGACAGAGTGAAGAGACTATTAAGGGCTGTTATCAAGCTGGACAGAGAGAAGAGACTATAAATGCCTCTTATCAAGCTGGACAGTGAATAGACTATAAATGACTGTTATCAAGCTGGACAGAGTGAAGAGACTATACATGACTGTTATCAAGCTGGACAGAGAGAAGAGACTATAAATGCCTCTTATCAAGCTGGACAGTGAATAGACTATAAATGACTGTTATCAAGCTGGACAGAGTGAAGAGACTATACATGACTGTTATCAAGCTGGACAGTGAAGAGACTATAAATGACTGTTATCTAGCTGGACAGAGTGAAGAGACTATACATGACTGTTATCAAGCTGGACAGTGAAGAGACTATACATGACTGTTATCAAGCTGGACAGTGAAGAGACTATAAATGACTGTTATCAAGCTGGACAGAGTGAAGAGACTGTTATCAAGCTGGACACAGTGAAGAGACTATAAATGACTGTTATCAAGCTGGACAGAGTGAAGAGACTATAGCTGACTGTTATCTAGCTGGACAGAGTGAAGAGACTATAAATGACTGTCATCAAGCTGGACACAGTGAATTGACTATAAATGACTGTTATCAAGCTGGACAGAGTGAAGAGACTATGAAGGACTGTTATCAAGCTGGACAGAGTGAAGAGACTATAAATGCCTCTTATCAAGCTGGACAGTGAAGAGACTATAAATGACTGTTATCTAGCTGGACAGAGTGAATAGACTATACATTACTGTTATCAAGCTGGACAGTGAAGAGACTATACATGACTGTAATCAAGCTGGACAGTGAAGAGACTATACATGACTGTTATCAAGCTGGACAGAGTGAAGAGACTATAAATGACTGTTATCAAGCTGGACAGTGAAGAGACTATAAATGACTGTTATCAAGCTGGACACAGTGAAGAGACTATAAATGTCTGTTATCAAGCTGGACAGAGTGAAGGGACTATACATGACTTATCAAGCTGGACAGAGTGAAGAGACTATAAATGACTGTTATCAAGCTGGACAGTGAAGAGACTATAAATGACTGTTATCAAGCTGGACACAGTGAAGAGACTATAAATGTCTGTTATCAAGCTGGACAGAGAGAAGAGACTATAAATGCCTCTTATCAAGCTGGACAGTGAATAGACTATAAATGACTGTTATCAAGCTGGACAGAGTGAAGAGACTATACATGACTGTTATCAAGCTGGACAGAGAGAAGAGACTATAAATGCCTCTTATCAAGCTGGACAGTGAATAGACTATAAATGACTGTTATCAAGCTGGACAGAGTGAAGAGACTATACATGACTGTTATCAAGCTGGACAGTGAAGAGACTATAAATGACTGTTATCTAGCTGGACAGAGTGAAGAGACTATACATGACTGTTATCAAGCTGGACAGTGAAGAGACTATACATGACTGTTATCAAGCTGGACAGTGAAGAGACTATAAATGACTGTTATCAAGCTGGACAGAGTAAAGAGACTGTTATCAAGCTGGACACAGTGAAGAGACTATAAATGACTGTTATCAAGCTGGACAGAGTGAAGAGACTATAGCTGACTGTTATCTAGCTGGACAGAGTGAAGAGACTATAAATGACTGTCATCAAGCTGGACACAGTGAATTGACTATAAATGACTGTTATCAAGCTGGACAGAGTGAAGAGACTATGAAGGACTGTTATCAAGCTGGACAGAGTGAAGAGACTATAAATGCCTCTTATCAAGCTGGACAGTGAAGAGACTATAAATGACTGTTATCTAGCTGGACAGAGTGAATAGACTATACATTACTGTTATCAAGCTGGACAGTGAAGAGACTATACATGACTGTAATCAAGCTGGACAGTGAAGAGACTATACATGACTGTTATCAAGCTGGACAGAGTGAAGAGACTATAAATGACTGTTATCAAGCTGGACAGTGAAGAGACTATAAATGACTGTTATCAAGCTGGACACAGTGAAGAGACTATAAATGTCTGTTATCAAGCTGGACAGAGTGAAGAGACTATACATGACTTATCAAGCTGGACAGAGTGAAGAGACTATAAATGACTGTTATCAAGCTGGACAGTGAAGAGACTATAAATGACTGTTATCAAGCTGGACACAGTGAAGAGACTATAAATGTCTGTTATCAAGCTGGACAGAGTGAAGAGACTATACATGACTTATCAAGCTGAACAGAGTGAAGAGACTATAAATGACTGTTATCAAGCTGGACAGTGAAGAGACTATAAATGACTGTTATCAAGCTGGACACAGTGAAGAGACTATACATGTCTGTTATCAAGCTGGACAGAGTGAAGAGACTATACATGACTTATCAAGCTGAACAGAGTGAAGAGACTATAAATGACTGTTATCTAGCTAGACAGAGTGAAGAGATTATAAATGACTGTTATCTAGCTGGACAGAGTGAAGAGACTATAAATGACTGTTATCAAGCTGGACAGAGTGAAGAGACTATTAAGGGCTGTTATCAAGCTGGACAGAGAGAAGAGACTATAAATGCCTCTTATCAAGCTGGACAGTGAATAGACTATAAATGCCTCTTAACAAGCTGGACAGTGAAGAGACTATAAATGACTGTTATCAAGCTGGACAGAGTGAAGAGACTATACATGACTGTTATCAAGCTGGACAGTGAAGAGACTATAAATGACTGTTATCTAGCTGGACAGAGTGAAGAGACTATACATGACTGTTATCAAGCTGGACAGAGTGAAGAGACTATAAATGACTTATCAAGCTGGACAGAGTGAAGAGACTATAAATGACTGTTATCAAGCTGGACAGTGAAGAGACTATAAATGACTGTTATCAAGCTGGAAACAGTGAAGAGACTATAAATGTCTGTTATCAAGCTGGACAGAGTGAAGAGACTATACATGACTTATCAAGCTGAACAGAGTGAAGAGACTATAAATGACTGTTATCAAGCTGGACAGTGAAGAGACTATAAATGACTGTTATCAAGCTGGACACAGTGAAGAGACTATACATGTCTGTTATCAAGCTGGACAGAGTGAAGAGACTATACATGACTTATCAAGCTGGACAGAGTGAAGAGACTATAAATGACTGTTATCAAGCTGGACAGTGAAGAGACTATAAATGACTGTTATCAAGCTGGACACAGTGAAGAGACTATAAATGTCTGTTATCAAGCTGGACAGAGTGAAGAGACTATACATGACTTATCAAGCTGAACAGAGAGAAGAGACTATAAATGACTGTTATCTAGCTAGACAGAGTGAAGAGATTATAAATGACTGTTATCTAGCTGGACAGAGTGAAGAGACTATAAATGACTGTTATCAAGCTGGACAGAGTGAAGAGACTATTAAGGACTGTTATCAAGCTGGACCGAGAGAAGAGACTATAAATGCCTCTCATCAAGCTGGACAGTGAATAGACTATAAATGCCTCTTATCAAGCTGGACAGTGAAGAGACTATAAATGACTGTTATCAAGCTGGACAGAGTGAAGAGACTATACATGACTGTTATCAAGCTGGACAGTGAAGAGACTATAAATGACTGTTATCTAGCTGGACAGAGTGAAGAGACTATACATGACTGTTATCAAGCTGGACAGAGTGAAGAGACTATAAATGACTTATCAAGCTGGACAGAGTGAAGAGACTATAAATGACTGTTATCAAGCTGGACAGTGAAGAGACTATAAATGACTGTTATCAAGCTGGACACAGTGAAGAGACTATAAATGTCTGTTATCAAGTTGGACAGAGTGAAGAGACTATAAATGACTGTTATCAAGCTGGACAGTGAAGAGACTATAAATGACTGTTATCAAGCTGGACACAGTGAAGAGACTATACATGTCTGTTATCAAGCTGGACAGAGTGAAGAGACTATACATGACTTATCAAGCTGAACAGAGTGAAGAGACTATAAATGACTGTTATCTAGCTAGACAGAGTGAAGAGATTATAAATGACTGTTATCTAGCTGGACAGAGTGAAGAGACTATAAATGACTGTTATCAAGCTGGACAGAGTGAAGAGACTATTAAGGGCTGTTATCAAGCTGGACAGAGAGAAGAGACTATAAATGCCTCTTATCAAGCTGGACAGTGAATAGACTATAAATGACTGTTATCAAGCTGGACAGAGTGAAGAGACTATACATGACTGTTATCAAGCTGGACAGAGAGAAGAGACTATAAATGCCTCTTATCAAGCTGGACAGTGAATAGACTATAAATGACTGTTATCAAGCTGGACAGAGTGAAGAGACTATACATGACTGTTATCAAGCTGGACAGTGAAGAGACTATAAATGACTGTTATCTAGCTGGACAGAGTGAAGAGACTATACATGACTGTTATCAAGCTGGACAGTGAAGAGACTATACATGACTGTTATCAAGCTGGACAGTGAAGAGACTATAAATGACTGTTATCAAGCTGGACAGAGTGAAGAGACTGTTATCAAGCTGGACACAGTGAAGAGACTATAAATGACTGTTATCAAGCTGGACAGAGTGAAGAGACTATAGCTGACTGTTATCTAGCTGGACAGAGTGAAGAGACTATAAATGACTGTCATCAAGCTGGACACAGTGAATTGACTATAAATGACTGTTATCAAGCTGGACAGAGTGAAGAGACTATGAAGGACTGTTATCAAGCTGGACAGAGTGAAGAGACTATAAATGCCTCTTATCAAGCTGGACAGTGAAGAGACTATAAATGACTGTTATCTAGCTGGACAGAGTGAATAGACTATACATTACTGTTATCAAGCTGGACAGTGAAGAGACTATACATGACTGTAATCAAGCTGGACAGTGAAGAGACTATACATGACTGTTATCAAGCTGGACAGAGTGAAGAGACTATAAATGACTGTTATCAAGCTGGACAGTGAAGAGACTATAAATGACTGTTATCAAGCTGGACACAGTGAAGAGACTATAAATGTCTGTTATCAAGCTGGACAGAGTGAAGGGACTATACATGACTTATCAAGCTGGACAGAGTGAAGAGACTATAAATGACTGTTATCAAGCTGGACAGTGAAGAGACTATAAATGACTGTTATCAAGCTGGACACAGTGAAGAGACTATAAATGTCTGTTATCAAGCTGGACAGAGTGAAGAGACTATTAAGGGCTGTTATCAAGCTGGACAGAGAGAAGAGACTATAAATGCCTCTTATCAAGCTGGACAGTGAATAGACTATAAATGCCTCTTATCAAGCTGGACAGTGAAGAGACTATAAATGACTGTTATCAAGCTGGACAGAGTGAAGAGACTATACATGACTGTTATCAAGCTGGACAGTGAAGAGACTATAAATGACTGTTATCTAGCTGGACAGAGTGAAGAGACTATACATGACTGTTATCAAGCTGGACAGAGTGAAGAGACTATAAATGACTTATCAAGCTGGACAGAGTGAAGAGACTATAAATGACTGTTATCAAGCTGGACAGTGAAGAGACTATAAATGACTGTTATCAAGCTGGAAACAGTGAAGAGACTATAAATGTCTGTTATCAAGCTGGACAGAGTGAAGAGACTATACATGACTTATCAAGCTGAACAGAGTGAAGAGACTATAAATGACTGTTATCAAGCTGGACAGTGAAGAGACTATAAATGACTGTTATCAAGCTGGACACAGTGAAGAGACTATACATGTCTGTTATCAAGCTGGACAGAGTGAAGAGACTATACATGACTTATCAAGCTGAACAGAGTGAAGAGACTATAAATGACTGTTATCTAGCTAGACAGAGTGAAGAGATTATAAATGACTGTTATCTAGCTGGACAGAGTGAAGAGACTATAAATGACTGTTATCAAGCTGGACAGAGTGAAGAGACTATTAAGGGCTGTTATCAAGCTGGACAGAGAGAAGAGACTATAAATGCCTCTTATCAAGCTGGACAGTGAATAGACTATAAATGACTGTTATCAAGCTGGACAGAGTGAAGAGACTATACATGACTCTTATCAAGCTGGACAGAGAGAAGAGACTATAAATGCCTCTTATCAAGCTGGTCAGTGAATAGACTATAAATGACTGTTATCAAGCTGGACAGAGTGAAGAGACTATACATGACTGTTATCAAGCTGGACAGTGAAGAGACTATAAATGACTGTTATCTAGCTGGACAGAGTGAAGAGACTATACATGACTGTTATCAAGCTGGACAGTGAAGAGACTATACATGACTGTTATCAAGCTGGACAGTGAAGAGACTATAAATGACTGTTATCAAGCTGGACAGAGTGAAGAGACTGTTATCAAGCTGGACACAGTGAAGAGACTATAAATGACTGTTATCAAGCTGGACAGAGTGAAGAGACTATAGCTGACTGTTATCTAGCTGGACAGAGTGAAGAGACTATAAATGACTGTCATCAAGCTGGACACAGTGAATAGACTATAAATGACTGTTATCAAGCTGGACAGAGTGAAGAGACTATGAAGGACTGTTATCAAGCTGGACAGAGTGAAGAGACTATAAATGCCTCTTATCAAGCTGGACAGTGAAGAGACTATAAATGACTGTTATCTAGCTGGACAGAGTGAATAGACTATACATTACTGTTATCAAGCTGGACAGTGAAGAGACTATACATGACTGTAATCAAGCTGGACAGTGAAGAGACTATACATGACTGTTATCAAGCTGGACAGAGTGAAGAGACTATAAATGACTTTTATCAAGCTGGACACAGTGAAGAGACTATAAATGACTGTTATCAAGCTGGACAGAGTGAAGAGACTATACATGACTGTTATCAAGCTGGACAGAGTGAAGAGACTATACATGACTGTTATCAAGCTGGACAGAGTGAAGAGACTATAAATGCCTCTTATCAAGCTGGACAGTGAAGAGACTATAAATGACTATTATCAAGCTGGACAGAGTGAAGAAACTATACATGACTGTTATCAAGCTGGACACAGTGAAGATACTATAAATGACTGTTATCAAGCTGGACAGTGAAGAGACTATATACATGACTGTTATCAAGCTGGACAGTGAAGAGACTATAAATGACTGTTATCAAGCTGGACAGTGAAGAGACTATAAATGACTGTTATCAAGCTGGACAGTGAAGAGACTATAAATGACTGTTATCAAGCTGGACACATTGAAGAGACTTTAAATGACTGTTGTGAAGCTGGACAGTGAAGAGACTATACATGACTGTTATCAAGCTGGACAGTGAAGAGACTATACATGACTGTTATCAAGCTGGACAGTGAAGAGACTATAAAGGACTGTTATCTAGCTGGACAGAGTGAAGAGATTATAAATGACTGTTATCTAGCTGGACAGAGTGAATAGACTATAAATGACTGTTATCAAGCTTGACAGAGTGAAGTGACTATTAAGGACTGTTATCGAGCTGGACAGAGTGAAGAGACTATAAATATCTCTTATCAAGCTGGACAGTGAAGAGACTATAAATGACTGTTATCAAGCTGGACAGAGTGAAGAGACTATACATGACTGTTATCAAGCTGGACAGTGAAGAGACTATAAATGACTGTTATCTAGCTGGACAGAGTGAAGAGACTATAAATGACTGTTATCAAGCTGGACAGAGTGAAGAGACTATACATGACTGTTATCAAGCTGGACAGTGAAGAGACTATAAATGACTGTTATCTAGCTGGACAGAGTGAACAGACTATACATGACTGTTATCAAGCTGGACAGTGAAGAGACTATACATGACTGTTATCAAACTGGACAGTGAAGAGACTATAAATGAATGTTATCAAGCTGGACAGAGTGAAGAGACTGTTATCAAGCTGGACACAGTGAAGAGACTATAAATGACTGTTATCAAGCTGGACAGAGTGAAGAGACTATAGCTGACTGTTATCTAGCTGGACAGAGTGAAGAGACTATGAATGACTTATCAAGCTGGACAGAGTGAAGAGACTATACATTACTGTTATCAAGCTGGACAGAGTGAATAGACTGTTATCAAGCTGGACACAGTGAAGAGACTATAAATGACTGTTATCAAGCTGGACAGAGTGAAGAGCCTATAAATGACTGTTATCAAGCTGGACAGTGAAGAGACTATAAAGGACTGTTATCAAGCTGGACAGAGTGAAGAGACTATAAATGACTTATCAAGCTGGACAGAGTGAAGAGACTATACATTACTGTTATCAAGCTGGACAAAGTGAAGAGACTGTTATCAAGCTGGACAGAGTGAAGAGACTATACATGACTGTTATCAAGCTGGACAGAGTGAAGAGACTATAGATGACTGTTATCTAGCTGGACAGAGTGAAGAGACTATAAATGACTGTTATCAAGCTGGACAGTGAAGAGACTATAAAGGACTGTTATCAAGCTGGACACAGTGAAGATACTATAAATGACTGTTATCAAGCTGGACAGAGTGAAGAGACTGTTATCAAGCTGGACAGAGTGAAGAGACTATAAATGACTGTTATCAAGCTGGACAGAGTGAAGAGACTATAAATGACTGTTATCAAGCTGGACAGAGTGAAGAGACTATAAATGATTTATACGCAGTTTCCATTTGGTTTTAGTCATTTCAATGTTGATTGAGATATTTTTTTTCCCGGAGGGAAATAGTTCATATTTCGTTTTTGACTTGTTTAGACTGGGCCATGATTAGCTGTGTTAGTGATGGGTCAGAGAGAAAGCCTCTCCAGGAACGTAGTTTGAGACCCCGTGATGTGTTTAGACTGGGCCGTGATTAGCTGTGTTAGTGATGGGTCAGAGAGAAAGCCTCTCCAGGAACGTAGTTTGAGACCCCGTGATGTGTTTAGACTGGGCCGTGATTAGCTGTGTTAGTGATGGGTCAGAGAGAAAGCCTCTCCAGGAATGTAGTTTGAGACCCCCTGATGTGTTTAGACTGGGCCGTGATTAGCTGTGTTAGTGATGGGTCAGAGAGAAAGCCTCTCCAGGAACGTAGTTTGAGACCCCCTGATGTGTTTAGACTGGGCCGTGATTAGCTGTGTTAGTGATGGGTCAGAGAGAAAGCCTCTCCAGGAACGTAGTTTGAGACCCCCTGATGTGTTTAGACTGGGCCGTGATTAGCTGTGTTAGTGATGGGTCAGAGAGAAAGCCTCTCCAGGAACGTAGTTTGAGACCCCCTGATGTGTTTAGACTGGGCCGTGATTAGCTGTGTTAGTGATGGGTCAGAGAGAAAGCCTCTCCAGGAACGTAGTTTGAGACCCCCCGATGTGTTTAGACTGTTAAATAGCACTCTGCAGTCAGAGGTTAATGCTATAATATTAGTAATGAATTGATTACCAGCTAATTGCCTCTTTCTCCAGAACTGGCTGGATCCTAACAAGGAACTGAAGAAGCAGATAAGGAGTGAGTTAAAAGCACACTGATCTAATGCTCCTGTTGATTCATCACTGTTGATTCATTACTGTTGATTCATCAACTAGATGTCTATATATTGTTGATTCTATACTGTTGAATCATTAACTAGATGTCTATATACTGTTGATTCATCACTGTTGATTCATTAACTAGATGTCTATATACTGTTGATTCATTACTGTTGATTCATCAACTAGATGTCTATATACTGTTGATTCATTAACTAGATGTCTATATACTGTTGATTCATTACTGTTGATTAATTAACTAGATGTCTATATACTGTTTATTCATTACTGTTGATTCATTAACTAGATGTCTTTATGCTATTGATTCATTAACTAGATGTCTATATACTGTTGATTCATTACTGTTGATTCATTAACTAGATGTCTATATACTGTTGATTCATTACTGTTGATTCATTAACTAGATGTCTATATACTGTTGATTCATTGCTGTTGATTGATTACTGTTGATTCATTAACTAGATGTCTTTCTACTGTTGATTCATTACTGTTGATTCATTAACTAGATGTCTATATACTGTTGATTCATTAACTAGATGTCTATATACTGTTGATTCATTACCTAGATGTCTATATGCTGTTGATTCATTAACTAGATGTCTTTCTACTGTTGATTCATTAACTAGATGTCTATATACTGTTGATTCATTACCTAGATGTCTATATGCTGTTGATTCAGTAACTAGATGTCAAGAGGGGGGGTACCCTCTTGATTCTCCTTTTGAGTTCTCTTTTCCTCAATAGCTAATTAATTGATCAGGACGATGAAACACATGAAGAAAAAAAAACTTTAAGAGGCAACCAGCACCTTGTAGGAGATACACAGGGCCTTTACCTCAACCAGCACCTTGTAGGAGATACACAGGGCCTTTACCTCACCCAGCACCTTGTAGGAGATACACAGGGCCTTTACCTCAACCAGCACCTTGTAGGAGATACACAGGGCCTTTACCTCACCCAGCACCTTGTAGGATATACACAGGGCCTTTACCTCAACCAGCACCTTGTAGGAGATACACAGGGCCTTTACCTCAACCAGCACCTTGTAGGAGATACACAGGGCCTTTACCTCAACCAGCACCTTGTAGGAGATACACAGGGCCTTTACCTCACCCAGCACCTTGTAGGATATACACAGGGCCTTTACCTCAACCAGCACCTTGTAGGAGATACACAGGGCCTTTACCTCAACCAGCACCTTGTAGGAGATACACTGGGCCTTTACCTCTTTTTAGACAAGTTAATTTGCTCGATGTTTCTATCATATTCTGATTCTGATGTAATCAACCAGCACCTTGTAGGAGATACACAGGGCCTTTACCTCAACCAGCACCTTGTAGGAGATACACTGGGCCTTTACCTCTTTTTAGACAAGTTAATTTGCTCGATGTTTCTATCATATTCTGATTCTGATTCTGATGTAATGTAATGAAATACCTTGTTGTTTCCCAGCTGGCCCTTGGAACTTTGCCTTCAACGTCAAGTTCTACCCTCCAGACCCTGCCCAGCTCTCTGAGGACATCAGCAGGTCAGCTGGATGGACTGACTCTATGGTCAACACCCCTGGTCCCTTGTGTGTTTCTTTTACTCGGACAAAACTGAAAAACACTTACATCTCTCACTCTATCTCTCTCTCTCTCTCTCTCTTGCTCTCTCCCTCTCTCTCTTGCTCTCTCGATCTCTCTCTCTCTCTCTTGCTCTCTCTCTCTCCCTCTCTCTCTCTCTCTCTCTCTCTCTCTTGCTCTCTCCCTCTATCTCTCTCTCTCTCTCTCTCTTGCTCTCTCCCTCTATCTCTCTCTCTCTCTTGCTCTCTCCCTCTATCTCTCTCTCTTGCTCTCTCCCTCTATCTCTCTATCTCTCTCTCTTGCTCTCTCCCGCTCTCTCTCTCTCTCTCTCTCTCTCTCTCTCTCTCTCTTTCTCTAGGTACTACCTGTGTCTCCAGCTGCGTGATGACATGGTGTCTGGTCGTCTCCCATGTTCCTTCGCCACCCACACCATACTGGGCTCCTACACGGTCCAGTCAGAGCTGGGGGACTACGACCCCGAGGACACGGAGTACAACAGTGAGCTCCGCTTCGCTCCAAACCACACCAAGGAACTGGAGGACAAGGTCATGGACCTACACAAGAACTACAAGTATGTCTGTCTGTCTGTCTGTCTGTCTGTCTGTCTGTCTGTCTGTCTGTCTGTCTGTCTGTCTGTCTGTCTGTCTGTCTGTCTGTCTGTCTGTCTGTCTGTCTGTCTGTCTGTCTGTCTGTCTGTCTGTCTGTCTTTAAAACAATACAAAATTAACAGTAAACATCATACTCATAAAAGTTCCAAAGGAATAAAGACATTACAAATGTCATATTATGTATATATACAGTGTTGTAACGATGTACAAATGGTTAAAGTACAAAAGGGAAAATAAACAAGCATAAATATGGGTTGTATTTACAATGGTGTTTGTTCTTCACTGGTTGACCTTTTCTTGTGGCAACAGGTCACAAAACTTGCTGCTGTGATGGCACACTGTGGTATTTCACCCAGTAGATATGTCTGTCTGTCTGTCTGTCTGTCTGTCTGTCTGTCTGTCTGTCTGTCTGTCTGTCTGTCTGTCTGTCTGTCTGTCTGTCTGTCTGTCTGTCTGTCTGTCTGTCTGTCTGTCTGTCTGTCTGTCTGTCTGCCTGCCTGCCTGCCTGCCTGCCTGCCTGCCTGCCTGCCTGCCTGCCTGCCTGCCTGCTATCTGTACTTGTTGTTCAGGTGTTGAAATGCTGGATTCAAAGGATAAAGCAAACCACAGCTGTATGTTAACCCTTTGGCCAATATGGATCATGTTTCTAACCCGAAGAACTATAAAAAGCATATGCGTTACCATGGTAGCAATTGAAAGAGAACACTTTGGAGATCATGTAGAAATTATCAGACCAAAGGTGAGGCCTACAGGGAGGTGGTCAGAGCATCTGGCCGTGTGGTGCCAGGACCACAACCTCTCCCTCAACGTGATCAAGACAAAGGAGATGATTGTGGACTACAGGAAAAAGAGGACCGAGCATCACATTCTCATCGACGGGGCTGTAGTGGAGCAGGTTGAGAGCTTCAAGATCCTTGGCGTCCACATCACCAACAAACTAACATGGTCCAAACACACCAAGACAGTCGTGAAGAAGGCACGACAAAGCCTATTCCCCCTCAGGAGACTGAAAATATTTGGCATGGGTCCTCATATCCTCAAGAGGTTCTACAGCTGCACCATCGAGAGCATCCTGACTGGTTGCATCACTGCCTGGTATGGCAACTGCTCGGCCTCCGACCGCAAGGCACTACAGAGGGTAGTGCGTACGGCTCAGTTCATCACTAGGGCCAAGCTTCCTGCCATCCAGGACCTTTATACCAGGCGGTGTCAGAGGAAGGCCCTAAGAATTGTCAAAGACTCCAGCCACCCAAGTCATAGACTGTTCTGCTACCGCACGGCAAGGAGTACCGGAGCGCCAAGTCTAGGTCCAAGAGGCTTCTAAACAGCTTCTACCCCCAAGCCATAAGACTCCTGAATATCTAATCAAATGGCTACCCAGACTATTTGCATTACCCCCCCCCCCACCCCCCATCTTTTACACCGCTGCTACTCTCTGTTATTATCTATGCATAGTCACTTTAATAACTCTACCTACATGTACATATTACCTCAATTACCTCGACTAACCGGTGCCCCCACACATTGACTCTGTACCGGTACCCCCTGTATATAGCCTCCACATTGACTCTGTACCAGTACCCCCTGTATATAGCCTCCACATTGACTCTGTACCGGTACCCCCTGTATATAGTCTCCACATTGACTCTGTACCGGTACCCCCTGTATATAGCCTCCACATTGACTCTGTACCGGTACCCCCTGTATATAGTCTCCACATTGACTCTGTACCGGTACCCCCTGTATATATCCTCCACATTGACTCTGTACCGGTACCCCCTGTATATAGTCTCCACATTGACTCTGTACCGGTACCCCCTGTATATAGCCTCTACATTGACTCTGTACCGTAACACCCTGTATATAGCCTCCACATTGACTCTGTACCGGTACCCCCCTGTATATAGCCTCCACATTGACTCTGTACTGGTACACCCTGTATATAGCCTCCACATTGACTCTGTACCGGTACCCCCTGTATATAGCCTCCACATTGACTCTGTACCGGTACCCCCTGTATATAGTCTCCACATTGACTCTGTACCGGTACCCCCTGTATATATCCTCCACATTGACTCTGTACCGGTACCCCCTGTATATAGTCTCCACATTGACTCTGTACCGGTACCCCCTGTATATAGCCTCTACATTGACTCTGTACCGTAACACCCTGTATATAGCCTCCACATTGACTCTGTACCGGTACCCCCTGTATATAGCCTCCACATTGACTCTGTACCGGTACCCCCTGTATATAGTCTCCACATTGACTCTGTACCGGTACCCCCTGTATATATCCTCCACATTGACTCTGTACCGGTACCCCCTGTATATAGTCTCCACATTGACTCTGTACCGGTACCCCCTGTATATAGCCTCTACATTGACTCTGTACCGTAACACCCTGTATATAGCCTCCACATTGACTCTGTACCGGTACCCCCCTGTATATAGCCTCCACATTGACTCTGTACTGGTACACCCTGTATATAGCCTCCACATTGACTCTGTACCGGTACCCCCTGTATATAGCCTCTACATTGACTCTGTACCGTAACACCCTGTATATAGCCTCCACATTGACTCTGTAGCGGTACCCCCCTGTATATAGCCTCCACATTGACTCTGTACCGGTACACCCTGTATATAGCCTCCACATTGACTCTGTACCGGTACCCCCTGTATATAGCCTCCACATTGACTCTGTACCGGTACCCCCTGTATATAGCCTCCACATTGACTCTGTACCGGTACCCCCTGTATATAGCCTCCACATTGACTCTGTACCGGTACCCCCTGTATATAGCCTCCACATTGACTCTGTACCGGTACCCCCTGTATATAACCTCCACATTGACTCTGTACCGGTACCCCCTGTATATAGCCTCCACATTGACTCTGTACCGGTACCCTGTATATAGCCTCCACATTGACTCTGTACCGGTACCCCCTGTATATAGCCTCCACATTGACTCTGTACCGGTACCCCCCTGTATATAGCCTCCACATTGACTCTGTACCGGTACACCCTGTATATAGCCTCCACATTGACTCTGTACCGGTACCCCCTGTATATAGTCTCCACATTGACTCTGTACCGGTACCCCCTGTATATAGCCTTCACATAGTTTTTTTACTACTGCTCTTTAATTATTTTAACTTTTTATTTGTTATTCTTATTCATATATATATATATATTTTTATTATTTTATTTTACATTTTACATTTTGGTCATTTAGCAGACGCTCTTATCCAGAGCGACTTACAAATTGGTGCATTCACCTATAATATCCAGTGGAACAACCACTTTACAATAGTGCATCTAAATCTTTTAAGGGGGGGTTAGAAGGATTTTAAACTGCATTGTTGGTTAAAGGCTCGTAAGTAAGCATTTCGCTGTAAGGTCTACACCTGTTGTATTCGGCGCATGTGACTAATAACATTTGGTTTGATTTGATTTGACACAGCAGTTCACCTGACACAAGACGGAACCAAACAATCAACACTGTTGATTTTATGTACATTTTACATTTACTGTACTTTTTTGCCACATTTGTTGATAAAGAAATCAGAAAATTCTCTGGATACATTCAGTAATGTGATAAGAATATTCATAGACATTTTGGGGTAGGTGCAACATAAGACAAAAACGATTACAACGGAGAGGTGTAACTGGTGTCTTCAAGTGGCCCTACACCTCACAGACTGTACAGTTCCTAATTCATTTCAATGCACTCGTGACTCCAGCAAAGAGCCATCAACTATAAGGTGTTTATCTGAGTCCTCCAAGCTTTTGCCGTTTAAGGACAGAAGAAAGCACAATTTTAGTTTTATTTTGTTTGTAACACAGCCCTGCATCCCCACAGTCACACGATTACTGTTGTTGTTTACGCAATCCGAGAAACATTCCATTATAATTCTCAATCAGAGTCAGGTGGGCATCATTTGAAAGTTTATTCTATGTCCAATATGACTGAGATATAATAATAATTATTATTATTATTATAATACTGTGTTGGCCTTTCAAAAGGCCCTTTATTTTATCTCCTGTTCTTTCCCTGGTCATGTGATCCTATGCCTGATGTGTGTGTGTCCCTGTCTGTGTTTTCAGAGGGATGACGCCAGCTGAAGCAGAGATGCACTTCCTGGAAAATGTCAAGAAACTTTCTATGTATGGAGTAGATCTCCATCACGCTAAGGTAAACACACACACAGACACCTACACACACACACACACGCACACACACACACCTACACACACACACACTGTTACGAATCCCTTTGGCCCTGCAGTCTAGGGGGGGATGGAAACGAGACCCGTAACATAACTCATGCAAATCATAATAGTGAAAAGGAACAGTGAGAACTAATAACAACAGACAAGTTAAATTTACCGTCAAACACTAAAGGTTTATTCCTTAAACACGATAATGGGGTGTGGGAAAAGGGGCTGAGCTGGACACAAGGAAAGAAACAATAAATCCAAAAATCACCCCTAAACTAGACTAGCCTACTTCAATAACAGCTTGCTAACTAACCAAAAATACAGTGGGTGGTCCGCCCAGTTCTAACTAGTGTATTTAGACACTGTATTCCTACAGGTAATGTAGGCCCATGGGCGACTTGGCTTGGTACCCCCTTTTCCCACCATCAAACAAACAGTCAAACACTATAACAAACTCACAGGTACCGGACAAATGTGACATGTAGGTGCAAAACAAAAGAGAGATCTAGCTTACAAAGAGAGAGGGGGAGAGAGAGAGATTGAAGGAGAGAGAGATTGAAACACAGAGAGATCAAGCTCCAGAAAAAACAACTGACTGGGGTTTTAAAGGGAAAGGGATGTGATTGGGTAATGGAAAAGGAGCAGGTGTCTTCTGATTGGGGAGTGATGACTGCCACCTGTAAGGGGAGAAGGAGAGAAAAGAAATACACACACAGGATACCTGTATCCGTAACACACACACCTACACACACCTACACACACACCTACACACACCTACACACACACACACACACACACACACACACACACACACACCTACACACACACACACACACACCTACACGTCACCTTGCTGACTCAGTAATGATGTCATCACCTTGCTGACTCAGTAATGATGTCATCACCTTGCTGACTCGGTAATGATGTCATCACCTTGCTGACTCGGTAATGATGTCATCACCTTGCTGACTCGGTAATGATGTCATCACCTTGCTGACTCGGTAGTGATGTCATCACCTTGCTGACTCGGTAATGTCAATGCCATGTGCTTACAGTTTTTCTCGATTGTTTACACACATTTTCTGAAAGCATGCCTCATATTCTCAGAACTCTACACACAAATCAAAAAACACACACACAATGGGCAAAACCCCTCAATTCTCCAGCAAAATGAAACTTTACATTCAAAACAATGTTATTTCTTATCAAAATGGTATTTTGTTTTCAAATGACACACACAAACCATCATATGAATAGACATTTATGAAAACCAGTTGAACACTGATGTGCTCAATGTAAAACACTATGATGAATGGAAAACACTTCTTCTCCATTCATCATAATGACTTAGGCCTTTTATTGGTTCAGTGTTGCCATTACTACAGACAGTACGTACATAAGTGTGTTGTAAAATATTTGAGAATATTGTTTTTATACTCAGAACACACAAATACATGGTAACAAATATATTTTATTTTTCCCACAAAAACAATGTACATCCCATTCCCAACCAACACAAAGTTGCACATACAGTGGTCTACATACAAAACAGAAGAATTTAATGTACAGTTACAGTAAGAAAATAAAAAAATGTAATTAAAATAAACTATGCTGCATCCTCTCTTCTGTTGCGGTCTGGCCACAGCACCTCATCCACATCACAAGCAATGTTTTCCCTGGCCAAGCAGCGGGGGAAATATGGCCTAGCATGGCGATTCCAGCCATGAAAAGCATCAGCTGGTATATCTCCACGTGTCTTCCATAGCTTGGAGAAGAGGAATACGCGTTTGTGGATTTCGGTCATACACTTTCCATCTCCAGGCAGAAAAAAAAAATCCTCAATAGGATTGAGGAATGGAGAATATGGAGGGAGATTAAACAACTAAAAAGCGTGGGTGGGCAGTGAACCAGTTACGAACCAGAGCAGCCCTGTGGAAACTTACGTTGTCCCAAATGACAACGTACCTGAGCTGCTCTGGGCCATCTACCTGATCTGGTGGAATGAGTGTGTTGTGTAGGGTGTCCAGGAATGTGATCAGATGGGCGGTGTTGTAGGGGCCAAGGGTAGCATGGTGATGGATGATGCCGTGGTGGGTAATCGCTGCACACATTGTGATGTTCCCTCCACGCTGGCCAGGGACTTGAACAATGGCACGCTGGCCGATGATATTCCTTCCCCTCTTTCGTCTTTTTGTGAGGTTGAATCCAACCTCATCAATGAAGATGAACTGGTGCTCCACTGCAGCCACCTCTAGCTCAAGGACTCTCTGAAACACACATGACAATATCAGAAATAGACATGGAGTGGTCACTATTGTGAAGCACAATCATTATGATTACAATACTGAAATGTGTATAATTTATACAGTGTTGAGAGTATGCATCAATTGTGGGATTGTATAGGACTCACTTGCACATAGTTATATCGCAATTCTTTGACTCTTTCTGAATTGCGTTCAAATGGCACTCTGTAGACCTGCTTCGTCCTGAGATTATTTCTGTGCAAGACACGGTCCAGTGTTGATAAGCTTACCCTATCATTATTTTGAAATATCTCATTGTTTTCTATTATTTTTCTTTGTATTTGCCGTAATATTATGGTGTTATATTCTAGGACCATGTTCATGATTTCAGTTTCCTGTTCAGGAGACAGAACACGTTCCTGACCACCTTGTGTTGGTAATCTTTCAGTTCTGACAAACAAATAGTAAAATACTGTAAATACAAAGTAGGAATACATTTCCCAAATACTTGAAACATACTTTATTTTTACAGTCCTACAGAACAGTCCACAGGCAATACTGTACTACTGTACTCATTGAGTACTGTATTGATATGCAGTACTGCAATTTTCTAGTGAGAGTAGATTTCTTACCTATTCTCATTTCGGAATGTCTGGATGATGGATGCTACAGTGTACCTGCTCAAATTTGGCTGTACTCTTTGCCCAGCCTCCCTCATTGTTAGACCATGGTTGACCACATGATCAACCAAAGTGGCTCGGATCTCATCAGAGATTACGGTCCTTGGCCTTCCTCGTCCTCGTCCTCGTCCTTGTCCTCCTCCTCCTCCTCTTACTCTCACTCCTCTGGCTCTGCCTCTGTTTCCAATGTTGGCATCCATTGCTCCAAAACAGAAGAGCTCACCTGTTGCCCTTTTATGCTAAAGCTCTGATTGCTAATTGTAAAACTGTGTGACGGGTGTTTGCCCATGTGATGAGTCAGTGTGCATATTTGAATGGCAGTGTGTTCATTGTGAAAACAAGAGATTTTCTGCATAAAAATTGTGCCAAATGCAAAGAATTGTGTGTAGTGTTTTGAAAAAAGTGTGTTTTAGAACTGCAATTTGAGTGTAAAGCAGGAATTGTGCTTGTAGTTTAGCAGAATTGGTTCAGGGGGTTGGTGCATGAGTTACATGTTGTGGTCATTGTGTCTCAAGTACCAGTATTTGTGTGTAAACAATTGAGAAAAACTGTAACATACTTAACACCCACAATGGGATGCCAGCTGATTAGGGTCCCCGACTAAAAAAATAAAACATTTGGCGAACGAGAGTTGTTTGTTCTTTCGATCAATCAATTGGTCTACATTTTTAAACATTTATTTTCATATATGGACACATCCTATGTGTTTTGATCAAATCATCTACAGTGCCTTTCGGAAAGTATTCACACCCTTTTGACTTGTTCCACATTTTGTTATGTACAGCCTTAATCTAAAATGGATTCAATAAATTAAAAAAATCTGCACCCATAATGACAAAGTGAAAACAGGTTTTTAGAAATTGTTGCAAATGTATTACAAATATAAAACTGAAATACCTTATTTACATAAGTATTCAGACCCTTTGCTATGAGACTCGAAATCTACAACTTGATTGGAATCCACCTGTGGTAAATTAAATCGATCGGACATGATTTGGAAAGGCACACACCTGTCTATATAAGGTCCCACAGTTGACAGTACATGTCACAGCAAAAACCAAGCCATAAGGTCGAAGGAATTGTCCGTAGAGCTCAGAGACAGGATTGTGTCAAGCCACAGGTCTGGGGAAGGGTACCAAAACATTTCTGCAGCATTGATGATCCCCAAGAACACAGTGGCCTCCATCATTTTTAAATGAAAGAAGTTTACAACCACCAAGACTCTTCCTAGAACTGGCCGTCCGGCCAAACTGAACAATCGGGGAAGAAGGGCCTTGGTCAGGGAGATGACCAAGAACCTGATGGTCACTCTGACAGAGCTCCTCTTGGAGATGGGAGAACCTTCCAGAAGGATAACCATCTCAGCAGCACTCCACCAATCAGCCTTTACGGTAGAGTGGCCAGACGGAAGTCACTCCTCAGTAAAAGGCACATGACAGCCCACTTGGAGTTTGCCAAAAAGGCACCTAAAGGATTTTCAGACCATGAGAAACAAGATTATCTGGTCTGATGAAACCAAGATTGAACTCTTTGGTCTGAATGCCAAGTGTCACATCTGGAGGAAACCTGGCACCATCCCTGCGATGAAGCATGGTGGTGGCAGTATCATGCTGTGGGGATGTTCTTCAGCGGCAGGGACTGGGAGACTAGTCAGGATCGAGGGAAAGATGAACGGAGCAAAGTACAGAGAGATCCTTGATGAAAACCTGCTCCAGAGCGCTCAGGACCTCAAACTGGGACGAAGGTTCACCTTCCAACAGGACAACGACTTTAAGCACACAGCCAAGACAACGCAGGAGTGGCTTCGAGACAAGTCTCTGAATGTCCTTGAGTGGCCCAGCCACAGCCCAGACTTGAACCCGATCAAACATCTCTGGAGAGACCTGAAAATAGCTGTGCAGCAATGCACCCCATACAACCTGATAGAGCTTGAGAGGATCTGCAGAGAAGAATGGGAGAAACTCCCCAAATACAGGTGTACCAATGACATAAACAAATTAACGATTGATTGATACAGCAGGCTATAGAAGTATTGAAATATAGGCCTAAGTGAGTTCCAGTATTAAGACTAAACAGGATGTGCTCTAAGGCCTACAGCTTCATGGTGGTTATATACTAAGTCTACTAATGATAATGACATGGTGGTTCTATACTAAGTATGATATTGACATGGTGGTTCTATACTAAGTCTACTAATGATAATGACATGGTGGTTCTATACTAAGTCTACTAATGATAATGACATGGTGGTTCTATACTCAGTATGATAATGACATGGTGGTTATATACTAAGTATGATAATGATAATGACATGTTGGTTCTATACTAAGTCTACTAATGATAATGACATGGTGGTTCTATACTAAGTCTACTAATGATAATGACATGGTGGTTCTATACTAAGTATGATAATGACATGGTGGTTCTGTACTAAGTATGATAATGACATGGTGGTTCTGTACTAAGTCTACTAATGATAATGACATGGTGGTTATATACTAAGTCTACTAATGATAATGACATGGTGGTTCTATACTAAGTATGATAATGATAATGACATGGTGGTTATATACTAAGTATGATAATGATAATGTCATGTTGGTTCTATACTAAGTCTACTAATGATAATGACATGGTGGTTCTATACTAAGTCTACTAATGATAATGACATGGTGGTTCTATACTAAGTCTACTAATGATAATGACATGGTGGTTCTATACTAAGTCTACTAATGATAATGACATGGTGGTTCTATACTAAGTATGATAATGACATTACATTTACATTTACATCATTTAGCAAACGCTCTTATCCAGAGCGACTTACAAATTGGTGCATTCACCTTATGATATCCAGTGGAACAACCACTTTACAATAGTACATCTATATCTTTTTTTTGGGGGGGGGGGGTTAGAAGGATTACTTTATCCTATCCCAGGTATTCCTTAAAGAGGTGGGGTTTCAGGTGTCTCCGGAAGGTGGTGATTGACTCCGCTGTCCTGGCGTCGTGAGGGAGCTTGTTCCACCATTGGGGTGCCAGAGCAGCGAACAGTTTTGACTGGGCTGAGCGGGAACTGTGCTTCCTCAGAGGTAGGAAGGCGAGCAGGCCAGAGGTGGATGAACGCAGTGCCCTTGTTTGGGTGTAGGGCCTGATCAGAGCCTAAAGGTACGGAGGTGCCGTTCCCCTCACAGCTCCGTAGGCAAGCACCATGGTCTTGTAGCGGATGCGAGCTTCAACTGGAAGCCAGTGGAAAGAGCGGAGGAGCGGGGTGACGTGAGAGAACTTGGGAAGTTTGAACACCAGACGGGCTGCGGCGTTCTGGATGAGTTGTAGGGGTTTAATGGCACAGGCAGGGAGCCCAGCCAACAGCGAGTTGCAGTAATCCAGACTGGAGATGACAAGTGCCTGGATTAGGACCTGCGCCGCTTCCTGTGTGAGGCAGGGTCGTACTCTGCGAATGTTGTAGAGCATGAACCTACAGGATCGGGTCACCGCCTTGATGTTAGTGGAGAACGACAGGGTGTTGTCCAGGGTCACGCCAAGGTTCTTAGCACTCTGGGAGGAGGACACAATGGAGTTGTCAACCGTGATGGCGAGATCATGGAACGGGCAGTCCTTCCCCGGGAGGAAGAGCAGCTCCGTCTTGCCGAGGTTCAGCTTGAGGTGGTGATCCGTCATCCACACTGATATGTCTGCCAGACATGCAGAGATGCGATTCGCCACCTGGTTATCAGAAGGGGGAAAGGAGAAGATTAATTGTGTGTCGTCTGCATAGCAATGATAGGAGAGACCATATGAGGATATGACAGAGCCAAGTGACTTGGTGTATAGCGAGAATAGGAGAGGGCCTAGAACAGAGCCCTGGGGGACACCAGTGGTGAGAGCACGTGGTGCGGAGACAGATTCTCGCCACGCCACCTGGTAGGAGCGACCTGTCAGGTAGGACGCAATCCAAGCGTGGGCCGCGCCGGAGATGCCCAACTCGGAGAGGGTGGAGAGGAGGATCTGATGGTTCACAGTATCAAAGGCAGCCGATAGGGCTAGAAGGATGAGAGCAGAGGAGAGAGAGTTAGCTTTAGCAATGCGGTGCGCCTCCGTGACACAGAGAAGAGCAGTCTCAGTTGAATGACCAGTCTTGAAACCTGACTGATTTGGATCAAGAAGGTCATTCTGAGAGAGATAGCAGGAGAGCTGGCCAAGGACGGCACGTTCAAGAGTTTTGGAGAGAAAAGAAAGAAGGGACACTGGTCTGTAGTTGTTGACATCGGAAGGATCGAGTGTAGGTTTTTTCAGAAGGGGTGCAACTCTCGCTCTCTTGAAGACGGAAGGGATGTAGCCAGCGGTCAAGGATGAGTTGATGAGCGAGGTGAGGTAAGGGAGAAGGTCTCCGGAAATGGTCTGGAGAAGAGAGGAGGGGATAGGGTCAAGCGGGCAGGTTGTTGGGCGGCCGGCCGTCACAAGACGCGAGATTTCATCTGGAGTGAGAGGGGAGAAAGAGGTCAAAGCACAGGGTAGGGCAGTGTGAGCAGGACCAGTGGTGTCGTTTGACTTAGCAAACGAGGATCGGATGTCGTTTCAAAATGGTTGACGAAGTCATCCGCAGAGAGGGAGGAGGGGGGGGGGGGGGGGGAGGAGGATTCAGGAGGGAGGAGAAGGTGGAAAAGAGCTTCCTAGGGTTAGAGGCAGATGCTTGGAATTTAGAGTGGTAGAAAGTGACTTTAGCAGCAGAGACAGAAGAGGAAAATGTAGAGAGGAGGGAGTGAAAGGATGCCAGGTCCACAAGGAGGCGAGTTTTCCTCCATTTCCGCTCGGCTGCCCGGAGCCCTGTTCTGTGAGCTCGCAATGAGTCGTCGAGCCACGGAGCAGGGGGGGAGGACCGAGCCGGCCTGGAGGATAGGGGACATAGAGAGTCAAAGGATGCAGAAAGGGAGGAGAGGAGGGTTGAGGAGGCAGAATCAGGAGATAGGTTGGAGAAGGTTTGAGCAGGGGGAAGAGATGATAGGATGGAAGAGGAGAGAGTAGCGGGGGAGAGAGAGCGAAGGTTGGGATGGCGCAATACCATCCGAGTAGGGGCAGAGTGAGAAGTGTTGGATGAGAGCGAGAGGGAAAAGGATACAAGGTAGTGGTCGGAGACTTGGAGGGGAGTTGCAATGAGATTAGTGGAAGAACAGCATCTAGTAAAGATGAGGTCAAGCGTATTGCCTGCCTTGTGAGTAGGGGGGGGAAGGTGAGAGGGTGAGGTCAAAAGAGGAGAGGAGTGGAAAGAAGGAGGCAGAGAGGAATGAGTCAAAGGTAGACGTGGGGAGGTTAAAGTCACCCAGAACTGTGAGAGGTGAGCCATCCTCAGGAAAGTAGCTTATCAAGGCGTCAAGCTCATTGATGAACTCTCCAAGGGAACCTGGAGGGCGATAAATGATAAGGATGTTAAGCTTGAAAGGGCTGGTAACTGTGACAGCATGGAATTCAAAGGAGGCGATAGACAGATGGGTCAGGGGAGAAAGAGAGAATGTCCACTTGGGAGAGATGAGGATCCCAGTGCCACCACCCGCTGACCAGAAGCTCTCGGGGTGTGCGAGAACACGTGGGCAGACGAGGAGAGAGCAGTAGGAGTAGAAGTGTTATCTGTGGTAATCCATGTTTCCGTCAGCGCCAGGAAGTCGAGGGACTGGAGGGTAGAATAGGCTGAGATGAACTCTGCCTTGTTGGCTGCAGACCGGCAGTTCCAGAGGCTGCCGGAGACCTGGAACTCCACGTGGGTCGTGCGCGCAGGGACCACCAGGTTAGAGTGGCAGCGGCCATGCGGTGTGAAGCGTTTGTATGGCCTGTGCAGAGGGGAGAGAACAGGGATAGACAGACACATAGTTGACAGGCTACAGAAGAGGCTACGCTAATGCAAAGGAGATTGGAATGACAAGTGGACTACACGTCTCGAATGTTCAGAAAGTTAAGCTTACGTTGCAAAAATCTTATTGACTAAAATGATTAAAATGATACAGTACTGCTGGCTGGTGAAGTAGGCTAGCTAGCAGTGGCTGCGTTGTTGACTTTGTTTGAAAGTGTAGCTGGCTAGGTAACCTCGATAGTTTCAGTACTACACCTTATCATGATGCAAAGGCAACTATGTAGCTAGCTAACATAACACTAATCAAGACGTTCCTTTGTAATGTATTTAGTTTCTACAATGCTGCTCGTCGGTAATAGTTGGCTAGGTTTGGAAATGGCGTCGCGGGGGACGAAAATAGCTGGCCAGCTAACCTCGATAATTACTCTAAACTACACAATTATCAAACTATGACAAACTATGACAAAGACAACTTATTGACTAAAATGATACAGTACTGCTGGCTGGTAAAGTAGGCTAGCTAGTAGTGGCTGCGTTGTTGACTTTGTTTGAAAGTGTAGCTGGCTAGGTAACCTTGATAGTTTCAGTGTTACACCTTATCATGATACAAAGGCAACTATGTAGCTAGCTAACACTAGCTAACCTGGCTAGCTAACCTGGATAATTACTCTAAACTACACAATTATCTTAGATACAAAGACAGCAAAGACAACTATGTAGCTAGCTAACACTACACCAATCAAATCGTTCCGTTGTAATGTATTAGTTTCTACAGTGCTGCTAGTCGGTAGAAGTTGGCTAGCTAGCAGTGTTGACTAAGTAGGAGAACGGTGGCGCGGCGCGGCGGACGAAAATAGCTGGCTAGCTAACCTCGATAATTACTCTAAACTACACAATTATCTTAGATACAAAGAGAGCAAAGACAACTATGTAGCTAGCTAACACTACACTAATCAAATCGTTCCGTTGTAATGTATTAGTTTCTACAGTGCTGCTAGTCGGTAGAAGTTGGCTAGCTAGCTAGCAGTTGTTGACTAAGTAGGAGAACGGTGGCGCAGCGCGGCGGGCGAAAATAGCTGGCTAGCTAACTTCGAAAATTACTCTAAACTACACAATTATCTTTGATACAAAGACAGCTAAGTAGCTAGCTAAAAAATTGCTCAGATCAAACAAATCAAACTGTTGTAATGTAATGAGATGTAATATTACCTGCGGAGCGGAGTGCAGCACGACTACTTAGCTGAGGTAGTCATTGAAAAATCACGTTAACCTGTCTAGGGTCGGCGGGAAGAAATCGTCCCACCTACGTAACAGCCAGTGGAATCCTGTGGCGCGTTATTCAAATACCTTAGAAATGCTATTACTTCAATTTCTCAAACATATGACTATTTTACACCATTTTAAAGACAAGACTCTCGTTAATCTAACCACACTGTCCGATTTCAAAAAGGCTTTACAACGAAAGCAAAACATTAGATTATGTCAGCAGAGTACCCAGCCAGAAATAATCAGACACCCATTTTTCAAGCTAGCATATAATGTCACAAAAACCCAAACCACAGCTAAATGCAGCACTAACCTTTGATGATCTTCATCAGATGACACACCTAGGACATTATGTTATACAATGCATGCATGTTTTGTTCAATCAAGTTCATATTTATATCAAAAACCAGCTTTTACATTAGCATGTGACGTTCAGAACTAGCATACCCCCCGCAAACTTCCGGCGAATTTACAAAAAATTTGCTAAATTACTCACGATAAACGTTCACAAAAGCATAACAATTATTTTAAGAATTATAGATACAGAACTCCTCTATGCACTCGATATGTCCGATTTTAAAATAGCTTTTCGGTGAAAGCACATTTTGCAATATTCTGAGTAGATAGCCCGGCATCACAGGGCTAGCTATTTAGACACCCAGCAAGTTTAGCACTCACCAAAGTCAGATTTACTATAAGAAACATGTTAATACCTTTGGTGTTCTTCGTCAGAATGCACTCCCAGGACTTCTACTTCAATAACAAATGTTGGTTTGGTCCCAAATAATCCGTAGTTATATCCAAATATCCTCTGTTTTGTTCGTGCGTTCAAGACACTATCCGAATGGTAAAGAAGGGTGACGAGCACGACGCATTTCGTGACCAAAAATTTCTAAATATTCCATTACCGTACTTCGAAGCATGTCAACCGCTGTTTAAAATAAATTTTTATGGCATTTTTCTCGTAAAACAGCGATAATATTCCGACCGGGAATCTGCGTTTAGGTAAAAAGACGAAAGAAAATAAAGCATGGGGTCGACTCGTGCACGCGCCTAAGCCCATTGTCCTCTGATCGGCCACTTGCCAAAAACGCTAATGTGTTTCAGCCTGGGGCTGGAATTACATCATTCAGCTTTTTCCCGCCTTCTGAGAGCCTATGGGAGCCATAGGAAGTGTCACGTAACAGCAGAGATCCCCTGTTTTGGATAGAGATAATCAAGGAGGGCAAGAAATGGTCAGACAGGCCACTTCCTGTAAGGAATCTTCTCAGGTTTTTGCCTGCCATATGAATTCTGTTATACTCACAGACACCATTCAAACAGTTTTAGAAACTTTAGGGTGTTTGCTATCCAAAGCCAATAATTATATGCATATTCTAGTTACTGGGCAGGAGTAGTAACCAGATTAAATCGGGTACGTTTTTTATCCGGCCGTGCAAATACTGCCCCCTATCCCCAACAGGTTAAACACTATTATTGCACACTATTATTGCACACACAAGTGAATCCATGCAACTTGTTATGTGACTTGAGCAAATTTTTACTCATCATCGTATTTAGGCTTGCCATAACAAAGGGTTTGAATATCTATTTTCTTCAAGACATTTCAGCTTTTCATTTGTAATTAATTTGTAAACCTTTCTAAAAACATAAATCCACGTTGTCATTATGGGGTATTGTGATGTCATTATGGGGTATTGTGATGTCATTATGGGGTGTTGTGATGTCATTATGGGGTATTGTGATGTCATTATGGGGTGTTGTGATGTCATTATGGGGTATTGTGATGTCATTATGGGGTATTGTGATGTCATTATGGGGTATTGTGTGTGTAGGACAGTGACCACAAAAATCTAAATTTAATCCATTTGAAGTTCAGGCTTTAACAACAAGAAAATGTAGGATCAGTCAAAGGCGTGTGAATACTTCCTGAATGCACTGTAATGTGTTATATAATATACATCTATAATCTATAGGACTCTGAAGGCATAGAGATCATGCTAGGAGTGTTCTCCAGTGGTCTCCTCATCTATAGAGACCGACTGAGAATTAACCGCTTCGCCTGGCCCACCGTCCTGAAGATCTCCTACAAGAGAAACAACTTCTACATCAAGATACATCCTGGAGAGGTAAACACACAAACAACAACAACAACAACAACAACAGATCTGTCAGGGTTAGGAGTTTGCCTGACCATGTGAACCGACCAGGTAAAACTCTGGGACCAGTTTTACCACGGCCTAGTCGTTTTCTTGGTTATGTTAGGTGGTCAGGTAAAACTCTGGGACCAGTTTTACCACGGCCTAGTCGTTTTCTTGGTTATGTTAGGTGGTCAGGTAAAACTCTGGGACCAGTTTTACCACGGCCCGGGGTGGTTTTCTTGGTTATGTTAGGTGGTCAGGTAAAACTCTGGGACCAGTTTTACCACGGCCTAGTCGTTTTCTTGGTTATGTTAGGTGGTCAGGTAAAACTCTTGGACCTATTCATGAAGCTGCTTTCTGTTTGTCTTAAGATTGGAATCACTTCTGATATGGTTACCACCTCTCTCTCTTTCTCTCTCTCTCTCTCTCTCTCTCTCTCTCTCTCTCTCTCTCTCTCTCTCTCTCTCTCTCTCTCAATTCAATTCAATTCAAGGGGCTTTATTGGCATGGGAAACATGCTAACATTGCCAATGCAAGTGAAAAAGATAGTAAACAAAAATGTGAAATAAACAATCAGAAATGAACAGTAAACATTACACTCCACAGTTCCAAAGGAATAGAGGCATTTAAAATGTTGTATTATGGCTCTCCTCCCACCCTCTCTCTCTCACTCTCTCCTCTCTCTCTCTCCTCTCTCTCTGTCTCTCTCCTCTCTCTCTCTCTCTCCATCTCTCCTCTCTCTCTCTCTCCTCCCACCCACCCTCTCCTCTCTCTCTCCTCTCTATCTCTCCTCTCTCTCCTCTCTCTCTCTCCTCTCTATCTCTCTCCTCTCTCTCTCCTCTCTCTCCTCTCTATCTCTCCTTACTCTCCTTCTATCTCTCCTCTCTCTCCTCTCTATCTCTCTCTCTCTCTCCTCCCACCCACCCACCCTCTCTCTCTCTCCTCTCTCTCTCCTCTCTCTCTCCTCTCTCTCTGTCTCTCTCTCTCTATCTCTCTCTCTCTCTCTCCATCTCTCCTCTCTCTCTCTCTCTCTCCTCCCACCCACCCTCTCCTCTCTCTCTCCTCTCTCTCTCCTCTCTCTCCTCTCTATCTCTCTCCTCTCTCTCTCCTCTCTCTCTCTCCTCTCTATCTCTCTCCCCTCTCTCTCCTCTCTCTCCTCTCTATCTCTCCTTACTCTCCTTCTATCTCTCCTTTCTCTCCTCTCTATCTCTCTCTCTCTCTCTCTCTCTCCTCCCACCCACCCACCCTCTCTCTCTCTCTCTCCTCTCTCTCCCTCCTCTCTCTCTCTCTCCTCTCTATCTCTCCTCTCTCTCTCTCTCCTTTCTCTCTCTCCTTCTATCTCTCTCTCTCCTCTCTCTCTCTCCTCTCTATCTCTTCTCTCTCTCTCTCTCCTTTTTCTCTCTCCTTCTA
This sequence comes from Salmo salar, assembly GCF_965601325.2. Taxonomy (NCBI): domain Eukaryota; kingdom Metazoa; phylum Chordata; class Actinopteri; order Salmoniformes; family Salmonidae; genus Salmo; species Salmo salar. The sequence goes on from NC_138304.1 coordinate 51,822,404, forward strand.
TCTATCTCTCTCTCCTCTCTCTCCTCTCTATCTCTCCTTACTCTCTCTCCTTCTATCTCTATCTCTCCTCTCTCGCTCTCTCTCTCCCCTCTTGCAGTTTGAGCAGTTTGAGAGCATGATTGGCTTCAAGCTCCCTAACCACCGTGCAGCCAAGAGACTGTGGAAGACATGTGTTGAGCAACATACATTCTTCAGGTAAGAGGTACGCTCAAGTGTTGTAGCCTGTCCATTAGATAGAAAACACAGCAGAAGCATTAAACGCACAAATCGTTATGCGTCATAAACATCAACATATGTTCTCAATGCCTTACTGTACTCTCCTCTCTTCTTCTCTCCTCTGTCAGACTGGTGTCCCCAGAGGCCCCCCCTAAGAAGTTCCTAGGTCTTGGTTCTAAGTTCCGTTACAGCGGTAGAACCCAGGCTCAGACCCGGAGAGTCTCCTCTCAGATCATCAGGGCCGCGCCCTTCTTCGAACGTTCCTCCTCCAAACGCTACCCCATGTCACGTAGTCTCGACGGAGGTATGGACTCATCCATTGTGTTGTTACCCTCCTAAATCACTCCCTACCCCTTCCCAATGAGGTAGGGACTCATCCATTGTGTTGTTACCCTCCTAAATCACTCCCTACCCCTTCCCAACGGAGGTAGGAACTATAAGAGTCTGTAAGCAGTGTAGTGATGGATCTTCCTCTTTACAGACCTGTAAACATCAGTGTCAGGTCCTAGAGGAAGGGGTTAGGGCTACTGAGGACCGGGCTTTTTCATTAACACCCAAAACACTTCAATCTTCAAATCACACATCTTGAATGTAAATGTCACTGTCTTTCCTCCCAGTGCCCAACACAGAGAACCACCACACCCTGATGATGAGGGAAGCTACACCAGCCAAAGCTGTCGCCACGGGAGACCTGATCACCACCACGGGAGACCTGATCACCACCACGGGAGACCTGATCACCACCACGGGAGACCTGATCACCACCACGGGAGACCTGATCACCACCACGGGAGACCTGTTCACCACCACGGGAGACCTGATCACCACGGTAACCCCAGAGAAGAAGGCAGAGGAGGAGAAGGCTGAGGAAGAGGCGGAGCAGACCAACGCCGACGAGACGTCGGATCACAACGTCATCTCAACCCCGCTCAGACTTGACAACAAGGTAGATTATCTTCCTCTTCCTCATATTAGCCAATAAGGTTAGCCGTAGACGTTTGGTTAGTATTAAAGAGTGCCAGTACCAATATGATTGGTCCAGGGTTAAGCAGTTTGGGTCACACTCAACTCTGAGTTGGATGAATCTTAAACTCAAAAGGCTGGTGGAAAAATATGTCCTCTGAATTGTAGCGGTGCCTTTGCTCTAAGGAAAGGCAACGGTAGCCTTCCTAGTAACAGCTCTACTGAAGCCTGTCTGACCTGTAGAGAACTCTAGAAAGAGTGAATCCTAAACGGCTATCTGTGGACATTGGATTTTCTTATTACTATCGGTACTGTCAAAGGACGTCACAACAGCGTTATTACTGTCGGTACTGTCAAAGGACGTCACAACAGCGTTATTACTGTCGGTACTGTCAAAGGACGTCACAACAACGTTATTACTGTCGGTACTGTCAAAGGACGTTACAACAGCGTTATTACTGTCGGTACTGTCAAAGGACGTCACACTGTCGGTACTGTCAAAGGACGTCACAACAGCGTTATTACTGTCGGTACTGTCAAAGGACGTCACAACAGCGTTATTACTGTCGGTACTGTCAAAGGACGTTACAACAGCGTTATTACTGTCGGTACTGTCAAAGGACGTCACAACAGCGTTATTACTGTCGGTACTGTCAAAGGACGTCACAACAGCGTTATTACTGTCGGTACTGTCAAAGGACGTCACAACAGCGTTATTACTGTCGGTACTGTCAAAGGACGTCACAACAGCGTTATTACTGTCGGTACTGTCAAAGGACGTTACAACAGCGTTATTACTGTCGGTACTGTCAAAGGACGTCACAACAGCGTTATTACTGTCGGTACTGTCAACGGACGTTACAAAGGTACAAAGTAAGATGAGAATCTTTACAACTCACCCCAAGATGAACCTCGTGTCTTCGGTCTTCTTATAGTAAATGGGTAAGTTGGGTTAGGAGGGTTATCTTGTTTCTTTCTCTACAATGCTTCCAGCGTATTTACTCTCTGCTCAGCTCTATACCATAACTGACTTTTCTTGTCTTGTTGCTTAACTAATTAGCTTTTCTTTTCTCCTCCCCCCCATTTGGATCGTCCATCATTCCACTCCTCCCTCTCCTCATGTGAATTGGCTCTCCATCCCACTGTCCACCCCCTCCCCTGCTGCCTCCCTCTATCAGTGCTCCCCATGTCTGTACCCCTCCGCTCTGACCCCCTCCCTCCCCTCCTCCCGCGTGACCTCCACTAAGGGCCTCTCGGCAGCGCAGGGAGAACGCGTCCCGTATAACGCTGTGCGTCCGTCAGCCCGGCTAAATCCTCTGCGGGTTCCCGTCGGCGCCAGGCCAAAGCGGACCGCACCGCCGCCCTCCTAGAGGAGCAGGTGTTACTCCTGTAGGCCCGGAAACAGCGTCTAGAACAGCTGAAGGCCCATGGGAGGCGGGGCGGCACTCTGTTCGCCTTCTCCCTGCACCTCCCCGACCTCTCCTCTTTTCTGGATGAGGATGGCTACCTCACCTTGCTCCCTGAGAGCGCGCAGCATTTCCGGCCCTGCAAGTCGCCTTCTTTCATCCCCTGCTTCTTCTACATCATCTTCTTCTTTCTCTTGTCCACGTCGTTCTCGGTGCCTAACGCCCTCACGCTGTCCTTCCCGCTGGCGCTGTGTCTGTGCTACCTGGAGCCCAAGGCGGCTTCTCTCACCGCCTCCATCGATCAGGGCCTGCATCCCCATGACAGTTGTTCAGAGGAAGAGGAAGCGGTGTGGTCTACTTATAGTAGACCTTAAAATCAAATCACATTTTAGTTGTCACATGCGCTGATTAGACCTTACCGTGAAATGCTTGAAATAACACTACTACATCAGTAACTCTACTATAGTAGGGCCTTAAACCACTACTACATCAGTAACTCTACTATAGTAGGGCCTTAAACCACTACTACATCAGTAACTCTACTATAGTAGGGCCTTAAACCACTACTACATCAGTAACTCTACTATAGTAGGCCTTAAACCACTACTACATCAGTAACTCTACTATAGTAGGGCCTTAAACCACTACTACATCAGTAACTCTACTATAGTAGGGCCTTAAACCACTACAACATCAGTAACTCTACTATAGTAGGGCCTTAAACCACTACTACATCAGTAACTCTACTATAGTAGGCCTTAAACCACTACTACATCAGTAACTCTACTATAGTAGGACCTTAAACCACTACTACATCAGTAACTGCTATAGTAGGACCTTAAACCACTACTACATCAGTAACTCTACTATAGTAGGACCTTAAACCACTACAACATCAGTAACTCTCCTATAGTAGGGCCTTAAACCACTACTACATCAGTAACTCTACTATAGTAGGGCCTTAAACCACTATTACATCAGTAACTGCTATAGTAGGACCTTAAACCACTACTACATCAGTAACTCTACTATAGTAGGGCCTTAAACCACTACTACATCAGTAACTCTACTATAGTAGGACCTTAAACCACTACTACATCAGTAACTCTACTATAGTAGGGCCTTAAACCACTACAACATCACTGTTCAACGTTAGCGGTTTACATTTCCTCGGAGTCCGTTCAACGTTAACGGTTTACATTTCCTCGGCGTCCGTTCAACATTAACAGTTTACATTTTCTCGGCGTCCGTTCAACATTAACGGTTTCTACTTCCTGTCTGTTTAACGTTAACGGTTTCTACTTCCTGTCTGTTTAACGTTAACGGTTTCTACTTCCTCTGTCTGTTTAACGTTAACGGTTTCTACTTCCGGTCTGTTTAACGTTAACGGTTTCTACTTCCTCTGTCTGTTTAACGTTAACGGTTTCTACTTCCTGTCGGTTTAACGTTAACGGTTTCTACTTCCTCTGTCTGTTTAATGTTAACGGTTTCTAATTCCTCTGTCTGTTTACAAATTATTCTTGCTTCTCTCTTCTTTTTTTTGCCAAGCTTAATCTTTGTAGCTTTTTGTAATGCTTATATAGCGACCTCTATGTATTTCCCAATGCATCCAACCATTATCTCCGTTCATGATTGTGATTGTTCAGGAGAAATATCCTCACTGTTCAGGAGAAATATCCTCACTGTTCAGGAGAAATATCCTCACTGTTCAGGAGAAATATTCAACGTTAACTTTTCCAAAGTTTGAACTGGGTTTCTCTCTCTCATTTCCCTGCTTGCTGATCGGGAACGGTTCCGCTGTCTGTTTTAAATAACAGACAGACAGCGAGCAAACTGACTTTGACCTGGATGGAGAAACCACGGCTTCTGAGGTTAGTAGGGAGAAGATCCCAGTCTGGAGTCTAGAAGCATCAGTCAATGAGGGTCAGGGTGAGGTTGTGATGAACAAATACTGAAGCTGCTTATTTCTTGTATTTACGCTGCACATTTATTTTAGATTCTCTGGGGATGCAAGCTTTTCAGTACAGTGGATTAGTCTACTTTCTGCAAAGCAGCAGATATATATTGGGTTTAAGTCTGCATTGTTATTAACATATTTATGTGAAGGACTTTCACTCGGAATTGTATCTCAGGTTTCCTGATTCTGTACCTGGCCCTGTCTCTTTCCCTCCTTCCCTCTGTTGTGTCCTCCTTCCCTCTGTTGTGTCCTCCTTTCCTCCCTTCACTGTGTCCTCACCTCCCTCCCTCCCTCCCTCCCTCCCTCCCTCCCTCCCTCCCTCCCTCCCTCCCTCCCTCCCTCCCTCCCTCCCTCCCTCCCTCCCTCCCTCCCTCCCTCTACTGTGTCCTTAATCCCCTCCCTCCCTCTCTCTACTGTGTCCTCACCTCCCTCCCTCCCTCCCTCTCGCTACTGTGTCCTCACCTTCCTCCCTCCCTCTCTCTACTGTGTCCTCAACCCCCTCCCTCCCTCTCTCTACTGTGTCCTCACCTCCCTCCCTCCCTCCCTCCCTCCCTCCCTCCCTCCCTCCCTCCCTCCCTCCCTCCCTCCCTCCCTCCCTCCCTCCCTCCCTCCCTCCCTCCCTCCCTCCCTCCCTCTCTCTACTGTGTCCTCACCTCCCTCCCTCTCTCAACTGTGTCCTAACCTCCCACCCTCCCTCTACTGTGTCCTCACCTCCCTCCCTACCTACCTCTCGCTACTATGTCCTCACCTCCCTCCCTCCCTCTCTCCCTCCCTCCCTCTCTCTACTGTGTCCTCAACCCCCTCCCTCCCACTCTCTACTGTGTCCACACCTCCCTCCCTCTCTCAACTGTGTCCACACCTCCCTTCCTCCCTCCCTCTCGCTTATGTGTCCTCAACACCCTCCCTCCCTCTCTCTACTGTGTCCTCACCTCCCTTCCTCCCTCCCTCTCTCAACTGTGTCCTCACCTCCCTCCCTCCCTCCATCCCTCCCTCCCTCCCTCCCTCCCTCCCTCCCTCCCTCCCTCCCTCCCTCCCTCCCTCCCTCCCTCCCTCCCTCCCTCCCTCCCTCCCTCCCTCCCTCCCTCCCCTCCCTCCCTCCCTCCCTCTACTGTGTCCTCACCTCCCTCCCTCTCTCTCAACTGTGTCCTCACCTCCCTCCCTCCCTCTCTCTTCTGTGTCCTCAACTCCCTCCCTCCCTCTCTCAACTTTGTCCTCACCTCCCTTCCTCCCTCCCTCTCTCTACTGTGTCCTCACCTCCCTCCCTCCCTCTCGCTACTATGTCCTCACCTCCCTTCCTCCCTCCCTCTCTCTACTGTGTCCACACCTCCCTCCCTCTCGCTTCTGTGTCCTCACCTCCCTTCCTCCCTCCCTCTCGCTACTATGTCCTCACCTACTTCCCTCCCTCTCTCAACTGTGTCCTCACCTCCCTTCCTCCCTCCCTCTCTCTACTGTGTCCTCACCTACTTCCCTCCCTCTCTCAACTGTGTCCTCACCTCCCTTTCTCCCTCCCTCTCGCTTCTATGTCCTCACCTCCCTCCCTCCCTCTCTCTACTGTGTCCTCACCTCCCTTCCTCCCTCCCTCTCTCTACTGTGTCCTCACCTACTTCCCTCCCTCCCTCTCTCTACTGTGTCCTCACCTCCCTTCCTCCCTCCCTCTCTCTACTGTGTCCTCACCTCCCTCCCTCCCTCTCTCCCTCCCTCCCTCTCTCTACTGTGTCCTCACCTCCCTCCCTCCCTCCCTCTCTCCCTCCCTCCCTCTCTCTACTGTGTCCTCAACCCCCTCCCTCCCACTCTCTACTGTGTCCACACCTCCCTCCCTCTCTCAACTGTGTCCTCACCTCCCTTCCTCCCTCCCTCTCGCTTCTGTGTCCTCAACTCCCTCCCTCCCTCTCTCTACTGTGTCCTCACCTCCCTTCCTCCCTCCCTCTCGCTACTATGTCCTCACCTACTTCCCTCCCTCTCTCAACTGTGTCCTCACCTCCCTTCCTCCCTCCCTCTCTCTACTGTGTCCTCACCTACCTCCCTCCCTCTCTCAACTGTGTCCTCACCTCCCTTTCTCCCTCCCTCTCGCTTCTGTGTCCTCACCTCCCTCCCTCCCTCTCTCTACTGTGTCCTCACCTCCCTTCCTCCCTCCCTCTCGCTACTATGTCCTCACCTCCCTCCCTCCCTCTCTCTACTGTGTCCTCACCTCCCTTCCTCCCTCCCTCTCTCTACTGTGTCCTCACCTACTTCCCTCCCTCTCTCAACTGTGTCCTCACCTACTTCCCTCCCTCTCAACTGTGTCCTCACCTCCCTCCCCCCTCTCAACTGTGTCCTCATTTCCCTCCCTCCCTCTCTCTACTGTGTCCTCCCTCCCTCCCTCCCTCCCTCCCTCCCTCCCTCCCTCCCTCCCTCCCTCCCTCCCTCCCTCCCTCCCTCCCTCCCTCCCTCCCTCCCTCCCTCCCTCCCTCTACTGTGTCCTCCCTCCCTCCCTCTACTGTGTCCTCCCTCCCTCCCTCTACTGTGTCCTCCCTCCCTCTGTCGTTCTTTCTTTCTGCTGTCAGTCGGAGGCAGAGGATGATTACTCTGAGAAGAAGACACAGGTACTCTGTGTTTTACCGTCATGACCACCAGCTCAGTACCACTGAGTGATGGCGACATCTCTCTCTATATCCGTGCTCTCTGCTTCATATAATAAACTATGAGCTCCTTCGTCTTGTCCTGTTTAATCTAGCATGGCCTGCTGCTGCCACATACGTACTGTCACAACTGCTTAGAGTTTCAGTTAAACAACCGTTCAGTTTGATATACATACATCTAGATGTTTGTGCTTGGCCACATCAAATCAAAATGTTATTAGTCACATTTGCGCCAAATACAACAGGTGTAGGTAGACCTTACAGTGAAATGCTGAATACAACAGGTGTAGGGAGACCTTACAGTGAAATGCTGAATACAACAGGTGTAGTAGACCTCACAGTGAAATGCTTATTTACGAGCCCTTAACCAACAATGCAGTAAAAATGATGTTATCACATTTTAATTTTCTGTTGAGGAATCAGATTGCTTGTTTTATTTAGCCTTGCTGACTGATATGTTGTGGTAACTAGGATGAGGTGATTCTGGGAGTTATTTTATCCACAGCCTTAAGAGGACATAACTCCCTACCTCCCGTAACTCTCTATCTACTATGTATAGGCCTGTTATAAAGCACTAGACACAAAATAATGTTGCTCATGGATCCCTCTCCCCTGTTGTTTTCCCACAGTATAGTTTCATTAGGCGATTTAAAGGAGAGAACGTATTTTTTTTATTTTATCAAGCGTAGTAATCTCATGTTAAAGGTTGGTGACAAACAGAACACATGATGCATTTAGCGTGACGTTCTGCTGCCATGAAAAATAAAAAATAAAAATAAAATAATGTTCAATACATGAACTACTAGTTAGACTAGGTATGTCTTCACCACATCTTAGACAATCAAAGCTTCAATAGAAAACACAAAACACCAAATCAAAGCTAGCCTCTCGACCCTTTGTACAGCCCGCCCAGTCAGTAATCACCTACACTACTCCCTGCCTGTTTGTGTTCCTGCTTTGGTTATTGGTCGACCAGCACCTCACGTCCTTGTATCCTGCTCTCTGGTTTTGTGGTTCAGGACACAGAAGAGTTGGAGGAGAAGGTGAAACACCAGAGAGACGTCAACGAAATGAAGCATTACTTCTTAGACACACCAGGTGGCGCTGACACCCCAGGACTGAAGAGACTGTCCTCGTCATCTCTGGCACGCTCCCACAGCGGGGGAGGAGTGGAGGAGGCACCTATGATTGAACCACTACACACCCGACAGGACTCCTCAGTAAGATCCAGGTTCGAGGGGGGAGTATTAGAATACATACTAGCTAACCGCGTGGGTACACTGGCTGGTCGGGACCGAGTCTGGTCTTAGGTAGGAGAAGAGACTTTTCTTATCCCACGGCATTACAGAAGAGCACCCGTGACAGAGACACTACACACACCCCCAGCAGACGTAAGAGAGAGTGGCTTAGATACTTATTTATTTCCCTCGTTAAAATGCAAATAATTTTATAACATTTTTGACATGCGTTTTTCTGGATTTTTTTGTTGTTGTTGTTTTTCTGTCTCTCACTGTTCAAATAAACCTACCATTACAATTATAGACTGATCATTTCTTTGTCAGTGGGCAAACGTACAAAATCAGCAGAGGATCAAATACATTTTTCCCCTCACTGTAACTGCATGGGTAGTGGTGCACTGCGTGGATATACAGCCCTCTCTCACAGAGAATCAGAGGAAGCCGTAAGATGAACATAAGCTGTAGGGGGGGACTAGATAACTGCATGGGTACCCTGGCTGTAACAGGAGTATGGTCTTAGGTAGGAGGACTGTTTTAACTCCCACCAAGGAGTGAACCACTGAACACCAAGGACATAAAAGCCAGGCTGGACTACTAGCTAACTGCATGGAGGGTCCTGGGTTCCTGAGTTTCCCCTGCATGAGCAGGAATGGACACATGGGGGGGCCTCCCGAGTGGCACAGCGGTCTAAGGCACTACATCGCAGTGCTAGAGGCATTACTACACACCCGGGTTCATTCTCGGGCTGTGCCACAACTGGCCGTGGCCAGAAGTCCCATAGGACGGCGCACAATTGGCCCAGCGTCGTCCCGGGTTAGGGGAGGGTTTGGCCCGGGGGGCTTTACTTGGCTCATAGCGCTCTAGCGACTCCCTGTGTGCTGGCCGGGCGCCTGCAGGCTGACCCCGGTCGCCAGTTGAACGGTGTTTCCTCCAACACATTGGTGCGGCTGGCTTCCGGGTTAAGCGGGAGGGTGTTAAGGAGCGCAGTTAGATGGGTCATGTTTTCGGAGGACGCATGACTCCACCGTCGCCTCTCCCGAGCCCGTTGGGGAGTTGCAGCGATGAGACAAGATCGAGAATTGGGGAGAAAAAAAGGGGGGTAAAATAAACACACACACAAAAAGAATGGACACATGGTCAGGGAAAAGCTGTTGTTATTATGCTGCAGTAGAACAGAACCGGACACTTACATGGACACTACTTACAACATGGACCATGGAGGCTAAATTAATGTTATATTGTCTGTATACTATATCATATATAACTGGGTTTTCTCTGTAGGAGACAGAGGAGATTCCTGCTGCTGAGGAAGAGATGCAGCAGGAGGTACAAGCTAATGCCATTGAGGTAAGACAGTCCGTGTGTGTGTACGTGTGTGTACGTGTGTGTACGTGTCACTCCGTGTGTCTGTGTGGTCACTGTAGCAAAGTCTCAACCTAGTATGTGTACGTGTAGGTCTGTCTGTCTGTGTCTCCATCTGTCCTTGTGTCTCTGTGTGTCTCTGTGTGTGTCTCTGTGTGTCTCTTTGTGTCTGTGTGTCTCTCTGTGTGTGTCTCTTTGTGTCTCTGTGTCTCTGTCTCTCTGTATGTCTCTGTGTGTCTCTCTGTGTGTGTCTCTGTGTGTGTCTCTTTGTGTCTGTGTGTCTCTGTGTCTCTGTCTCTCTGTGTGTCTCTCTCTGTGTGTCTCTCTCTGTGTGTCTCTGTGTCTCTCTGTGTGTCTCTCTCTCTGTGTGTCTCTGTGTCTCTCTGTGTGTGTCTCTCTCTGTGTGTCTCTGTGTGTGTCTCTCTCTGTGTGTCTCTCTGTGTATCTCATTGTGTCTGTGTCTGCATCTGTGTTTGTGTCTCTGTGCGTCTCTGTGTGTCTGTGTGTGTGTGTGTGTGTGTCTCTCTGTGTGTGTCTCTCTGTGTGTGTCTCTCTGTATGTGTCTCTATGTGTGTGTCTCTTTGTGTGTCTCTGTGTGTGTCTCTGTGTGTCTCTCTGTGTATCTCATTTTGTCTGTGTGATCACTGTAAGCCAAGTCTCTCCCTGATAGGCTACAGACAAGTCAGGCATGGTGGACCCTAGTGATGTCATGGTGGGGGTGGGGACTGCTGGAGCACAGGGGAGTTGCCCGATGACTCCGCGTGACGTTACCAGTGACTGGAAGGACAGAGAGACGGACGAAGAAAAAGAGGACGGCGAAGGAAAGAAATCCCCTGTGTCTCCTAAGCTAAATATCAGTCCAGGGACAGTCAGACAGGAAGTCTCTACGGCCATCTTGGACAAGAGAGGAACACTCATCATCCTGAGGGAAATGGAGTCTGAAGACAAGATGGACGCCAGTGACAAAATGGATGCCAGCGCAATCTTCACCGATACCAACCAGGATGAAGGAGGGGGGAGTCTTTCCATCAAGGAGGATGACGTTGGAGATGATCTGACCCGATCGAAGGAGAAAGATACCCAACTCACCTTGAATGAAGAAGAGACTGGCAGTGAGGTAGATGCTAAGACCATGTCTGAGGAGACCAGCAATAAGAGAGAGATGTCTCTCAACTTAAACCAGACTGAGACTGAAGATGAATTGGGTGGTATTAACTCACCGAAGATGAGTGACGTTAACTCACTTCAGAAGACTGAAGCTCCGTATTCCTCTGTGGTCGTCACAAAGACAGATGAAAGGTCAGAGGTCGCCAGCATGTCACATGAGGAGGTGACAGACTTGGACCGGATTACCCAGGATGCACCACTACAGAGAGAGGAGTCGTGCGGCCTGGACGAAGCCCGGAGCGACCTGTCACGGTCGAGCTTCGCCAACGGTCAATTTGACACCAAACCATCACCTGGATCTCTAGCCATGGTACTGTATGTAAAACAATACAAGCTGCCTCCTCCTTCACATGTCCTACCTGCTGCACCCCCCTACCACCACCACCACCACCACTGCTCCCCTCTACCCATCCAGTGGTGCTCCAGCCAGTGTACAGTAAATGCGCTGCATGGCTAGACTGTCAAACATGCTGTACGTGTTCGTTTATCTGCCGACTGCAGCCACATCTTTCTGTTCCTCTCAAAGCTTTGCTTCATTTTGACACGCGCTTTGGGTTGTTTGGTTTTGTTGATGGCTCTAAAGCTTACTGCACTGTATCTGAAGCGTACTGCACTGTCTCTAAAGCTTACTGTATCTAATGCTTACTGCACTGTATCTAATGGTTACTGCACTGTATCTGAAGCGTACTGTATCTAATACTTAATGCACTGTATCTAAAGCTTACTGTATCTAAAGCTTACTGCACTGTATCTAATGGTTACTGCACTGTATCTGAAGCGTACTGTATCTAATGCTTACTGCACTGTATCTAAAGCTTACTGCATCTAAAGCTTACTGCATCTCAAGCTTACTGTATCTAATGCTTACTGCACTGTATCTAAAGCTTACTGTATCTAAAGCTTACTGCATCTCAAGCGTACTGTATCTGAAGCGTACTGCACTGTCTCTAAAGCTTACTGTATCTAATGCTTACTGCACTGTATCTAAAGCTTACTGTATCTAAAGCTTACTGCATCTCAAGCTTACTGTATCTAAAGCTTACTGCACTGTATCTAAAGCTTACTGTATCTAAAGCTTACTGCATCTCAAGCTTACTGTATCTGAAGCGTACTGCACTGTCTCTAAAGCTTACTGTATCTAATGCTTACTGCACTGTATCTAAAGCTTACTGCACTGTATCTAAAGCTTACTGTATCTAAAGCTTACTGCATCTCAAGCTTACTGTATCTAATGCTTACTGCACTCTGTCTAAAGCTTACTGTATCTCAAGCTTACTGCACTGAATCTAATGTCTACTGTATCTAAAGCTTACTGCACTGTATCTAAAGCATACTGTCTCTAAAGCTTACTGCATCTCAAGCTTACTGTATCTAAAGCTTACTGCACTCTGTCTAAAGCTTACTGTATCTCAAGCTTACTGCACTGAATCTAATGTTTACTGTATCTAAAGCTTTATGAACTGTATCTGATGCTTTCTGCACTGGGGCTCCCGAGTGGCGCAGCGGTCTATGGCACTGCATCTCAGTGCTAGAGGTGTCACTACAGACCCTGGTTCGTTTCCAGGCTGTATCACAACCGGCCGTGATTGGGAGTCCTTTTTATTTATTTGTTTAAAAAATATATATATTTCACATTTATTTAACCAGGTAGGCCAGCTGAGAACAAGTTCTCATTTACAACTGCGACCTGGCTAAGATAAAGCAAAGCAGTGCGACAAAAACAACAACACAGAGTTACACATAAACAAACGTACAGTCAATATCACAATAGAAAAGAAAAATAGAAAAATCTATGTACAGTGTGTGCAAATGTAGTAGGGTAGGGAGGTAGGCAATAAATAGGCCATAGAGGCGAAATAATTACAATTTAGCATTAATACTGGAGTGATAGATGTGCAGATGATGATGTGCAAGTAGAGATACTGGGGTGCAAAAGAATAAAAAAAATAACTATATGGGGATGAGGTAGTTGGATGGGCTATTTACAGATGGGCTATGTACAGGTACAGTGTTCGGTGAGCTGCTCTGACAGCTGATTCTTAAAGTTAGTGAAGGAGATATAAGACTCCAGCTTCAGTGATTTTTGCAATTCGTTCCAGTCACTGGCAGCAGAGAACTGGAAGGAAAGGCGGCCAAAGCAGGTGTTGGCTTTGGGGATGACCAGTGAAATATACCTGCTGGAGCGCGTGCTACGGGTGGGTGTTGCTATGGTAACCGGTGAGCTGAGATAAGGCGGGGCTTTACCTAGCAAAGACTTATAGATGACCTGGAGCCAGTGGGTTTGGCGACGAATATGAAGCGAGGGCCAGCCAATGAGAGCATACAGGTCACAGTGGTGGGTAGTATATGGGGCTTTGGTGACAAAACGGATGGCACTGTGATAGACTACATCCAGTTTGCTGAGTAGAGTGTTGGGGGATATTTTGTAAATGACATCGCCGAAGTCAAGGATCGGTAGGATAGTCAGTTCTACGAGGGTATGTTTGGCAGCATGAGTGAAGGATGCTTTGTTGCGATATAGGAAGCCAATTCTAGATTTAATTTTGGATTGGAGATGCTTAATGTTAGTCTGGAAGGAGAGTTTACAGTCTAACCAGACACCTAGGTATTTATAGTTTCCCACATATTCTAAGTCAGAACCGTCCAGAGTAGTGATGCTAGTCAGGCAGGTGGGTGCGGGCAGCGATCGTTTGAAGAGCACGCATTTAGTTTTACTTGCATTTAAGAGCAGTTGGAAGCCACGGAAGGAGAGTTGTATGGCATTGAAGCTTGTCTGGAGGTTTGTTAACACAGTGTCCAAAGAAGGGCCAGAAGTACACAGAATGGTGTCGTCTGCGTAGAGGTGGATCAGAGAATCACCAGCAGCAAGTGCGATATCATTGATGTATACAGAGAAAAGAGTCGGCCTGAGAATTGAACCCTGTGGCACCCCCATAGAGGCTACCAGAGGTCCGGACAACAGGCCCTCCTATTTGACACACTGAACTCTATCTGGGAAGTAGTTGGTGAACCAGGCGAGGCAGTCTTCTGAGAAACCAAGGCTGTTGAGTGTGCATATAAGAATGCGGTGATTGACAGAGTCGAAAGCCTTGACCAGGTCGATGAAGACGGATGCCCAGTATTGTCTTTTATCGATGGCGGTTAGGATATTGAGCGTTTAGGACCTTGAGCGTGGCTGAGGTGCATCCATGACCAGCTCAGAAGCCAGATTGCATAGCGGAGAAGGTACGGTAGGATTCGAAATGGTCTGTGATCTGTTTGTTAACTTGGCTTTCGAAGACTTTAGAATTGCAGGGTAGGATACAGTAAGGTTAGGATACAGTCCTATAGGGCGGCGCATAATTGCCCAGCGTCGTCAGGGTTAGGGTTTGGCCGGGGTAGGCCGTTATTGTAAATAAGAATTTGTTGACTTGCCTCGTTAGATACAGGTTAAATAAAAATATAATGCTTACTGCACTGTATCTAAAGCTTACTGCACTGTATTTAATGCTTACTGTACTGTATCTAATGGTTACTGTATCTAATGGTTACTGTATCTAATGCTTACTGCACTGTATCTAATGCTTACTGCACTGTATATAATGCTTACTGCACTGTATCTAATGGTTACTGTATCTAATGGTTACTGTATCTAATGCTTACTGTACTGTATCTAAGGGTTAATGTATCTAATGGTTACTGTATCTAATGCTTACTGCACTGTATCTAATGCTTACTGCACTGTATCTAATGCTTACTGCACTGTATCTAATGGTTACTGTATCTAATGGTTACTGTATCTAATGGTTACTGTATCTAATGCTTACTGTACTGTATCTAATGGTTACTGTATCTAACGGTTACTGTATCTAATGCTTACTGTATCTAATGCTTACTGCACTGTATCTAATGCTTACTGCACTGTATCTAATGAGTACTGTACTGTATCTAATGCTTACTGTACTGTATCTAATGCTTACTGTACTGTATCTAATGCTAACTGTATCTAATGCTTACTGTATCTAATGCTTACTGTACTGTATCTAATGCTAACTGTATCAAATGCTTACTGTATCTAATGCTTACTGCACTGTATCTAATGCTTACTGCATCTAATGGTTACTGTCTCTAATGGTTACTGTATCTAATGCTTACTGCACTGTATCTAATGCTTACTGTATCTAATGCTTACTGTACTGTATCTAATGCTAACTGTATCTAATGCTTACTGCACTGTATCTAATGCTTACTGTATCTAATGCTTACTGTACTGTATCTAATGCTAACTGTATCTAATGGTTACTGTATCTAATGGTTACTGTCTCTAATGCTGACTGTATCTAATGGTTACTGTATCTAATGGTTACTGTATCTAATGCTTACTGCAATGTATCTAATGGTTAATGTATCTAATGCTTACTGTACTGTATCTAATGCTTACTGTATCTAATGCTTACTGTACTGTATCTAGTGCTTACTGCACTGTATCTAATGCTTTCTGCACTGTATCTAATGCTTACTGTATCTAATGCTTACTGTACTGTATCTAATGCTTACTGTACTGTATCTAATGCTCACTGCACTGTATCTAATGGTTACTGTATCTAATGCTTACTGTACTGTATCTAATGCTTACTGTATCTAATGCTTACTGCACTGTATCAAATGCTTACTGTATCTAATGCTTACTGCACTGTATCTAACGCTTACTGTATCTAATGCTTACTGTACTGTATCTAATGCTTACTGTATCTAATGCTTACTGTATCTAATGGTTACTGTCTCTAATGGTTACTGCACTGTATCTAATGCTAACTGTATCTAATGCTTACTGTACTGTATCTAATGGTTACTGTCTCTAATGGTTACTGTCTCTAATGGTTACTGTCTCTAATGGTTACTGTACTATATCTAATGGTTACTGTCTCTAATGGTTACTGTCTCTAATGGTTACTGTACTGTATCTAATGGTTACTGTCTCTAATGGTTACTGTACTGTATCTAATGGTTACTGTCTCTAATGGTTACTGTCTCTAATGGTTACTGTACCTAATGGTTACTGTATCTAATGGTTACTGCACTGAATGTAATGGTTACTGCACTTTATCTAATGGTTACTGTATCTAATGGTTACTGCACTTTATCTAATGGTTACTGTATCTAATGGTTACTGTATCTAATGGTTACTGTCTCTGATGGTTACTGTCTCTAATGGTTACTGTATCTAATGCTTACTGCACTGTATCTAATGCTTACTGCACTGTATCTAATGCTTACTGCACTTTATCTAATGGTTACTGTATCTAATGGTTACTGTATCTAATGGTAACTGTCTCTAATGGTTACTGTATCTAATGGTCACTGTATCTAATGGTTACTGTATCTAATGGTTACTGTCTCTAATGGTAACTGTCTCTAATGGTTACTGTATCTAATGGTCACTGTATCTAATGCTTACTGCACTGTATCTAATGCTTACTGTATCTAATGCTTACTGTACTGTATCTAATGCTAACTGTATCTAATGCTTACTGCAGTGTATCTAATGCTTACTGTATCTAATGCTTACTGTACTGTATCTAATGCTAACTGTATCTAATGCTTACTGTACTGTATCTAATGCATACTGTACTGTATCTAATGCTTACTGTACTGTATCTAATGCTTACTGCACTGTATCTAATGCTTACTGTATCTAATGCTTACTGTATCTAATGGTTATTGTATCTAATGGTTACTGTATCTAATGCTAACTGTATCTAATTGTTACTGTATCTAATGGTTACTTTATCTAATGCTTACTGTATCTAATGGTTACTGTATCTAATGCTTACTGTATCTAATGCTTACTGTACTGTATCTAATGCTTACTGCACTGTATCTAATGCTTACTGCACTGTATCTAATGCTTACTGCATCTAATGGTTACTGTCTCTAATGGTTACTGTATCTAATGGTTACTGTATCTAATGGTTACTGTCTCTAATGGTTACTGTATCTAATGGTTACTGTCTCTAATGGTTACTGTATCTAATGGTTACTGTATCTAATGGTTACTGTATCTAATCTTACTGTACTGTATCTAATGCTTACTGCACTGTCTCTAATGCTTACTGTCTCTAATGGTTACTGTATCTAATGGTTACTGTCTCTAATGCTTACTGTATCTAATGGTTACTGTATCTAATGGTTACTGTATCTAATGCTTACTGCAATGTATCTAATGGTTAATGTATCTAATGCCTACTGTACTGTATCTAATGCTTACTGTATCTAATGCTTACTGTACTGTATCTACTGCTTACTGCACTGTATCTAATGCTTTCTGCACTGTATCTAATGCTTACTGTATCTAATGCTTACTGTACTGTATCTAATGCTTACTGTACTGTATCTAATGCTTACTGCACTGTATCTAATGGTTACTGTATCTAATGCTTACTGTACTGTATCTAATGCTTACTGTATCTAATGCTTACTGCACTGTATCAAATGCTTACTGTATCTAATGCTTACTGTATCTAATGCTTACTGCACTGTATCTAATGCTTACTGCACTGTATCTAACGCTTACTGTATCTAATGCTTACTGTACTGTATCTAATGCTTACTGTATCTAATGCTTACTGTATCTAATGGTTACTGTCTCTAATGGTTACTGCACTGTATCTAATGCTAACTGTATCTAATGCTTACTGTACTGTATCTAATGGTTACTGTCTCTAATGGTTACTGTCTCTAATGGTTACTGTCTCTAATGGTTACTGTACTATATCTAATGGTTACTGTCTCTAATGGTTACTGTCTCTAATGGTTACTGTCTCTAATGGTTACTGTCTCTAATGGTTACTGTACTGTATCTAATGGTTACTGTCTCTAATGGTTACTGTACTGTATCTAATGGTTACTGTCTCTAATGGTTACTGTCTCTAATGGTTACTGTACCTAATGGTTACTGTATCTAATGGTTACTGCACTGTATGTAATGGTTACTGCACTTTATCTAATGGTTACTGTATCTAATGGTTACTGCACTTTATCTAATGGTTACTGTATCTAATGGTTACTGTATCTAATGGTTACTGTCTCTGATGGTTACTGTCTCTAATGGTTACTGTATCTAATGCTTACTGCACTGTATCTAATGCTTACTGCACTGTATCTAATGCTTACTGCACTTTATCTAATGGTTACTGTATCTAATGGTTACTGTATCTAATGGTAACTGTCTCTAATGGTTACTGTATCTAATGGTCACTGTATCTAATGGTTACTGTATCTAATGGTTACTGTCTCTAATGGTAACTGTCTCTAATGGTTACTGTATCTAATGGTCACTGTATCTAATTGTTACTGTATCTAATGGTTACTTTATCTAATGCTTACTGTATCTAATGGTTACTGTATCTAATGCTTAATGTATCTAATGCTTACTGTACTGTATCTAATGCTTACTGCACTGTATCTAATGCTTACTGCACTGTATCTAATGCTTACTGCATCTAATGGTTACTGTCTCTAATGGTTACTGTCTCTAATGGTTACTGTATCTAATGGTTACTGTCTCTAATGGTTACTGTATCTAATGGTTACTGTATCTAATGGTTACTGTCTCTAATGGTTACTGTATCTAATGGTTACTGTATCTAATGGTTACTGTATCTAATGGTTACTGTCTCTAATGGTTACTGTATCTAATGGTTACTGTATCTAATGGT
Organism: Salmo salar; assembly: GCF_965601325.2. NCBI lineage: Eukaryota > Metazoa > Chordata > Actinopteri > Salmoniformes > Salmonidae > Salmo > Salmo salar. The sequence continues at coordinate 51,841,028 of NC_138304.1, forward strand.
TACTGTACTGTATCTAATGCTTACTGCACTGTCTCTAATGCTTACTGTCTCTAATGGTTACTGTTTCTAATGGTTACTGTCTCTAATGCTTACTGTATCTAATGGTTACTGTATCTAATGGTTACTGTATCTAATGCTTACTGCAATGTATCTAATGGTTAATGTATCTAATGCTTACTGTACTGTATCTAATGCTTACTGTATCTAATGCTTACTGTACTGTATCTACTGCTTACTGCACTGTATCTAATGCTTTCTGCACTGTATCTAATGCTTACTGTATCTAATGCTTACTGTACTGTATCTAATGCTTACTGTACTGTATCTAATGCTTACTGCACTGTATCTAATGGTTACTGTATCTAATGCTTACTGTACTGTATCTAATGCTTACTGTATCTAATGCTTACTGCACTGTATCAAATGCTTACTGTATCTAATGCTTACTGTATCTAATGCTTACTGCACTGTATCTAATGCTTACTGCACTGTATCTAACGCTTACTGTATCTAATGCTTACTGTACTGTATCTAATGCTTACTGTATCTAATGGTTACTGTCTCTAATGGTTACTGCACTGTATCTAATGCTAACTGTATCTAATGCTTACTGTACTGTATCTAATGGTTACTGTCTCTAATGGTTACTGTCTCTAATGGTTACTGTCTCTAATGGTTACTGTACTATATCTAATGGTTACTGTCTCTAATGGTTACTGTCTCTAATGGTTACTGTCTCTAATGGTTACTGTACTGTATCTAATGGTTACTGTCTCTAATGGTTACTGTACTGTATCTAATGGTTACTGTCTCTAATGGTTACTGTCTCTAATGGTTACTGTACCTAATGGTTACTGTATCTAATGGTTACTGCACTGTATGTAATGGTTACTGCACTTTATCTAATGGTTACTGTATCTAATGGTTACTGCACTTTATCTAATGGTTACTGTATCTAATGGTTACTGTATCTAATGGTAACTGTCTCTAATGGTTACTGTATCTAATGGTCACTGTATCTAATGGTTACTGTATCTAATGGTTACTGTCTCTAATGGTAACTGTCTCTAATGGTTACTGTATCTAATGGTCACTGTATCTAATGGTTACTGTATCTAATGGTTACTGTCTCTAATGGTTACTGTATCTAATGCTTACTGCACTGTATCTAATGCTTACTGCACTGTATCTAATGCTTACTGTATCTAATGCTTACTGTACTGTATCTAATGGTTACTGTATCTAATGCTTACTGTACTGTATCTAATGGTACTGCACTGTGTCTAATGCTTACTGTATCTAATGGTTACTGTATCTAATGCTTACTGTACTGTATCTAATGGTACTTCACTGTATCTAATGCTTACTGTATCTAATGCTTACTGTACTGTATCGAATGCTTACTGTATCTAATGCTTACTGTACTGTATCTAATGGTACTGCACTGTGTCTAATGCTTACTGTATCTAATGCTTACTGTACTGTATCTAATGCTTACTGTATCTAATGCTTACTGTACTGTATCTAATGCGTACCGTATCTAATTGTTACTGTATCTAATGCTTACTGTATTGTATCTAATGCTTACTGTATCTAATGCTTACTGTACTGTATCTAATGGTACTGCACTGTGTCTAATGCTTACTGTATCTAATGCTTACTGTACTGTATCTAATGCGTACTGTATCTAATTGTTACTGTATCTAATGCGTAATGTACTGTATCTTGCAGCTTCCTAGTCAGGTGGGTAGCTAGAGTAAAATACTTTTTCTTTATGTCTGGACTGTTCTGCTCAGCACCATTTTGTTTCCCTCAGGTGTTACCAGTCTAATGACATCATACCCTAGAAGTGTTATCTCTCCCTGGCCTGTTGCCATTACTGCGGCTTTTCCTACAGTGCACCTCGTCAAACCTATAAGCGCTATTGAATGCCCCCAGAAACGTTGTATGGGTCTATATTGTATTAAACCATGAAAAATCTCTTTCCTCTCCTCTCTCTCATTTCTATTTGTAACGTTCAGTATATAGTATCTTCCTGATTTCCTCTCAGTGTTAGTTCTGACTCTCCTTCTCTCTCTCCTTCTCTCTCTCCTTCTCTCTCTCCTTCTCTCTTCTCTCTCTCCTTCTCTCTCTCCTTCTCTCTCTCCTTCCCTCTTCTCTCTCTCCTTCTGTCTTCTCTCTCTCCTTCTCTCTCTCCTTCTCTCTTCTCTCTCTCCTTCTCTCTCTCCTTCTCTCTCTCCTCTCTTCTCTCTCCCCATCTCTCTCTCCTTCTCTCTCTCCTTCTCTCTCCTTCTCTCTCCTCTCTCCCCTTCTCTCTCCCCTTCTCTCTCTCCTTCTCTCTCTCCTTTGCTCTCCCCTTCTCTCTCTCCTTCTCTCCTCTCTCCCCTTCTCTCCCCTTCTCTCTCTCCTTCGCTCTCCCCTTCTCTCTCTCCTTCTCTCTCCTCTCTCCCTCTCCTCTCTCTCCTTTCTCTCCTTCTCTCCCCTTCTCTCTCCCCTTCTCTCTCCTTTTCTCACCATCTCTCTCCTCTCTCATACTTCTCTCTCCCCTTCTCTGTCTTTCTCTCTCCCCTTCTCTCTCTCCTTCTCTCTCCTCTCTCTCCTCTCTCCCCTTCTCCCTCTCCTCTCTCTCCTTCTCTCTCTCCTTCTCTCGCTCCTCTTCTCACTCCCTTTCTCCCTGTCTGTCCATCAGTCTTCGTTGGGATGGGTCCCCTCCTCTGTTACCACGGTGACCACTACTCTCTGGTCGTCATTGAAACATCAGCCACAGCAGTCTTGTTGTTTCCCAGGAAAAACAAGATATATTTTAGAAGCTCTTCTAATATCCATTGTGCTAAATCAGTTTTAATGAGCCTGCTTTCTCAACAGGTGTGTTAAAGATCGCCTTTTGTTAAATGTGTCTGTGTCTTTACTGTAAGGTCAGCTACTGTGATTCTACCAAGAGGTCCAGTAATATGACAGCACTCTTGTCCCTCACAGAGCTCAGCTGGAGAGGAGGAGGAGACAGGAAGGAGCCAAGAGGCACCTGAGACAGCACCTACGGTGAATATCTCTCTTTTTGTTTTAAATTGAGTTTGATGGTCTGGGGGACGGAATATAATGACAAAATAATTAGTAGATTAGTAGTGACTGTAGAGTCAGGGTCAGTAGTGACTGTAGAGTTAGGGTCAGTAGTGACTGTAGAGTTAGGGTCAGTAGTGACTGTAGAGTCAGAGTCTGTAGTGACTGTAGTCAGAGTCAGTAGTGACTGTAGAGTCAGGGTCAGTAGTGACTGTAGAGTCAGAGTCTGTAGTGACTGTAGAGTCAGAGTCTGTAGTGACTGTAGAGTCAGAGCCAGTAGTGACTGTAGAGTCAGGGTCAGTAGTGACTGTAGAGTCAGAGTCAGTAGTGACTGTAGAGTCAGAGCCAGTAGTGACTGTAGAGTCAGTAGTGACTGTAGAGTCAGGGTCAGTAGTGACTGTAGAGTCAGAGCCAGTAGTGACTGTAGAGTCAGAGCCAGTAGTGACTGTAGAGTCAGTAGTGACTGCAGAATCAGTAATGACTGTAGAGTCAGAGTCAGTAGTGACTGTAGAGTCAGGGTCAGTAGTGACTGTAGAGTCAGAGCCAGTAGTGACTGTAGAGTCAGAGTCTGTAGTGACTGTAGAGTCAGAGTCAGTAGTGACTGTAGAGTCAGAGTCAGTAGTGACTGTAGAGTTAGAGCCAGTAGTGACTGTAGAGTCAGAGTCAGTAGTGACTGTAGAGTCAGAGCCAGTAGTGACTGTAGAGTCAGTAGTGACTGTAGAGTCAGTAGTTACTGTAGAGTCGGTAGTGACTGTAGAGTCAGAGCCAGAGGTGACTGTAGAGTCAGAGCCAGAGGTGACTGTAGAGTCAGAGGTGACTGTAGAGTCAGTAGTGACTGTAGAGCCAGTAGTGACTGTAGAGTCAGAGTCAGAGGTGACTGTAGAGTCAGAGGTGACTGTAGAGTGACAGCCAGTAGTGACTGTAGAGCCAGTAGTGACTGTAGAGCCAGTAGTGACTGTAGAGTCAGAGTCAGTAGTGACTGTAGAGTCAGAGCCAGTAGTGACTGTAGAGTCAGTAGTGACTGTAGAGTCAGAGCCAGTAGTGACTGTAGAGCCAGTAGTGACTGTAGAGTCAGAGCCAGAGGTGACTGTAGAGTCAGAGGTGACTGTAGAGTCAGAGCCAGTAGTGACTGTAGAGCCAGTAGTGACTGTAGAGCCAGTAGTGACTGTAGAGTCAGGGTCAGTAGTGACTGTAGAGTCAGTAGTGACTGTAGAATCAGAGCCAGTAGTGACTGTAGAGTCAGAGCCAGTAGTGACTGTAGAGCCAGTAGTGACTGTAGAGCCAGTAGTGACTGTAGAGTCAGAGTCAGTAGTGACTGTAGAGTCAGAGCCAGTAGTGACTGTAGAGTCAGTAGTGACTGTAGAGTCAGGGCCAGTAGTGACTGTAGAGTGTAGAGTGTGAGTGTGAGTGTAGAGTCAGAGCCAGTAGTGACTGTAGAGTCAGAGCCAGTAGTGACTGTAGAGTCAGAGTCAGTAGTGACTGTAGAGTCAGTAGTGACTGTAGAGTCAGAGCCAGTAGTGACTGTAGAGACAGAGTCAGTAGTGACTGTAGAGTCAGTAGTAACTGTAGAGTCAGAGCCAGTAGTGCCTGTAGAGTCAGCCAGGGAATACAGATATCAGGGGCGAAAATCTGATATCAACTTTGGAGGGGACAATTACATTAAATTTTCTCAAGAGCAATTCCTGAGGGGGACACCAAAAGTAGTGCTGTAACACATAGCCTACGTTTAATATGGTAAATGTATATTGAGGAACCAAAGAAATAAGGTGTTTTCCGTACTCCTAACTACCGGTACCCAAAACTACACAACTAATCACAACAGCAATACCATTGCCTTTAACAAATCTTAGTTCAGTCACCAGTTTAAGTTGAGAGTGGGGGAATCCATGGCATTTTCCAATTATTTCCTATTTTACAAGTAAAAAAAATTGAGAACCTTTCATAATGTTGCCAAACAAAGACTCAACAAACTTACCTGAGACTCCCTGACTCCCTGCCAGTCTGTCCCTGCATATCTGTCCCCATCTCTGCTGTCTGTGTGCCATCTGTTGCCTGCTCTGCCTAATGACATCATTGTGAAACATTTCCATTAGAATTTCATTTCTTTCTTATGAACATTTTATCAACTAGTCTTTGAGATATTAGGCTACTAGGGTTCTTTGCGTTTTGGTGTACTGAAAAATACTCTGATGTCCGTCTTTTTTCTGCCATTTTTCTGCCATTTTTCTACCTGGTTGGCTACACACACACACAGTATGTAGGTTATTTACAGTAGGAGATGGGCTTCTATCATCTTATCTTCTATCATTCTATATGGGCTTCGATCTAAAAGGTAGCTAGCAAATGTGAAACGGATTGCAGTGACAAGAGTATGAGTTCACCATTTACACAACATATGCTGCAACCTTTTGTAATTTTAATCGTTTGTTTCATATTGGCTGGCTTCTAACAATAGCTGAATTTGCAAAGCTAGCGAGCACCAATTCATCTTTGCTACCCGGGTTAAATAAAAGTGAAATAAAATATATAAATAAAAGTTCCCTTGCGACAATTTAGCTTTCTCAACGAGACCATTAAATATATTTCAAACAATGGTAGAAGAGAGTGTAGTTCTGTTCAGTTTATCGCTAACCTTTTCAAAGGGTCTTTGAAGCACTAACTTATATGCATGCTGATCTTGGAATAAATTGACGATAGCAAACATTCCATCTTTGACGACGCCACATAAATGGAATCGGTACTAGCTAGCTTAATAGTTAATATTTGCGCGCTAGCTCTGCAAATTCAGCTAGTGTGTGTGCGCGATTGACTGGATTAACCTCACGTCAGTTAAGTGCATTGAGTGCATTTCAGACAGTAGATACGACCTCTACGTTACCTAGCAAGCTAAGGAACTGGCAGTGGATCAAACCATTGTGAGGCAAAGGGTGGGGGGGGTCGCAATCTTTTGAAACTTAAAAACGCGCTATTAAGTGTCTATAATCAGCACAATTGCTTTCATTGCATATTATTATTATTATTTAAATTACATAGTTATGTTTCAGTGATATATTGGGGGGGACAAATCAGATTTTTCCCAGGATGGGGGGGTCGTGTCCCCCCCGTCCCCCCGAGATTTCCGCCCCTGACAGATATGCATCTGTTGGTCACATATACCTTAAAAAAGGTAGGGGCGTGGATCAGAAAACCAATCAGTATCTGGGGTGACCACCATTTGCCTCATGCAGCGCGACACATCTCCTTCACATAGAGTTGATCAGGCTGTTGATTGTGGCCTGTGGAATGTTGTCCCACTCAATGGCTGTGCGAAGTCGCTGGATATTGGCGGGAACTGGAACATGCTGTCGTACACATCTATCCAGAGCATCTCAGACATGATCAATGGGGTGATACGTCTATGAGTATGCAGGCTATGGAAGAACTTGAGCTTCCAGGAATTGTGTACAGTTCTTTGTGACATGGGGCCGTGCATTATCATGCTGAAACATGAGGTGATGGAGGCGGATGAATGGCACAACAATGGGCCTCAGGATCTCGTCACGGTATCTCTGTGCATTCAAATTGCCATCGATAAAATGCAATTGTGTTCGTTGCCGTTGTTTATACCTGCCCATACCATAATCCCAACACCACCACGGGGCACTCTGTTCACAACATTAACATCAGCAAACCGCTCGCCCACTTGACGCCATTCACGTGGTCTGCGGTTGTGAGGCCGGTTGGACGTGCTGGCAAATTCTCTAAAGTGACGTTGGAGGCGGCTTACAGTAGAGAAATTAACAATCAATTATCTGGCAACAGCTCTGGTGGACATTCTTGCAGTCAGCATGCCAATTGCATGCTACCTCAAAACTTGAGACATCTGTGGCATTGTGTTGTGTGACAAAACTGCACATTTTAGTGGCCTTTTATTGTCCCCAGCACAAGGTGCACCTGTGTAATGATCATGCTGTTTAATCAGCTTCTTGATATGCCACACCTGTCAAGTGTATGGATTATTTTGGCAAAGGAGAAATGTTCACTAACAGGGATGTAAACAAATTTGAGAGAAATAAGTTTTTTGTGCATATGGAACATTTCTGGGATCTTTTATTTCAGCTCATGTAACATGGGACCAACACTTTACATGTTGCATTTATATTTTTTGTTCAGTGTAAATACCAAGTCAGAGCCAAAGCCCTAGGACAGCCCCTACTGCATCGCTGGAGCACAGATGCATCCAGACACTAGGGTCAGCCCTGATGGAACTAGACTACACTGAGGGGCTGATGACAGGGTCTAATCATACTAACACAGTGAATACATACCACAAGGGAGCTTTATAGTCAAACTAAGACCATGTCCACTACAGAATAGACAGTTGCAGACAGTGATATTACTATAGACAGGTCTGTCGGCAGTGTCAGAGTTGAGGCCGAAGACAAACCTTGGTGACTGAGCTAGTGTACAGAGTCATACAGCATCAAACAGAAGGGTGTTCCTAGCTCAGTGCGCCCTCATCTTTGAGCTTCAGCCCTCCTCCTTCCCTTCAGATCACTCCAAGATAGCCTACCTCTTCATGCTGATGTCCGGGAGGGCTCTCACATGGGCTACTTCCGTGTGGGTACAACAGCCGGCCATATGCGCTAGTCTGGAGGGGTTCGTGGGAGAAGTGAGGAAGGTCTTTGATGCCCCGTTCTCCGGGCGAGGGGTAATCCAGCTTCGGCAGGACTCCCGCAGTGTTGCTGATTATGCGGTGGATTTCCGTACGTTGGCAGTGGAGAGTGCTTGGAATCAAGAGGCACTGTTCAATATGTTCCTGCATAGCGTCTCAGAGGAGGTCAAGGACGAGCTTGCAGCCCGGGAGTTACCTACGGAGCTCGATTCCCTCATCACTTTGACCATCCGTATCGATGGGCGATTAAGGGAACGACGGAGGGAGAGTCACCGCTTCCTGAGCTTATGCCACTATGCAGAGCTGGGCTGTCAACAGCAGAACGGCAATACAGAATCGACACGAAGAGTTGTCTTATTTCAGCTCATGTAACATGGGACCAACACTCTTGGTCATTTCGTATCCTCTTGTCCTTTAAAGAAACCAGGCTCACCAGTAGGAGCAAGTATTCTGGAGACCTACATTGGGGACTCCCTAGCTGCTGGATTAATCCGTCCCTCTTCCTCTCCCGCTGGCGCAGGGTTCTTCTTCGTGGAGAAAAAGGACAAGACCCTGCGCCCGTGCATTGACTAGCGAAGACTCAATGACATTACTGTGAAGAACCGTTACCTGCTACCACTCATATCCTCGGCCTTCGAGCCGCTCCAGGGGGCCACTGTGTTTTCCAAGCTGGATTTACGGAACGCCTACAACCTGGTGCGGATATGAGAGGGGGACGAGTGGAAGACCGCCTTCAACACAGCCAGTGGCCACCACGAGTATTTGGTCATGCCCTTTGAACTCACCAATGCCCCTGCTGTGTTCCAGGCTCTGGCGAATGGTAGGCCTCAGCCTACATCCAGGGTGCAGCTGCAATGTTTCCTGGGGTTCACCAACTTCTATCGCTGCTTTATCCGGGGTTACAGCATCCTGGCTTTCACCCTGTCAGCACTCACCTCACCCAAGGTTCCGTTCACAAACCCTCAAGCTGCATACTGGACCCTATTCCAACTAAACTATTGAAAGAGCTGCTTCCTGTGCTTGGCCCTCCTATGTTGAACATAATAAACGGCTCTCTATCCACCGGATGTGTACCAAGCTCACTAAAAGTGGCAGTAATAAAGCCTCTCTTGAAAAAGCCGAATCTTGATCCAGAAATTATAAAAAACTATCGGCCTATATCGAATCTTCCATTCCTCTCAAAATTTTTTGAAAAAGCTGTTGCACAGCAACTCACTGCCTTCCTGAAGACAAACAATGTATACGAAACGCTTCAGTCTGGTTTTAGACCCCATCATAGCACTGAGACTGCACTTCTGAAGGTGGTAAATGACCTTTTAATGACGTCAGACCGAGGCTCTGCATCTGTCCTCGTGCTCCTAGATCTTAGTGCCGCTTTTGATACCATCGATCACCACATTCTTTTGGAGAGATTGGAAACCCAAATTGGTCTACATGGACAAGTTCTGGCCTGGTTTAGATCTTATCTGTCGGAAAGATATCAGTTTGTCTCTGTGAATGGTTTGTCCTCTGACAAATCAATTGTAAATTTCGGTGTTCCTCAAGGTTCCGTTTTAGGACCACTATTGTTTTCACTATATATTTTACCTCTTGGGGACGTCATTCGAAAACATAATGTTAAATTTCACTGCTATGCGGACGACACACAGCTGTACATTTCAATGAAACATGGTGAAGCCCCAAAATTGCCCTCGCTAGAAGCCTGTGTTTCAGACATAAAGAAGTGGATGGCTATAATACTATATAATACTAACCCATCTGTCTAGTACCACACCTATAGTACTAACCATAACCCATCTGTCCAGTACCACACCTATTATACTAACCCATCTGTCCAGTACCACACCTATAGTACTAACCCATCTGTCCACTACCACACCTATAATACTAACCATAACCCATCTGACCAGTACATCACCTATAATACTAACCCATCTGTCTAGTACCACACATATAGTACTAACCCATCTGTCTAGTACCACACCTATAATACTAACCCATCTGTCCAGTACCACACCTATAATACGAACCCATCTGTCCAGTACCACACCTATAATTCTGACCCATCTGTCTAGTACCACACCTATAATACTACCCATAACCCATCTGTCTACTACCACACCTATATTACTAACCCATCTGTCTAGTACCACACCTATAATACTAACCCATCTGTCCAGTAACACACCTATAATACTAACCATAACCCATCTGTCCAGTACCACACCTATAATACTAACCCATCTGTCTAGTACCACACCTATAATACTACCCGTAACCCATCTGTCTTGTACCACACCTATAATACGACCCATAACCATCTTTCTAGTACCACACCTATAATACTAACCCATCTGTCCAGTACCACACCTATTATACTAACGCATCTGTCCAGTACCACACCTATAGTACTAACCCATCTGTCCAGTACCACACCTATAATACTAACCATAACCCATCTGTCCAGTACCACACCTATAATACTAACCCATCTGTCTAGTACCACACCTATAATACTACCCATAACCTATAATACTACCCATAACCCATCTGTCAAGTACCACACCTATAATACTAACCATAACCCATCTGTCTAGTACCACACCTATAATACTAACCCATCTGTCTAGTACCACACCTATAATACTACCCATAACCCATCTGTCCTGTACCACACCTATAATACTAACCCATCTGTCCAGTAACACACCTATAATACTACCCATAACCCATCTGTCTAGTACCACACCTATAATACGAACCCTTCTGTCCAGTACCACATCTATAATTGTAACCCATCTGTCTAGTACCACACCTACAATACTACCCATAACCCATCTGTCTACTACCACACCTATAATACTAACCCATCTGTCTAGTACCGCACCTATAATACTAACCCATCTGTCCAGTAACACACCTATAATACTAACCCATCTGTCCAGTACCACACCTATAATACTAACCCATCTGTCCAGTACCACACCTATAATACGAACCCATCTGTCCAGTACCACACCTATAATACTAACCCATCTGTCCAGTACCACACCTATAATACTAACCCATCTGTCCAGTACCACACCTATAATACTACCCATAACCCATCTGTCCAGTACCACACCTATAATACTAACCCATCTGTCCAGTACCACACCTATATTACTAACCCATCTGTCCAGTACCACACCTATAATACTACCCATAACCCATCTGTCTAGTACCACACCTATAATACTAACCCATATGTCCAGTACCACACCTATAATACTACCCATAACCCATCTGTCTAGTACCACACCTATAATACTACCCATAACCCATCTGTCTAGTACCACACCAATAATACTAACCCATCTGTCCAATACCTCACCTATAATACTAACCCATCTGTCTAGTACCACACCTATAATACTGCCCATAACCCATCTGTCTAGTACCACACCTATAATACTAACCCATCTGTCCAGTACCACACCTATTATACTAACCCTTCTGTCCAGTACCACACCTATAATACTAACCCATCTGTCTAGTACCACACCTATTATACTAACCCTTCTGTCCAGTACCACACCTATAGTACTAACCCATCTGTCCAGTACCACACCTATAATACTAACCCATCTGTCTAGTACCACACCTATAATACTAGCCCATCTGTCCAGTACCACACCTATAATACTAACCATAACCTATCTGTCTAGTACCACACCTATAATACTAACCCATCTGTCCAGTACCACACCTATAATACTAACCCATCTGTCCAGTACCACACCTATAATACGAACCCATCTGTCCAGTACCACAACTATAATTCTAACCCATCTGTCTAGTACCACACCTATAATACTAACCCATCTGTCCAGTAACACACCTATAGTATTAACCATAACCCATATGTCCAGTACCACACCTATAATACTAAGCCATATGTCTAGTACCACACCTATAATACTACCCATAACCCATCTGTCTAGTACCATACCTATAATACTACCCATAACCCATCTTTCTAGTACCACACCTATAATACTTACCCATCTGTCCAGTACCACACCTATAATACTAACCCATCTGTCTAGTACCACACCTATAATACGAACCATAACCCATCTGTCCAGTACCACACCTATAATACTAACCCATCTGTCCAGTACCACACCTATAATACTAACCCATCTGTCTAGTACCACACCTATATTACTACCCATAACCCATCTGTCTAGTACCACACCTATAATACTACCCATCTGTCCATTACCACACCTATACTACTTACCCATCTGTCTCGTACCACACATATAATTCTAACCTATCTGTCCAGTACCACACCTATAATACTAACCATAACCATCTGTCTAGTACCACACCTATAATACTAACCCATCTGTCTAGTACCACACCTATAATACTAACCCATCTGTCCAGTACCACACCTATAATACTAACCATAACCCATCTGTCCAGTGCCACACCTATAATACTAACCCATCTGTCTAGTACCACACCTATAATACTACCCATAACCCATCTGTCTAGTACCACACCGATAATACTAACCCATCTGTCCAGTACCACACCTATTATACTAACCCTTCTGTCCAGTACCACACCTATAGTACTAACCCATCTGTCCAGTACCACACCTATAATACGAACCCATCTGTCTAGTACCACACCTATAATACTAGCCCATCTGTCCAGTACCACACCTATAATACTAACCATAACCTATCTGTCTAGTACCACACCTATAATACTAACCCATCTGTCCAGTACCACACCTATAATACGAACCCATCTGTCCAGTACCACAACTATAATTCTAACCCATCTGTCTAGTACCACACCTATAATACTACCCACAACCCATCTGTCTACTACCACACCTATAATACTAACCCATCTGTCCAGTAACACACCTATAGTATTAACCATAACCCATATGTCCAGTACCACACCTATAATACTAAGCCATCTGTCTAGTACCACACCTATAATACTACCCATAACCCATCTGTCTAGTACCATACCTATAATACTACCCATAACCCATATTTCTAGTACCACACCTATAATACTTACCCATCTGTCCAGTACCACACCTATAATACTAACCCATCTGTCTAGTACCACACCTATAATACGAACCATAACCCATCTGTCCAGTACCACACCTATAATACTAACCCATCTGTCCAGTACCACACCTATAATACTAACCCATCTGTCTAGTACCACACCTATATTACTACTCATAACCCATCTGTCTAGTACCACACCTATAATACTACCCATCTGTCCATTACCACACCTATAATACTAACCCATCTGACTCGTACCACACATATAATTCTAACCTATCTGTCCAGTACCACACCTATAATACTAACCATACCCATCTGTCTAGTACCACACCTATAATACTAACCCATCTGTCTAGTACCACACCTATAATACTAACCCATCTGTCCAGTACCACACCTGTAATACTAACCATATCCCATCTGTCCAGTGCCACACCTATAATACTAACCCATCTGTCTAGTACCACACCTATAATACTACCCATAACCCATCTGTCTAGTACCACACTTATAATACTAACCCATCTGTCCAGTACCACACCTATTATACTAACCCTTCTGTCCAGTACCACACCTATAGTACTAACCCATCTGTCCAGTACCACACCTATAATACTAACCCATCTGTCTAGTACCACACCTATAATACTAGCCCATCTGTCCAGTACCACACCTATAATACTAACCATAACCTATCTGTCTAGTACCACACCTATAATACTAACCCATCTGTCCAGTACCACACCTATAATACTAACCCATCTGTCCAGTACCACACCTATAATACGAACCCATCTGTCCAGTACCACAACTATAATTCTAACCCATCTGTCTAGTACCACACCTATAATACTACCCACAACCCATCTGTCTACTACCACACCTATAATACTAACCCATCTGTCCAGTACCACACCTATAATACTAACCCATCTGTCCAGTACCACACCTATAATACGAACCCATCTGTCCAGTACCACAACTATAATTCTAACCCATCTGTCTAGTACCACACCTATAATACTACCCACAACCCATCTGTCTACTACCACACCTATAATACTAACCCATCTGTCTAGTACCACACCTATAATACTAACCCATATGTCCAGTAACACACCTATAGTATTAACCATAACCCATCTGTCCAGTACCACACCTATAATACTAAGCCATCTGTCTAGTACCACACCTATAATACTACCCATAACCAATCTGTCTAGTACCATACCTATAATACTACCCATAACCCATCTTTCTAGTACCACACCTATAACACTTACCCATCTGTCCAGTACCACACCTATAATACTAACCCATCTGTCTAGTACCACACCTATAATACGAACCATAACCCATCTGTCCAGTACCACACCTATAATACTAACCCATCTGTCCAGTACCACACCTATAATACTAACCCATCTGTCTAGTACCACACCTATATTACTACCCATAACCCATCTGTCTAGTACCACACCTATAATACTACCCATCTGTCCATTACCACACCTATAATACTAACCCATCTGTCTTGTACCACACATATAATTCTAACCTATCTGTCCAGTACCACACCTATAATACTAACCATACCCATCTGTCTAGTACCACACCTATAATACTAACCCATCTGTCTAGTACCACACCTATAATACTAACCCATCTGTCCAGTACCACACCTATAATACTAACCATAACCCATCTGTCCAGTGCCACACCTATAATACTAACCCATCTGTCTAGTACCACACCTATAATACTACCCATAACCCATCTGTCTAGTACCACACCTATAATAATACCCATAACCATCTTTCTAGTACCACACCTATAATACTAACCCATCTGTCCAGTACCACACCTATAATACTAACCCATCTGTCTAGTACCACACCTATAGTACTAACCATAACCCATCTGTCCAGTACATAACACCTATTATACTAACCCATCTGTCCAGTACCACACCTATAGTACTAACCCATCTGTCCAGTACCACACCTATAATACTAACCATAACCCATCTGTCCAGTACATCACCTATAATACTAACCCACTTGTCTAGTACCACACCTATAATACTAACCCATCTGTCTAGTACCACACCTATAATACTAACCCATCTGTCCAGTACCACACCTATAATACGAACCCATCTGTCCAGTACCACACCTATAATTCTGAACCATCTGTCTAGTACCACACCTATAATACTACCCATAACCCATCTGTCTACTACCACACCTATAATACTAACCCATCTGTCCCGTAACACACCTATAATACTAACCCATCTGTCTAGTACCACACCTATAATACTACCCATAACCCATCTGTCTAGTACCACACCTATAATACTACCCATAACCATCTGTCCAGTACCACACCTATAATACTAACCCATCTGTCCAGTACCACACCTATAATACTAACCGTAACCCATCTGTCCAGTACCACACCTATAATACTAACCCATCTGTCTAGTACCACACCTATAATACTAACCGATCTGTCCAGTACCACACCTATAATACGAACCCATCTGTGCAGTACCACACCTATAATTCTAACCAATCTGTCTAGTACCACACCTATAATACTACTCATAACCCATCTGTCTACTACCACACCTATAATACTAACCCATCTGTCTAGTACCACACCTATAACACTAACCCATCTGTCCAGTAACACACCTATAATACTAACCATAACCCATCTGTCCAGTACCACAATTATAATACTAACCCATCTGTCTAGTACCACACCTATAATACTACCCATAACCCATCTGTCTAGTACCACACCTATAATACTACCCATCTGTCAATTACCACACCTATAATACTAACCCATCTGTCTCGTACCACACCTATAATTCTAACCTATCTGTCCAGTACCACACCTATAATACTAACCATAACCCATCTGTCTAGTACCACACCTATAATACTAACCCATCTGTCTAGTACCACACCTATACAACTAACCCATCTGTCCAGTAACACACCTATAATACTAACCATAACCCATCTGTCCAGTGCCACACCTATAATACTAACCTATCTGTCTAGTACCACACCTATAATACTACCCATAACCCATCTGTCTAGTACCACACCTATAATACTACCCATAACCATCTTTCTAGTACCACACCTATAATACTAACCCATCTGTCCAGTACCACACCTATAATACTAACCCATCTGCCCAGTACCACACCTATAATACTAACCATAACCCATCTGTCCAGTACCACACCTATAATACTAACCATAACCCATCTGTCCAGTACCACAAAAACAATACTAACCCATCTGTCTAGTACCACACCTATAATACTAACCCATCTGTCTAGTACCACACCTATAATAGTAACCCATCTGTCCAGTAACACACCTATAATACTAACCATAACCCATCTGTCCAGTACCACACCTATAATACTAACCCATCTGTCTAGTACCACACCTATAATACTACCCATAACCCATCTGTCTAGTACCACACCTATAATACTACCCATCTGTCCATTACCACACCTATAATACTAACCCATCTGTCTCGTACCACACCTATAATTCTAATCTATCTGTCCAGTACCACACCTATAATACTAACCATAACCCATCTGTCTAGTACCACACCTATAATACTAACCCATCTGTCTAGTACCACACCTATACTACTAACCCATCTGTCCAGTAACACACCTATAATACTAACCATAACCCATCTGTCCAGTGCCACACCTATAATACTAACCCATCTGTCTAGTAACACACCTATAATACTACCCATAACCCATCTGTCTAGTACCACACCTATAATACTACCCATAACCATCTTTCTAGTACCACACCTATAATACTAACCCATCTGTCCAGTACCACACCTATAATACTAACCCATCTGTCTAGTACCACACCTATAGTACTAACCATAACCCATCTGTCCAGTACATAACACCTATTATACTAACCCATCTGTCCAGTACCACACCTATAGTACTAACCCATCTGTCCAGTACCACACCTATAATACTAACCATAACCCATCTGTCCAGTACATCACCTATAATACTAACCCATCTGTCTAGTACCACACCTATAATACTAACCCATCTGTCTAGTACCACACCTATAATACTAACCCATCTGTCCAGTACCACACCTATAATACGAACCCATCTGTCCAGTACCACACCTATAATTCTGACCCATCTGTCTAGTACCACACCTATAATACTACCCATAACCCATCTGTCTACTACCACACCTATAATACTAACCCATCTGTCCAGTAACACACCTATAATACTAACCATATCCCATCTGTCCAGTGCCACACCTATAATACTAACCCATCTGTCTAGTACCACACCTATAATACTACCCATAACCATCTGTCCAGTACCACACCTATAATACTAACCCATCTGTCCAGTACCACACCTATAATACTAACCGTAACCCATCTGTCCAGTACCACACCTATAATACTAACCCATCTGTCTAGTACCACACCTATAATACTAACCCATCTGTCCAGTACCACACCTATAATACGAACCCATCTGTGCAGTACCACACCTATAATTCTAACCAATCTGTCTAGTACCACACCTATAATACTACTCATAACCCATCTGTCTACTACCACACCTATAATACTAACCCATCTTTCTAGTACCACACCTATAATACTAACCCATCTGTCCAGTAACACACCTATAATACTAACCATAACCCATCTGTCCAGTACCACACCTATAATACTAACCCATTTGTCTAGTACCACACCTATAATACTACCCATAACCCATCTGTCTAGTACCACACCTATAATACTACCCATCTGTCCATTACCACACCTATAATACTAACCCATCTGTCTCGTACCACACCTATAATTCTAACCTATCTGTCCAGTACCACACCTATACTACTAACCATAACCCATCTGTCTAGTACCACACCTATAATACTAACCCATCTGTCTAGTACCACACCTATACAACTAACCCATCTGTCCAGTAACACACCTATAATACTAACCATAACCCATCTGTCCAGTGCCACACCTATAATACTAACCTATCTGTCTAGTACCACACCTATAATACTACCCATAACCCATCTGTCTAGTACCACACCTATAATACTACCCATAACCATCTTTCTAGTACCACACCTATAATACTAACCCATCTGTCCAGTACCACACCTATAATACTAACCCATCTGCCCAGTACCACACCTATAATACTAACCATAACCCATCTGTCCAGTACCACACCTATAATACTAACCATAACCCATCTGTCCAGTACCACAAAA
Source organism: Salmo salar (assembly GCF_965601325.2). Taxonomy (NCBI): domain Eukaryota; kingdom Metazoa; phylum Chordata; class Actinopteri; order Salmoniformes; family Salmonidae; genus Salmo; species Salmo salar. The sequence goes on from NC_138304.1 coordinate 51,859,177, forward strand.
ACAATACTAACCCATCTGTCTACTACCACACCTATAATACTACCCATCTGTCCATTACCACACCTATAATACTAACCCATCTGTCTCGTACCACACCTATAATTCTAATCTATCTGTCCAGTACCACACCTATAATACTAACCATAACCCATCTGTCTAGTACCACACCTATAATACTAACCCATCTGTCTAGTACCACACCTATACTACTAACCCATCTGTCCAGTAACACACCTATAATACTAACCATAACCCATCTGTCCAGTGCCACACCTATAATACTAACCTATCTGTCTAGTACCACACCTATAATACTACCCATAAACCATCTGTCTAGTACCACACCTATAATACTACCCATAACCATCTTTCTAGTACCACACCTATAATAATAACCCATCTGTCCAGTACCACACCTATAATACTAACCCATCTGTCCAGTACCACACCTATAATACTAACCATAACCCATCTGTCCAGTACCACACCTATAATACTAACCATAACCCATCTGTCCAGTACCACACCTATAATACTAACTCATCTGTCTAGTACCACACCTATAATACTAACCCATCTGTCTAGTACCACACCTATAATACTAACCCATCTGTCCAGTACCACACCTATAATACGATCCCATCTGTCCAGTACCACACCTATAATTCTAACCCATCTGTCTAGTACCACACCTATAATACTACTCATAACCCATCTGTCTACTACCACACCTATAATACTAACCCATCTGTCTAGTACCACACCTATAATACTAACCCATCTGTCCAGTAACACACCTATAATACTAACCATAACCCATCTGTCCAGTACCACACCTATAATACTACCCATAACCCATCTGTCTAGTACCACACCTATAATACTACCCATAACCATCTTTCTAGTACCACACCTATAATACTAAAACATCTGTCCAGTACCACACCTATTATACTAACCCATCTGTCTAGTACCACACCTATAATACTACCCATAACCCATCTGTCAAGTACCACACCTATAATACTAACCATAACCCATCTGTCTAGTACCACACCTATAATACTAACCCATCTGTCCAGTACCACACGTATAATACTAACCATAACCCATCTGTCCAGTACCACACCTATAATACTAACCCATCTGTCTAGTACCACACATATAATACTAACCCATCTGTCTAGTACCACACCTATAATACTAACCCATCTGTCTAGTACCACACTTATAATACTACCCATAACCCATCTGTCTAGTACCACACCTATAAAACTACCCATAACCATCTTTCTAGTACCACACCTATAATACTACCCATCTGTCCATTACCACACCTATAATACTAACCCATCTGTCTAGTACCACACCTATAATACTACCCATAACCCATCTGTCTAGTACCACACCTATAATACTACCCATCTGTCAATTACCACACCTATAATACTAACCCATCTGTCTCGTACCACACCTATAATTCTAATCTATCTGTCCAGTACCACACCTATAATACTAACCATAACCCATCTGTCTAGTACCACACCTATAATACTAACCCATCTGTCTAGTACCACACCTATACTACTAACCCATCTGTCCAGTAACACACCTATAATACTAACCATAACCCATCTGTCCAGTGCCACACCTATAATACTAACCCATCTGTCTAGTAACACACCTATAATACTACCCATAACCCATCTGTCTAGTACCACACCTATAATACTACCCATAACCATCTTTCTAGTACCACACCTATAATACTAACCCATCTGTCCAGTACCACACCTATAATACTAACCCATCTGTCTAGTACCACACCTATAGTACTAACCATAACCCATCTGTCCAGTACATAACACCTATTATACTAACCCATCTGTCCAGTACCACACCTATAGTACTAACCCATCTGTCCAGTACCACACCTATAATACTAACCATAACCCATCTGTCCAGTACATCACCTATAATACTAACCCATCTGTCTAGTACCACACCTATAATACTAACCCATCTGTCTAGTACCACACCTATAATACTAACCCATCTGTCCAGTACCACACCTATAATACGAACCCATCTGTCCAGTACCACACCTATAATTCTGACCCATCTGTCTAGTACCACACCTATAATACTACCCATAACCCATCTGTCTACTACCACACCTATAATACTAACCCATCTGTCCAGTAACACACCTATAATACTAACCATATCCCATCTGTCCAGTGCCACACCTATAATACTAACCCATCTGTCTAGTACCACACCTATAATACTACCCATAACCATCTGTCCAGTACCACACCTATAATACTAACCCATCTGTCCAGTACCACACCTATAATACTAACCGTAACCCATCTGTCCAGTACCACACCTATAATACTAACCCATCTGTCTAGTACCACACCTATAATACTAACCCATCTGTCCAGTACCACACCTATAATACGAACCCATCTGTGCAGTACCACACCTATAATTCTAACCAATCTGTCTAGTACCACACCTATAATACTACTCATAACCCATCTGTCTACTACCACACCTATAATACTAACCCATCTTTCTAGTACCACACCTATAATACTAACACATCTGTCCAGTAACACACCTATAATACTAACCATAACCCATCTGTCCAGTACCACACCTATAATACTAACCCATTTGTCTAGTACCACACCTATAATACTACCCATAACCCATCTGTCTAGTACCACACCTATAATACTACCCATCTGTCCATTACCACACCTATAATACTAACCCATCTGTCTCGTACCACACCTATAATTCTAACCTATCTGTCCAGTACCACACCTATACTACTAACCATAACCCATCTGTCTAGTACCACACCTATAATACTAACCCATCTGTCTAGTACCACACCTATACAACTAACCCATCTGTCCAGTAACACACCTATAATACTAACCATAACCCATCTGTCCAGTGCCACACCTATAATACTAACCTATCTGTCTAGTACCACACCTATAATACTACCCATAACCCATCTGTCTAGTACCACACCTATAATACTACCCATAACCATCTTTCTAGTACCACACCTATAATACTAACCCATCTGTCCAGTACCACACCTATAATACTAACCCATCTGCCCAGTACCACACCTATAATACTAACCATAACCCATCTGTCCAGTACCACACCTATAATACTAACCATAACCCATCTGTCCAGTACCACAAAAACAATACTAACCCATCTGTCTACTACCACACCTATAATACTACCCATCTGTCCATTACCACACCTATAATACTAACCCATCTGTCTCGTACCACACCTATAATTCTAATCTATCTGTCCAGTACCACACCTATAATACTAACCATAACCCATCTGTCTAGTACCACACCTATAATACTAACCCATCTGTCTAGTACCACACCTATACTACTAACCCATCTGTCCAGTAACACACCTATAATACTAACCATAACCCATCTGTCCAGTGCCACACCTATAATACTAACCTATCTGTCTAGTACCACACCTATAATACTACCCATAAACCATCTGTCTAGTACCACACCTATAATACTACCCATAACCATCTTTCTAGTACCACACCTATAATAATAACCCATCTGTCCAGTACCACACCTATAATACTAACCCATCTGTCCAGTACCACACCTATAATACTAACCATAACCCATCTGTCCAGTACCACACCTATAATACTAACCATAACCCATCTGTCCAGTACCACACCTATAATACTAACCCATCTGTCTAGTACCACACCTATAATACTAACCCATCTGTCTAGTACCACACCTATAATACTAACCCATCTGTCCAGTACCACACCTATAATACGATCCCATCTGTCCAGTACCACACCTATAATTCTAACCCATCTGTCTAGTACCACACCTATAATACTACTCATAACCCATCTGTCTACTACCACACCTATAATACTAACCCATCTGTCTAGTACCACACCTATAATACTAACCCATCTGTCCAGTAACACACCTATAATACTAACCATAACCCATCTGTCCAGTACCACACCTATAATACTACCCATAACCCATCTGTCTAGTACCACACCTATAATACTACCCATAACCATCTTTCTAGTACCACACCTATAATACTAAAACATCTGTCCAGTACCACACCTATTATACTAACCCATCTGTCTAGTACCACACCTATAATACTACCCATAACCCATCTGTCAAGTACCACACCTATAATACTAACCATAACCCATCTGTCTAGTACCACACCTATAATACTAACCCATCTGTCCAGTACCACACGTATAATACTAACCATAACCCATCTGTCCAGTACCACACCTATAATACTAACCCATCTGTCTAGTACCACACATATAATACTAACCCATCTGTCTAGTACCACACCTATAATACTAACCCATCTGTCTAGTACCACACTTATAATACTACCCATAACCCATCTGTCTAGTACCACACCTATAAAACTACCCATAACCATCTTTCTAGTACCACACCTATAATACTACCCATCTGTCCATTACCACACCTATAATACTAACCCATCTGTCTCGTACCACACATATAATTCTAACCTATCTGTCCAGTACCACACCTATAATACTAACCATACCCATCTGTCTAGTACCACACCTATAATACTAACCCATCTGTCTAGTACCACACCTATAATACTAACCCATCTGTCCAGTACCACACCTATAATACTAACCATAACCGATCTGTCCAGTGCCACACCTATAATACTAACCCATCTGTCTAGTACCACACCTATAATACTACCCATAACCCATCTGTCTAGTACCACACCTATAATACTACCCATAACCATCTTTCTAGTACCACACCTATAATACTAACCCATCTGTCCAGTACCACACCTATAATACTAACCCATCTGTCTAGTACCACAACTATAGTACTAACCATAATCCATCTGTCCAGTACATAACACCTATTATACTAACCCGTCTGTCCAGTACCACACCTATAGTACTAACCCATATGTCCAGTACCACACCTATAATACTAACCATAACCCATCTGTCCAGTACATCACCTATAATACTAACCCATCTGTCTAGTACCACACCTATAATACTAACCCATCTGTCCAGTACCACATCTATAATACGAACCCATCTGTCCAGTACCACACCTATAATTCTGACCCATCTGTCTAGTACCACACCTATAATACTACCCATAACCCATCTGTCTACAACCACACCTATAATACTAACCCATCTGTCCAGTAACACACCTATAATACTAACCATATCCCATCTGTCCAGTACCACACCTATAATACTAACCATAACCCATCTGTCCAGTACATCACCTATAATACTAACCCATCTGTCTAGTACCACACCTATAATACTAACCCATCTGTCTAGTACCACACCTATAATACTAACCCATCTGTCCAGTACCACACCTATAATACGAACCCATCTGTCCAGTACCACACCTATAATTCTGACCCATCTGTCTAGTACCACACCTATAATACTACCCATAACCCATCTGTCTACTACCACACCTATAATACTAACCCATCTGTCCAGTAACACACCTATAATACTAACCATATCCCATCTGTCCAGTGCCACACCTATAATATTAACCCATCTGTCTAGTACCACACCTATAATACTACCCATAACCATCTGTCCAGTACCACACCTATAATACTAACCCATCTGTCCAGTACCACACCTATAATACTAACCGTAACCCATCTGTCCAGTACCACACCTGTAATACTAACCCATCTGTCTAGTACCACACCTATAATACTAACCCATCTGTCCAGTACCACACCTATAATACGAACCCATCTGTGCAGTACCACACCTATAATTCTAACCAATCTGTCTAGTACCACACCTATAATACTACTCATAACCCATCTGTCTACTACCACACCTATAATACTAACCCATCTGTCTAGTACCACACCTATAATACTAACCCATCTGTCCAGTAACACACCTATAATACTAACCATAACCCATCTGTCCAGTACCACAACTATAATACTAACCCATCTGTCTAGTACCACACCTATAATACTACCCATAACCCATCTGTCTAGTACCACACCTATAATACTACCCATCTGTCCATTACCACACCTATAATACTAACCCATCTGTCTAGTACCACACCTATAATACTAACCCATCTGTCCAGTACCACACCTATAATACGAACCCATCTGTCCAGTACCACACCTATAATTCTGACCCATCTGTCTAGTACCACACCTATAATACTACCCATAACCCATCTGTCTACTACCACACCTATAATACTAACCCATCTGTCCAGTAACACACCTATAATACTAACCATATCCCATCTGTCCAGTGCCACACCTATAATACTAACCCATCTGTCTAGTACCACACCTATAATACTACCCATAACCATCTGTCCAGTACCACACCTATAATACTAACCCATCTGTCCAGTACCACACCTATAATACTAACCGTAACCCATCTGTCCAGTACCACACCTATAATACTAACCCATCTGTCTAGTACCACACCTATAATACTAACCCATCTGTCCAGTACCACACCTATAATACGAACCCATCTGTGCAGTACCACACCTATAATTCTAACCAATCTGTCTAGTACCACACCTATAATACTACTCATAACCCATCTGTCTACTACCACACCTATAATACTAACCCATCTGTCTAGTACCACACCTATAATACTAACCCATCTGTCCAGTAACACACCTATAATATCAAATTTAATCAAATCAAATCAAATTTATTTTTATATAGCCCTTCGTACATCAGCTGATATTCTCAAAGTGCTGTACAGAAACCCAGCCTAAAACCCCAAACAGCAAGCAAAGCATGTGAAAGAAGCACGGTGGCTAGGAAAAACTCCCTAGGAAAAACTCCCTAGAAAGGCCAAAAACCTAGGAAGAAACCTAGAGAGGAACCAGGCTATGAGGGGTGGCCAGTCCTCTTCTGGCTGTGCAGGGTGGATATTATAACAGAACATGGTCAAAATGTTAAAATGTTCATAAATGACCAGCATGGTCAAATAATAATAATCATAGTAGTTGTCGAGGGTGCAACAAGCACGTCCGGTGAACAGGTCAGGGTTCCATAGCCGCAGGCAGAACAGTTGAAACTGGAGCAGCAGCACGGCCAGGTGGACTGGGGACAGCAAGGAGTCATCATACCAGGTAGTCCTGAGGCATGGTCCTAGGGCTCAGGTCCTCCGAGAGAAAGACAGAAAGAGAGAAAGAGAGAATTAGAGAGAGCATATTTAAATACACACAGGACACCGGATAAGACAAGAGAAATACTCCAGATGTAACAGACTGACCCTAGCCCCCCGACACATAAACTACTGCAGCATAAATACTGGAGGCTGAGACAGGAGGGATCAGAAGACACTGTGGCCCCATCCGATGATACCCCCGGACAGGGCCAAACAGGCAGGATATAACCCCACCCACTTTGCCAAAGCACTGCCCCCACACCACTAGAGGGATGTCTCCAACCACCAACTTACCGTCCTAAGACAAGGCCGAGTATAGCCCACAACGATCTCCGCCATGGCACAACCCAAGGGGGGGGGGGGGCGCCAACCCAGACAGGAAGACCACGTCAGTGACTCAACCCACTCAAGTGACGCACCCCTCCCATGGACGGCATGGAAGAACACCAGTAGGCCAGTGACTCAGCCTCTGTAAAAGGGTTAGAGGCAGAGAATCCCAGTGGAAAGAGGGGAACCGGCAAGGCAGAGACAGCAAGGGCGGTTCGTTGCTCCAGCCTTTCCGTTCACCTTCACACTCCTGGGCCAGACTATACTTAATCATAGGACCTACTGAAGAGATAAGTCTTCAGTAAAGACTTAAAGGTTGAGACTGAGTCTGCGTCTCTCACATTGGTAGGCAGACCATTCCATAAAAATGGAGCTCTATAGGAGAAAGCCCTACCTCCAGCCGTTTGCTTAGAAATTCTAGGGACAATTAGGAGGCCTGCGTCTTGTGACCGTAGCGTACGTGTAGGTATGTACGGCAGGACCAAATCGGAAAGATAGGTAGGAGCAAGCCCATGTAATGCTTTGTAGGTTAGCAGTAAAACCTTGAAATCAGCCCTTGCCTTAACAGCAAGCCAGTGTAGGGAGGCTAACACTGGAGTAATATGATCAAATTTTTTGGTTCTAGTCAGGATTCTAGCAGCCGTATTTAGCACTAACTGAAGTTTATTTAGTGCTTTATCCGGGTAGCCGGAAAGTAGAGCATTGCAGTAGTCCAGCCTAGAAGTAACAAAAGCATGGATTAATTTTTCTGCGTCATTTTTGGACAGAAAATTTCTGATTTTTGCAATGTTACGTAGATGGAAAAAAGCTGTCCTTGAAACAGTCTTGATATGTTCTTCAAAAGAGAGATCAGGGTCCAGAGTAACGCCGAGGTCCTTCACAGTTTTATTTGAGACGACTGTACAACCATCCAGATTAATTGTCAGATTCAACAGAAGATCTCTTTGTTTCTTGGGACCTAGAACAAGCATCTCTGTTTTGTCCGAGTTTAAAAGTAGAAAGTTTGCAGCCATCCACTTCTTTATGTCTGAAACACAGGCTTCTAGCGAGGGCAATTTTGGGGCTTCACCATGTTTCATTGAAATGTACAGCTGTGTGTCATCTGCATAACAGTGAAATTTAACATTATGTTTTCGAATGACATCCCCAAGAGGTAAAATATATAGTGAAAACAATAGTGGTCCTAAAACGGAACCTTGAGGAACACCGAAATTTACAATTGATTTGTCAGAGGACAAACCATTCACAGAGACAAACTGATATCTTTCCGACAGATAAGATCTAAACCAGGCCAGAACTTGTCCATGTAGACCAATTTGGGTTTCCAATCTCTCCAAAAGAATGTGGTGATCGATGGTATCAAAAGCGGCACTAAGATCTAGGAGCACGAGGACAGATGCAGAGCCTCGGTCTGACGTCATTAAAAGGTCATTTACCACCTTCACAAGTGCAGTCTCAGTGCTATGATGGGGTCTAAAACCAGACTGAAGCGTTTCGTATACATTGTTTGTCTTCAGGAAGGCAGTCAGTTGCTGTGCAACAGCTTTTTCTAAAATTTTGGAGAGGAATGGAAGATTCGATATAGGCCGATAGTTTTTTATAATTTCTGGATCAAGATTCGGCTTTTTCAAGAGAGGCTTTATTACTGCCACTTTTAGTGAGCTTGGTACACATCCGGTGGATAGAGAGCCGTTTATTATGTTCAACATAGGAGGGCCAAGCACAGGAAGCAGCTCTTTCAGTAGTTTAGTTGGAATAGGGTCCAGTATGCAGCTTGAGGGTTTGGAGGCCATGATTATTTTCATCATTGCGTCAAGAGATATAGTACTAAAACACTTTAGTATCTCCCTTGATCCTAGGTCCTGGCAGAGTTGTGCAGACTCAGGACAATGGAGCTTTGGAGGAATACCCAGATTTAAAGAGGAGTCTGTAATTTGCTTTCTAATGATCATGATCTTTTCCTCAAAGAAGTTCATAAATGTATTACTGCTGAAGTGAAAGCCATCCTCCATTTGCGAAGGCTGCTTTTTAGTTAGCTTTGCGACAGTATCAAAAAGAAATTTCGGATTGTTCTTATTTTCCTCAATTAAGTTGGAAAAATAGGATGATCGAGCAGCAGTAAGGGCTCTTCGATACTGCACGGTACTGTCTTTCCAAGCTAGTCGGAAGACTTCCAGTTTGGTGTGGCGCCATTTCCGTTCCAATTTTCTGGAAGCTTGCTTCAGAGCTCGTGTATTTTCTGTATACCAGGGAGCTAGTTTCTTATGACAGATGTTTTTAGTTTTTAGGGGTGCAACTGCATCTAGGGTATTGCGCAAGGTTAAATTGAGTTCCTCGGTTAGGTGGTTAACTGATTTTTGTCCTCTGACGTCCTTGGGTAGGCAGAGGCAGTCTGGAAGGGCATCAAGGAATCTTTGGGTTGTCTGAGAATTTATAGCACGACTTTTAATGCTCCTTGGTTGGGGTCTGAGCAGATTATTTGTTGCAATTGCAAACGTAATAAAATGGTGGTCCGATAGTCCAGGATTATGAGGAAAAACATTTAGATCCACAACATTTATTCCATGGGACAAAACTAGGTCCAGAGTATGACTGTGGCAGTGAGTAGGTCCAGAGACATGTTGGATAAAACCCACTGAGTCGATGATGGCTCCGAAAGCCTTTTGGAGTGGGTCTGTGGACTTTTCCATGTGAATGTTAAAGTCACCAAAAATTTGAATATTATCTGCTATGACTACAAGATCCGATAGGAATTCAGGGAACTCAGTGAGGAACACTGCATATGGCCCAGGAGGCCTATAAACAGTAGCTATAAAAAGTGAGTGAGTAGGCTGCATAGATTTCATGACTAGAAGCTCAAAAGACGAAAACGTCATTGTTGTTTTTTTTTTTGTAAATTGAAATTTGCTATCGTAAATGTTAGCAACACCTCCGCCTTTGCCGGATGCACGGGGGGTATGGTCACTAATGTAACCTGGGGGTGAGGCCTCATTTAACACAGTAAATTCATCAGGCTTAAGCCATGTTTCAGTCAGGCCAATCACATCAAGATTATTATCAGTGATTAGTTCATTGACTATAACTGCCTTGGAAGTGAGGGATCTAACATTAAGTAACCCAATTTTGAGATGTGAGGTATCACAATCTCTTTCAATAATGGCAGGAATGGAGGAGGTCTTTATACTAGTGAGATTGCTAAAGCGAACACCGCCATTTTTAATTTTGCCCAACCTAGATCGAGGCACAGACACGGTCTCAATGGGGAAAGCTGAGCTGACTACACTGACTGTGCTAGTGGCAGACTCCACTAAGCTGGCAGGCTGGCTAACAGCCTGCTGCCTGGCCTGCACCCTATTTCATTGTGGAGCTAGAGGAGTTAGAGCCCTGTCTATGTTCGTAGATAAGATGAGAGCACCCCTCCAGCTAGGATGGAGTCCGTCACTCCTCAACAGGCCAGGCTTGGTCCTGTTTGTGGGTGAGTCCCAGAAAGAGGGCCAATTATGTACAAATTCTATCTTTTGGGAGGGGCAGAAAACAGTTTTCAACCAGCGATTGAGTTGTGAGACTCTGCTGTAGAGCTTATCACTCCCCCTAACTGGGAGGGGGCCAGAGACAATTAATCGATGCCGACACATCTTTCTAGCTGATTTACACGCTGAAGCTATGTTGCGCTTGGTGACCTCTGACTGTTTCATCCTAACATCGTTGGTGCCGACGTGGATAACAATATCTCTATACTCTCTACACTCGCCAGTTTTAGCTTTAGCCAGCACCGTCTTTAGATTAGCCTTAACGTCGGTAGCCCTGCCCCCTGGTAAACAGTGTATGATCGCTGGATGATTAGTTTTAAGTCTAATACTGCGGGTAATGGAGTCGCCAATGACTAGGGTTTTCAATTTGTCAGAGCTAATGGTGGGAGCCGTCGGCGTCTCAGATCCCACAACGGGAGGAGTAGAGACCAGAGAAGTCTCGGCCTCCGACTCCGACTCGCTTAATGGGGAGAACCGGTTGAAAGTTTCTGTCGGCTGAATAAGCGACACCGGTTGAGCATTCCTACAGCGTTTCCCTCCAGAAGCCATGAGAAAGATGTCCGGCTGCGGGGACCGTGCGAGGGGGTTTATACTAACGTTACTATCTGTACTTACTGGTGGCACAGACGCTGTTTCATCCTTTCCTACACTGAAATTACCCTTGCCTAACGATCGCGTCTGAAGCTGGGCTTGCAGCACAGCTATCCTTGCCGTAAGGCGATCGTTCTCCTGTATATTATAAGTACAACGACTGCAATTAGAAGGCATCATGTTAATGTTACTTAGCTTCGGCTGTTTGAAGTCCTGACGAACCATGTCCAGATAAAACCTCCGGGGTGAAAAAGTTGAATGAAAAAAGTTGAGTGAGGGAAAAAGTAAAAATATACGGTAATGAAAAAGTAAAAAAACCGTCAGGTATCAAAGTAAGATCGGCAACAAAAACGCACAGCAGCGTAAACAAGTCTGCAAGTTGTGACTGTCCAGTACCACACCTATAATACTAACCCATCTGTCTAGTACCACACCTATAATACTACCCATAACCCATCTGTCTAGTACCACACCTATAATACTACCCATCTGTCCATTACCACACCTATAATACTAACCCATCTGTCTCGTACCACACCTATAATTCTAACCTATCTGTCCAGTACCACACCTATAATACTAACCATAACCCATCTGTCTAGTACCACACCTATAATACTAACCCATCTGTCTAGTACCACACCTATACAACTAACCCATCTGTCCAGTAACACACCTATAATACTAACCATAACCCATCTGTCCAGTGCCACACCTATAATACTAACCTATCTGTCTAGTACCACACCTATAATACTACCCATAACCCATCTGTCTAGTACCACACCTATAATACTACCCATAACCATCTTTCTAGCACCACACCTATAATACTAACCCATCTGTCCAGTACCACACCTATAATACTAACCCATCTGCCCAGTACCACACCTATAATACTAACCATAACCCATCTGTCCAGTACCACACCTATAATACTAACCATAACCCATCTGTCCAGTACCACAAAAACAATACTAACCCATCTGTCTAGTACCACACCTATAATACTAACCCATCTGTCTAGTACCACACCTATAATAGTAACCCATCTGTCCAGTAACACACCTATAATACTAACTATAACCCATCTGTCCAGTACGACACCTATAATACTAACCCATCTGTCTAGTACCACACCTATAATACTACCCATAACCCATCTGTCTAGTACCACACCTATAATACTACCCATCTGTCCATTACCACACCTATAATACTAACCCATCTGTCTCGTACCACACCTATAATTCTAATCTATCTGTCCAGTACCACACCTATAATACTAACCATAACCCATCTGTCTAGTACCACACCTATAATACTAACCCATCTGTCTAGTACCACACCTATACTACTAACCCATCTGTCCAGTAACACACCTATAATACTAACCATAACCCATCTGTCCAGTGCCACACCTATAATACTAACCTATCTGTCTAGTACCACACCTATAATACTACCCATAACCCATCTGTCTAGTACCACACCTATAATACTACCCATAACCATCTTTCTAGTACCACACCTATAATACTAACCCATCTGTCCAGTACCACACCTATAATACTAACCCATCTGTCCAGTACCACACCTATAATACTAACCAAAACCCATCTGTCCAGTACCACACCTATAATACTAACCATAAACCCATCTGTCTAGTACCACACCTATAATACTAACCCATCTGTCCAGTACCACACCTATAATACGAACCCATCTGTCCAGTACCACACCTATAATTCTAACCCATCTGTCTAGTACCACACCTATAATACTACTCATAACCCATCTGTCTACTACCACACCTATAATACTAACCCATCTGTCTAGTACCACACCTATAATACTAACCCATCTGTCCAGTAACACACCTATAATACTAACCATAACCCATCTGTCCAGTACCACACCTATAATACTAACCCATCTGTCTAGTACCACACCTATAATACTACCCATAACCCATCTGTCTAGTACCACACCTATAATACTACCCATAACCATCTTTCTAGTAGCACACCTATAATACTAACCCATCTGTCCAGTACCACACCTATAATACTAACCCATCTGCCCAGTACCACACCTATAATACTAACCATAACCCATCTGTCCAGTACCACACCTATAATACTAACCATAACCCATCTGTCCAGTACAACACCTACAATACTAACCCATCTGTCTAGTACCACACCTATAATACTAACCCATCTGTCTAGTACCACACCTATAATACTAACCCATCTGTCCAGTAACACACCTATAATACTAACCATAACCCATCTGTCCAGTACCACACCTATAATACTAACCCATCTGTCTAGTACCACACCTATAATACTACCCATCTGTCCATTACCACACCTATAATACTAACCCATCTGTCTCGTACCACACCTATAATTCTAACCTATCTGTCCAGTACCACACCTATAATACTAACCATAACCCATCTGTCTAGTACCACACCTATAATACTAACCCATCTGTCTAGTACCACACCTATACTACTAACCCATCTGTCCAGTAACACACCTATAATACTAACCATAACCCATCTGTCCAGTGCCACACCTATAATACTAACCTATCTGTCTAGTACCACACCTATAATACTAACACATCTGTCTAGTACCACAGCTATAATACTAACCCATCTGTGCAGTAACACACCTATAAAACTAACCATAACCCATCTGTCCAGTACTACACCTATAATACTAACCCATCTGTCTAGTACCACACCTATAATACTACCCATAACCCATCTGTCTAGTACCACACCTATAATACTACCCATCTGTCCATTACCACACCTATAATACTAACCCATCTGTCTCGTACCACACCTATAATTCTAACCTATCTGTCCAGTACCACACCTATAATACTAACCATAACCCATCTGTCTAGTACCACACATATAATACTAACCCATCTGTCTAGTACCACACCTATACTACTAACCCATCTGTCCAGTAACACACCTATAATACTAACCATAACCCATCTGTCCAGTGCCACACCTATAATACTAACCTATCTGTCTAGTACCACACCTATAATACTACCCATAACCCATCTGTCTAGTACCACACCTATAATACTACCCATAACCATCTTTCTAGTACCACACCTATAATACTAACCCATCTGTCCAGTACCACACCTATAATACTAACCCATCTGTCCAGTACCACACCTATAATACTAACCAAAACCCATCTGTCCAGTACCACACCTATAATACTAACCATAAACCCATCTGTCTAGTACCACACCTATAATACTAACCCATCTGTCCAGTACCACACCTATAATACGAACCCATCTGTCCAGTACCACACCTATAATTCTAACCCATCTGTCTAGTACCACACCTATAATACTACTCATAACCCATCTGTCTACTACCACACCTATAATACTAACCCATCTGTCTAGTACCACACCTATAATACTAACCCATCTGTCCAGTAACACACCTATAATACTAACCATAACCCATCTGTCCAGTACCACACCTATAATACTAACCCATCTGTCTAGTACCACACCTATAATACTACCCATAACCCATCTGTCTAGTACCACACCTATAATACTACCCATAACCATCTTTCTAGTAGCACACCTATAATACTAACCCATCTGTCCAGTACCACACCTATAATACTAACCCATCTGCCCAGTACCACACCTATAATACTAACCATAACCCATCTGTCCAGTACCACACCTATAATACTAACCATAACCCATCTGTCCAGTACAACACCTACAATACTAACCCATCTGTCTAGTACCACACCTATAATACTAACCCATCTGTCTAGTACCACACCTATAATACTAACCCATCTGTCCAGTAACACACCTATAATACTAACCATAACCCATCTGTCCAGTACCACACCTATAATACTAACCCATCTGTCTAGTACCACACCTATAATACTACCCATAACCCATCTGTCTAGTACCACACCTATAATACTACCCATCTGTCCATTACCACACCTATAATACTAACCCATCTGTCTCGTACCACACCTATAATTCTAACCTATCTGTCCAGTACCACACCTATAATACTAACCATAACCCATCTGTCTAGTACCACACCTATAATACTAACCCATCTGTCTAGTACCACACCTATACTACTAACCCATCTGTCCAGTAACACACCTATAATACTAACCATAACCCATCTGTCCAGTGCCACACCTATAATACTAACCTATCTGTCTAGTACCACACCTATAATACTACCCATAACCCATCTGTCTAGTACCACACCTATAATACTACCCATAACCATCTTTCTAGTACCACACCTATAATACTAAACCATCTGTCCAGTACCACACCTATAATACTAACCCATCTGTCCAGTACCACACCTATAATACTAACCATAACCCATCTGTCCAGTACCACACCTATAATACTAACCATAACCCATCTGTCCAGTACCACACCTATAATACTTACCCATCTGTCTAGTACCACACCTATAATACTAACCCATCTGTCTAGTACCACACCTATAATACTAACCCATCTGTCCAGTACCAAACCTATAATACGAACCCATCTGTCCAGTACCACACCTATAATTCTAACCCATCTGTCTAGTACCACACCTATAATACTACTCATAACCCATCTGTCTACTACCACACCTATAATACTAACCCATCTGTCTAGTACCACACCTATAATACTAACCCATCTGTCCAGTAACACACCTATAATACTAACCATAACCCATCTGTCCAGTACCACACCTATAATACTAACCCATCTGTCTAGTACCACACCTATAATACTACCCATAACCCATCTGTCTAGTACCACACCTATAATACTACCCATAACCATCTTTCTAGTACCACACCTATAATACTAACCCATCTGTCCAGTACCACACCTATTATACTAACCCATCTGTCTAGTACCACACCTATAATACTACCCATAACCTATAATACTACCCATAGCCCATCTGTCAAGTACCACACCTATAATACTAACCATAACCCATCTGTCTCGTACCACACCTATAATACTAACCCATCTGTCCAGTACCACACCTATAATACTAACCATAACCCATCTGTCTAGTACCACACCTATAATACTAACCCATCTGTCTAGTACCACACATATAATACTAACCCATCTGTCTAGTACCACACCTATAATACTAACCCATCTGTCTAGTACCACACCTATAATACTACCCATAACCCATCTGTCTAGTACCACACCTATAATACTACCCATAACCATCTTTCTAGTACCACACCTATAATACTAACCCATCTGTCCAGTACCACACCTATAATACTAACCCATCTGTCTAGTACCACACCTATAGTACTAACCATAACCCATCTGTCCAGTACCACACCTATTATACTAACACATCTGTCCAGTACCACACCTATAGTACTAACCCATCTGTCCAGTACCACACCTATAATACTAACCATAACCCATCTGTCCAGTACATCACCTATAATACTAACCCATCTGTCTAGTACCACACCTATAATACGAACCCATATGTCCAGTACCACACCTATAATTCTGACCCATCTGTCTAGTACCACACCTATAATACTACCCATAACCCATCTGTCTACTACCACACCTATAATACTAACCATAACCCATCTGTCCAGTACCACACCTATAATACTAACCATAACCCATCTGTCCAGTACCACACCTATAATACTTACCCATCTGTCTAGTACCACACCTATAATACTAACCCATCTGTCTAGTACCACACCTATAATACTAACCCATCTGTCCAGTACCAAACCTATAATACGAACCCATCTGTCCAGTACCACACCTATAATTCTAACCCATCTGTCTAGTACCACACCTATAATACTACTCATAACCCATCTGTCTACTACCACACCTATAATACTAACCCATCTGTCTAGTACCACACCTATAATACTAACCCATCTGTCCAGTAACACACCTATAATACTAACCATAACCCATCTGTCCAGTACCACACCTATAATACTAACCCATCTGTCTAGTACCACACCTATAATACTACCCATAACCCATCTGTCTAGTACCACACCTATAATACTACCCATAACCATCTTTCTAGTACCACACCTATAATACTAACCCATCTGTCCAGTACCACACCTATTATACTAACCCATCTGTCTAGTACCACACCTATAATACTACCCATAACCTATAATACTACCCATAGCCCATCTGTCAAGTACCACACCTATAATACTAACCATAACCCATCTGTCTCGTACCACACCTATAATACTAACCCATCTGTCCAGTACCACACCTATAATACTAACCATAACCCATCTGTCTAGTACCACACCTATAATACTAACCCATCTGTCTAGTACCACACATATAATACTAACCCATCTGTCTAGTACCACACCTATAATACTAACCCATCTGTCTAGTACCACACCTATAATACTACCCATAACCCATCTGTCTAGTACCACACCTATAATACTACCCATAACCATCTTTCTAGTACCACACCTATAATACTAACCCATCTGTCCAGTACCACACCTATAATACTAACCCATCTGTCTAGTACCACACCTATAGTACTAACCATAACCCATCTGTCCAGTACCACACCTATTATACTAACACATCTGTCCAGTACCACACCTATAGTACTAACCCATCTGTCCAGTACCACACCTATAATACTAACCATAACCCATCTGTCCAGTACATCACCTATAATACTAACCCATCTGTCTAGTACCACACCTATAATACGAACCCATATGTCCAGTACCACACCTATAATTCTGACCCATCTGTCTAGTACCACACCTATAATACTACCCATAACCCATCTGTCTACTACCACACCTATAATACTAACCCATCTGTCCAGTAACACACCTATAATACTAACCATATCCCATCTGTCCAGTGCCACACCTATAATACTAACCCATCTGTCTAGTACCACACCTATAATACTACCCATAACCCATCTGTCTAGTACCACACCTATAATACTACCCATAACCATCTGTCCAGTACCACACCTATAATACTAACCCATCTGTCCAGTACCACACCTATAATACTAACCATAACCCATCTGTCCAGTACCACACCTATAATACTAACCCATCTGTCTAGTACCACACCTATAATACTAACCCATCTGTCTAGTACCACACCTATAATACTAACCCATCTGTCCAGTACCACACCTATAATACGAACCTATCTGTCCAGTACCACACCTATAATTCTAACCTATCTGTCCAGTACCACACATATAATACTAACCATAACCCATCTGTCTAGTACCACACCTATAATACTAACCCATCTGTCTAGTACCACACCTATACTACTAACCCATCTGTCCAGTGCCACACCTATAATACTAACCTATCTGTCTAGTACCACACCTATAATACTACCCATAACCCATCTGTCTAGTACCACACCTATAATACTACCCATAACCATCTTTCTAGTACCATACCTATAATACTAACCCATCTGTCCAGTACCACACCTATAATACTAACCCATCTGCCCAGTACCACACCTATAATACTAACCATAACCCATCTGTCCAGTACCACACCTATAATACTAACCATAACCCATCTGTCCAGTACCACACCTACAATACTAACCCATCTGTCTAGTACCACACCTATAATACTAACCCATCTGTCTAGTACCACACCTATAATACTAACCCATCTGTCCAGTAACACATCTATAATACTAACCATAACCCATCTGTCCAGTACCACACCTATAATACTAACCCATCTGTCTAGTACCACACCTATAATACTACCCATAACCCTTCTGTCTAGTACCACACCTATAATACTACCCATCTGTCCATTACCACACCTATAATACTAACCCATCTGTCTCGTACCACACCTATAATTCTAACCTATCTGTCCAGTACCACACCTATAATACTAACCATAACCCATCTGTCTAGTACCACACCTATAATACTAACCCATCTGTCTAGTACCACACCTATACTACTAACCCATCTGTCTAGTAACACACCTATAATACTAACCATAACCCATCTGTCCAGTGCCACACCTATAATACTAACCTATCTGTCTAGTACCACACCTATAATACTACCCATAACCCATCTGTCTAGTACCACACCTATAATACTACCCATAACCATCTTTCTAGTACCACACCTATAATACTAACCCATCTGTCCAGTACCACACCTATAATACTAACCCATCTGCCCAGTACCACACCTGTAATACTAACCATAACCCATCTGTCCAGTACCACACCTATAATACTAACCATAACCCATCTGTCCAGTACCACACCTACAATACTAACCCATCTGTCTAGTACCACACCTATAATACTAACCCATCTGTCCAGTAGCACACCTATAATACTAACCATAACCCATCTGTCCAGTGCCACACCTATAATACTAACCTATCTGTCTAGTACCACACCTATTATACTACCCATAACCCATCTGTCTAGTACCACACCTATAATACTACCCATAACCATCTTTCTAGTACCACACCTTTAATACTAACCCATCTGTCCAGTACCACACCTATAATACTAACCCATCTGTCCAGTACCACACCTATAATACTAACCATAACCCATCTGTCCAGTACCACACCTATAATACTAACCCATCTGTCTAGTACCACACCTATAATACTAACCCATCTGTCTAGTACCACACCTATCATACTAACCCATTTGTCCAGTACCACACCTATAATACGAACCCATCTGTCCAGTACCACACCTATAATTCTAACCCATCTGTCTAGTACCACACCAATAATACTACTCATAAACCATCTGTCTACTACCACACCTATACTAACCCATCTGTCCAGTACCACACCTATTATACTAACCCATTTTTTTCCCGGTACTGGTCCCCCGTGGGAATCGAACCCACAACCCTGGCGTTGCAAACACCATGCTCTACCAACTGAGCCACACGGGACATATAATACTAACCCATCTGTCCAGTACCACACCTATATTACAAACCCATCTGTCCAGTACAACACCTATAATTATAACCCATCTGTCTAGTACCACACCTATAATACTACCCATAACACTTCTGTCTACTACCACACCTATAATACTAACCCTTCTCTCTAGTACACACCTATAATACTAACCCATTCCTCTACTACCACACCTATAATACTAACCCATCTGTCCAGTACCACACCTATAATACTAACCCATCTGTCCAGTACCACACCTATAATACTAACCCATCTGTCCAGTAACACACCTATAATACTACCCATAACCCATCTGTCCAGTACCACACCTATAGTACTAACCCATCTGTCCAGTACCACACCTATAATACTAACCATAACCCATCTGTCCAGTACCACACCTATAATACTACTCATAACCCATCTGTCTACTACCACACCTATAATACTAACCCATCTGTCTAGTACCACAGCTATAATACTAACCCATCTGTGCAGTAACACACCTATAATACTAACCATAACCCATCTGTCCAGTACCACACCTATAATACTAACCCATCTGTCTAGTACCACACCTATAATACTACCCATAACCCATCTGTCTAGTACCACACCTATAATACTACCCATCTGTCCATTACCACACCTATAATACTAACCCATCTGTCTCGTACCACACCTATAATTCTAACCTATCTGTCCAGTACCACACCTATAATACTAACCATAACCCATCTGTCTAGTACCACACATATAATACTAACCCATCTGTCTAGTACCACACCTATACTACTAACCCATCTGTCCAGTAACACACCTATAATACTAACCATAACCCATCTGTCCAGTGCCACACCTATAATACTAACCTATCTGTCTAGTACCACACCTATAATAGTACCCATAACCCATCTGTCTAGTACCACACCTATAATACTACCCATAACCATCTTTCTAGTACCACACCTATAATACTAACCCATCTGTCCAGTACCACACCTATAATACTAACCCATCTGTCCAGTACCACACCTATAATACTAACCAAAACCCATCTGTCCAGTACCACACCTATAATACTAACCATAAACCCATCTGTCTAGTACCACACCTATAATACTAACCCATCTGTCCAGTACCACACCTATAATACGAACCCATCTGTCCAGTACCACACCTATAATTCTAACCCATCTGTCTAGTACCACACCTATAATACTACTCATAACCCATCTGTCTACTACCACACCTATAATACTAACCCATCTGTCTAGTACCACACCTATAATACTAACCCATCTGTCCAGTAACACACCTATAATACTAACCATAACCCATCTGTCCAGTACCACACCTATAATACTAACCCATCTGTCTAGTACCACACCTATAATACTACCCATAACCCATCTGTCTAGTACCACACCTATAATACTACCCATAACCATCTTTCTAGTACCACACCTATAATACTAACCCATCTGTCCAGTACCACACCTATTATACTAACCCATCTGTCTAGTACCACACCTATAATACTACCCATAACCTATAATACTACCCATAACCCATCTGTCAAGTACCACACCTATAATACTAACCATAACCCATCTGTCTAGTACCACACCTATAATACTACCCATAACACTTATGTCTACTACCACACCTATAATACTAACCCATCTGTCCAGTACCACACCTATAATACTAACCCATCTGTCCAGTACCACACCTATAATACTAAAACATCTGTCCAGTACCACACCTATAATACTACCCATAACCCATCTGTCCAGTAACACACCTATAGTACTAACCCATCTGTCCAGTACCAAACCTATAATACTAACCATAACCCATCTGTCCAGTACCACACCTATAATAGTAACCCATCTGTCTAGTACCACACCTATAATACTACCCATAACCCATCTGTCTAGTACCACACCTATAATACTACCCATCTGTCCATTACCACACCTATAATACTAACCCATCTGTCTCGTACCACACCTATAATTCTAACCTATCTGTCCAGTACCACACCTATAATACTAACCACAACCCATCTGTCTAGTACCACACCTATAATACTAACCCATCTGTCTAGTACCACACCTATAATACTAACCCATCTGTCCAGTAACACACCTATAATACTAACCATAACCCATCTGTCCAGTGCCACACCTATAATACCAACCAATCTGTCTAGTACCACACCTATAATACTACCCATAACCCATCTGTCTAGTGCCACACCTATAATACTACCCATAACCATCTTTCTAGTACCACACCTATAATACTAACCCATCTGTCCAGTACCACACCTATAATAC
Source organism: Salmo salar (assembly GCF_965601325.2). NCBI lineage: Eukaryota > Metazoa > Chordata > Actinopteri > Salmoniformes > Salmonidae > Salmo > Salmo salar. The sequence goes on from NC_138304.1 coordinate 51,882,365, forward strand.
TAACCCATCTGTCCAGTACCACACCTATAATACTAACCATAACCATTCTGTCCAGTACCACACCTATAATACTAACCCATCTGTCTAGTACCACACCTATAATACTAGCCCATCTGTCTAGTACCACACCTATAATACTAACCCATCTGTCCAGTACCACACCTATAATTCTAACCCATCTGTCTAGTACCACACCTATAATACTACTCATAACCCATCTGTCTACTACCACACCTATAATACTAACCCATCTGTCTAGTACCACACCTATTATACTAACCCATCTGTCCAGTAACACACCTATACTACTAACCAAAACCCATCTGTCCAGTACCACACCTATAATACTAACCCATCTGTCTAGTACCACACCTATAATACTACCCATAAGCCATCTGTCTTGTACCACACCTATAATACTACCCATAACCATCTTTCTAGTACCACACCTATAATACTAACCCATCTGTCCAGTACCACACCTATTATACTAACCCATCTGTCTAGTACCACACCTATAATACTACCCATAACCTATAATACTACCCATAACCCATCTGTCAAGTACCACACCTATAATACTAACCATAACCCATCCGTCTAGTACCGCACCTATAATACTAACCCATCTGTCCAGTACCACACCTATAATACTAACCATAACTCATCTGTCTAGTACCACACCTATAATACTAACCCATCTGTTTAGTACCACACATATAATACTAACCCATCTGTCCAGTACCACACCTATATTACAAACCCATCTGTCCAGTACAACACCTATAATTCTAACCCATCTGTCTAGTACCACACCTATAATACTACCCATAACACTTATGTCTACTACCACACCTATAATACTAACCCATCTGTCTAGTACCACACCTATAATACTAACCCATCTGTCTACTACCACACCTATAATACTAACCCATCTGTCCAGTACCACACCTATAATACTAACCCATCTGTCCAGTACCACACCTATAATACTAAAACATCTGTCCAGTACCACACCTATAATACTACCCATAACCCATCTGTCCAGTACCACACCTATAGTACTAACCCATCTGTCCAGTACCACACCTATAATACTAACCATAACCCATCTGTCCAGTACCACACCTATAATAGTAACCCATCTGTCTAGTACCACACCTATAATACTACCCATAACCCATCTGTCTAGTACCACACCTATAATACTACCCATCTGTCCATTACCACACCTATAATACTAACCCATCTGTCTCGTACCACACCTATAATTCTAACCCATCTGTCCAGTACCACACCTATAATACTAACCCATCTGTCCAGTACCACACCTATAATACTAAAACATCTGTCCAGTACCACACCTATAATACTACCCATAACCCATCTGTCCAGTACCACACCTATAGTACTAACCCATCTGTCCAGTACCACACCTATAATACTAACCATAACCCATCTGTCCAGTACCACACCTATAATAGTAACCCATCTGTCCAGTACCACACCTATAATACTAACCATAACCCATCTGTCTAGTACCACACCTATAATACTAACCCATCTGTCTAGTACCACACCTATAATACTAACCCATCTGTCCAGTAACACACCTATAATACTAACCATAACCCATCTGTCCAGTGCCACACCTATAATACTACCCATAACCATCTTTCTAGTACCACACCTATAATACTAACCCATCTTTCCAGTACCACACCTATAATACTAACCCATCTGTCCAGTACCACACGTATAATACTAACCATAACCCATCTGTCCAGTACCACACCTATAATACTAACCCATCTGTCTAGTACCACACCTATAATACTAGCCCATCTGTCTAGTACCACACCTATAATACTAACCCATATGTCCAGTACCACACCTATAATTCTAACCCATCTGTCTAGTACCACACCTATAATACTACTCATAACCCATCTGTCTACTACCACACCTATAATACTAACCCATCTGTCTAGTACCACACCTATTATACTAACCCATCTGTCCAGTAACACACCTATAATACTAACCATAACCCATCTGTCCAGTACCACACCTATAATACTAACCCATCTGTCTAGTACCACACCTATAATACTACCCATAACCCATCTGTCTTGTACCACACCTATAATACTACTCATAACCCATCTGTCTACTACCACACCTATAATACTAACCCATCTGTCTAGTACCACACCTATTATACTAACCCATCTGTCCAGTAACACACCTATAATACTAACCATAACCCATCTGTCCAGTACCACACCTATAATACTAACCCATCTGTCTAGTACCACACCTATAATACTACCCATAACCCATCTGTCTTGTACCACACCTATAATACTTCCCATAACCATCTTTCTAGTACCACACCTATAATACTAACCCATCTGTCCAGTACCACACCTATTATACTAACCCATCTGTCTAGTACCAAACCTATAATACTACCCATAACCTATAATACTACCCATAACCCATCTGTCATGTACCACACCTATAATACTAACCATAACCCATCTGTCTAGTACCACACCTATAATACTAACCCATCTGTCTAGTACCACACATATAATACTAACCCATCTGTCCAGTACCACACCTATATTACAAACCCATCTGTCCAGTACAACACCTATAATTCTAACCCATCTGTCTAGTACCACACCTATAATACTACCCATAACACTTATGTCTACTACCACACCTATAAAACTAACCCATCTGTCTAGTACCACACCTATAATACTAACCCATCTCTCTACTACCACACCTATAATACTAACCCATCTGTCCAGTACCACACCTATAATACTAAAACATCTGTCTAGTACCACACCTATAATACTAACCATAACCCATCTGTCCAGTACCACACCTATAATAGTAACCCATCTGTCTAGTACCACACCTATAATACTACCCATAACCCATCTGTCTAGTACCACACCTATAATACTACCCATCTGTCCATTACCACACCTATAATACTAACCCATCTGTCTCGTACCACACCTATAATTCTAACCTATCTGTCCAGTACCACACCTATAATACTAACCACAACCCATCTGTCTAGTACCACACCTATAATACTAACCCATCTGTCTAGTACCACACCTATAATACTAACCCATCTGTCCAGTAACACACCTATAATACTAACCATAACCCATCTGTCCAGTGCCACACCTATAATACCAACCAATCTGTCTAGTACCACACCTATAATACTACCCATAACCCATCTGTCTAGTGCCACACCTATAATACTACCCATAACCATCTTTCTAGTACCACACCTATAATACTAACCCATCTGTCCAGTACCACACCTATAATACTAACCCATCTGTCCAGTACCACACCTATAATACTAACCATAACCATTCTGTCCAGTACCACACCTATAATACTAACCCATCTGTCTAGTACCACACCTATAATACTAGCCCATCTGTCTAGTACCACACCTATAATACTAACCCATCTGTCCAGTACCACACCTATAATTCTAACCCATCTGTCTAGTACCACACCTATAATACTACTCATAACCCATCTGTCTACTACCACACCTATAATACTAACCCATCTGTCTAGTACCACACCTATTATACTAACCCATCTGTCCAGTAACACACCTATACTACTAACCAAAACCCATCTGTCCAGTACCACACCTATAATACTAACCCATCTGTCTTGTACCACACCTATAATACTACCCATAACCATCTTTCTAGTACCACACCTATAATACTAACCCATCTGTCCAGTACCACACCTATTATACTAACCCATCTGTCTAGTACCACACCTATAATACTACCCATAACCTATAATACTACCCATAACCCATCTGTCAAGTACCACACCTATAATACTAACCATAACCCATCTGTCTAGTACCGCACCTATAATACTAACCCATCTGTCCAGTACCACACCTATAATACTAACCATAACTCATCTGTCTAGTACCACACATATAATACTAACCCATCTGTTTAGTACCACACATATAATACTAACCCATCTGTCCAGTACCACACCTATATTACAAACCCATCTGTCCAGTACAACACCTATAATTCTAACCCATCTGTCTAGTACCACACCTATAATACTACCCATAACACTTATGTCTACTACCACACCTATAATACTAACCCATCTGTCTAGTACCACACCTATAATACTAACCCATCTGTCTACTACCACACCTATAATACTAACCCATCTGTCCAGTACCACACCTATAATACTAACCCATCTGTCCAGTACCACACCTATAATACTAAAACATCTGTCCAGTACCACACCTATAATACTACCCATAACCCATCTGTCCAGTACCACACCTATAGTACTAACCCATCTGTCCAGTACCACACCTATAATACTAACCATAACCCATCTGTCCAGTACCACACCTATAATAGTAACCCATCTGTCTAGTACCACACCTATAATACTACCCATAACCCATCTGTCTAGTACCACACCTATAATACTACCCATCTGTCCATTACCACACCTATAATACTAACCCATCTGTCTCGTACCACACCTATAATTCTAACCCATCTGTCCAGTACCACACCTATAATACTAACCCATCTGTCCAGTACCACACCTATAATACTAAAACATCTGTCCAGTACCACACCTATAATACTACCCATAACCCATCTGTCCAGTACCACACCTATAGTACTAACCCATCTGTCCAGTACCACACCTATAATACTAACCATAACCCATCTGTCCAGTACCACACCTATAGTACTAACCCATCTGTCCAGTACCACACCTATAATACTAACCATAACCCATCTGTCCAGTACCACACCTATAATAGTAACCCATCTGTCCAGTACCACACCTATAATACTAACCATAACCCATCTGTCTAGTACCACACCTATAATACTAACCCATCTGTCTAGTACCACACCTATAATACTAACCCATCTGTCCAGTAACACACCTATAATACTAACCATAACCCATCTGTCCAGTGCCACACCTATAATACTACCCATAACCATCTTTCTAGTACCACACCTATAATACTAACCCATCTTTCCAGTACCACACCTATAATACTAACCCATCTGTCCAGTACCACACGTATAATACTAACCATAACCCATCTGTCCAGTACCACACCTATAATACTAACCCATCTGTCTAGTACCACACCTATAATACTAGCCGATCTGTCTAGTACCACACCTATAATACTAACCCATATGTCCAGTACCACACCTATAATTCTAACCCATCTGTCTAGTACCACACCTATAATACTACTCATAACCCATCTGTCTACTACCACACCTATAATACTAACCCATATGTCTAGTACCACACCTATTATACTAACCCATCTGTCCAGTAACACACCTATAATACTAACCATAACCCATCTGTCCAGTACCACACCTATAATACTAACCCATCTGTCTAGTACCACACCTATAATACTACCCATAACCCATCTGTCTTGTACCACACCTATAATACTACTCATAACCCATCTGTCTACTACCACACCTATAATACTAACCCATCTGTCTAGTACCACACCTATTATACTAACCCATCTGTCCAGTAACACACCTATAATACTAACCATAACCCATCTGTCCAGTACCACACCTATAATACTAACCCATCTGTCTAGTACCACACCTATAATACTACCCATAACCCATCTGTCTTGTACCACACCTATAATACTACCCATAACCATCTTTCTAGTACCACACCTATAATACTAACCCATCTGTCCAGTACCACACCTATTATACTAACCCATCTGTCTAGTACCAAACCTATAATACTACCCATAACCTATAATACTACCCATAACCCATCTGTCATGTACCACACCTATAATACTAACCATAACCCATCTGTCTAGTACCACACCGATAATACTAACCCATCTGTCCACTACCACACCTATAATACTAACCATAACCCATCTGTCTAGTACCACACCTATAATACTAACCCATCTGTCTAGTACCACACCTATAATACTAACCCATCTGTCCAGTACCACACCTATATTACGAACCCATCTGTCCAGTACCACACCTATAATTCTAACCCATCTGTCTATTACCACACCTATAATACTACCCATATCCCTTCTGTCTACTACCACACCTATAATACTAACCCATCTCTCTAGTACCACACCTATAATACTAACCCATCTGTCCAGTAACACACCTATAATACTTACCCATCTGTCCAGTACCATACCTATGATACTAACCCATCTGTCCAGTACCACACCTATAATACTACCCATAACCCATCTGTCCAGTACCACACCTATAATACTACCCATAACCCATCTGTCTAGTAACACACCAATAATACTAACCCATCTGTCCAGTACCACACCTATAATTCTAACCAATCTGTCTAGTACCACACCTATAATACTACTCATAACCCATCTGTCTACTACCACACCTATAATACTAACCCATCTGTCTAGTACCACACCTATAATACTAACCCATCTGTGCAGTAACACACCTATAATACTACCCATAACCCATCTGTCTAGTACCACACCTATAATACTACCCTTAACCATCTTTCTAGTACCACACCTATAATACTAACCCATCTGTCCAGTACCACACCTATAATACTAACCATAACCCATCTGTCCAGTACCACACCTACAATACTAACCCATCTGTCTAGTACCACACCTATAATACTAACCCATCTGTCTAGTACCACACCTATAATACTAACCCATCTGTCCAGTAACACACCTATAATACTAACCATAACCCATCTGTCCAGTACCACACCTATAATACTAACCCATCTGTCTAGTACCACACCTATAATACTACACATAACCCATCTGTCTAGTACCACACCTATAATACTACCCATCTGTCCATTACCACACCTATAATACTAACCCATCTGTCTCGTACCACACCTATAATTCTAACCTATCTGTCCAGTACCACACCTATAATACTAACCATAACCCATCTGTCTAGTACCACACCTATAATACTAACCCATCTGTCTAGTACCACACCTATACTACTAACCCATCTGTCCAGTAACACACCTATAATACTAACCATAACCCATCTGTCCAGTGCCACACCTATAATACTAACCTATCTGTCCAGTACCACACCTATAATACTACCCATAACCCATCTGTCTAGTACCACACCTATAATACTACCCATAACCATCTTTCTAGTACCACACCTATAATACTAACCCATCTGTCCAGTACCACACCTATAATACTAACCCATCTGTCCAGTACCACACCTATAATACTAACCATAACCCATCTGTCCAGTACCACACCTATAATACTAACCATAAACCATCTGTCCAGTACCACACCTATAATACTAACCCATCTGTCTAGTACCACACCTATAATACTAACCCATCTGTCTAGTACCACACCTATAATACTAACCCATCTGTCCAGTACCACACCTATAATACGAACCCATCTGTCCAGTACCACACCTATAATTCTAACCCATCTGTCTAGTACCACACCTATAATACTACTCATAACCCATCTGTCTACTACCACACCTATAATACTAACCCATCTGTCTAGTACCACACCTATAATACTAACCCATCTGTCCAGTAACACACCTATAATACTAACCATAACCCATCTGTCCAGTACCACACCTATAATACTAACCCATCTGTCTAGTACCACACCTATAATACTACCCATAACCATCTTTCTAGTACCACACCTATAATACTAACCCGTATGTCCAGTACCACACCTATTATACTAACCCATCTGTCTAGTACCACACCTATAATACTACCCATAACCTATAATACTACCCATAACCCATCTGTCAAGTACCACACCTATAATACTAACCATAACCCATCTGTCTAGTACCACACCTATAATACTAACCCATCTGTCCAGTACCACACCTATAATACTAACCATAACCCATCTGTCTAGTACCACACCTATAATACTAACCCATCTGTCTAGTACCACACATAAAATACTAACCCATCTGTCCAGTACCACACCTATATTACAAACCCATCTGTCCAGTACAACACCTATAATTCTAACCCATCTGTCTAGTACCACACCTATAATACTACCCATAACACTTATGTCTACTATCACACCTATAAAACTAACCCATCTGTCTAGTACCACACCTATAATACTAACCCATCTGTCTACTACCACACCTATAATACTAACCCATCTGTCCAGTACCACACCTATAATACTAACCCATCTGTCCAGTACCACACCTATAATACTAAAACATCTGTCCAGTACCACACCTATAATACTACCCATAACCCATCTGTCCAGTACCACACCTATAGTACTAACCCATCTGTCCAGTACCACACCTATAATACTAACCATAACCCATCTGTCCAGTACCACACCTATAATAGTAACCCATCTGTCTAGTACCACACCTATAAAACTACCCATAACCCATCTGTCTAGTACCACACCTATAATACTACCCATCTGTCCATTACCACACCTATAATACTAACCCATCTGTCTCGTACCACACCTATACTACTAACCCATCTGTCCAGTAACACACCTATAATACTAACCATAACCCATCTGTCCAGTGCCACACCTATAATACTAACCTATCTGTCCAGTACCACACCTATAATACTACCCATAACCCATCTGTCTAGTACCACACCTATAATACTACCCATAACCATCTTTCTAGTACCACACCTATAATACTAACCCATCTGTCCAGTACCACACCTATAATACTAACCCATCTGTCCAGTACCACACCTATAATACTAACCATAACCCATCTGTCCAGTACCACACCTATAATACTAACCATAAACCATCTGTCCAGTACCACACCTATAATACTAACCCATCTGTCTAGTACCACACCTATAATACTAACCCATCTGTCTAGTACCACACCTATAATACTAACCCATCTGTCCAGTACCACACCTATAATACGAACCCATCTGTCCAGTACCACACCTATAATTCTAACCCATCTGTCTAGTACCACACCTATAATACTACTCATAACCCATCTGTCTACTACCACACCTATAATACTAACCCATCTGTCTAGTACCACACCTATAATACTAACCCATCTGTCCAGTAACACACCTATAATACTAACCATAACCCATCTGTCCAGTACCACACCTATAATACTAACCCATCTGTCTAGTACCACACCTATAATACTACCCATAACCCATCTGTCTAGTACCACACCTATAATACTACCCATAACCATCTTTCTAGTACCACACCTATAATACTAACCCGTCTGTCCAGTACCACACCTATTATACTAACCCATCTGTCTAGTACCACACCTATAATACTACCCATAACCTATAATACTACCCATAACCCATCTGTCAAGTACCACACCTATAATACTAACCATAACCCATCTGTCTAGTACCACACCTATAATACTAACCCATCTGTCCAGTACCACACCTATAATACTAACCATAACCCATCTGTCTAGTACCACACCTATAATACTAACCCATCTGTCTAGTACCACACATATAATAGTAACCCATCTGTCCAGTACCACACCTATATTACAAACCCATCTGTCCAGTACAACACCTATAATTCTAACCCATCTGTCTAGTACCACACCTATAATACTACCCATAACACTTATGTCTACTATCACACCTATAAAACTAACCCATCTGTCTAGTACCACACCTATAATACTAACCCATCTGTCTACTACCACACCTATAATACTAACCCATCTGTCCAGTACCACACCTATAATACTAACCATAACCCATCTGTCCAGTACCACACCTATAATAGTAACCCATCTGTCTAGTACCACACCTATAATACTACCCATAACCCATCTGTCTAGTACCACACCTATAATACTACCCATCTGTCCATTACCACACCTATAATACTAACCCATCTGTCTCGTACCACACCTATAATTCTAACCTATCTGTCCAGTACCACACCTATAATACTAACCATAACCCATCTGTCTAGTACCACACCTATAATACTAACCCATCTGTCTAGTACCACACCTATAATACTAACCCATCTGTCCAGTAACACACCTATAATACTAACCATAACCCATCTGTCCAGTGCCACACCTATAATACCAACCAATCTGTCTAGTACCACACCTATAATACTACCCATAACCCATCTGTCCAGTACCACACCTATAATACTAACCCATCTGTCTAGTACCACACCTATAATACTACCCATAACCCATCTGTCTTGTACCACACCTATAATACTACCCATAACCATCTTTCTAGTACCACACCTATAATACTAACCCATCTGTCCAGTACCACACCTATTATACTAACCCATCTGTCTAGTACCACACCTATAATACTACCCATAACCTATAATACTACCCATAACCCATCTGTCAAGTACCACACCTATAATACTAACCATAACCCATCTGTCTAGTACCACACCTATAATACTAACCCATCTGTCCAGTACCACACCTATAATACTAACCATAACCCATCTGTCTAGTACCACACCTATAATACTAACCCATCTGTCTAGTACCACACATATAATACTAACCCATCTGTCCAGTACCACACCTATATTACAAACCCATCTGTCCAGTACAACACCTATAATTCTAACCCATCTGTCTAGTACCACACCAAATTCAAATCAAATCAAATGTATTTTTATATAGCCCTTCGTACATCAGCTGATATTCTCAAAGTGCTGTACAGAAACCCAGCCTAAAACCCCAAACAGCAAGCAAAGCATGTGAAAGAAGCACGGTGGCTAGGAAAAACTCCCTAGGAAAAACTCCCTAGAAAGGCCAAAAACCTAGGAAGAAACCTAGAGAGGAACCAGGCTATGAGGGGTGGCCAGTCCTCTTCTGGCTGTGCAGGGTGGATATTATAACAGAACATGGTCAAAATGTTAAAATGTTCATAAATGACCAGCATGGTCAAATAATAATAATCATAGTAGTTGTCGAGGGTGCAACAAGCACGTCCGGTGAACAGGTCAGGGTTCCATAGCCGCAGGCAGAACAGTTGAAACTGGAGCAGCAGCACGGCCAGGTGGACTGGGGACAGCAAGGAGTCATCATACCAGGTAGTCCTGAGGCATGGTCCTAGGGCTCAGGTCCTCCGAGAGAAAGACAGAAAGAGAGAAAGAGAGAATTAGAGAGAGCATATTTAAATACACACAGGACACCGGATAAGACAAGAGAAATACTCCAGATATAACAGACTGACCCTAGCCCCCGACACATAAACTACTGCAGCATAAATACTGAGGCTGAGACAGGAGGGATCAGAAGACACTGTGGCCCCATCCGATGATACCCCCGGACAGGGCCAAACAGGCAGGATATAACCCCCCCCACTTTGCCAAAGCACAGCCCCCACACCACTAGAGGGATGTCTCCAACCACCAACTTACCGTCCTAAGACAAGGCCGAGTATAGCCCACAACGATCTCCGCCATGGCACAACCCAAGGGGGGGGGGGGGGCGCCAACCCAGACAGGAAGACCACGTCAGTGACTCAACCCACTCAAGTGACGCACCCCTCCCATGGACGGCCTGGAAGAACACCAGTAGGCCAGTGACTCAGCCTCTGTAAAAGGGTTAGAGGCAGAGAATCCCAGTGGAAAGAGGGGAACCGGCAAGGCAGAGACAGCAAGGGCGGTTCGTTGCTCCAGCCTTTCCGTTCACCTTCACACTCCTGGGCCAGACTATACTTAATCATAGGACCTACTGAAGAGATAAGTCTTCAGTAAAGACTTAAAGGTTGAGACTGAGTCTGCGTCTCTCACATTGGTAGGCAGACCATTCCATAAAAATGGAGCTCTATAGGAGAAAGCCCTACCTCCAGCCGTTTGCTTAGAAATTCTAGGGACAATTAGGAGGCCTGCGTCTTGTGACCGTAGCGTACGTGTAGGTATGTACGGCAGGACCAAATCGGAAAGATAGGTAGGAGCAAGCCCATGTAATGCTTTGTAGGTTAGCAGTAAAACCTTGAAATCAGCCCTTGCCTTAACAGGAAGCCAGTGTAGGGAGGCTAACACTGGAGTAATATGATCAAATTTTTTGGTTCTAGTCAGGATTCTAGCAGCCGTATTTAGCACTAACTGAAGTTTATTTAGTGCTTTATCCGGGTAGCCGGAAAGTAGAGCATTGCAGTAGTCCAGCCTAGAAGTAACAAAAGCATGGATTAATTTTTCTGCGTCATTTTTGGACAGAAAATTTCTGATTTTTGCAATGTTACGTAGATGGAAAAAAGCTGTCCTTGAAACAGTCTTGATATGTTCTTCAAAAGAGAGATCAGGGTCCAGAGTAACGCCGAGGTCCTTCACAGTTTTATTTGAGACGACTGTACAACCATCCAGATTAATTGTCAGATTCAACAGAAGATCTCTTTGTTTCTTGGGACCTAGAACAAGCATCTCTGTTTTGTCCGAGTTTAAAAGTAGAAAGTTTGCAGCCATCCACTTCTTTATGTCTGAAACACAGGCTTCTAGCGAGGGCAATTTTGGGGCTTCACCATGTTTCATTGAAATGTACAGCTGTGTGTCGTCCGCATAGCAGTGAAATTTAACATTATGTTTTCGAATGACATCCCCAAGAGGTAAAATATATAGTGAAAACAATAGTGGTCCTAAAACGGAACCTTGAGGAACACCGGAATTTACAATTGATTTGTCAGAGGACAAACCATTCACAGAGACAAACTGATATCTTTCCGACAGATAAGATCTAAACCAGGCCAGAACTTGTCCATGTAGACCAATTTGGGTTTCCAATCTCTCCAAAAGAATGTGGTGATCGATGGTATCAAAAGCGGCACTAAGATCTAGGAGCACGAGGACAGATGCAGAGCCTCGGTCTGACGTCATTAAAAGGTCATTTACCACCTTCACAAGTGCAGTCTCAGTGCTATGATGGGGTCTAAAACCAGACTGAAGCGTTTCGTATACATTGTTTGTCTTCAGGAAGGCAGTCAGTTGCTGTGCAACAGCTTTTTCTAAAATTTTGGAGAGGAATGGAAGATTCGATATAGGCCGATAGTTTTTTATAATTTCTGGATCAAGATTCGGCTTTTTCAAGAGAGGCTTTATTACTGCCACTTTTAGTGAGCTTGGTACACATCCGGTGGATAGAGAGCCGTTTATTATGTTCAACATAGGAGGGCCAAGCACAGGAAGCAGCTCTTTCAGTAGTTTAGTTGGAATAGGGTCCAGTATGCAGCTTGAGGGTTTGGAGGCCATGATTATTTTCATCATTGCGTCAAGAGATATAGTACTAAAACACTTTAGTATCTCCCTTGATCCTAGGTCCTGGCAGAGTTGTGCAGACTCAGGACAATGGAGCTTTGGAGGAATACCCAGATTTAAAGAGGAGTCTGTAATTTGCTTTCTAATGATCATGATCTTTTCCTCAAAGAAGTTCATAAATTTATTACTGCTGAAGTGAAAGCCATCCTCCATTTGCGAAGGCTGCTTTTTAGTTAGCTTTGCGACAGTATCAAAAAGAAATTTCGGATTGTTCTTATTTTCCTCAATTAAGTTGGAAAAATAGGATGATCGAGCAGCAGTAAGGGCTCTTCGATACTGCACGGTACTGTCTTTCCAAGCTAGTCGGAAGACTTCCAGTTTGGTGTGGCGCCATTTCCGTTCCAATTTTCTGGAAGCTTGCTTCAGAGCTCGTGTATTTTCTGTATACCAGGGAGCTAGTTTCTTATGACAGATGTTTTTAGTCTGTCCATCTGTCCAGTACCACACATATAATACTAACCATAACCCATCTGTCCAGTACCACACCTATAATACTACCCATAACACTTATGTCTACTACCACACCTATAATACTAACCCATCTGTCTAGTACCACACCTATAATACTAACCCATCTGTCTACTACCACACCTATAATACTAACCCATCTGTCCAGTACCACACCTATAATACTAACCCATCTGTCCAGTACCACACCTATAATACTAAAACATCTGTCCAGTACCACAACTATAATACTACCCATAACCCATCTGTCCAGTACCACACCTATAGTACTAACCCATCTGTCCAGTACCACACCTATAATACTAACCATAACCCATCTGTCCAGTACCACACCTATAATAGTAACCCATCTGTCTAGTACCACACCTATAATACTACCCATAACCCATCTGTCTAGTACCACACCTATAATACTACCCATCTGTCCATTACCACACCTATAATGCTAACCCATCTGTCTCGTACCACACCTATAATTCTAACCTATCTGTCCAGTACCACACCTATAATACTAACCATAACCCATCTGTCTAGTACCACACCTATAATACTAACCCATCTGTCTAGTACCACACCTATAATACTAACCCATCTGTCCAGTAACACACCTATAATACTAACCATAACCCATCTGTCCAGTGCCACACCTATAATACCAACCAATCTGTCTAGTACCACACCTATAATACCACCCATAACCCATCTGTCTTGTACCACACCTATAATACTACCCATAACCATCTTTCTAGTACCACACCTATAATACTAACCCATCTGTCCAGTACCACACCTATTATACTAACCCATCTGTCTAGTACCACACCTATAATACTACCCATAACCTATAATACTACCCATAACCCATCTGTCAAGTACCACACCTATAATACTAACCATAACCCATCTGTCTAGTACCACACCTATAATACTAACCCATCTGTCCAGTACCACACCTATAATACTAACCATAACCCATCTGTCTAGTACCACACCTATAATACTAACCCATCTGTCTAGTACCACACATATAATACTAACCCATCTGTCCAGTACCACACCTATATTACAAACCCATCTGTCCAGTACAACACCTATAATTCTAACCCATCTGTCTAGTACCACACCAAATTCAAATCAAATCAAATGTATTTTTATATAGCCCTTCGTACATCAGCTGATATTCTCAAAGTGCTGTACAGAAACCCAGCCTAAAACCCCAAACAGCAAGCAAAGCATGTGAAAGAAGCACGGTGGCTAGGAAAAACTCCCTAGGAAAAACTCCCTAGAAAGGCCAAAAACCTAGGAAGAAACCTAGAGAGGAACCAGGCTATGAGGGGTGGCCAGTCCTCTTCTGGCTGTGCAGGGTGGATATTATAACAGAACATGGTCAAAATGTTAAAATGTTCATAAATGACCAGCATGGTCAAATAATAATAATCATAGTAGTTGTCGAGGGTGCAACAAGCACGTCCGGTGAACAGGTCAGGGTTCCATAGCCGCAGGCAGAACAGTTGAAACTGGAGCAGCAGCACGGCCAGGTGGACTGGGGACAGCAAGGAGTCATCATACCAGGTAGTCCTGAGGCATGGTCCTAGGGCTCAGGTCCTCCGAGAGAAAGACAGAAAGAGAGAAAGAGAGAATTAGAGAGAGCATATTTAAATACACACAGGACACCGGATAAGACAAGAGAAATACTCCAGATATAACAGACTGACCCTAGCCCCCGACACATAAACTACTGCAGCATAAATACTGAGGCTGAGACAGGAGGGATCAGAAGACACTGTGGCCCCATCCGATGATACCCCCGGACAGGGCCAAACAGGCAGGATATAACCCCCCCCACTTTGCCAAAGCACAGCCCCCACACCACTAGAGGGATGTCTCCAACCACCAACTTACCGTCCTAAGACAAGGCCGAGTATAGCCCACAACGATCTCCGCCATGGCACAACCCAAGGGGGGGGGGGGGCGCCAACCCAGACAGGAAGACCACGTCAGTGACTCAACCCACTCAAGTGACGCACCCCTCCCATGGACGGCCTGGAAGAACACCAGTAGGCCAGTGACTCAGCCTCTGTAAAAGGGTTAGAGGCAGAGAATCCCAGTGGAAAGAGGGGAACCGGCAAGGCAGAGACAGCAAGGGCGGTTCGTTGCTCCAGCCTTTCCGTTCACCTTCACA
The DNA here is from genome assembly GCF_965601325.2 of Salmo salar. Classification (NCBI taxonomy): domain Eukaryota; kingdom Metazoa; phylum Chordata; class Actinopteri; order Salmoniformes; family Salmonidae; genus Salmo; species Salmo salar. The sequence continues at coordinate 51,898,483 of NC_138304.1, forward strand.
CTCCTGGGCCAGACTATACTTAATCATAGGACCTACTGAAGAGATAAGTTTTCAGTAAAGACTTAAAGGTTGAGACTGAGTCTGCGTCTCTCACATTGGTAGGCAGACCATTCCATAAAAATGGAGCTCTATAGGAGAAAGCCCTACCTCCAGCCGTTTGCTTAGAAATTCTAGGGACAATTAGGAGGCCTGCGTCTTGTGACCGTAGCGTACGTGTAGGTATGTACGGCAGGACCAAATCGGAAAGATAGGTAGGAGCAAGCCCATGTAATGCTTTGTAGGTTAGCAGTAAAACCTTGAAATCAGCCCTTGCCTTAACAGGAAGCCAGTGTAGGGAGGCTAACACTGGAGTAATATGATCAAATTTTTTGGTTCTAGTCAGGATTCTAGCAGCCGTATTTAGCACTAACTGAAGTTTATTTAGTGCTTTATCCGGGTAGCCGGAAAGTAGAGCATTGCAGTAGTCCAGCCTAGAAGTAACAAAAGCATGGATTAATTTTTCTGCGTCATTTTTGGACAGAAAATTTCTGATTTTTGTAATGTTACGTAGATGGAAAAAAGCTGTCCTTGAAACAGTCTTGATATGTTCTTCAAAAGAGAGATCAGGGTCCAGAGTAACGCCGAGGTCCTTCACAGTTTTATTTGAGACGACTGTACAACCATCCAGATTAATTGTCAGATTCAACAGAAGATCTCTTTGTTTCTTGGGACCTAGAACAAGCATCTCTGTTTTGTCCGAGTTTAAAAGTAGAAAGTTTGCAGCCATCCACTTCTTTATGTCTGAAACACAGGCTTCTAGCGAGGGCAATTTTGGGGCTTCACCATGTTTCATTGAAATGTACAGCTGTGTGTCGTCCGCATAGCAGTGAAATTTAACATTATGTTTTCGAATGACATCCCCAAGAGGTAAAATATATAGTGAAAACAATAGTGGTCCTAAAACGGAACCTTGAGGAACACCGGAATTTACAATTGATTTGTCAGAGGACAAACCATTCACAGAGACAAACTGATATCTTTCCGACAGATAAGATCTAAACCAGGCCAGAACTTGTCCATGTAGACCAATTTGGGTTTCCAATCTCTCCAAAAGAATGTGGTGATCGATGGTATCAAAAGCGGCACTAAGATCTAGGAGCACGAGGACAGATGCAGAGCCTCGGTCTGACGTCATTAAAAGGTCATTTACCACCTTCACAAGTGCAGTCTCAGTGCTATGATGGGGTCTAAAACCAGACTGAAGCGTTTCGTATACATTGTTTGTCTTCAGGAAGGCAGTCAGTTGCTGTGCAACAGCTTTTTCTAAAATTTTGGAGAGGAATGGAAGATTCGATATAGGCCGATAGTTTTTTATAATTTCTGGATCAAGATTCGGCTTTTTCAAGAGAGGCTTTATTACTGCCACTTTTAGTGAGCTTGGTACACATCCGGTGGATAGAGAGCCGTTTATTATGTTCAACATAGGAGGGCCAAGCACAGGAAGCAGCTCTTTCAGTAGTTTAGTTGGAATAGGGTCCAGTATGCAGCTTGAGGGTTTGGAGGCCATGATTATTTTCATCATTGCGTCAAGAGATATAGTACTAAAACACTTTAGTATCTCCCTTGATCCTAGGTCCTGGCAGAGTTGTGCAGACTCAGGACAATGGAGCTTTGGAGGAATACCCAGATTTAAAGAGGAGTCTGTAATTTGCTTTCTAATGATCATGATCTTTTCCTCAAAGAAGTTCATAAATGTATTACTGCTGAAGTGAAAGCCATCCTCCATTTGCGAAGGCTGCTTTTTAGTTAGCTTTGCGACAGTATCAAAAAGAAATTTCGGATTGTTCTTATTTTCCTCAATTAAGTTGGAAAAATAGGATGATCGAGCAGCAGTAAGGGCTCTTCGATACTGCACGGTACTGTCTTTCCAAGCTAGTCGGAAGACTTCCAGTTTGGTGTGGCGCCATTTCCGTTCCAATTTTCTGGAAGCTTGCTTCAGAGCTCGTGTATTTTCTGTATACCAGGGAGCTAGTTTCTTATGACAGATGTTTTTAGTCTGTCCATCTGTCCAGTACCACACATATAATACTAACCATAACCCATCTGTCCAGTACCACACCTATAATACTACCCATAACACTTATGTCTACTACCACACCTATAATACTAACCCATCTGTCTAGTACCACACCTATAATACTAACCCATCTGTCTACTACCACACCTATAATACTAACCCATCTGTCCAGTACCACACCTATAATACTAACCCATCTGTCCAGTACCACACCTATAATACTAAAACATCTGTCCAGTACCACACCTATAATACTACCAATAACCCATCTGTCCAGTACCACACCTATAGTACTAACCCATCTGTCCAGTACCACACCTATAATACTAACCATAACCCATCTGTCCAGTACCACACCTATAATAGTAACCCATCTGTCTAGTACCACACCTATAATACTACCCATAACCCATCTGTCTAGTACCACACCTATAATACTACCCATCTGTCCATTACCACACCTATAATGCTAACCCATCTGTCTCGTACCACACCTATAATTCTAACCTATCTGTCCAGTACCACACCTATAATACTAACCATAACCCATCTGTCTAGTACCACACCTATAATACTAACCCATCTGTCTAGTACCACACCTATAATACTAACCCATCTGTCCAGTAACACACCTATAATACTAACCATAACCCATGTGTCCAGTGCCACACCTATAATACCAACCAATCTGTCTAGTACCACACCTATAATACTACCCATAACCCATCTGTCTAGTGCCACACCTATAATACTACCCATAACCATCTTTCTAGTACCACACCTATAATACTAACCCATCTGTCCAGTACCACACATATAATACTAACCATAACCCATCTGTCCAGTACCACACCTATAATACTAACCCATCTGTCCAGTACCACACATATAATACTAACCATAACCCATCTGTCCAGTACCACACCTATAATACTAACCCATCTTTCTAGTACCACACCTATAATACTAGCCCATCTGTCTAGTACCACACCTATAATACTAACCCATCTGTCCAGTACCACACCTATAATTCTAACCCATCTGTCTAGTACCACACCTATAATACTACTCATAACCCATCTGTCTACTACCACACCTATAATACTAACCCATCTGTCTAGTACCACACCTATTATACTAACCCATCTGTCCAGTAACACACCTATAATACTAACCATAACCCATCTGTCCAGTACCACACCTATAATACTAACCCATCTGTCTAGTACCACACCTTTAATACTACCCATAAGCCATCTGTCTTGTACCACACCTATAATACTACCCATAACCATCTTTCTAGTACCACACCTATAATACTAACCCATCTGTCCAGTACCACACCTATTATACTAACCCATCTGTCTAGTACCACACCTATAATACTACCCATAACCTATAATACTACCCATAACCCATCTGTCAAGTACCACACCTATAATACTAACCATAACCCATCTGTCTAGTACCACACCTATAATACTAACCCATCTGTCCAGTACCACACCTATAATACTAACCATAACTCATCTGTCTAGTACCACACCTATAATACTAACCCATCTGTTTAGTACCACACATATAATACTAACCCATCTGTCCAGTACGACACCTATATTACAAACCCATCTGTCCAGTACAACACCTATAATTCTAACCCATCTGTCTAGTACCACACCTATAATACTACCAATAACACTTATGTCTACTACCACACCTATAATACTAACCCATCTGTCTAGTACCACACCTATAATACTAACCCATCTGTCTACTACCACACCTATAATACTAACCCATCTGTCCAGTACCACACCTATAATACTAACCCATCTGTCCAGTACCACACCTATAATACTAAAACATCTGTCCAGTACCACACCTATAATACCACCCATAACCCATCTGTCCAGTACCACACCTATAGTACTAACCCATCTGTCCAGTACCACACCTATAATACTAACCATAACCCATCTGTCCAGTACCACACCTATAATAGTAACCCATCTGTCTAGTACCACACCTATAATACTACCCATAACCCATCTGTCTAGTACCACACCTATAATACTACCCATCTGTCCATTACCACACCTATAATAGTAACCCATCTGTCCAGTAACACACCTATAATACTAACCATAACCCATCTGTCCAGTGCCACACCTATAATACTACCCATAACCATCTTTCTAGTACCACACCTATAATACTAACCCATCTTTCCAGTACCACACCTATAATACTAACCCATCTGTCCAGTACCACACGTATAATACTAACCATAACCCATCTGTCCAGTACCACACCTATAATACTAACCCATCTGTCTAGTACCACACCTATAATACTAGCCCATCTGTCTAGTACCACACCTATAATACTAACCCATCTGTCCAGTACCACACCTATAATTCTAACCCATCTGTCTAGTACCACACCTATAATACTACTCATAACCCATCTGTCTACTACCACACCTATAATACTAACCCATCTGTCTAGTACCACACCTATTATACTAACCCATCTGTCCAGTAACACACCTATAATACTAACCATAACCCATCTGTCCAGTACCACACCTATAATACTAACCCATCTGTCTAGTACCACACCTATAATACTACCCATAACCCATCTGTCTTATACCACACCTATAATACTACCCATTACCATCTTTCTAGTACCACACCTATAATACTAACCCATCTGTCCAGTACCACACCTATTATACTAACCCATCTGTCTAGTACCAAACCTATAATACTACCCATAACCTATAATACTACCCATAACCCATCTGTCAAGTACAGCACCTATAATACTAACCATAACCCATCTGTCTAGTACAACACCGATAATACTAACCCATCTGTCCACTACCACACCTATAATACTAACCATAACCCATCTGTCTAGTACCACACCTATAATACTAACCCATCTGTCTAGTACCACACCTATAATACTAACCCATCTGTCCAGTACCACACCTATATTACGAACCCATCTGTCCAGTACCACACCTATAATTCTAACCCATCTGTCTATTACCACACCTATAATACTACCCATATCCCTTCTGTCTACTACCACACCTATAATACTAACCCATCTCTCTAGTACCACACCTATAATACTAACCCATCTGTCCAGTAACACACCTATAATACTTACCCATCTGTCCAGTACCATACCTATGATACTAACCCATCTGTCCAGTACCACACCTATAATACTACCCATAACCCATCTGTCCAGTACCACACCTATAATACTACCCATAACCCATCTGTCTAGTAACACACCAATAATACTAACCCATCTGTCCAGTACCACACCTTTAATACTAACCCATCTGTCTTGTACCACACCTATAATACTACCCATAACCCATCTGTCTAGTACCACACCTATAATACTAACCCATCTGTCTACTACCACACCTATAATTCTAACCCATCTGTCCAGTACCACACCTATAATACTAACCCATCTGTCCAGTACCACACCTATAACACTAACCCATCTGTCCAGTACCACACCTATAATACTAACCATAACCCATCTGTCTAGTACCACACCTATAATACTAACCCATCTGTCTAGTACCACACCTATAATACTATCCCATCTGTCCAGTACCACACCTGTAATACTACCCATAACCCATCTGTCCAGTACCACACCTATAATACTACCGTTAACCTATCTGTCTATTACCACACCTATAATACTAACCCATTGGTCCAGGACCACACCTATTATACTAACGCATCTGTCCAGTACCACACCTATAGTACTAACCCATCTGTCCAGTACCACACCTATAATACTAACCATAACCCATCTGTCCAGTACCACACCTATAAGAATAACCCATCTGTCCAGTACCACACCTATTATACTACCCATAACCCATCTGTCCAGTACCACACCTATAATGCTACCCATAACAGATCTGTCTAGTACCACACATATAATACTAACCATAACCCATCTGTCCAGTACCACACCTATAATAATAACCCATCTGTCCAGTACCACACCTATTATACTAACCCATCTGTCCAGTACCACACCTAAAGTACTAACCCATCTGTCCAGTACCACACCTATAATACTAACCATAACCCATCTGTCCAGTACCACACCTATAATACTAACCCATCTGTCTAGTACCACACCTATAATACTACCCATAACCCATCTGTCTAGTACCACACCTATAATACTACCCATAACCCATCTTTCTAGTACCACACCTATAATACTAACCCATCTGTCCAGTACCACACCTATAATACTAACACATCTGTCTAGTACCACACCTATAATACTAACCCATCTGTCCAGTACCAGACCTATAATACTAACCATAACCCATCTGTCTAGTACCACACCTATAATACTAACCTATCTGTCCATTACCACACCTATAAAACTAACCCATCTGTCCAGTACCACACCTATAATACTATCCATAACCCACCTGTCCAGTACCACATCTATAATACTATCCCATCTGTCTAGTACCACACCTATAATACTAACCCATCTGTCCAGTACCACACCTATAATACGCACCCATCTGTCCAGTACCACACCTATAATTCTAACCCATCTGTCTAGTACCACACCTATAATACTACTCATAACCCATCTGTCTACTACCACACCTATAATACTTAACCATCTGTCTAGTACCACACCTATAATACTAACCCATCTGTCCAGTAACACACCTATAATACTAACCATAACCCATCTGTCCAGTACCACACCTATAATACTAACCCATCTGTCTAGTACCACACCTATAATACTACCCATAACCCATCTGTCTAGTACCACACCTATAATACTACCCATAACCATCTTTCTAGTACCACACCTATAATACTAACCCATCTGTCCAGTACCACACCTATTATACTAACCCATCTGTCTAGTACCACACCTATAATACTACCCATAACCTATAATACTACCCATAACCCATCTGTCAAGTACCACACCTATAATACTAACCATAACCCATCTGTCTAGTACCACACCTATAATACTACCCATAACCCATCTGTCTAGTAACACACCAATAATACTAACCCATCTGTCCAGTACCACACCTTTAATACTAACCCATCTGTCTTGTACCACACCTATAATACTACCCATAACCCATCTGTCTAGTACCACACCTATAATACTAACCCATCTGTCTACTACCACACCTATAATTCTAACCCATCTGTCCAGTACCACACCTATAATACTAACCCATCTGTCCAGTACCACACCTATAACACTAACCCATCTGTCCAGTACCACACCTATAATACTAACCATAACCCATCTGTCTAGTACCACACCTATAATACTAACCCATCTGTCTAGTACCACACCTATAATACTATCCCATCTGTCCAGTACCACACCTGTAATACTACCCATAACCCATCTGTCCAGTACCACACCTATAATACTACCGTTAACCTATCTGTCTATTACCACACCTATAATACTAACCCATTGGTCCAGGACCACACCTATTATACTAACGCATCTGTCCAGTACCACACCTATAGTACTAACCCATCTGTCCAGTACCACACCTATAATACTAACCATAACCCATCTGTCCAGTACCACACCTATAAGAATAACCCATCTGTCCAGTACCACACCTATTATACTACCCATAACCCATCTGTCCAGTACCACACCTATAATGCTACCCATAACAGATCTGTCTAGTACCACACATATAATACTAACCATAACCCATCTGTCCAGTACCACACCTATAATAATAACCCATCTGTCCAGTACCACACCTATTATACTAACCCATCTGTCCAGTACCACACCTAAAGTACTAACTCATCTGTCCAGTACCACACCTATAATACTAACCAAAACCCATCTGTCCAGTACCACACCTATAATACTAACCCATCTGTCTAGTACCACACCTATAATACTACCCATAACCCATCTGTCTAGTACCACACCTATAATACTACCCATAACCCATCTTTCTAGTACCACACCTATAATACTAACCCATCTGTCCAGTACCACACCTATAATACTAACACATCTGTCTAGTACCACACCTATAATACTAACCCATCTGTCCAGTACCAGACCTATAATACTAACCATAACCCATCTGTCTAGTACCACACCTATAATACTAACCCATCTGTCTAGTACCACACCTATAATACTAACCCATCTGTTCAGTACCACACCTATAATACTTACCCATCTGTCCAGTACCACACCTATAATACTAACCTATCTGTCCATTACCACACCTATAAAACTAACCCATCTGTCCAGTACCACACCTATAATACTATCCATAACCCACCTGTCCAGTACCACATCTATAATACTATCCCATCTGTCTAGTACCACACCTATAATACTAACCCATCTGTCCAGTACCACACCTATAATACGCACCCATCTGTCCAGTACCACACCTATAATTCTAACCCATCTGTCTAGTACCACACCTATAATACTACTCATAACCCATCTGTCTACTACCACACCTATAATACTTAACCATCTGTCTAGTACCACACCTATAATACTAACCCATCTGTCCAGTAACACACCTATAATACTAACCATAACCCATCTGTCCAGTACCACACCTATAATACTAACCCATCTGTCTAGTACCACACCTAAAATACTACCCATAACCCATCTGTCTAGTACCACACCTATAATACTACCCATAACCATCTTTCTAGTACCACACCTATAATACTAACCCATCTGTCCAGTACCACACCTATTATACTAACCCATCTGTCTAGTACCACACCTATAATACTACCCATAACCTATAATACTACCCATAACCCATCTGTCAAGTACCACACCTATAATACTAACCATAACCCATCTGTCTAGTACCACACCTATAATACTAACCCATCTGTCCAGTACCACATCTATAATACTAACCATAACCCATCTGTCTACTACCACACCTATAATACTAACCCATCTGTCTAGTACCACACCTATAATACTAACCCATCTGTCTACTACCACACCTATAATACTAACCCATCTGTCCAGTACCACACCTATAATACTAACCCATCTGTCCAGTACCACACCTATAATACTAACCCATCTGTCCAGTACCACACCTATAATACTAACCATAACCCATCTGTCCAGTACCACACCTGTAATACTACCCATAACCCATCTGTCCAGTACCACACCTATAATACTACCGTTAACCTATCTGTCTATTACCACACCTATAATACTAACCCATTGGTCCAGGACCACACCTATTATACTAACGCATCTGTCCAGTACCACACCTATAGTACTAACCCATCTGTCCAGTACCACACCTATAATACTAACCATAACCCATCTGTCCAGTACCACACCTATAAGAATAACCCATCTGTCCAGTACCACACCTATTATACTACCCATAACCCATCTGTCCAGTACCACACCTATAATGCTACCCATAACAGATCTGTCTAGTACCACACATATAATACTAACCATAACCCATCTGTCCAGTACCACACCTATAATAATAACCCATCTGTCCAGTACCACACCTATTATACTAACCCATCTGTCCAGTACCACACCTAAAGTACTAACCCATCTGTCCAGTACCACACCTATAATACTAACCATAACCCATCTGTCCAGTACCACACCTATAATACTAACCCATCTGTCTAGTACCACACCTATAATACTACCCATAACCCATCTGTCTAGTACCACACCTATAATACTACCCATAACCCATCTTTCTAGTACCACACCTATAATACTAACCCATCTGTCCAGTACCACACCTATAATACTAACACATCTGTCTAGTACCACACCTATAATACTAACCCATCTGTCCAGTACCAGACCTATAATACTAACCATAACCCATCTGTCTAGTACCACACCTATAATACTAACCCATCTGTCTAGTACCACACCTATAATACTAACCCATCTGTTCAGTACCACACCTATAATACTTACCCATCTGTCCAGTACCACACCTATAATACTAACCTATCTGTCCATTACCACACCTATAAAACTAACCCATCTGTCCAGTACCACACCTATAATACTATCCATAACCCACCTGTCCAGTACCACATCTATAATACTATCCCATCTGTCTAGTACCACACCTATAATACTAACCCATCTGTCCAGTACCACACCTATAATACTCACCCATCTGTCCAGTACCACACCTATAATTCTAACCCATCTGTCTAGTACCACACCTATAATACTACTCATAACCCATCTGTCTACTACCACACCTATAATACTTAACCATCTGTCTAGTACCACACCTATAATACTAACCCATCTGTCCAGTAACACACCTATAATACTAACCATAACCCATCTGTCCAGTACCACACCTATAATACTAACCCATCTGTCTAGTACCACACCTATAATACTACCCATAACCCATCTGTCTAGTACCACACCTATAATACTACCCATAACCATCTTTCTAGTACCACACCTATAATACTAACCCATCTGTCCAGTACCACACCTATTATACTAACCCATCTGTCTAGTACCACACCTATAATACTACCCATAACCTATAATACTACCCATAACCCATCTGTCAAGTACCACACCTATAATACTAACCATAACCCATCTGTCTAGTACCACACCTATAATACTAACCCATCTGTCCAGTACCACACGTATAATACTAACCATAACCCATCTGTCCAGTACCACACCTATAATACTAACCCATCTGTCTAGTACCACACCTATAATACTAGCCCATCTGTCTAGTACCACACCTATAATACTAACCCATCTGTCCAGTACCACACCTATAATTCTAACCCATCTGTCTAGTACCACACCTATAATACTACTCATAACCCATCTGTCTACTACCACACCTATAATACTAACCCATCTGTCTAGTACCACACCTATTATACTAACCCATCTGTCCAGTAACACACCTATAATACTAACCATAACCCATCTGTCCAGTACCACACCTATAATACTAACCCATCTGTCTAGTACCACACCTATAATACTACCCATAACCCATCTGTCTTATACCACACCTATAATACTACCCATTACCATCTTTCTAGTACCACACCTATAATACTAACCCATCTGTCCAGTACCACACCTATTATACTAACCCATCTGTCTAGTACCAAACCTATAATACTACCCATAACCTATAATACTACCCATAACCCATCTGTCAAGTACAGCACCTATAATACTAACCATAACCCATCTGTCTAGTACAACACCGATAATACTAACCCATCTGTCCACTACCACACCTATAATACTAACCATAACCCATCTGTCTAGTACCACACCTATAATACTAACCCATCTGTCTAGTACCACACCTATAATACTAACCCATCTGTCCAGTACCACACCTATATTACGAACCCATCTGTCCAGTACCACACCTATAATTCTAACCCATCTGTCTATTACCACACCTATAATACTACCCATATCCCTTCTGTCTACTACCACACCTATAATACTAACCCATCTCTCTAGTACCACACCTATAATACTAACCCATCTGTCCAGTAACACACCTATAATACTTACCCATCTGTCCAGTACCATACCTATGATACTAACCCATCTGTCCAGTACCACACCTATAATACTACCCATAACCCATCTGTCCAGTACCACACCTATAATACTACCCATAACCCATCTGTCTAGTAACACACCAATAATACTAACCCATCTGTCCAGTACCACACCTTTAATACTAACCCATCTGTCTTGTACCACACCTATAATACTACCCATAACCCATCTGTCTAGTACCACACCTATAATACTAACCCATCTGTCTACTACCACACCTATAATTCTAACCCATCTGTCCAGTACCACACCTATAATACTAACCCATCTGTCCAGTACCACACCTATAACACTAACCCATCTGTCCAGTACCACACCTATAATACTAACCATAACCCATCTGTCTAGTACCACACCTATAATACTAACCCATCTGTCTAGTACCACACCTATAATACTATCCCATCTGTCCAGTACCACACCTGTAATACTACCCATAACCCATCTGTCCAGTACCACACCTATAATACTACCGTTAACCTATCTGTCTATTACCACACCTATAATACTAACCCATTGGTCCAGGACCACACCTATTATACTAACGCATCTGTCCAGTACCACACCTATAGTACTAACCCATCTGTCCAGTACCACACCTATAATACTAACCATAACCCATCTGTCCAGTACCACACCTATAAGAATAACCCATCTGTCCAGTACCACACCTATTATACTACCCATAACCCATCTGTCCAGTACCACACCTATAATGCTACCCATAACAGATCTGTCTAGTACCACACATATAATACTAACCATAACCCATCTGTCCAGTACCACACCTATAATAATAACCCATCTGTCCAGTACCACACCTATTATACTAACCCATCTGTCCAGTACCACACCTAAAGTACTAACCCATCTGTCCAGTACCACACCTATAATACTAACCATAACCCATCTGTCCAGTACCACACCTATAATACTAACCCATCTGTCTAGTACCACACCTATAATACTACCCATAACCCATCTGTCTAGTACCACACCTATAATACTACCCATAACCCATCTTTCTAGTACCACACCTATAATACTAACCCATCTGTCCAGTACCACACCTATAATACTAACACATCTGTCTAGTACCACACCTATAATACTAACCCATCTGTCCAGTACCAGACCTATAATACTAACCATAACCCATCTGTCTAGTACCACACCTATAATACTAACCTATCTGTCCATTACCACACCTATAAAACTAACCCATCTGTCCAGTACCACACCTATAATACTATCCATAACCCACCTGTCCAGTACCACATCTATAATACTATCCCATCTGTCTAGTACCACACCTATAATACTAACCCATCTGTCCAGTACCACACCTATAATACGCACCCATCTGTCCAGTACCACACCTATAATTCTAACCCATCTGTCTAGTACCACACCTATAATACTACTCATAACCCATCTGTCTACTACCACACCTATAATACTTAACCATCTGTCTAGTACCACACCTATAATACTAACCCATCTGTCCAGTAACACACCTATAATACTAACCATAACCCATCTGTCCAGTACCACACCTATAATACTAACCCATCTGTCTAGTACCACACCTATAATACTACCCATAACCCATCTGTCTAGTACCACACCTATAATACTACCCATAACCATCTTTCTAGTACCACACCTATAATACTAACCCATCTGTCCAGTACCACACCTATTATACTAACCCATCTGTCTAGTACCACACCTATAATACTACCCATAACCTATAATACTACCCATAACCCATCTGTCAAGTACCACACCTATAATACTAACCATAACCCATCTGTCTAGTACCACACCTATAATACTACCCATAACCCATCTGTCTAGTAACACACCAATAATACTAACCCATCTGTCCAGTACCACACCTTTAATACTAACCCATCTGTCTTGTACCACACCTATAATACTACCCATAACCCATCTGTCTAGTACCACACCTATAATACTAACCCATCTGTCTACTACCACACCTATAATTCTAACCCATCTGTCCAGTACCACACCTATAATACTAACCCATCTGTCCAGTACCACACCTATAACACTAACCCATCTGTCCAGTACCACACCTATAATACTAACCATAACCCATCTGTCTAGTACCACACCTATAATACTAACCCATCTGTCTAGTACCACACCTATAATACTATCCCATCTGTCCAGTACCACACCTGTAATACTACCCATAACCCATCTGTCCAGTACCACACCTATAATACTACCGTTAACCTATCTGTCTATTACCACACCTATAATACTAACCCATTGGTCCAGGACCACACCTATTATACTAACGCATCTGTCCAGTACCACACCTATAGTACTAACCCATCTGTCCAGTACCACACCTATAATACTAACCATAACCCATCTGTCCAGTACCACACCTATAAGAATAACCCATCTGTCCAGTACCACACCTATTATACTACCCATAACCCATCTGTCCAGTACCACACCTATAATGCTACCCATAACAGATCTGTCTAGTACCACACATATAATACTAACCATAACCCATCTGTCCAGTACCACACCTATAATAATAACCCATCTGTCCAGTACCACACCTATTATACTAACCCATCTGTCCAGTACCACACCTAAAGTACTAACTCATCTGTCCAGTACCACACCTATAATACTAACCAAAACCCATCTGTCCAGTACCACACCTATAATACTAACCCATCTGTCTAGTACCACACCTATAATACTACCCATAACCCATCTGTCTAGTACCACACCTATAATACTACCCATAACCCATCTTTCTAGTACCACACCTATAATACTAACCCATCTGTCCAGTACCACACCTATAATACTAACACATCTGTCTAGTACCACACCTATAATACTAACCCATCTGTCCAGTACCAGACCTATAATACTAACCATAACCCATCTGTCTAGTACCACACCTATAATACTAACCCATCTGTCTAGTACCACACCTATAATACTAACCCATCTGTTCAGTACCACACCTATAATACTTACCCATCTGTCCAGTACCACACCTATAATACTAACCTATCTGTCCATTACCACACCTATAAAACTAACCCATCTGTCCAGTACCACACCTATAATACTATCCATAACCCACCTGTCCAGTACCACATCTATAATACTATCCCATCTGTCTAGTACCACACCTATAATACTAACCCATCTGTCCAGTACCACACCTATAATACGCACCCATCTGTCCAGTACCACACCTATAATTCTAACCCATCTGTCTAGTACCACACCTATAATACTACTCATAACCCATCTGTCTACTACCACACCTATAATACTTAACCATCTGTCTAGTACCACACCTATAATACTAACCCATCTGTCCAGTAACACACCTATAATACTAACCATAACCCATCTGTCCAGTACCACACCTATAATACTAACCCATCTGTCTAGTACCACACCTAAAATACTACCCATAACCCATCTGTCTAGTACCACACCTATAATACTACCCATAACCATCTTTCTAGTACCACACCTATAATACTAACCCATCTGTCCAGTACCACACCTATTATACTAACCCATCTGTCTAGTACCACACCTATAATACTACCCATAACCTATAATACTACCCATAACCCATCTGTCAAGTACCACACCTATAATACTAACCATAACCCATCTGTCTAGTACCACACCTATAATACTAACCCATCTGTCCAGTACCACATCTATAATACTAACCATAACCCATCTGTCTACTACCACACCTATAATACTAACCCATCTGTCTAGTACCACACCTATAATACTAACCCATCTGTCTACTACCACACCTATAATACTAACCCATCTGTCCAGTACCACACCTATAATACTAACCCATCTGTCCAGTACCACACCTATAATACTAACCCATCTGTCCAGTACCACACCTATAATACTAACCATAACCCATCTGTCCAGTACCACACCTGTAATACTACCCATAACCCATCTGTCCAGTACCACACCTATAATACTACCGTTAACCTATCTGTCTATTACCACACCTATAATACTAACCCATTGGTCCAGGACCACACCTATTATACTAACGCATCTGTCCAGTACCACACCTATAGTACTAACCCATCTGTCCAGTACCACACCTATAATACTAACCATAACCCATCTGTCCAGTACCACACCTATAAGAATAACCCATCTGTCCAGTACCACACCTATTATACTACCCATAACCCATCTGTCCAGTACCACACCTATAATGCTACCCATAACAGATCTGTCTAGTACCACACATATAATACTAACCATAACCCATCTGTCCAGTACCACACCTATAATAATAACCCATCTGTCCAGTACCACACCTATTATACTAACCCATCTGTCCAGTACCACACCTAAAGTACTAACCCATCTGTCCAGTACCACACCTATAATACTAACCATAACCCATCTGTCCAGTACCACACCTATAATACTAACCCATCTGTCTAGTACCACACCTATAATACTACCCATAACCCATCTGTCTAGTACCACACCTATAATACTACCCATAACCCATCTTTCTAGTACCACACCTATAATACTAACCCATCTGTCCAGTACCACACCTATAATACTAACACATCTGTCTAGTACCACACCTATAATACTAACCCATCTGTCCAGTACCAGACCTATAATACTAACCATAACCCATCTGTCTAGTACCACACCTATAATACTAACCCATCTGTCTAGTACCACACCTATAATACTAACCCATCTGTTCAGTACCACACCTATAATACTTACCCATCTGTCCAGTACCACACCTATAATACTAACCTATCTGTCCATTACCACACCTATAAAACTAACCCATCTGTCCAGTACCACACCTATAATACTATCCATAACCCACCTGTCCAGTACCACATCTATAATACTATCCCATCTGTCTAGTACCACACCTATAATACTAACCCATCTGTCCAGTACCACACCTATAATACTCACCCATCTGTCCAGTACCACACCTATAATTCTAACCCATCTGTCTAGTACCACACCTATAATACTACTCATAACCCATCTGTCTACTACCACACCTATAATACTTAACCATCTGTCTAGTACCACACCTATAATACTAACCCATCTGTCCAGTAACACACCTATAATACTAACCATAACCCATCTGTCCAGTACCACACCTATAATACTAACCCATCTGTCTAGTACCACACCTATAATACTACCCATAACCCATCTGTCTAGTACCACACCTATAATACTACCCATAACCATCTTTCTAGTACCACACCTATAATACTAACCCATCTGTCCAGTACCACACCTATTATACTAACCCATCTGTCTAGTACCACACCTATAATACTACCCATAACCTATAATACTACCCATAACCCATCTGTCAAGTACCACACCTATAATACTAACCATAACCCATCTGTCTAGTACCACACCTATAATACTAACCCATCTGTCCAGTACCACATCTATAATACTAACCATAACCCATCTGTCTACTACCACACCTATAATACTAACCCATCTGTCTAGTACCACACCTATAATACTAACCCATCTGTCTACTACCACACCTATAATACTAACCCATCTGTCCAGTACCACACCTATAATACTAACCCATCTGTCCAGTACCACACCTATAATACTAACCCATCTGTCCAGTACCACACCTATAATACTAACCATAACCCATCTGTCCAGTACCACACCTATAATACTAACCCATCTGTCTAGTACCACACCTATAATACTACCCATAACCCATCTGTCTAGTACCACACCTATAATACTACCCATCTGTCCATTACCACACCTATAATACTAACCCATCTGTCTCGTACCACACCTATAATTCTAACCTATCTGTCCAGTACCACACCTATAATACTAACCATAACCCATCTGTCTAGTACCACACCTATAATACTAACCCATCTGTCTAGTACCACACCTATAATACTAACCCATCTGTCCAGTAACACACCTATAATACTAACCATAACCCATCTGTCCAGTGCCACACCTATAATACCAACCAATCTGTCTAGTACCACACCTATAATACTACCCATAACCCATCTGTCTAGTACCACACCTATAATACTACCATAACCATCTTTCTAGTACCACACCTATAATACTAACCCATCTGTCCAGTACCACACCTATAATACTAACCCATCTGTCCAGTACCACACGTATAATACTAACCATAACCCATCTGTCCAGTACCACACCTATAATACTAACCCATCTGTCTAGTACCACACCTATAATACTAGCCCATCTGTCTAGTACCACACCTACAATACTAACCCATCTGTCCAGTACCACACCTATAATTCTAACCCATCTGTCTAGTACCACACCTATAATACTATTCATAACCCATCTGTCTACTACCACACCTATAATACTAACCCATCTGTCTAGTACCACACCTATAATACTAACCCATCTGTCCAGTAACACACCTATAATACTAACCATAACCCATCTGTCCAGTACCACACCTATAATACTAACCCATCTGTCTAGTACCACACCTATAATACTACCCATAACCCATCTGTCTAGTAACACACCTATAATACTACCCATAACCATCTTTCTAGTACCACACCTATAATACTAACCCATCTGTCCAGTACCACACCTATTATACTAACCCATCTGTCTAGTACCAAACCTATAATACTACCCATAACCTATAATACTACCCATAACCCATCTGTCAAGTACCACACCTATAATACTAACCATAACCCATCTGTCTAGTACCACACCTATAATACTAACCCATCTGTCCACTACCACACCTATAATACAAACCATAACCCATCTGTCTAGTACCACACCTATAATACTAACCCATCTGTCTAGTACCACACCTATAATACTAACCCATCTGTCCAGTACCACACCTATATTACGAACCCATCTGTCCAGTACCACACCTATAATTCTAACCCATCTGTCTATTACCACACCTATAATACTACCCATATCCCTTCTGTCTACTACCACACCTATAATACTAACCCATCTCTCTAGTACCACACCTATAATACTAACCCATCTGTCCAGTAACACACCTATAATACTTACCCCTCTGTCCAGTACCATACCTATAATACTAACCCATCTGTCCAGTACCACACCTATAATACTAACCCATCTGTCCAGTACCACACCTATAATACTACCCATAACCCATCTGTCCAGTACCACACCTATAATACTACCCATAACCCATCTGTCTAGTAACACACCAATAATACTAACCCATCTGTCCAGTACCACACCTTTAATACTAACCCATCTGTCTTGTACCACACCTATAATACTACCCATAACCCATCTGTCTAGTACCACACCTATAATACTAACCCATCTGTCTACTACCACACCTATAATTCTAACCCATCTGTCCAGTACCACACCTATAATACTAACCCATCTGTCCAGTACCACACCTATTATACTACCCATAACCCATCTGTCTAGTACCACACCTATAATACTATCCCATCTGTCTAGTACCACACCTATAATACTAACTCATCTGTCCATGTACCACACCTATAATTCTATCCCATCTGTCTAGTACCACACCTATAATACTATCCCATCTGTCCAGTACCACACCTATAATACTACCCATAACCCATCTGTCCAGTACCACACCTATAATACTACCGTTAACCTATCTGTCTATTACCACACCTATAATATTAACCCATTGGTCCAGGACCACACCTATTATACTAACGCATCTGTCCAGTACCACACCTATAGTACTAACCCATCTGTCCAGTACCACACCTATAATACTAACCATAACCCATCTGTCCAGTACCACACCTATAAGAATAACCCATCTGTCCAGTACCACACCTATAATACTACCCATAACCCATCTGTCCAGTACCACACCTATAATGCTACCCATAACCCATCTGTCTAGTACCACACATATAATACTAACCATAACCCATCTGTCCAGTACCACACCTATAATAATAACCCATCTGTCCAGTACCACAACTATTATACTAACCCATCTGTCCAGTACCACACCTATAGTACTAACCCATCTGTCCAGTACCACACCTATAATACTAACCGATCTGTCTAGTACCACACCTATAATACTACCCATAACCCATCTGTCTAGTACCACACCTATAATACTACCCATAACCCATCTTTCTAGTACCACACCTATAATACTAACCCATATGTCCAGTACCACACCTATAATACTAACACATCTGTCTAGTACCACACCTATAATACTAACCCATCTGTCCAGTACCAGACCTATAATACTAACCATAACCCATCTGTCTAGTACCACACCTATAATACTAACCCATCTGTCTAGTACCACACCTATAATACTAACCCATCTGTCCAGTACCACACCTATAATACTTACCCATCTGTCCAGTACCACACCTATAATACTACCCATAACCCATCTGTCTAGTACCACACCTATAATACTACCCATAACCATCTTTCTAGTACCACACCTATAATACTAACCCATCTGTCCAGTACCACACCTATTATACTAACCCATCTGTCTAGTACCAAACCTATAATAATACCCATAACCTATAATACTACCCATAACCCATCTGTCAAGTACCACACCTATAATACTAACCATAAAAAATCTGTCTAGTACCACACCTATAATAATAACCCATCTGTCTTGTACCACACGTATATTACTAACCCATCTGTCTAGTACCACACCTATAATACTAACCCATCTGTCCAGTACCACACCTATAATACTTACCCATCTGTCCAGTACCACACCTATAATACTAACCCATCTGTCCATTACCACACCTATAATACTAACCCATCTGTCCAGTACCACACCTATAATACTATCCATAACCCACCTGTCCAGTACCACATCTATAATACTATCCCATCTGTCTAGTACCACACCTATAATACTAACCCATCTGTCCAGTACCACACCTATAATACTACCCATAACCCATCTGTCCAGTACCACACCTATAGTACTAACCCATCTGTCCAGTACCACACCTATAATACTAACCATAACCCATCTGTCCAGTACCACACCTATAATACTAACCCATCTGTCTAGTACCACACCTATAATACTACCCATAACCCATCTGTCTAGTACCACACCTATAATACTACCCATCTGTCCATTACCACACCTATAATACTAACCCATCTGTCTCGTACCACACCTATAATTCTAACCTATCTGTCCAGTACCACACCTATAATACTAACCATAACCCATCTGTCTAGTACCACACCTATAATACTAACCCATCTGTCTAGTACCACACCTATAATACTAACCCATCTGTCCAGTAACACACCTATAATACTAACCATAACCCATCTGTCCAGTGCCACACCTATAATACCAACCAATCTGTCTAGTACCACACCTATAATACTACCCATAACCCATCTGTCTAGTACCACACCTATAATACTACCCATAACCATCTTTCTAGTACCACACCTATAATACTAACCCATCTGTCCAGTACCACACCTATAATACTAACCCATCTGTCCAGTACCACACGTATAATACTAACCATAATACATCTATCCAGTACCACACCTATAATACTAACCCATCTGTCTAGTACCACACCTATAATACTAGCCCATCTGTCTAGTACCACACCTATAATACTAACCCATCTGTCCAGTACCACACCTATAATTCTAACCCATCTGTCTAGTACCACACCTATAATACTACTCATAACCCATCTGTCTACTACCACACCTATAATACTAACCCATCTGTCTAGTACCACACCTATAATACTAACCCATCTGTACAGTAACACACCTATAATACTAACCATAACCCATCTGTCCAGTACCACACCTATAATACTAACCCATCTGTCTAGTACCACACCTATAATACTACCCATAACCCATCTGTCTAGTACCACACCTATAATACTACCCATAACCATCTTTCTAGTACCACACCTATAATACTAACCCATCTGTCCAGTACCACACCTATTATACTAACCCATCTGTCTAGTACCAAACCTATAATACTACCCATAACCTATAATACTACCCATAACCCATCTGTCTAGTACCACACCTATAATACTAACCCATCTGTCCAGTAACACACCTATAATACTTACCCATCTGTCCAGTACCATACCTATAATACTAACCCATCTGTCCAGTACCACACATATAATACTAACCCATCTGTCCAGTACCACACCTATAATACTAACCCATCTGTCCAGTACCACACCTATATCACTAACCCATCTGTCCAGTACCACACCTATAATACTACCCATAACCCATCTGTCCAGTACCACACCTATAATACTAACCCATCTGTCCAGTACCACACCTATAATACTACCCATAACCCATCTGTCTAGCAACACACCAATAATACTAACCCATCTGTCCAGTACCACACCTTTAATACTAACCCATCTGTCTTGTACCACACCTATAATACTACCCATAACCCATCTGTCTAGTACCACACCTATAATACTAACCCATCTGTCTACTACCACACCTATAATTCTAACCCATCTGTCCAGTACCACACCTATAATACTAACCCATCTGTCCAGTACCACACCTATAACACTAACCCATCTGTCCAGTACCACACCTATAATACTAACCCATCTGTCCAGTACCACACCTATAATACTACCCATAACCCATCTGTCTAGTACCACACCTATAATACTATCCCATCTGTCTAGTACCACACCTATAATACTAACCCATCTGTCCAGTACCACACCTATAATACTACCCATAACCCATCTGTCCAGTACCACACCTATAGTACTAACCCATCTGTCCAGTACCACACCTATAATACTAACCATAACCCATCTGTCCAGTACCACACCTATAATACTAACCCATCTGTCTAGTACCACACCTATAATACTACCCATAACCCATCTGTCTAGTACCACACCTATAATACTACCCATCTGTCCATTACCACACCTATAATACTAACCCATCTGTCTCGTACCACACCTATAATTCTAACCTATCTGTCCAGTACCACACCTATAATACTAACCATAACCCATCTGTCTAGTACCACACCTATAATACTAACCCATCTGTCTAGTACCACACCTATAATACTAACCCATCTGTCCAGTAACACACCTATAATACTAACCATAACCCATCTGTCCAGTGCCACACCTATAATACCAACCAATCTGTCTAGTACCACACCTATAATACTACCCATAACCCATCTGTCTAGTACCACACCTATAATACTACCCATAACCATCTTTCTAGTACCACACCTATAATACTAACCCATCTGTCCAGTACCACACCTATAAAACTAACCCATCTGTCCAGTACCACACGTATAATACTAACCATAACCCATCTGTCCAGTACCACACCTATAATACTAACCCATCTGTCTAGTACCACACCTATAATACTAGCCCATCTGGCTAGTACCACACCTATAATACTAACCCATCTGTCCAGTACCACACCTATAATTCTAACCCATCTGTCTAGTACCACACCTATAATACTACTCATAACCAATCTGTCTACTACCACACCTATAATACTAACCCATCTGTCTAGTACCACACCTATAATACTAACCCATCTGTCCAGTAGCACACCTATAATACTAACCATAACCCATCTGTCCAGTACCACACCTATAATACTAACCCATCTGTCTAGTACCACACCTATAATACTACCCATAACCCATCTGTCTAGTACCACACCTATAATACTACCGATAACCATCTTTCTAGTACCACACCTATAATACTAACCCATCTGTCCAGTACCACACCTATTATACTAACCCATCTGTCTAGTACCACACCTATAATACTAACCCATCTGTCCAGTAACACACCTATAATACTAACCATAACCCATCTGTCCAGTACCTCACCTATAATACTAACCCATCTGTCTAGTACCACACCTATAATACTACCCATAACCATCTTTCTTGTACCACACCTATAATACTAACCCATCTGTCCAGTACCACACCTATTATACTAACCCATTTGTCTAGTACCAAACCTATAATACTACCCATAACCTATAATACTACCCATAACCCATCTGTCTAGTACCACACCTATAATACTAACCCATCTGTCCACTACCACACCTATAATACTAACCATAACCCATCTGTCTAGTACCACACCTATAATACTAACCCATCTGTCTAGTACCACACCTATAATACTAACCCATGTGTCCAGTACCACACCTATATTACGAACCCATCTGTCCAGTACCACACCTATAATTCTAACCCATCTGTCTATCACCACACCTATAATACTACCCATATCCCTTCTGTCTACTACCACACCTATAATACTAACCCATCTCTCTAGTACCACACCTATAATACTAACCCATCTGTCCAGTAACACACCTATAATACTTACCCATCTGTCCAGTACCATACCTATAATACTAACCCATCTGTCCAGTACCACACATATAATACTAACCCATCTGTCCAGTACCACACCTATAATACTAACCCATCTGTCCAGTACCACACCTATATCACTAACCCATCTGTCCAGTACCACACCTATAATACTACCCATAACCCATCTGTCCAGTACCACACCTATAATACTAACCCATCTGTCCAGTACCACACCTATAATACTACCCATAACCCATCTGTCTAGTAACACACCAATAATACTAACCCATCTGTCCAGTACCACACCTTTAATACTAACCCATCTGTCTTGTACCACACCTATAATACTACCCATAACCCATCTGTCTAGTACCACACCTATAATACTAACCCATCTGTCTACTACCACACCTATAATTCTAACCCATCTGTCCAGTACCACACCTATAATACTAACCCATCTGTCCAGTACCACACCTATAACACTAACCCATCTGTCCAGTACCACACCTATAATACTAACCCATCTGTCCAGTACCACACCTATAATACTACCCATAACCCATCTGTCTAGTACCACACCTATAATACTATCCCATCTGTCTAGTACCACACCTATAATACTAACCCATCTGTCCAGTACCACACCTATAATACTATCCATAACCCACCTGTCCAGTACCACATCTATAATACTATCCCATCTGTCTAGTACCACACCTATAATACTAACCCATCTGTCCAGTACCACACCTATTATACTACCCATAACCCATCTGTCCAGTACCACACCTATAGTACTAACCCATCTGTCCAGTACCACACCTATAATACTAACCATAACCCATCTGTCCAGTACCACACCTATAATACTAACCCATCTGTCTAGTACCACACCTATAATACTACCCATAACCCATCTGTCTAGTACAACACCTATAATACTACCCATCTGTCCATTACCACACCTATAATACTAACCCATCTGTCTCGTACCACACCTATAATTCTAACCTATCTGTCCAGTACCACACCTATAATACTAACCATAACCCATCTGTCTAGTACCACACCTATAATACTAACCCATCTGTCTAGTACCACACCTATAATACTAACCCATCTGTCCAGTAACACACCTATAATACTAACCATAACCCATCTGTCCAGTGCCACACCTATAATACCAACCAATCTGTCTAGTACCACACCTATAATACTACCCATAACCCATCTGTCTAGTACCACACCTATAATACTACCCATAACCATCTTTCTAGTACCACACCTATAATACTAACCCATCTGTCCAGTACCACACGTATAATACTAACCATAACCCATCTGTCCAGTACCACACCTATAATACTAACCCATCTGTCTAGTACCACACCTATAATACTAGCCCATCTGTCTAGTACCACACCTATAATACTAACCAATCTGTCCAGTACCACACCTATAATTCTAACCCATCTGTCTAGTACCACACCTATAATACTACTCATAACCCATCTGTCTACTACCACACCTATAATACTAACCCATCTGTCTAGTACCACACCTATAATACTAACCCATCTGTCCAGTAACACACCTATAATAATAACCATAACCCATCTGTCCAGTACCACACCTATAATACTAACCCATCTGTCTAGTACCACACCTATAATACTACCCATAACCCATCTGTCTAGTACCACACCTATAATACTACCCATAACCATCTTTCTAGTACCACACCTATAATACTAACCCATCTGTCCAGTACCACACCTATTATACTAACCCATCTGTCTAGTACCAAACCTATAATACTACCCATAACCTATAATACTACCCATAACCCATCTGTCTAGTACCACACCTATAATACTAACCCATCTGTCCACTACCACACCTATAATACTAACCATAACCCATCTGTCTAGTACCACACCTATAATACTAACCCATCTGTCTAGTACCACACCTATAATACTAACCCATCTGTCCAGTACCACACCTATATTACGAACCCATCTGTCCAGTACCACACCTATAATTCTAACCCATCTGTCTATCACCACACCTATAATACTACCCATATCCCTTCTGTCTACTACCACACCTATAATACTAACCCATCTGTCTAGTACCACACCTATAATACTAACCCATGTGTCCAGTACCACACCTATATTACGAACCCATCTGTCCAGTACCACACCTATAATTCTAACCCATCTGTCTATCACCACACCTATAATACTAAACATATCCCTTCTGTCTACTACCACACCTATAATACTAACCCATCTGTCCAGTAACACACCTATAATACTTACCCATCTGTCCAGTACCATACCTATAATACTAACCCATCTGTCCAGTACCACACATATAATACTAACCCATCTGTCCAGTACCACACCTATAATACTAACCCATCTGTCCAGTACCACACCTATATCACTAACCCATCTGTCCAGTACCACACCTATAATACTACCCATAACCCATCTGTCCAGTACCACACCTATAATACTAACCCATCTGTCCAGTACCACACCTATAATACTACCCATAACCCATCTGTCTAGTAACACACCAATAATACTAACCCATCTGTCCAGTACCACACCTTTAATACTAACCCATCTGTCTTGTACCACACCTATAATACTACCCATAACCCATCTGTCTAGTACCACACCTATAATACTAACCCATCTGTCTACTACCACACCTATAATTCTAACCCATCTGTCCAGTACCACACCTATAATACTAACCCATCTGTCCAGTACCACACCTATAACACTAACCCATCTGTCCAGTACCACACCTGTAATACTAACCCATCTGTGCAGTACCACACCTATAATACTACCCATAACCCATCTGTCTAGTACCACACCTATAATACTATCCCATCTGTCTAGTACCACACCTATAATACTAACTCATCTGTCCAGTACGACACCTATAATTCTATCCCATCTGTCTAGTACCACACCTATAATATTATCCCATCTGTCCAGTACCACACCTATAATACTACCCATAACCCATCTGTCCAGTACCACACCTATAATACTACCGTTAACCTATCTGTCTATTACCACACCTATAATACTTACCCATTGGTCAAGGACCACACCTATTATACTAACGCATCTGTCCAGTACCACACCTATAGTACTAACCCATCTGTCCAGTACCACACCTATAATACTAACCATAACCCATCTGTCCAGTACCACACCTATAACAATAACCCATCTGTCCAGTACCACACCTATAATACTACCCATAACCCATCTGTCCAGTACCACACCTATAATGCTACCCATAACCCATCTGTCTAGTACCACACATATAATACTAACCATAACCCATCTGTCCAGTACCACACCTATAATAATAACCCATCTGTCCAGTACCACACCTATTATACTAACCCATCTGTCCAGTACCACACCTATAGTACTAACCCATCTGTCCAGTACCACACCTATAATACTAACCATAACCCATCTGTCCAGTACCACACCTATAATACTACCCATAACCCATCTTTCTAGTACCACACCTATAATACTAACCCATCTGTCCAGTACCACACCTATAATACTAACACATCTGTCTAGTACCACACCTATAATACTACCCATAACCCATCTGTCTAGTACCACACCTATAATACTATCCCATCTGTCTAGTACCACACCTATAATACTAACTCATCTGTCCAGTACCACACCTATAATTCTATCCCATCTGTCTAGTACCACACCTATAATACTATCCCATCTGTCCAGTACCACACCTATAATACTACCCATAACCCATCTGTCCAGTACCACACCTATAATACTACCATTAACCTATCTGTCTATTACCACACCTATAATACTAACCCATTGGTCCAGGACCACACCTATTATACTAACGCATCTGTCCAGTACCACACCTATAGTACTAACCCATCTGTCCAGTACCACACCTATAATACTAACCATAACCCATCTGTCCAGTACCACACCTATAAGAATAACCCATCTGTCCAGTACCACACCTATAATACTACCCATAAATCATCTGTCCAGTACCACACCTATAATGCTACGCATAACCCATCTGTCTAGTACCACACATATAATACTAACCATAACCCATCTGTCCAGTACCACACCTATAATAATAACCCATC
Organism: Salmo salar; assembly: GCF_965601325.2. Classification (NCBI taxonomy): domain Eukaryota; kingdom Metazoa; phylum Chordata; class Actinopteri; order Salmoniformes; family Salmonidae; genus Salmo; species Salmo salar. The sequence goes on from NC_138304.1 coordinate 51,927,037, forward strand.
TGTCCAGTACCACACCTATTATACTAACCCATCTGTCCAGTACCACACCTATAGTACTAACCCATCTGTCCAGTACCACACCTATAATACTAACCATAACCCATCTGTCCAGTACCACACCTATAATACTAACCCATCTGTCTAGTACCACACCTATAATACTACCCATAACCCATCTGTCTAGTACCACACCTATAATACTACCCATAACCCATCTTTCTAGTACCACACCTATAATACTAACCCATCTGTCCAGTACCACACCTATAATACTAACACATCTGTCTAGTACCACACCTATAATACTAACCCATCTGTCCAGTACCAGACCTATAATACTAACCATAACCCATCTGTCTAGTACCACACCTATAATACTAACCCATCTTTCCATTACCACACCTATAATACTAACCCATCTGTCCAGTACCACACCTATAATACTATCCATAACCCACCTGTCCAGTACCACATCTATAATACTATCCCATCTGTCTAGTACCACACCTATAATACTAACCCATCTGTCCAGTACCACACCTATAATACTACCCATAACCCATCTGTCCAGTACCACACCTATAATACTACCCATAACCCATCTGTCTAGTACCACACCTATAATACTACCCATCTGTCCATTACCACACCTATAATACTAACCCATCTGTCCAGTAACACACCTATAATACTAACCATAACCCATCTGTCCAGTACCACACCTATAATACTAACCCATCTGTCTAGTACCACACCTATAATACTACCCATAACCCATCTGTCTAGTACCACACCTATAATACTACCCATAACCATCTTTCTAGTACCACACCTATAATACTAACCCATCTGTCCAGTACCACACCTATTATACTAACCCATCTGTCTAGTACCACACCTATAATACTACCCATAACCTATAATACTACCCATAACCCATCTGTCAAGTACCACACCTATAATACTAACCATAACCCATCTGTCTAGTACCACACCTATAATACTAACCCATCTGTCCAGTACCACACCTATAATACTAACCATAACCCATCTGTCCAGTACCACACCTATAATACTAACCCATCTGTCTAGTACCACACCTATAATACTACCCATAACCCATCTGTCTAGTACCACACCTATAATACTACCCATCTGTCCATTACCACACCTATAATACTAACCCATCTGTCTCGTACCACACCTATAATTCTAACCTATCTGTCCAGTACCACACCTATAATACTAACCATAACCCATCTGTCTAGTACCACACCTATAATACTAACCCATCTGTCTAGTACCACACCTATAATACTAACCCATCTGTCCAGTAACACACCTATAATACTAACCATAACCCATCTGTCCAGTGCCACACCTATAATACCAACCAATCTGTCTAGTACCACACCTATAATACTACCCATAACCCATCTGTCTAGTACCACACCTATAATACTACCCATAACCATCTTTCTAGTACCACACCTATAATACTAACCCATCTGTCCAGTACCACACCTATAATACTAACCCATCTGTCCAGTACCACACGTATAATACTAACCATAACCAATCTGTCCAGTACCACACCTATAATACTAACCCATCTGTCTAGTACCACACCTATAATACTAGCCCATCTGTCTAGTACCACACCTATAATACTAACCCATCTGTCCAGTACCACACCTATAATTCTAACCCATCTGTCTAGTACCACACCTATAATACTACTCATAACCCATCTGTCTACTACCACACCTATAATACTAACCCATCTGTCTAGTACCACACCTATAATACTAACCCATCTGTCCAGTAACACACCTATAATACTAACCATAACCCATCTGTCCAGTACCACACCTGTAATACTAACCCATCTGTCTAGTACCACACCTATAATACTACCCATAACCCATCTGTCTAGTACCACACCTATAATACTACCCATAACCATCTTTCTAGTACCACACCTATAATACTAACCCATCTGTCCAGTACCACACCTATTATACTAACCCATCTGTCTAGTACCAAACCTATAATACTAACCCATCTCTCCACTACCACACCTATAATACTAACCATAACCCATCTGTCTAGTACAACACCTATAATACTAACCCATCTCTCCACTACCACACCTATAATACTAACCATAACCCATCTGTCTAGTACCACACCTATAATACTAACCCATCTGTCTAGTACCACACCTATAATACTAACCCATTTGTCCAGTACCACACCTATATTACGAACCCATCTGTCCAGTACCACACCTATAATTCTAACCCATCTGTCTATCACCACACCTATAATACTACCCATATCCCTTCTGTCTACTACCACACCTATAATACTAACCCATCTCTCTAGTACCACACCTATAATACTAACCCATCTGTCCAGTAACACACCTATAATACTTACCCATCTGTCCAGTACCATACCTATAATACTAACCCATCTGTCCAGTACCACACATATAATACTAACCCATCTTTCCAGTACCACACCTATAATACCAACCCATCTGTCCAGTACCACACCTATATCACTAACCCATCTGTCCAGTACCACACCTATAATACTACCCATAACCCATCTGTCCAGTACCACACCTATAATACTAACCCATCTGTCCAGTACCACACCTATAATACTACCCATAACCCATCTGTCTAGTAACACACCAATAATACTAACCCATCTGTCCAGTACCACACCTTTAATACTAACCCATCTGTCTTGTACCACACCTATAATACTACCCATAACCCATCTCTCTAGTACCACACCTATAATACTAACCCATCTGTCTACTACCACACCTATAATTCTAACCCATCTGTCCAGTACCACACCTATAATAGTAACCCATCTGTCCAGTACCACACCTATAACACTAACCCATCTGTCCAGTACCACACCTATAATACTAACCCATCTGTCCAGTACCACACCTATAATACTACCCATAACCCATCTGTCTAGTACCACACCTATAATACTATCCCATCTGTCTAGTACCACACCTATATTACTAACTCATCTGTCCAGTACCACACCTATAATTCTATCCCATCTGTCTAGTACCACACCTATAATACTATCCCATCTGTCCAGTACCACACCTATAATACTACCCATAACCCATCTGTCCAGTACCACACCTATAATACTACCGTTAACCTATCTGTCTATTACCACACCTATAATACTTACCCATTGGTCCAGGACCACACCTATTATACTAACGCATCTGTCCAGTACCACACCTATAGTACTAACCCATCTGTCCAGTACCACACCTATAATACTACCCATAACCCATCTGTCCAGTACCACACCTATAATACTAACCCATCTGTCCAGTACCACACCTATAATACTACCCATAACCCATCTGTCTAGTAACACACCAATAATACTAACCCATCTGTCCAGTACCACACCTTTAATACTAACCCATCTGTCTTGTACCACACCTATAATACTACCCATAACCCATCTCTCTAGTACCACACCTATAATACTAACCCATCTGTCTACTACCACACCTATAATTCTAACCCATCTGTCCAGTACCACACCTATAATACTAACCCATCTGTCCAGTACCACACCTATAACACTAACCCATCTGTCCAGTACCACACCTATAATACTAACCCATCTGTCCAGTACCACACCTATAATACTACCCATAACCCATCTGTCTAGTACCACACCTATAATACTATCCCATCTGTCTAGTACCACACCTATATTACTAACTCATCTGTCCAGTACCACACCTATAATTCTATCCCATCTGTCTAGTACCACACCTATAATACTATCCCATCTGTCCAGTACCACACCTATAATACTACCCATAACCCATCTGTCCAGTACCACACCTATAATACTACCGTTAACCTATCTGTCTATTACCACACCTATAATACTTACCCATTGGTCCAGGACCACACCTATTATACTAACGCATCTGTCCAGTACCACACCTATAGTACTAACCCATCTGTCCAGTACCACACCTATAATACTAACCATAACCCATCTGTCCAGTACCACACCTATAAGAATAACCCATCTGTCCAGTACCACACCTATAATACTACCCATAACCCATCTGTCCAGTACCACACCTATAATGCTACCCATAACCCATCTGTCTAGTACCAAACATATAATACTAACCATAACCCATCTGTCCAGTACCACACCTATAATAATAACCCATCTGTCCAGTACCACACCTATTATAATAACCCATCTGTCTAGTACCACACCTATAGTACTAACCCATCTGTCCAGTACCACACCTATAATACTAACCATAAGCCATCTGTCCAGTACCACACCTATAATACTAACCCATCTGTGTAGTACCACACCTATAATACTACCCATAACCCATCTGTCTAGTACCACACCTATAATACTACCCATAACCCATCTTTCTAGTACCACACCTATAATACTAACCCATCTGTCCAGTACCACACCTATAATACTAACACATCTGTCTAGTACCACACCTATAATACTACCCATAACCCATCTGTCTAGTACCACAGCTATAATACTATCCCATCTGTCTAGTACCACACCTATAATACTAACTCATCTGTCCTGTACCACACCTATAATTCTATCCCATCTGTCCAGTACCACACCTATAATACTATCCCATCTGTCCAGTACCACACCTATAATACTACCCATAACCCATCTGTCCAGTACCACACCTATAATACTACCGTTAACCTATCTGTCTATTACCACACCTATAATACTAACCCATTGGTCCAGGACCACACCTATTATACTAACGCATCTGTCCAGTACCACACCTATAGTACTAACCCATCTGTCCAGTACCACACCTATAATACTAACCATAACCCATCTGTCCAGTACCACACCTATAAGAATAACCCATCTGTCCAGTACCACACCTATAATACTACCCATAACCCATCTGTCCAGTACCACACCTATAATAATAACCCATCTGTCCAGTACCACACCTATTATACTAACCCATCTGTCCAGTACCACACCTATAGTACTAACCCATCTGTCCAGTACCACACATATAATACTAACCATAACCCATCTGTCCAGTACCACACCTATAATAATAACCCATCTGTCCAGTACCACACCTATTATACTAACCCATCTGTCCAGTACCACACCTATAGTACTAACCCATCTGTCCAGTACCACACCTATAATACTATCCATAACCCATCTGTCCAGTACCACACCTATAATACTAACCCATCTGTCTAGTACCACACCTATAATACTACCCATAACCCATCTGTCTAGTACCACATCTATAATACTACCCATAACCCATCTTTCTAGTACCACACCTATAATACTAACCCATCTGTCCAGTACCACACCTATAATACTAACACATCTGTCTAGTACCACACCTATAATACTAACCCATCTGTCCAGTACCAGACCTATAATACTAACCATAACCCATCTGTCTAGTACCACACCTATAATACTAACCCATCTGTCTAGTACCACACCTATAATACTAACCCATCTGTCCAGTACTACACCTATAATACTTACCCATCTGTCCAGTACCACACCTACAATACTAACCCATCTGTCCATTACCACACCTATAATACTAACCCATCTGTCCAGTACCACACCTATAATACTATCCATAACCCACCTGTCCAGTACCACATCTATAATACTATCCCATCTGTCTAGTACCACACCTATAATACTAACCCATCTGTCCAGTACCACACCTATAATACTACCCATAACCCATCTGTCCAGTACCACACCTATAGTACTAACCCATCTGTCCAGTACCACACCTATAATACTAACCATAACCCATCTGTCCAGTACCACACCTATAATACTAACCCATCTGTCTAGTACCACACCTATAATACTACCCATAACCCATCTGTCTAGTACCACACCTATAATACTACCCATCTGTCCATTACCACACCTATAATACTAACCCATCTGTCCAGTAACACACCTATAATACTAACCATAACCCATCTATCCAGTACCACACCTATAATACTAACCCATCTGTCTAGTACCACACCTATAATACTACCCATAACCCATCTGTCTAGTACCACACCTATAATACTACCCATAACCATCTTTCTAGTACCACACCTATAATACTAACCCATCTGTCCAGTACCACACCTATTATACTAACCCATCTGTCTAGTACAACACCTATAATACTACCCATAACCTATAATACTACCCATAACCCATCTGTCAAGTACCACACCTATAATACTAACCATAACCCATCTGTCTAGTACCACACCTATAATACTAACCCATCTGTCCAGTACCACACCTATAATACTAACCCATCTGTCTAGTACCACACCTATAATACTACCCATAACCCATCTGTCTAGTACCACACCTATAATACTACCCATCTGTCCATTACCACACCTATAATACTAACCCATCTGTCTCGTACCACACCTATAATTCTAACCTATCTGTCCAGTACCACACCTATAATACTAACCATAACCCATCTGTCTAGTACCACACCTATAATACTAACCCATCTGTCTAGTACCACACCTATAATACTAACCCATCTGTCCAGTAACACACCTATAATACTAACCATAACCCATCTGTCCAGTGCCACACCTATAATACCAACCAATCTGTCTAGTACCACACCTATAATACTACCCATAACCCATCTGTCTAGTACCACACCTATAATACTACCCATAACCATCTTTCTAGTACCACACCTATAATACTAACCCATCTGTCCAGTACCACACCTATAATACTAACCCATCTGTCCAGTACCACACGTATAATACTAACCATAACCCATCTGTCCAGTACCACACCTATAATACTAACCCATCTGTCTAGTACCACACCTATAATACTAGCCCATCTGTCTAGTACCACACCTATAATACTAACCCATCTGTCCAGTACCACACCTATAATTCTAACCCATCTGTCTAGTACCACACCTATAATACTACTCATAACCCATCTGTCTACTACCACACCTATAATACTAACCCATCTGTCTAGTACCACACCTATAATACTAACCATAACCCATCTGTCCAGTACCACACCTATAATACTAACCCATCTGTCTAGTACCACACCTATAATACTAGCCCATCTGTCTAGTACCACACCTATAATACTAACCCATCTGTCCAGTACCACACCTATAATTCTAACCCATCTGTCTAGTACCACACCTATAATACTACTCATAACCCATCTGTCTAATACCACACCTATAATACTAACCCATCTGTCTAGTACCACACCTATAATACTAACCCATCTGTCCAGTAACACACCTATAATACTAACCATAACCCATCTGTCCAGTACCACACCTATAATACTAACCCATCTGTCTAGTACCACACCTTTAATACTACCCATAACCCATCTGTCTAGTACCACACATATAATACTACCCATAACCATCTTTCTAGTACCACACCTATAATACTAACCCATCTGTCCAGTACCACACCTATTATACTAACCCATCTGTCTAGTACCAAACCTATAATACTACCCATAACCTATAATACTACCCATAACCCATCTGTCTAGTACGACACCTATAATACTAACCCATATGTCTAGTACAACACCTATAATACTAACCCATCTGTCTAGTACCACACATATAATACTAACCCATCTGTCTAGTACCACACCTATAATACTAACCCATCTGTCTAGTACCACACCTATAATTCGAACCCATCTGTCCAGTACCACACCTATAATTCTAACCCATCTGTCTAGTACCACACCTATAATACTACCCATAACCAATCTGTCCAGTACCACACCAATAATACTAACCCATCTGTCCAGTACCACACCTATAATACTAACCCTTCTGTCCAGTACCACACCTATAATACTATCCATAACCCATCTGTCCAGTACCACATCTATAATACTACCCATAACCCATCTGTCTAGTACCACACCTATAATACTAACCATAACCCATCTGTCCAGTACCACACCTATAATACTATCCCATCTGTCCAGTACCACACCTATAATACTACCCATATCCCATCTGTCTAGTACCACACCTATAATACTAACCCATCTGTCTAGTACCACACCTATAATACTACTCATAACCCATCTGTCTACTACCACACCTATAATACTAACCCATCTGTCTAGTACCACACCTATAATACTAACCCATCTGTCCAGTAACACACCTATAATACTAACCATAACCCATCTGTCCAGTACCACACCTATAATACTAACCCATCTGTCTAGTACCACACCTATAATACTACCCATAACCCATCTGTCTAGTACCACACCTATAATACTACCCATAACCATCTTTCTAGTACCACACCTATAATACTAACCCATCTGTCCAGTACCACACCTATTATACTAACCCATCTGTCTAGTACCAAACCTATAATACTACCCATAACCTATAATACTACCCATAACCCATCTGTCTAGTACGACACCTATAATACTAACCCATCTGTCTAGTACCACACCTATAATACTAACCCATCTGTCCAGTAACACACCTATAATACTAACCATAACCCATCTGTCCAGTACCACACCTATAATACTAACCCATCTGTCTAGTACCACACCTATAATACTACCCATAACCCATCTGTCTAGTACCACACCTATAATACTACCCATAACCATCTTTCTAGTACCACACCTATAATACTAACCCATCTGTCCAGTACCACACCTATTATACTAACCCATCTGTCTAGTACCAAACCTATAATACTACCCATAACCTATAATACTACCCATAACCCATCTGTCTAGTACGACACCTATAATACTAACCCATATGTCTAGTACAACACCTATAATACTAACCCATCTGTCTAGTACCACACATATAATACTAACCCATCTGTCTAGTACCACACCTATAATACTAACCCATCTGTCTAGTACCACACCTATAATTCGAACCCATCTGTCCAGTACCACACCTATAATTCTAACCCATCTGTCTAGTACCACACCTATAATACTAACCCTTCTGTCCAGTACCACACCTATAATACTATCCATAACCCATCTGTCCAGTACCACATCTATAATACTACCCATAACCCAACTGTCTAGTACCACACCTATAATACTAACCATAACCCATCTGTCCAGTACCACACCTATAATACTATCCCATCTGTCCAGTACCACACCTATAATACTACCCATATCCCATCTGTCTAGTACCACACCTATAATACTAACCCATCTGTCTAGTACCACACCTATAATACTAACCCATCTGTCTAGTACCACACCTATAATACTAACCCATCTGTCCAGTACCACACCTATAATACTAACCCATCTGTCCAGGACCACACCTATAATACTACCCATAACCCATCTGTCTAGTACCACACCTATAATACTAACCCATCTGTCTAGTACCACACCTATAATACTAACCCATTTGTCTAGTACCACACCTATAATACTAACCCATCTGTCTAGTACCACACCTATAATACTAACCCATCTGTCTAGTACCACACCTATAATACTAACCCATCTGTCTAGTACCACACCTATAATACTAACCCATCTGTCTAGTACCACACCTATAATACTAACCCATCTGTCTAGTACCACACCTATAGTACTACCCATAACCCATCTCTCCAGTACCACACCTATAATACTAACCCATCTGTCCAGTACCACACCTATAATACTACCCATAACCCATCTGTCTAGTACCACACCTATAATACTAACCCATCTGTCCAGTACCACACCTATAATACTACCCATAACCCATCTCTCCAGTACCACACCTATAATACTAACCCATCTGTCCAGTACCACACCTATAATACTACCCATAACCATTCTGTATTGTACCACACCTATAATACTAACCCATCTGTCTAGTACACACCTATAATACAAAACCATCTGTCTAGTACCACACCTATAATACTACCCATAACCCATCTGTCCAGTACCACACCAATAATACTAACCCATCTGTCCAGTACCACACCTATAATACTAACCCATCTGTCCAGTACCACAACTATAATACTATCCATAACCCATCTGTCCAGTACCACATCTATAATACTACCCATAACCCATCTGTCTAGTACCACACCTATAATACTAACCATAACCCATCTGTCCAGTACCACACCTATAATACTATCCCATCTATCCAGTACCACACCTATAAATCTATCCATAACCCATCTGTCTAGTACCACACCTATAATACTAACCCATCTGTCTAGTACCACACCTATAATACTAACCCATCTGTCTAGTACCACACCTATAATACTAACCCATCTGTCTAGTACCACACCGATAATACTAACCCATCTGTCCAGGACCACACCTATAATACTACCCATAACCCATCTGTCTAGTACCACACCTATAATACTAACCTATCTGTCTAGTACCACACCTATAATACTAACCCATTTGTCTAGTACCACACCTATAATACTAACCCATCTGTCTAGTACCACACCTATAATACTAACCCATCTGTCTAGTACCACACCTATAATACTAACCCATCTGTCTAGTACCACACCTATAATACTAACCCATCTGTCTAGTACCACACCTATAGTACTAACCCATCTGTCTAGTACCACACCTATAATACTAACCCATCTGTCTAGTACCACACCTATAGTACTACCCATAACCCATCTCTCCAGTACCACACCTATAATACTAACCCATCTGTCCAGTACCACACCTATAATACTACCCATAACCCATCTCTCCAGTACCACACCTATAATACTAACCCATCTGTCCAGTACCACACCTTTAATGCTACCCATAACCCATCTGTCTAGTACCACACCTATAATACTAACCCATCTGTCTAGTACCACACCTATAATACTAACCCATCTGTCTAGTACCACACCTATAATACTAACCCATCTGTCTAGTACCACACCTATAGTACTACCCATAACCCATCTCTCCAGTACCACACCTATAATACTAACCCATCTGTCCAGTACCACACCTATAATACTACCCATAACCCATCTGTCTAGTACCACACCTATAATACTAACCCATCTGTCCAGTACCACACCTATAATACTACCCATAACCCATCTCTCCAGTACCAGACCTATAATACTAACCCATCTGTCCAGTACCACACCTATAATACTACCCATAACCCATCTGTCTAGTACCACACCTATAATACTAACCCATCTGTCTAGTACCACACCTATAATACAAACCCATCTGTCTAGTACCACACCTATAATACTACCCATAACCCATCTGTCCAGTACCACACCAATAATACTAACCCATCTGTCCAGTACCACACCTATAATACTAACCCATCTGTCCAGTACCACAACTATAATACTATCCATAACCCATCTGTCCAGTACCACATCTATAATACTACCCATAACCCATCTGTCTAGTACCACACCTATAATACTAACCATAACCCATCTGTCCAGTACCACACCTATAATACTATCCCATCTGTCCAGTACCACACCTATAATACTACCCATAACCCATCTGTCTAGTACCACACCTATAATACTAACCCATCTGTCTAGTACTACACCTATAATACTAACCCATCTGTCTAGTACCACACCTATAATACTAACCCATCTGTCTAGTACCACACCTATAATACTAACCCTTCTGTCCAGGACCACACCTATAATACTACCCATAACCCATCTGTCTAGTACCACACCTATAATACTAACCCATCTGTCTAGTACCACACCTATAATACTAACCCATTTGTCTAGTACCACACCTATAATACTAACCCATCTGTCTAGTACCACACCTATAATACTAACCCATCTGTCTAGTACCACACCTATAATACTAACCCATCTGTCTAGTACCACACCTATAATACTAACCCATCTGTCTAGTACCACACCTATAGTACTAACCCATCTGTCTAGTACCACACCTATAATACTAACCCATCTGTCTAGTACCACACCTATAGTACTACCCATAACCCATCTCTCCAGTACCACACCTATAATACTAACCCATCTGTCCAGTACCACACCTATAATACTACCCATAACCCATCTCTCCAGTACCACACCTATAATACTAACCCATCTGTCCAGTACCACACCTTTAATGCTACCCATAACCCATCTGTCTAGTACCACACCTATAATACTAACCCATCTGTCTAGTACCACACCTATAATACTAACCCATTTGTCTAGTACCACACCTATAATACTAACCCATCTGTCTAGTACCACACCTATAATACTAACCCATCTGTCTAGTACCACACCTATAATACTAACCCATCTGTCTAGTACCACACCTATAATACTAACCCATCTGTCTAGTACCACACCTATAGTACTACCCATAACCCATCTCTCCAGTACCACACCTATAATACTAACCCATCTGTCCAGTACCACACCTATAATACTACCCATAACCCATCTGTCTAGTACCACACCTATAATACTAACCCATCTGTCCAGTACCACACCTATAATACTACCCATAACCCATCTCTCCAGTACCAGACCTATAATACTAACCCATCTGTCCAGTACCACACCTATAATACTACCCATAACCCATCTGTCTAGTACCACACCTATAATACTAACCCATCTGTCTAGTACCACACCTATAATACAAACCCATCTGTCTAGTACCACACCTATAATACTACCCATAACCCATTTGTCCAGTACCACACCAATAATACTAACCCATCTGTCCAGTACCACACCTATAATACTAACCCATCTGTCCAGTACCACAACTATAATACTATCCATAACCCATCTGTCCAGTACCACATCTATAATACTACCCATAACCCATCTGTCTAGTACCACACCTATAATACTAACCATAACCCATCTGTCCAGTACCACACCTATAATACTATCCCATCTGTCCAGTACCACACCTATAATACTACCCATAACCCATCTGTCTAGTACCACACCTATAATACTAACCCATCTGTCTAGTACTACACCTATAATACTAACCCATCTGTCTAGTACCACACCTATAATACTAACCCATCTGTCTAGTACCACACCTATAATACTAACCCATCTGTCCAGGACCACACCTATAATACTACCCATAACCCATCTGTCTAGTACCACACCTATAATACTAACCCATCTGTCTAGTACCACACCTATAATACTAACCCATTTGTCTAGTACCACACCTATAATACTAACCCATCTGTCTAGTACCACACCTATAATACTAACCCATCTGTCTAGTACCACACCTATAATACTAACCCATCTGTCTAGTACCACACCTATAATACTAACCCATCTGTCTAGTACCACACCTATAATACTAACCCATCTGTCTAGTACCACACCTATAATACTAACCCATCTGTCTAGTACCACACCTATAGTACTACCCATAACCCATCTCTCCAGTACCACACCTATAATACTAACCCATCTGTCCAGTACCACACCTATAATACTACCTATAACCCATCTGTCTAGTACCACACCTATAATACTAACCCATCTGTCCAGTACCACACCTATAATACTACCCATAACCCATCTCTCCAGTACCACACCTATAATACTAACCCATCTGTCCAGTACCACACCTATAATGCTACCCATAACCCATCTGTCTAGTACCACACCTATAATACTAACCCATATGTCTAGTACCACACCTATAATACTAACCCATATGTCTAGTACCACACCTATAATACTAACCCATCTGTCTAGTACCACACCTATAATACTAACCCATCTGTCTAGTACCACACCTATAATACGAACCCATCTGTCCAGTACCACACCTATAATTCTAACCCATCTGTCTAGTACCACACCTATAATACTACCCATAACCCATCTGTCTAGTACCACACCTATAATACTAACCCATCTGTCCAGTAACACACCTATAAAACTAACTCATCTGTCCAGTACCACACCTATAGTACTAACCCATCTGTCCAGTACCACACCTATAATACTAACCCATCTATCCAGTACCACACCAATAATACTAACCAATCTGTCCTGTACCACACCTATAATACTAACCCATCTGTCCAGTACCACACCTATAATACTAACCCATCTGTCCAGTACCACACCTATAATACTACACATAACCCATCTGTCTAGTACCACACCAATAATACTAACCCATCTGTCCAGTACCACACCTATAATACTAACCCATCTGTCTAGTACCACACCTATAATACTAACCCATATGTCTAGTACCACACCTATAATACTAACCCATCTGTCTAGTACCACACCTATAATACTAACCCATCTGTCTAGTACCACACCTATAATACGAACCCATCTGTCCAGTACCACACCTATAATTCTAACCCATCTGTCTAGTACCACACCTATAATACTACCCATAACCCATCTGTCTAGTACCACACCTATAATACTAACCCATCTGTCCAGTAACACACCTATAAAACTAACTCATCTGTCCAGTACCACACCTATAGTACTAACCCATCTGTCCAGTACCACACCTATAATACTAACCCATCTATCCAGTACCACACCAATAATACTAACCCATCTGTCCTGTACCACACCTATAATACTAACCCATCTGTCCAGTACCACACCTATAATACTAACCCATCTGTCCAGTACCACACCTATAATACTACCCATAACCCATCTGTCTAGTACCACACCAATAATACTAACCCATCTGTCCAGTACCACACCTATAATACTAACCCATCTGTCCAGTACCACACCTATAATACTAACCCATCTGTCCATTACCACACCTATAATACTACCCATAACCCATCTGTCTAGTACCACACCTATAATACTAACCCATCTGTCTAGTACCACACCTATAATACTACCCATAACCCATCTGTCCAGTACCACACCTATAATATTAACCCATCTGTCCAGTACCACACCTATAATACTACCCATAACCCATCTGTCTAGTACCACACCTATAATACTAACCCATCTGTCTAGTACTACACCTACAATCCTACCCATAACCCATCTGTCTAGTACCACACCTATAATACTAACCATAACCCATCTGTCCAGTACCACACCTATAATACTATCCCATCTGTCCAGTACCACACCTATAATACTAACCCATCTGTCCAGTACCACACCTATAATACTATCCATAACCCATCTGTCCAGTACCACATCTATAATACTACCCATAACCGATCTGTCTAGTACCACACCTATAATACTAACCATAACCCATCTGTCTAGTACCACACCTATAATACTAACCCATCTGTCTAGTACCACACCTATAATACTAACCCATCTGTCTAGTACCACACCTATAATACTAACCCATCTGTCTAGTACCACACCTATAATACTAACCCATCTGTCCAGGACCACACCTATAATACTACCCATAACCCATCTGTCTAGTACCACACCTATAATACTAACCCATCTGTCTAGTACCACACCTATAATACTAACCCATTTGTCTAGTACCACACCTATAATACTAACCCATCTGTCTAGTACCACACCTATAATACTAACCCATCTGTCTAGTACCACACCTATAATACTAACCCATCTGTCTAGTACCACACCTATAATACTAACCCATCTGTCTAGTACCACACCTATAATACTAACCCATCTGTCTAGTACCACACCTATAATACTAACCCATCTGTCTAGTACCACACCTATAGTTCTACCCATAACCCATCTCTCCAGTACCACACCTATAATACTAACCCATCTGTCCAGTACCACACCTATAATACTACCCATAACCCATCTGTCTAGTACCACACCTATAATACTAACCCATCTGTCCAGTACCACACCTATAATACTACCCATAACCCAGCTCTCCAGTACCACACCTATAATACTAACCCATCTGTCCAGTACCACACCTATAATACTACCCATAACCCATCTGTCTAGTACCACACCTATAATACTAACCCATCTGTCTAGTACCACACCTATAATACGAACCCATCTGTCCAGTACCACACCTATAATACTACCCATAACCCATCTGTCTAGCACCACACCTATAATACTAACCCATATGTCTAGTACCACACCTATAATACTAACCCATATGTCTAGTACCACACCTATAATACTAACCCATCTGTCTAGTACCGCACCTATAATACTAACCCATCTGTCTAGTACCACACCTATAATACGAACCCATCTGTCCAGTACCACACCTATAATTCTAACCCATCTGTCTAGTACCACACCTATAATACTACCCATAACCCATCTGTCTAGTACCACACCTATAATACTAAGCCATCTGTCTAGTACTACACCTAAAATACTAACCTATCTGTCCAGTAACACACCTATAAAACTAACTCATCTGTCCAGTACCACATCTATAGTACTAACCCATCTGTCCAGTCCCACACCTATAATACTAACCCATCTGTCCAGTACCACACCAATAATACTAACCCATCTGTCCTGTACCACACCTATAATACTAACCCATCTGTCCAGTACCACACCTATAATACTAACCCATCTGTCCAGTACCACACCTATAATACTAACCCATCTGTCCAGTACCACACCTATAATACTACCCATAACCCATCTGTCTAGTACCACACCTATAATACTAACCCATCTGTCTAGTACCACACCTATAATACTACCCATAACCCATCTGTCCAGTACCACACCTATAATACTAACCCATCTGTCCAGTACCACACCTATAATACTACCCATAACCCATCTGTCTAGTACCACACCTATAATACTAACCCATCTGTCTAGTACCACACCTACAATACTACCCATAACCCATCTGTCTAGAACCACACCTATAATACTAACCATAACCCATCTGTCCAGTACCACACCTATAATACTATCCCATCTTCCAGTACCACACCTATAATACTACCCATAACCCATGTGTCTAGTACCACACCTATAATACTAACCCATTTGTCTAGTACCACACCTATAATACTAACCCATCTGTCTAGTACCACACCTATAATACTAACCCATCTGTCCAGTACCACACATATAATACTAACCCATCTGTCCAGTACCACACCTATAATACTAACCCATCTGTCCAGTACCACACCTATATCACTAACCCATCTGTCCAGTACCACACCTATAATACTACCCATAACCCATCTGTCCAGTACCACACCTATAATACTAACCCATCTGTCCAGTACCACACCTATAATACTACCCATAACCCATCTGTCTAGTAACACACCAATAATACTAACCCATCTGTCCAGTACCACACCTTTAATACTAACCCATCTGTCTTGTACCACACCTATAATACTACCCATAACCCATCTGTCTAGTACCACACCTATAATACTAACCCATCTGTCTACTACCACACCTATAATTCTAACCCATCTGTCCAGTACCACACCTATAATACTAACCCATCTGTCCAGTACCACACCTATAACACTAACCCATCTGTCCAGTACCACACCTATAATACTAACCCATCTGTCCAGTACCACACCTATAATACTACACATAACCCATCTGTCTAGTACCACACCTATAATACTATCCCATCTGTCTAGTACCACACCTATAATACTAACCCATCTGTCCAGTACCACACCTATAATACTATCCATAACCCACCTGTCCAGTACCACATCTATAATACTATCCCATCTGTCTAGTACCACACCTATAATACTAACCCATCTGTCCAGTACCACACCTATAATACTAACCATAACCCATCTGTCCAGTACCACACCTATAATACTAACCCATCTGTCTAGTACCACACCTATAATACTACCCATAACCCATCTGTCTAGTACCACACCTATAATACTACCCATCTGTCCATTACCACACCTATAATACTAACCCATCTGTCTCGTACCACACCTATAATTCTAACCTATCTGTCCAGTACCACACCTATAATACTAACCATAACCCATCTGTCTAGTACCACACCTATAATACTAACCCATCTGTCTAGTACCACACCTATAATACTAACCCATCTGTCTAGTACCACACCTATAATACTACCCATAACCCATCTGTCTAGTACCACACCTATAATACTACCCATAACCATCTTTCTAGTACCACACCTATAATACTAACCCATCTGTCCAGTACCACAGCTATAATACTAACCCATCTGTCCAGTACCACACGTATAATACTAACCATAACCCATCTGTCCAGTACCACACCTATAATACTAACCCATCTGTCTAGTACCACACCTATAATACTAGCCCATCTGTCTAGTACCACACCTATAATACTAACCCATCTGTCCAGTACCACACCTATAATTCTAACCCATCTGTCTAGTACCACACCTATAATACTACTCATAACCCATCTGTCTACTACCACACCTATAATACTAACCCATCTGTCTAGTACCACACCTATAATACTAACCCATCTGTCCAGTAACACACCTATAATACTAACCATAACCCATCTGTCCAGTACCACACCTATAATACTAACCCATCTGTCTAGTACCACACCTATAATACTACCCATAACCATCTTTCTAGTACCACACCTATAATACTAACCCATCTGTCCAGTACCACACCTATTATACTAACCCATCTGTCTAGTACCAAACCTATAATACTACCCATAACCTATAATACTACCCATAACCCATCTGTCTAGTACCACACCTATAATACTAACCCATCTGTCCACTACCACACCTATAATACTAACCATAACCCATCTGTCTAGTACCACACCTATAATACTAACCCATCTGTCTAGTACCACACCTATAATACTAACCCATCTGTCCAGTACCACACCTATATTACGAACCCATCTGTCCAGTACCACACCTATAATTCTAACCAATCTGTCTATCACCACACCTATAATACTACCCATATCCCTTCTGTCTACTACCACACCTATAATACTAACCCATCTCTCTAGTACCACACCTATAATACTAACCCATCTGTCCAGTAACACACCTATAATACTTACCCATCTGTCCAGTACCATACCTATAATACTAACCCATCTGTCCAGTACCACACATATAATACTAACCCATCTGTCCAGTACCACACCTATAATACTAACCCATCTGTCCAGTACCACACCTATATCACTAACCCATCTGTCCAGTACCACACCTATAATACTACCCATAACCCATCTGTCCAGTACCACACCTATAATACTAACCCATCTGTCCAGTACCACACCTATAATACTACCCATAACCCATCTGTCTAGTAACACACCTATAATACTAACCCATCTGTCCAGTACCACACCTTTAATACTAACCCATCTGTCTTGTACCACACCTATAATACTACCCATAACCCATCTGTCTAGTACCACACCTATAATACTAACCCATCTGTCTACTACCACATTATAATTCTAACCCATCTGTCCAGTACCACACCTATAATACTAACCCATCTGTCCAGTACCACACCTATAACACTAACCCATCTGTCCAGTACCACACCTATAATACTAACCCATCTGTCCAGTACCACACCTATAATACTACCCATAACCCATCTGTCTAGTACCACACCTATAATACTATCCCATCTGTCTAGTACCACACCTATAATACTAACTCATCTGTCCAGTACGACACCTATAATTCTATCCCATCTGTCTAGTACCACACCTATAATATTATCCCATCTGTCCAGTACCACACCTATAATACTACCCATAACCCATCTGTCCAGTACCACACCTATAATACTACCGTTAACCTATCTGTCTATTACCACACCTATAATACTTACCCATTGGTCAAGGACCACACCTATTATACTAACGCATCTGTCCAGTACCACACCTATAGTACTAACCCATCTGTCCAGTACCACACCTATAATACTAACCATAACCCATCTGTCCAGTACCACACCTATAAGAATAACCCATCTGTCCAGTACCACACCTATAATACTACCCATAACCCATCTGTCCAGTACCACACATATAATGCTACCCATAACCCATCTGTCTAGTACCACACATATAATACTAACCATAACCCATCTGTCCAGTACCACACCTATAATAATAACCCATCTGTCCAGTACCACACCTATTATACTAACCCATCTGTCCAGTACCACACCTATAGTACTAACCCATCTGTCCAGTACCACACCTATAATACTAACCATAACCCATCTGTCCAGTACCACACCTATAATACTAACCCATCTGTCTAAAACCACAGCTCTAATACTACCCATAACCCATCTGTCTAGTACCACACCTATAATACTACCCATAACCCATCTTTCTAGTACCACACCTATAATACTAACCCATCTGTCCAGTACCACACCTATAATACTAACACATCTGTCTAGTACCACACCTATAATACTACCCATAACCCATCTGTCTAGTACCACACCTATAATACTATCCCATCTGTCTAGTACCACACCTATAATACTAACTCATCTGTCCAGTACCACACCTATAATTCTATCCCATCTGTCTAGTACCACACCTATAATACTATCCCATCTGTCCAGTACCACACCTATAATACTACCCATAACCCATCTGTCCAGTACCACACCTATAATACTACCATTAACCTATCTGTCTATTACCACACCTATAATACTAACCCATTGGTCCAGGACCACACCTATTATACTAACGCATCTGTCCAGTACCACACCTATAGTACTAACCCATCTGTCCAGTACCACACCTATAATACTAACCATAACCCATCTGTCCAGTACCACACCTATAAGAATAACCCATCTGTCCAGTACCACACCTATAATACTACCCATAAATCATCTGTCCAGTACCACACCTATAATGCTACCCATAACCCATCTGTCTAGTACCACACATATAATACTAACCATAACCCATCTGTCCAGTACCACACCTATAATAATAACCCATCTGTCCAGTACCACACCTATTATACTAACCCATCTGTCCAGTACCACACCTATAGTACTAACCCATCTGTCCAGTACCACACCTATAATACTAACCATAACCCATCTGTCCAGTACCACACCTATAATACTAACCCATCTGTCTAGTACCACACCTATAATACTACCCATAACCCATCTGTCTAGTACCACACCTATAATACTACCCATAACCCATCTTTCTAGTACCACACCTATAATACTAACCCATCTGTCCAGTACCACACCTATAATACTAACACATCTGTCTAGTACCACACCTATAATACTAACCCATCTGTCCAGTACCAGACCTATAATACTAACCATAACCCATCTGTCTAGTACCACACCTATAATACTAACCCATCTTTCCATTACCACACCTATAATACTAACCCATCTGTCCAGTACCACACCTATAATACTATCCATAACCCACCTGTCCAGTACCACATCTATAATACTATCCCATCTGTCTAGTACCACACCTATAATACTAACCCATCTGTCCAGTACCACACCTATAATACTACCCATAACCCATCTGTCCAGTACCACACCTATAGTACTAACCCATCTGTCTAGTACCACACCTATAATACTACCCATAACCCATCTGTCTAGTACCACACCTATAATACTACCCATCTGTCCATTACCACACCTATAATACTAACCCATCTGTCCAGTAACACACCTATAATACTAACCATAACCCATCTGTCCAGTACTACACCTATAATACTAACCCATTTGTGTAGTACCACACCTATAATACTACCCATAACCCATCTGTCTAGTACCACACCTATAATACTACCCATAACCATCTTTCTAGTACCAAACCTATAATACTAACCCATCTGTCCAGTACCACACCTATTATACTAACCCATCTGTCTAGTACCACACCTATAATACTACCCATAACCTATAATACTACCCATAACCCATCTGTCAAGTACCACACCTATAATACTAACCATAACCCATCTGTCTAGTACCACACCTATAATACTAACCCATCTGTCCAGTACCACACCTATAATACTAACCATAACCCATCTGTCCAGTACCACACCTATAATACTAACCCATCTGTCTAGTACCACACCTATAATACTACCCATAACCCATCTGTCTAGTACCACACCTATAATACTACCCATCTGTCCATTACCACACCTATAATACTAACCCATCTGTCTCATACCACACCTATAATACTAACCATAACCCATCTGTCTAGTACCACACCTATAATACTAACCCATCTGTCTAGTACCACACCTATAATACTACCCATAACCCATCTGTCTAGTACCACACCTATAATACTACCCATCTGTCCATTACCACACCTATAATACTAACCCATCTGTCTCATACCACACCTATAATACTAACCATAACCCATCTGTCTAGTACCACACCTATAATACTAACCCATCTGTCTAGTACCACACCTATAATACTACCCATAACCCATCTGTCTAGTACCACACCTATAATACTACCCATAACCATCTTTCTAGTACCACACCTATAATACTAACCCATCTGTCCAGTACCACACCTATAATACTAACCCATCTGTCCAGTACCACACGTATAATACTAACCATAACCAATCTGTCCAGTACCACACCTATAATACTAACCCATCTGTCTAGTACCACACCTATAATACTAGCCCATCTGTCTAGTACCACACCTATAATACTAACCCATCTGTCCAGTACCACACCTATAATTCTAACCCATCTGTCTAGTACCACACCTATAATACTACTCATAACCCATCTGTCTACTACCACACCTATAATACTAACCCATCTGTCTAGTACCACACCTATAATACTAACCCATCTGTTCAGTAACACACCTATAATACTAACCATAACCCATCTGTCCAGTACCACACCTGTAATACTAACCCATCTGTCTAGTACCACACCTATAATACTACCCATAACCCATCTGTCTAGTACCACACCTATAATACTACCCATAACCATCTTTCTAGTACCACACCTATAATACTAACCCATCTGTCCAGTACCACACCTATTATACTAACCCATCTGTCTAGTACCAAACCTATAATACTAACCCATCTCTCCACTACCACACCTATAATACTAACCATAACCCATCTGTCTAGTACAACACCTATAATACTAACCCATCTCTCCACTACCACACCTATAATACTAACCATAACCCATCTGTCTAGTACCACACCTATAATACTAACCCATCTGTCTAGTACCACACCTATAATACTAACCCATTTGTCCAGTACCACACCTATATTACGAACCCATCTGTCCAGTACCACAACTATAATTCTAACCCATCTGTATATCACCACACCTATAATACTACCCATATCCCTTCTGTCTACTACCACACATATAATACTAACCCATCTTTCCAGTACCACACCTATAATACCAACCCATCTGTCCAGTACCACACCTATATCACTAACCCATCTGTCCAGTACCACACCTATAATACTACCCATAACCCATCTGTCCAGTACCACACCTATAATACTAACCCATCTGTCCAGTACCACACCTATAATACTACCCATATCCCATCTGTCTAGTAACACACCAATAATACTAACCCATCTGTCCAGTACCACACCTTTAATACTAACCCATCTGTCTTGTACCACACCTATAATACTACCCATAACCCATCTGTCTAGTACCACACCTATAATACTAACCCATCTGTCTACTACCACACCTATAATTTTAACCCATCTGTCCAGTACCACACCTATAATACTAACCCATCTGTCCAGTACCACACCTATAACACTAACCCATCTGTCCAGTACCACACCTATAATACTACCCATAACCCATCTGTCTAGTACCACACCTATAATACTATCCCATCTGTCTAGTACCACACCTATATTACTAACTCATCTGTCCAGTACCACAAATATAATTCTATCCCATCTGTCTAGTACCACACCTATAATACTATCCCATCTGTCCAGTACCACACCTATAATACTACCCATAACCCATCTGTCCAGTACCACACCTATAATACTACCGTTAACCTATCTGTCTATTACCACACCTTTAATACTTACCCATTGGTCCAGGACCACACCTATTATACTAACGCATCTGTCCAGTACCACACCTATAGTACTAACCCATCTGTCCAGTACCACACCTATAATACTAACCATAACCCATCTGTCCAGTACCACACCTATAAGAATAACCCATCTGTCCAGTACCACACCTATAATACTACCCATAACCCATCTGTCCAGTACCACACCTATAATGCTACCCATAACCCATCTGTCTAGTACCACACATATAATACTAACCATAACCCATCTGTCCAGTACCACACCTATAATAATAACCCATCTGTCCAGTACCACACCTATTATACTAACCCATCTGTCCAGTACCACACCTATAGTACTAACCCATCTGTCCAGTACCACACCTATAATACTAACCATAACCCATCTGTCCAGTACCACACCTATAATACTAACCCATCTGTGTAGTACCACACCTATAATACTACCCATAACCCATCTGTCTAGTACCACACCTATAATACTACCCATAACCCATCTTTCTAGTACCACACCTATAATACTAACCCATCTGTCCAGTACCACACCTATAATACTAACACATCTGTCTAGTACCACACCTATAATACTACCCATAACCCATCTGTCTAGTACCACAGCTATAATACTATCCCATCTGTCTAGTACCACACCTATAATACTAACTCATCTGTCCTGTACCACACCTATAATTCTATCCCATCTGTCCAGTACCACACCTATAATACTATCCCATCTGTCCAGTACCACACCTATAATACTACCCATAACCCATCTGTCCAGTACCACACCTATAATACTACCGTTAACCTATCTGTCTATTACCACACCTATAATACTAACCCATTGGTCCAGGACCACACCTATTATACTAACGCATCTGTCCAGTACCACACCTATAGTACTAACCCATCTGTCCAGTACCACACCTATAATACTAACCATAACCCATCTGTCCAGTACCACACCTATAAGAATAACCCATCTGTCCAGTACCACACCTATAATACTACCCATAACCCATCTGTCCAGTACCACACCTATAATGCTACCCATAACCCATCTGTCTAGTACCACACCTATAATACTACCCATAACCCATCTGTCTAGTACCACATCTATAATACTACCCATAACCCATCTTTCTAGTACCACACCTATAATACTAACCCATCTGTCCAGTACCACACCTATAATACTAACACATCTGTCTAGTACCACACCTATAATACTAACCCATCTGTCCAGTACCAGACCTATAATACTAACCATAACCCATCTGTCTAGTACCACACCTATAATACTAACCCATCTGTCTAGTACCACACCTATAATACTAACCCATCTGTCCAGTACCACACCTATAATACTTACCCATCTGTCCAGTACCACACCTATAATACTAACCCATCTGTCCATTACCACACCTATAATACTAACCCATCTGTCCAGTACCACACCTATAATACTTACCCATCTGTCCAGTACCACACCTATAATACTAACCCATCTGTCCATTACCACACCTATAATACTTACCCATCTGTCCAGTACCACACCTATAATACTAACCCATCTGTCCATTACCACACCTATAATAATAACCCATCTGTCCAGTACCACACCTATTATACTAACCCATCTGTCCAGTACCACACCTATAGTACTAACCCATCTGTCCAGTACCACACCTATAATACTAACCATAACCCATCTGTCCAGTACCACACCTATAATACTAACCCATCTGTCTAGTACCACACCTATAATACTACCCATAACCCATCTGTCTAGTACCACACCTATAATACTACCCATAACCCATCTTTCTAGTACCACACCTATAATACTAACCCATCTGTCCAGTACCACACCTATAATACTAACACATCTGTCTAGTACCACACCTATAATACTAACCCATCTGTCCAGTACCAGACCTATAATACTAACCATAACCCATCTGTCTAGTACCACACCTATAATACTAACCCATCTTTCCATTACCACACCTATAATACTAACCCATCTGTCCAGTACCACACCTATAATACTATCCATAACCCACCTGTCCAGTACCACATCTATAATACTATCCCATCTGTCTAGTACCACACCTATAATACTAACCCATCTGTCCAGTACCACACCTATAATACTACCCATAACCCATCTGTCCAGTACCACACCTATAGTACTAACCCATCTGTCTAGTACCACACCTATAATACTACCCATAACCCATCTGTCTAGTACCACACCTATAATACTACCCATCTGTCCATTACCACACCTATAATACTAACCCATCTGTCCAGTAACACACCTATAATACTAACCATAACCCATCTGTCCAGTACTACACCTATAATACTAACCCATTTGTGTAGTACCACACCTATAATACTACCCATAACCCATCTGTCTAGTACCACACCTATAATACTACCCATAACCATCTTTCTAGTACCAAACCTATAATACTAACCCATCTGTCCAGTACCACACCTATTATACTAACCCATCTGTCTAGTACCACACCTATAATACTACCCATAACCTATAATACTACCCATAACCCATCTGTCAAGTACCACACCTATAATACTAACCATAACCCATCTGTCTAGTACCACACCTATAATACTAACCCATCTGTCCAGTACCACACCTATAATACTAACCATAACCCATCTGTCCAGTACCACACCTATAATACTAACCCATCTGTCTAGTACCACACCTATAATACTACCCATAACCCATCTGTCTAGTACCACACCTATAATACTACCCATCTGTCCATTACCACACCTATAATACTAACCCATCTGTCTCATACCACACCTATAATACTAACCATAACCCATCTGTCTAGTACCACACCTATAATACTAACCCATCTGTCTAGTACCACACCTATAATACTACCCATAACCCATCTGTCTAGTACCACACCTATAATACTACCCATCTGTCCATTACCACACCTATAATACTAACCCATCTGTCTCATACCACACCTATAATACTAACCATAACCCATCTGTCTAGTACCACACCTATAATACTAACCCATCTGTCTAGTACCACACCTATAATACTACCCATAACCCATCTGTCTAGTACCACACCTATAATACTACCCATAACCATCTTTCTAGTACCACACCTATAATACTAACCCATCTGTCCAGTACCACACCTATAATACTAACCCATCTGTCCAGTACCACACGTATAATACTAACCATAACCAATCTGTCCAGTACCACACCTATAATACTAACCCATCTGTCTAGTACCACACCTATAATACTAGCCCATCTGTCTAGTACCACACCTATAATACTAACCCATCTGTCCAGTACCACACCTATAATTCTAACCCATCTGTCTAGTACCACACCTATAATACTACTCATAACCCATCTGTCTACTACCACACCTATAATACTAACCCATCTGTCTAGTACCACACCTATAATACTAACCCATCTGTTCAGTAACACACCTATAATACTAACCATAACCCATCTGTCCAGTACCACACCTGTAATACTAACCCATCTGTCTAGTACCACACCTATAATACTACCCATAACCCATCTGTCTAGTACCACACCTATAATACTACCCATAACCATCTTTCTAGTACCACACCTATAATACTAACCCATCTGTCCAGTACCACACCTATTATACTAACCCATCTGTCTAGTACCAAACCTATAATACTAACCCATCTCTCCACTACCACACCTATAATACTAACCATAACCCATCTGTCTAGTACAACACCTATAATACTAACCCATCTCTCCACTACCACACCTATAATACTAACCATAACCCATCTGTCTAGTACCACACCTATAATACTAACCCATCTGTCTAGTACCACACCTATAATACTAACCCATTTGTCCAGTACCACACCTATATTACGAACCCATCTGTCCAGTACCACAACTATAATTCTAACCCATCTGTATATCACCACACCTATAATACTACCCATATCCCTTCTGTCTACTACCACACATATAATACTAACCCATCTTTCCAGTACCACACCTATAATACCAACCCATCTGTCCAGTACCACACCTATATCACTAACCCATCTGTCCAGTACCACACCTATAATACTACCCATAACCCATCTGTCCAGTACCACACCTATAATACTAACCCATCTGTCCAGTACCACACCTATAATACTACCCATATCCCATCTGTCTAGTAACACACCAATAATACTAACCCATCTGTCCAGTACCACACCTTTAATACTAACCCATCTGTCTTGTACCACACCTATAATACTACCCATAACCCATCTGTCTAGTACCACACCTATAATACTAACCCATCTGTCTACTACCACACCTATAATTCTAACCCATCTGTCCAGTACCACACCTATAATACTAACCCATCTGTCCAGTACCACACCTATAACACTAACCC
Source organism: Salmo salar (assembly GCF_965601325.2). Lineage (NCBI taxonomy): Eukaryota > Metazoa > Chordata > Actinopteri > Salmoniformes > Salmonidae > Salmo > Salmo salar. The sequence goes on from NC_138304.1 coordinate 51,955,812, forward strand.
ATCTGTCCAGTACCACACCTATAATACTACCCATAACCCATCTGTCTAGTACCACACCTATAATACTATCCCATCTGTCTAGTACCACACCTATATTACTAACTCATCTGTCCAGTACCACAAATATAATTCTATCCCATCTGTCTAGTACCACACCTATAATACTATCCCATCTGTCCAGTACCACACCTATAATACTACCCATAACCCATCTGTCCAGTACCACACCTATAATACTACCGTTAACCTATCTGTCTATTACCACACCTTTAATACTTACCCATTGGTCCAGGACCACACCTATTATACTAACGCATCTGTCCAGTACCACACCTATAGTACTAACCCATCTGTCCAGTACCACACCTATAATACTAACCATAACCCATCTGTCCAGTACCACACCTATAAGAATAACCCATCTGTCCAGTACCACACCTATAATACTACCCATAACCCATCTGTCCAGTACCACACCTATAATGCTACCCATAACCCATCTGTCTAGTACCACACATATAATACTAACCATAACCCATCTGTCCAGTACCACACCTATAATAATAACCCATCTGTCCAGTACCACACCTATTATACTAACCCATCTGTCCAGTACCACACCTATAGTACTAACCCATCTGTCCAGTACCACACCTATAATACTAACCATAACCCATCTGTCCAGTACCACACCTATAATACTAACCCATCTGTGTAGTACCACACCTATAATACTACCCATAACCCATCTGTCTAGTACCACACCTATAATACTACCCATAACCCATCTTTCTAGTACCACACCTATAATACTAACCCATCTGTCCAGTACCACACCTATAATACTAACACATCTGTCTAGTACCACACCTATAATACTACCCATAACCCATCTGTCTAGTACCACAGCTATAATACTATCCCATCTGTCTAGTACCACACCTATAATACTAACTCATCTGTCCTGTACCACACCTATAATTCTATCCCATCTGTCCAGTACCACACCTATAATACTATCCCATCTGTCCAGTACCACACCTATAATACTACCCATAACCCATCTGTCCAGTACCACACCTATAATACTACCGTTAACCTATCTGTCTATTACCACACCTATAATACTAACCCATTGGTCCAGGACCACACCTATTATACTAACGCATCTGTCCAGTACCACACCTATAGTACTAACCCATCTGTCCAGTACCACACCTATAATACTAACCATAACCCATCTGTCCAGTACCACACCTATAAGAATAACCCATCTGTCCAGTACCACACCTATAATACTACCCATAACCCATCTGTCCAGTACCACACCTATAATGCTACCCATAACCCATCTGTCTAGTACCACACCTATAATACTACCCATAACCCATCTGTCTAGTACCACATCTATAATACTACCCATAACCCATCTTTCTAGTACCACACCTATAATACTAACCCATCTGTCCAGTACCACACCTATAATACTAACACATCTGTCTAGTACCACACCTATAATACTAACCCATCTGTCCAGTACCAGACCTATAATACTAACCATAACCCATCTGTCTAGTACCACACCTATAATACTAACCCATCTGTCTAGTACCACACCTATAATACTAACCCATCTGTCCAGTACCACACCTATAATACTTACCCATCTGTCCAGTACCACACCTATAATACTAACCCATCTGTCCATTACCACACCTATAATACTAACCCATCTGTCCAGTACCACACCTATAATACTATCCATAACCCACCTGTCCAGTACCACATCTATAATACTATCCCATCTGTCTAGTACCACACCTATAATACTAACCCATCTGTCCAGTACCACACCTATAATACTACCCATAACCCATCTGTCCAGTACCACACCTATAGTACTAACCCATCTGTCCAGTACCACACCTATAATACTAACCATAACCCATCTGTCCAGTACCACACCAATAATACTAACCCATCTGTCTAGTACCACACCTATAATACTACCCATAACCCATCTGTCTAGTACCACACCTATAATACTACCCATCTGTCCATTACCACACCTATAATACTAACCCATCTGTCCAGTAACACACCTATAATACTAACCATAACCCATCTATCCAGTACCACACCTATAATACTAACCCATCTGTCTAGTACCACACCTATAATACTACCCATAACCATCTTTCTAGTACCACACCTATAATACTAACCCATCTGTCCAGTACCACACCTATTATACTAACCCATCTGTCTAGTACCACACCTATAATACTACCCATAACCTATAATACTACCCATAACCCATCTGTCAAGTACCACACCTATAATACTAACCATAACCCATCTGTCTAGTACCACACCTATAATACTAACCCATCTGTCCAGTACCACACCTATAATACTAACCCATCTGTCTAGTACCACACCTATAATACTACCCATAACCCATCTGTCTAGTACCACACCTATAATACTACCCATCTGTCCATTACCACACCTATAATACTAACCCATCTGTCTCGTACCACACCTATAATTCTAACCTATCTGTCCAGTACCACACCTATAATACTAACCATAACCCATCTGTCTAGTACCACACCTATAATACTAACCCATCTGTCTAGTACCACACCTATAATACTAACCCATCTGTCCAGTAACACACCTATAATACTAACCATAACCCATCTGTCCAGTGCCACACCTATAATACCAACTAATCTGTCTAGTACCACACCTATAATACTACCCATAACCCATCTGTCTAGTACCACACCTATAATACTACCAATAACCATCTTTCTAGTACCACACCTATAATACTAACCCATCTGTCCAGTACCACACCTATAATACTAACCCATCTGTCCAGTACCACACGTATAATACTAACCATAACCCATCTGTCCAGTACCACACCTATAATACTAACCCATCTGTCTAGTACCACACCTATAATACTAACCCATCTGTCCAGTACCACACCTATAATACTAGCCCATCTGTCTAGTACCACACCTATAATACTAACCCATCTGTCCAGTACCACACCTATAATTCTAACCCATCTGTCTAGTACCACACCTATAATACTACTCATAACCCATCTGTCTACTACCACACCTATAATACTAACCCATCTGTCTAGTACCACACCTATAATACTAACCATAACCCATCTGTCCAGTACCACACCTATAATACTAACCCATCTGTCTAGTACCACACCTATAATACTAGCCCATCTGTCTAGTACCACACCTATAATACTAACCCATCTGTCCAGTACCACACCTATAATTCTAACCCATCTGTCTAGTACCACACCTATAATACTACTCATAACCCATCTGTCTACTACCACACCTATAATACTAACCCATCTGTCTAGTACCACACCTATAATACTAACCCATCTGTCCAGTAACACACCTATAATACTAACCATAACCCATCTGTCCAGTACCACTCCTATAATACTAACCCATCTGTCTAGTACCACACCTATAATACTACCCATAACCCATCTGTCTAGTACCACACCTATAATACTACCCATAACCATCTTTCTAGTACCACACCTATAATACTAACCCATCTGTCCAGTACCACACCTATTATACTAACCCATCTGTCTAGTACCAAACCTATAATACTACCCATAACCTATAATACTACCCATAACCCATCTGTCTAGTACGACACCTATAATACTAACCCATATGTCTAGTACAACACCTATAATACTAACCCATCTGTCTAGTACCACACATATAATACTAACCCATCTGTCTAGTACCACACCTATAATACTAACCCATCTGTCTAGTACCACACCTATAATTCGAACCCATCTGTCCAGTACCACACCTATAATACTAACCCATCTGTCCAGTACCACACCTATAATACTAACCCATCTGTCCAGTACCACACGTATAATACTAACCATAACCCATCTGTCCAGTACCACACCTATAATACTAACCCATCTGTCTAGTACCACACCTATAATACTAGCCCATCTGTCTAGTACCACACCTATAATACTAACCCATCTGTCCAGTACCACACCTATAATTCTAACCCATCTGTCTAGTACCACACCTATAATACTACTCATAACCCATCTGTCTACTACCACACCTATAATACTAAGCCATCTGTCTAGTACCACACCTATAATACTAACCATAACCCATCTGTCCAGTACCACACCTATAATACTAACCCATCTGTCTAGTACCACACCTATAATACTAGCCCATCTGTCTAGTACCACACCTATAATACTAACCCATCTGTCCAGTACCACACCTATAATTCTAACCCATCTGTCTAGTACCACACCTATAATACTACTCATAACCCATCTGTCTACTACCACACCTATAATACTAACCCATCTGTCTAGTACCACACCTATAATACTAACCCATCTGTCCAGTAACACACCTATAATACTAACCATAACCCATCTGTCCAGTACCACTGCTATAATACTAACCCATCTGTCTAGTACCACACCTATAATACTACCCATAACCCATCTGTCTAGTACCACACCTATAATACTACCCATAACCATCTTTCTAGTACCACACCTATAATACTAACCCATCTGTCCAGTACCACACCTATTATACTAACCCATCTGTCTAGTACCAAACCTATAATACTACCCATAACCTATAATACTACCCATAACCCATCTGTCTAGTACGACACCTATAATACTAACCCATATGTCTAGTACAACACCTATAATACTAACCCATCTGTCTAGTACCACACATATAATACTAACCCATCTGTCTAGTACCACACCTATAATACTAACCCATCTGTCTAGTACCACACCTATAATTCGAACCCATCTGTCCAGTACCACACCTATAATTCTAACCCATCTGTCTAGTACCACACCTATAATACTACCCATAACCCATCTGTCCAGTACCACACCAATAATACTAACCCATCTGTCCAGTACCACACCTATAATACTAACCCTTCTGTCCAGTACCACACCTATAATACTATCCATAACCCATCTGTCCAGTACCACATCTATAATACTACCCATAACCCATCTGTCTAGTACCACACCTATAATACTAACCATAACCCATCTGTCCAGTACCACACCTATAATACTATCCCATCTGTCCAGTACCACACCTATAATACTACCCATATCCCATCTGTCTAGTACCACACCTATAATACTAACCCATCTGTCTAGTACCACACCTATAATACTAACCCATCTGTCTAGTACCACACCTATAATACTAACCCATCTGTCTAGTACCACACCTATAATACTAACCCATCTGTCCAGGACCACACCTATAATACTACCCATAACCCATCTGTCTAGTACCACACCTATAATACTAACCCATCTGTCTAGTACCACACCTATAATACTAACCCATTTGTCTAGTACCACACCTATAATACTACCCATAACCCATCTGTCTAGTACCACACCTATAATACGAACCCATCTGTCCAGTACCACACCTATAATTCTAACCCATCTGTCTAGTACCACACCTACAATACTACCCTTAACCCATCTGTCTAGTACCACACCTATAATGCTAACCCATCTGTCCAGTACCACACCTATAATACTACCCATAACCCATCTCTCCAGTACCACACCTATAATACTAACCCATCTGTCCAGTACCACACCTATAATACTACCCATAACCCATCTGTCTAGTACGACACCTATACTACTAACCCATATGTCTAGTACCACACCTATAATACTAACCCATCTGTCTAGTACCACACATATAATACTAACCCATCTGTCTAGTACCACACCTATAATACTAACCCATCTGTCTAGTACCACACCTATAATACGAACCCATCTGTCCGGTACCACACCTATAATTCTAACCCATCTGTCTAGTGCCACACCTATAATACTACCCATAACCCATCTGTCCAGTACCACACCAATAATACTAACCCATCTGTCCAGTACCACACCTATAATACTAACCCATCTGTCCAGTACCACACCTATAATACTACCCATAACCCATCTGTCTAGTACCACACCTATAATACTATCCCATCTGTCCAGTACCACACCTATAATACTACCCATAACCCATCTGTCTAGTACCACACCTATAATACTAACCCATCTGTCTAGTACCACACCTATAATACTAACCCATCTGTCTAGTACCACACCTATAATACTAACCCATCTGTCTAGTACCACACCTATAATACTAACCCATCTGTCCAGGACCACACCTATAATACTACCCATAACCCATCTGTCTAGTACCACACCTATAATACTAACCCATCTGTCTAGTACCACAACTATAATACTAACCCATCTGTCTAGTACCACACCTATAATACTAACCCATCTGTCTAGTACCACACCTATAATACTAACCCATCTGTCTAGTACCACACCTATAGTACTACCCATCTGTCCAGTACCACACCTATAATACTACCCATAACCCATCTGTCTAGCACCACACCTATAATACTAACCCATATGTCTAGTACCACACCTATAATACTAACCCATATGTCTAGTACCACACCTATAATACTAACCCATCTGTCTAGTACCGCACCTATAATACTAACCCATCTGTCTAGTACCACACCTATAATACGAACCCATCTGTCCAGTACCACACCTATAATTCTAACCCATCTGTCTAGTACCACACCTATAATACTACCCATAACCCATCTGTCTAGTACCACACCTATAATACTAACCCATCTGTCTAGTACCACACCTATAATACTAACCCATCTGTCTAGTACCACACCTATAATACAAACCCATCTGTCTAGTACCACACCTATAATACTAACCCATCTGTCTAGTACCACACCTATAATACTAACCCATCTGTCTAGTACCACACCTATAATACTAACCCATCTGTCTAGTACCACACCTATAGTTCTACCCATAACCCATCTCTCCAGTACCACACCTATAATACTAACCCATCTGTCCAGTACCACACCTATAATACTACCCATAACCCATCTGTCTAGTACCACACCTATAATACTAACCCATCTGTCCAGTACCACACCTATAATACTACCCATAACCCAGCTCTCCAGTACCACACCTATAATACTAACCCATCTGTCCAGTACCACACCTATAATACTACCCATAACCCATCTGTCTAGTACCACACCTATAATACTAACCCATCTGTCTAGTACCACACCTATAATACGAACCCATCTGTCCAGTACCACACCTATAATACTACCCATAACCCATCTGTCTAGCACCACACCTATAATACTAACCCATATGTCTAGTACCACACCTATAATACTAACCCATATGTCTAGTACCACACCTATAATACTAACCCATCTGTCTAGTACCGCACCTATAATACTAACCCATCTGTCTAGTACCACACCTATAATACGAACCCATCTGTCCAGTACCACACCTATAATTCTAACCCATCTGTCTAGTACCACACCTATAATACTACCCATAACCCATCTGTCTAGTACCACACCTATAATACTAAGCCATCTGTCTAGTACCACACCTAAAATACTAACCTATCTGTCCAGTAACACACCTATAAAACTAACTCATCTGTCCAGTACCACATCTATAGTACTAACCCATCTGTCCAGTCCCACACCTATAATACTAACCCATCTGTCCAGTACCACACCAATAATACTAACCCATCTGTCCTGTACCACACCTATAATACTAACCCATCTGTCCAGTACCACACCTATAATACTAACCCATCTGTCCAGTACCACACCTATAATACTAACCCATCTGTCCAGTACCACACCTATAATACTACCCATAACCCATCTGTCTAGTACCACACATATAATACTAACCCATCTGTCTAGTACCACACCTATAATACTACCCATAACCCATCTGTCCAGTACCACACCTATAATACTAACCCATCTGTCCAGTACCACACCTATAATACTACCCATAACCCATCTGTCTAGTACCACACCTATAATACTAACCCATCTGTCTAGTACCACACCTACAATACTACCCATAACCCATCTGTCTAGAACCACACCTATAATACTAACCATAACCCATCTGTCCAGTACCACACCTATAATACTATCCCATCTTCCAGTACCACACCTATAATACTACCCATAACCCATGTGTCTAGTACCACACCTATAATACTAACCCATTTGTCTAGTACCACACCTATAATACTAACCCATCTGTCTAGTACCACACCTATAATACTAACCCATCTGTCTAGTACCACACCTATAATACTAACCCATCTGTCCAGGACCACACCTATAATACTAACCATAACCCATCTGTCTAGTACCACACCTATAATACTAACCCATCTGTCTAGTACCACACCTATAATACGAACCCATCTGTCCAGTACCACACCTATAATTCTAACCCATCTGTCTAGTACCACACCTACAATACTACCCTTAACCCATCTGTCTAGTACCACACCTATAATGCTAACCCATCTGTCCAGTACCACACCTATAATACTATCCATAACCCACCTGTCCAGTACCACATCTATAATACTATCCCATCTGTCTAGTACCACACCTATAATACTAACCCATCTGTCCAGTACCACACCTATAATACTACCCATAACCCATCTGTCCAGTACCACACCTATAGTACTAACCCATCTGTCCAGTACCACACCTATAATACTAACCATAACCCATCTGTCCAGTACCACACCAATAATACTAACCCATCTGTCTAGTACCACACCTATAATACTACCCATAACCCATCTGTCTAGTACCACACCTATAATACTACCCATCTGTCCATTACCACACCTATAATACTAACCCATCTGTCCAGTAACACACCTATAATACTAACCATAACCCATCTATCCAGTACCACACCTATAATACTAACCCATCTGTCTAGTACCACACCTATAATACTACCCATAACCATCTTTCTAGTACCACACCTATAATACTAACCCATCTGTCCAGTACCACACCTATTATACTAACCCATCTGTCTAGTACCACACCTATAATACTACCCATAACCTATAATACTACCCATAACCCATCTGTCAAGTACCACACCTATAATACTAACCATAACCCATCTGTCTAGTACCACACCTATAATACTAACCCATCTGTCCAGTACCACACCTATAATACTAACCCATCTGTCTAGTACCACACCTATAATACTACCCATAACCCATCTGTCTAGTACCACACCTATAATACTACCCATCTGTCCATTACCACACCTATAATACTAACCCATCTGTCTCGTACCACACCTATAATTCTAACCTATCTGTCCAGTACCACACCTATAATACTAACCATAACCCATCTGTCTAGTACCACACCTATAATACTAACCCATCTGTCTAGTACCACACCTATAATACTAACCCATCTGTCCAGTAACACACCTATAATACTAACCATAACCCATCTGTCCAGTGCCACACCTATAATACCAACTAATCTGTCTAGTACCACACCTATAATACTACCCATAACCCATCTGTCTAGTACCACACCTATAATACTACCAATAACCATCTTTCTAGTACCACACCTATAATACTAACCCATCTGTCCAGTACCACACCTATAATACTAACCCATCTGTCCAGTACCACACGTATAATACTAACCATAACCCATCTGTCCAGTACCACACCTATAATACTAACCCATCTGTCTAGTACCACACCTATAATACTAACCCATCTGTCCAGTACCACACCTATAATACTAGCCCATCTGTCTAGTACCACACCTATAATACTAACCCATCTGTCCAGTACCACACCTATAATTCTAACCCATCTGTCTAGTACCACACCTATAATACTACTCATAACCCATCTGTCTACTACCACACCTATAATACTAACCCATCTGTCTAGTACCACACCTATAATACTAACCATAACCCATCTGTCCAGTACCACACCTATAATACTAACCCATCTGTCTAGTACCACACCTATAATACTAGCCCATCTGTCTAGTACCACACCTATAATACTAACCCATCTGTCCAGTACCACACCTATAATTCTAACCCATCTGTCTAGTACCACACCTATAATACTACTCATAACCCATCTGTCTACTACCACACCTATAATACTAACCCATCTGTCTAGTACCACACCTATAATACTAACCCATCTGTCCAGTAACACACCTATAATACTAACCATAACCCATCTGTCCAGTACCACTCCTATAATACTAACCCATCTGTCTAGTACCACACCTATAATACTACCCATAACCCATCTGTCTAGTACCACACCTATAATACTACCCATAACCATCTTTCTAGTACCACACCTATAATACTAACCCATCTGTCCAGTACCACACCTATTATACTAACCCATCTGTCTAGTACCAAACCTATAATACTACCCATAACCTATAATACTACCCATAACCCATCTGTCTAGTACGACACCTATAATACTAACCCATATGTCTAGTACAACACCTATAATACTAACCCATCTGTCTAGTACCACACATATAATACTAACCCATCTGTCTAGTACCACACCTATAATACTAACCCATCTGTCTAGTACCACACCTATAATTCGAACCCATCTGTCCAGTACCACACCTATAATACTAACCCATCTGTCCAGTACCACACCTATAATACTAACCCATCTGTCCAGTACCACACGTATAATACTAACCATAACCCATCTGTCCAGTACCACACCTATAATACTAACCCATCTGTCTAGTACCACACCTATAATACTAGCCCATCTGTCTAGTACCACACCTATAATACTAACCCATCTGTCCAGTACCACACCTATAATTCTAACCCATCTGTCTAGTACCACACCTATAATACTACTCATAACCCATCTGTCTACTACCACACCTATAATACTAAGCCATCTGTCTAGTACCACACCTATAATACTAACCATAACCCATCTGTCCAGTACCACACCTATAATACTAACCCATCTGTCTAGTACCACACCTATAATACTAGCCCATCTGTCTAGTACCACACCTATAATACTAACCCATCTGTCCAGTACCACACCTATAATTCTAACCCATCTGTCTAGTACCACACCTATAATACTACTCATAACCCATCTGTCTACTACCACACCTATAATACTAACCCATCTGTCTAGTACCACACCTATAATACTAACCCATCTGTCCAGTAACACACCTATAATACTAACCATAACCCATCTGTCCAGTACCACTGCTATAATACTAACCCATCTGTCTAGTACCACACCTATAATACTACCCATAACCCATCTGTCTAGTACCACACCTATAATACTACCCATAACCATCTTTCTAGTACCACACCTATAATACTAACCCATCTGTCCAGTACCACACCTATTATACTAACCCATCTGTCTAGTACCAAACCTATAATACTACCCATAACCTATAATACTACCCATAACCCATCTGTCTAGTACGACACCTATAATACTAACCCATATGTCTAGTACAACACCTATAATACTAACCCATCTGTCTAGTACCACACATATAATACTAACCCATCTGTCTAGTACCACACCTATAATACTAACCCATCTGTCTAGTACCACACCTATAATTCGAACCCATCTGTCCAGTACCACACCTATAATTCTAACCCATCTGTCTAGTACCACACCTATAATACTACCCATAACCCATCTGTCCAGTACCACACCAATAATACTAACCCATCTGTCCAGTACCACACCTATAATACTAACCCTTCTGTCCAGTACCACACCTATAATACTATCCATAACCCATCTGTCCAGTACCACATCTATAATACTACCCATAACCCATCTGTCTAGTACCACACCTATAATACTAACCATAACCCATCTGTCCAGTACCACACCTATAATACTATCCCATCTGTCCAGTACCACACCTATAATACTACCCATATCCCATCTGTCTAGTACCACACCTATAATACTAACCCATCTGTCTAGTACCACACCTATAATACTAACCCATCTGTCTAGTACCACACCTATAATACTAACCCATCTGTCTAGTACCACACCTATAATACTAACCCATCTGTCCAGGACCACACCTATAATACTACCCATAACCCATCTGTCTAGTACCACACCTATAATACTAACCCATCTGTCTAGTACCACACCTATAATACTAACCCATTTGTCTAGTACCACACCTATAATACTACCCATAACCCATCTGTCTAGTACCACACCTATAATACGAACCCATCTGTCCAGTACCACACCTATAATTCTAACCCATCTGTCTAGTACCACACCTACAATACTACCCTTAACCCATCTGTCTAGTACCACACCTATAATGCTAACCCATCTGTCCAGTACCACACCTATAATACTACCCATAACCCATCTCTCCAGTACCACACCTATAATACTAACCCATCTGTCCAGTACCACACCTATAATACTACCCATAACCCATCTGTCTAGTACGACACCTATACTACTAACCCATATGTCTAGTACCACACCTATAATACTAACCCATCTGTCTAGTACCACACATATAATACTAACCCATCTGTCTAGTACCACACCTATAATACTAACCCATCTGTCTAGTACCACACCTATAATACGAACCCATCTGTCCGGTACCACACCTATAATTCTAACCCATCTGTCTAGTGCCACACCTATAATACTACCCATAACCCATCTGTCCAGTACCACACCAATAATACTAACCCATCTGTCCAGTACCACACCTATAATACTAACCCATCTGTCCAGTACCACACCTATAATACTACCCATAACCCATCTGTCTAGTACCACACCTATAATACTATCCCATCTGTCCAGTACCACACCTATAATACTACCCATAACCCATCTGTCTAGTACCACACCTATAATACTAACCCATCTGTCTAGTACCACACCTATAATACTAACCCATCTGTCTAGTACCACACCTATAATACTAACCCATCTGTCTAGTACCACACCTATAATACTAACCCATCTGTCCAGGACCACACCTATAATACTACCCATAACCCATCTGTCTAGTACCACACCTATAATACTAACCCATCTGTCTAGTACCACAACTATAATACTAACCCATCTGTCTAGTACCACACCTATAATACTAACCCATCTGTCTAGTACCACACCTATAATACTAACCCATCTGTCTAGTACCACACCTATAGTACTACCCATCTGTCCAGTACCACACCTATAATACTACCCATAACCCATCTGTCTAGCACCACACCTATAATACTAACCCATATGTCTAGTACCACACCTATAATACTAACCCATATGTCTAGTACCACACCTATAATACTAACCCATCTGTCTAGTACCGCACCTATAATACTAACCCATCTGTCTAGTACCACACCTATAATACGAACCCATCTGTCCAGTACCACACCTATAATTCTAACCCATCTGTCTAGTACCACACCTATAATACTACCCATAACCCATCTGTCTAGTACCACACCTATAATACTAACCCATCTGTCTAGTACCACACCTATAATACTAACCCATCTGTCTAGTACCACACCTATAATACAAACCCATCTGTCTAGTACCACACCTATAATACTAACCCATCTGTCTAGTACCACACCTATAATACTAACCCATCTGTCTAGTACCACACCTATAATACTAACCCATCTGTCTAGTACCACACCTATAGTTCTACCCATAACCCATCTCTCCAGTACCACACCTATAATACTAACCCATCTGTCCAGTACCACACCTATAATACTACCCATAACCCATCTGTCTAGTACCACACCTATAATACTAACCCATCTGTCCAGTACCACACCTATAATACTACCCATAACCCAGCTCTCCAGTACCACACCTATAATACTAACCCATCTGTCCAGTACCACACCTATAATACTACCCATAACCCATCTGTCTAGTACCACACCTATAATACTAACCCATCTGTCTAGTACCACACCTATAATACGAACCCATCTGTCCAGTACCACACCTATAATACTACCCATAACCCATCTGTCTAGCACCACACCTATAATACTAACCCATATGTCTAGTACCACACCTATAATACTAACCCATATGTCTAGTACCACACCTATAATACTAACCCATCTGTCTAGTACCGCACCTATAATACTAACCCATCTGTCTAGTACCACACCTATAATACGAACCCATCTGTCCAGTACCACACCTATAATTCTAACCCATCTGTCTAGTACCACACCTATAATACTACCCATAACCCATCTGTCTAGTACCACACCTATAATACTAAGCCATCTGTCTAGTACCACACCTAAAATACTAACCTATCTGTCCAGTAACACACCTATAAAACTAACTCATCTGTCCAGTACCACATCTATAGTACTAACCCATCTGTCCAGTCCCACACCTATAATACTAACCCATCTGTCCAGTACCACACCAATAATACTAACCCATCTGTCCTGTACCACACCTATAATACTAACCCATCTGTCCAGTACCACACCTATAATACTAACCCATCTGTCCAGTACCACACCTATAATACTAACCCATCTGTCCAGTACCACACCTATAATACTACCCATAACCCATCTGTCTAGTACCACACATATAATACTAACCCATCTGTCTAGTACCACACCTATAATACTACCCATAACCCATCTGTCCAGTACCACACCTATAATACTAACCCATCTGTCCAGTACCACACCTATAATACTACCCATAACCCATCTGTCTAGTACCACACCTATAATACTAACCCATCTGTCTAGTACCACACCTACAATACTACCCATAACCCATCTGTCTAGAACCACACCTATAATACTAACCATAACCCATCTGTCCAGTACCACACCTATAATACTATCCCATCTTCCAGTACCACACCTATAATACTACCCATAACCCATGTGTCTAGTACCACACCTATAATACTAACCCATTTGTCTAGTACCACACCTATAATACTAACCCATCTGTCTAGTACCACACCTATAATACTAACCCATCTGTCTAGTACCACACCTATAATACTAACCCATCTGTCCAGGACCACACCTATAATACTAACCATAACCCATCTGTCTAGTACCACACCTATAATACTAACCCATCTGTCTAGTACCACACCTATAATACGAACCCATCTGTCCAGTACCACACCTATAATTCTAACCCATCTGTCTAGTACCACACCTACAATACTACCCTTAACCCATCTGTCTAGTACCACACCTATAATGCTAACCCATCTGTCCAGTACCACACCTATAATACTACCCATAACCCATCTCTCCAGTACCACACCTATAATACTAACCCATCTGTCCAGTACCACACCTATAATACTACCCATAACCCATCTGTCTACTACGACACCTATAATACTAACCCATATGTCTAGTACCACACCTATAATACTAACCCATCTGTCTAGTACCACACATATAATACTAACCCATCTGTCTAGTACCACACCTATAATACTAACCCATCTGTCTAGTACCACACCTCTAATACGAACCCATCTGTCCAGTACCACACCTATAATTCTAACCCATCTGTCTAGTACCACACCTATAATACTAACCCATCTGTCCTGTACCACACCTATAATACTAACCCATCTGTCCAGTACCACACCTATAATACTAACCCATCTGTCCAGTACCACACCTATAATACTAACCCATCTGTCCAGTACCACACCTATAATACTACCCATAACCCATCTGTCTAGTACCACACCAATAATACTAACCCATCTGTCCAGTACCACACCTATAATACTAACCCATCTGTCCAGTACCACACCTATAATACTACCCATAACCCATCTGTCTAGTACCACACCTATAATACTAACCCATCTGTCTAGTACCACACCTACAATACTACCCATAACCCATCTGTCTAGTACCACACCTATAATACTAACCATAACCCATCTGTCCAGTACCACACCTATAATACTATCCCATCTTCCAGTACCACACCTATAATACTAACCATAACCCATCTGTCCAGTACCACACCTATAATACTATCCCATCTTCCAGTACCACACCTATAATACTAACCATAACCCATTTGTCTAGTACCACACCTATAATACTAACCCATTTGACTAGTACCACACCTATAATACTAACCCATCTGTCTAGTACCACACCTATAATACTAACCCATCTGTCTAGTACCACACCTATAATACTAACCCATCTGTCTAGTACCACACCTATAATACTAACCCATCTGTCTAGTAACACACCTATAATACTAACCCATCTGTCTAGTACCACACCTATAATACTAACCCATCTGTCTAGTACCACACCTATAATAGTAACCCATCTGTCTAGTACCACACCTATAGTACTACCCATAACCCATCTCTCCAGTACCACACCTATAATACTAACCCATCTGTCCAGTACCACACCTATAATACTACCCATAACTCATCTGTCTAGTACCACACCTATAATACTAACCCATCTGTCCAGTACCACACCTATAATACTACCCATAACCCATCTCTCCAGTACCACACCTATAATACTAACCCATCTGTCCAGTACCACACCTATAATACTACCTACCCATAACCCATCTGTCTAGTACCACACCTATAATACTAACCCATCTGTCTAGTACCACACCTATAATACCAACCCATCTGTCCAGTACCACACCTATAATACTACCCATAACCCATCTGTCTAGTACCACACCTATAATACTAACCCATATGTCTAGTACCACACCTATAATACTAACCCATATGTCTAGTACCACACCTATAATACTAACCCATCTGTCTAGTACCGCACCTATAATACTAACCCATCTGTCCAGTACCACACCTATAATTCTAACACATCTGTCTAGTACCACACCTATAATACTACCCATAACCCATCTGTCTAGTACCACACCTATAATACTAAGCCATCTGTCTAGTACCACACCTAAAATACTAACCCATCATTCCAGTAACACACCTATAAAACTAACTCATCTGTCCAGTACCACATCTATAGTACTAACCCATCTGTCCAGTCCCACACCTATAATACTAACCCATCTGTCCAGTACCACACCAATAATACTAACCCATCTGTCCTGTACCACACCTATAATACTAACCCATCTGTCCAGTACCACACCTATAATACTAACCCATCTGTCCAGTACCACACCTATAATACTAACCCATCTGTCCAGTACCACACCTATAATACTACCCATACCCCATCTGTCTAGTACCACACCTATAATACTAACCCATCTGTCTAGTACCACTCCTATAATACTACCCATAACCCATCTGTCCAGTACCACACCTATAATACTAACCCATCTGTCCAGTACCACACCTATAATACTACCCATAACCCATCTGTCTAGTACCACACCTATAATACTAACCCATCTGTCTAGTACCACACCTACAATACTACCCATAACCCATCTGTCTAGTACCACACCTATAATACTAACCATAACCCATCTGTCCAGTACCACACCTATAATACTATCCCATCTTCCAGTACCACACCTATAATACTACCCATAACCCATGTGTCTAGTACCACACCTATAATACTAACCCATTTGTCTAGTACCACACCTATAATACTAACCCATCTGTCTAGTACCACACCTATAATACTAACCCATCTGTCTAGTACCACACCTATAATACTAACCCATCTGTCCAGGACCACACCTATAATACTAACCATAACCCATCTGTCTAGTACCACACCTATAATACTAACCCATCTGTCTAGTACCACACCTATAATACTAACCCATCTGTCCAGTACCACACCTATAATACTACCCATAACCCATCTGTCTAGTACCACACCTATAATACGAACCCATCTGTCCAGTACCACACCTATAATTCTAACCCATCTGTCTAGTACCACACCTACAATACTACCCTTAACCCATCTGTCTAGTACCACACCTATAATGCTAACCCATCTGTCCAGTACCACACCTATAATACTACCCATAACCCATCTCTCCAGTACCACACCTATAATACTAACCCATCTGTCCAGTACCACACCTATAATACTACCCATAACCCATCTGTCTAGTACGACACCTATAATACTAACCCATATGTCTAGTACCACACCTATAATACTAACCCATCTGTCTAGTACCACACATATAATACTAACCCATCTGTCTAGTACCACACCTATAATACTAACCCATCTGTCTAGTACCACACCTATAATACGAACCCATCTGTCCGGTACCACACCTATAATTCTAACCCATCTGTCTAGTACCACACCTATAATACTACCCATAACCCATCTGTCCAGTACCACACCAATAATACTAACCCATCTGTCCAGTACCACACCTATAATACTAACCCATCTGTCCAGTACCACACCTATAATACTACCCATAACCCATCTGTCTAGTACCACACCTATAATACTATCCCATCTGTCCAGTACCACACCTATAATACTACCCATAACCCATCTGTCTAGTACCACACCTATAATACTAACCCATCTGTCTAGTACCACACCTATAATACTAACCCATCTGTCTAGTACCACACCTATAATACTAACCCATCTGTCTAGTACCACACCTATAATACTAACCCATCTGTCCAGGACCACACCTATAATACTACCCATAACCCATCTGTCTAGAACCACACCTATAATACTAACCCATCTGTCTAGTACCACACCTATAATACTAACCCATTTGTCTAGTACCACACCTATAATACTAACCCATCTGTCTAGTACCACACCTATAATACTAACCCATCTGTCTAGTACCACAACTATAATACTAACCCATCTGTCTAGTACCACACCTATAATACTAACCCATCTGTCTAGTACCACACCTATAATACTAACCCATCTGTCTAGTACCACACCTATAGTATTACCCATAACCCATGTCTCCAGTACCACACCTATAATACTAACCCATCTGTCCAGTACCACACCTATAATACTACCCATAACCCATCTGTGTAGTACCACACCTATAATACTAACCCATCTGTCCAGTACCACACCTATAATACTACCCATAACCCATCTCTCCAGTACCACACCTATAATACTAACCCATCTGTCCAGTACCACACCTATAATACTACCCATAACCCATCTGTCTAGTACCACACCTATAATACTAACCCATCTGTCTAGTACCACACCTATAATACAAACCCATCTGTCCAGTACCACACCAATAATACTAACCCATCTGTCCAGTACCACACCTATAATACTAACCCATCTGTCCAGTACCACACCTATAATACTATCCATAACCCATCTGTCCAGTACCACATCTATAATACTACGCATAACCCATCTGTCTAGTACCACACCTATAATACTAACCATAACCCATCTGTCCAGTACCACACCTATAATACTATCCCATCTGTCCAGTACCACACCTATAATACTACCCATAACCCATCTGTCTAGTACCACACCTATAATACTAACCCATCTGTCTAGTACCACACCTATAATACTAACCCATCTGTCTCGTACCACACCTATAATACTAACCCATCTGTCTAGTACCACACCTATAATACTAACCCATCTGTCCAGGACCACACCTATAATACTACCCATAACCCATCTGTCTAGTACCACACATATAATACTAACCCATCTGTCTAGTACCACACCTATAATACTAACCCATTTGTCTAGTACCACACCTATAATACTAACCCATCTGTCTAGTACCACACCTATAATACTAACCCATCTGTCTAGTTCCACACCTATAATACTAACCCATCTGTCTAGTACCACACCTATAATACTAACCCATCTGTCTAGTACCACACCTATAATACTAACCCATCTGTCTAGTACCACACCTATAATACTAACCCATCTGTCTAGTACCACACCTATAGTACTACCCATAACCCATCTCTCCAGTACCACACCTATAATACTAACCCATCTGTCCAGTACCACACCTATAATACTACCCATAACCCATCTGTCTAGTACCACACCTATAATACTAACCCATCTGTCCAGTACCACACCTATAATACTACCCATAAACCATCTCTCCAGTACCACACCTATAATACTAACCCATCTGTCCAGTACCACACCTATAATACTACCCATAACCCATCTGTCTAGTACCACACCTATAATACTAACCCATCTGTCTAGTACCACACCTATAATACAAACCCATCTGTCCAGTACCACACCAATAATACTAACCCATCTGTCCAGTACCACACCTATAATACTAACCCATCTGTCCAGTACCACACCTATAATACTATCCATAACCCATCTGTCCAGTACCACATCTATAATACTACGCATAACCCATCTGTCTAGTACCACACCTATAATACTAACCATAACCCATCTGTCCAGTACCACACCTATAATACTATCCCATCTGTCCAGTACCACACCTATAATACTACCCATAACCCATCTGTCTAGTACCACACCTATAATACTAACCCATCTGTCTAGTACCACACCTATAATACTAACCCATCTGTCTCGTACCACACCTATAATACTAACCCATCTGTCTAGTACCACACCTATAATACTAACCCATCTGTCCAGGACCACACCTATAATACTACCCATAACCCATCTGTCTAGTACCACACATATAATACTAACCCATCTGTCTAGTACCACACCTATAGTACTACCCATAACCCATCTCTCCAGTACCACACCTATAATACTAACCCATCTGTCCAGTACCACACCTATAATACTACCCATAACCCATCTGTCTAGTACCACACCTATAATACTAACCCATCTGTCCAGTACCACACCTATAATACTACCCATAACCCATCTCTCCAGTACCACACCTATAATACTAACCCATCTGTCCAGTATCACACCTATAATGCTACCCATAACCCATCTGTCTAGTACCACACCTATAATACTAACCCATATGTCTAGTACCACACCTATAATACTAACCCATATGTCTAGTACCACACCTATAATACTAACCCATCTGTCTAGTACCACACCTATAATACTAACCCATCTGTCTAGTACCACACCTATAATACGATCCCATCTGTCCAGTACCACACCTATAATTCTAACCCATCTGTCTAGTACCACACCTATAATACTACCCATAACCCATCTGTCTAGTACCACACCTATAATACTAAGCCATCTGTCTAGTACCACACCTATAATACTAACCCATCTGTCCAGTAACACACCTATAAAACTAACTCATCTGTCCAGTACCACACCTATAGTACTAACCCATCTGTCCAGTACCACACCTATAATCCTAACCCATCTATCCAGTACCACACCAATAATACTAACCCATCTGTCCTGTACCACACCTATAATACTAACCATAACCCATCTGTCTAGTACCACACCTATAATACTAACCCATCTGTCCAGGACCACACCTATAATACTACCTATAACCCATCTGTCTAGTACCACACCTATAATACTAACCCATCTGTCTAGTACCACACCTATAATACTAACCCATTTGTCTAGTACCACACCTATAATACTAACCCATCTGTCTAGTACCACACCTATAATACTAACCCATCTGTCTAGTACCACACCTATAATTATAACCCATCTGTCTAGTACCACACCTATAATACTAACCCATCTGTCTAGTACCACACCTATAATACTAACCCATCTGTCTAGTACCACACCTATAGTACTACCCATAACCGATCTCTCCAGTACCACACCTATAATACTAACCTATCTGTCCAGTACCACACCTATAATACTACCCATAACCCATCTGTCTAGTACCACACCTATAATACTAACCCATCTGTCCAGTACCACACCTATAATACTACCCATAACCCATCTCTCCAGTACCACACCTATAATACTAACCCATCTGTCCAGTACCACACCTATAATACTACCCATAACCCATCTGTCTAGTACTACACCTATAATACTAACCCATCTGTCTAGTACCACACCTATAATACAAACCCATTTGTCTAGTACCACACCTATAATACTAACCCATCTGTCTAGTACCACACCTATAATACTAACCCATCTGTCTAGTACCACACCTATAATACTAACCCATCTGTCTAGTACCACACCTATAATACTAACCCATCTGTCTAGTACCACACCTATAATACTAACCCATCTGTCTAGTACCACACCTATAATACTAACCCATCTGTCTAGTACCACACCTATAGTACTACCCATAACCCATCTCTCCAGTACCACACCTATAATACTAACCCATCTGTCCAGTACCACACCTATAATACTACCCATAACCCATCTGTCTAGTACCACACCTATAATACTAACCCATCTGTCCAGTACCACACCTATAATACTACCGAAAACCCATCTCTCCAGTACCACACCTATAATACTAACCCATATGTCCAGTACCACACCTATAATGCTACCCATAACCCATCTGTCTAGTACCACACCTATAATACTAACCCATATGTCTAGTACCACACCTATAATACTAACCCATATGTCTAGTACCACACCTATAATACTAACCCATCTGTCTAGTACCACACCTATAATACTAACCCATCTGTCTAGTACCACACCTATAATACGAACCCATCTGTCCAGTACCACACCTATAATTCTAACCCATCTGTCTAGTACCACACCTATAATACTACCCATAACCCATCTGTCTAGTACCACACCTATAATACTAAGCCATCTGTCTAGTACCACACCTATAATACTAACCCATCTGTCCAGTAACACACCTATAAAACTAACTCATCTGTCCAGTACCACACCTATAGTACTAACCCATCTGTCCAGTACCACACCTATAATCCTAACCCATCTATCCAGTACCACACCAATAATACTAACCCATCTGTCCTGTACCACACCTATAATACTAACCATAACCCATCTGTCTAGTACCACACCTATAATACTAACCCATCTGTCCAGGACCACACCTATAATACTACCCATAACCCATCTGTCTAGTACCACACCTATAATACTAACCCATCTGTCTAGTACCACACCTATAATACTAACCCATTTGTCTAGTACCACACCTATAATACTAACCCATCTGTCTAGTACCACACCTATAATACTAACCCATCTGTCTAGTACCACACCTATAATACTAACCCATCTGTCTAGTACCACACCTATAATACTAACCCATCTGTCTAGTACCACACCTATAATACTAACCCATCTGTCTAGTACCACACCTATAATACTAACCCATCTGTCTAGTACCACACCTATAGTACTACCCATAACCCATCTCTCCAGTACCACACCTATAATACTAACCCATCTGTCCAGTACCACACCTATAATACTACCCATAACCCATCTGTCAAGTACCACACCTATAATAGTAACCCATCTGTCCAGTACCACAACTATAATACTACCCATAACCCATCTCTCCAGTACCACACCTATAATACTAACCCATCTGTCCATTACCACACCTATAATACTACCCATAACCCATCTGTCTAGTACCACACCTATAATACAAACCCATCTGTCCAGTACCACACCAATAATACTAACCCATCTGTCCAGTACCACACCGATAATACTAACCCATCTGTCCAGTACCACACCTATAATACTATCCATAACCCATCTGTCCAGTACCACATCTATAATACTACCCATAACCCATCTGTCTAGTACCACACCTATAATACTAACCATAACCCATCTGTCCAGTACCACACCTATAATACTATCCCATCTGTCCAGTACCACACCTATAATACTACCCATAACCCATCTGTCTAGTACCACACCTATAATACTAACCCATCTGTCTAGTAACACACCTATAATACTAACCCATCTGTCTAGTACCACACCTATAATACTAACCCATCTGTCTAGTACCACACCTATAATACTAACCCATCTGTCCAGGACCACACCTATAATACTACCCATAACCCATCTGTCTAGTACCACACCTATAATACTAACCCATCTGTCTAGTACCACACCTATAATACTAACCCATTTGTCTAGTACCACATCTATAATACTAACCCATCTGTCTAGTACCACACCTATAATACTAACCCATCTGTCTAGTACCACACCTATAATACTAACCCATCTGTCTAGTACCACACCTATAATACTAACCAATCTGTCTAGTACCACACCTATAGTACTACCCATAACCCATCTCTCCAGTGCCACACCTATAATACTAACCCATCTGTCCAGTACCACACCTATAATACTACCCATAACCCATCTGTCTAGTACCACACCTATAATACTAACCCATCTGTCCAGTACCACACCTATAATACTACCCATAGCCCATCTCTCCAGTACCACACCTATAATACTAACCCATCTGTCCAGTACCACACCTATAATGCTACCCATAACCCATCTGTCTAGTACCACACCTATAATACTAACCCATATGTCTAGTACCACGCCTATAATACTAACCCATATGTCTAGTACCACACCTATAATACTAACCCATCTGTCTAGTACCACACCTATAATACTAACCCATCTGTCTAGTACCACACCTATAATACTAACCCATCTGTCTAGTACCACACCTATAATACTAACCCATCTGTCTAGTACCACACCTATAATACTAACCCATCTGTCTAGTACCACACCTATAATACTAACCCATCTGTCTAGTACCACACCTATAGTACTACCCATAACCCATCTCTCCAGTACCACACCTATAATACTAACCCATCTGTCCAGTACCAAACCTATAATACTACCCATAACCCATCTGTCTAGTACCACACCTATAATACTAACCCATCTGTCCAGTACCACACCTATAATACTACCCATAACCCATCTCTCCAGTACCACACCTATAATACTAACCCATCTGTCCAGTACCACACCTATAATGCTACCCAAAACCCATCTGTCTAGTGCCACACCTATAATACTAACCCATATGTCTAGTACCAAACCTATAATACTAACCCATATGTCTAGTACCACACCTATAATACTAACCCATCTGTCTAGTACCACACCTATAATACTAACCCATCTGTCTAGTACCACACCTATAATACGAACCCATCTGTCTAGTACCACACCTATAATACTAACCCATCTGTCTAGTACCACACCTACAATCCTACCCATAACACATCTGTCTAGTACCACACCTATAATACTAACCATAACCCATCTGTCCAGTACCACACCTATAATACTATCCCATCTGTCCAGTACCACACCTATAATACTAACCCATCTGTCCAGTACCACACCTATAATACTATCCATAACCCATCTGTCCAGTACCACATCTATAATACTACCCATAACCCATCTGTCTAGTACCACACCTATAATACTAACCATAACCCATCTGTCCAGTACCACACCTATAATACTATCCCATCTGTCCAGTACCACACCTATAATACTATCCATAACCCATCTGTCTAGTACCACAACTATAATACTAACCCATCTTTCTAGTACCACACCTATAATACTAACCCATCTCTCCAGTACCACACCTATAATACTAACCCATCTGTCCAGTACCACACCTATAATGCTACCCATAACCCATCTGTCTAGTACCACACCTATAATACTAACCCATATGTCTAGTACCACGCCTATAATACTAACCCATATGTCTAGTACCACACCTATAATACTAACCCATCTGTCTAGTACCACACCTATAATACTAACCCATCTGTCTAGTACCACACCTATAATACTAACCCATCTGTCTAGTACCACACCTATAATACTAACCCATCTGTCTAGTACCACACCTATAGTACTACCCATAACCCATCTCTCCAGTACCACACCTATAATACTAACCCATCTGTCCAGTACCAAACCTATAATACTACCCATAACCCATCTGTCTAGTACCACACCTATAATACTAACCCATCTGTCCAGTACCACACCTATAATACTACCCATAACCCATCTCTCCAGTACCACACCTATAATACTAACCCATCTGTCCAGTACCACACCTATAATGCTACCCAAAACCCATCTGTCTAGTGCCACACCTATAATACTAACCCATATGTCTAGTACCAAACCTATAATACTAACCCATATGTCTAGTACCACACCTATAATACTAACCCATCTGTCTAGTACCACACCTATAATACTAACCCATCTGTCTAGTACCACACCTATAATACGAACCCATCTGTCTAGTACCACACCTATAATACTAACCCATCTGTCTAGTACCACACCTACAATCCTACCCATAACACATCTGTCTAGTACCACACCTATAATACTAACCATAACCCATCTGTCCAGTACCACACCTATAATACTATCCCATCTGTCCAGTACCACACCTATAATACTAACCCATCTGTCCAGTACCACACCTATAATACTATCCATAACCCATCTGTCCAGTACCACATCTATAATACTACCCATAACCCATCTGTCTAGTACCACACCTATAATACTAACCATAACCCATCTGTCCAGTACCACACCTATAATACTATCCCATCTGTCCAGTACCACACCTATAATACTATCCATAACCCATCTGTCTAGTACCACAACTATAATACTAACCCATCTTTCTAGTACCACACCTATAATACTAACCCATCTCTCCAGTACCACACCTATAATACTAACCCATCTGTCCAGTACCACACCTATAATGCTACCCATAACCCATCTGTCTAGTACCACACCTATAATACTAACCCATATGTCTAGTACCACGCCTATAATACTAACCCATATGTCTAGTACCACACCTATAATACTAACCCATCTGTCTAGTACCACACCTATAATACTAACCCATCTGTCTAGTACCACACCTATAATACTAACCCATCTGTCTAGTACCACACCTATAATACTAACCCATCTGTCTAGTACCACACCTATAATACTAACCCATCTGTCTAGTACCACACCTATAATACTAACCCATCTGTCTAGTACCACACCTATAGTACTACCCATAACCCATCTCTCCAGTACCACACCTATAATACTAACCCATCTGTCCAGTACCAAACCTATAATACTACCCATAACCCATCTGTCTAGTACCACACCTATAATACTAACCCATCTGTCCAGTACCACACCTATAATACTACCCATAACCCATCTCTCCAGTACCACACCTATAATACTAACCCATCTGTCCAGTACCACACCTATAATGCTACCCAAAACCCATCTGTCTAGTGCCACACCTATAATACTAACCCATATGTCTAGTACCAAACCTATAATACTAACCCATATGTCTAGTACCACACCTATAATACTAACCCATCTGTCTAGTACCACACCTATAATACTAACCCATCTGTCTAGTACCACACCTATAATACGAACCCATCTGTCTAGTACCACACCTATAATACTAACCCATCTGTCTAGTACCACACCTACAATCCTACCCATAACACATCTGTCTAGTACCACACCTATAATACTAACCATAACCCATCTGTCCAGTACCACACCTATAATACTATCCCATCTGTCCAGTACCACACCTATAATACTAACCCATCTGTCCAGTACCACACCTATAATACTATCCATAACCCATCTGTCCAGTACCACATCTATAATACTACCCATAACCCATCTGTCTAGTACCACACCTATAATACTAACCATAACCCATCTGTCCAGTACCACACCTATAATACTATCCCATCTGTCCAGTACCACACCTATAATACTATCCATAACCCATCTGTCTAGTACCACAACTATAATACTAACCCATCTTTCTAGTACCACACCTATAATACTAACCCATCTGTCTAGTACCACACCTATAATACTAACCCATCTGTCTAGTACCACACCTATAATACTAACCCATCTGTCCAGGACCACACCTATAATAATACCCATAACCCATCTGTCTAGTACCACACCTATAATACTAACCCATCTGTCTAGTACCACACCTATAATACTAACCCATTTGTCTAGTACCACACCTATAATACTAACCCATCTGTCTAGTACCACACCTATAATACTAACCCATCTGTCTAGTACCACACCTATAATACTAACCCATCTGTCTAATACCACACCTATAATACTAACCCATCTGTCTAGTACCACACCTATAATACTAACCCATCTGTCTAGTACCACACCTATAATACTAACCCATCTGTCTAGTACCACACCTATAGTACTACCCATAACCCATCTCTCCAGTACCACACCTATAATACTAACCCATCTGTCCAGTACCACACCTATAATACTACCCATAACCCATCTGTCTAGTACCACACCTATAATACTAACCCATCTGTCCAGTACCACACCTATAATACTACCCATAACCCATCTCTCCAGTACCACACCTATTATACTAACCCATCTGTCCAGTACCACACCTATAATACTACCCATAACCCATCTGTCTAGTACCACACCTATAATACTAACCCATCTGTCTAGTACCACACCTATAATAGTAACCCATCTGTCTAGTACCACACCTATAATACTAACCCATCTGTCTAGTACCACACCTATAATACTAACCCATCTGTCTAGTACCACACCTATAATACTAACCCATCTGTCTAGTACCACACCTATAATACTAACCCATCTGTCTAGTACCACACCTATAATACTAACCCAGCTGTCTAGTACCACACCTATAATACTAACCCATCTGTCTAGTACCACACCTATAATACTAACCCATCTGTCTAGTACCACACCTATAATACTAACCCATCTGTCTAGTACCACACCTATAGTACTACCCATAACCCATCTCTCCAGTACCACACCTATAATACTAACCCATCTGTCCAGTACCACACCTATAATACTACCCATAACCCATCTGTCTAGTACCACACCTATAATACTAACCCATCTGTCCAGGACCACACCTATAATACTACCCATAACTACATCTCTCCAGTACCACACCTATAATACTAACCCATCTGTCCAGTACCACACCTATAATACTACCCATAACCCATCTGTCTAGTACTACACCTATAATACTAACCCATCTGTCTAGTACCACACCTATAATACAAACCCATCTGTCCAGTACCACACCAATAATACTAACCCATCTGTCCAGTACCACACCGATAATACTAACCCATCTGTCCAGTACCACACCTATAATACTATCCATAACCCATCTGTCCAGTACCACATCTAAAATATTACCCATATCCCATCTGTCTAGTACCACACCTATAATACTAACCATAACCCATCTGTCCAGTACCACACCTATAATACTATCCCATCTGTCCAGTACCACACCTATAATACTACCCATAACCCATCTGTCTAGTACCACACCTATAATACTAACCCATCTGTCTAGTAACACACCTATAATACTAACCCATCTGTCTAGTACCACACCTATAATACTAACCCATCTGTCTAGTACCACACCTATAATACTAACCCATCTGTCCAGGACCACACCTATAATACTACCCATAACCCATCTGTCTAGTACCGCACCTATAATACTAACCCATCTGTCTAGTACCACACCTATAATACTAACCCATTTGTCTAGTACCACATCTATAATACTAACCCATCTGTCTAGTACCACACCTATAATACTAACCCATCTGTCTAGTACCACACCTATAATACTAACCCATCTGTCTAGTACCACACCTATAATACTAACCCATCTGTCTAGTACCACACCTATAATACTAACCAATCTGTCAAGTACCACACCTATAGTACTACCCATAACCCATCTCTCCAGTGCCACACCTATAATACTAACCCATCTGTCCAGTACCACACCTATAATACTACCCATAACCCATCTGTCTAGTACCACACCTATAATACTAACCCATCTGTCCAGTACCACACCTATAATACTACCCATAGCCCATCTCTCCAGTACCACACCTATAATACTAACCCATCTGTCCAGTACCACACCTATAATGCTACCCATAACCCATCTGTCTAGTACCACACCTATAATACTAACCCATATGTCTAGTACCACGCCTATAATACTAACCCATATGTCTAGTACCACACCTATAATACTAACCCATCTGTCTAGTACCACACCTATAATACTAACCCATCTGTCTAGTACCACACCTATAATACTAACCCATCTGTCTAGTACCACACCTATAATACTAACCCATCTGTCTAGTACCACACCTATAATACTAACCCATCTGTCTAGTACCACACCTATAATACTAACCCAGCTGTCTAGTACCACACCTATAATACTAACCCATCTGTCTAGTACCACACCTATAATACTAACCCATCTGTCTAGTACCACACCTATAATACTAACCCATCTGTCTAGTACCACACCTATAGTACTACCCATAACCCATCTCTCCAGTACCACACCTATAATACTAACCCATCTGTCCAGTACCACACCTATAATACTACCCATAACCCATCTGTCTAGTACCACACCTATAATACTAACCCATCTGTCCAGGACCACACCTATAATACTACCCATAACTCCATCTCTCCAGTACCACACCTATAATACTAACCCATCTGTCCAGTACCACACCTATAATACTACCCATAACCCATCTGTCTAGTACTACACCTATAATACTAACCCATCTGTCTAGTACCACACCTATAATACAAACCCATCTGTCCAGTACCACACCAATAATACTAACCCATCTGTCCAGTACCACACCGATAATACTAACCCATCTGTCCAGTACCACACCTATAATACTATCCATAACCCATCTGTCCAGTACCACATCTAAAATATTACCCATATCCCATCTGTCTAGTACCACACCTATAAAACTAACCATAACCCATCTGTCCAGTACCACACCTATAATACTATCCCATCTGTCCAGTACCACACCTATAATACTACCCATAACCCATCTGTCTAGTACCAAACCTATATTACTAACCCATCTGTCTAGTAACACACCTATAATACTAACCCATCTGTCTAGTACCACACCTATAATACTAACCCATCTGTCTAGTACCACACCTATAATACTAACCCATCTGTCCAGGACCACACCTATAATACTACCCATAACCCATCTGTCTAGTACCGCACCTATAATACTAACCCATCTGTCTAGTACCACACCTATAATACTAACCCATTTGTCTAGTACCACATCTATAATACTAACCCATCTGTCTAGTACCACACCTATAATACTAACCCATCTGTCTAGTACCACACCTATAATACTAACCCATCTGTCTAGTACCACACCTATAATACTAACCCATCTGTCTAGTACCACACCTATAATACTAACCAATCTGTCAAGTACCACACCTATAGTACTACCCATAACCCATCTCTCCAGTGCCACACCTATAATACTAACCCATCTGTCCAGTACCACACCTATAATACTACCCATAACCCATCTGTCTAGTACCACACCTATAATACTAACCCATCTGTCCAGTACCACACCTATAATACTACCCATAGCCCATCTCTCCAGTACCACACCTATAATACTAACCCATCTGTCCAGTACCACACCTATAATGCTACCCATAACCCATCTGTCTAGTACCACACCTATAATACTAACCCATATGTCTAGTACCACGCCTATAATACTAACCCATATGTCTAGTACCACACCTATAATACTAACCCATCTGTCTAGTACCACACCTATAATACTAACCCATCTGTCTAGTACCACACCTATAATACTAACCCATCTGTCTAGTACCACACCTATAATACTAACCCATCTGTCTAGTACCACACCTATAATACTAACCCATCTGTCTAGTACCACACCTATAATACTAACCCATCTGTCTAGTACCACACCTATAGTACTACCCATAACCCATCTCTCCAGTACCACACCTATAATACTAACCCATCTGTCCAGTACCAAACCTATAATACTACCCATAACCCATCTGTCTAGTACCACACCTATAATACTAACCCATCTGTCCAGTACCACACCTATAATACTACCCATAACCCATCTCTCCAGTACCACACCTATAATCCTAACCCATCTGTCCAGTACCACACCTATAATGCTACCCATAACCCATCTGTCTAGTGCCACACCTATAATACTAACCCATATGTCTAGTACCAAACCTATAATACTAACCCATATGTCTAGTACCACACCTATAATACTAACCCATCTGTCTAGTACCACACCCATAATACTAACCCATCTGTCCAGTACCACACCGATAATACTAACCCATCTGTCCAGTACCACACCTATAATACTATCCATAACCCATCTGTCCAGTACCACATCTAAAATATTACCCATATCCCATCTGTCTAGTACCACACCTATAATACTAACCATAACCCATCTGTCCAGTACCACACCTATAATACTATCCCATCTGTCCAGTACCACACCTATAATACTACCCATAACCCATCTGTCTAGTACCACACCTATAATACTAACCCATCTGTCTAGTAACACACCTATAATACTAACCCATCTGTCTAGTACCACACCTATAATACTAACCCATCTGTCTAGTACCACACCTATAATACTAACCCATCTGTCCAGGACCACACCTATAATACTACCCATAACCCATCTGTCTAGTACCGCACCTATAATACTAACCCATCTGTCTAGTACCACACCTATAATACTAACCCATTTGTCTAGTACCACATCTATAATACTAACCCATCTGTCTAGTACCACACCTATAATACTAACCCATCTGTCTAGTACCACACCTATAATACTAACCCATCTGTCTAGTACCACACCTATAATACTAACCCATCTGTCTAGTACCACACCTATAATACTAACCAATCTGTCAAGTACCACACCTATAGTACTACCCATAACCCATCTCTCCAGTGCCACACCTATAATACTAACCCATCTGTCCAGTACCACACCTATAATACTACCCATAACCCATCTGTCTAGTACCACACCTATAATACTAACCCATCTGTCCAGTACCACACCTATAATACTACCCACAGCCCATCTCTCCAGTACCACACCTATAATACTAACCCATCTGTCCAGTACCACACCTATAATGCTACCCATAACCCATCTGTCTAGTACCACACCTATAATACTAACCCATATGTCTAGTACCACGCCTATAATACTAACCCATATGTCTAGTACCACACCTATAATACTAACCCATCTGTCTAGTACCACACCTATAATACTAACCCATCTGTCTAGTACCACACCTATAATACTAACCCATCTGTCTAGTACCACACCTATAATACTAACCCATCTGTCTAGTACCACACCTATAATACTAACCCATCTGTCTAGTACCACACCTATAATACTAACCCATCTGTCTAGTACCACACCTATAGTACTACCCATAACCCATCTCTCCAGTACCACACCTATAATACTAACCCATCTGTCCAGTACCAAACCTATAATACTACCCATAACCCATCTGTCTAGTACCACACCTATAATACTAACCCATCTGTCCAGTACCACACCTATAATACTACCCATAACCCATCTCTCCAGTACCACACCTATAATCCTAACCCATCTGTCCAGTACCACACCTATAATGCTACCCATAACCCATCTGTCTAGTGCCACACCTATAATACTAACCCATATGTATAGTACCAAACCTATAATACTAACCCATATGTCTAGTACCACACCTATAATACTAACCCATCTGTCTAGTACCACACCCATAATACTAACCCATCTGTCTAGTACCACACCTATAATACGAACCCATCTGTCTAGTACCACACCTATAATACTAACCCATCTGTCTAGTACCACACCTACAATCCTACCCATAACACATCTGTCTAGTACCACACCTATAATACTAACCATAACCCATCTGTCCAGTACCACACCTATAATACTATCCCATCTGTCCAGTACCACACCTATAATACTACCCATAACCCATCTGTCTAGTACCACAACTATAATACTAACCCATCTTTCTAGTACCACACCTATAATACTAACCCATCTGTCTAGTACCACACCTATAATACTAACCCATCTGTCTAGTACCACACCTATAATACTAACCCATCTGTCCAGGACCACACCTATAATACTACCCATAACCCATCTGTCTAGTACCACACCTATAATACTAACCCATCTGTCTAGTACCACACCTATAATACTAACCCATTTGTCTAGTACCACACCTATAATACTAACCCATCTGTCTAGTACCACACCTATAATACTAACCCATCTGTCTAGTACCACACCTATAATACTAACCCATCTGTCTAGTACCACACCTATAATACTAACCCATCTGTCTAGTACCACACCTATAATACTAACCCATCTGTCTAGTACCACACCTATAGTACTACCCATAACCCATCTCTCCAGTACCACACCTATAATACTAACCCATCTGTCCAGTACCACACCTATAATACTACCCATAACCCATCTGTCTAGTACCACACCTATAATACTAACCCATCTGTCCAGTACCACACCTATAATACTACCCATAACCCATCTCTCCAGTACCACACCTATTATACTAACCCATCTGTCCAGTACCACACCTATAATACTAACCCATCTGTCTAGTACCACACCTATAATACTAACCCATCTGTCTAGTACCACACCTATAATACTAACCCATCTGTCTAGTACCACACCTATAATACTACCCATAACCCATCTGTCTAGTACTACACCTATAATACTAACCCATCTGTCTAGTACCACACCTATAATACAAACCCATCTGTCCAGTACCACACCAATAATACTAACCCATCTGTCCAGTACCACACCGATAATACTAACCCATCTGTCCAGTACCAGACCTATAATACTATCCATAACCCATCTGTCCAGTACCACATCTATAATACTACCCATAACCCATCTTTCTAGTACCACACCTATAATACTAACCATAACCCATCTGTCCAGTACCACACCTATAATACTATCCCATCTGTCCAGTACCACACCTATAATACTACCCATAACCCATCTGTCTAGTACCACACCTATAATACTAACCCATCTGTCTAGTAACACACCTATAATACTAACCCATCTGTCTAGTACCACACCTATAATACTAACACATCTGTCTAGTACCACACCTATAATACTAACCCATCTGTCCAGGACCACACCTATAATACTACCCATAACCCATCTGTCTAGTACCACACCTATAATACTAACCCATCTGTCTAGTACCACACCTATAATACTAACCCATTTGTCTAGTACCACATCTATAATACTAACCCATCTGTCTAGTACCACACCTATAATACTAACCCATCTGTCTAGTACCACACCTATAATACTAACCCATCTGTCTAGTACCACACCTATAATACTAACCCATCTGTCCAGTACCACACCTATAATACTACCCATAACCCATCTCTCCAGTACCACACCTATTATACTAACCCATCTGTCCAGTACCACACCTATAATACTAACCCATCTGTCTAGTACCACACCTATAATACTAACCCATCTGTCTAGTACCACACCTATAATACTAACCCATCTGTCTAGTACCACACCTATAATACTACCCATAACCCATCTGTCTAGTACTACACCTATAATACTAACCCATCTGTCTAGTACCACACCTATAATACAAACCCATCTGTCCAGTACCACACCAATAATACTAACCCATCTGTCCAGTACCACACCGATAATACTAACCCATCTGTCCAGTACCAGACCTATAATACTATCCATAACCCATCTGTCCAGTACCACATCTATAATACTACCCATAACCCATCTTTCTAGTACCACACCTATAATACTAACCATAACCCATCTGTCCAGTACCACACCTATAATACTATCCCATCTGTCCAGTACCACACCTATAATACTACCCATAACCCATCTGTCTAGTACCACACCTATAATACTAACCCATCTGTCTAGTAACACACCTATAATACTAACCCATCTGTCTAGTACCACACCTATAATACTAACACATCTGTCTAGTACCACACCTATAATACTAACCCATCTGTCCAGGACCACACCTATAATACTACCCATAACCCATCTGTCTAGTACCACACCTATAATACTAACCCATCTGTCTAGTACCACACCTATAATACTAACCCATTTGTCTAGTACCACATCTATAATACTAACCCATCTGTCTAGTACCACACCTATAATACTAACCCATCTGTCTAGTACCACACCTATAATACTAACCCATCTGTCTAGTACCACACCTATAATACTAACCCATCTGTCTAGTACCACACCTATAATACTAACCAATCTGTCTAGTACCACACCTATAGTACTACCCATAACCCATCTCTCCAGTGCCACACCTATAATACTAACCCATCTGTCCAGTACCACACCTATAATACAACCCATAACCCATCTGTCTAGTACCACACCTATAATACTAACCCATCTGTCCAGTACCACACCTATAATACTACCCATAGCCCATCTCTCCAGTACCACACCTATAATACTAACCCATCTGTCCAGTACCACACCTATAATGCTACCCATAAACCATCTGTCTAGTACCACACCTATAATACTAACCCATATGTCTAGTACCACGCCTATAATACTAACCCATATGTCTAGTACCACACCTATAATACTAACCCATCTGTCTAGTACCACACCTATAATACTAACCCATCTGTCTAGTACCACACCTATAATACTAACCCATCTGTCTAGTACCACACCTATAATACTAACCCATCTGTCTAGTACCACACCTATAATACTAACCCATCTGTCTAGTACCACACCTATAATACTAACCCATCTGTCTAGTACCACACCTATAGTACTACCCATAACCCATCTCTCCAGTACCACACCTATAATACTAACCCATCTGTCCAGTACCAAACCTATAATACTACCCATAACCCATCTGTCTAGTACCACACCTATAATACTAACCCATCTGTCCAGTACCACACCTATAATACTACCCATAACCCATCTCTCCAGTACCACACCTATAATACTAACCCATCTGTCCAGTACCACACCTATAATGCTACCCATAACCCATCTGTCTAGTGCCACACCTATAATACTAACCCATATGTCTAGTACCAAACCTATAATACTAACCCATATGTCTAGTACCACACCTATAATACTAACCCATCTGTCTAGTACCACACCTATAATACTAACCCATCTGTCTAGTACCACACCTATAATACGAACCCATCTGTCTAGTACCACACCTATAATACTAACCCATCTGTCTAGTACCACACCTACAATCCTACCCATAACACATCTGTCTAGTACCACACCTATAATACTAACCATAACCCATCTGTCCAGTACCACACCTATAATACTATCCCATCTGTCCAGTACCACACCTATAATACTACCCATAACCCATCTGTCTAGTACCACAACTATAATACTAACCCATCTGTCTAGTACCACACCTATAATACTAACCCATTTGTCTAGTACCACACCTATAATACTAACCCATCTGTCTAGTACCACACCTATAATACTAACCCATCTGTCTAGTACCACACCTATAATACTAACCCATCTGTCTAGTACCACACCTATAATACTAACCCATCTGTCTAGTACCACGCCTATAATACTAACCCATATGTCTAGTACCACACCTATAATACTAACCCATCTGTCTAGTACCACACCTATAATACTAACCCATCTGTCTAGTACCACACCTATAATACTAACCCATCTGTCTAGTACCACACCTATAATACTAACCCATCTGTCTAGTACCACACCTATAATACTAACCCATCTGTCTAGTACCACACCTATAATACTAACCCATCTGTCTAGTACCACACCTATAGTACTACCCATAACCCATCTCTCCAGTACCACACCTATAATACTAACCCATCTGTCCAGTACCAAACCTATAATACTACCCATAACCCATCTGTCTAGTACCACACCTATAATACTAACCCATCTGTCCAGTACCACACCTATAATACTACCCATAACCCATCTCTCCAGTACCACACCTATAATACTAACCCATCTGTCCAGTACCACACCTATAATGCTACCCATAACCCATCTGTCTAGTGCCACACCTATAATACTAACCCATATGTCTAGTACCAAACCTATAATACTAACCCATATGTCTAGTACCACACCTATAATACTAACCCATCTGTCTAGTACCACACCTATAATACTAACCCATCTGTCTAGTACCACACCTATAATACGAACCCATCTGTCTAGTACCACACCTATAATACTAACCCATCTGTCTAGTACCACACCTACAATCCTACCCATAACACATCTGTCTAGTACCACACCTATAATACTAACCATAACCCATCTGTCCAGTACCACACCTATAATACTATCCCATCTGTCCAGTACCACACCTATAATACTACCCATAACCCATCTGTCTAGTACCACAACTATAATACTAACCCATCTGTCTAGTACCACACCTATAATACTAACCCATTTGTCTAGTACCACACCTATAATACTAACCCATCTGTCTAGTACCACACCTATAATACTAACCCATCTGTCTAGTACCACACCTATAATACTAACCCATCTGTCTAGTACCACACCTATAATACTAACCCATCTGTCTAGTACCACACCTATAATACTAACCCATCTGTCTAGTACCACACCTATAATACTAACCCATCTGTCTAGTACCACACCTATAGTACTACCCATAACCCATCTCTCCAGTACCACACCTATAATACTAACCCATCTGTCCAGTACCACACCTATAATACTACCCATAACACATCTGTCTAGTACCACACCTATAATACTAACCCATCTGTCCAGTACCACACCTATAATACTACCCATAACCCATCTCTCCAGTACCACACCTATTATACTAACCCATCTGTCCAGTACCACACCTATAATACTAACCCATCTGTCTAGTACCACACCTATAATACTAACCCATCTGTCTAGTACCACACCTATAATACTAACCCATCTGTCTAGTACCACACCTATAGTACTACCCATAACCCATCTCTCCAGTACCACACCTATAATACTAACCCATCTGTCCAGTACCAAACCTATAATACTACCCATAACCCATCTGTCTAGTACCACACCTATAATACTAACCCATCTGTCCAGTACCACACCTATAATACTACCCATAACCCATCTCTCCAGTACCACACCTATAATACTAACCCATCTGTCCAGTACCACACCTATAATGCTACCCATAACCCATCTGTCTAGTGCCACACCTATAATACTAACCCATATGTCTAGTACCAAACCTATAATACTAACCCATATGTCTAGTACCACACCTATAATACTAACCCATCTGTCTAGTACCACACCTATAATACTAACCCATCTGTCTAGTACCACACCTATAATACGAACCCATCTGTCTAGTACCACACCTATAATACTAACCCATCTGTCTAGTACCACACCTACAATCCTACCCATAACACATCTGTCTAGTACCACACCTATAATACTAACCATAACCCATCTGTCCAGTACCACACCTATAATACTATCCCATCTGTCCAGTACCACACCTATAATACTAACCCATCTGTCCAGTACCACACCTATAATACTATCCATAACCCATCTGTCCAGTACCACATCTATAATACTACCCATAACCCATCTGTCTAGTACCACACCTATAATACTAACCATAACCCATCTGTCCAGTACCACACCTATAATACTATCCCATCTGTCCAGTACCACACCTATAATACTACCCATAACCCATCTGTCTAGTACCACAACTATAATACTAACCCATCTTTCTAGTACCACACCTATAATACTAACCCATCTGTCTAGTACCACACCTATAATACTAACCCATCTGTCTAGTACCACACCTATAATACTAACCCATCTGTCCAGGACCACACCTATAATACTACCCATAACCCATCTGTCTAGTACCACACCTATAATACTAACCCATCTGTCTAGTACCACACCTATAATACTAACCCATTTGTCTAGTACCACACCTATAATACTAACCCATCTGTCTAGTACCACACCTATAATACTAACCCATCTGTCTAGTACCACACCTATAATACTAACCCATCTGTCTAGTACCACACCTATAATACTAACCCATCTGTCTAGTACCACACCTATAATACTAACCCATCTGTCTAGTACCACACCTATAATACTAACCCATCTGTCTAGTACCACACCTATAGTACTACCCATAACCCATCTCTCCAGTACCACACCTATAATACTAACCCATCTGTCTAGTACCACACCTATAATACTACCCATAACCCATCTGTCTAGTACCACACCTATAATACTAACCCATCTGTCCAGTACCACACCTATAATACTACCCATAACCCATCTCTCCAGTACCACACCTATTATACTAACCCATCTGTCCAGTACCACACCTATAATACTACCCATAACCCATCTGTCTAGTACCACACCTATAATACTAACCCATCTGTCTAGTACCACACCTATAATACGAACCCATCTGTCTAGTACCACACCTATAATACTACCCATAACCCATCTGTCCAGTACCACACCAATAATACTAACCCATCTGTCCAGTACCACACCTATAATACTAACCCATCTGTCCAGTACCACACCTATAATACTATCCATAACCCATCTGTCCAGTACCACATCTATAATACTACCCATAACCCATCTGTCTAGTACCACACCTATAATACTAACCATAACCCATCTGTCCAGTACCACACCTATAATACTATCCCATCTGTCCAGTACCACACCTATAATACTACCCATAACCCATCTCTCCAGTGCCACACCTATAATACTAACCCATCTGTCCAGTACCACACCTATAATACAACCCATAACCCATCTGTCTAGTACCACACCTATAATACTAACCCATCTGTCCAGTACCACACCTATAATACTACCCATAGCCCATCTCTCCAGTACCACACCTATAATACTAACCCATCTGTCCAGTACCACACCTATAATGCTACCCATAAACCATCTGTCTAGTACCACACCTATAATACTAACCCATATGTCTAGTACCACGCCTATAATACTAACCCATATGTCTAGTACCACACCTATAATACTAACCCATCTGTCTAGTACCACACCTATAATACTAACCCATCTGTCTAGTACCACACCTATAATACTAACCCATCTGTCTAGTACCACACCTATAATACTAACCCATCTGTCTAGTACCACACCTATAATACTAACCCATCTGTCTAGTACCACACCTATAATACTAACCCATCTGTCTAGTACCACACCTATAGTACTACCCATAACCCATCTCTCCAGTACCACACCTATAATACTAACCCATCTGTCCAGTACCAAACCTATAATACTACCCATAACCCATCTGTCTAGTACCACACCTATAATACTAACCCATCTGTCCAGTACCACACCTATAATACTACCCATAACCCATCTCTCCAGTACCACACCTATAATACTAACCCATCTGTCCAGTACCACACCTATAATGCTACCCATAACCCATCTGTCTAGTGCCACACCTATAATACTAACCCATATGTCTAGTACCAAACCTATAATACTAACCCATATGTCTAGTACCACACCTATAATACTAACCCATCTGTCTAGTACCACACCTATAATACTAACCCATCTGTCTAGTACCACACCTATAATACGAACCCATCTGTCTAGTACCACACCTATAATACTAACCCATCTGTCTAGTACCACACCTACAATCCTACCCATAACACATCTGTCTAGTACCACACCTATAATACTAACCATAACCCATCTGTCCAGTACCACACCTATAATACTATCCCATCTGTCCAGTACCACACCTATAATACTACCCATAACCCATCTGTCTAGTACCACAACTATAATACTAACCCATCTGTCTAGTACCACACCTATAATACTAACCCATTTGTCTAGTACCACACCTATAATACTAACCCATCTGTCTAGTACCACACCTATAATACTAACCCATCTGTCTAGTACCACACCTATAATACTAACCCATCTGTCTA
This sequence comes from Salmo salar, assembly GCF_965601325.2. Taxonomy (NCBI): domain Eukaryota; kingdom Metazoa; phylum Chordata; class Actinopteri; order Salmoniformes; family Salmonidae; genus Salmo; species Salmo salar. The sequence goes on from NC_138304.1 coordinate 51,998,279, forward strand.
GTACCACACCTATAATACTAACCCATCTGTCTAGTACCACACCTATAATACTAACCCATCTGTCTAGTACCACACCTATAATACTAACCCATCTGTCTAGTACCACACCTATAGTACTACCCATAACCCATCTCTCCAGTACCACACCTATAATACTAACCCATCTGTCCAGTACCACACCTATAATACTACCCATAACCCATCTGTCTAGTACCACACCTATAATACTAACCCATCTGTCCAGTACCACACCTATAATACTACCCATAACCCATCTCTCCAGTACCACACCTATTATACTAACCCATCTGTCCAGTACCACACCTATAATACTAACCCATCTGTCTAGTACCACACCTATAATACTAACCCATCTGTCTAGTACCACACCTATAATACTAACCCATCTGTCTAGTACCACACCTATAGTACTACCCATAACCCATCTCTCCAGTACCACACCTATAATACTAACCCATCTGTCCAGTACCAAACCTATAATACTACCCATAACCCATCTGTCTAGTACCACACCTATAATACTAACCCATCTGTCCAGTACCACACCTATAATACTACCCATAACCCATCTCTCCAGTACCACACCTATAATACTAACCCATCTGTCCAGTACCACACCTATAATGCTACCCATAACCCATCTGTCTAGTGCCACACCTATAATACTAACCCATATGTCTAGTACCAAACCTATAATACTAACCCATATGTCTAGTACCACACCTATAATACTAACCCATCTGTCTAGTACCACACCTATAATACTAACCCATCTGTCTAGTACCACACCTATAATACTAACCCATCTGTCTAGTACCACACCTATAATACTAACCCATCTGTCTAGTACCACACCTACAATCCTACCCATAACACATCTGTCTAGTACCACACCTATAATACTAACCATAACCCATCTGTCCAGTACCACACCTATAATACTATCCCATCTGTCCAGTACCACACCTATAATACTAACCCATCTGTCCAGTACCACACCTATAATACTATCCATAACCCATCTGTCCAGTACCACATCTATAATACTACCCATAACCCATCTGTCTAGTACCACACCTATAATACTAACCATAACCCATCTGTCCAGTACCACACCTATAATACTATCCCATCTGTCCAGTACCACACCTATAATACTACCCATAACCCATCTGTCTAGTACCACAACTATAATACTAACCCATCTTTCTAGTACCACACCTATAATACTAACCCATCTGTCTAGTACCACACCTATAATACTAACCCATCTGTCTAGTACCACACCTATAATACTAACCCATCTGTCCAGGACCACACCTATAATACTACCCATAACCCATCTGTCTAGTACCACACCTATAATACTAACCCATCTGTCTAGTACCACACCTATAATACTAACCCATTTGTCTAGTACCACACCTATAATACTAACCCATCTGTCTAGTACCACACCTATAATACTAACCCATCTGTCTAGTACCACACCTATAATACTAACCCATCTGTCTAGTACCACACCTATAATACTAACCCATCTGTCTAGTACCACACCTATAATACTAACCCATCTGTCTAGTACCACACCTATAGTACTACCCATAACCCATCTCTCCAGTACCACACCTATAATACTAACCCATCTGTCAAGTACCACACCTATAATACTACCCATAACCCATCTGTCTAGTACCACACCTATAATACTAACCCATCTGTCCAGTACCACACCTATAATACTACCCATAACCCATCTCTCCAGTACCACACCTATTATACTAACCCATCTGTCCAGTACCACACCTATAATACTAACCCATCTGTCTAGTACCACACCTATAATACTAACCCATCTGTCTAGTACCACACCTATAATACTAACCCATCTGTCTAGTACCACACCTATAGTACTACCCATAACCCATCTCTCCAGTACCACACCTATAATACTAACCCATCTGTCCAGTACCAAACCTATAATACTACCCATAACCCATCTGTCTAGTACCACACCTATAATACTAACCCATCTGTCCAGTACCACACCTATAATACTACCCATAACCCATCTCTCCAGTACCACACCTATAATACTAACCCATCTGTCCAGTACCACACCTATAATGCTACCCATAACCCATCTGTCTAGTGCCACACCTATAATACTAACCCATATGTCTAGTACCAAACCTATAATACTAACCCATATGTCTAGTACCACACCTATAATACTAACCCATCTGTCTAGTACCACACCTATAATACTAACCCATCTGTCTAGTACCACACCTATAATACGAACCCATCTGTCTAGTAACACACCTATAATACTAACCCATCTGTCTAGTACCACACCTACAATCCTACCCATAACACATCTGTCTAGTACCACACCTATAATACTAACCATAACCCATCTGTCCAGTACCACACCTATAATACTATCCCATCTGTCCAGTACCACACCTATAATACTAACCCATCTGTCCAGTACCACACCTATAATACTATCCATAACCCATCTGTCCAGTACCACATCTATAATACTACCCATAACCCATCTGTCTAGTACCACACCTATAATACTAACCATAACCCATCTGTCCAGTACCACACCTATAATACTATCCCATCTGTCCAGTACCACACCTATAATACTACCCATAACCCATCTGTCTAGTACCACAACTATAATACTAACCCATCTTTCTAGTACCACACCTATAATACTAACCCATCTGTCTAGTACCACACCTATAATACTAACCCATCTGTCTAGTACCACACCTATAATACTAACCCATCTGTCCAGGACCACACCTATAATACTACCCATAACCCATCTGTCTAGTACCACACCTATAATACTAACCCATCTGTCTAGTACCACACCTATAATACTAACCCATTTGTCTAGTACCACACCTATAATACTAACCCATCTGTCTAGTACCACACCTATAATACTAACCCATCTGTCTAGTACCACACCTATAATACTAACCCATCTGTCTAGTACCACACCTATAATACTAACCCATCTGTCTAGTACCACACCTATAGTACTACCCATAACCCATCTCTCCAGTACCACACCTATAATACTAACCCATCTGTCAAGTACCACACCTATAATACTACCCATAACCCATCTGTCTAGTACCACACCTATAATACTAACCCATCTGTCCAGTACCACACCTATAATACTACCCATAACCCATCTCTCCAGTACCACACCTATTATACTAACCCATCTGTCCAGTACCACACCTATAATACTACCCATAACCCATCTGTCTAGTACCACACCTATAATACTAACCCATCTGTCTAGTACCACACCTATAATACGAACCCATCTGTCTAGTACCACACCTATAATACTACCCATAACCCATCTGTCCAGTACCACACCAATAATACTAACCCATCTGTCCAGTACCACACCTATAATACTAACCCATCTGTCCAGTACCACACCTATAATACTATCCATAACCCATCTGTCCAGTACCACATCTATAATACTACCCATAACCCATCTGTCTAGTACCACACCTATAATACTAACCATAACCCATCTGTCCAGTACCACACCTATAATACTATCCCATCTGTCCAGTACCACACCTATAATACTACCCATAACCCATCTGTCTAGTACCACACCTATAATACAAACCCATCTGTCTAGTACCACACCTATAATACTAACCCATCTGTCTAGTACCACACCTATAATACTAACCCATCTGTCTAGTACCACACCTATAATACTAACCCATCTGTCCAGGACCACACCTATAATACTACCCATAACCCATCTGTCTAGTACCACACCTATAATACTAACCCATCTGTCTAGTACCACACCTATAATACTAACCCATTTGTCTAGTACCACACCTATAATACTAACCCATCTGTCTAGTACCACACCTATAATACTAACCCATCTGTCTAGTACCACACCTATAATACTAACCCATCTGTCTAGTACCACACCTATAATACTAACCCATCTGTCTAGTACCACACCTATAATACTAACCCATCTGTCTAGTACCACACCTATAATACTAACCCATCTGTCTAGTACCACACCTATAGTACTACCCATAACCCATCTCTCCAGTACCACACCTATAATACTAACCCATCTGTCCAGTACCACACCTATAATACTACCCATAACCCATCTGTCTAGTACCACACCTATAATACTAACCCATCTGTCCAGTAGCACACCTATAATACTACCCATAACCCATCTCTCCAGTACCACACCTATAATACTAACCCATCTGTCCAGTACCACACCTATAATGCTACCCATAACCCATCTGTCTAGTACCACACCTATAATACTAACCCATATGTCTAGTACCACACCTATAATACTAACCCATATGTCTAGTACCACACCTATAATACTAACCCATCTGTCTAGTACCACACCTATAATACTAACCCATCTGTCTAGTACCACACCTATAATACGAACCCATCTGTCCAGTACCACACCTATAATTCTAACCCATCTGTCTAGTACCACACCTATAATACTACCCATAACCCATCTGTCTAGTACCACACCTATAATACTAAGCCATCTGTCTAGTACCACACCTATAATACTAACCCATCTGTCCAGTAACACACCTATAAAACTAACTCATCTGTCCAGTACCACACCTATAGTACTAACCCATCTGTCCAGTACCACACCTATAATACTAACCCATCTGTCCAGTACCACACCAATAATACTAAACCATCTGTCCTGTACCACACCTATAATACTAACCCATCTGTCCAGTACCACACCTATAATACTAACCCATCTGTCCAGTACCACACCTATAATACTAACCCATCTGTCAAGTACCACACCTATAATACTACCCATAACCCATCTGTCTAGTACCACACCAATAATACTAACCCATCTGTCCAGTACCACACCTATAATACTAACCCATCTGTCCAGTACCACACCTATAATACTAACCCATCTGTCCAGTACCACACCTATAATACTACCCATAACCCATCTGTCTATTACCACACCTATAATACTAACCCATCTGTCTAGTACCACACCTATAATACTACCCATAACCCATCTGTCCAGTACCACACCTATAATACTAACCCATCTGTCCAGTACCACACCTATAATACTACCCATAACCCATCTGTCTAGTACCACACCTATAATACTAAACCATCTGTCTAGTACCACACCTACAATCCTACCCATAACCCATCTGTCTAGTACCACACCTATAATACTAACCATAACCCATCTGTCCAGTACCACACCTATAATACTATCCCATCTTCCAGTACCACACCTATAATACTACCCATAACCCATCTGTCTAGTACCACACCTATAATACTAACCCATTTGTCTAGTACCACACCTATAATACTAACCCATCTGTCTAGTACCACACCTATAATACTAACCCATCTGTCTAGTACCACACCTATGATACTAACCCATCTGTCCAGGACCACACCTATAATACTAACCATAACCCATCTGTCTAGTACCACACCTATAATACTAACCCATCTGTCTAGTACCACACCTATAATACTAACCCATCTGTCTAGTACCACACCTATAATACTAACCCATCTGTCCAGTACCACACCTATAATACTACCCATAACCCATCTGTCTAGTACCACACCTATAATACTAACCCATCTGTCTAGTACCACACCTATAATACGAACCCATCTGTCCAGTACCACACCTATAATTCTAACCCATCTGTCTAGTACCACACCTACAATACTACCCTTAACCCATCTGTCTAGTACCACACCTATAATACTAACCCATCTGTCCAGTACCACACCTATAATACTACCCATAACCCATCTGTCTAGTACCACACCTATAATACTAACCCATCTGTCCAGTACCACACCTATAATACTACCCATAACCCATCTCTCCAGTACCACACCTATAATACTAACCCATCTGTCTAGTACCACACATATAATACTAACCCATCTGTCTAGTACCACACCTATAATACTAACCCATCTGTCTAGTACCACACCTATAATACGAACCCATCTGTCCAGTACCACACCTATAATTCTAACCCATCTGTCTAGTACCACACCTACAATACTACCCTTAACCCATCTGTCCAGTACCACACCTATAATACTAACCCATCTGTACTGTACCACACCTATAATACTAACCCATCTGTCCAGTACCACACCAATAATACTAACCCATCTGTCCTCTACCACACCTATAATACTAACCCATCTGTCCAGTACCACACCTATAATACTAACCCATCTGTCCAGTACCACACCTATAATACTAACCCATCTGTCCAGTACCACACCTATAATACTACCCATAACCCATCTGTCTAGTACCACACCAATAATACTAACCCATCTGTCCAGTACCACACCTATAATACTAACCCATCTGTCCAGTACCACACCTATAATACTAAACCATCTGTCTAGTACCACACCTACAATCCTACCCATAACCCATCTGTCTAGTACCACACCTATAATACTAACCATAACCCATCTGTCCAGTACCACAACTATAATACTATCCCATCTTCCAGTACCACACCTATAATACTACCCATAACCCATCTGTCTAGTACCACACCTATAATACTAACCCATTTGTCTAGTACCACACCTATAATACTAACCCATCTGTCTAGTACCACACCTATAATACTAACCCATCTGTCTAGTACCACACCTATAATACTAACCCATCTGTCCAGGACCACACCTATAATACTAACCAGAACCCATCTGTCTAGTACCACACCTATAATACTAACCCATCTGTCTAGTACCACACCTACAATACTAACCCATCTGTCTAGTACCACACCTATAATACTAACCCATCTGTCCAGTACCACACCTATAATACTACCCATAACTCATCTGTCTAGTACCACACCTATAATACTAACCCATCTGTCTAGTACCACACCTCTAATACGAACCCATCTGTCCAGTACCACACCTATAATTCTAACCCATCTGTCTAGTACCACACCTACAATACTACCCTTAACCCATCTGTCTAGTACCACACCTATAATACTAACCCATCTGTCTAGTACCACACCTATAATACTAACCCATCTGTCTAGTACCACACCTATAGTACTACCCATAACCCATCTCTCCAGTACCACACCTATAATACTAACCCATCTGTCCAGTACCACACCTATAATACTACCCATAACCCATCTGTCTAGTACCACACCTATAATACTAACCCATCTGTCCAGTACCACACCTATAATACTACCCATAACCCATCTCTCCAGTACCACACCTATAATACTAACCCATCTGTCCAGTACCACACCTATAATGCTACCCATAACCCATCTGTCTAGTACCACACCTATAATACTAACCCATATGTGTAGTACCACACCTATAATACTAACCCATATGTCTAGTACCACACCTATAATACTAACCCATCTGTCTGGTACCACACCTATAATACTAACCCATCTGTCTAGTACCACACCTATAATACGAACCCATCTGTCCAGTACCACACCTATAATTCTAACCCATCTGTCTAGTACTACACCTATAATACTACCCATAACCCATCTGTCTAGTACCACACCTATAATACTAAGCCATCTGTCTAGTACCACACCTATAATACTAACCCATCTGTCCAGTAACACACCTATAAAACTAACTCATCTGTCCAGTACCACACCTATAGTACTAACCCATCTGTCCAGTACCACACCTATAATACTAACCCATCTGTCCAGTACCACACCAATAATACTAACCCATCTGTCCTGTACCACACCTATAATACTAACCCATCTGTCCAGTACCACACCTATAATACTAACCCATCTGTCCAGTACCACACCTATAATACTAACCCATCTGTCCAGTACCACACCTATAATACTACCCATAACCCATCTGTCTAGTACCACACCAATAATACTAACCCATCTGTCCAGTACCACACCTATAATACTAACCCATCTGTCCAGTACCACACCTATAATACTAACCCATCTGTCCAGTACCACACCTATAATACTACCCATAACCCATCTGTCCAGTACCACACCTATAATACTAACCCATCTGTCCAGTACCACACCTATAATACTACCCATAACCCATCTGTCTAGTACCACACCTATAATACTAAACCATCTGTCTAGTACCACACCTACAATCCTACCCATAACCCATCTGTCTAGTACCACACCTATAATACTAACCATAACCCATCTGTCCAGTACCACACCTATAATACTATCCCATCTTCCAGTACCACACCTATAATACTACCCATAACCCATCTGTCTAGTACCACACCTATAATACTAACCCATTTGTCTAGTACCACACCTATAATACTAACCCATCTGTCTAGTACCACACCTATAATACTAACCCATCTGTCTAGTACCACACCTATAATACTAACCCATCTGTCCAGGACCACACCTATAATACTAACCATAACCCATCTGTCTAGTACCACACCTATAATACTAACCCATCTGTCTAGTACCACACCTATAATACTAACCCATCTGTCTAGTACCACACCTATAATACTAACCCATCTGTCCAGTACCACACCTATAATACTACCCATAACCCATCTGTCTAGTACCACACCTATAATACTAACCCATCTGTCTAGTACCACACCTATAATACGAACCCATCTGTCCAGTACCACACCTATAATTCTAACCAATCTGTCTAGTACCACACCTACAATACTACCCTTAACCCATCTGTCTAGTACCACACCTATAATACTAACACATCTGTCCAGTACCACACCTATAATACTACCCATAACCCATCTGTCCAGTACCACACCTATAATACTACCCATAACCCATCTCTCCAGTACCACACCTATAATACTAACCCATCTGTCTAGTACCACACATATAATACTAACCCATCTGTCTAGTACCACACCTATAATACTAACCCATCTGTCTAGTACCACACCTATAATACGAACCCATCTGTCCAGTACCACACCTATAATTCTAACCCATCTGTCTAGTACCACACCTACAATACTACCCTTAACCCATCTGTCTAGTACCACACCTATAATACTAACCCATCTGTACTGTACCACACCTATAATACTAACCCATCTGTCCAGTACCACACCAATAATACTAACCCATCTGTCCTCTACCACACCTATAATACTAACCCATCTGTCCAGTACCACACCAATAATACTAACCCATCTGTCCAGTACCACACCTATAATACTAACCCATCTGTCCAGTACCACACCTATAATACTAACCCATCTGTCCAGTACCACACCTATAATACTACCCATAACCCATCTGTCTAGTACCACACCTATAATACTAACCCATCTGTCTAGTACCACACCTATAATACTACCCATAACCCATCTTTCCAGTAACACACCTTTAATACTAACCCATCTGTCCAGTACCACACCTATAATACTACCCATAACCCATCTGTCTAGTACCACACCTATAATACTAACCCATCTGTCTAGTACCACACCTACAATACTACCCATAACCCATCTGTCTAGTACCACACCTATAATATTAACCATAACCCATCTTTCCAGTACCACACCTATAATACTATCCCATCTTCCAGTACCACACCTATAATACTACCCATAACCCATCTGTCTAGTACCACACCTATAATACTAACCCATTTGTCTAGTACTACACCTATAATACTAACCCATCTGTCTAGTACCACACCTATAATACTAACCCATCTGTCTAGTACCACACCTATAATACTAACCCATCTGTCCAGGACCACACCTATAATACTAACCATAACCCATCTGTCTAGTACCACACCTATAATACTAACCCATCTGTCCAGTACCACACCTATAATACTACCCATAACCCATCTGTCCAGTACCACACCTATAATTCTAACCCATCTGTCTAGTACCACACCTACAATACTACCCTTAACCCATCTATCTAGTACCACACCTATAATACTAACCATAACCCATCTGTCCAGTACCACACCTATAATACTATCCCATCTTCCAGTACTACACCTATAATACTACCCATAACCCATCTGTCTAGTACCACAGCTATAATACTAACCCATTTGTCTAGTACCACACCTATAATACTAACCCATATGTATAGTACCACACCTATAATACTAACCCATTTGTATAGTACCACACCTATAATACTAACCCATCTGTCCAGGACCACACCTATAATACTAACCATAACCCATCTGTCTAGAACCACACCTATAATACTAACCCATCTGTCTAGTACCACACCTATAATACTAACCCATCTGTCCAGTACCACACCTATAATACTACCCATAACCCATCTGTCTAGTACCACACCTATAATGCTAACCCATCTGTCTAGTACCACACCTATAATATTAACCATAACCCATCTTTCCAGTACCACACCTATAATACTATCCCATCTTCCAGTACCACACCTATAATACTACCCATAACCCATCTGTCTAGTACCACACCTATAATACTAACCCATTTGTCTAGTACTACACCTATAATACTAACCCATCTGTCTAGTACCACACCTATAATACTAACCCATCTGTCTAGTACCACACCTATAATACTAACCCATCTGTCCAGGACCACACCTATAATACTAACCATAACCCATCTGTCTAGTACCACACCTATAATACTAACCCATCTGTCCAGTACCACACCTATAATACTACCCATAACCCATCTGTCCAGTACCACACCTATAATTCTAACCCATCTGTCTAGTACCACACCTACAATACTACCCTTAACCCATCTATCTAGTACCACACCTATAATACTAACCATAACCCATCTGTCCAGTACCACACCTATAATACTATCCCATCTTCCAGTACCACACCTATAATACTACCCATAACCCATCTGTCTAGTACCACACCTACAATACTACCCTTAACCCATCTGTCTAGTACCACACCTATAATACTAACCCATCTGTCTAGTACCACACCTATAATACTAAACCATCTGTCCAGTACCACACCTATAATACTAACCCATCTGTCCAGTACCACACCTATAATACTAACCCATCTGTCCAGTACCACACCTATAATACTAACCATAACCCATCTGTCTAGTACCACATCTATAATACTAACCCATCTGTCCAGTACCACACCTATAATACTAACCCATCTGTCCAGTACCACACCTATAATACTACCCATAACCCATCTGTCTAGTAACACACCTATAATACTAACCCATCTGTCTAGTACCACACCTATAATACTAACCCATCTGTCTAGGACCACACCTATAATACTAACCCATCTGTCTAGTACCACACCTATAATACTAACCCATCTGTCTAGTACCACACCTACAGTACTACCCATAACCCATCTCTCCAGTACCACACCAACTAATACTAACCCATCTGTCTAGTACCACACCTATAATACTAACCCATCTGTCTAGTACCACACCTATAATACTACCCATAACCCATCTGTCTAGTACCACACCTATAATACTAACCCATCTGTCTAGTACCACACCTATAATACTAACCCATCTGTCTTTTACCACACCTATAATACTACCCATAACCCATCTGTCTTGTACCACACCTATAATACTACCCATAACCCATCTGTCTAGTACCACACCTATAATACTAACTCATCTGTCCAGTACCACACCTATAATACTAACCCATCTGTCCAGTACAAAACCTATAATACTATCCCATCTGTCCAGTACCACTCCTATAATACTACCCACAACCCATCTGTCCAGTACCACACCTATAATACTATCCCATCTGTCCAGTACCACACCTATAATACTACCCATATCCCATCTGTCCAGTACCACACCTATAATACTAACTCATCTGTCCAGTAACACACCTATAATACTACCCATAACCCATCTGTCCAGTACCACACCTATAATGCTACCCATAACCCATCTGTCTAGTACCACACCTATAATACTAACCATAACCCATCTGTCCAGTACCACACCTATAATAATAACCCATCTGTCCAGTACCTCAACTATAGTACTAACCCATCTGTCCAGTACCACACCTATAATACTAACCCATCTGTCCAGTACCACACCTATAATACTACCCATAACCCATCTCTCCAGTACCACACCTATAATACTAACCCATCTGTCTAGTACCACACATATAATACTAACCCATCTGTCTAGTACCACACCTATAATACTAACCCATCTGTCTAGTACCACACCTATAATACGAACCCATCTGTCCAGTACCACACCTATAATTCTAACCCATCTGTCTCGTACCACACCTACAATACTACCCTTAACCCATCTGTCTAGTACCACACCTATAATACTAACCCATCTGTACTGTACCACACCTATAATACTAACCCATCTGTCCAGTACCACACCAATAATACTAACCCATCTGTCCTCTACCACACCTATAATACTAACCCATCTGTCCAGTACCACACCTATAATACTAACCCATCTGTCCAGTACCACACCTATAATACTAACCCATCTGTCCAGTACCACACCTATAATACTACCCATAACCCATCTGTCTAGTACCACACCAATAATACTAACCCATCTGTCCTGTACCACACCTATAATACTAACCCATCTGTCCAGTACCACACCTATAATACTAACCCATCTGTCCAGTACCACACCTATAATACTACCCATAACCCATCTGTCTAGTACCACACCTATAATACTAACCCATCTGTCTAGTACCACACCTATAATACTACCCATAACCCATCTTTCCAGTAACACACCTATAATACTAACCCATCTGTCCAGTACCACACCTATAATACTACCCATAACTCATCTGTCTAGTACCACACCTATAATACTAACCCATCTGTCTAGTACCACACCTACAATACTACCCATAACCCATCTGTCTAGTACCACACCTATAATATTAACCATAACCCATCTTTCCAGTACCACACCTATAATACTATCCCATCTTCCAGTACCACACCTATAATACTACCCATAACCCATCTGTCTAGTACCACACCTATAATACTAACCCATTTGTCTAGTACTACACCTATAATACTAACCCATCTGTCTAGTACCACACCTATAATACTAACCCATCTGTCTAGTACCACACCTATAATACTAACCCATCTGTCCAGGACCACACCTATAATACTAACCATAACCCATCTGTCTAGTACCACACCTATAATACTAACCCATCTGTCCAGTACCACACCTATAATACTACCCATAACCCATCTGTCCAGTACCACACCTATAATTCTAACCCATCTGTCTAGTACCACACCTACAATACTACCCTTAACCCATCTATCTAGTACCACACATATAATACTAACCCATCTGTCCAGTACCACACCTATAATACTACCCATAACCCATCTGTCTAGTACCACACCTATAATACTAACCCATCTGTCTAGTACCACACCTACAATAATACCCATAACCCATCTGTCTAGTACCACACCTATAATACTAACCATAACCCATCTGTCCAGTACCACACCTATAATACTATCCCATCTTCCAGTACCACACCTATAATACTACCCATAACCCATCTGTCTAGTACCACACCTATAATACTAACCCATTTGTCTAGTACCACACCTATAATACTAACCCATATGTCTAGTACCACACCTATAATACTAACCCATCTGTATAGTGCCACACCTATAATACTAACCCATCTGTCCAGTACCACACCTATAATACTAACCCATCTGTCCAGTACCACACCTATAATACTACCCATAACCCATCTCTCCAGTACCACACCTATAATACTAACCCATCTGTCTAGTACCACACATATAATACTAACCCATCTGTCTAGTACCACACCTATAATACTAACCCATCTGTCTAGTACCACACCTATAATACGAACCCATCTGTCCAGTACCACACCTATAATTCTAACCCATCTGTCTCGTACCACACCTACAATACTACCCTTAACCCATCTGTCTAGTACCACACCTATAATACTAACCCATCTGTACTGTACCACACCTATAATACTAACCCATCTGTCCAGTACCACACCAATAATACTAACCCATCTGTCCTCTACCACACCTATAATACTAACCCATCTGTCCAGTACCACACCTATAATACTAACCCATCTGTCCAGTACCACACCTATAATACTAACCCATCTGTCCAGTACCACACCTATAATACTACCCATAACCCATCTGTCTAGTACCACACCAATAATACTAACCCATCTGTCCTGTACCACACCTATAATACTAACCCATCTGTCCAGTACCACACCTATAATACTAACCCATCTGTCCAGTACCACACCTATAATACTACCCATAACCCATCTGTCTAGTACCACACCTATAATACTAACCCATCTGTCTAGTACCACACCTATAATACTACCCATAACCCATCTTTCCAGTAACACACCTATAATACTAACCCATCTGTCCAGTACCACACCTATAATACTACCCATAACTCATCTGTCTAGTACCACACCTATAATACTAACCCATCTGTCTAGTACCACACCTACAATACTACCCATAACCCATCTGTCTAGTACCACACCTATAATATTAACCATAACCCATCTTTCCAGTACCACACCTATAATACTATCCCATCTTCCAGTACCACACCTATAATACTACCCATAACCCATCTGTCTAGTACCACACCTATAATACTAACCCATTTGTCTAGTACTACACCTATAATACTAACCCATCTGTCTAGTACCACACCTATAATACTAACCCATCTGTCTAGTACCACACCTATAATACTAACCCATCTGTCCAGGACCACACCTATAATACTAACCATAACCCATCTGTCTAGTACCACACCTATAATACTAACCCATCTGTCCAGTACCACACCTATAATACTACCCATAACCCATCTGTCCAGTACCACACCTATAATTCTAACCCATCTGTCTAGTACCACACCTACAATACTACCCTTAACCCATCTATCTAGTACCACACATATAATACTAACCCATCTGTCCAGTACCACACCTATAATACTACCCATAACCCATCTGTCTAGTACCACACCTATAATACTAACCCATCTGTCTAGTACCACACCTACAATAATACCCATAACCCATCTGTCTAGTACCACACCTATAATACTAACCATAACCCATCTGTCCAGTACCACACCTATAATACTATCCCATCTTCCAGTACCACACCTATAATACTACCCATAACCCATCTGTCTAGTACCACACCTATAATACTAACCCATTTGTCTAGTACCACACCTATAATACTAACCCATATGTCTAGTACCACACCTATAATACTAACCCATCTGTATAGTGCCACACCTATAATACTAACCCATCTGTCCAGTACCACACCTATAATACTAACCCATCTTTCCAGTACAAAACCTATAATACTATCCCATCTGTCCAGTACCACTCCTATAATACTACCCACAACCCATCTGTCCAGTACCACTCCTATAATACTACCCACAACCCATCTGTCCAGTACCACACCTATAATACTATCCCATCTGTCCAGTACCACACCTATAATACTACCCATATCCCATCTGTCCAGTACCACACCTATAATACTACCCATAACCCATCTGTCCAGTACCGCACCTATAATGCTACCCATAACCCATCTGTCTAGTACCACACCTATAATACTAACCATAACCCATCTGTCCAGTACCACACCTATAATAATAACCCATCTGTCCAGTACCTCAACTATAGTACTAACCCATCTGTCCAGTACCACACCTATAATACTAACCATAACCCATCTGTCCAGTACCACACCTATAATACTAACCCATCTGTCTAGTACCACACCTATAATACTACCCATAACCCATGTGTCTAGTACCACACCTATAATACTACCCATAACCCATCTTTCTAGTACCACACCTATAATACTAACCCAAATTTACAGTACCACACCTATAATACTAACCCATCTGTCTAGTACCACACCTATAATACTAACCCATCTGTACAGTACCACACCTATAATACTAACCATAACCCATCTGTCTAGTACCACACCTATAATACTAACCCATCTGTCTAGTACCACACCTATAATACTAACCCATCTGACCAGTACCACACCTATAATACTAACCCATCTGTCCAGTACCACACCTATAATACTAACCCATCTGTCCAGTACCCACACCAATAATACTACCCATAACCCATCTGTCTAGTACCACACCTATAATACTAACCATAACCCATCTGTCCAATACCACACCTATAATACTAACCCAACTGTCTAGTACCACACCTATAATACTAACCCATCTGTCTAGTACCACACCTATAATACTAACCCATCTCTCTATTACCACACCTATAATACTAACCCATCTGTCTAGTACCACACCTATAGTACTACCCATAACCTATCTGTCCAGTACCACACCAATAATACTAACCCATCTGTCCAGTACCTCACCTATATTACTAACCCATCTGTCCAGTACCACACCTATATTACTAACCCATCTGTCCAGTACCACACCTATAATACTACCCATAACCCATCTGTCCAGTACCAGACCTATAATACTAACCCATCTGTCCAGTACCACAACTATATTACTAACCCATCTGTCCAGTACCACACCTATAATACTACCCATAACCCATCTGTCTAGTACCACACCAATAATACTAACCCATCTGTCCAGTACCACACCTATAATACGAACCCATCTGTCCAGTACCACACCTATAATTCTAACCCATCTGTCTAGTACCACACCTATAATACTACCCATAACCCATCTGTCTAGTACCACACCTATAATACTAAGCCATCTGTCTAGTACCACACCTATAATACTAACCCATCTGTCCAGTAACACACCTATAAAACTAACTCATCTGTCCAGTACCACACCTATAGTACTAACCCATCTGTCCAGTACCACACCTATAATACTAACCCATCTGTCCAGTACCACACCAATAATACTAACCCATCTGTCCTGTACCACACCTATAATACTAACCCATCTGTCCAGCACCACACCTATAATACTAACCCATCTGTCCAGTACCACACCTATAATACTAACCCATCTGTCCAGTACCACACCTATAATACTACCCATAACCCATCTGTCTAGTACCACACCAATAATACTAACCCATCTGTCCAGTACCACACCTATAATACTAACCCATCTGTCCAGTACCACACCTATAATACTAACCCATCTGTCCAGTACCACACCTATAATACTACCCATAACCCATCTGTCTAGTACCACACCAATAATACTAACCCATCTGTCCAGTACCACACCAATAATACTAACCCATCTGTCCTGTACCACACCTATAATACTAACCCATCTGTCCAGCACCACACCTATAATACTAACCCATCTGTCCAGTACCACACCTATAATACTAACCCATCTGTCCAGTACCACACCTATAATACTACCCATAACCCATCTGTCTAGTACCACACCAATAATACTAACCCATCTGTCCAGTACCACACCTATAATACTAACCCATCTGTCCAGTACCACACCTATAATACTAACCCATCTGTCCAGTACCACACCTATAATACTACCCATAACCCATCTGTCTAGTACCACACCTATAATACTAACCCATCTGTCTAGTACCACACCTATAATACTACCCATAACCCATCTGTCCAGTACCACACCTATAATACTAACCCATCTGTCCAGTACCACACCTATAATACTACCCATAACCCATCTGTCTAGTACCACACCTATAATACTAAACCATCTGTCTAGTACCACACCTACAATCCTACCCATAACCCATCTGTCTAGTACCACACCTATAATACTAACCATAACCCATCTGTCCAGAACCACACCTATAATACTATCCCATCTTCCAGTACCACACCTATAATACTACCCATAACCCATCTGTCTAGTACCACACCTATAATACTAACCCATTTGTCTAGTACCACACCTATAATACTAACCCATCTGTCTAGTACCACACCTATAATACTAACCCATCTGTCTAGTACCACACCTATAATACTAACCCATCTGTCCAGGACCACACCTATAATACTAACCATAACCCATCTGTCTAGTACCACACCTATAATACTAACCCATCTGTCTAGTACCACACCTATAATACTAACCCATCTGTCTAGTACCACACCTGTAATACTAACCCATCTGTCCAGTACCACACCTATAATACTACCCATAACCCATCTGTCTAGTACCACACCTACAATACTACCCTTAACCCATCTGTCTAGTACCACACCTATAATACTAACCCATCTGTCCAGTACCACACCTATAATACTACCCATAACCCATCTGTCTAGTACCACACCTATAATACTAACCCATCTGTCCAGTACCACACCTATAATACTACCCATAACCCATCTCTCCAGTACCACACCTATAATACTAACCCATCTGTCTAGTACCACACATATAATATTAACCCATATGTCTAGTACCACACCTATAATACTAACCCATCTGTCTAGTACCACACCTATAATACGAACCCATCTGTCCAGTACCACACCTATAATTCTAACCCATCTGTCTAGTACCACACCTACAATACTACCCTTAACCCATCTGTCTAGTACCACACCTATAATACTAACCCATCTGTACTGTACCACACCTATAATACTAACCCATCTGTCCAGTACCACACCAATAATACTAACCCATCTGTCCTCTACCACACATATAATACTAACCCATCTGTCCAGTACCACACCTATAATACTAACCCATCTGTCCAGTACCACACCTATAATACTAACCCATCTGTCCAGTACCACACCTATAATACTACCCATAACCCATCTGTCTAGTACCACACCAATAATACTAACCCATCTGTCCAGTACCACACCTATAATACTAACCCATCTGTCCAGTACCACACCTATAATACTAAACCATCTGTCTAGTACCACACCTACAATCCTACCCATAACCCATCTGTCTAGTACCACACCTATAATACTAACAATAACCCATCTGTCCAGTACCACACCTATAATACTATCCCATCTTCCAGTACCACACCTATAATACTACCCATAACCCATCTGTCTAGTACCACACCTATAATACTAACCCATTTGTCTAGTACCACACCTATAATACTAACCCATCTGTCTAGTACCACACCTATAATACTAACCCATCTGTCTAGTACCACACCTATAATACTAACCCATCTGTCCAGGACCACACCTATAATACTAACCATAACCCATCTGTCTAGTACCACACCTATAATACTAACCCATCTGTCTAGTACCACACCTATAATACTAACCCATCTGTCCAGGACCACACCTATAATACTAACCATAACCCATCTGTCCAGTACCACACCTATAATACTATCCCATCTTCCAGTACCACACCTATAATACTAACCATAACCCATCTGTCTAGTACCACACCTATAATACTAACCCATCTGTCTAGTACCACACCTATAATACTAACCCATCTGTCCAGGACCACACCTATAATACTAACCATAACCCATCTGTCTAGTACCACACCTATAATACTAACCCATTTGTCTAGTACCACACCTATAATACTAACCCATCTGTCTAGTACCACACCTATAATACTAACCCATCTGTCTAGTACCACACCTATAATACTAACCCATCTGTCCAGGACCACACCTATAATACTAACCATAACCCATCTGTCTAGTACCACACCTATAATACCAACCCATCTGTCTAGTACCACACCTATAATACTAACCCATCTGTCTAGTACCACACCTATAATACTAACCCATCTGTCCAGTACCACACCTATAATACTACCCATAACCCATCTGTCTAGTACCACACCTATAATACTAACCCATCTGTTTAGTACCACACCTATAATACGAACCCATCTGTCCAGTACCACACCTATAATTCTAACCCATCTGTCTAGTACCACACCTACAATACTACCCTTAACCCATCTGTCTAGTACCACACCTATAATACTAACCCATCTATCCAGTACCACACCTATAATACTACTCATAACCCATCTGTCTAGTACCACACCTATAATACTAACCCATCTGTCCAGTACCACACCTATAATACTAACCATAACCCATCTCTCCAGTACCACACCTATAATACTAACCCATCTGTCTAGTACCACACATATAATACTAACCCATCTGTCTAGTACCACACCTATAATACTAACCCATCTGTACTGTACCACACCTATAATACTAACCCATCTGTCCAGTACCACACCAATAATACTAACCCATCTGTCCTCTACCACACCTATAATACTAACCCATCTGTCCAGTACCACACCTATAATACTAACCCATCTGTCCAGTACCACACCTATAATACTAACCCATATGTCCAGTACCACACCTATAATACTACCCATAACCCATCTGTCTAGTACCACACCTATAATACTAACCCATCTGTCTAGTACCACACCTATAATACTACCCATAACCCATCTTTCCAGTAACACACCTATAATACTAACCCATCTGTCCAGTACCACACCTATAATACTACCCATAACCCATCTGTCTAGTACCACACCTATAATACTAACCCATCTGTCTAGTACCACACCTACAATACTACCCATAACCCATCTGTCTAGTACCACACCTATAATATTAACCATAACCCATCTTTCCAGTACCACACCTATAATACTATCCCATCGTCCAGTACCACACCTATAATACTACCCATAACCAATCTGTCTAGTACCACACCTATAATACTAACCCATTTGTCTAGTACTACACCTATAATACTAACCCATCTGTCTAGTACCACACCTATAATACTAACCCATCTGTCTAGTACCACACCAATAATACTAACCCATCTGTCCAGTACCACACCTATAATACGAACCCATCTGTCCAGTACCACACGTATAATTCTAACCCATCTGTCTAGTACAACACCTATAATACTACCCATAACCCATCTGTCTAGTACCACACCTATAATACTAAGCCATCTGTCTAGTACCACACCTATAATACTAACCCATCTGTCCAGTAACACACCTATAAAACTAACTCATCTGTCCAGTACCACACCTATAGTACTAACCCATCTGTCCAGTACCACACCTATAGTACTAACCCATCTGTCCAGTACCACACCTATAATACTAACCCATCTGTCCAGTACCACACCAATAATACTAACCCATCTGTCCTGTACCACACCTATAATACTAACCCATCTGTCCAGTACCACACCTATAATACTAAACCATCTGTCTAGTACCACACCTACAATCCTACCCATAACCCATCTGTCTAGTACCACACCTATAATACTAACCATAACCCATCTGTCCAGAACCACACCTATAATACTATCCCATCTTCCAGTACCACACCTATAATACTACCCATAACCCATCTGTCTAGTACCACACCTATAATACTAACCCATTTGTCTAGTACCACACCTATAATACTAACCCATCTGTCTAGTACCACACCTATAATACTAACCCATCTGTCTAGTACCACACCTATAATACTAACCCATCTGTCCAGGACCACACCTATAATACTAACCATAACCCATCTGTCTAGTACCACACCTATAATACTAACCCATCTGTCTAGTACCACACCTATAATACTAACCCATCTGTCTAGTACCACACCTGTAATACTAACCCATCTGTCCAGTACCACACCTATAATACTACCCATAACCCATCTGTCTAGTACCACACCTACAATACTACCCTTAACCCATCTGTCTAGTACCACACCTATAATACTAACCCATCTGTCCAGTACCACACCTATAATACTACCCATAACCCATCTGTCTAGTACCACACCTATAATACTAACCCATCTGTCCAGTACCACACCTATAATACTACCCATAACCCATCTCTCCAGTACCACACCTATAATACTAACCCATCTGTCTAGTACCACACATATAATATTAACCCATATGTCTAGTACCACACCTATAATACTAACCCATCTGTCTAGTACCACACCTATAATACGAACCCATCTGTCCAGTACCACACCTATAATTCTAACCCATCTGTCTAGTACCACACCTACAATACTACCCTTAACCCATCTGTCTAGTACCACACCTATAATACTAACCCATCTGTACTGTACCACACCTATAATACTAACCCATCTGTCCAGTACCACACCAATAATACTAACCCATCTGTCCTCTACCACACATATAATACTAACCCATCTGTCCAGTACCACACCTATAATACTAACCCATCTGTCCAGTACCACACCTATAATACTAACCCATCTGTCCAGTACCACACCTATAATACTACCCATAACCCATCTGTCTAGTACCACACCAATAATACTAACCCATCTGTCCAGTACCACACCTATAATACTAACCCATCTGTCCAGTACCACACCTATAATACTAAACCATCTGTCTAGTACCACACCTACAATCCTACCCATAACCCATCTGTCTAGTACCACACCTATAATACTAACAATAACCCATCTGTCCAGTACCACACCTATAATACTATCCCATCTTCCAGTACCACACCTATAATACTACCCATAACCCATCTGTCTAGTACCACACCTATAATACTAACCCATTTGTCTAGTACCACACCTATAATACTAACCCATCTGTCTAGTACCACACCTATAATACTAACCCATCTGTCTAGTACCACACCTATAATACTAACCCATCTGTCCAGGACCACACCTATAATACTAACCATAACCCATCTGTCTAGTACCACACCTATAATACTAACCCATCTGTCTAGTACCACACCTATAATACTAACCCATCTGTCCAGGACCACACCTATAATACTAACCATAACCCATCTGTCCATTACCACACCTATAATACTATCCCATCTTCCAGTACCACACCTATAATACTAACCATAACCCATCTGTCTAGTACCACACCTATAATACTAACCCATCTGTCTAGTACCACACCTATAATACTAACCCATCTGTCCAGGACCACACCTATAATACTAACCATAACCCATCTGTCTAGTACCACACCTATAATACTAACCCATTTGTCTAGTACCACACCTATAATACTAACCCATCTGTCTAGTACCACACCTATAATACTAACCCATCTGTCTAGTACCACACCTATAATACTAACCCATCTGTCCAGGACCACACCTATAATACTAACCATAACCCATCTGTCTAGTACCACACCTATAATACTAACCCATCTGTCTAGTACCACACCTATAATACTAACCCATCTGTCTAGTACCACACCTATAATACTAACCCATCTGTCCAGTACCACACCTATAATACTACCCATAACCCATCTGTCTAGTACCACACCTATAATACTAACCCATCTGTTTAGTACCACACCTATAATACGAACCCATCTGTCCAGTACCACACCTATAATTCTAACCCATCTGTCTAGTACCACACCTACAATACTACCCTTAACCCATCTGTCTAGTACCACACCTATAATACTAACCCATCTGTCCAGTACCACACCTATAATACTACTCATAACCCATCTGTCTAGTACCACACCTATAATACTAACCCATCTGTCCAGTACCACACCTATAATACTAACCATAACCCATCTCTCCAGTACCACACCTATAATACTAACCCATCTGTCTAGTACCACACATATAATACTAACCCATCTGTCTAGTACCACACCTATAATACTAACCCATCTGTACTGTACCACACCTATAATACTAACCCATCTGTCCAGTACCACACCAATAATACTAACCCATCTGTCCTCTACCACACCTATAATACTAACCCATCTGTCCAGTACCACACCTATAATACTAACCCATCTGTCCAGTACCACACCTATAATACTAACCCATATGTCCAGTACCACACCTATAATACTACCCATAACCCATCTGTCTAGTACCACACCTATAATACTAACCCATCTGTCTAGTACCACACCTATAATACTACCCATAACCCATCTTTCCAGTAACACACCTATAATACTAACCCATCTGTCCAGTACCACACCTATAATACTACCCATAACCCATCTGTCTAGTACCACACCTATAATACTAACCCATCTGTCTAGTACCACACCTACAATACTACCCATAACCCATCTGTCTAGTACCACACCTATAATATTAACCATAACCCATCTTTCCAGTACCACACCTATAATACTATCCCATCGTCCAGTACCACACCTATAATACTACCCATAACCAATCTGTCTAGTACCACACCTATAATACTAACCCATTTGTCTAGTACTACACCTATAATACTAACCCATCTGTCTAGTACCACACCTATAATACTAACCCATCTGTCTAGTACCACACCAATAATACTAACCCATCTGTCCAGTACCACACCTATAATACGAACCCATCTGTCCAGTACCACACCTATAATTCTAACCCATCTGTCTAGTACAACACCTATAATACTACCCATAACCCATCTGTCTAGTACCACACCTATAATACTAAGCCATCTGTCTAGTACCACACCTATAATACTAACCCATCTGTCCAGTAACACACCTATAAAACTAACTCATCTGTCCAGTACCACACCTATAGTACTAACCCATCTGTCCAGTACCACACCTATAGTACTAACCCATCTGTCCAGTACCACACCTATAATACTAACCCATCTGTCCAGTACCACACCAATAATACTAACCCATCTGTCCTGTACCACACCTATAATACTAACCCATCTGTCCAGTACCACACCTATAATACTAACCCATCTGTCCAGTACCACACCTATAATACTAACCCATCTGTCCAGTACCACACCTATAATACTACCCATAACCCATCTGTCTAGTACCACACCAATAATACTAACCCATCTGTCCAGTACCACACCTATAATACTAACCCATCTGTCCAGTACCACACCTATAATACTAACCCATCTGTCCAGTACCACACCTATAATACTACCCATGACCCATCTGTCTAGTACCACACCTATAATACTAACCCATCTGTCTAGTACCACACCTATAATACTACCCATAACCCATCTGTCCAGTACCACACCTATAATACTAACCCATCTGTCCAGTACCACACCTATAATACTACCCATAACCCATCTGTCTAGTACCACACCTATAATACTAAACCATCTGTCTAGTACCACACCTACAATCCTACCCATAACCCATCTGTCTAGTACCACACCTATAATACTAACCATAACCCATCTGTCCAGTACCACACCTATAATACTATCCCATCTTCCAGTACCACACCTATAATACTACCCATAACCCATCTGTCTAGTACCACACCTATAATACTAACCCATTTGTCTAGTACCACACCTATAATACTAACCCATCTGTCTAGTACCACACCTATAATACTAACCCATCTGTCTAGTACCACACCTATAATACTAACCCATCTGTCCAGTACCACACCTATAATACTACCCATAACCCATCTCTCCAGTACCACACCTATAATACTAACCCATCTGTCTAGTACCACACATATAATACTAACCCATATGTCTAGTACCACACCTATAATACTAACCCATCTGTCTAGTACCACACCTATAATACGAACCCATCTGTCCAGTACCACACCTATAATTCTAACCCATCTGTCTAGTACCACACCTACAATACTACCCTTAACCCATCTGTCTAGTACCACACCTATAATACTAACCCATCTGTACTGTACCACACCTATAATACTAACCCATCTGTCCAGTACCACACCAATAATACTAACCCATCTGTCCTCTACCACACATATAATACTAACCCATCTGTCCAGTACCACACCTATAATACTAACCCATCTGTCCAGTACCACACCTATAATACTAACCCATCTGTCCAGTACCACACCTATAATACTACCCATAACCCATCTGTCTAGTACCACACCAATAATACTAACCCATCTGTCCAGTACCACACCTATAATACTAACCCATCTGTCCAGTACCACACCTATAATACTAAACCATCTGTCTAGTACCACACCTACAATCCTACCCATAACCCATCTGTCTAGTACCACACCTATAATACTAACAATAACCCATCTGTCCAGTACCACACATATAATACTATCCCATCTTCCAGTACCACACCTATAATACTACCCATAACCCATCTGTCTAGTACCACACCTATAATACTAACCCATTTGTCTAGTACCACACCTATAATACTAACCCATCTGTCTAGTACCACACCTATAATACTAACCCATCTGTCTAGTACCACACCTATAATACTAACCCATCTGTCCAGGACCACACCTATAATACTAACCATAACCCATCTGTCTAGTACCACACCTATAATACTAACCCATCTGTCTAGTACCACACCTATAATACTAACCCATCTGTCCAGGACCACACCTATAATACTAACCATAACCCATCTGTCCAGTACCACACCTATAATACTATCCCATCTTCCAGTACCACACCTATAATACTAACCATAACCCATCTGTCTAGTACCACACCTATAATACTAACCCATCTGTCTAGTACCACACCTATAATACTAACCCATCTGTCCAGGACCACACCTATAATACTAACCATAACCCATCTGTCTAGTACCACACCTATAATACTAACCCATTTGTCTAGTACCACACCTATAATACTAACCCATCTGTCTAGTACCACACCTATAATACTAACCCATCTGTCTAGTACCAAACCTATATTACTAACCCATCTGTCCAGGACCACACCTATAATACTAACCATAACCCATCTGTCTAGTACCACACCTATAATACTAACCCATCTGTCTAGTACCACACCTATAATACTAACCCATCTGTCTAGTACCACACCTATAATACTAACCCATCTGTCCAGTACCACACCTATAATACTACCCATAACCCATCTGTCTAGTACCACACCTATAATACTAACCCATCTGTTTAGTACCACACCTATAATACGAACCCATCTGTCCAGTACCACACCTATAATTCTAACCCATCTGTCTAGTACCACACCTACAATACTACACTTAACCCATCTGTCTAGTACCACACCTATAATACTAACCCATCTGTCCAGTACCACACCTATAATACTACTCATAACCCATCTGTCTAGTACCACACCTATAATACTAACCCATCTGTCCAGTACCACACCTATAATACTAACCATAACCCATCTCTCCAGTACCACACCTATAATACTAACCCATCTGTCTAGTACCACACATATAATACTAACCCATCTGTCTAGTACCACACCTATAATACTAACCCATCTGTCTAGTACCACACCTATAATACGAACCCATCTGTCCAGTACCACACCTATAATTCTAACCCATCTGTCTAGTACCACACCTACAATACTACCCTTAACCCATCTGTCTAGTACCACACCTATAATACTAACCCATCTGTACTGTACCACACCTATAATACTAACCCATCTGTCCAGTACCACACCAATAATACTAACCCATCTGTCCTCTACCACACCTATAATACTAACCCATCTGTCCAGTACCACACCTATAATACTAACCCATCTGTCCAGTACCACACCTATAATACTAACCCATATGTCCAGTACCACACCTATAATACTACCCATAACCCATCTGTCTAGTACCACACCTATAATACTAACCCATCTGTCTAGTACCACACCTATAATACTACCCATAACCCATCTTTCCAGTAACACACCTATAATACTAACCCATCTGTCCAGTACCACACCTATAATACTACCCATAACCCATCTGTCTAGTACCACACCTATAATACTAACCCATCTGTCTAGTACCACACCTACAATACTACCCATAACCCATCTGTCTAGTACCACACCTATAATATTAACCATAACCCATCTTTCCAGTACCACACCTATAATACTATCCCATCGTCCAGTACCACACCTATAATACTACCCATAACCAATCTGTCTAGTACCACACCTATAATACTAACCCATTTGTCTAGTACTACACCTATAATACTAACCCATCTGTCTAGTACCACACCTATAATACTAACCCATCTGTCTAGTACCACACCAATAATACTAACCCATCTGTCCAGTACCACACCTATAATACGAACCCATCTGTCCAGTTCCACACCTATAATTCTAACCCATCTGTCTAGTACAACACCTATAATACTACCCATAACCCATCTGTCTAGTACCACACCTATAATACTAAGCCATCTGTCTAGTACCACACCTATAATACTAACCCATCTGTCCAGTAACACACCTATAAAACTAACTCATCTGTCCAGTACCACACCTATAGTACTAACCCATCTGTCCAGTACCACACCTATAGTACTAACCCATCTGTCCAGTACCACACCTATAATACTAACCCATCTGTCCAGTACCACACCAATAATACTAACCCATCTGTCCTGTACCACACCTATAATACTAACCCATCTGTCCAGTACCACACCTATAATACTAACCCATCTGTCCAGTACCACACCTATAGTACTAACCCATCTGTCCAGTACCACACCTATAATACTACCCATAACCCATCTGTCTAGTACCACACCAATAATACTAACCCATCTGTCCAGTACCACACCTATAATACTAACCCATCTGTCCAGTACCACACCTATAATACTAACCCATCTGTCCAGTACCACACCTATAATACTACCCATAACCCATCTGTCTAGTACCACACCTATAATACTAACCCATCTGTCTAGTACCACACCTATAATACTACCCATAACCCATCTGTCCAGTACCACACCTATAATACTAACCCATCTGTCCAGTACCACACCTATAATACTACCCATAACCCATCTGTCTAGAACCACACCTATAATACTAAACCATCTGTCTAGTACCACACCTACAATCCTACCCATAACCCATCTGTCTAGTACCACACCTATAATACTAACCATAACCCATCTGTCCAGTACCACACCTATAATACTATCCCATCTTCCAGTACCACACCTATAATACTACCCATAACCCATCTGTCTAGTACCACACCTATAATACTAACCCATTTGTCTAGTACCACACCTATAATACTAACCCATCTGTCTAGTACCACACCTATAATACTAACCCATCTGTCTAGTACCACACCTATAATACTAACCCATCTGTCCAGGACCACACCTATAATACTAACCATAACCCATCTGTCTAGTACCACACCTATAATACTAACCCATCTGTCTAGTACCACACATATAATACTAACCCATCTGTCTAGTACCACACCTATAATACTAACCCATCTGTCCAGTACCACACCTATAATACTACCCATAACCCATCTGTCTAGTACCACACCTATAATACTAAGCCATCTGTCTAGTACCACACGTATAATACTAACCCATCTGTCCAGTAACACACCTATAAAACTAACTCATCTGTCCAGTACCACACCTATAGTACTAACCCATCTGTCCAGTACCACACCTATAGTACTAACCCATCTGTCCAGTACCACACCTATAATACTAACCCATCTGTCCAGTACCACACCAATAATACTATCCCATCTGTCCTGTACCACACCTATAATACTAACCCATCTGTCCAGTACCACACCTATAATACTAACCCATCTGTCCAGTACCACACCTATAATACTAACCCATCTGTCCAGTACCACACCTATAATACTACCCATAACCCATCTGTCTAGTACCACACCAATAATACTAACCCATCTGTCCAGTACCACACCTATAATACTAACCCATCTGTCCAGTACCACACCTATAATACTAACCCATCTGTCCAGTACCACACCTATAATACTACCCATAACCCATCTGTCTAGTACCACACCTATAATACTAACCCATCTGTCTAGTACCACACCTATAATACTACCCATAACCCATCTGTCCAGTACGACACCTATAATACTAACCCATCTGTCCAGTACCACACCTATAATACTACCCATAACCCATCTGTCTAGTACCACACCTATAATACTAAACCATCTGTCTAGTACCACACCTACAATCCTACCCATAACCCATCTGTCTAGTACCACACCTATAATACTAACCATAACCCATCTGTCCAGTACCACACCTATAATACTATCCCATCTTCCAGTACCACACCTATAATACTACCCATAACCCATCTGTCTAGTACCACACCTATAATACTAACCCATTTGTCTAGTACCACACCTATAATACTAACCCATCTGTCTAGTACCACACCTATAATACTAACCCATCTGTCTAGTACCACACCTATAATACTAACCCATCTGTCCAGGACCACACCTATAATACTAACCATAACCCATCTGTCTAGTACCACACCTATAATACTAAACCATCTGTCTAGTACCACACCTATAATACTAACCCATCTGTCTAGTACCACCCCTATAATACTAACCCATCTGTCCAGTACCACACCTATAATACTACCCATAACCCATCTGTCTAGTACCACACCTATAATACTAACCCATCTGTCTAGTACCACACCTATAATACGAACCCATCTGTCCAGTACCACACCTATAATTCTAACCCATCTGTCTAGTACCACACCTATAATACTAACCCATCTGTCCAGTACCACACCTATAATACTACCCATAACCCATCTGTCTAGTACCACACCTATAATACTAAGCCATCTGTCTAGTACCACACGTATAATACTAACCCATCTGTCCAGTAACACACCTATAAAACTAACTCATCTGTCCAGTACCACACCTATAGTACTAACCCATCTGTCCAGTACCACACCTATAGTACTAACCCATCTGTCCAGTACCACACCTATAATACTAACCCATCTGTCCAGTACCACACCAATAATACTATCCCATCTGTCCTGTACCACACCTATAATACTAACCCATCTGTCCAGTACCACACCTATAATACTAACCCATCTGTCCAGTACCACACCTATAATACTAACCCATCTGTCCAGTACCACACCTATAATACTACCCATAACCCATCTGTCTAGTACCACACCAATAATACTAACCCATCTGTCCAGTACCACACCTATAATACTAACCCATCTGTCCAGTACCACACCTATAATACTAACCCATCTGTCCAGTACCACACCTATAATACTACCCATAACCCATCTGTCTAGTACCACACCTATAATACTAACCCATCTGTCTAGTACCACACCTATAATACTACCCATAACCCATCTGTCCAGTACGACACCTATAATACTAACCCATCTGTCCAGTACCACACCTATAATACTACCCATAACCCATCTGTCTAGTACCACACCTATAATACTAAACCATCTGTCTAGTACCACACCTACAATCCTACCCATAACCCATCTGTCTAGTACCACACCTATAATACTAACCATAACCCATCTGTCCAGTACCACACCTATAATACTATCCCATCTTCCAGTACCACACCTTTAATACTACCCATAACCCATCTGTCTAGTACCACACCTATAATACTAACCCATTTGTCTAGTACCACACCTATAATACTAACCCATCTGTCTAGTACCACACCTATAATACTAACCCATCTGTCTAGTACCACACCTATAATACTAACCCATCTGTCCAGGACCACACCTATAATACTAACCATAACCCATCTGTCTAGTACCACACCTATAATACTAAACCATCTGTCTAGTACCACACCTATAATACTAACCCATCTGTCTAGTACCACCCCTATAATACTAACCCATCTGTCCAGTACCACACCTATAATACTACCCATAACCCATCTGTCTAGTACCACACCTATAATACTAACCCATCTGTCTAGTACCACACCTATAATACGAACCCATCTGTCCAGTACCACACCTATAATTCTAACCCATCTGTCTAGTACCACACCTACAATACTACCCTTAACCCATCTGTCTAGTACCACACCTATAATACTAACCCATCTGTCCAGTACCACACCTATAATACTACCCATAACCCATCTGTCTAGTACCACACCTATAATACTAACCCATCTGTCCAGTACCACACCTATAATACTACCCATAACCCATCTCTCCAGTACCACACCTATAATACTAACCCATCTGTCTAGTACCACACATATAATACTAACCCATCTGTCTAGTACCACACCTATAATACTAACTCATCTGTCCAGTACCATACCTATAGTACTAACCCATCTGTCCAGTACCACACCTATAGTACTAACCCATCTGTCCAGTACCACACCTATAATACTAACCCATCTGTCCAGTACCACACCAATAATACTAACCCATCTGTCCTGTACCACACCTATAATACTAACCCATCTGTCCAGTACCACACCTATAATACTAACCCATCTGTCCAGTACCACACCTATAATACTAACCCATCTGTCCAGTACCACACCTATAATACTACCCATAACCCATCTGTCTAGTACCACACCAATAATACTAACCCATCTGTCCAGTACCACACCTATAATACTAACCCATCTGTCCAGTACCACACCTATAATACTAACCCATCTGTCCAGTACCACACCTATAATACTACCCATAACCCATCTGTCTAGTACCACACCTATAATACTAACCCATCTGTCTAGTACCACACCTATAATACTACCCATAACCCATCTGTCCAGTACCACACCTATAATACTAACCCATCTGTCCAGTACCACACCTATAATACTACCCATAACCCATCTGTCTAGTACCACACCTATAATA
Organism: Salmo salar; assembly: GCF_965601325.2. Lineage (NCBI taxonomy): Eukaryota > Metazoa > Chordata > Actinopteri > Salmoniformes > Salmonidae > Salmo > Salmo salar. The sequence continues at coordinate 52,031,356 of NC_138304.1, forward strand.
CTAAACCATCTGTCTAGTACCACACCTACAATCCTACCCATAACCCATCTGTCTAGTACCACACCTATAATACTAACCATAACCCATCTGTCCAGTACCACACCTATAATACTATCCCATCTTCCAGTACCACACCTATAATACTACCCATAACCCATCTGTCTAGTACCACACCTATAATACTAACCCATTTGTCTAGTACCACACCTATAATACTAACCCATCTGTCTAGTACCACACCTATAATACTAACCCATCTGTCTAGTACCACACCTATAATACTAACCCATCTGTCCAGGACCACACCTATAATACTAACCATAACCCATCTGTCTAGTACCACACCTATAATACTAACCCATCTGTCTAGTACCACACCTATAATACTAACCCATCTGTCTAGTACCACACCTATAATACTAACCCATCTGTCCAGTACCACACCTATAATACTACCCATAACCCATCTGTCTAGTACCACACCTATAATACTAAGCCATCTGTCTAGTACCACACCTATAATACTAACCCATCTGTCCAGTAACACACCTATAAAACTAACTCATCTGTCCAGTACCACACCTATAGTACTAACCCATCTGTCCAGTACCACACCTATAGTACTAACCCATCTGTCCAGTACCACACCTATAATACTAACCCATCTGTCCAGTACCACACCAATAATACTAACCCATCTGTCCTGTACCACACCTATAATACTAACACATCTGTCCAGTACCACACCTATAATACTAACCCATCTGTCCAGTACCACACCTATAATACTAACCCATCTGTCCAGTACCACACCTATAATACTACCCATAACCCATCTGTCTAGTACCACACCAATAATACTAACCCATCTGTCCAGTACCACACCTATAATACTAACCCATCTGTCCAGTACCACACCTATAATACTAACCCATCTGTCCAGTACCACACCTATAATACTACCCATAACCCATCTGTCTAGTACCACACCTATAATACTAACCCATCTGTCTAGTACCACACCTATAATACTACCCATAACCCATCTGTCCAGTACGACACCTATAATACTAACCCATCTGTCCAGTACCACACCTATAATACTACCCATAACCCATCTGTCTAGTACCACACCTATAATACTAAACCATCTGTCTAGTACCACACCTACAATCCTACCCATAACCCATCTGTCTAGTACCACACCTATAATACTAACCATAACCCATCTGTCCAGTACCACACCTATAATACTATCCCATCTTCCAGTACCACACCTATAATACTACCCATAACCCATCTGTCTAGTACCACACCTATAATACTAACCCATTTGTCTAGTACCACACCTATAATACTAACCCATCTGTCTAGTACCACACCTATAATACTAACCCATCTGTCTAGTACCACACCTATAATACTAACCCATCTGTCCAGGACCACACCTATAATACTAACCATAACCCATCTGTCTAGTACCACACCAATAATACTAACCCATCTGTCCAGTACCACACCTATAATACTAACCCATCTGTCCAGTACCACACCTATAATACTAAACCATCTGTCTAGTACCACACCTACAATCCTACCCATAACCCATCTGTCTAGTACCACACCTATAATACTAACCATAACCCATCTGTCCAGTACCACACCTATAATACTATCCCATCTTCCAGTACCACACCTATAATACTACCCATACCCCATCTGTCTAGTACCACACCTATAATACTAAACCATCTGTCTAGTACCACACCTACAATCCTACCCATAACCCATCTGTCTAGTACCACACCTATAATACTAACCATAACCCATCTGTCCAGTACCACACCTATAATACTATCCCATCTTCCAGTACCACACCTATAATACTACCCATAACCCATCTGTCTAGTACCACACCTATAATACTAACCCATTTGTCTAGTACCACACCTATAATACTAACCCATCTGTCTAGTACCACACCTATAATACTAACCCATCTGTCTAGTACCACACCTATAATACTAACCCATCTGTCCAGGACCACACCTATAATACTAACCATAACCCATCTGTCTAGTACCACACCAATAATACTAACCCATCTGTCCAGTACCACACCTATAATACTAACCCATCTGTCCAGTACCACACCTATAATACTAAACCATCTGTCTAGTACCACACCTACAATCCTACCCATAACCCATCTGTCTAGTACCACACCTATAATACTAACCATAACCCATCTGTCCAGTACCACACCTATAATACTATCCCATCTTCCAGTACCACACCTATAATACTACCCATACCCCATCTGTCTAGTACCACACCTATAATACTAACCCATTTGTCTAGTACCACACCTATAATACTAACCCATCTGTCTAGTACCACACCTATAATACTAACCCATCTGTCTAGTACCACACCTATAATACTAACCCATCTGTCCAGGACCACACCTATAATACTAACCCATCTGTCCAGTACCACACCTATAATACTACCCATAACCCATCTGTCTAGTACCACACCTATAATACTAACCCATCTGGCTAGTACCACACCTATAATACGAACCCATCTGTCCAGTACCACACCTAAAATTCTAACCCATCTGTCTAGTACCACACCTACAATACTACCCTTAACCCATCTGTCTAGTACCACACCTATAATACTAACCCATCTGTCCAGTACCACACCTATAATACTACCCATAACCCATCTGTCTAGTACCACACCTATAATACTAACCCATCTGTCCAGTACCACACCTATAATACTACCCATAACCCATCTCTCCAGTACCACACCTATAATACTAACCCATCTGTCTAGTACCACACATATAATACTAACCCATCTGTCTAGTACCACACCTATAATACTAACCCATCTGTCTAGTACCACACCTATAATACGAACCCATCTGTCCAGTACCACACCTATAATTCTAACCCATCTGTCTAGTACCACACCTACAATACTACCCTTAACCCATCTGTCTAGTACCACACCTATAATACTAACCCATCTGTACTGTACCACACCTATAATACTAACCCATCTGTCCAGTACCACACCAATAATACTAACCCATCTGTCCTCTACCTCACCTATAATACTAACCCATCTGTCCAGTACCACACCTATAATACTAACCCATCTGTCCAGTACCACACCTATAATACTAACCCATCTGTCCAGTACCACACCTATAATACTAACCCATCTGTCCAGTACCACACCTATAATACTACCCATAACCCATCTGTCTAATACCACACCTATAATACTAACCCATCTGTCTAGTACCACACCTATAATACTAACCCATCTGTCCAGTACCACACCTATAATACTAACCCATCTGTCCAGTACCACACCTATAATACTAACCCATCTGTCCAGTACCACACAAATAATACTATCCATAACCCATCTGTCCAGTACCACATCTATAATACTACCCATAACCCATCTGTCTAGTACCACACCTATAATACTAACCATAACCCATCTGTCCAGTACCACACCTATAATACTAACCCAACTGTCTAGTACCACACCTATAATACTAACCCATCTGTCTAGTACCACACCTATAATACTAACCCATCTCTCTATTAACACACCTATAATACTAACCCATCTGTCTAGTACCACACCTATAGTACTACCCATAACCCATCTCTCCAGTACCACACCTCCTAACACTAACCCATCTGTCCAGTACCACACCTATAATACTAACCCATTTGTCCAGTACCACACCTATAATACTAACCCATCTGTCCAGTACCACACCTATAATACTAACCTATCTGTCCAGTACCACACCTATAATACTATCCCATCTGTCCAGTACCTCACCTATATTACTAACCCATCTGTCCAGTACCACACCTATATTACTAACCCATCTGTCCAGTACCACACCTATAATACTACCCATAAACCATCTGTCCAGTACCACACCTATAATACTAACCCATCTGTCCAGTACCACAACTAAATTACTAACCCATCTCTCCAGTACCACACCTATAATACTACCCATAACCCATCTGTCTAGTACCACACCAATAATACTAACCCATCTGTCCAGTACCACACATATAATACTAACCCATCTGTCTAGTACCACACCTATAATACTACCCATAACCCATCTGTCTAGTACCACACCTATAATACTAACCCATCTGTCTAGTACCACACCTAAAATACTAACCCATCTGTCCAGTACCACACCTATAATACTATCCATAACCCATCTGTCCAGTACCACATTTATAATAATACTACCCATAACCCATCTGTCTAGAACCACACCTATAATACTAACCATAAACCATCTGTCCAGTACCACACCTATAATACTATCCCATCTGTCCAGTACCACACCTATAATACTACCCATAACCCATCTGTCTAGTACAACACCTATAATACTAACCCATCTGTCTAGTACCACACCTATAATACTAACCCATCTGTCCAGTACCACACCTATAATACTAACCCATCTGTCCAGTACCACACCTATATTACTAACCCATCTGTCCAGTACCACACCTATATAACTAACCCATCTGTCCAGTACCACACCTATAATACTACCCATAACCCATTTGTCCAGTACCACACCTATAATACTAACCCATCTGTCCAGTACCACACCTATATTACTAACCCAGCTGTCCAGTACCACACCTATAATACTACCCATAAACCATCTGTCTAGTACCACACCTATAATAATAACCCATCTGTCCAGTACCACACCTATAATACTACCCATAACCCATCTGTCTAGTACCACACCAATAATACTAACCCTTCTGTCCAGTACCACACCTATAATACTAACCCATCTGTCTAGTACCACACCTATAATACTACACATAACCCATCTGTCTAGTACCACACCTATAATACTAACCCATCTGTCTAGTACCACACCTATATAACTAACCCATATGTCTAGTACCACACCTATAATACTACCCATAACCCATCTGTCTTGTACCACACCTATAATACTACCCATAACCCATCTGTCTAGTACCACACCTATAATACTAACTCATCTGTCCAGTACCACACCTATAATACTACCCATAACCCATCTGTCCAGTACCACACCTATAATACTATCCCATCTGTCCAGTACCACAACTATAATACTACCCATATCCCATCTGTCCAGTACCACACCTATAATACTAACCCATCTGTCCAGTACCGCACCTATAATACTACCCATAACCCATCTGTCCAGTACCACACCTATAATGCTACCCATAACACATCTGTCTAGTACCACAACTATAATACTAACCATAACCCATCTGTCCAGTACCACACCTATAATACTACCCATAACCCATCTGTCTAGTACCACACCAATAATACCAACACATCTGTCCAGTACCACACATATAATACTAACCCATCTGTCTAGTACCACACCTATAATACTACCCATAACCCATCTGTCAAGTACAACACCTATAATACTAACCCATCTGTCTAGTACCACACCTATAATACTAACCCATCTGTCCAGTACCACACCTATAATACTACCCATAACCCATCTGTCCAGTACCACACCTATAATACTATCCCTTCTGTCCAGTACCACACCTATAATACTACACATATCCCATCTGTCCAGTACCACACCTATAATACTAACCCATCTGTCCAGTACCGCACCTATAATACTACCCATAACCCATCTATCCAGTACCACACCTATAATGCTACCCATAACCCATCTGTCTAGTACCACAACTATAATACTAACCATAACCCATCTGTCCAGTACCACACCTATAATAATAACCCATCTGTCCAGTACCACAACTATAGTACTAACCCATCTGTCCAGTACCACACCTATAATACTAACCATAACCCATCTGTCCAGTACCACACCTATAATACTAACCCATCTGTCTAGTACCAAACCTATAATACTACCCATAACCCATGTGTCTAGTACCACACCTATAATACTAACCCAAATTTACAGTACCACACCTATAATACTAACCCATCTGTCTAGTACCACACCTATAATACTAACCCATCTGTCCAGTACCACACCTATAATACTAACCATAACCCATCTGTCTAGTACCACACTTATAATACTAACCCATCTGTCCAGTATCATACCTATAATACTTACCCATCTGTCCAGTACCACACCTATAATACTAACCCATCTGTCCAGTACCACACCAATAATACTATCCATAACCCATCTGTCCAGTACCACATCTATAATACTACCCATAACCCATCTGTCCAGTACCACACCTATAATACTTACCCATCTGTCCAGTACCACACCTATAATACTATCCCATCTGTCCAGTACCACACCTATAATACTACCCATAACCCATCTGTCTAGTACCACACCTATAATACTCACCCATCTGTCTAGTACCACACCTATAATACTAACCCAACTGTCTAGTACCACACCTATAATACTAACCCATCTGTCTAGTACCACACCTATAATACTAACCCATCTCTCTAGTACCACACCTATAATACTAATCCATCTGTCTAGTACCACACCTATAGTACTACCCATATCCCATTTCTCCAGTACCACACCTCCTAATACTAACTCATCTGTCCAGTACCACACCTATAATACTAACCCTTTTGTCCAGTACCACACCTATAATACTAACCCATCTGTCCAGTACCACACCTATAATACTAACCTATCTGTCCAGTACCACACCTATAATACTAACCCATCTGTCCAGTACCACACCTATAATACTAACCCATCTGTCCAGTACCACACCTATATTACTAACCCATCTGTCCAGTACCACACCTATATTACAAACCCATCTGTCCAGTACCACACCGATAATACTACCCATAACCCATCTGTCCAGTACCACACCTATAATACTAACCCATCTGTCCAGTACCACACCTATAATACTTTCCCATCTGTCCAGTACCACACCTATAATACTACCCATAACCCATCTGTCTAGTACCACACCTATAATACTAACCCATCTGTCTAGTACCACACCTATAATACTAACCCATCTGTCCAGTACCACACCTATAATACTACACATATCCCATCTGTCCAGTACCACACCTATAATACTAACCCATCTGTCCAGTACCGCACCTATAATACTATCCCTTCTGTCCAGTACCACACCTATAATACTACACATATCCCATCTGTCCAGTACCACACCTATAATACTAACCCATCTGTCCAGTACCGCACCTATAATACTACCCATAACCCATCTATCCAGTACCACACCTATAATGCTACCCATAACCCATCTGTCTAGTACCACAACTATAATACTAACCATAACCCATCTGTCCAGTACCACACCTATAATAATAACCCATCTGTCCAGTACCACAACTATAGTACTAACCCATCTGTCCAGTACCACACCTATAATACTAACCATAACCCATCTGTCCAGTACCACACCTATAATACTAACCCATCTGTCTAGTACCAAACCTATAATACTACCCATAACCCATGTGTCTAGTACCACACCTATAATACTAACCCAAATTTACAGTACCACACCTATAATACTAACCCATCTGTCTAGTACCACACCTATAATACTAACCCATCTGTCCAGTACCACACCTATAATACTAACCATAACCCATCTGTCTAGTACCACACTTATAATACTAACCCATCTGTCCAGTATCATACCTATAATACTTACCCATCTGTCCAGTACCACACCTATAATACTAACCCATCTGTCCAGTACCACACCAATAATACTATCCATAACCCATCTGTCCAGTACCACATCTATAATACTACCCATAACCCATCTGTCCAGTACCACACCTATAATACTTACCCATCTGTCCAGTACCACACCTATAATACTATCCCATCTGTCCAGTACCACACCTATAATACTACCCATAACCCATCTGTCTAGTACCACACCTATAATACTCACCCATCTGTCTAGTACCACACCTATAATACTAACCCAACTGTCTAGTACCACACCTATAATACTAACCCATCTGTCTAGTACCACACCTATAATACTAACCCATCTCTCTAGTACCACACCTATAATACTAATCCATCTGTCTAGTACCACACCTATAGTACTACCCATATCCCATTTCTCCAGTACCACACCTCCTAATACTAACTCATCTGTCCAGTACCACACCTATAATACTAACCCTTTTGTCCAGTACCACACCTATAATACTAACCCATCTGTCCAGTACCACACCTATAATACTAACCTATCTGTCCAGTACCACACCTATAATACTAACCCATCTGTCCAGTACCACACCTATAATACTAACCCATCTGTCCAGTACCACACCTATATTACTAACCCATCTGTCCAGTACCACACCTATATTACAAACCCATCTGTCCAGTACCACACCGATAATACTACCCATAACCCATCTGTCCAGTACCACACCTATAATACTAACCCATCTGTCCAGTACCACACCTATAATACTTTCCCATCTGTCCAGTACCACACCTATAATACTACCCATAACCCATCTGTCTAGTACCACACCTATAATACTAACCCATCTGTCTAGTACCACACCTATAATACTAACCCATCTGTCCAGTACCACACCTATAATACTATCCATAACCCACCTGTCCAGTACCACATCTTGAATACTACCCATAACACATCTGTCTAGTACCACACCTATAATACTAACCATAACCCATCTGTCCTGTACCACACCTATAATACTATCCCATCTGTCCAGTACCACACCTATAATACTACCCATAACCCATCTGTCTAGTACAACACCTATAATACTAACCCATCTGTCAAGTACCACACCTATAATACTAACCCATCTGTCTAGTACCACACCTATAATACTAACCCATCTGTCTAGTACCACATCTATAATACTAATCCATCTGTCTAGTACCACACCTATAATACTAACCCATCTGTGTAGTACCACACCTATAGTACTACCCATAACCCATCTCTCCAGTACCACACCTACTAATACTAACCCATCTGTCCAGTACCACACCTATAATACTAACCCATTTGTCCAGTACCAAACCTATAATACTAACCCATCTGTCCAGTACCACACCTATAATACTAACCCATCTGTCCAGTACCACACCTATATTACTAACCCATCTGTCCAGTACCACACCTATATTACTAACCCATCTGTCCAGTACCACACCTATAATACTACCCATAACCCATTTGTCCAGTACCACACCTATAACACTAACCCATCTGTCCAGTACCACACCTATATTACTAACCCATCTGTCCAGTACCACACCTATAATACTACCCATAACCCATCTGTCTAGTACCACACCTATAATACTAACCCATCTGTCCAGTACCACACCTATAATACTACCCATAACCCATCTGTCTAGTACCACACTAATAATACTAACCCCTCTGTCCAGTACCACACCTATAATACTAACCCATCTGTCTAGTACCACACCTATAATACTACCCATAACCCATCTGTCTAGTACCACACCTATAATACTAACCCATCTGTCTAGTACCACACCTATAAAACTAACCCATCTGTCCAGTACCACACCTATAATACTAACCCATCTGTCCAGTACCACACCTATAATGCTAACCATAACCCATCTGTCCAGTACCACACCAATAATACTAACCCATCTGTCCAGTACCACACCTATAATACTAACCCATCTGTCTAGTACCACACCTATAATACTACCCATAACCCATCTGTCTAGTACCACACCAATAATACTAACCCATCTGTCCAGTACCACACCTATAATACTAACCCATCTGTCTAGTACCACACCTATAATACTAACCCATCTGTCTAGTACCACACCTATAATAGTAACCCATCTGTCCAGTACCACACCTATAATACTACCAATAACCCATCTGTCTAGTACCACACCTATAATACTAACCCATCTGTCTAGTACCACACCTATAATACTAACCCATCTGTCCAGTACCACACCTATAATACTAACCCATCTGTCCAGTACCACACCTATAATACTATCCATAACCCATCTGTCCAGTACCACATCAATAATACTACCCATAACCCATCTGTCTAGTACCACACCTATAATACTAACCATAACCCATCTGTCCTGTACCACACCTATAATACTATCCCATCTGTCCAGTACCATACCTATAATACTACCCATAACCCATCTGTCTAGTACCACACCTATAATACTAACCCATCTGTCCAGTACCACACCTATAATACTATCCATAACCCATCTGTCCAGTACCACATCTTGAATACTACCCATAACCCATCTGTCTAGTACCACACCTATAATACTAACCATAACCCATCTGTCCTGTACCACACCTATAATTCTATCCCATCTGTCCAGTACCACACCTATAATACTACCCATAACCCATCTGTCTAGTACAACACCTATAATACTAACCCATCTGTCAAGTACCACACCTATAATACTAACCCATCTGTCTAGTACCACACCTATAATACTAACCCATCTGTCTAGTACCACATCTATAATACTAAGCCATCTGTCTAGTACCACACCTATAATACTAACCCATCTGTGTAGTACCACACCTATAGTACTACCCATAACCCATCTCTCCAGTACCACACCTACTAATACTAACCCATCTGTCCAGTACCACACCTATAATACTAACCCATTTGTCCAGTACCACACCTATAATACTAACCCATCTGTCCAGTACCACACCTATAATACTAACCTATCTGTCCAGTACCACACCTATAATACTAACCCATCTGTCCAGTACCACACCTATAATACTAACCCATCTGTCCAGTACCACACCTATATTACTAACCCATCTGTCCAGTACCACACCTATATTACTAACCCATCTGTCCAGTACCACACCTATAATACTACCCATAACCCATTTGTCCAGTACCACACCTATAATACTAACCCATCTGTCCAGTACCACACCTATATTACTAACCTATCTGTCCAGTACCACACCTATAATACTACCCATAACCCATCTGTCTAGTACCACACCTATAATACTAACCCATCTGTCCAGTACCACACCTATAATACTATCCATAACCCATCTGTCCAGTACCACATCTTGAATACTACCCATAACCCATCTGTCTAGTACCACACCTATAATACTAACCATAACCCATCTGTCCTGTACCACACCTATAATTCTATCCCATCTGTCCAGTACCACACCTATAATACTACCCATAACCCATCTGTCTAGTACAACACCTATAATACTAACCCATCTGTCAAGTACCACACCTATAATACTAACCCATCTGTCTAGTACCACACCTATAATACTAACCCATCTGTCTAGTACCACATCTATAATACTAAGCCATCTGTCTAGTACCACACCTATAATACTAACCCATCTGTGTAGTACCACACCTATAGTACTACCCATAACCCATCTCTCCAGTACCACACCTACTAATACTAACCCATCTGTCCAGTACCACACCTATAATACTAACCCATTTGTCCAGTACCACACCTATAATACTAACCCATCTGTCCAGTACCACACCTATAATACTAACCTATCTGTCCAGTACCACACCTATAATACTAACCCATCTGTCCAGTACCACACCTATAATACTAACCCATCTGTCCAGTACCACACCTATATTACTAACCCATCTGTCCAGTACCACACCTATATTACTAACCCATCTGTCCAGTACCACACCTATAATACTACCCATAACCCATTTGTCCAGTACCACACCTATAATACTAACCCATCTGTCCAGTACCACACCTATATTACTAACCCATCTGTCCAGTACCACACCTATAATACTACCCATAACCCATCTGTCTAGTACCACACCTATAATACTAACCCATCTGTCCAGTACCACACCTATAATACTACCCATAACCCATCCTTCTAGTACCACACCAATAATACTAACCCCTCTGTCCAGTACCACACCTATAATACTAACACATCTGTCTAGTACCACACCTATAATACTACCCATAACCCATCTGTCTAGTACCACACCTATAATACTAACCCATCTGTCTAGTACCACACCTATAAAACTAACCCATCTGTCCAGTACCACACCTATAATACTAACCCATCTGTCCAGTACCACACCTATAATACTAACCATAACCCATCTGTCCAGTACCACACCTATAATACTAACCATAACCCATCTGTCTAGTACCACACCTATAATACTAACCCATCTGTCTAGTACCACACCTATAATACTACCCATAACCCATCTGTCTAGTACCACACCTATAATACTAACCCATCTGTCTAGTACCACACCTATAAAACTAACCCATCTGTCCAGTACCACACCTATAATACTATCCCATCTGTCCAGTACCACACCTATATTACTAACCCATCTGTCCAGTACCACACCTATATTACAAACCCATCTGTCCAGTACCACACCGATAATACTACCCATAACCCATCTGTCCAGTACCACACCTATAATACTAACCCATCTGTCCAGTACCACACCTATAATACTTTCCCATCTGTCCAGTACCACACCTATAATACTACCCATAACCCATCTGTCTAGTACCACACCTATAATACTAACCCATCTGTCTAGTACCACACCTATAATACTAACCCATCTGTCCAGTACCACACCTATAATACTATCCATAACCCACCTGTCCAGTACCACATCTTGAATACTACCCATAACACATCTGTCTAGTACCACACCTATAATACTAACCATAACCCATCTGTCCTGTACCACACCTATAATACTATCCCATCTGTCCAGTACCACACCTATAATACTACCCATAACCCATCTGTCTAGTACAACACCTATAATACTAACCCATCTGTCAAGTACCACACCTATAATACTAACCCATCTGTCTAGTACCACACCTATAATACTAACCCATCTGTCTAGTACCACATCTATAATACTAATCCATCTGTCTAGTACCACACCTATAATACTAACCCATCTGTGTAGTACCACACCTATAGTACTACCCATAACCCATCTCTCCAGTACCACACCTACTAATACTAACCCATCTGTCCAGTACCACACCTATAATACTAACCCATTTGTCCAGTACCAAACCTATAATACTAACCCATCTGTCCAGTACCACACCTATAATACTAACCCATCTGTCCAGTACCACACCTATATTACTAACCCATCTGTCCAGTACCACACCTATATTACTAACCCATCTGTCCAGTACCACACCTATAATACTACCCATAACCCATTTGTCCAGTACCACACCTATAACACTAACCCATCTGTCCAGTACCACACCTATATTACTAACCCATCTGTCCAGTACCACACCTATAATACTACCCATAACCCATCTGTCTAGTACCACACCTATAATACTAACCCATCTGTCCAGTACCACACCTATAATACTACCCATAACCCATCTGTCTAGTACCACACTAATAATACTAACCCCTCTGTCCAGTACCACACCTATAATACTAACCCATCTGTCTAGTACCACACCTATAATACTACCCATAACCCATCTGTCTAGTACCACACCTATAATACTAACCCATCTGTCTAGTACCACACCTATAAAACTAACCCATCTGTCCAGTACCACACCTATAATACTAACCCATCTGTCCAGTACCACACCTATAATGCTAACCATAACCCATCTGTCCAGTACCACACCAATAATACTAACCCATCTGTCCAGTACCACACCTATAATACTAACCCATCTGTCTAGTACCACACCTATAATACTACCCATAACCCATCTGTCTAGTACCACACCAATAATACTAACCCATCTGTCCAGTACCACACCTATAATACTAACCCATCTGTCTAGTACCACACCTATAATACTAACCCATCTGTCTAGTACCACACCTATAATAGTAACCCATCTGTCCAGTACCACACCTATAATACTACCAATAACCCATCTGTCCAGTACCACATCTTGAATACTACCCATAACCCATCTGTCTAGTACCACACCTATAATACTAACCATAACCCATCTGTCCTGTACCACACCTATAATTCTATCCCATCTGTCCAGTACCACACCTATAATACTACCCATAACCCATCTGTCTAGTACAACACCTATAATACTAACCCATCTGTCAAGTACCACACCTATAATACTAACCCATCTGTCTAGTACCACACCTATAATACTAACCCATCTGTCTAGTACCACATCTATAATACTAAGCCATCTGTCTAGTACCACACCTATAATACTAACCCATCTGTGTAGTACCACACCTATAGTACTACCCATAACCCATCTCTCCAGTACCACACCTACTAATACTAACCCATCTGTCCAGTACCACACCTATAATACTAACCCATTTGTCCAGTACCACACCTATAATACTAACCCATCTGTCCAGTACCACACCTATAATACTAACCTATCTGTCCAGTACCACACCTATAATACTAACCCATCTGTCCAGTACCACACCTATAATACTAACCCATCTGTCCAGTACCACACCTATATTACTAACCCATCTGTCCAGTACCACACCTATATTACTAACCCATCTGTCCAGTACCACACCTATAATACTACCCATAACCCATTTGTCCAGTACCACACCTATAATACTAACCCATCTGTCCAGTACCACACCTATATTACTAACCTATCTGTCCAGTACCACACCTATAATACTACCCATAACCCATCTGTCTAGTACCACACCTATAATACTAACCCATCTGTCCAGTACCACACCTATAATACTATCCATAACCCATCTGTCCAGTACCACATCTTGAATACTACCCATAACCCATCTGTCTAGTACCACACCTATAATACTAACCATAACCCATCTGTCCTGTACCACACCTATAATTCTATCCCATCTGTCCAGTACCACACCTATAATACTACCCATAACCCATCTGTCTAGTACAACACCTATAATACTAACCCATCTGTCAAGTACCACACCTATAATACTAACCCATCTGTCTAGTACCACACCTATAATACTAACCCATCTGTCTAGTACCACATCTATAATACTAAGCCATCTGTCTAGTACCACACCTATAATACTAACCCATCTGTGTAGTACCACACCTATAGTACTACCCATAACCCATCTCTCCAGTACCACACCTACTAATACTAACCCATCTGTCCAGTACCACACCTATAATACTAACCCATTTGTCCAGTACCACACCTATAATACTAACCCATCTGTCCAGTACCACACCTATAATACTAACCTATCTGTCCAGTACCACACCTATAATACTAACCCATCTGTCCAGTACCACACCTATAATACTAACCCATCTGTCCAGTACCACACCTATATTACTAACCCATCTGTCCAGTACCACACCTATATTACTAACCCATCTGTCCAGTACCACACCTATAATACTACCCATAACCCATTTGTCCAGTACCACACCTATAATACTAACCCATCTGTCCAGTACCACACCTATATTACTAACCCATCTGTCCAGTACCACACCTATAATACTACCCATAACCCATCTGTCTAGTACCACACCTATAATACTAACCCATCTGTCCAGTACCACACCTATAATACTACCCATAACCCATCCTTCTAGTACCACACCAATAATACTAACCCCTCTGTCCAGTACCACACCTATAATACTAACACATCTGTCTAGTACCACACCTATAATACTACCCATAACCCATCTGTCTAGTACCACACCTATAATACTAACCCATCTGTCTAGTACCACACCTATAAAACTAACCCATCTGTCCAGTACCACACCTATAATACTAACCCATCTGTCCAGTACCACACCTATAATACTAACCATAACCCATCTGTCCAGTACCACACCTATAATACTAACCATAACCCATCTGTCTAGTACCACACCTATAATACTAACCCATCTGTCTAGTACCACACCTATAATACTACCCATAACCCATCTGTCTAGTACCACACCTATAATACTAACCCATCTGTCTAGTACCACACCTATAAAACTAACCCATCTGTCCAGTACCACACCTATAATACTATCCCATCTGTCCAGTACCACACCTATATTACTAACCCATCTGTCCAGTACCACACCTATATTACAAACCCATCTGTCCAGTACCACACCTATAATACTAACCCATCTGTCTAGTACCACACCTATAATACTAACCCATCTGTCCAGTACCACACCTATAATACTTTCCCATCTGTCCAGTACCACACCTATAATACTACCCATCTGTCCAGTACCACACCTATATTACTAACCCATCTGTCCAGTACCACACCTATATTACAAACCCATCTGTCCAGTACCACACCTATAATACTACCCATAACCCATCTGTCCAGTACCACACCTATAATACTAACCCATCTGTCCAGTACCACACCTATAATACTTTCCCATCTGTCCAGTACCACACCTATAATACTACCCATAACCCATCTGTCTAGTACCACACCTATAATACTAACCCATCTGTCTAGTACCACACCTATAATACTAACCCATCTGTCCAGTACCACACCTATAATACTATCCATAACCCATCTGTCCAGTACCACATCTTGAATAATACCCATAACCCATCTGTCTAGTACCACACCTATAATACTACCCATAACCCATCTGTCTAGTACCACACCAATAATACTAACCCATCTGTCCAGTACCACACCTATAATACTAACCCATCTGTCTAGTACCACAACTATAATACTACCCATAACCCATCTGTCTAGTACCACACCTATAATACTAACCCATCTGTCTAGTACCACACCTATAATAGTAACCCATCTGTCCAGTACCACACCTATAATACTACCCATAACCCATCTGTCTAGTACCACACCTATAATACTAACCCATCTGTCTAGTACCACACCTATAAAACTAACCCATCTGTCCAGTACCACACCTATAATACTAACCCATCTGTCCAGTACCACACCTATAATACTAACCATAACCCATCTGTCCAGTACCACACCTATAATACTAACCATAACCCATCTGTCTAGTACCACACCTATAATACTAACCCATCTGTCTAGTACCACACCTATAATACTACCCATAACCCATCTGTCTAGTACCACACCTATAATACTAACCCATCTGTCTAGTACCACACCTATAAAACTAACCCATCTGTCCAGTACCACACCTATAATACTATCCCATCTGTCCAGTACCACACCTATATTACTAACCCATCTGTCCAGTACCACACCTATAATACTACCCATAACCCATCTGTCTAGTACCACACCAATAATACTAACCCATCTGTCCAGTACCACACCTATAATACTAACCCATCTGTCTAGTACCACACCTATAATACTACCCATAACCCATCTGTCTAGTACCACACCTATAATACTAACCCATCTGTCTAGTACCACACCTATAATAGTAACCCATCTGTCCAGTACAACACCTATAATACTACCCATAACCCATCTGTCCAGTACCACACCTATAATACTAACCCATCTGTCTAGTACCACACCTATAATACTAACCCATCTGTCCAGTACCACACCTATAATACTAACCCATCTGTCCAGTACCACACCTATAATACTATCCATAACCCATCTGTCCAGTACCACACCTATAATACTAACCATAACCCATCTGTCCTGTACCACACCTATAATACTATCCCATCTGTCCAGTACCATACCTATAATACTACCCATAACCCATCTGTCTAGTACAACACCTATAATACTAACCCATCTGTCTAGTACCACACCTATAATACTAACCCATCTGTCTAGTACCACACCTATAATACTAACCCATCTGTCCAGTACCACACCTATAATACTAACCCATCTGTCCAGTACCACACCTATAATACTAACCCATCTGTCCAGTACCACACCTATATTACTAACCCATCTGTCCAGTACCACACCTATATTACAAACCCATCTGTCCAGTACCACACCTATAATACTACCCATAACCCATCTGTCCAGTACCACACCTATAATACTAACCCATCTGTCCAGTACCACACCTATAATACTTTCCCATCTGTCCAGTACCACACCTATAATACTACCCATAACCCATCTGTCTAGTACCACACCTATAATACTAACCCATCTGTCTAGTACCACACCTATAATACTAACCCATCTGTCCAGTACCACACCTATAATACTATCCATAACCCATCTGTCTAGTACCACATCTTGAATAATACCCATAACCCATCTGTCTAGTACCACACCTATAATACTACCCATAACCCATCTGTCTAGTACCACACCAATAATACTAACCCATATGTCCAGTACCACACCTATAATACTAACCCATCTGTCTAGTACCACAACTATAATACTACCCATAACCCATCTGTCTAGTACCACACCTATAATACTAACCCATCTGTCTAGTACCACACCTATAATAGTAACCCATCTGTCCAGTACCACACCTATAATACTACCCATAACCCATCTGTCCAGTACCACACCTATAATACTAACCCATCTGTCTAGTACCACACCTATAATACTAACCCATCTGTCCAGTACCACACCTATAATACTAACCCATCTGTCCAGTACCACACCTATAATACTATCCATAACCCATCTGTCCAGTACCACATCTATAATACTACCCATAACCCATCTGTCTAGTACCACACCTATAATACTAACCATAACCCATCTGTCCTGTACCACACCTATAATACTATCCCATCTGTCCAGTACCATACCTATAATACTACCCATAACCCATCTGTCTAGTACAACACCTATAATACTAACCCATCTGTCTAGTACCACACCTATAATACTAACCCATCTGTCTAGTACCACACCTATAATACTAACCCATCTGTCCAGTACCACACCTATAATACTAACCCATCTGTCCAGTACCACACCTATAATACTAACCCATCTGTCCAGTACCACACCTATATTACTAACCCATCTGTCCAGTACCACACCTATATTACAAACCCATCTGTCCAGTACCACACCGATAATACTACCCATAACCCATCTGTCCAGTACCACACCTATAATACTAACCCATCTGTCCAGTACCACACCTATAATACTTTCCCATCTGTCCAGTACCACACCTATAATACTACCCATAACCCATCTGTCTAGTACCACACCTATAATACTAACCCATCTGTCTAGTACCACACCTATAATACTAACCCATCTGTCCAGTACCACACCTATAATACTATCCATAACCCATCTGTCCAGTACCACATCTTGAATACTACCCATAACCCATCTGTCTAGTACCACACCTATAATACTAACCATAACCCATCTGTCCTGTACCACACCTATAATACTATCCCATCTGTCCAGTACCACACCTATAATACTACCCATAACCCATCTGTCTAGTACAACACCTATAATACTAACCCATCTGTCAAGTACCACACCTATAATACTAACCCATCAGTCTAGTACCACACCTATAATACTAACCCATCTGTCTAGTACCACATCTATAATACTAATCCATCTGTCTAGTACCACACCTATAATACTAACCCATCTGTGTAGTACCACACCTATAGTACTACCCATAACCCATCTCTCCAGTACCACACCTACTAATACTAACCCATCTGTCCAGTACCACACCTATAATACTAACCCATTTGTCCAGTACCACACCTATAATACTAACCCATCTGTCCAGTACCACACCTATAATACTAACCTATCTGTCCAGTACCACACCTATAATACTAACCCATCTGTCCAGTACCACAACTATAATACTAACCCATCTGTCCAGTACCACACCTATATTACTAACCCATCTGTCCAGTACCACACCTATATTACTAACCCATCTGTCCAGTACCACACCTATAATACTACCCATAACCCATTTGTCCAGTACCACACCTATAATACTAACCCATCTGTCCAGTACCACACCTATATTACTAACCCATCTGTCCAGTACCACACCTATAATACTACCCATAACCCATCTGTCTAGTACCACACCTATAATACTAACCCATCTGTCCAGTACCACACCTATAATACTACCCATAACCCATCTGTCTAGTACCACACTAATAATACTAACCCCTCTGTCCAGTACCACACCTATAATACTAACCCATCTGTCTAGTACCACACCTATAATACTACCCATAACCCATCTGTCTAGTACCACACCTATAATACTAACCCATCTGTCTAGTACCACACCTATAAAACTAACCCATCTGTCCAGTACCACACCTATAATACTAACCCATCTGTCCAGTACCACACCTATAATGCTAACCATAACCCATCTGTCCAGTACCACACCTATAATACTAACCATAACCCATCTGTCTAGTACCACACCTATAATACTAACCCATCTGTCTAGTACCACACCTATAATACTACCCATAACCCATCTGTCTAGTACCACACCTATAATACTAACCCATCTGTCTAGTACCACACCTATAAAACTAACCCATCTGTCCAGTACCACACCTATAATACTATCCCATCTGTCCAGTACCACACCTATATTACTAACCCATCTGTCCAGTACCACACCTATAATACTACCCATAACCCATCTGTCTAGTACCACACCAATAATACTAACCCATCTGTCCAGTACCACACCTATAATACTAACCCATCTGTCTAGTACCACACCTATAATACTACCCATAACCCATCTGTCTAGTACCACACCTATAATACTAACCCATCTGTCTAGTTCCAGACCTATAATAGTAACCCATCTGTCCAGTACCACACCTATAATACTACCCATAACCCATCTGTCTAGTACCACACCTATAATACTAACCCATCTGTCTAGTACCACACCTATAATACTAACCCATCTGTCCAGTACCACACCTATAATACTAACCCATCTGTCTAGTACCACACCTATAATACTAACCATAACCCATCTGTCCTGTACCACACCTATAATACTATCCCATCTGTCCAGTACCATACCTATAATACTACCCATAACCCATCTGTCTAGTACCACACCTATAATACTAACCCATCTGTCTAGTACCACACCTATAATACTAACCCATCTGTCCAGTACCACACCTATAATACTATCCATAACCCATCTGTCCAGTACCACATCTTGAATACTACCCATAACCCATCTGTCTAGTACCACACCTATAATACTAACCATAACCCATCTGTCCTGTACCACACCTATAATACTATCCCATCTGTCCAGTACCACACCTATAATACTACCCATAACCCATCTGTCTAGTACAACACCTATAATACTAACCCATCTGTCAAGTACCACACCTATAATACTAACCCATCTGTCTAGTACCACACCTATAATACTAACCCATCTGTGTAGTACCACACCTATAGTACTACCCATAACCCATCTCTCCAGTACCACACCTTCTAATACTAACCCATCTGTCCAGTACCACACCTATAATACTAACCCATTTGTCCAGTACCACACCTATAATACTAACCCATCTGTCCAGTACCACACCTATAATACTAACCTATCTGTCCAGTACCACACCTATAATACTAACCCATCTGTCCAGTACCACACCTATAATACTAACCCATCTGTCCAGTACCACACCTATATTACTAACCCATCTGTCCAGTACCACACCTATATTACTAACCCATCTGTCCAGTACCACACCTATAATACTACCCATAACCCATTTGTCCAGTACCACACCTATAATACTAACCCATCTGTCCAGTACCACACCTATATTACTAACCCATCTGTCCAGTACCACACCTATAATACTACCCATAACCCATCTGTCTAGTACCACACCTATAATACTAACCCATCTGTCCAGTACCACACCTATAATACTACCCATAACCCATCTGTCTAGTACCACACCAATAATACTAACCCCTCTGTCCAGTACCACACCTATAATACTAACCCATCTGTCTAGTACCACACCTATAATACTACCCATAACCCATCTGTCTAGTACCACACCTATAATACTAACCCATCTGTCTAGTACCACACCTATAAAACTAACCCATCTGTCCAGTACCACACCTATAATACTAACCCATCTGTCCAGTACCACATGTATAATACTAACCATAACCCATCTGTCCAGTACCACACCTATAACACTAACCATAACCCATCTGTCTAGTACCACACCTATAATACTAACCCATCTGTCTAGTACCACACCTATAATACTACCCATAACCCATCTGTCTAGTACCACACCTATAATACTAACCCATCTGTCTAGTACCACACCTATAAAACTAACCCATCTTTCCAGTACCACACCTATAATACTATCCCATCTGTCCAGTACCACACCTATATTACTAACCCATCTGTCCAGTACCACACCTATAATACTACCCATAACCCATCTGTCTAGTACCACACCAATAATACTAACCCATCTGTCCAGTACCACACCTATAATACTAACCCATCTGTCTAGTACCACACCTACAATACTACCCATAACCCATCTGTCTAGTACCACACCTATAATACTAACCCATCTGTCTAGTACCACACCTATAATAGTAACCCATCTGTCCAGTACAACACCTATAATACTACCCATAACCCATCTGTCCAGTACCACACCTATAATACTAACCCATCTGTCTAGTACCACACCTATAATACTAACCCATCTGTCCAGTACCACACCTATAATACTAACCCATCTGTCCAGTACCACACCTATAATACTATCCATAACCCATCTGTCCAGTACCACATCTATAATACTACCCATAACCCATCTGTCTAGTACCACACCTATAATACTAACCATAACCCATCTGTCCTGTACCACACCTATAATACTATCCCATCTGTCCAGTACCATACCTATAATACTACCCATAACCCATCTGTCTAGTACAACACCTATAATACTAACCCATCTGTCTAGTACCACACCTATAATACTAACCCATCTGTCTAGTACCACACCTATAATACTAACCCATCTGTCCAGTACCACACCTATAATACTAACCCATCTGTCCAGTACCACACCTATAATACTAACCCATCTGTCCAGTACCACACCTATATTACTAACCCATCTGTCCAGTACCACACCTATATTACAAACCCATCTGTCCAGTACCACACCGATAATACTACCCATAACCCATCTGTCCAGTACCACACCTATAATACTAACCCATCTGTCCAGTACCACACCTATAATACTTTCCCATCTGTCCAGTACCACACCTATAATACTACCCATAACCCATCTGTCTAGTACCACACCTATAATACTAACCCATCTGTCTAGTACCACACCTATAATACTAACCCATCTGTCCAGTACCACACCTATAATACTATCCATAACCCATCTGTCTAGTACCACATCTTGAATAATACCCATAACCCATCTGTCTAGTACCACACCTATAATACTACCCATAACCCATCTGTCTAGTACCACACCAATAATACTAACCCATATGTCCAGTACCACACCTATAATACTAACCCATCTGTCTAGTACCACAACTATAATACTACCCATAACCCATCTGTCTAGTACCACACCTATAATACTAACCCATCTGTCTAGTACCACACCTATAATAGTAACCCATCTGTCCAGTACCACACCTATAATACTACCCATAACCCATCTGTCCAGTACCACACCTATAATACTAACCCATCTGTCTAGTACCACACCTATAATACTAACCCATCTGTCCAGTACCACACCTATAATACTAACCCATCTGTCCAGTACCACACCTATAATACTATCCATAACCCATCTGTCCAGTACCACATCTATAATACTACCCATAACCCATCTGTCTAGTACCACACCTATAATACTAACCATAACCCATCTGTCCTGTACCACACCTATAATACTATCCCATCTGTCCAGTACCATACCTATAATACTACCCATAACCCATCTGTCTAGTACAACACCTATAATACTAACCCATCTGTCTAGTACCACACCTATAATACTAACCCATCTGTCTAGTACCACACCTATAATACTAACCCATCTGTCCAGTACCACACCTATAATACTAACCCATCTGTCCAGTACCACACCTATAATACTAACCCATCTGTCCAGTACCACACCTATATTACTAACCCATCTGTCCAGTACCACACCTATATTACAAACCCATCTGTCCAGTACCACACCGATAATACTACCCATAACCCATCTGTCCAGTACCACACCTATAATACTAACCCATCTGTCCAGTACCACACCTATAATACTTTCCCATCTGTCCAGTACCACACCTATAATACTACCCATAACCCATCTGTCTAGTACCACACCTATAATACTAACCCATCTGTCTAGTACCACACCTATAATACTAACCCATCTGTCCAGTACCACACCTATAATACTATCCATAACCCATCTGTCCAGTACCACATCTTGAATACTACCCATAACCCATCTGTCTAGTACCACACCTATAATACTACCCATAACCCATCTGTCTAGTACAACACCTATAATACTAACCCATCTGTCAAGTACCACACCTATAATACTAACCCATCAGTCTAGTACCACACCTATAATACTAACCCATCTGTCTAGTACCACATCTATAATACTAATCCATCTGTCTAGTACCACACCTATAATACTAACCCATCTGTGTAGTACCACACCTATAGTACTACCCATAACCCATCTCTCCAGTACCACACCTACTAATACTAACCCATCTGTCCAGTACCACACCTATAATACTAACCCATTTGTCCAGTACCACACCTATAATACTAACCCATCTGTCCAGTACCACACCTATAATACTAACCTATCTGTCCAGTACCACACCTATAATACTAACCCATCTGTCCAGTACCACAACTATAATACTAACCCATCTGTCCAGTACCACACCTATATTACTAACCCATCTGTCCAGTACCACACCTATATTACTAACCCATCTGTCCAGTACCACACCTATAATACTACCCATAACCCATTTGTCCAGTACCACACCTATAATACTAACCCATCTGTCCAGTACCACACCTATATTACTAACCCATCTGTCCAGTACCACACCTATAATACTACCCATAACCCATCTGTCTAGTACCACACCTATAATACTAACCCATCTGTCCAGTACCACACCTATAATACTACCCATAACCCATCTGTCTAGTACCACACTAATAATACTAACCCCTCTGTCCAGTACCACACCTATAATACTAACCCATCTGTCTAGTACCACACCTATAATACTACCCATAACCCATCTGTCTAGTACCACACCTATAATACTAACCCATCTGTCTAGTACCACACCTATAAAACTAACCCATCTGTCCAGTACCACACCTATAATACTAACCCATCTGTCCAGTACCACACCTATAATGCTAACCATAACCCATCTGTCCAGTACCACACCTATAATACTAACCATAACCCATCTGTCTAGTACCACACCTATAATACTAACCCATCTGTCTAGTACCACACCTATAATACTACCCATAACCCATCTGTCTAGTACCACACCTATAATACTAACCCATCTGTCTAGTACCACACCTATAAAACTAACCCATCTGTCCAGTACCACACCTATAATACTATCCCATCTGTCCAGTACCACACCTATATTACTAACCCATCTGTCCAGTACCACACCTATAATACTACCCATAACCCATCTGTCTAGTACCACACCAATAATACTAACCCATCTGTCCAGTACCACACCTATAATACTAACCCATCTGTCTAGTACCACACCTATAATACTACCCATAACCCATCTGTCTAGTACCACACCTATAATACTAACCCATCTGTCTAGTACCAGACCTATAATAGTAACCCATCTGTCTAGTACCACACCTATAATACTAACCCATCTGTCTAGTACCACACCTATAATACTAACCCATCTGTCCAGTACCACACCTATAATACTAACCCATCTGTCTAGTACCACACCTATAATACTAACCATAACCCATCTGTCCTGTACCACACCTATAATACTATCCCATCTGTCCAGTACCATACCTATAATACTACCCATAACCCATCTGTCTAGTACCACACCTATAATACTAACCCATCTGTCTAGTACCACACCTATAATACTAACCCATCTGTCCAGTACCACACCTATAATACTATCCATAACCCATCTGTCCAGTACCACATCTTGAATACTACCCATAACCCATCTGTCTAGTACCACACCTATAATACTAACCATAACCCATCTGTCCTGTACCACACCTATAATACTATCCCATCTGTCCAGTACCACACCTATAATACTACCCATAACCCATCTGTCTAGTACAACACCTATAATACTAACCCATCTGTCAAGTACCACACCTATAATACTAACCCATCTGTCTAGTACCACACCTATAATACTAACCCATCTGTGTAGTACCACACCTATAGTACTACCCATAACCCATCTCTCCAGTACCACACCTTCTAATACTAACCCATCTGTCCAGTACCACACCTATAATACTAACCCATTTGTCCAGTACCACACCTATAATACTAACCCATCTGTCCAGTACCACACCTATAATACTAACCTATCTGTCCAGTACCACACCTATAATACTAACCCATCTGTCCAGTACCACACCTATAATACTAACTCATCTGTCCAGTACCACACCTATATTACTAACCCATCTGTCCAGTACCACACCTATATTACTAACCCATCTGTCCAGTACCACACCTATAATACTACCCATAACCCATTTGTCCAGTACCACACCTATAATACTAACCCATCTGTCCAGTACCACACCTATATTACTAACCCATCTGTCCAGTACCACACCTATAATACTACCCATAACCCATCTGTCTAGTACCACACCTATAATACTAACCCATCTGTCCAGTACCACACCTATAATACTACCCATAACCCATCTGTCTAGTACCACACCAATAATACTAACCCCTCTGTCCAGTACCACACCTATAATACTAACCCATCTGTCTAGTACCACACCTATAATACTACCCATAACCCATCTGTCTAGTACCACACCTATAATACTAACCCATCTGTCTAGTACCACACCTATAAAACTAACCCATCTGTCCAGTACCACACCTATAATACTAACCCATCTGTCCAGTACCACATGTATAATACTAACCATAACCCATCTGTCCAGTACCACACCTATAACACTAACCATAACCCATCTGTCTAGTACCACACCTATAATACTAACCCATCTGTCTAGTACCACACCTATAATACTACCCATAACCCATCTGTCTAGTACCACACCTATAATACTAACCCATCTGTCTAGTACCACACCTATAAAACTAACCCATCTTTCCAGTACCACACCTATAATACTATCCCATCTGTCCAGTACCACACCTATATTACTAACCCATCTGTCCAGTACCACACCTATAATACTACCCATAACCCATCTGTCTAGTACCACACCAATAATACTAACCCATCTGTCCAGTACCACACCTATAATACTAACCCATCTGTCTAGTACCACACCTACAATACTACCCATAACCCATCTGTCTAGTACCACACCTATAATACTAACCCATCTGTCTAGTACCACACCTATAATAGTAAGCCATCTGTCCAGTACCACCCCTATAATACTACCCATAACCCATCTGTCTAGTACCACACCTATAATACTAACCCATCTGTCTAGTACCACACCTATAATACAAACCCATCTGTCCAGTACCACACCTATAATACTAACCCATCTGTCCAGTACCACACCTATAATACTATCCATAACCCATCTGTCCAGTACCACATCTATAATACTACCCATAACCCATCTGTCTAGTACCACACCTATAATACTAACCCATCTGTCTAGTACCACACCTATAAAACTAACCCATCTGTCCAGTACCACACCTATAATACTAACCCATCTGTCCAGTACCACACGTATAATACTAACCATAACCCATCTGTCCAGTACCACACCTATAATACTAACCATAACCCATCTGTCTAGTACCACACCTATAATACTAACCCATCTGTCTAGTACCACACCTATAATACTACCCATAACCCATCTGTCTAGTACCACACCTATAATACTAACCCATCTGTCTAGTACCACACCGATAAAACTAACCCATCAGTCCAGTACCACACCTATAATACTATCCCATCTGTCCAGTACCACACCTATATTACTAACCCATCTGTCCAGTACCACACCTATAATACTACCCATAACCCATCTGTCTAGTACCACACCAATAATACTAACCCATCTGTCCAGTACCACACCTATAATACTAACCCATCTGTCTAGTACCACACCTACAATACTACCCATAACCCATCTGTCTAGTACCACACCTATAATACTAACCCATCTGTCTAGTACCACACCTATAATAGTAAGCCATCTGTCCAGTACCACCCCTATAATACTACCCATAACCCATCTGTCTAGTACCACACCTATAATACTAACCCATCTGTCTAGTACCACACCTATAATACTAACCCATCTGTCCAGTACCACACCTATAATACTAACCCATCTGTCCAGTACCACACCTATAATACTATCCATAACCCATCTGTCCAGTACCACATCTATAATACTACCCATAACCCATCTGTCTAGTACCACACCTATAATACTAACCATAACCCATCTGTCCTGAACCACACCTATAATACTATCCCATCTGTCCAGTACCATACCTATAATACTACCCATAACCCATCTGTCTAGTACCACACCTATAATACTAACCATAACCCATCTGTCCTGTACCACACCTATAATACTATCCCATCTGTCCAGTACCACACCTATAATACTACCCATAACCCATCTGTCTAGTACAACACCTATAATACTAACCCATCTGTCAAGTACCACACCTATAATACTAACCCATCTGTCTAGTACCACACCTATAATACTAACCCATCTGTCTAGTACCACATCTATAATACTAATCCATCTGTCTAGTACCACACCTATAATACTAACCCATCTGTGTTGTACCACACCTATAGTACTACCCATAACCCATCTCTCCAGTACCACACCTACTAATACTAACCCATCTGTCCAGTACCACACCTATAATACTAACCCATTTGTCCAGTACCACACCTATAATACTAACCCATCTGTCCAGTACCACACCTATAATACTATCCATAACCCATCTGTCCAGTACCACATCTATAATACTACCCATAACACATCTGTCTAGTACCACACCTATAATACTAACCATAACCCATCTGTCCTGTACCACACCTATAATACTATCCCATCTGTCCAGTACCATACCTATAATACTACCCATAACCCATCTGTCTAGTACCACACCTATAATACTAACCATAACCCATCTGTCCTGTACCACACCTATAATACTATCCCATCTGTCCAGTACCACACCTATAATACTACCCATAACCCATCTGTCTAGTACAACACCTATAATACTAACCCATCTGTCAAGTACCACACCTATAATACTAACCCATCTGTCTAGTACCACACCTATAATACTAACCCATCTGTCTAGTACCACATCTATAATACTAATCCATCTGTCTAGTACCACACCTATAATACTAACCCATCTGTGTAGTACCACACCTATAGTACTACCCATAACCCATCTCTCCAGTACCACACCTACTAATACTAACCCATCTGTCCAGTACCACACCTATAATACTAACCCATTTGTCCAGTACCACACCTATAATACTAACCCATCTGTCCAGTACCACTCCTATAATACTAACCTATCTGTCCAGTACCACAACTATAATACTAACCCATCTGTCCAGTACCACACCTATAATACTAACCCATCTGTCCAGTACCACACCTATATTACTAACCCATCTGTCCAGTACCACACCTATATTACTAACCCATCTGTCTATTACCACACCTATAATACTACCCATAACCCATTTGTCCAGTACCACACCTATAATACTAACCCATCTGTCCAGTACCACACCTATATTACTAACCCATCTGTCCAGTACCACACCTATAATACTACCCATAACCCATCTGTCTAGTACCACACTTATAATACTAACCCATCTGTCCAGTACCACACCTATAATACTACCCATAACCCATCTGTCTAGTACCACACCAATAATACTAACCCCTCTGTCCAGTACCACACCTATAATACTAACCCATCTGTCTAGTACCACACCTATAATACTACCCATAACCCATCTGTCTAGTACCACACCTATAATACTAACCCATCTGTCTAGTACCACACCTATAAAACTAACCCATCTGTCCAGTACCACACCTATAATACTAACCCATCTGTCCAGTACCACACCTATAATGCTAACCATAACCCATCTGTCCAGTACCACACCTATAATACTACCCATAACCCATCTGTCTAGTACCACACCTATAATACTAACCCATCTGTCTAGTACCACACCTATAAAACTAACCCATCTGTCCAGTACCACACCTATAATACTACCCATCTGTCTAGTACCACACCTATAATACTAACCCATCTGTCCAGTACCACACCTATAATACTACCCATAACCCATCTGTCTAGTACCACACCAATAATACTAACCCATCTGTCCAGTACCACACCTATAATACTAACCCATCTGTCTAGTACCACACCTATAATACTACCCATAACCCATCTGTCTAGTACCACACCTATAATACTAACCCATCTGTCTAGTACCAGACCTATAATAGTAACCCATCTGTCCAGTACCACACCTATAATACTACCCATAACCCATCTGTCTAGTACCACACCTATAATACTAACCCATCTGTCTAGTACCACACCGATAATACTAACCCATCTGTCCAGTACCACACCTATAATACTAACCCATCTGTCCAGTACCACACCTATAATACTATCCATAACCCATCTGTCCAGTACCACATCAATAATACTACCCATAACCCATCTGTCTAGTACCACACCTATAATACTAACCATAACCCATCTGTCCTATACCACACCTATAATACTATCCCATCTGTCCAGTACCATACCTATAATACTACCCTTAACTCATCTGTCTAGTACCACACCTATAATACTAACCCATCTGTCTAGTACCACACCTATAATACTAACCCATCTGTCCAGTACCACACCTATAATACTATCCATAACCCACCTGTCCAGTACCACATCTTAAATACTACCCATAACCCATCTGTCTAGTACCACACCTATAATACTAACCATAACCCATCTGTCCTGTACCACACCTATAATACTATCCCATCTGTCCAGTACCACACCTATAATACTACCCATAACCCATCTGTCTAGTACAACACCTATAATACTAACCCATCTGTCAAGTACCACACCTATAATACTAACCCATCTGTCTAGTACCACACCTATAATACTAACCCATCTGTCTAGTACCACATCTATAATACTAAGCCATCTGTCTTGTACCACACCTATAATACTAACCCATCTGTGTAGTACCACACCTATAGTACTACCCATAACCCATCTCTCCAGTACCACACCTACTAATACTAACCCATCTGTCCAGTACCACACCAATAATACTAACCCATCTGTCCAGTACCACACCTATAATAGTAACCTATCTGTCCAGTACCACACCTATAATACTAACCCATCTGTCCAGTACCACACCTATAATACTAACCCATCTGTCCAGTACCACACCTATAATACTAACCCATCTGTCCAGTACCACACCTATATTACTAACCCATCTGTCCAGTACCACACCTATATTACTAACCCATCTGTCCAGTAGCACACCTATAATACTACCCATAACCCATTTGTCCAGTACCACACCTATAATACTAACCCATCTGTCCAGTACCACACCTATATTACTAACCCATCTGTCCAGTACCACACCTATAATACTACCCATAACCCATCTGTCTAGTACCACACCTATAATACTAACCCATCTGTCCAGTACCACACCTATAATACTACCCATAACCCATCTGTCTAGTACCACACCAATAATACTAACCCCTCTGTCCATTACCACACCTATAATACTAACCCATCTGTCTAGTACCACACCTATAATACTACCCATAACCCATCTGTCTAGTACCACACCTATAATACTAACCCATCTGTCTAGTACCACACCTATAAAACTAACCCATCTGTCCAGTACCACACCTATAATACTAACCCATCTGTCCAGTACCACACAAATAATACTAACCATAACCCATCTGTCCAGTACCACACCTATAATACTAACCATAACCCATCTGTCTAGTACCACACCTATAATACTAACCCATCTGTCTAGTACCACACCTATAATACTACCCATAACCCATCTGTCTAGTACCACACCTATAATACTAACCCATCTGTCTAGTACCACACCTATAAAACTAACCCATCTGTCCAGTACCACACCTATAATACTATCCCATCTGTCCAGTACCACACCTATATTACTAACCCATCTGTCCAGTACCACACCTATAATACTACCCATAACCCATCTGTCTAGTACCACACCAATAATACTAACCCATCTGTCCAGTACCACACCTATAATACTAACCCATCTGTCTAGTACCACACCTATAATACTACCCATAACCCATCTGTCTAGTACCACACCTATAATACTAACCCATCTGTCTAGTACCACACCTATAATAGTAACCCATCTGTCCAGTACCACCCCTATAATACTACCCATAACCCATCTGTCTAGTACCACACCTATAATACTAACCCATCTGTCTAGTACCACACCTATAATACTAACCCATCTGTCCAGTACCACACCTATAATACTAACCCATCTGTCCAGTACCACACCTATAATACTATCCATAACCCATCTGTCCAGTACCACATCTATAATACTACCCATAACCCATCTGTCTAGTACCACACCTATAATACTAACCATAACCCATCTGTCCTGTACCACACCTATAATACTATCCCATCTGTCCAGTACCATACCTATAATACTACCCATAACCCATCTGTCTAGTACAACACCTATAATACTAACCCATCTGTCTAGTAACACACCTATAATACTAACCCATCTGTCTAGTACCACACCTATAATACTAACCCATCTGTCCAGTACCACACCTATAATACTAACCTATCTGTCCAGTACCACACCTATAATACTTACCCATCTGTCCAGTACCACACCTATAATACTAACCCATCTGTCCAGTACCACACCTATATTACTAACCCATCTGTCCAGTACCACACCTATATTACTAACCCATCTGTCCAGTACCACACCTATAATACTACCCATAACCCATTTGTCCAGTACCACACCTATAATACTAACCCATCTGTCCAGTACCACAACTATATTACTAACCCATCTGTCCAGTACCACACCTATAATACTACCCATAACCCATCTGTCTAGTACCACACCTGTAATACTAACCCATCTGTCCAGTGCCACACCTATAATAATACCCATAACCCATCTGTCTAGTACCACACCAATAATACTAACCCCTCTGTCCAGTACCACACCTATAATACTAACCCATCTGTCTAGTACCACACCTATAATACTACCCATAACCCATCTGTCTAGTACCACACCTATAATACTAACCATAACCCATCTGTCCAGTACCACACGTATAATACTAACCCATCTGTCCAGTACAACACCTATAATACTACCCATAACCCATCTGTCCAGTACCACACCTATAATACTAACCATAACCCATCTGTCCAGTACCACACCTATAATACTAACCATAACCCTTCTGTCCAGTACCACACGTATAATACTAACCCATCTGTCCAGTACCACACCTATAATACTAACCCATCTGTCCAGTACCACACCTATAATACTACCCATAACCCATCTGTCCAGTACCACACCTATAATACTACCCATAACCCATCTGTCTAGTACCACACCTATAATACTGACCCATCTGTCTAGTACCACACTTATAATACTACCCATAACCCAACTGTCTAGTACCACACCTATAATACTAACCCATCTGTCTAGTACCACACCTATAATACTAACCATCTGTCTAGTACCACACCTATAATACTAACCATAACCCATCTGTCCAGTACCACACCTATAAAACTAACCCATCTGTCTACTACCACACCTATAATACTACCCCATCTGTCCAGTACCACACCTATAATACTAACCCATCTGTCTAGTACCACACCTATAATACTACCCATAACCCATCTGTCTAGTACCACACCTATAATACTAACCCAGCTGTCCAGTACCACACCTATAATACTAAACCATCTGTCTAGTACCACACCTCTAATACTACCCATAACCCATCTGTCCAGTACCACACCTATAATACTAACCAATCTGTCCTGTACCACACCTATGATACTACACATAACCAATCTGTCTAGTACCACACCTATAATACTAACCACAACCCATCTGTCCAGAACCACACCTATAATATTAACCCATCTGTCCAGTACCTCACCTATAATACTAACCCATCTGTCCAGTACCACACCTATACTACTAACCCATCTGTCCAGTACCACACCTATAATACTAACCATAACCCATCTGTCCAGTACCACACCTATAATACTAACCCATCTGTCCAGTACCACACCTATAATACTAACCCAAATGTCCAGTCACACACCTATAATACTAACCCATCTGTCCAGTACCACACCTATAATACTAACCCATCTGTCCTGTACAACACCTATAATACTACCCATAACCCATCTGTCTAGTACCACAACTATAATACTACCCATAAGCCATCTGTCTAGTACCACACCTATAATACTAACCCATCTGTCCAGTACCACACCTATAATACTAACCCATCTGTCTAGTACCACACCTATAATACTAACCCATCTGTCCAGTACCACACCTATAATACTAACCCATCTGTCCTGTACCACACCTATAATACTATCCCATCTGTCCAGTACCACACCTATAATACTACCCATAACCCATCTGTCTAGTACAACACCTATAATACTAACCCATCTGTCTAGTACCACACCTATAATACTAACCCATCTGTCTAGTACCACACCTATAATACTAACCCATCTGTCTAGTACCACACCTATAATACTAAGCCAAATGTCTAGTACCACACCTATAATACTAACACATCTGTGTAGTACCACACCTATAGTACTACCCATAACCCATCTCTCCAGTACCACACCTACTAATACTAACCCATATGTCCAGTACCACACCTATAATACTAACCCATTTGTCCAGTACCTCACCTATAATACTAACCCATCTGTCCAGTACCACAACTATATTACTAACCCATCTGTCCAGTACCACACCTATAATACTACCCATAACCCATCTGTCTAGTACCACACCTGTAATACTAACCCATCTGTCCAGTGCCACACCTATAATAATACCCATAACCCATCTGTCTAGTACCACACCAATAATACTAACCCCTCTGTCCAGTACCACACCTATAATACTAACCCATCTGTCTAGTACCACACCTATAATACTACCCATAACCCATCTGTCTAGTACCACACCTATAATACTAACCATAACCCATCTGTCCAGTACCACACGTATAATACTAACCCATCTGTCCAGTACCACACCTATAATACTACCCATAACCCATCTGTCCAGTACCACACCTATAATACTAACCATAACCCATCTGTCCAGTACCACACCTATAATACTAACCATAACCCTTCTGTCCAGTACCACACGTATAATACTAACCCATCTGTCCAGTACCACACCTATAATACTAACCCATCTGTCCAGTACCACACCTATAATACTACCCATAACCCATCTGTCCAGTACCACACCTATAATACTACCCATAACCCATCTGTCTAGTACCACACCTATAATACTGACCCATCTGTCTAGTACCACACTTATAATACTACCCATAACCCAACTGTCTAGTACCACACCTATAATACTAACCCATCTGTCTAGTACCACACCTATAATACTAACCATCTGTCTAGTACCACACCTATAATACTAACCATAACCCATCTGTCCAGTACCACACCTATAAAACTAACCCATCTGTCTACTACCACACCTATAATACTACCCCATCTGTCCAGTACCACACCTATAATACTAACCCATCTGTCTAGTACCACACCTATAATACTACCCATAACCCATCTGTCTAGTACCACACCTATAATACTAACCCAGCTGTCCAGTACCACACCTATAATACTAAACCATCTGTCTAGTACCACACCTCTAATACTACCCATAACCCATCTGTCCAGTACCACACCTATAATACTAACCCATCTGTCCTGTACCACACCTATGATACTACACATAACCAATCTGTCTAGTACCACACCTATAATACTAACCACAACCCATCTGTCCAGAACCACACCTATAATATTAACCCATCTGTCCAGTACCTCACCTATAATACTAACCCATCTGTCCAGTACCACACCTATAGTACTAACCCATCTGTCCAGTACCACACCTATAATACTAACCATAACCCATCTGTCCAGTACCACACCTATAATACTAACCCATCTGTCCAGTACCACACCTATAATACTAACCCAAATGTCCAGTCACACACCTATAATACTAACCCATCTGTCCAGTACCACACCTATAATACTAACCCATCTGTCCTGTACAACACCTATAATACTACCCATAACCCATCTGTCTAGTACCACAACTATAATACTACCCATAAGCCATCTGTCTAGTACCACACCTATAATACTAACCCATCTGTCCAGTACCACACCTATAATACTAACCCATCTGTCTAGTACCACACCTATAATACTAACCCATCTGTCCAGTACCACACCTATAATACTAACCCATCTGTCCTGTACCACACCTATAATACTATCCCATCTGTCCAGTACCACACCTATAATACTACCCATAACCCATCTGTCTAGTACAACACCTATAATACTAACCCATCTGTCTAGTACCACACCTATAATACTAACCCATCTGTCTAGTACCACACCTATAATACTAACCCATCTGTCTAGTACCACACCTATAATACTAAGCCAAATGTCTAGTACCACACCTATAATACTAACACATCTGTGTAGTACCACACCTATAGTACTACCCATAACCCATCTCTCCAGTACCACACCTACTAATACTAACCCATATGTCCAGTACCACACCTATAATACTAACCCATTTGTCCAGTACCTCACCTATAATACTAACCCATCTGTCCAGTACCAAACCTATATTACTAACCCATCTGTCCTGTACCACACCTATGATACTACACATAACCAATCTGTCTAGTACCACACCTATAATACTAACCACAACCCATCTGTCCAGAACCACACCTATAATATTAACCCATCTGTCCAGTACCTCACCTATAATACTAACCCATCTGTCCAGTACCACACCTATAGTACTAACCCATCTGTCCAGTACCACACCTATAATACTAACCATAACCCATCTGTCCAGTACCACACCTATAATACTAACCCATCTGTCCAGTACCACACCTATAATACTAACCCAAATGTCCAGTCACACACCTATAATACTAACCCATCTGTCCAGTACCACACCTATAATACTAACCCATCTGTCCTGTACAACACCTATAATACTACCCATAACCCATCTGTCTAGTACCACAACTATAATACTACCCATAAGCCATCTGTCTAGTACCACACCTATAATACTAACCCATCTGTCCAGTACCACACCTATAATACTAACCCATCTGTCTAGTACCACACCTATAATACTAACCCATCTGTCCAGTACCACACCTATAATACTAACCCATCTGTCCTGTACCACACCTATAATACTATCCCATCTGTCCAGTACCACACCTATAATACTACCCATAACCCATCTGTCTAGTACAACACCTATAATACTAACCCATCTGTCTAGTACCACACCTATAATACTAACCCATCTGTCTAGTACCACACCTATAATACTAACCCATCTGTCTAGTACCACACCTATAATACTAAGCCAAATGTCTAGTACCACACCTATAATACTAACACATCTGTGTAGTACCACACCTATAGTACTACCCATAACCCATCTCTCCAGTACCACACCTACTAATACTAACCCATATGTCCAGTACCACACCTATAATACTAACCCATTTGTCCAGTACCTCACCTATAATACTAACCCATCTGTCCAGTACCAAACCTATATTACTAACCCATCTGTCCAGTACCACACCTATATTACTAACCCATCTGTCCAGTACCACACCTATAATACTAACCCATCTGTCTAGTACCACACCTGTAATACTAACCCATCTGTCCAGTACCACACCTATAATACTAACCCAAATGTCCAGTCACACACCTATAATACTAACCCATCTTTCCAGTACCACACCTATAATACTAACCCATCTGTCCTGTACAACACCTATAATACTACCCATAACCCATCTGTCTAGTACCACAACTATAATACTACCCATAAGCCATCTGTCCAGTACCTCACCTATAATACTAACCCATCTGTCCAGTACCACACCTATAGTACTAACCCATCTGTCCAGTACCACACCTATAATACTAACCATAACCCATCTGTCCAGTACCACACCTATAATACTAACCCATCTGTCCAGTACCACACCTATAATACTAACCCAAATGTCCAGTCACACACCTATAATACTAACCCATCTGTCCAGTACCACACCTATAATACTAACCCATCTGTCCTGTACAACACCTATAATACTACCCATAACCCATCTGTCTAGTACCACAACTATAATACTACCCATAAGCCATCTGTCTAGTACCACACCTATAATACTAACCCATCTGTCCAGTACCACACCTATAATACTAACCCATCTGTCTAGTACCACACCTATAATACTAACCCATCTGTCCAGTACCACACCTATAATACTAACCCATCTGTCCTGTACCACACCTATAATACTATCCCATCTGTCCAGTACCACACCTATAATACTACCCATAACCCATCTGTCTAGTACAACACCTATAATACTAACCCATCTGTCTAGTACCACACCTATAATACTAACCCATCTGTCTAGTACCACACCTATAATACTAACCCATCTGTCTAGTACCACACCTATAATACTAAGCCAAATGTCTAGTACCACACCTATAATACTAACACATCTGTGTAGTACCACACCTATAGTACTACCCATAACCCATCTCTCCAGTACCACACCTACTAATACTAACCCATATGTCCAGTACCACACCTATAATACTAACCCATTTGTCCAGTACCTCACCTATAATACTAACCCATCTGTCCAGTACCAAACCTATATTACTAACCCATCTGTCCAGTACCACACCTATATTACTAACCCATCTGTCCAGTACCACACCTATAATACTAACCCATCTGTCTAGTACCACACCTGTAATACTAACCCATCTGTCCAGTACCACACCTATAATACTAACCCAAATGTCCAGTCACACACCTATAATACTAACCCATCTTTCCAGTACCACACCTATAATACTAACCCATCTGTCCTGTACAACACCTATAATACTACCCATAACCCATCTGTCTAGTACCACAACTATAATACTACCCATAAGCCATCTGTCTAGTACCACACCTATAATACTAACCCATCTGTCCAGTACCACACCTATAATACTAACCCATCTGTCCAGTACCACACCTATAATACAAACCCATCTGTCCAGTACCACACCTATAAAACTAACCCATCTGTCCAGTACCACTCCTATAATACTAATCATAACCCATCTGTCCAGTACCACACCTATAATACTAACCCATCTGTCTAGTACCACACCTATATTACTAACCCATCTGTCCAGTACCACACCTATAATACTATCCATAACCAATCTGTCCAGTACCACATCTATAATACTACCCATAACCCATCTGTCTAGTACCACACCTATAATACTAACCATAACCCATCTGTCCTGTACCACACCTATAATACTATCCCATCTGTCCAGTACGATACCTATAATACTACCCATAACCCATCTGTCTAGTACAACACCTATAATACTAACCCATCTGTCTAGTACCACACCTATAATACTAACCCATCTGTCTAGTACCACACCTATAATACTAAGCCATCTGTCTAGTACCACTCCTATAATACTAACCCATTTGTCCAGTACCACACCTATAATACTAACCCATCTGTCCAGTACCACAACTATATTACTAACCCATCTGTCCAGTAGCACACCTATAATACTAACCCAAATGTCCAGTCACACACCTATAATACTAACCCATCTGTCTAGTACCACACCTATAATACTACCCATAACCCATCTGTCTAGTACCACACCTATAATACTAACCCAGCTGTCCAGTACCAAAACTATAATACTAAACCATCTGTCTAGTACCACACCTATAATACTAACCATAACCCATCTGTCCAGTACCACACCTATAAAACTAACCCATCTGTCTACTACCACACCTATAATACTACCCCATCTGTCCAGTACCACACCTATAATACTAACCCATCTGTCTAGTACCACACCTATAATACTACCCATAACCCATCTGTCTAGTACCACACCTATAATACTAACCCAGCTGTCCAGTACCAAAACTATAATACTAAACCATCTGTCTAGTACCACACCTCTAATACTACCCATAACCCATCTGTCCAGTACCACACCTATAATACTAACCCATCTGTCCTGTACCACACCTATGATACTACACATAACCAATCTGTCTAGTACCACACCTATAATACTAACCACAACCCATCTGTCCAGAACCACACCTATAATATTAACCCATCTGTCCAGTACCTCACCTATAATACTAACCCATCTGTCCAGTACCACACCTATAGTACTAACCCATCTGTCCAGTACCACACCTATAATACTAACCATAACCCATCTGTCCAGTACCACACCTATAATACTAACCCATCTGTCCAGTACCACACCTATAATACTAACCCAAATGTCCAGTCACACACCTATAATACTAACCCATCTGTCCAGTACCACACCTATAATACTAACCCATCTGTCCTGTACAACACCTATAATACTACCCATAACCCATCTGTCTAGTACCACAACTATAATACTACCCATAAGCCATCTGTCTAGTACCACACCTATAATACTAACCCATCTGTCCAGTACCACACCTATAATACTAACCCATCTGTCTAGTACCACACCTATAATACTAACCCATCTGTCCAGTACCACACCTATAATACTAACCCATCTGTCCTGTACCACACCTATAATACTAACCCATCTGTCCAGTACCACACCTATAATACTAATCATAACCCATCTGTCCAGTACCACACCTATAATACTAACCCATCTGTCCAGTACCACACCTATTATACTAACCCATCTGGCCAGTACCACACCTATAGTACTAACCCATCTGTCCAGTACCACACCTATAATACTAACCATAACCCATCTCTCCAGTACCACACCTATAATACTAACCCATCTGTCTAGTACCACACCTATATTACTAACCCATCTGTCCAGTACCACACCTATAATACTATCCATAACCAATCTGTCCAGTACCACATCTATAATACTACCCATAACCCATCTGTCTAGTACCACACCTATAATACTAACCCATTTGTCCAGTACCTCACCTATAATACTAACCCATCTGTCCAGTACCAAACCTATATTACTAACCCATCTGTCCAGTACCACACCTATATTACTAACCCATCTGTCCAGTACCACACCTATAATACTAACCCATCTGTCTAGTACCACACCTGTAATACTAACCCATCTGTCCAGTACCACACCTATAATACTAACCCAAATGTCCAGTCACACACCTATAATACTAACCCATCTTTCCAGTACCACACCTATAATACTAACCCATCTGTCCTGTACAACACCTATAATACTACCCATAACCCATCTGTCTAGTACCACAACTATAATACTACCCATAAGCCATCTGTCTAGTACCACACCTATAATACTAACCCATCTGTCCAGTACCACACCTATAATACTAACCCATCTGTCCAGTACCACACCTATAATACAAACCCATCTGTCCAGTACCACACCTATAAAACTAACCCATCTGTCCAGTACCACACCTATAATACTAATCATAACCCATCTG
This sequence comes from Salmo salar, assembly GCF_965601325.2. NCBI lineage: Eukaryota > Metazoa > Chordata > Actinopteri > Salmoniformes > Salmonidae > Salmo > Salmo salar. The sequence continues at coordinate 52,073,937 of NC_138304.1, forward strand.
TCCAGTACCACACCTATAATACTAACCCATCTGTCCAGTACCACACCTATTATACTAACCCATCTGGCCAGTACCACACCTATAGTACTAACCCATCTGTCCAGTACCACACCTATAATACTAACCATAACCCATCTGTCCAGTACCACACCTATAATACTAACCCATCTGTCTAGTACCACACCTATATTACTAACCCATCTGTCCAGTACCACACCTATAATACTATCCATAACCAATCTGTCCAGTACCACATCTATAATACTACCCATAACCCATCTGTCTAGTACCACACCTATAATACTAACCATAACCCATCTGTCCTGTACCACACCTATAATACTATCCCATCTGTCCAGTACGATACCTATAATACTACCCATAACCCATCTGTCTAGTACAACACCTATAATACTAACCCATCTGTCTAGTACCACACCTATAATACTAACCCATCTGTCTAGTACCACACCTATAATACTAAGCCATCTGTCTAGTACCACTCCTATAATACTAACCCATTTGTCCAGTACCACACCTATAATACTAACCCATCTGTCCAGTACCACAACTATATTACTAACCCATCTGTCCAGTACCACACCTATAATACTAACCCAAATGTCCAGTCACACACCTATAATACTAACCCATCTGTCCAGTACCACACCTATAATACTAACCCATCTGTCCTGTACAACACCTATAATACTACCCATAACCCATCTGTCTAGTACCACAACTATAATACTACCCATAAGCCATCTGTCTAGTACCACACCTATAATACTAACCCATCTGTCCAGTACCACACCTATAATACTAACCCATCTGTCCAGTACCACACCTATAATACAAACCCATCTGTCCAGTACCACACCTATAAAACTAACCCATCTGTCCAGTACCACACCTATAATACTAATCATAACCCATCTGTCCAGTACCACACCTATATTACTAACCCATCTGTCCAGTACCACACCTATTATACTAACCCATTTGGCCAGTACCACACCTACAGTACTAACCCATCTGTCCAGTACCACACCTATAATACTAACCATAACCCATCTATCCAGTACCACACCTATAATACTAACCCATCTGTCTAGTACCACACCTATATTACTAACCCATCTGTCCAGTACCACACCTATAATACTATCCATAACCCAGTACCACATCTATAATACTACCCATAACCCATCTGTCTAGTACCACACCTATAATACTAACCATAACCCATCTGTCCTGTACCACACCTATAATACTATCCCATCTGTCCAGTACCATAACTATAATACTACCCATAACCCATCTGTCTAGTACAACACCTATAATACTAACCCATCTGTCTAGTACCACACCTATAATACTAACCCATCTGTCTAGTACCACACCTATAATACTAAGCCATCTGTCTAGTACCACTCCTATAATACTAACCCATTTGTCCAGTACCACACCTATAATACTAACCCATCTGTCCAGTACCACAACTATATTACTAACCCATCTGTCCAGTACCACACCTATAATACTAACCCAAATGTCCAGTCACACACCTATAATACTAACCCATCTGTCCAGTACCACACCTATAATACTAACCCATCTGTCCTGTACAACACCTATAATACTACCCATAACCCATCTGTCTAGTACCACAACTATAATACTACCCATAAGGCATCTGTCTAGTACCACACCTATAATCCTAACCCATCTGTCCAGTACCACACCTATAATACTAACCCATCTGTCCAGTACCACACCTATAATACTAACCATAACCCATCTGTCCAGTACCACACCTATAATACTAACCCATCTGTCCAGTACCACACCTATAATACTAACCCAAATGTCCAGTCACACACCTATAATACTAACCCATCTGTCCAGTACCACACCTATAATACTAACCCATCTGTCCTGTACAACACCTATAATACTACCCATAACCCATCTGTCTAGTACCACAACTATAATACTACCCATAAGCCATCTGTCTAGTACCACACCTATAATACTAACCCATCTGTCCAGTACCACACCTATAATACTAACCCATCTGTCTAGTACCACACCTATAATACTAACCCATCTGTCCAGTACCACACCTATAATACTAACCCATCTGTCCTGTACCACACCTATAATACTAACCCATCTGTCCAGTACCACACCTATAATACTAATCATAACCCATCTGTCCAGTACCACACCTATAATACTAACCCATCTGTCCAGTACCACACCTATTATACTAACCCATCTGGCCAGTACCACACCTATAGTACTAACCCATCTGTCCAGTACCACACCTATAATACTAACCATAACCCATCTCTCCAGTACCACACCTATAATACTAACCCATCTGTCTAGTACCACACCTATATTACTAACCCATCTGTCCAGTACCACACCTATAATACTATCCATAACCAATCTGTCCAGTACCACATCTATAATACTACCCATAACCCATCTGTCTAGTACCACACCTATAATACTAACCCATTTGTCCAGTACCTCACCTATAATACTAACCCATCTGTCCAGTACCAAACCTATATTACTAACCCATCTGTCCAGTACCACACCTATATTACTAACCCATCTGTCCAGTACCACACCTATAATACTAACCCATCTGTCTAGTACGACACCTGTAATACTAACCCATCTGTCCAGTACCACACCTATAATACTAACCCAAATGTCCAGTCACACACCTATAATACTAACCCATCTTTCCAGTACCACACCTATAATACTAACCCATCTGTCCTGTACAACACCTATAATACTACCCATAACCCATCTGTCTAGTACCACAACTATAATACTACCCATAAGCCATCTGTCTAGTACCACACCTATAATACTAACCCATCTGTCCAGTACCTCACCTATAATACTAACCCATCTGTCCAGTACCACACCTATAATACAAACCCATCTGTCCAGTACCACACCTATAAAACTAACCCATCTGTCCAGTACCACACCTATAATACTAATCATAACCCATCTGTCCAGTACCACACCTATAATACTAACCCATCTGTCCAGTACCACACCTATTATACTAACCCATCTGGCCAGTACCACACCTATAGTACTAACCCATCTGTCCAGTACCACACCTATAATACTAACCATAACCCATCTGTCCAGTACCACACCTATAATACTAACCCATCTGTCTAGTACCACACCTATATTACTAACCCATCTGTCCAGTACCACACCTATAATACTATCCATAACCAATCTGTCCAGTACCACATCTATAATACTACCCATAACCTATCTGTCTAGTACCACACCTATAATACTAACCATAACCCATCTGTCCTGTACCACACCTATAATACTATCCCATCTGTCCAGTACGATACCTATAATACTACCCATAACCCATCTGTCTAGTACAACACCTATAATACTAACCCATCTGTCTAGTACCACACCTATAATACTAACCCATCTGTCTAGTACCACACCTATAATACTAAGCCATCTGTCTAGTACCACTCCTATAATACTAACCCATTTGTCCAGTACCACACCTATAATACTAACCCATCTGTCCAGTACCACAACTATATTACTAACCCATCTGTCCAGTACCACACCTATAATACTAACCCAAATGTCCAGTCACACACCTATAATACTAACCCATCTGTCCAGTACCACACCTATAATACTAACCCCTCTGTCCTGTACAACACCTATAATACTACCTATAACCCATCTGTCTAGTACCACAACTATAATACTACCCATAAGCCATCTGTCTAGTACCACACCTATAATACTAACCCATCTGTCCAGTACCACACCTATAATACTAACCCATCTGTCCAGTACCACACCTATAATACAAACCCATCTGTCCAGTACCACACCTATAAAACTAACCCATCTGTCCAGTACCACACCTATAATACTAATCATAACCCATCTGTCCAGTACCACACCTATAATACTAACCCATCTGTCCAGTACCACACCTATTATACTAACCCATTTGGCCAGTACCACACCTACAGTACTAACCCATCTGTCCAGTACCACACCTATAATACTAACCATAACCCATCTATCCAGTACCACACCTATAATACTAACCCATCTGTCTAGTACCACACCTATATTACTAACCCATCTGTCCAGTACCACACCTATAATACTATCCATAACCCAGTACCACATCTATAATACTACCCATAACCCATCTGTCTAGTACCACACCTATAATACTAACCATAACCCATCTGTCCTGTACCACACCTATAATACTATCCCATCTGTCCAGTACCATAACTATAATACTACCCATAACCCATCTGTCTAGTACAACACCTATAATACTAACCCATCTGTCTAGTACCACACCTATAATACTAACCCATCTGTCTAGTACCACACCTATAATACTAAGCCATCTGTCTAGTACCACTCCTATAATACTAACCCATTTGTCCAGTACCACACCTATAATACTAACCCATCTGTCCAGTACCACAACTATATTACTAACCCATCTGTCCAGTACCACACCTATAATACTAACCCAAATGTCCAGTCACACACCTATAATACTAACCCATCTGTCCAGTACCACACCTATAATACTAACCCATCTGTCCTGTACAACACCTATAATACTACCCATAACCCATCTGTCTAGTACCACAACTATAATACTACCCATAAGGCATCTGTCTAGTACCACACCTATAATCCTAACCCATCTGTCCAGTACCACACCTATAATACTAACCCATCTGTCCAGTACCACACCTATAATACAAACCCATCTGTCCAGTACCACACCTATAAAACTAACCCATCTGTCCAGTACCACACCTATAATACTAATCATAACCCATCTGTCCAGTACCACACCTATAATACTAACCCATCTGTCCAGTTCCACACCTATTATACTAACCCATCTGGCCAGTACCACACCTATAGTACTAACCCATCTGTCCATTACCACACCTATAATACTAAACATAACCCATCTGTCCAGTACCACACCTATAATACTAACCCATCTGTCTAGTACCACACCTATATTACTAACCCATCTGTCCAGTACCACACCTATAATACTATCCATAACCCATCTGTCCAGTACCACATCTATAATACTACCCATAACCCATCTGTCTAGTACCACACCTATAATACTAACCATAACCCATCTGTCCTGTACCACACCTATAATACTATCCCATCTGTCCAGTACCATACCTATAATACTACCCATAACCCATCTGTCTAGTACAACACCTATAATACTAACCCATCTGTCTAGTTCCACACCTATAATACTAACCCATCTGTCTAGTACCACACCTATAATACTAAGCCATCTGTCTAGTACCACTCCTATAATACTAACCCATTTGTCCAGTACCACACCTATAATACTAACCCATCTGTCCAGTACCACAACTATATTACTAACCCATCTGTCCAGTACCACACCTATAATACTACCCATAACCCATCTGTCTAGTACCACACCTATAATACTAACCCATCTGTCCAGTACCACACCTATAATACAAACCCATCTGTCCAGTACCACACCTATAAAACTAACCCATCTGTCCAGTACCACACCTATAATACTAATCATAACCCATCTGTCCAGTACCACACCTATAATACTAACCCATCTGTCCAGTACCACACCTATTATACTAACCCATCTGGCCAGTACCACACCTATAGTACTAACCCATCTGTCCAGTACCACACCTATAATACTAACCATAACCCATCTGTCCAGTACCACACCTATAATACTAACCCATCTGTCTAGTACCACACCTATATTACTAACCCATCTGTCCAGTACCACACCTATAATACTACCCATAACCCATCTGTCTAGTACCACACCTATAATACTAACCATAACCCATCTGTCCTGTACCACACCTATAATACTATCCCATCTGTCCAGTACCATACCTATAATACTAAGCCATCTGTCTAGTACCACTCCTATAATACTAACCCATTTGTCCAGTACCACACCTATAATACTAACCCATCTGTCCAGTGCCACAACTATATTACTAACCCATCTGTCCAGTACCACACCTATAATACTAACCATAACCCATCTGTCCAGTACCACACCTATAATACTAACCCATCTGTCCAGTACCACACCTATAATACTACCCATAACCCATCTGTCCAGTACCACACCTATAATACTACCCATAACCCATCTGTCTAGTACCACACCTATAATACTAACCATAACCCATCTGTCCAGTACCACACGTATAATACTAACCCATCTGTCCAGTAACACACCTATAATATTAACCCATCTGTCCAGTACCTCACCTATAATACTAACCCATCTGTCCAGTACCACACCTATAGTACTAACCCATCTGTCCAGTACCACACCTATAATACTAACCATAACCCATCTGTCCAGTACCACACCTATAATACTAACCCATCTGTCTAGTACCACACCTATAATACTAACCCATCTGTCCAGTACCACACCTATAATACTAACCCAAATGTCCAGTCACACACATATAATACTAACCCATCTGACCAGTACCACACCTATAAAACTAACCCATCTATCCTGTACAACACCTATAATACTACCCATAACCCATCTGTCTAGTACCACAACTATAATACTACCCATAAGCCATCTGTCTAGTACCACACCTATAATACTAACCCATCTGTCCAGTACCACACCTATAATACTAACCCATCTGTCTAGTACCACACCTATAATACTAACCCATCTGTCCAGTACCACACCTATAATACTAACCCATCTGTCCAGTACCACACCTATAATACTATCCATAACCCATCTGTCCAGTACCACATCTATAATACCACCCATAACCCATCTGTCCAGTACCACACCTATAATACTACCCATAACCCATCTGTCTAGTACAACACCTATAATACTAACCCATCTGTCTAGTACCACACCTATAATACTAACCCATCTGTCTAGTACCACACCTATAATACTAACCCATCTGTCTAGCACCACACCTATAATACTAAGCCATCTGTCTAGTACCACACCTATAATACTAACCCATCTGTGTAGTACCACACCTATAGTACTACCCATAACCCATCTCTCCAGTACCACACCTACTAATACTAACCCATATGTCCAGTACCACACCTATAATACTAACCCATTTGTCCAGTACCTCACCTATAATACTAACCATCTGTCCAGTACCACACCTATAATACTAACCCATCTGTCCAGTACCACACCTATATTACTAACCCATCTGTCCAGTACCAAACCTATATTACTAACCCATCTGTCCAGTACCACACCTATAATACTAACCCATCTGTCTAGTACCACACCTGTAATACTAACCCATCTGTCCAGTACCACACCTATAATACTAACCCAAATGTCCAGTCACACACCTATAATACTAAGCCATCTGTCCAGTACCACACCTATAATACTAACCCATCTGTCCTGTACAACACCTATAATACTACCCATAACCCATCTGTCTAGTACCACAACTATAATACTACCCATAAGCCATCTGTCTAGTACCACACCTATAATACTAACCCATCTGTCCAGTACCATACCTATAATACAAACCCATCTGTCCAGTACCACACCTATAATACTAACCCATCTGTGTAGTACCACACCTATAGTACTACCCATAACCCATCTCTCCAGTACCACACCTACTAATACTAACCCATATGTCCAGTACCACACCTATAATACTAACCCATTTGTCCAGTACCTCACCTATAATACTAACCATCTGTCCAGTACCACACCTATAATACTAACCCATCTCTCCAGTACCACACCTATATTACTAACCCATCTGTCCAGTACCACACCTGTAATACTAACCCATCTGTCCAGTACCACACCTATAATACTAACCCAAATGTCCAGTCACACACCTATAATACTAACCCATCTGTCCAGTACCACACCTATAATACTAACCCATCTGTCCTGTACCACACCTATAAAACTAACCCATCTGTCCAGTACCACACATATAATACTAATCATAACCCATCTGTCCAGCACCACACCTATAATACTAACCCATCTGTCTAGTACCACACCTATATTACTAACCCATCTGTCCAGTACCACACCTATAATACTATCCATAACCCATCTGTCCAGTACCACATATATAATACTACCCATAACCCATCTGTCTAGTACCACACCTATAATACAAACCATAACCCATCTGTCCTGTACCACACCTATAATAGTATCCCATCTGTCCAGTACCATACCTATAATACTACCCATAACCCATCTGTCTAGTACAACACCTATAATACTAACCCATCTGTCTTGAGCCCCCCCCGCGACCACACCTATAACTCCCACGCGTACCACCCATCTGCCTCGTAGCCCCCCTAACCCACGGGCCACCTATAGACTACCCTAACCCACTCTCCGCCCCCCCCCCTCGTCCAGTACCACACCTATAATACTAAGCCATCTGTTTAGTACCACTCCTATAATACTAACCCATCTGTGTAGTACAACACCTATAGTACTACCCATAACCCATCTCTCCAGTACCACATCTACTAATACTAACCCATCTGTCCAGTACCACACCTATAAAACTAACCCATCTGTCTAGTACCACACCTATATTACTAACCCATCTGTCCAGTACCACACCTATAATACTATCCATAACCCATCTGTCCAGTACCACATATATAATACTACCCATAACCCATCTGTCTAGTACCACACCTATAATACCAACCCATCTGTCTAGTACCACACCTATAATACTAACAGATCTGTCCAGTACCACACCTATAATACTAACCCATCTGTCCAGTACCACACCTATAATACTATCCATAACCCATCTGTCCAGTACCACATATATAATACTGACCCATCTGTCTAGTACCACACTTATAATACTACCCATAACCCAACTGTCTAGTACCACACCTATAATACTAACCCATCTGTCTAGTACCACACCTATAATACTAACCCATCTGTCTAGTACCACACCTATAATACTAACCATAACCCATCTGTCCAGTACCACACCTATAAAACTAACCCATCTGTCTACTACCACACCTATAATACTACCCCATCTGTCCTGTACCACACCTATAATACTATCCCATCTGTCCAGTACCACACCTATAATACTACCCATAACCCATCTGTCTAGTACAACACCTATAATACTAACCCATCTGTCTAGTACCACACCTATAATACTAAGCCATCTGTCTAGTACCACACCTATAATACTAACCCATCTGTGTAGTACCACACCTATAGTACTACCCATAACCCATCTCTCCTGTACCACACCTACTAATACTAACCCATCTGTCCAGTACCACACCTATAATACTAACCCATTTGTCCAGTACCACACCTATAATACTAACCCATCTGTCCAGTACCACACCTATAATACTAACCTATCTGTCCACTACCACACCTATAATACTAACCCATCTGTCCAGTACCACACATATAATACTAACCCATCTGTCCAGTACCACACCTATATTACTAACCCATCTGTCCAGTACCACACATATATTACTAACCCATCTGTCCAGTACCACACCTTTAATACTACCCATTACCCATTTGTCCAGGACCACACCTATAATACTAACCCATCTGTCCAGTACCACAACTATATTACTAACCCATCTGTCCAGTACCACACCTATAATACTACCCATAACCCATCTGTCTAGTACCACACCTATAATACTAACCCATCTGTCCAGTACCACACCTATAATACTACCCATAACCCATCTGTCTAGTACCACACCAATAATACTAACCCCTCTGTCCAGTACCACACCTATAATACTAACCCATCTGTCTAGTACCACACCTATAAAACTAACCCATCTGTCCAGTACCACACCTATAATACTAACCCATCTGTCCAGTACCACACCTATAATACTAACCATAACCCATCTGTCCAGTACCACACCTTTTATATTAACCATAACCCATCTGTCCAGTACCACACGTTTAATACTAACCCATCTGTCCAGTACCACACCTATAATACTACCCATAACCCATCTGTCCAGTACCACACCTATAATACGAACCATAACCCATCTGTCCAGTACCACACCTATAATACTAACCATAACCCATCTGTCCAGTACCACACGTATAATACTAACCCATCTGTCCAATACCACACCTATAATACTAACCCATCTGTCCATTACCACACCTATAATACTACCCATAACCCATCTGTCTAGTACCACACCTATAATACTAACCCATCTGTCCAGTACCACACCTATAATACTGACCCATCTGTCTAGTACCACACTTATAATACTACCCATAACCCAACTGTCTAGTACCACACCAATAATACTAACCCATCTGTCCAGTACCACACCTATAATACTAACCCATCTGTCCAGTACCACACCTATAATACTAACCCATCTGTCCAGTACCACACCTATAATACTAACCCATCTGTCTAGTACCACACCTATAATACTACCCATAACCCATCTGTCTAGTACCACACCTATAATACTAACCCAGCTGTCCAGTACCACACCTATAATACTAAACCATCTGTCTAGTACCACACCTCTAATACTACCCATAACCCATCTGTCCAGTACCACACCTATAATACTACCCATAACCCATCTGTCTAGTACCACACCTATAATACTAACCCATCTGTCCAGTACCACACCTATAATACTGACCCATCTGTCTAGTACCACACCTCTAATACTACCCATAAACCATCTGTCCAGTACCACACCTATAATACTACCCATAACCCAACTGTCTAGTACCACACCTATAATACTAACCCATCTGTCTAGTACCACACCTATAATACTAACCCATCTGTCTAGTACCACACCTATAATACTAACCATAACCCATCTGTCCAGTACCACACCTATAAAACTAACCCATCTGTCCAGTACCACACGTATAATACTAACCCATCTGTCCAGTACCACACCTATAATACTAACCCATCTGTCCAGTACCACACCTATAATACTACCCATAACCCATCTGTCCAGTACCACACCTATAATACTACCCATAACCCATCTGTCTAGTACCACACCTATAATACTAACCAATCTGTCCAGTACCACACCTATAATACTGACCCATCTGTCTAGTACCACACTTATAATACTACCCATAACCCAACTGTCTAGTACCACACCTATAATACTAACCCATCTGTCTAGTACCACACCTATAATACTAACCCATCTGTCTAGTACCACACCTATAATACTAACCATAACCCATCTGTCCAGTACCACACCTATAAAACTAACCCATCTGTCTACTAACACACCTATAATACTACCCCATCTGTCCAGTACCACAGCTATAATACTAACCCATCTGTCTAGTACCACACCTATAATACTACCCATAACCCATCTGTCCAGTACCACACCTATAATACTAACACATCTGTCCAGTACCACACCTATAATAATAACCCATCTGTCTAGTACCACACCTATAATACTAACCCATCTGTCCAGTACCACACCTATAAAACTAACCCATCTGTCTACTACCACACCTATAATACTACCCCATCTGTCCTGTACCACACCTATAATACTATCCCATCTGTCCAGTACCACACCTTTAATACTACCCATAACCCATCTGTCTAGTACAACACCTATAATACTAACCCATCTGTCTAGTACCACACCTATAATACTAAGCCATCTGTCTAGTACCACACCTATAATACTAACCCATCTGTGTAGTACCACACCTATAGTACTACCCATAACCCATCTCTCCTGTACCACACCTACTAATACTAACCCATCTGTCCAGTACCACACCTATAATACTAACCCATTTGTCCAGTACCACACCTATAATACTAACCCATCTGTCCAGTACCACACCTATAATACTAACCCATCTGTCCAGTACCACACCTATAATACTAACCCATCTGTCCAGTACCACACCTATAATAATACCCATAACCCATCTGTCCAGTACCACACCTATAATACTAACCCATCTGTCCAGTACCACACCTATATTACTAACCCATCTGTCCAGTACCACACCTATAAAACTAACCCATCTGTCCAGTACCACACCTATAATACTAATCATAACCCATCTGTCCAGTACCACACCTATAGTACTAACCCATCTGTCCAGTACCACACCTATAATACTAACCATAACCCATCTGTCCAGTACCACACCTATAATACTAAACCATCTGTCTAGTACCACACCTATATTACTAACCCATTTGTCCAGTACCACACCTATAATACTAACCCATCTGTCCAGTACCACACCTATAATACTAACACATCTGTCCAGTACCACACCTATAATACTAACCCATCTGTCTAGTACCACACCTATAATACTAACCCATCTGTCCAGTACCACACCTATAATACTAACCCATCTGTCCCGTACCACACCTATAATACTAACCCATCTGTCTAGTACCACACCTATAATACTAACCCATCTGTCCAGTACCACACCTATAATACTAACCCATCTGTCCAGTACCACACCTATAATACTAACCCATCTGTCCAGTACTACACCTATAATACTACCCATAACCCATCTATCTAGTACCACACCTATAATACTACCCATAACCCATCTGTCTAGTACCTCACCTATAATACTAACCCATCTGTCCAGTACCACACCTATAATACTAACCCAACTGTCCAGTACCACACCTATAATACTAACCCATCTGTCCAGTACCACACCTATAATACTAACACATCTGTCTAGTACCACACCTATAATACTACCCATAATCCATCTGTCCAGTACCACACCTAAAATACTAACCCATCCATCTAGTACCACACCTATAATACTAACCCTTCTGTCCAGTACCACACCTATAATACTAACCCATCTGTCCATTACCACACCTATAATACTAACCCATCTGTCCAGTACCACACCTATAATACTTCCCATAACCCATCTGTCCAGTAACACACCTATAATACTAACCCATCTGTCCAGTACCACACCTATAATACTAACCCATCTGTCCAGTACCACACCTATAATACTAACCCATCTGTCCAGTACCACACCTATAATAATACCCATAACCCATCTGTCCAGTACCACACCTATAATACTAACCCATCTGTCCAGTACCACACCTATATTACTAACCCATCTGTCCAGTACCACACCTATAATACTACCCATAACCCATCTGTCTAGTACCACACCTATAATACTAACCCATCTGTCCAGAACCACACCTATAATACTACCCATAACCCATCTGTCTAGTACCAGACCAATAATACTAACCCATCTGTCCAGTACCACACCTATAATACTAACCCATCTGTCTAGTACCACACCTATAATACTACCCATAACCCATCTGTCTAGTACCACACCTATAATACTAACCCATCTGTCTAGTACCACACCTATAAAACTAGCACATCTGTCCAGTACCACACCTATAATACTAACCCATCTGTCCATTACCACAACTATAACACTAACCATAACCCATATGTCCAGTACCACACCTATATTACTAACCCATCTGTCCAGCACCACACCTATAATACTAACCCATCTGTCCAGTACCACACCTATATTACTAACCCATCTGTCCAGTACCACACCTATAATACTACCCATAACCCATTTGTCCAGTACCACACCTATAATACTAACCCATCTGTCCAGTACCACAACTATATTACTAACCCATCTGTCCAGTACCACACCTATAATACTACCCATAACCCATCTGTCTAGTACCACACCTATAATACTAACCCATCTGTCCAGTACCACACCTATAATACTACCCATAACCCATCTGTCTAGTACCACACCAATAATACAAACCTCGCTGTCCAGTACCACACCTATAATACTAACCCATCTGTCTAGTACCACACCTATAATACTACCCATAACCCATCTGTCTAGTACCACACCTATAATACTAACCCATCTGTCTAGTACCACACCTATAATACTAACCCATCTATCCAGTACCACACCTATAATACTAACCCATCTGTCCTGTACCACACCTATGATACTACCCATAACCCATCTGTCTAGTACCACACCTATAATACTAACAATAACCCATCTGTCCAGAACCACACCTATAATATTAACCCATCTGTCCAGTACCTCACCTATAATACTAACCCATCTGTCCAGTACCACACCTATAGTACTAACCCATTTGTCCTGTACCACACCTATAATACTAACCATAACCCATCTGTCCAGTACCACACCTATAATACTAACCCATCTGTCTAGTACCACACCTATAATACTAACCCATCTGTCCAGTTCCACACCTTTAATACTAACCCAAATGTCCAGTCACACACCTATTATACTAACCCATCTGTCTAGTACCACACCTATAATACTAAACCATCTGTCCTGTACAACACCTATAATACTACCCATAACCCATCTGTCTAGTACCACAACTATAATACTACCCATAAGCCATCTGTCTAGTACCACACCTATAATACTAACCCATCTGTCCAGTACCACACCTATAATACTAACCCATCTGTCTAGTACCACACCTATAATACTAACCCATCTGTCCAGTACCACACCTATAATACTAACCCATCTGTCCAGTACCACACCTATAATACTATCCATAACCCATCTGTCCAGTACCACATCTATAATACTACCCATAACCCATCTGTCTAGTACCACACCTATAATACTACCCATAACCCATCTGTCTAGTACCAGACCAATAATACTAACCCATCTGTCCAGTACCACACCTATAATACTAACCCATCTGTCTAGTACCACACCGATAATACTACCCATAACCCATCTGTCTAGTACCACACCTATAATACTAACCCATCTCTCTAGTACCACACCTATAAAACTAGCACATCTGTCCAGTACCACACCTATAATACTAACCCATCTGTCCATTACCACACCTATAATACCAACCATAACCCATCTGTCCAGTACCACACCTATAATACGAACCATAACCCATCTGTCCAGTACCACACGTATAATACTAACCCATCTGTCCAGTACCACACCTATAATACTACCCATAACCCATCTGTCCAGTACCACACCTATAATACTAACCATAATCCATCTGTCCAGTACCACACCTATATTACTAACCCATCTGTCCAGCACCACACCTATAATACTAACCCATCTGTCCAGTACCACACCTATATTACTAACCCATCTGTCCAGTACCACACCTATAATACTACCCATAACCCATTTGTCCAGTACCACACCTATAATACTAACCCATCTGCCCAGTACCACAACTATATTACTAACCCATCTGTCCAGTACCACACCTATAATACTACCCATAACCCATCTGTCTAGTACCACACCTATAATACTAACCCATCTGTCCAGTACCACACCTATAATACTAACCATAACCCATCTGTCCAGTACCACACCTATAATACTAAGACATCTGTCCAGTACCACACCTATAATACTACCCATAACCCATCTGTCCAGTACCACACCTATAATACTAACCATAACCCATCTGTCCAGTACCACACCTATAATACTAACCCATCTGTCTAGTACCACACCTATAATACTAACAATAACCCATCTGTCCAGAACCACACCTATAATATTAACCCATCTGTCCAGTACCTCACCTATAATACTAACCCATCTGTCCAGTACCACACCTATAGTACTAACCCATCTGTCCTGTACCACACCTATAATACTAACCATAACCCATCTGTCCAGTACCACACCTATAATACTAACCCATCTGTCTAGTACCACACCTATAATACTAACCCATCTGTCCAGTTCCACACCTATAATACTAACCCAAATGTCCAGTCACACACCTATTATACTAACCCATCTGTCTAGTACCACACCTATAATACTAACCCATCTGTCCTGTACAACACCTATAATACTACCCATAACCCATCTGTCTAGTACCACAACTATAATACTACCCATAAGCCATCTGTCTAGTACCACACCTATAATACTAACCCATCTGTCCAGTACCACACCTATAATACTAACCCATCTGTCTAGTACCACACCTATAATACTAACCCATCTGTCCAGTACCACACCTATAATACTAACCCATCTGTCCAGTACCACACCTATAATACTATCCATAACCCATCTGTCCAGTACCACATCTATAATACTACCCATAACCCATCTGTCTAGTACCACACCTATAATACTACCCATAACCCATCTGTCTAGTACCAGACCAATAATACTAACCCATCTGTCCAGTACCACACCTATAATACTAACCCATCTGTCTAGTACCACACCGATAATACTACCCATAACCCATCTGTCTAGTACCACACCTATAATACTAACCCATCTCTCTAGTACCACACCTATAAAACTAGCACATCTGTCCAGTACCACACCTATAATACTAACCCATCTGTCCATTACCACACCTATAATACCAACCATAACCCATCTGTCCAGTACCACACCTATAATACGAACCATAACCCATCTGTCCAGTACCACACGTATAATACTAACCCATCTGTCCAGTACCACACCTATAATACTACCCATAACCCATCTGTCCAGTACCACACCTATAATACTAACCATAATCCATCTGTCCAGTACCACACCTATATTACTAACCCATCTGTCCAGCACCACACCTATAATACTAACCCATCTGTCCAGTACCACACCTATATTACTAACCCATCTGTCCAGTACCACACCTATAATACTACCCATAACCCATTTGTCCAGTACCACACCTATAATACTAACCCATCTGCCCAGTACCACAACTATATTACTAACCCATCTGTCCAGTACCACACCTATAATACTACCCATAACCCATCTGTCTAGTACCACACCTATAATACTAACCCATCTGTCCAGTACCACACCTATAATACTAACCATAACCCATCTGTCCAGTACCACACCTATAATACTAAGACATCTGTCCAGTACCACACCTATAATACTACCCATAACCCATCTGTCCAGTACCACACCTATAATACTAACCATAACCCATCTGTCCAGTACCACACCTATATTACTAACCCATCTGTCCAGCACCACACCTATAATACTAACCCATCTGTCCAGTACCACACCTATATTACTAACCCATCTGTCCAGTACCACACCTATAATACTACCCATAACCCATTTGTCCAGTACCACACCTATAATACTAACCCATCTGTCCAGTACCACAACTATATTACTAACCCAACTGTCCAGTACCACACCTATAATACTACCCATAACCCATCTGTCTAGTACCACACCTATAATACTAACCCATCTGTCCAGTACCACACCTATAATACTAACCATAACCCATCTGTCCAGTACCACACCTATAATACTAAGACATCTGTCCAGTACCACACCTATAATACTAACCCATCTGTCCAGTACCACACCTATAATACTACCCATAACCCATCTGTCCAGTACCACACCTATAATACTACCCATAACCCATCTGTCTAGTACCACACCTATAATACTAACCCATCTGTCCAGTACCACACCTATAATACTGACCCATCTGTCTAGTACCACACTTATAATACTACCCATAACCCAACTGTCTAGTACCACACCTATAATACTAACCCATCTGTCTAGTACCACACCTATAATACTAACCCATCTGTCTAGTACCACACCTATAATACTAACCATAACCCATCTGTCCAGTACCACACCTATAAAACTAACCCATCTGTCTACTACCACACCTATAATACTACCCCATCTGTCCAGTACCACACCTATAATACTAACCCATCTGTCTAGTACCACACCTATAATACTACCCATAACCCATCTGTCCAGTACCACACCTATAATACTAACCCATCTGTCCTGTACCACACCTATGATACTAACCCAGCTGTCCAGTACCACACCTATAATACTAAACCATCTGTCTAGTACCACACCTCTAATACTACCCATAACCCATCTGTCCAGTACCACACCTATAATACTAACCCATCTGTCCTGTACCACACCTATGATACTACCCATAACCCATCTGTCTAGTACCACACCTATAATACTAACAATAACCCATCTGTCCAGAACCACACCTATAATATTAACCCATCTGTCCAGTACCTCACCTATAATACTAACCCATCTGTCCAGTACCACACCTATAGTACTAACCCATCTGTCCTGTACCACACCTATAATACTAACCATAACCCATCTGTCCAGTACCACACCTATAATACTAACCCATCTGTCTAGTACCACACCTATAATACTAACCCATCTGTCCAGTTCCACACCTATAATACTAACCCAAATGTCCAGTCACACACCTATTATACTAACCCATCTGTCCAGTACCACACCTATAATACTAACCCATCTGTCCTGTACAACACCTATAATACTACCCATAACCCATCTGTCTAGTACCACAACTATAATACTACCCATAAGCCATCTGTCTAGTACCACACCTATAATACTAACCCATCTGTCCAGTACCACACCTATAATACTAACCCATCTGTCTAGTACCACACCTATAATACTAACCCATCTGTCCAGTACCACACCTATAATACTAACCCATCTGTCCAGTACCACACCTATAATACTATCCATAACCCATCTGTCCAGTACCACATCTATAATACTACCCATAACCCATCTGTCTAGTACCACACCTATAATACTAACCATAACCCATCTGTCCTGTACCACACCTATAATACTATCCCATCTGTCCAGTACCACACCTATAATACTACCCATAACCCATCTGTCTAGTACAACATCTATAATACTAACCCATCTGTCTAGTACCACACCTATAATACTAACCCATCTGTCTAGTACCACACCTATAATACTAACCCATCTGTCCAGTACCACACCTATAATACTGACCCATCTGTCTAGTACCACACTTATAATACTACCCATAACCCAACTGTCTAGTACCACACCTATAATACTAACCCATCTGTCTAGTACCACACCTATAATACTAACCCATCTGTCTAGTACCACACCTATAATACTAACCATAACCCATCTGTCCAGTACCACACCTATAAAACTAACCCATCTGTCTACTACCACACCTATAATACTACCCCATCTGTCCAGTACCACACCTATAATACTAACCCATCTGTCTAGTACCACACCTATAATACTACCCATAACCCATCTGTCTAGTACCACACCTATAATACTAACCCAGCTGTCCAGTACCACACCTATAATACTAAACCATCTGTCTAGTACCACACCTCTAATACTACCCATAATCCATCTGTCCAGTACCACACCTATAATACTAACCCATCTGTCCTGTACCACACCTATGATACTACCCATAACCCATCTGTCTAGTACCACACCTATAATACTAACAATAACCCATCTGTCCAGAACCACACCTATAATATTAACCCATCTGTCCAGTACCTCACCTATAATACTAACCCATCTGTCCAGTACCACACCTATAATACTAACCATAACCCATCTGTCCAGTACCACACCTATAATACTAACCCATCTGTCTAGTACCACACCTATAATACTAACCCATCTGTCCAGTTCCACACCTATAATACTAACCCAAATGTCCAGTCACACACCTATTATACTAACCCATCTGTCCAGTACCACACCTATAATACTAACCCATCTGTCCTGTACAACACCTATAATACTACCCATAACCCATCTGTCTAGTACCACAACTATAATACTACCCATAAGCCATCTGTCTAGTACCACACCTATAATACTAACCCATCTGTCCAGTACCACACCTATAATACTAACCCATCTGTCTAGTACCACACCTATAATACTAACCCATCTGTCTAGTACCACACCTATAATACTAACCATAACCCATCTGGCCCGTACCACACCTATAAAACTAACCCATCTGTCTACTACCACACCTATAATACTACCCCATCTGTCCAGTACCACACCTATAATACTAACCCATCTGTCTAGTACCACACCTATAATACTACCCATAACCCATCTGTCTAGTACCACAACTATAATACTAACCCAGCTGTCCAGTACCACACCTATAATACTAAACCATCTGTCTAGTACCACACCTCTAATACTACCCATAACCCATCTGTCCAGTACCACACCTATAATACTAACCCATCTGTCCTGTACCACACCTATGATACTACCCATAACCCATCTGTCTAGTACCACACCTATAATACTAACAATAACCCATCTGTCCAGAACCACACCTATAATATTAACCCATCTGTCCAGTACCTCACCTATAATACTAACCCATCTGTCCAGTACCACACCTATAATACTAACCATAACCCATCTGTCCAGTACCACACCTATAATACTAACCCATCTGTCTAGTACCACACCTATAATACTAACCCATCTGTCCAGTTCCACACCTATAATACTAACCCAAATGTCCAGTCACACACCTATTATACTAACCCATCTGTCCAGTACCACACCTATAATACTAACCCATCTGTCCTGTACAACACCTATAATACTACCCATAACCCATCTGTCTAGTACCACAACTATAATACTACCCATAAGCCATCTGTCTAGTACCACACCTATAATACTAACCCATCTGTCCAGTACCACACCTATAATACTAACCCATCTGTCTAGTACCACACCTATAATACTAACCCATCTGTCCAGTACCACACCTATAATACTAACCCATCTGTCCAGTACCACACCTATAATACTATCCATAACCCATCTGTCCAGTACCACATCTATAATACTACCCATAACCCATCTGTCTAGTAACACACCTATAATACTAACCATAACCCATCTGTCCTGTACCACACCTATAATACTATCCCATCTGTCCAGTACCACACCTATAATACTACCCATAACCCATCTGTCTAGTACAACACCTATAATACTAACCCATCTGTCTAGTACCACACCTATAATACTAACCCATCTGTCTAGTACCACACCTATAATACTAACCCATCTGTCTAGTACCACACCTATAATACTAAGCCATCTGTCTAGTACCACACCTATAATACTAACCCATCTGTGTAGTACCACACCTATAGTACTACCCGTAACCCATCTCTCCAGTACCAGACCTACTAATACTAAACCATCTGTCCAGTACCACACCTATAATACTAACCCATTTGTCCAGTACCACACCTATAATACTAACCCATCTGTCCAGTACCACACCTATAATACTAACCCATATGTCCAGTACCACACCTATAATACTAACCCATCTGTCTAGTACCACACCTATAATACTACCCAAATCCCATCTGTCTAGTACCACACCTATAATACTAACCCATCTGTCTATTACCACACCTATAAAACTAACCCATCTGTCCAGTACCACACCTATAATACTAACCCATCTGTCCAGTACCACACCTATAATACTAACCATAACCCATCTGTCCAGTACAACACCTATAATACTAACCATAACCCATCTGTCCAGTACCACACGTATAATACTAACCCATCTGTCCAGTACCACACCTATAATACTACCCATAACCCATCTGTCCAGTACCACACCTATAATACTAACCATAACCCATCTGTCCAGTACCACACCTATAATACTAACCATAACCCATCTGTCCAGTACCACAAGTATAATACTAACCCATCTGTCCAGTACCACACCTATAATACTAACCCATCTGTCCAGTACCACACCTATAATACTACCCATAACCCATCTGTCCAGTACCACACCTATAATACTACCCATAACCCATCTGTCTAGAACCACACCTATAATACTAACCCATCTGTCCAGTACCACAACTATAATACTGACCCATCTGTCTAGTACCACACTTATAATACTACCCATAACCCAACTGTCTAGTACCACACCTATAATACTAACCCATCTGTCTAGTACCACACCTATAATACTAACCCATCTGTCTAGTACCACACCTATAATACTAACCATAACCCATCTGTCCAGTACCACACCTATAAAACTAACCCATCTGTCCAGTACCACACCTATAATACTACCCATAACCCATCTGTCTAGTACAACACCTATAATACTAACCCATCTGTCTAGTACCACACCTATAATACTAACCCATCTGTCTAGTACCACACCTATAATACTAACCCATCTGTCTAGTACCACACCTATAATACTAAGCCATCTGTCTAGTACCACACCTATAATACTAACCCATCTGTGTAGTACCACACCTATAGTACTACCCGTAACCCATCTCTCCAGTACCAGACCTACTAATACTAAACCATCTGTCCAGTACCACACCTATAATACTAACCCATTTGTCCAGTACCACACCTATAATACTAACCCATCTGTCCAGTACCACACCTATAATACTAACCCATATGTCCAGTACCACACCTATAATACAAACCCATCTGTCTAGTACCACACCTATAATACTACCCAAATCCCATCTGTCTAGTACCACACCTATAATACTAACCCATCTGTCTATTACCACACCTATAAAACTAACCCATCTGTCCAGTACCACACCTATAATACTAACCCATCTGTCCAGTACCACACCTATAATACTAACCATAACCCATCTGTCCAGTACAACACCTATAATACTAACCATAACCCATCTGTCCAGTACCACACGTATAATACTAACCCATCTGTCCAGTACCACACCTATAATACTACCCATAACCCATCTGTCCAGTACCACACCTATAATACTAACCATAACCCATCTGTCCAGTACCACACCTATAATACTAACCATAACCCATCTGTCCAGTACCACAAGTATAATACTAACCCATCTGTCCAGTACCACACCTATAATACTAACCCATCTGTCCAGTACCACACCTATAATACTACCCATAACCCATCTGTCCAGTACCACACCTATAATACTACCCATAACCCATCTGTCTAGAACCACACCTATAATACTAACCCATCTGTCCAGTACCACAACTATAATACTGACCCATCTGTCTAGTACCACACTTATAATACTACCCATAACCCAACTGTCTAGTACCACACCTATAATACTAACCCATCTGTCTAGTACCACACCTATAATACTAACCCATCTGTCTAGTACCACACCTATAATACTAACCATAACCCATCTGTCCAGTACCACACCTATAAAACTAACCCATCTGTCTAGTACCACACCTATAATACTAACCCAGCTGTCCAGTACCACACCTATAATACTAAACCATCTGTCTAGTACCACACCTCTAATACTACCCATAACCCATCTGTCCAGTACCACACCTATAATACTAACCCATCTGTCCTGTACCACACCTATGATACTACCCATAACCCATCTGTCTAGTACCACACCTATAATACTAACCATAACCCATCTGTCCAGAACCAAACCTATAATATTAACCCATCTGTCCAGTACCTCACCTATAATACTAACCCATCTGTCCAGTACCACACCTATAGTACTAACCCATCTGTCCTGTACCACACCTATGATACTACCCATAACCCATCTGTCTAGTACCACACCTATAATACTAACCATAACCCATCTGTCCAGAACCAAACCTATAATATTAACCCATCTGTCCAGTACCTCACCTATAATACTAACCCATCTGTCCAGTACCACACCTATAGTACTAACCCATCTGTCCAGTACCACACCTATAATACTAACCATAACCCATCTGTCCAGTACCACACCTATAATACTAACCCATCAGTCTAGTACCACACCTATAATACTAACCCATCTGTCTAGTACCACACCTATAATACTAACCCAAATGTCCAGTCACACACCTATATTACTAACCCATCTGTCCAGTACCACACCTATAATACTACCCATAACCCATCTGTCTAGTACCACACCTATAATACTAACCCATCTGTCCAGAACCACACCTATAATACTACCCATAACCCATCTGTCTAGTACCAGACCAATAATACTAACCCATCTGTCCAGTACCACACCTATAATACTAACCCATCTGTCTAGTACCACACCTATAATACTACCCATAACCCATCTGTCTAGTACCACACCTATAATACTAAGCCATCTGTCTAGTACCACACCTATAAAACTAGCACATCTGTCCATTACCACAACTATAATACTAACCATAACCCATCTGTCCAGTACCACACCTATATTACTAACCCATCTGTCCAGCACCACACCTATAATACTAACCCATCTGTCCAGTACCACACCTATATTACTAACCCATCTGTCCAGTACCACACCTATAATACTACCCATAACCCATTTGTCCAGTACCACACCTATAATACTAACCCATCTGTCCAGTACCACAACTATATTACTAACCCATCTGTCCAGTACCACACCTATAATACTACCCATAACCCATCTGTCTAGTACCACACCTATAATACTAACCCATCTGTCCAGTACCACACCTATAATACTACCCATAACCCATCTGTCTAGTACCACACCAATAATACAAACCCCGCTGTCCAGTACCACACCTATAATACTAACCCATCTGTCTAGTACCACACCTATAATACTACCCATAACCCATCTGTCTAGTACCACACCTATAATACTAACCCATCTGTCTAGTACCACACCTATAATACTAACCCATCTATCCAGTACCACACCTATAATACTAACCCATCTGTCCTGTACCACACCTATGATACTACCCATAACCCATCTGTCTAGTACCACACCTATAATACTAACAATAACCCATCTGTCCAGAACCACACCTATAATATTAACCCATCTGTCCAGTACCTCACCTATAATACTAACCCATCTGTCCAGTACCACACCTATAGTACTAACCCATCTGTCCTGTACCACACCTATAATACTAACCATAACCCATCTGTCCAGTACCACACCTATAATACTAACCCATCTGTCTAGTACTACACCTATAATACTAACCCATCTGTCCAGTTCCACACCTATAATACTAACCCAAATGTCCAGTCACACACCTATTATACTAACCCATCTGTCTAGTACCACACCTATAATACTAACCCATCTGTCCTGTACAACACCTATAATACTACCCATAACCCATCGGTCTAGTACCACAACTATAATACTACCCATAACCCATCTGTCTAGAACCACACCTATAATACTAACCCATCTGTCCAGTACCACAACTATAATACTGACCCATCTGTCTAGTACCACACTTATAATACTACCCATAACCCAACTGTCTAGTACCACACCTATAATACTAACCCATCTGTCTAGTACCACACCTATAATACTAACCCATCTGTCTAGTACCACACCTATAATACTAACCATAACCCATCTGTCCAGTACCACACCTATAAAACTAACCCATCTGTCTAGTACCACACCTATAATACTAACCCAGCTGTCCAGTACCACACCTATAATACTAAACCATCTGTCTAGTACCACACCTCTAATACTACCCATAACCCATCTGTCCAGTACCACACCTATAATACTAACCCATCTGTCCTGTACCACACCTATGATACTACCCATAACCCATCTGTCTAGTACCACACCTATAATACTAACCATAACCCATCTGTCCAGAACCAAACCTATAATATTAACCCATCTGTCCAGTACCTCACCTATAATACTAACCCATCTGTCCAGTACCACACCTATAGTACTAACCCATCTGTCCTGTACCACACCTATGATACTACCCATAACCCATCTGTCTAGTACCACACCTATAATACTAACCATAACCCATCTGTCCAGAACCAAACCTATAATATTAACCCATCTGTCCAGTACCTCACCTATAATACTAACCCATCTGTCCAGTACCACACCTATAGTACTAACCCATCTGTCCAGTAC
Organism: Salmo salar; assembly: GCF_965601325.2. Classification (NCBI taxonomy): domain Eukaryota; kingdom Metazoa; phylum Chordata; class Actinopteri; order Salmoniformes; family Salmonidae; genus Salmo; species Salmo salar. Next base: position 52,100,082 of record NC_138304.1, read on the forward strand.
CACACCTATAATACTAACCATAACCCATCTGTCCAGTACCACACCTATAATACTAACCCATCAGTCTAGTACCACACCTATAATACTAACCCATCTGTCTAGTACCACACCTATAATACTAACCCAAATGTCCAGTCACACACCTATATTACTAACCCATCTGTCCAGTACCACACCTATAATACTACCCATAACCCATCTGTCTAGTACCACACCTATAATACTAACCCATCTGTCCAGAACCACACCTATAATACTACCCATAACCCATCTGTCTAGTACCAGACCAATAATACTAACCCATCTGTCCAGTACCACACCTATAATACTAACCCATCTGTCTAGTACCACACCTATAATACTACCCATAACCCATCTGTCTAGTACCACACCTATAATACTAACCCATCTGTCTAGTACCACACCTATAAAACTAGCACATCTGTCCAGTACCACACCTATAATACTAACCCATCTGTCCATTACCACAACTATAATACTAACCATAACCCATCTGTCCAGTACCACACCTATATTACTAACCCATCTGTCCAGCACCACACCTATAATACTAACCCATCTGTCCAGTACCACACCTATATTACTAACCCATCTGTCCAGTACCACACCTATAATACTACCCATAACCCATTTGTCCAGTACCACACCTATAATACTAACCCATCTGTCCAGTACCACAACTATATTACTAACCCATCTGTCCAGTACCACACCTATAATACTACCCATAACCCATCTGTCTAGTACCACACCTATAATACTAACCCATCTGTCCAGTACCACACCTATAATACTACCCATAACCCATCTGTCTAGTACCACACCAATAATACAAACCCCGCTGTCCAGTACCACACCTATAATACTAACCCATCTGTCTAGTACCACACCGATAATACTACCCATAACCCATCTGTCTAGTACCACACCTATAATACTAACCCATCTCTCTAGTACCACACCTATAAAACTAGCACATCTGTCCAGTACCACACCTATAATACTAACCCATCTGTCCATTACCACACCTATAATACCAACCATAACCCATCTGTCCAGTACCACACCTATAATACGAACCATAACCCATCTGTCCAGTACCACACGTATAATACTAACCCATCTGTCCAGTACCACACCTATAATACTACCCATAACCCATCTGTCCAGTACCACACCTATAATAATAACCATAATCCATCTGTCCAGTACCACACCTATATTACTAACCCATCTGTCCAGCACCACACCTATAATACTAACCCATCTGTCCAGTACCACACCTATATTACTAACCCATCTGTCCAGTACCACACCTATAATACTACCCATAACCCATTTGTCCAGTACCACACCTATAATACTAACCCATCTGCCCAGTACCACAACTATATTACTAACCCATCTGTCCAGTACCACACCTATAATACTACCCATAACCCATCTGTCTAGTACCACACCTATAATACTAACCCATCTGTCCAGTACCACACCTATAATACTAACCATAACCCATCTGTCCAGTACCACACCTATAATACTAAGACATCTGTCCAGTACCACACCTATAATACTACCCATAACCCATCTGTCCAGTACCACACCTATAATACTAACCATAACCCATCTGTCCAGTACCACACCTATATTACTAACCCATCTGTCCAGCACCACACCTATAATACTAACCCATCTGTCCAGTACCACACCTATATTACTAACCCATCTGTCCAGTACCACACCTATAATACTACCCATAACCCATTTGTCCAGTACCACACCTATAATACTAACCCATCTGTCCAGTACCACAACTATATTACTAACCCATCTGTCCAGTACCACACCTATAATACTACCCATAACCCATCTGTCTAGTACCACACCTATAATACTAACCCATCTGTCCAGTACCACACCTATAATACTAACCATAACCCATCTGTCCAGTACCACACCTATAATACTAAGACATCTGTCCAGTACCACACCTATAATACTAACCCATCTGTCCAGTACCACACCTATAATACTACCCATAACCCATCTGTCCAGTACCACACCTATAATACTACCCATAACCCATCTGTCTAGTACCACACCTATAATACTAACCCATCTGTCCAGTACCACACCTATAATACTGACCCATGTGTCTAGTACCACACTTATAATACTACCCATAACCCAACTGTCTAGTACCACACCTATAATACTAACCCATCTGTCTAGTACCACACCTATAATACTAACCCATCTGTCTAGTACCACACCTATAATACTAACCATAACCCATCTGTCCAGTACCACACCTATAAAACTAACCCATCTGTCTACTACCACACCTATAATACTACCCCATCTGTCCAGTACCACACCTATAATACTAACCCATCTGTCTAGTACCACACCTATAATACTACCCATAACCCATCTGTCCAGTACCACACCTATAATACTAACCCATCTGTCCTGTACCACACCTATGATACTAACCCAGCTGTCCAGTACCACACCTATAATACTAAACCATCTGTCTAGTACCACACCTCTAATACTACCCATAACCCATCTGTCCAGTACCACACCTATAATACTAACCCATCTGTCCTGTACCACACCTATGATACTACCCATAACCCATCTGTCTAGTACCACACCTATAATACTAACAATAACCCATCTGTCCAGAACCACACCTATAATATTAACCCATCTGTCCAGTACCTCACCTATAATACTAACCCATCTGTCCAGTACCACACCTATAGTACTAACCCATCTGTCCTGTACCACACCTATAATACTAACCATAACCCATCTGTCCAGTACCACACCTATAATACTAACCCATCTGTCTAGTACCACACCTATAATACTAACCCATCTGTCCAGTTCCACACCTATAATACTAACCCAAATGTCCAGTCACACACCTATTATACTAACCCATCTGTCCAGTACCACACCTATAATACTAACCCATCTGTCCTGTACAACACCTATAATACTACCCATAACCCATCTGTCTAGTACCACAACTATAATACTACCCATAAGCCATCTGTCTAGTACCACACCTATAATACTAACCCATCTGTCCAGTACCACACCTATAATACTAACCCATCTGTCTAGTACCACACCTATAATACTAACCCATCTGTCCAGTACCACACCTATAATACTAACCCATCTGTCCAGTACCACACCTATAATACTATCCATAACCCATCTGTCCAGTACCACATCTATAATACTACCCATAACCCATCTGTCTAGTACCACACCTATAATACTAACCATAACCCATCTGTCCTGTACCACACCTATAATACTATCCCATCTGTCCAGTACCACACCTATAATACTACCCATAACCCATCTGTCTAGTACAACATCTATAATACTAACCCATCTGTCTAGTACCACACCTATAATACTAACCCATCTGTCTAGTACCACACCTATAATACTAACCCATCTGTCCAGTACCACACCTATAATACTGACCCATCTGTCTAGTACCACACTTATAATACTACCCATAACCCAACTGTCTAGTACCACACCTATAATACTAACCCATCTGTCTAGTACCACACCTATAATACTAACCCATCTGTCTAGTACCACACCTATAATACTAACCATAACCCATCTGTCCAGTACCACACCTATAAAACTAACCCATCTGTCTACTACCACACCTATAATACTACCCCCATCTGTCCAGTACCACACCTATAATACTAACCCATCTGTCTAGTACCACACCTATAATACTACCCATAACCCATCTGTCTAGTACCACACCTATAATACTAACCCAGCTGTCCAGTACCACACCTATAATACTAAACCATCTGTCTAGTACCACACCTCTAATACTACCCATAACCCATCTGTCCAGTACCACACCTATAATACTAACCCATCTGTCCTGTACCACACCTATGATACTACCCATAACCCATCTGTCTAGTACCACACCTATAATACTAACAATAACCCATCTGTCCAGAACCACACCTATAATATTAACCCATCTGTCCAGTACCTCACCTATAATACTAACCCATCTGTCCAGTACCACACCTATAATACTAACCATAACCCATCTGTCCAGTACCACACCTATAATACTAACCCATCTGTCTAGTACCACACCTATAATACTAACCCATCTGTCCAGTTCCACACCTATAATATTAACCCAAATGTCCAGTCACACACCTATTATACTAACCCATCTGTCCAGTACCACACCTATAATACTAACCCATCTGTCCTGTACAACACCTATAATACTACCCATAACCCATCTGTCTAGTACCACAACTATAATACTACCCATAAGCCATCTGTCTAGTACCACACCTATAATACTAACCCATCTGTCCAGTACCACACCTATAATACTAACCCATCTGTCTAGTACCACACCTATAATACTAACCCATCTGTCTAGTACCACACCTATAATACTAACCATAACCCATCTGGCCCGTACCACACCTATAAAACTAACCCATCTGTCTACTACCACACCTATAATACTACCCCATCTGTCCAGTACCACACCTATAATACTAACCCATCTGTCTAGTACCACACCTATAATACTACCCATAACCCATCTGTCTAGTACCACACCTATAATACTAACCCAGCTGTCCAGTACCACACCTATAATACTAAACCATCTGTCTAGTACCACACCTCTAATACTACCCATAACCCATCTGTCCAGTACCACACCTATAATACTAACCCATCTGTCCTGTACCACACCTATGATACTACCCATAACCCATCTGTCTAGTACCACACCTATAATACTAACAATAACCCATCTGTCCAGAACCACACCTATAATATTAACCCATCTGTCCAGTACCTCACCTATAATACTAACCCATCTGTCCAGTACCACACCTATAATACTAACCATAACCCATCTGTCCAGTACCACACCTATAATACTAACCCATCTGTCTAGTACCACACCTATAATACTAACCCATCTGTCCAGTTCCACACCTATAATACTAACCCAAATGTCCAGTCACACACCTATTATACTAACCCATCTGTCCAGTACCACACCTATAATACTAACCCATCTGTCCTGTACAACACCTATAATACTACCCATAACCCATCTGTCTAGTACCACAACTATAATACTACCCATAAGCCATCTGTCTAGTACCACACCTATAATACTAACCCATCTGTCCAGTACCACACCTATAATACTAACCCATCTGTCAAGTACCACACCTATAATACTAACCCATCTGTCCAGTACCACACCTATAATACTAACCCATCTGTCCAGTACCACACCTATAATACTATCCATAACCCATCTGTCCAGTACCACATCTATAATACTACCCATAACCCATCTGTCTAGTAACACACCTATAATACTAACCATAACCCATCTGTCCTGTAACACACCTATAATACTATCCCATCTGTCCAGTACCACACCTATAATACTACCCATAACCCATCTGTCTAGTACAACACCTATAATACTAACCCATCTGTCTAGTACCACACCTATAATACTAACCCATCTGTCTAGTACCACACCTATAATACTAACCCATCTGTCTAGTACCACACCTATAATACTAAGCCATCTGTCTAGTACCACACCTATAATACTAACCCATCTGTGTAGTACCACACCTATAGTACTACCCGTAACCCATCTCTCCAGTACCAGACCTACTAATACTAAACCATCTGTCCAGTACCACACCTATAATACTAACCCATTTGTCCAGTACCACACCTATAATACTAACCCATCTGTCCAGTACCACACCTATAATACTAACCCATATGTCCAGTACCACACCTATAATACTAACCCATCTGTCTAGTACCACACCTATAATACTACCCAAATCCCATCTGTCTAGTACCACACCTATAATACTAACCCATCTGTCTATTACCACACCTATAAAACTAACCCATCTGTCCAGTACCACACCTATAATACTAACCCATCTGTCCAGTACCACACCTATAATACTAACCATAACCCATCTGTCCAGTACAACACCTATAATACTAACCATAACCCATCTGTCCAGTACCACACGTATAATACTAACCCATCTGTCCAGTACCACACCTATAATACTACCCATAACCCATCTGTCCAGTACCACACCTATAATACTAACCATAACCCATCTGTCCAGTACCACACCTATAATACTAACCATAACCCATCTGTCCAGTACCACACGTATAATACTAACCCATCTGTCCAGTACCACACCTATAATACTAACCCATCTGTCCAGTACCAAACCTATAATACTACCCATAACCCATCTGTCCAGTACCACACCTATAATACTACCCATAACCCATCTGTCTAGAACCACACCTATAATACTAACCCATCTGTCCAGTACCACAACTATAATACTGACCCATCTGTCTAGTACCACACTTATAATACTACCCATAACCCAACTGTCTAGTACCACACCTATAATACTAACCCATCTGTCTAGTACCACACCTATAATACTAACCCATCTGTCTAGTACCACACCTATAATACTAACCATAACCCATCTGTCCAGTACCACACCTATAAAACTAACCCATCTGTCTAGTACCACACCTATAATACTAACCCAGCTGTCCAGTACCACACCTATAATACTAAACCATCTGTCTAGTACCACACCTCTAATACTACCCATAACCCATCTGTCCAGTACCACACCTATAATACTAACCCATCTGTCCTGTACCACACCTATGATACTACCCATAACCCATCTGTCTAGTACCACACCTATAATACTAACCATAACCCATCTGTCCAGAACCAAACCTATAATATTAACCCATCTGTCCAGTACCTCACCTATAATACTAACCCATCTGTCCAGTACCACACCTATAGTACTAACCCATCTGTCCAGTACCACACCTATAATACTAACCATAACCCATCTGTCCAGTACCACACCTATAATACTAACCCATCAGTCTAGTACCACACCTATAATACTAACCCATCTGTCTAGTACCACACCTATAATACTAACCCAAATGTCCAGTCACACACCTATAATACTAACCCATCTGTCCAGTACCACACCTATAATACTAACCCATCTGTCCTGTACAACACCTATAATACTACCCATAACCCATCTGTCTAGTACCACAACTATAATACTACCCATAAGCCATCTGTCTAGTACCACACCTATAATACTAACCCATCTGTCCAGTACCACACCTATAATACTAACCCATCTGTCCAGTACCACACCTATAATACTAACCCATCTGTCCAGTACCACACCTATAAAACTAACCCATCTGTCCAGTACCACACCTATAATACTAATCATAACCCATCTGTCCAGTACCACACCTATAATACTAACCCATCTGTCCAGTACCACACCTATAATACTAATCATAACCCATCTGTCCAGAACCACACCTATAATATTAACCCATCTGTCCAGTACCTCACCTATAATACTAACCCATCTGTCCAGTACCACACCTATAGTACTAACCCATCTGTCCAGTACCACACCTATAATACTAACCATAACCCATCTGTCCAGTACCACACCTATAATACTAACCCATCTGTCTAGTACCACACCTATATTACTAACCCATTTGTCCAATACCACACCTATAATACTAACCCATCTGTCCAGTACCACACCTATAATACTAACCCATCTGTCTAGTACCACACCTTTAATACTAACCCATCTGTCCAGTACCACACCTATAATACTAACCCATCTGTCCCGTACCACACCTATAATACTAAACCATCTATCTAGTACCACACCTATAATACTACCCATAACCCATCTGTCTAGTACCACACATATAATACTAACCCATCTGTCCAGTACCACACCTATAATACTAACCCAACTGTCCAGTACCACACCTATAATACTAACCCATCTGTCCAGTACCACACCTATAATACTAACACATCTGTCCACTACCACACCTATAATACTACCCATAATCCATCTGTCCAGTACCACACCTATAAAACTAAACCATCTGTCTAGTACCACACCTCTAATACTACCCATAACCCATCTGTCCAGTACCACACCTATAATACTAACCCATCTGTCCTGTACCACACCTATGATACTACCCATAACCCATCTGTCTAGTACCACACCTATAATACTAACCATAACCCATCTGTCCAGAACCAAACCTATAATATTAACCCATCTGTCCAGTACCTCACCTATAATACTAACCCATCTGTCCAGTACCACACCTATAGTACTAACCCATCTGTCCAGTACCACACCTATAATACTAACCATAACCCATCTGTCCAGTACCACACCTATAATACTAACCCATCAGTCTAGTACCACACCTATAATACTAACCCATCTGTCTAGTACCACACCTATAATACTAACCCAAATGTCCAGTCACACACCTATAATACTAACCCATCTGTCCAGTACCACACCTATAATACTAACCCATCTGTCCTGTACAACACCTATAATACTACCCATAACCCATCTGTCTAGTACCACAACTATAATACTACCCATAAGCCATCTGTCTAGTACCACACCTATAATACTAACCCATCTGTCCAGTACCACACCTATAATACTAACCCATCTGTCCAGTACCACACCTATAATACTAACCCATCTGTCCAGTACCACACCTATAAAACTAACCCATCTGTCCAGTACCACACCTATAATACTAATCATAACCCATCTGTCCAGTACCACACCTATAATACTAACCCATCTGTCCAGTACCACACCTATAATACTAATCATAACCCATCTGTCCAGAACCACACCTATAATATTAACCCATCTGTCCAGTACCTCACCTATAATACTAACCCATCTGTCCAGTACCACACCTATAGTACTAACCCATCTGTCCAGTACCACACCTATAATACTAACCATAACCCATCTGTCCAGTACCACACCTATAATACTAACCCATCTGTCTAGTACCACACCTATATTACTAACCCATTTGTCCAATACCACACCTATAATACTAACCCATCTGTCCAGTACCACACCTATAATACTAACCCATCTGTCTAGTACCACACCTTTAATACTAACCCATCTGTCCAGTACCACACCTATAATACTAACCCATCTGTCCCGTACCACACCTATAATACTAAACCATCTATCTAGTACCACACCTATAATACTACCCATAACCCATCTGTCTAGTACCACACATATAATACTAACCCATCTGTCCAGTACCACACCTATAATACTAACCCAACTGTCCAGTACCACACCTATAATACTAACCCATCTGTCCAGTACCACACCTATAATACTAACACATCTGTCCACTACCACACCTATAATACTACCCATAATCCATCTGTCCAGTACCACACCTATAATACTAACCCATCCATCTAGTACCACACCTATAATACTAACCGATCTGTCCAGTACCACACCTATAATACTAACCCATCTGTCTAGTACCACACCTATAATACTACCCATAACCCATCTGTCTAGTACCACACCTATAATACTAACCCAGCTGTCCAGTACCACACCTATAATACTAAACCATCTGTCTAGTACCACACCTCTAATACTACCCATAACCCATCTGTCCAGTACCACACCTATAATACTAACCCATCTGTCCTGTACCACACCTATGATACTACCAATAACCCATCTGTCCAGAACCACACCTATAATATTAACCCATCTGTCCAGTACCTCACCTATAATACTAACCCATCTGTCCAGTACCACACCTATAATACTAACCATAACCCATCTGTCCAGTACCACACCTATAATACTAACCCATCTGTCTAGTACCACACCTATAATACTAACCCATCTGTCCAGTACCACACCTATAATACTAACCCATCTGTCTAGTACCACACCTATAATACTAAACCATCTGTCCAGTACTACACCTATAATACTAACCCATCTGTCCAGTACCACACCTATAATACTATCCATAACCCATCTGTCCAGTACCACATCTATAATACTACCCATAACCCATCTGTCTAGTACCACACCTATAATACTACCCATAACCCATCTGTCTAGTACAACACCTATAATACTAACCCATCTGTCTAGTACCACACCTATAATACTAACCCATCTGTCTAGTACCACACCTATAATACTAACCCATCTGTCTAGTACCACACCTATAATACTAAGCCATCTGTCTAGTACCACACCTATAATACTAACCCATCTGTGTAGTACCACACCTATAGTACTACCCATAACCCATCTCTCCAGTACCAGACCTACTAATACTAAACCATCTGTCCAGTACCACACCTATAATACTAACCCATTTGTCCAGTACCACACCTATAATACTAACCCATCTGTCCAGTACCACACCTATAATACTAACCCATATGTCCAGTACCACACCTATAACACTAACCCATCTGTCCAGTACCACACCTATATTACTAACCCATCTGTCCAGTACCACACCTATAATACTACCCATAACCCATTTGTCCAGTACCACACCTATAATACTAACCCATCTGTCCAGTACCACAACTATATTACTAACCCATCTGTCCAGTACCACACCTATAATACTACCCATAACCCATCAGTCTAGTACCACACCTATAATACTACCCATAACACATCTGTCTAGTACCACACCAATAATACTAACCCCTCTGTCCAGTACCACACCTATAATACTAACCCATCTGTCTAGTACCACACCTATAATACTACCCATAACCCATCTGTCTAGTACAACACCTATAATACTAACCCATCTGTCTAGTACCACACCTATAATACTAAACCATCTGTCTAGTACCACACCTATAATACTAACCCATCTGTCTAGTACCACACCTATAATACTAAGCCATCTGTCTAGTACCACACCTATAATACTAACCCATCTGTGTAGTACCACACCTATAGTACTACCCATAACCCATCTCTCCAGTACCACACCTACTAATACTAAACCATCTGTCCAGTACCACACCTATAATACTAACCCATTTGTCCAGTACCACACCTATAATACTAACCCATCTGTCCAGTACCACACCTATAATACTAACCCATATGTCCAGTACCACACCTATAATACTAACCCATCTGTCCAGTACCACACCTATATTACTAACCCATCTGTCCAGTACCACAACTATATTACTAACCCATCTGTCCAGTACCACACCTATAATACTACCCATAACCCATTTGTCCAGTACCACACCTATAATACTAACCCATCTGTCCAGTACCACACCTATAATACTACCCATAACCCATCTGTCTAGTACCACACCAATAATACTAACCCATCTGTCCAGTACCACACCTATAATACTAACCCATCTGTCCTGTACAACACCTATAATACTACCCATAACCCATCTGTCTAGTACCACAACTATAATACTACCCATAAGCCATCTGTCTAGTACCACACCTATAATACTAACCCGTCTGTCCAGTACCACACCTATAATACTAACCCATCTGTCCAGTACCACACCTATAATACTAACCCATCTGTCCAGTACCACACCTATAAAACTAACCCATCTGTCCAGTACCACACCTATAATACTAATCATAACCCATCTGTCCAGTACCACACCTATAATACTAACCCATCTGTCCAGTACCACACCTATAATACTAATCATAACCCATCTGTCCAGAACCACACCTATAATATTAACCCATCTGTCCAGTACCTCACCTATAATACTAACCCATCTGTCCAGTACCACACCTATAGTACTAACCCATCTGTCCAGTACCACACCTATAATACTAACCATAACCCATCTGTCCAGTACCACACCTATAATACTAACCCATCTGTCTAGTACCACACCTATATTACTAACCCATTTGTCCAATACCACACCTATAATACTAACCCATCTGTCCAGTACCACACCTATAATACTAACCCATCTGTCTAGTACCACACCTTTAATACTAACCCATCTGTCCAGTACCACACCTATAATACTAACCCATCTGTCCCGTACCACACCTATAATACTAAACCATCTATCTAGTACCACACCTATAATACTACCCATAACCCATCTGTCTAGTACCACACATATAATACTAACCCATCTGTCCAGTACCACACCTATAATACTAACCCAACTGTCCAGTACCACACCTATAATACTAACCCATCTGTCCAGTACCACACCTATAATACTAACACATCTGTCCACTACCACACCTATAATACTACCCATAATCCATCTGTCCAGTACCACACCTATAATACTAACCCATCCATCTAGTACCACACCTATAATACTAACCGATCTGTCCAGTACCACACCTATAATACTAACCCATCTGTCTAGTACCACACCTATAATACTACCCATAACCCATCTGTCTAGTACCACACCTATAATACTAACCCAGCTGTCCAGTACCACACCTATAATACTAAACCATCTGTCTAGTACCACACCTCTAATACTACCCATAACCCATCTGTCCAGTACCACACCTATAATACTAACCCATCTGTCCTGTACCACACCTATGATACTACCAATAACCCATCTGTCCAGAACCACACCTATAATATTAACCCATCTGTCCAGTACCTCACCTATAATACTAACCCATCTGTCCAGTACCACACCTATAATACTAACCATAACCCATCTGTCCAGTACCACACCTATAATACTAACCCATCTGTCTAGTACCACACCTATAATACTAACCCATCTGTCCAGTACCACACCTATAATACTAACCCATCTGTCTAGTACCACACCTATAATACTAAACCATCTGTCCAGTACTACACCTATAATACTAACCCATCTGTCCAGTACCACACCTATAATACTATCCATAACCCATCTGTCCAGTACCACATCTATAATACTACCCATAACCCATCTGTCTAGTACCACACCTATAATACTACCCATAACCCATCTGTCTAGTACAACACCTATAATACTAACCCATCTGTCTAGTACCACACCTATAATACTAACCCATCTGTCTAGTACCACACCTATAATACTAACCCATCTGTCTAGTACCACACCTATAATACTAAGCCATCTGTCTAGTACCACACCTATAATACTAACCCATCTGTGTAGTACCACACCTATAGTACTACCCATAACCCATCTCTCCAGTACCAGACCTACTAATACTAAACCATCTGTCCAGTACCACACCTATAATACTAACCCATTTGTCCAGTACCACACCTATAATACTAACCCATCTGTCCAGTACCACACCTATAATACTAACCCATATGTCCAGTACCACACCTATAACACTAACCCATCTGTCCAGTACCACACCTATATTACTAACCCATCTGTCCAGTACCACACCTATAATACTACCCATAACCCATTTGTCCAGTACCACACCTATAATACTAACCCATCTGTCCAGTACCACAACTATATTACTAACCCATCTGTCCAGTACCACACCTATAATACTACCCATAACCCATCAGTCTAGTACCACACCTATAATACTACCCATAACACATCTGTCTAGTACCACACCAATAATACTAACCCCTCTGTCCAGTACCACACCTATAATACTAACCCATCTGTCTAGTACCACACCTATAATACTACCCATAACCCATCTGTCTAGTACAACACCTATAATACTAACCCATCTGTCTAGTACCACACCTATAATACTAAACCATCTGTCTAGTACCACACCTATAATACTAACCCATCTGTCTAGTACCACACCTATAATACTAAGCCATCTGTCTAGTACCACACCTATAATACTAACCCATCTGTGTAGTACCACACCTATAGTACTACCCATAACCCATCTCTCCAGTACCACACCTACTAATACTAAACCATCTGTCCAGTACCACACCTATAATACTAACCCATTTGTCCAGTACCACACCTATAATACTAACCCATCTGTCCAGTACCACACCTATAATACTAACCCATATGTCCAGTACCACACCTATAATACTAACCCATCTGTCCAGTACCACACCTATATTACTAACCCATCTGTCCAGTACCACAACTATATTACTAACCCATCTGTCCAGTACCACACCTATAATACTACCCATAACCCATTTGTCCAGTACCACACCTATAATACTAACCCATCTGTCCAGTACCACACCTATAATACTACCCATAACCCATCTGTCTAGTACCACACCAATAATACTAACCCCTCTGTCCAGTACCACACCTATAATACTAACCCATCTGTCTAGTACCACACCTATAATACTACCCAAATCCCATCTGTCTAGTACCACACCTATAATACTAACCCATCTGTCTATTACCACACCTATAAAACTAAACCATCTGTCCAGTACCACACCTATATTACTAACCCATCTGTCCAGTACCACACCTATAATACTACCCATAACCCATCAGTCTAGTACCACACCTATAATACTACCCATAACCCATCTGTCTAGTACCACACCAATAATACTAACCCCTCTGTCCAGTACCACACCTATAATACTAACCCATCTGTCTAGTACCACACCTATAATACTACCCATAACCCATCTGTCTAGTACAACACCTATAATACTAACCCATCTGTCTAGTACCACACCTATAATACTAAACCATCTGTCTAGTACCACACCTATAATACTAACCCATCTGTCTAGTACCACACCTATAATACTAAGCCATCTGTCTAGTACCACACCTATAATACTAACCCATCTGTGTAGTACCACACCTATAGTACTACCCATAACCCATCTCTCCAGTACCACACCTACTAATACTAAACCATCTGTCCAGTACCACACCTATAATACTAACCCATTTGTCCAGTACCACACCTATAATACTAACCCATCTGTCCAGTACCACACCTATAATACTAACCCATATGTCCAGTACTACACCTATAATACTAACCCATCTGTCCAGTACCACACCTATATTACTAACCCATCTGTCCAGTACCACATCTATATTACTAACCCATCTGTCCAGTACCACACTTATAATACTACCCATAACCCATTTGTCCAGTACCACACCTATAATACTAACCCATCTGTCCAGTACCACACCTATAATACTACCCATAACCCATCTGTCTAGTACCACACCAATAATACTAACCCCTCTGTCCAGTACCACACCTATAATACTAACCCATCTGTCTAGTACCACACCTATAATACTACCCAAATCCCATCTGTCTAGTACCACACCTATAATACTAACCCATCTGTCTATTACCACACCTATAAAACTAAACCATCTGTCCAGTACCACACCTATAATACTAACCCATCTGTCCAGTACCACACCTATAATACTAACCATAACCCATCTGTCCAGTACAACACCTATAATACTAACCATAACCCATCTGTCCAGTACCACACGTATAATACTAACCCATCTGTCCAGTACCACACCTATAATACTACCCATAACCCATCTGTCCAGTACCACACCTATAATACTAACCATAACCCATCTGTCCAGTACCACACCTATAATACTAACCATAACCCATCTGTCCAGTACCACACGTATAATACTAACCCATCTGTCCAGTACCACACCTATAATACTAACCCATCTGTCCAGTACCACATCTATAATACTACCCATAACCCATCTGTCCAGTACCACACCTATAATACTACCCATAACCCATCTGTCTAGAACCACACCTATAATACTAACCCATCTGTCCAGTACCACAACTATAATACTGACCCATCTGTCTAGTACCACACTTATAATACTACCCATAACCCAACTGTCTAGTACCACACCTATAATACTAACCCATCTGTCTAGTACCACACCTATAATACTAACCCATCTGTCTAGAACCACACCTATAATACTAACCCATCTGTCCAGTACCACAACTATAATACTGACCCATCTGTCTAGTACCACACTTATAATACTACCCATAACCCAACTGTCTAGTACCACACCTATAATACTAACCCATCTGTCTAGTACCACACCTATAATACTAACCCATCTGTCTAGTACCACACCTATAATACTAACCATAACCCATCTGTCCAGTACCACACCTATAAAACTAACCCATCTGTCTAGTACCACACCTATAATACTAACCCAGCTGTCCAGTACCACACCTATAATACTAAACCATCTGTCTAGTACCACACCTCTAATACTACCCATAACCCATCTGTCCAGTACCACACCTATAATACTAACCCATCTGTCCTGTACCACACCTATGATACTACCCATAACCCATCTGTCTAGTACCACACCTATAATACTAACCATAACCCATCTGTCCAGAACCAAACCTATAATATTAACCCATCTGTCCAGTACCTCACCTATAATACTAACCCATCTGTCCAGTACCACACCTATAGTACTAACCCATCTGTCCAGTACCACACCTATAATACTAACCATAACCCATCTGTCCAGTACCACACCTATAATACTAACCCAGCAGTCTAGTACCACACCTATAATACTAACCCATCTGTCTAGTACCACACCTATAATACTAACCCAAATGTCCAGTCACACACCTATAATACTAACCCATCTGTCCAGTACCACACCTATAATACTAACCCATCTGTCCTGTACAACACCTATAATACTACCCATAACCCATCTGTCTAGTACCACAACTATAATACTACCCATAAGCCATCTGTCTAGTACCACACCTATAATACTAACCCATCTGTCCAGTACCACACCTATAATACTAACCCATCTGTCCAGTACCACACCTATAATACTAACCCATCTGTCCAGTACCACACCTACAAAACTAACCCATCTGTCCAGTACCACACCTATAATACTAATCATAACCCATCTGTCCAGTACCACACCTATAATACTAACCCATCTGTCCAGTACCACACCTATAATACTAATCATAACCCATCTGTCCAGAACCACACCTATAATATTAACCCATCTGTCCAGTACCTCACCTATAATACTAACCCATCTGTCCAGTACCACACCTATAGTACTAACCCATCTGTCCAGTACCACACCTATAATACTAACCATAACCCATCTGTCCAGTACCACACCTATAATACTAACCCATCTGTCTAGTACCACACCTATATTACTAACCCATTTGTCCAATACCACACCTATAATACTAACCCATCTGTCCAGTACCACACCTATAATACTAACCCATCTGTCTAGTACCACACCTTTAATACTAACCCATCTGTCCAGTACCACACCTATAATACTAACCCATCTGTCCCGTACCACACCTATAATACTAAACCATCTATCTAGTACCACACCTATAATACTACCCATAACCCATCTGTCTAGTACCACACATATAATACTAACCCATCTGTCCAGTACCACACCTATAATACTAACCCAACTGTCCAGTACCACACCTATAATACTAACCCATCTGTCCAGTACCACACCTATAATACTAACACATCTGTCCACTACCACACCTATAATACTACCCATAATCCATCTGTCCAGTACCACACCTATAATACTAAACCATCTGTCTAGTACCACACCTCTAATACTACCCATAACCCATCTGTCCAGTACCACACCTATAATACTAACCCATCTGTCCTGTACCACACCTATGATACTACCCATAACCCATCTGTCTAGTACCACACCTATAATACTAACCATAACCCATCTGTCCAGAACCAAACCTATAATATTAACCCATCTGTCCAGTACCTCACCTATAATACTAACCCATCTGTCCAGTACCACACCTATAGTACTAACCCATCTGTCCAGTACCACACCTATAATACTAACCATAACCCATCTGTCCAGTACCACACCTATAATACTGACCCCTCTGTCCAGTACCACACCTATAATACTACCCATAACCCATCTGTCTAGAACCACACCTATAATACTAACCCATCTGTCCAGTACCACAACTATAATACTGACCCATCTGTCTAGTACCACACTTATAATACTACCCATAACCCAACTGTCTAGTACCACACCTATAATACTAACCCATCTGTCTAGTACCACACCTATAATACTAACCCATCTGTCTAGAACCACACCTATAATACTAACCCATCTGTCCAGTACCACAACTATAATACTGACCCATCTGTCTAGTACCACACTTATAATACTACCCATAACCCAACTGTCTAGTACCACACCTATAATACTAACCCATCTGTCTAGTACCACACCTATAATACTAACCCATCTGTCTAGTACCACACCTATAATACTAACCATAACCCATCTGTCCAGTACCACACCTATAAAACTAACCCATCTGTCTAGTACCACACCTATAATACTAACCCAGCTGTCCAGTACCACACCTATAATACTAAACCATCTGTCTAGTACCACACCTCTAATACTACCCATAACCCATCTGTCCAGTACCACACCTATAATACTAACCCATCTGTCCTGTACCACACCTATGATACTACCCATAACCCATCTGTCTAGTACCACACCTATAATACTAACCATAACCCATCTGTCCAGAACCAAACCTATAATATTAACCCATCTGTCCAGTACCTCACCTATAATACTAACCCATCTGTCCAGTACCACACCTATAGTACTAACCCATCTGTCCAGTACCACACCTATAATACTAACCATAACCCATCTGTCCAGTACCACACCTATAATACTAACCCATCAGTCTAGTACCACACCTATAATACTAACCCATCTGTCTAGTACCACACCTATAATACTAACCCAAATGTCCAGTCACACACCTATAATACTAACCCATCTGTCCAGTACCACACCTATAATACTAACCCATCTGTCCTGTACAACACCTATAATACTACCCATAACCCATCTGTCTAGTACCACAACTATAATACTACCCATAAGCCATCTGTCTAGTACCACACCTATAATACTAACCCATCTGTCCAGTACCACACCTATAATACTAACCCATCTGTCCAGTACCACACCTATAATACTAACCCATCTGTCCAGTACCACACCTATAAAACTAACCCATCTGTCCAGTACCACACCTATAATACTAATCATAACCCATCTGTCCAGTACCACACCTATAATACTAACCCATCTGTCCAGTACCACACCTATAATACTAATCATAACCCATCTGTCAAGAACCACACCTATAATATTAACCCATCTGTCCAGTACCTCACCTATAATACTAACCCATCTGTCCAGTACCACACCTATAGTACTAACCCATCTGTCCAGTACCACACCTATAATACTAACCATAACCCATCTGTCCAGTACCACACCTATAATACTAACCCATCTGTCTAGTACCACACCTATATTACTAACCCATTTGTCCAATACCACACCTATAATACTAACCCATCTGTCCAGTACCACACCTATAATACTAACCCATCTGTCTAGTACCACACCTTTAATACTAACCCATCTGTCCAGTACCACACCTATAATACTAACCCATCTGTCCCGTACCACACCTATAATACTAAACCATCTATCTAGTACCACACCTATAATACTACCCATAACCCATCTGTCTAGTACCACACATATAATACTAACCCATCTGTCCAGTACCACACCTATAATACTAACCCAACTGTCCAGTACCACACCTATAATACTAACCCATCTGTCCAGTACCACACCTATAATACTAACACATCTGTCCACTACCACACCTATAATACTACCCATAATCCATCTGTCCAGTACCACACCTATAATACTAAACCATCTGTCTAGTACCACACCTCTAATACTACCCATAACCCATCTGTCCAGTACCACACCTATAATACTAACCCATCTGTCCTGTACCACACCTATGATACTACCCATAACCCATCTGTCTAGTACCACACCTATAATACTAACCATAACCCATCTGTCCAGAACCAAACCTATAATATTAACCCATCTGTCCAGTACCTCACCTATAATACTAACCCATCTGTCCAGTACCACACCTATAGTACTAACCCATCTGTCCAGTACCACACCTATAATACTAACCATAACCCATCTGTCCAGTACCACACCTATAATACTAACCCATCAGTCTAGTACCACACCTATAATACTAACCCATCTGTCTAGTACCACACCTATAATACTAACCCAAATGTCCAGTCACACACCTATAATACTAACCCATCTGTCCAGTACCACACCTGTAATACTAACCATAACCCATCTGTCCAGTACCACACCTATAATACTAACCCATCTGTCTAGTACCACACCTATAATACTAACCCATCTGTCCAGTACCACACCTATAATACTAACCCATCTGTCTAGTACCACACCTATAATACTAAACCATCTGTCCAGTACCACACCTATAATACTAACCCATCTGTCCAGTACCACACCTATAATACTATCCATAACCCATCTGTCCAGTACCACATCTATAATACTACCCATAACCCATCTGTCTAGTACCACACCTATAATACTACCCATAACCCATCTGTCTAGTACAACACCTATAATACTAACCCATCTGTCTAGTACCACACCTATAATACTAACCCATCTGTCTAGTACCACACCTATAATACTAACCCATCTGTCTAGTACCACACCTATATTACTAAGCCATCTGTCTAGTACCACACCTATAATACTAACCCATCTGTGTAGTACCACACCTATAGTACTACCCATAACCCATCTCTCCAGTACCAGACCTACTAATACTAAACCATCTGTCCAGTACCACACCTATAATACTAACCCATTTGTCCAGTACCACACCTATAATACTAACCCATCTGTCCAGTACCACACCTATAATACTAACCCATATGTCCAGTACCACACCTATAACACTAACCCATCTGTCCAGTACCACACCTATATTACTAACCCATCTGTCCAGTACCACACCTATAATTCTACCCATAACCCATTTGTCCAGTACCACACCTATAATACTAACCCATCTGTCCAGTACCACAACTATATTACTAACCCATCTGTCCAGTACCACACCTATAATACTACCCATAACCCATCAGTCTAGTACCACACCTATAATACTACCCATAACACATCTGTCTAGTACCACACCAATAATACTAACCCCTCTGTCCAGTACCACACCTATAATACTAACCCATCTGTCTAGTACCACACCTATAATACTACCCATAACCCATCTGTCTAGTACAACACCTATAATACTAACCCATCTGTCTAGTACCACACCTATAATACTAAACCATCTGTCTAGTACCACACCTATAATACTAACCCATCTGTCTAGTACCACACCTATAATACTAAGCCATCTGTCTAGTACCACACCTATAATACTAACCCATCTGTGTAGTACCACACCTATAGTACTACCCATAACCCATCTCTCCAGTACCACACCTACTAATACTAAACCATCTGTCCAGTACCACACCTATAATACTAACCCATTTGTCCAGTACCACACCTATAATACTAACCCATCTGTCCAGTACCACACCTGTAATACTAACCCATATGCCCAGTACCACACCTATAATACTAACCCATCTGTCCAGTACCACACCTATATTACTAACCCATCTGTCCAGTACCACAACTATATTACTAACCCATCTGTCCAGTACCACACCTATAATACTACCCATAACCCATTTGTCCAGTACCACACCTATAATACTAACCCATCTGTCCAGTACCACACCTATAATACTACCCATAACCCATCTGTCTAGTACCACACCAATAATACTAACCCCTCTGTCCAGTACCACACCTATAATACTAACCCATCTGTCTAGTACCACACCTATAATACTACCCAAATCCCATCTGTCTAGTACCACACCTATAATACTAACCCATCTGTCTATTACCACACCTATAAAACTAAACCATCTGTCCAGTACCACACCTATATTACTAACCCATCTGTCCAGTACCACACCTATAATACTACCCATAACCCATCAGTCTAGTACCACACCTATAATACTACCCATAACCCATCTGTCTAGTACCACACCAATAATACTAACCCCTCTGTCCAGTACCACACCTATAATACTAACCCATCTGTCTAGTACCACACCTATAATACTACCCATAACCCATCTGTCTAGTACAACACCTATAATACTAACCCATCTGTCTAGTACCACACCTATAATACTAAACCATCTGTCTAGTACCACACCTATAATACTAACCCATCTGTCTAGTACCACACCTATAATACTAAGCCATCTGTCTAGTACCACACCTATAATACTAACCCATCTGTGTAGTACCACACCTATAGTACTACCCATAACCCATCTGTCCAGTACCACACCTATAATACTAACCATAACCCATCTGTCCAGTACCACACTTATAATACTAACCCATCTGTGTAGTACCACACCTATAGTACTACCCATAACCCATCTGTCCAGTACCACACCTATAATACTAACCATAACCCATCTGTCCAGTACAACACCTATAATACTAACCATAACCCATCTGTCCAGTACCACACGTATAATACTAACCCATCTGTCCAGTACCACACCTATAATACTACCCATAACCCATCTGTCCAGTACCACACCTATAATACTAACCATAACCCATCTGTCCAGTACCACACCTATAATACTAACCATAACCCATCTGTCCAGTACCACACGTATAATACTAACCCATCTGTCCAGTACCACACCTATAATACTAACCCATCTGTCCAGTACCACATCTATAATACTACCCATAACCCATCTGTCCAGTACCACACCTATAATACTACCCATAACCCATCTGTCTAGAACCACACCTATAATACTAACCCATCTGTCCAGTACCACAACTATAATACTGACCCATCTGTCTAGTACCACACTTATAATACTACCCATAATCCAACTGTCTAGTACCACACCTATAATACTAACCCATCTGTCTAGTACCACACCTATAATACTAACCCATCTGTCTAGTACCACACCTATAATACTAACCATAACCCATCTGTCCAGTACCACACCTATAAAACTAACCCATCTGTCTAGTACCACACCTATAATACTAACCCAGCTGTCCAGTACCAAACCTATAATACTAAACCATCTGTCTAGTACCACACCTCTAATACTACCCATAACCCATCTGTCCAGTACCACACCTATAATACTAACCCATCTGTCCTGTACCACACCTATGATACTACCCATAACCCATCTGTCTAGTACCACACCTATAATACTAACCATAACCCATCTGTCCAGAACCAAACCTATAATATTAACCCATCTGTCCAGTACCTCACCTATAATACTAACCCATCTGTCCAGTACCACACCTATAGTGCTAACCCATCTGTCCAGTACCACACCTATAATACTAACCATAACCCATCTGTCCAGTACCACACCTATAATACTAACCCATCTGTCTAGTACCACACCTACAATACTAACCCATCTGTCTAGTACCACACCTATAATACTAACCCAAATGTCCAGTCACACACCTATAATACTAACCCATCTGTCCAGTACCACACCTTTAATACTAACCCATCTGTCCTGTACAACACCTATAATACTACCCATAACCCATCTGTCTAGTACCACAACTATAATACTACCCATAAGCCATCTGTCTAGTACCACACCTATAATACTAACCCATCTGTCCAGTACCACACCTATAATACTAACCCATCTGTCCAGTACCACACCTATAATACTAACCCATCTGTCCAGTACCACACCTATAAAACTAACCCATCTGTCCAGTACCACACCTATAATACTAATCATAACCCATCTGTCCAGTACCACACCTATAGTACTAACCCATCTGTCCAGTATCACACCTATAATACTAACCATAACCCATCTGTCCAGTACCACACCTATAATACTAACCCATCTGTCTAGTACCACACCTAAATTACTAACCCATTTGTCCAATACCACACCTATAATACTAACCCATCTGTCCAGTACCACACCTATAATACTAACCCATCTGTCTAGTACCACACCTTTAATACTAACCCATCTGTCCAGTACCACACCTATAATACTAACCCATCTGTCCAGTACCACACCTATAATACTAAACCATCTATCTAGTACCACACCTATAATACTACCCATAACCCATCTGTCTAGTACCACACATATAATACTAACCCATCTGTCCAGTACCACACCTATAATACTAACCCAACTGTCCAGTACCACACCTATAATACTAACCCATCTGTCCAGTACCACACCTATAATACTAACAAATCTGTCCAGTACCACACCTATAATACTACCCATAATCCATCTGTCCAGTACCACACCTATAATACTAACCCATCCATCTAGTACCACACCTATAATACTAACCGATCTGTCCAGTACCACACCTGTAATACTAACCCATCTGTCCATTACCACACCTATAATACTAACCCATCTGTCCAGTACCACACCTATAATACTTCCCATAACCCATCTATCTAGTACCACACCTATAATCCTACCCATAACCCATCTGTCTAGTACCACACCTATAATACTAACCCATCTGTCCAGTACCACACCTATAATACTAACCCATCTGTCTAGTACCAAACGTATAATACTAACCCATCTGTCCAGTACCACACCTATAATACTATCCATAACCCATCTGTCCAGTACCACACCTATAATACTAACCCATCTGTCCATTACCACACCTATAATACTAACCCATCTGTCCAGTACCACACCTATAATACTTCCCATAACCCATCTATCTAGTACAACACCTATAATCCTACCCATAACCCATCTGTCTAGTACCAAACCTATAATACTAACCCATCTGTCTAGTACCACACCTATAATACTAACCATAACCCATCTGTCCAGTACCACACCTATAAAACTAACCCATCTGTCTAGTACCACACCTATAATACTAACCCAGCTGTCCAGTACCACACATATAATACTAAACCATCTGTCTAGTA
This sequence comes from Salmo salar, assembly GCF_965601325.2. Lineage (NCBI taxonomy): Eukaryota > Metazoa > Chordata > Actinopteri > Salmoniformes > Salmonidae > Salmo > Salmo salar. The sequence continues at coordinate 52,125,254 of NC_138304.1, forward strand.
CCACACCTCTAATACTACCCATAACCCATCTGTCCAGTACCACACCTATAATACTAACCCATCTGTCCTGTACAACACCTATAATACTACCCATAACCCATCTGTCTAGTACCACAACTATAATACTACCCATAAGCCATCTGTCTAGTACCACACCTATAATACTAACCCATCTGTCCAGTACCACACCTATAATACTAACCCATCTTTCTAGTACCACACCTATAATACTAACCCATCTGTCCAGTACCACACCTATAATACTAACCCATCTGTCCAGTACCACACCTATAATACTAACCCATCTGTCCAGTACCACACCTATAATACTAACAAATCTGTCCAGTACCACACCTATAATACTACCCATAATCCATCTGTCCAGTACCACACCTATAATACTAACCCATCCATCTAGTACCACACCTATAATACTAACCGATCTGTCCAGTACCACACCTGTAATACTAACCCATCTGTCCATTACCACACCTATAATACTAACCCATCTGTCCAGTACCACACCTATAATACTTCCCATAACCCATCTATCTAGTACCACACCTATAATCCTACCCATAACCCATCTGTCTAGTACCACACCTATAATACTAACCCATCTGTCCAGTACCACACCTATAATACTAACCCATCTGTCTAGTACCAAACGTATAATACTAACCCATCTGTCCAGTACCACACCTATAATACTATCCATAACCCATCTGTCCAGTACCACACCTATAATACTAACCCATCTGTCCATTACCACACCTATAATACTAACCCATCTGTCCAGTACCACACCTATAATACTTCCCATAACCCATCTATCTAGTACAACACCTATAATCCTACCCATAACCCATCTGTCTAGTACCAAACCTATAATACTAACCCATCTGTCTAGTACCACACCTATAATACTAACCATAACCCATCTGTCCAGTACCACACCTATAAAACTAACCCATCTGTCTAGTACCACACCTATAATACTAACCCAGCTGTCCAGTACCACACATATAATACTAAACCATCTGTCTAGTACCACACCTCTAATACTACCCATAACCCATCTGTCCAGTACCACACCTATAAAACTAACCCATCTGTCTAGTACCACACCTATAATACTAACCCAGCTGTCCAGTACCACACATATAATACTAAACCATCTGTCTAGTACCACACCTCTAATACTACCCATAACCCATCTGTCCAGTACCACATCTATAATACTACCCATAACCCATCTGTCTAGTACCACACCTATAATACTAACCATAACCCATCTGTCCTGTACCACACCTATAATACTATCCCATCTGTCCAGTACCACACCTATAATACTACCCATAACCCATCTGTCTAGTACCACACCTATAATACTAACCCATCTGTCTAGTACCACACCTATAATACTAACCCATCTGTCTAGTACCACACCTATAATACTAACCCATCTGTGTAGTACACACCTATAGTACTACCCATAACCCATCTCTCCTGTACCACACCTACTAATACTAAACCATCTGTCCAGTACCACACCTATAATACTAACCCATTTGTCCAGTACCACACCTATAATACTAACCCATCTGTCCAGTACCACACCTATAATACTAACCCATATGTCCAGTACCACACCTATAATACTAACCCATCTGTCCAGTACCACACCTATATTACTAACCCATCTGTCCAGTACCACACCTATATTACTAACCCATCTCTCCAGTACCACACCTATAATACTACCCATAACCCATTTGTCCAGTACCACACCTATAATACTAACCCATCTGTCCAGTACCACAACTATATTACTAACCCATCTGTCCAGTACCACACCTATAATACTACCCATAACCCATCAGTCTAGTTCCACACCTATAATACTAACCCATCTGTCCAGTACCACACCTATAATACTACCCATAACCCATCTGTCTAGTACCACACCAATAATACTAACCCCTCTGTCCAGTACCACACCTATAATACTAACCCATCTGTCTAGTACCACACCTATAATACTACCCAAATCCCATCTGTCTAGTACCACACCTATAATACTAACCCATCTGTCTATTACCACACCTATAAAACTAACCCATCTGTCCAGTACCACACCTATAATACTAACCCATCTGTCCAGTACCACACCTATAATACTAACCATAACCCATCTGTCCAGTACAACACCTATAATACTAACCATAACCCATCTGTCCAGTACCACACGTATAATACTAACCCATCTGTCCAGTACCACACCTATAATACTACCCATAACCCATCTGTCCAGTACCACACCTATAATACTAACCATAACCCATCTGGCCAGTACCACACCTATAATACTAACCATAACCCATCTGTCCAGTACCACACGTATAATACTAACCCATCTGTCCAGTACCACACCTATAATACTAACACATCTGTCCAGTACCACACCTATAATTCTACCCATAACCCATCTGTCCAGTACCACACCTATAATACTACCCATAACCCATCTGTCTAGAACCACACCTATAATACTAACCCATCTGTCCAGTACCACAACTATAATACTGACCCATCTGTCTAGTACCACACTTATAATACTACCCATAACCCAACTGTCTAGTACCACACCTATAATACTAACCCATCTGTCTAGTACCAAACGTATAATACTAACCCATCTGTCCAGTACCACACCTATAATACTATCCATAACCCATCTGTCCAGTACCACACCTATAATACTAACCCATCTGTCCATTACCACACCTATAATACTAACCCATCTGTCCAGTACCACACCTATAATACTTCCCATAACCCATCTATCTAGTACAACACCTATAATCCTACCCATAACCCATCTGTCTAGTACCAAACCTATAATACTAACCCATCTGTCTAGTACCACACCTATAATACTAACCATAACCCATCTGTCCAGTACCACACCTATAAAACTAACCCATCTGTCTAGTACCACACCTATAATACTAACCCAGCTGTCCAGTACCACACATATAATACTAAACCATCTGTCTAGTACCACACCTCTAATACTACCCATAACCCATCTGTCCAGTACCACACCTATAAAACTAACCCATCTGTCTAGTACCACACCTATAATACTAACCCAGCTGTCCAGTACCACACATATAATACTAAACCATCTGTCTAGTACCACACCTCTAATACTACCCATAACCCATCTGTCCAGTACCACATCTATAATACTACCCATAACCCATCTGTCTAGTACCACACCTATAATACTAACCATAACCCATCTGTCCTGTACCACACCTATAATACTATCCCATCTGTCCAGTACCACACCTATAATACTACCCATAACCCATCTGTCTAGTACCACACCTATAATACTAACCCATCTGTCTAGTACCACACCTATAATACTAACCCATCTGTCTAGTACCACACCTATAATACTAACCCATCTGTGTAGTACACACCTATAGTACTACCCATAACCCATCTCTCCTGTACCACACCTACTAATACTAAACCATCTGTCCAGTACCACACCTATAATACTAACCCATTTGTCCAGTACCACACCTATAATACTAACCCATCTGTCCAGTACCACACCTATAATACTAACCCATATGTCCAGTACCACACCTATAATACTAACCCATCTGTCCAGTACCACACCTATATTACTAACCCATCTGTCCAGTACCACACCTATATTACTAACCCATCTCTCCAGTACCACACCTATAATACTACCCATAACCCATTTGTCCAGTACCACACCTATAATACTAACCCATCTGTCCAGTACCACAACTATATTACTAACCCATCTGTCCAGTACCACACCTATAATACTACCCATAACCCATCAGTCTAGTTCCACACCTATAATACTAACCCATCTGTCCAGTACCACACCTATAATACTACCCATAACCCATCTGTCTAGTACCACACCAATAATACTAACCCCTCTGTCCAGTACCACACCTATAATACTAACCCATCTGTCTAGTACCACACCTATAATACTACCCAAATCCCATCTGTCTAGTACCACACCTATAATACTAACCCATCTGTCTATTACCACACCTATAAAACTAACCCATCTGTCCAGTACCACACCTATAATACTAACCCATCTGTCCAGTACCACACCTATAATACTAACCATAACCCATCTGTCCAGTACAACACCTATAATACTAACCATAACCCATCTGTCCAGTACCACACGTATAATACTAACCCATCTGTCCAGTACCACACCTATAATACTACCCATAACCCATCTGTCCAGTACCACACCTATAATACTAACCATAACCCATCTGGCCAGTACCACACCTATAATACTAACCATAACCCATCTGTCCAGTACCACACGTATAATACTAACCCATCTGTCCAGTACCACACCTATAATACTAACACATCTGTCCAGTACCACACCTATAATTCTACCCATAACCCATCTGTCCAGTACCACACCTATAATACTACCCATAACCCATCTGTCTAGAACCACACCTATAATACTAACCCATCTGTCCAGTACCACAACTATAATACTGACCCATCTGTCTAGTACCACACTTATAATACTACCCATAACCCAACTGTCTAGTACCACACCTATAATACTAACCCATCTGTCTAGTACCACACCTATAATACTAACCCATCTGTCTAGTACCACACCTATAATACTAACCATAACCCATCTGTCCAGTACCACACCTATAAAACTAACCCATCTGTCTAGTACCACACCTATAATACTAACCCAACTGTCCAGTACCACACCTATAATACTAAACCATCTGTCTAGTACCACACCTCTAATACTACCCATAACCCATCTGTCCAGTACCACACCTATAATACTAACCCATCTGTCCTGTACCACACCTATGATACTACCCATAACCCATCTGTCTAGTACCACACCTATAATACTAACCATAACCCATCTGTCCAGAACCACACCTATAATATTAACCCATCTGTCCAGTACCTCACCTATAATACTAACCCATCTGTCCAGTACCACACCTATAGTACTAACCCATCTGTCCAGTACCACACCTATAATACTAACCATAACCCATCTGTCCAGTACCACACCTATAATACTAACCCATCTGTCTAGTACCACACCTATAATACTAACCCATCTGTCTAGTACCACACCTATAATACTAACCCAAATGTCCAGTCACACACCTATAATACTAACCCATCTGTCCAGTACCACACCTATAATACTAACCCATCTGTCCTGTACAACACCTATAATTCTACCCATAACCCATCTGTCTAGTACCACAACTATAATACTACACATAAGCCATCTGTCTAGTACCACACCTATAATACTAACCCATCTGTCCCGTACCACACCTATAATACTAAACCATCTATCTAGTATCACACCTATAATACTACCCATAACCCATCTGTCTAGTACCACACATATAATACTAACCCATCTGTCCAGTACCACACCTATAATACTAACCCAACTGTCCAGTACCACACCTATAATACTAACCCATCTGTCCAGTACCACACCTATAATACTAACACATCTGTCCAGTACCACACCTATAATACTACCCATAATCCATCTGTCCAGTACCACACCTATAATACTAACCCATCCATCTAGTACCACACCTATAATACTAACCGATCTGTCCAGTACCACACCTGTAATACTAACCCATCTGTCCATTACCACACCTATAATAATAACCCATCTGTCCAGTACCACACCTATAATACTTCCCATAACCCATCTATCTAGTACCACACCTATAATCCTACCCATAACCCATCTGTCTAGTACCACACCTATAATACTAACCCATCTGTCCAGTACCACACCTATAATACTAACCCATCTGTCTAGTACCAAACGTATAATACTAACCCATCTGTCTAGTACCACACCTATAATACTAACCCAAATGTCCAGTCACACACCTATAATACTAACCAATCTGTCCAGTACCACACCTATAATACTAACCCATCTGTCCTGTACAACACCTATAATTCTACCCATAACCCATCTGTCTAGTACCACAACTATAATACTACACATAAGCCATCTGTCTAGTACCACACCTATAATACTAACCCATCTGTCCCGTACCACACCTATAATACTAAACCATCTATCTAGTACCACACCTATAATACTACCCATAACCCATCTGTCTAGTACCACACATATAATACTAACCCATCTGTCCAGTACCACACCTATAATACTAACCCAACTGTCCAGTACCACACCTATAATACTAACCCATCTGTCCAGTACCACACCTATAATACTAACACATCTGTCCAGTACCACACCTATAATACTACCCATAATCCATCTGTCCAGTACCACACCTATAATACTAACCCATCCATCTAGTACCACACCTATAATACTAACCGATCTGTCCAGTACCACACCTGTAATACTAACCCATCTGTCCATTACCACACCTATAATAATAACCCATCTGTCCAGTACCACACCTATAATACTTCCCATAACCCATCTATCTAGTACCACACCTATAATCCTACCCATAACCCATCTGTCTAGTACCACACCTATAATACTAACCCATCTGTCCAGTACCACACCTATAATACTAACCCATCTGTCTAGTACCAAACGTATAATACTAACCCATCTGTCCAGTACCACACCTATAATACTATCCATAACCCATCTGTCCAGTAACACACCTATAATACTAACCCATCTGTCTAGTACCAAACCTATAATACTAACCCATCTGTCTAGTACCACACCTATAATACTAACCATAACCCATCTGTCCAGTACCACACCTATAAAACTAACCCATCTGTCTAGTACCACACCTATAATACTAACCCAGCTGTCCAGTACCACACATATAATACTAAACCATCTGTCTAGTACCACACCTCTAATACTACCCATAACCCATCTGTCCAGTACCACACCTATAATACTAACCCATCTGTCCTGTACAACACCTATAATACTACTTATAACCCATCTGTCTAGTACCACAACTATAATACTACCCATAAGCCATCTGTCTAGTACCAAACCTATAATACTAACCCATCTGTCCAGTACCACACCTATAATACTAACCCATCTTTCTAGTACCACACCTATAATACTAACCCATCTGTCCAGTACCACACCTATAATACTAACCCATCTGTTCAGTACCACACCTATAATACTATCCATAACCCATCTGTCCAGTACCACATCTATAATACTACCCATAACCCATCTGTCTAGTACCACACATATAATACTAACCATAACCCATCTGTCCTGTACCACACCTATAATACTATCCCATCTGTCCAGTACCACACCTATAATACTACCCATAACCCATCTGTCTAGTACAACACCTATAATACTAACCCATCTGTCTAGTACCACACCTATAATACTAACCCATCTGTCTAGTACCACACCTATAATACTAACCCATCTGTCTAGTACCACACCTATAATACTAACCCATCTGTGTAGTACACACCTATAGTACTACCCATAACCCATCTCTCCTGTACCACACCTACTAATACTAAACCATCTGTCCAGTACCACACCTATAATACTAACCCATTTGTCCAGTACCACACCTATAATACTAACCCATCTGTCCAGTACCACACCTATAATACTAACCAATATGTCCAGTACCACACCTATAATACTAACCCATCTGTCCAGTACCACACCTATATTACTAACCCATCTGTCCAGTACCACACCTATATTACTAACCCATCTGTCCAGTACCACACCTATAATACTACCCATAACCCATTTGTCCAGTACCACACCTATAATACTAACCCATCTGTCCAGTACCACAACTATATTACTAACCCATCTGTCCAGTACCACACCTATAATACTACCCATAACCCATCAGTCTAGTACCACACCTATAATACTAACCCATCTGTCCAGTACCACACCTATAATACTACCCATAACCCATCTGTCTAGTACCACACCAATAATACTAACCCCTCTGTCCAGTACCACACCTATAATACTAACCCATCTGTCTAGTACCACACCTATAATACTACCCAAATCCCATCTGTCTAGTACCACACCTATAATACTAACCCATCTGTCTATTACCACACCTATAAAACTAACCCATCTGTCCAGTACCACACCTATAATACTAACCCATCTGTCCAGTACCACACCTATAATACTAACCATAACCCATCTGTCCAGTACAACACCTATAATACTAACCATAACCCATCTGTCCAGTACCACACGTATAATACTAACCCATCTGTCCAGTACCACACCTATAATGCTACCCATAACCCATCTGTCCAGTACCACACCTATAATACTAACCATAACCCATCTGGCCAGTACCACACCTATAATACTAACCATAACCCATCTGTCCAGTACCACACGTATAATACTAACCCATCTGTCCAGTACCACACCTATAATACTAACACATCTGTCCAGTACCACACCTATAATTCTACCCATAACCCATCTGTCCAGTACCACACCTATAATACTACCCATAACCCATCTGTCTAGAACCACACCTATAATACTAACCCATCTGTCCAGTACCACAACTATAATACTGACCCATCTGTCTAGTACCACACTTATAATACTACCCATAACCCAACTGTCTAGTACCACACCTATAATACTAACCCATCTGTCTAGTACCACACCTATAATACTAACCCATCTGTCTAGTACCACACCTATAATACTAACCATAACCCATCTGTCCAGTACCACACCTATAAAACTAACCCATCTGTCTAGTACCACACCTATAATACTAACCCAGCTGTCCAGTACCACACCTATAATACTAAACCATCTGTCTAGTACCACACCTCTAATACTACCCATAACCCATCTGTCAAGTACCACACCTATAATACTAACCCATCTGTCCTGTACCACACCTATGATACTACCCATAACCCATCTGTCTAGTACCACACCTATAATACTAACCATAACCCATCTGTCCAGAACCACACCTATAATATTAACCCATCTGTCCAGTACCTCACCTATAATACTAACCCATCTGTCCAGTACCACACCTATAGTACTAACCCATCTGTCCAGTACCACACCTATAATACTAACCATAACCCATCTGTCCAGTACCACACCTATAATACTAACCCATCTGTCTAGTACCACACCTATAATACTAACCCATCTGTCTAGTACCACACCTATAATACTAACCCAAATGTCCAGTCACACACCTATAATACTAACCCATCTGTCCAGTACCACACCTATAATACTAACCCATCTGTCCTGTACAACACCTATAATTCTACCCATAACCCATCTGTCTAGTACCACAACTATAATACTACACATAAGCCATCTGTCTAGTACCACACCTATAATACTAACCCATCTGTCCCGTACCACACCTATAATACTAAACCATCTATCTAGTACCACACCTATAATACTACCCATAACCCATCTGTCTAGTACCACACATATAATACTAACCCATCTGTCCAGTACCACACCTATAATACTAACCCAACTGTCCAGTACCACACCTATAATACTAACCCATCTGTCCAGTACCACACCTATAATACTAACACATCTGTCCAGTACCACACCTATAATACTACCCATAATCCATCTGTCCAGTACCACACCTATAATACTAACCCATCCATCTAGTACCACACCTATAATACTAACCGATCTGTCCAGTACCACACCTGTAATACTAACCCATCTGTCCATTACCACACCTATAATACTAACCCATCTGTCCAGTACCACACCTATAATACTTCCCATAACCCATCTATCTAGTACCACGCCTATAATCCTACCCATAACCCATCTGTCTAGTACCACACCTATAATACTAACCCATCTGTCCAGTACCACACCTATAATACTAACCCATCTGTCTAGTACCAAACGTATAATACTAACCCATCTGTCCAGTACCACACCTATAATACTATCCATAACCCATCTGTCCAGTACCACACCTATAATACTAACCCATCTGTCTAGTACCAAACCTATAATACTAACCCATCTGTCTAGTACCACACCTATAATACTAACCATAACCCATCTGTCCAGTACCACACCTATAAAACTAACCCATCTGTCTAGTACCACACCTATAATACTAACCCAGCTGTCCAGTACCACACATATAATACTAAACCATCTGTCTAGTACCACACCTCTAATACTACCCATAACCCATCTGTCCAGTACCACACCTATAATACTAACCCATCTGTCCTGTACAACACCTATAATACTACCCATAACCCATCTGTCTAGTACCACAACTATAATACTACCCATAAGCCATCTGTCTAGTACCACACCTATAATACTAACCCATCTGTCCAGTACCACACCTATAATACTAACCCATCTTTCTAGTACCACACCTATAATACTAACCCATCTGTCCAGTACCACACCTATAATACTAACCCATCTGTCCAGTACCACACCTATAATACTATCCATAACCCATCTGTCCAGTACCACATCTATAATACTACCCATAACCCATCTGTCTAGTACCACACCTATAATACTAACCATAACCCATCTGTCCTGTACCACACCTATAATACTATCCCATCTGTCCAGTACCACACCTATAATACTACCCATAACCCATCTGTCTAGTACAACACCTATAATACTAACCCATCTGTCTAGTACCACACCTATAATACTAACCCATCTGTCTAGTACCACACCTATAATACTAACCCATCTGTCTAGTACCACACCTATAATACTAACCCATCTGTGTAGTACCACACCTATAGTACTACCCATAACCCATCTCTCCTGTACCACACCTACTAATACTAAACCATCTGTCCAGTACCACACCTATAATACTAACCCATTTGTCCAGTACCACACCTATAATACTAACCCATCTGTCCAGTACCACACCTATAATACTAACCCATATGTCCAGTACCACACCTATAATACTAACCCATCTGTCCAGTACCACACCTATATTACTAACCCATCTGTCCAGTACCACACCTATATTACTAACCCATCTGTCCAGTACCACACCTATAATACTACCCATAACCCATTTGTCCAGTACCACACCTATAATACTAACCCATCTGTCCAGTACCACAACTATATTACTAACCCATCTGTCCAGTACCACACCTATAATACTACCCATAACCCATCAGTCTAGTACCACACCTATAATACTAACCCATCTGTCCAGTACCACACCTATAATACTACCCATAACCCATCTGTCTAGTACCACACCAATAATACTAACCCCTCTGTCCAGTACCACACCTATAATACTAACCCATCTGTCTAGTACCACACCTATAATACTACCCAAATCCCATCTGTCTAGTACCACACCTATAATACTAACCCATCTGTCTATTACCACACCTATAAAACTAACCCATCTGTCCAGTACCACACCTATAATACTAACCCATCTGTCCAGTACCACACCTATAATACTAACCATAACCCATCTGTCCAGTACAACACCTATAATACTAACCATAACCCATCTGTCCAGTACCACACGTATAATACTAACCCATCTGTCCACTACCACACCTATAATACTACCCATAACCCATCTGTCCAGTACCACACCTATAATACTAACCATAACCCATCTGGCCAGTACCACACCTATAATACTAACCATAACCCATCTGTCCAGTACCACACGTATAATACTAACCCATCTGTCCAGTACCACACCTATAATACTAACACATCTGTCCAGTACCACACCTATAATTCTACCCATAACCCATCTGTCCAGTACCACACCTATAATACTACCCATAACCCATCTGTCTAGAACCACACCTATAATACTAACCCATCTGTCCAGTACCACAACTATAATACTGACCCATCTGTCTAGTACCACACTTATAATACTACCCATAACCCAACTGTCTAGTACCACACCTATAATACTAACCCATCTGTCTAGTACCACACCTATAATACTAACCCATCTGTCTAGTACCACACCTATAATACTAACCATAACCCATCTGTCCAGTACCACACCTATAAAACTAACCCATCTGTCTAGTACCACACCTATAATACTAACCCAGCTGTCCAGTACCACACCTATAATACTAAACCATCTGTCTAGTACCACACCTCTAATACTACCCATAACCCATCTGTCCAGTACCACACCTATAATACTAACCCATCTGTCCTGTACCACACCTATGATACTACCCATAACCCATCTGTCTAGTACCACACCTATAATACTAACCATAACCCATCTGTCCAGAACCACACCTATAATATTAACCCATCTGTCCAGTACCTCACATATAATACTAACCCATCTGTCCAGTACCACACCTATAGTACTAACCCATCTGTCCAGTACCACACCTATAATACTAACCATAACCCATCTGTCCAGTACCACACCTATAATACTAACCCATCTGTCTAGTACCACACCTATAATACTAACCCATCTGTCTAGTACCACACCTATAATACTAACCCAAATGTCCAGTCACACACCTATAATACTAACCCATCTGTCCAGTACCACACCTATAATACTAACCCATCTGTCCTGTACAACACCTATAATTCTACCCATAACCCATCTGTCTAGTACCACAACTATAATACTACACATAAGCCATCTGTCTAGTACCACACCTATAATACTAACCCATCTGTCCCGTACCACACCTATAATACTAAACCATCTATCTAGTACCACACCTATAATACTACCCATAACCCATCTGTCTAGTACCACACATATAATACTAACCCATCTGTCCAGTACCACACCTATAATACTAACCCAACTGTCCAGTACCACACCTATAATACTAACCCATCTGTCCAGTACCACACCTATAATACTAACACATCTGTCCAGTACCACACCTATAATACTACCCATAATCCATCTGTCCAGTACCACACCTATAATACTAACCCATCCATCTAGTACCACACCTATAATACTAACCGATCTGTCCAGTACCACACCTGTAATACTAACCCATCTGTCCATTACCACACCTATAATACTAACCCATCTGTCCAGTACCACACCTATAATACTTCCCATAACCCATCTATCTAGTACCACACCTATAATCCTACCCATAACCCATCTGTCTAGTACCACACCTATAATACTAACCCATCTGTCCAGTACCACACCTATAATACTAACCCATCTGTCTAGTACCAAACGTATAATACTAACCCATCTGTCCAGTACCACACCTATAATACTATCCATAACCCATCTGTCCAGTACCACACCTATAATACTAACCCATCTGTCTAGTACCAAACCTATAATACTAACCCATCTGTCTAGTACCACACCTATAATACTAACCATAACCCATCTGTCCAGTACCACACCTATAAAACTAACCCATCTGTCTAGTACCACACCTATAATACTAACCCAGCTGTCCAGTACCACACATATAATACTAAACCATCTGTCTAGTACCAAACCTATAATACTAACCCATCTGTCCAGTACCACACCTATAATACTATCCATAAACCATCTGTCCAGTACCACACCTATAATACTAACCCATCTGTCTAGTACCACACCTATAATACTAACCCATCTGTCTAGTACCACACCTATAATACTAACCATAACCCATCTGTCTATTACCACACCTATAAAACTGACCCATCTGTCCAGTACCACACCTATAATACTAACCCATCTGTCTAGTACCAAACCTATAATACTAACCCATCTGTCCAGTACCACACCTATAATACTATCCATAAACCATCTGTCCAGTACCACACCTATAATACTAACCCATCTGTCTAGTACCACACCTATAATACTAACCCATCTGTCTAGTACCACACCTATAATACTAACCATAACCCATCTGTCCAGTACCACACCTATAAAACTAACCCATCTGTCTAGTACCACACCTATAATACTAACCCAGCTGTCCAGTACCACACCTATAATACTAAACCATCTGTCTAGTACCACACCTCTAATACTACCCATAACCCATCTGTCCAGTACCACACCTATAATACTAACCCATCTGTCCTGTACAACACCTATAATACTACCCATAACCCATCTGTCTAGTACCACAACTATAATACTACCCATAAGCCATCTGTCTAGTACCACACCTATAATACTAACCCATGTGTCCAGTACCATCCTATAATACTAACCCATCTGTCTAGTACCACACCTATAATACTAACCCATCTGTCCAGTACCACACCTATAATACTAACCCATCTGTCCAGTACCACACCTATAATACTATCCATAACCCATCTGTCCAGTACCACATCTATAATACTACCCATAACCCATCTGTCTAGTACCACACCTATAATACTAACCATAACCCATCTGTCCTGTACCACACCTATAATACTATCCCATCTGTCCAGTACCACACCTATAATACTACCCATAACCCATCTGTCTAGTACAACACCTATAATACTAAACCATCTGTCTAGTACCACACCTATAATACTAACCCATCTGTCTAGTACCACACCTATAATACTAACCCATCTGTCTAGTACCACACCTATAATACTAACCCATCTGTGTAGTACCACACCTATAGTACTACCCATAACCCATCTCTCCTGTACCACACCTACTAATACTAAACCATCTGTCCAGTACCACACCTATAATACTAACCTATTTGTCCAGTACCACACCTATAATACTAACCCATCTGTCCAGTACCACACCTATAATACTAACCCATATGTCCAGTACCACACCTATAATACTAACCCATCTGTCCAGTACCACACCTATATTACTAACCCATCTGTCCAGTACCACACCTATATTACTAACCCATCTGTCCAGTACCACACCTATAATACTACCCATAACCCATTTGTCCAGTACCACACCTATAATACTAACCCATCTGTCCAGTACCACAACTATATTACTAACCCATCTGTCCAGTACCACACCTATAATACTACCCATAACCCATCAGTCTAGTACCACACCTATAATACTAACCCATCTGTCCAGTACCACACCTATAATACTACCCATAACCCATCTGTCTAGTACCACACCAATAATACTAACCCCTCTGTCCAGTACCACACCTATAATACTAACCCATCTGTCTAGTACCACACCTATAATACTACCCAAATCCCATCTGTCTAGTACCACACCTATAATACTAACCCATCTGTCTATTACCACACCTATAAAACTAACCCATCTGTCCAGTACCACACCTATAATACTAACCCATCTGTCCAGTACCACACCTATAATACTAACCATAACCCATCTGTCCAGTACAACACCTATAATACTAACCATAACCCATCTGTCCAGTACCACACGTATAATGCTAACCCATCTGTCCAGTACCACACCTATAATACTACCCATAACCCATCTGTCCAGTACCACACCTATAATACTAACCATAACCCATCTGGCCAGTACCACACCTATAATACTAACCATAACCCATCTGTCCAGTACCACACGTATAATACTAAACCATCTGTCCAGTACCACACCTATAATACTAACCCATCTGTCCAGTACCACACCTATAATACTACCCATAACCCATCTGTCCAGTACCACACCTATAATACTACCCATAACCCATCTGTCTAGAACCACACCTATAATACTAACCCATCTGTCCAGTACCACAACTATAATACTGACCCATCTGTCTAGTACCACACTTATAATACTACCCATAACCCAACTGTCTAGTACCACACCTATAATACTAACCCATCTGTCTAGTACCACACCTATAATACTAACCCATCTGTCTAGTACCACACCTATAATACTAACCATAACCCATCTGTCCAGTACCACACCTATAAAACTAACCCATCTGTCTAGTACCACACCTATAATACTAACCCAGCTGTCCAGTACCACACCTATAATACTAAACCATCTGTCTAGTACCACACCTCTAATACTACCCATAACCCATCTGTCCAGTACCACACCTATAATACTAACCCATCTGTCCTGTACCACACCTATGATACTACCCATAACCCATCTGTCTAGTACCACACCTATAATACTAACCATAACCCATCTGTCCAGAACCACACCTATAATATTAACCCATCTGTCCAGTACCTCACCTATAATACTAACCCATCTGTCCAGTACCACAGCTATAGTACTAACCCATCTGTCCAGTACCACACCTATAATACTAACCATAACCCATCTGTCCAGTACCACACCTATAATACTAACCCATCTGTCTAGTACCACACCTATAATACTAACCCATCTGTCTAGTACCACACCTATAATACTAACCCAAATGTCCAGTCACACACCTATAATACTAACCCATCTGTCCAGTACCACACCTATAATACTAACCCATCTGTCCTGTACAACACCTATAATACTACCCATAACCCATCTGTCTAGTACCACAACTATAATACTACACATAAGCCATCTGTCTAGTACCACACCTATAATACTAACCCATCTGTCCAATACCACACCTATAATACTAACCCATCTGTCCAGTACCACACCTATAATACTAACCCATCTGTCCAGTACCACACCTATAAAACTAACCCATCTGTCCAGTACCACACCTATAATACTAATCATAACCCATCTGTCCAGTACCACACCTATAATACTAACCCATCTGTCCAGTACCACACCTATAATACTAATCATAACCCATCTGTCCAGTACCACACCTATAATACTAACCCATCTGTCTAGTACCACACCTATATTACTAACCCATTTGTCCAGTACCACACCTATAATACTAACCCATCTGTCCAGTACCACACCTATAATACTAACCCATCTGTCTAGTACCACACCTTTAATACTAACCCATCTGTCCAGTACCACACCTATAATACTAACCCATCTGTCCCGTACCACACCTATAATACTACCCATAACCCATCTGTCTAGTACCACACCTATAATACTAACCCAACTGTCCAGTACCACACCTATAATACTAACCCATCTGTCCAGTACCACACCTATAATACTAACACATCTGTCCAGTACCACACCTATAATACTACCCATAATCCATCTGTCCAGTACCACACCTATAATACTAACCCATCCATCTAGTACCACACCTATAATACTAACCCATCTGTCCAGTACCACACCTGTAATACTAACCCATCTGTCCATTACCACACCTATAATACTAACCCATCTGTCCAGTACCACACCTATAATACTTCCCATAACCCATCTATCTAGTACCACACCTATAATCCTACCCATAACCCATCTGTCTAGTACCACACCTATAATACTAACCCATCTGTCCAGTACCACACCTATAATACTAACCCATCTGTCTAGTACCAAACCTATAATACTAACCCATCTGTCCAGTACCACACCTATAATACTATCCATAACCCATCTGTCCAGTAACACACCTATAATACTAACCCATCTGTCTAGCACCACACCTATAATACTAACCCATCTGTCTAGTACCACACCTATAATACTAACCATAACCCATCTGTCCAGTACCACACCTATAAAACTAACCCATCTGTCTAGTACCACACCTATAATACTAACCCAGCTGTCCAGTACCACACCTATAATACTAAACCATCTGTCTAGTACCACACCTCTAATACTACCCATAACCCATCTGTCCAGTACCACACCTATAATACTAACCCATCTGTCCTGTAACACACCTATGATACTATCCATAACCCATCTGTCTAGTACCACACCTATAATACTAACCATAACCCATCTGTCCAGAACCACACCTATAATATTAACCCATCTGTCCAGTACCTCACCTATAATACTAACCCATCTGTCCAGTACCCCACCTATAGTACTAACCCATCTGTCCAGTACCACACCTATAATACTAACCATAACCCATCTGTCCAGTACCACACCTATAATACTAACCCATCTGTCTAGTACCACACCTATAATACTAACCCATCTGTCTAGTACCACACCTATAATACTAACCCAAATGTCCAGTCACACACCTATAATACTAACCCATCTGTCTAGTACCACACCTATAATACTAACCCATCTGTCTAGTACCACACCTATAATACTAACCCAAATGTCCAGTCACACACCTATAATACTAACCCATCTGTCCAGTACCACACCTATAATACTAACCCATCTGTCCTGTACAACACCTATAATACTACCCATAACCCATCTGTCTAGTACCACAACTATAATACTACCCATAAGCCATCTGTCTAGTACCACACCTATAATACTAACCCATCTGTCCAGTACCACACCTATAAAACTAACCCATCTGTCCAGTACCACACCTATAATACTAATCATAACCCATCTGTCCAGTACCACACCTATAATACTAACCCATCTGTCCAGTACCACACCTATAATACTAACCCATCTGTCCAGTACCACACCTATAAAACTAACCCATCTGTCCAGTACCACACCTATAATACTAATCATAACCCATCTGTCCAGTACCACACCTATAATACTAATCATAACCCATCTGTCCAGAACCACACCTATAATATTAACCCATCTTTCAAATACCTCACCTATAATACTAACCCATCTGTCCAGTACCACACCTATAGTACTAACCCATCTGTCCAGTACCACACCTATAACACTAACCATAACCCATCTGTCCAGTACCACACCTATAATACTAACCCATCTGTCTAGTACCACACCTATATTACTAACCCATTTGTCCAGTACCACACCTATATTACTAACCCTTTTGTCCAGTACCACACCTATAATACTAACCCATCTGTCCAGTACCACACCTATAATACTAACCCATCTGTCTAGTACCACACCTTTAATACTAACCCATCTGTCCAGTACCACACCTATAATACTAACCCATCTGTCCCATACCACCCCTATAATACTAAACCATCTATCTAGTACCACACCTATAATACTACCCATAACCCATCTGTCTAGTACCACACCTATAATACTAACCCATCTGTCCACTACCACACCTATAATACTAACCCAACTGTCCAGTACCACACCTATAATACTAACCCATCTGTCCAGTACCACACCTATAATACTAACACATCTGTCCAGTACCACACCTATAATACTACGCATAATCCATCTGTCCAGTCACACACCTATAATACTAACCCATCCATCTAGTACCACACCTATAATACTAACCCATCTGTCCAGTACCACACCTGTAATACTAACCCATCTGTCCATTACCACACCTATAATACTAACCCATCTGTCCAGTACCACACCTATAATACTTCCCATAACCCATCTATCTAGTACCACACCTATAATCCTACCCATAACCCATCTGTCTAGTACCACACCTATAATACTAACCCATCTGTCCAGTACCACACCAATGATACTAACTCATCTGTCTAGTACCAAACCTATAACACTAACCCATCTGTCCAGTACCACACCTATAATACTATCCATAACCCATCTGTCCAGTAACACACCTATAATACTAACCCATCTGTCTAGTACCACACCTATAATACTAACCCATCTGTCTAGTACCACACCTATAATACTAACCATAACCCATCTGTCCAGTACCACACCTATAAAACTAACCCATCTGTCTAGTACCACACCTATAATACTAACCCAGCTGTCCAGTACCACACCTATAATACTAAACCATCTGTCTAGTACCACACCTCTAATACTACCCATAACCCATCTGTCCAGTACCACACCTATAATACTAACCCATCTGTCCTGTACCACACCTATGATACTACCCATAACCCATCTGTCTAGTACCACACCTATAATACTAACCATAACCCATCTGTCCAGAACCACACCTATAATATTAACCCATCTGTCCAGTACCTCACCTATAATACTAACCCATCTGTCCAGTACCACACCTATAGTACTAACCCATCTGTCCAGTACCACACCTATAATACTAACCATAACCCATCTGTCCAGTACCACACCTATAATACTAACCCATCTGTCTAGTACCACACCTATAATACTAACCCATCTGTCTAGTACCACACCTATAATACTAACCCAAATGTCCAGTCACACACCTATAATACTAACCCATCTGTCCAATACCACACCTATAATACTAACCCATCTGTCCAGTACCACACCTATAATACTAACCCATCTGTCCAGTACCACACCTATAAAACTAACCCATCTGTCTAGTACCACAACTATAATACTACCCATAAGCCATCTGTCTAGTACCACACCTATAATAATAACCCATCTGTCCAGTACCACACCTATAATACTAACCCATCTGTCCAGTACCACACCTATAATACTAACCCATCTGTCCAGTACCACACCTATAAAACTAACCCATCTGTCCAGTACCACACCTATAATACTAATCATAACCCATCTGTCCAGTACCACACCTATAATACTAATCATAACCCATCTGTCCAGAACCAGACCTATAATATTAACCCATCTGTCCAGTACCTCACCTATAATACTAACCCATCTGTCCAGTACCACACCTATAGTACTAACCCATCTGTCCAGTACCACACCTATAATACCAACCATAACCCATCTGTCCAGTACCACACCTATAATACTAACCCATCTGTCTAGTACCACACCTATATTACTAACCCATCTGTCCAGTACCACACCTATAATACTAACCCAACTGTCCAGTACCACACCTATAATACTAACCCATCTGTCCAGTACCACACCTATAATACTACCCATAATCCATCTGTCCAGTACCACACCTATAATACTAACCCATCCATCTAGTACCACACCTATAATACTAACCCATCTGTCCAGTACCACACCTGTAATACCAACCCATCTGTCCATTACCACACCTATAATACTAACCCATCTGTCCAGTACCACACCTATAATACTTCCCATAACCCATCTATCTAGTACCAAACCTATAATCCTACGCATAACCCATCTGTCTAGTACCACACCTATAATACTAACCCATCTGTCCAGTACCACACCTATAATACTAACCCATCTGTCTAGTACCAAACCTATAATACTAACCCATCTGTCCAGTACCACACCTATAATACTATCCATAACCCATCTGTCCAGTAACACAACGATAATACTAACCCATCTGTCCAGTACCACACCTATAATACTAACCCATCTGTCCAGTACCACACCTATAATTCTAACCCATCTGTCCAGTACCACACCTATAATAATACCCATAACCCATCTGTCCAGTACCAAACCTATAATAATACCCATAACCCATCTGTCCAGTACCACACCTATAATACTAACCCATCTGTCTAGTACCACACCTATAAAACTAACCCATCTGTCCAGTACCACACCTATAATACTAACCCATCTGTCTATTAACGCACCTATAATACTTACCATAACCCATCTGTCCAGTACCACACCTATAATACTAAACATAACCCATCTGTCCAGTACCACACGTATAATACTAACCCATCTGTCCAGTACCACACCTATAATACTACCCATAACCCATCTGTCCAGTACCACAACTATAATACTACCCATAAGCCATCTGTCTAGTACCACACCTATAATAATAACCCATCTGTCCAGTACCACACCTATAATACTAACCCATCTGTCCAGTACCACACCTATAATACTAACCCATCTGTCCAGTACCACACCTATAAAACTAACCCATCTGTCCAGTACCACACCTATAATACTAATCATAACCCATCTGTCCAGTACCACACCTATAATACTAATCATAACCCATCTGTCCAGAACCAGACCTATAATATTAACCCATCTGTCCAGTACCTCACCTATAATACTAACCCATCTGTCCAGTACCACACCTATAGTACTAACCCATCTGTCCAGTACCACACCTATAATACCAACCATAACCCATCTGTCCAGTACCACACCTATAATACTAACCCATCTGTCTAGTACCACACCTATATTACTAACCCATCTGTCCAGTACCACACCTATAATACTAACCCAACTGTCCAGTACCACACATATAATACTAACCCATCTGTCCAGTACCACACCTATAATACTAACACATCTGTCCAGTACCACACCTATAATACTACCCATAATCCATCTGTCCAGTACCACACCTATAATACTAACCCATCCATCTAGTACCACACCTATAATACTAACCCATCTGTCCAGTACCACACCTGTAATACCAACCCATCTGTCCATTACCACACCTATAATACTAACCCATCTGTCCAGTACCACACCTATAATACTTCCCATAACCCATCTATCTAGTACCAAACCTATAATCCTACGCATAACCCATCTGTCTAGTACCACACCTATAATACTAACCCATCTGTCCAGTACCACACCTATAATACTAACCCATCTGTCTAGTACCAAACCTATAATACTAACCCATCTGTCCAGTACCACACCTATAATACTATCCATAACCCATCTGTCCAGTAACACAACGATAATACTAACCCATCTGTCCAGTACCACACCTATAATACTAACCCATCTGTCCAGTACCACACCTATAATTCTAACCCATCTGTCCAGTACCACACCTATAATAATACCCATAACCCATCTGTCCAGTACCAAACCTATAATAATACCCATAACCCATCTGTCCAGTACCACACCTATAATACTAACCCATCTGTCTAGTACCACACCTATAAAACTAACCCATCTGTCCAGTACCACACCTATAATACTAACCCATCTGTCTATTAACGCACCTATAATACTTACCATAACCCATCTGTCCAGTACCACACCTATAATACTAAACATAACCCATCTGTCCAGTACCACACGTATAATACTAACCCATCTGTCCAGTACCACACCTATAATACTACCCATAACCCATCTGTCCAGTACCACACCTATAATACTAACCATAACCCATCTGTCCAGTACCACACCTATAATACTAACCATAACCCATCTGTCCAGTACCACACGTATAATACTAACCCATCTGTCCAGTACCACACCTATAATACTAACACATCTGTCCAGTACCACACCTATAATACTAACCATAACCCATCTGTCCTGTACCACACCTATAATACTACCCATAACCCATCTGTCTAGTACCACACCTATAATACTAACCCATCTGTCCAGTACCACACCTATAATCCTGACCCATCTGTCTAGTACCACACTTATAATACTACCCATAACCCAACTGTCTAGTACCACACCTATAATACTAACCCATCTGTCTAGAACCACACCTATAATACTAACCCATCTGTCTAGTACCACACCTATAATACTAACCATAACCCATCTGTCCAGTACCACACCTATAAAACTAACCCAACTGTCTACTACCACACCTATAATACTACCCCATCTGTCCAGTACCACACCTATAATACTAACCCATCTGTCCAGTACCACACCTATAATACTAACCCATCTGTCCAGTACCACACCTATAATACTACCCATAATCCATCTGTCCAGTACCACACCTATAATACTAACCCATCCATCTAGTACCACACCTATAATACTAACCCATCTGTCTACTACCACACCTATAATACTACCCCATCTGTCCAGTAACACACCTATAAAACTAACCCATCTGTCTACTACCACACCTATAATACTACCCCATCTGTCCAGTACCACACCTATAATACTAACCCATCTGTCTAGTACCACACCTATAATACTACCCATAATCCATCTGTCTAGTACCACACCTATAATACTAACCCATCTGTCCAGTACCACACCTATAATACTAAACCATCTTTCTAGTACCACACCTCTAATACTACCCATAACCCATCTGTCCAGTACCACACCTATAAAACTAACCCATCTGTCCTGTACCACACCTATGATACTACCCATAACCCATCTGTCTAGTACCACACATATAATACTAACCATAACCCATCTGTCCAGAACCACACCAATAATATTAACCCATCTGTCCAGTAACCTCACCTATAATACTAACCCATCTGTCCAGTACCACACCTATAGTACTAACCCATCTGTCCAGTACCACACCTATAATACTAACCTTAACCCATCTGTCCAGTACCACACCTATAATACTAACCCATCTGTCTAGTACCACACCTATAATACTAACCATAACCCATCTGTCCAGTACCACACCTATAATACTAACCATAACCCATCTGTCCAGTACCACACGTATAATACTAACCCATCTGTCCAGTACCACACCTATAATACTAACACATCTGTCCAGTACCACACCTATAATACTACATATAACCCATCTGTCCAGTACCACACCTATAATACTACCCATAACCCATCTGTCTAGTACCACACCTATAAAACTAACCCATCTGTCCAGTACCACACCTATAATACTAACCCATCTGTCTAGTACCACACCTATAATACTAACCCATCTGTCCAGTTCCACACCTATAATACTAACCCAAATGTCCAGTCACACACCTATTATACTAACCCATCTGTCCAGTACCACACCTATAATACTAACCCATCTGTCCTGTACAACACCTATAATACTAGCCATAAACCATCTGTCTAGTACCACAACTATAATACTACCCATAAGCCATCTGTCTAGTACCACACCTATAATACTAACCCATCTGTCCAGTACCACACCTATAATACTAACCCATCTGTCTAGTACCACACCTATAATACTACCCATAACCCATCTTTCTAGTACCACACCTATAATACTAACCCATCTGTCTAGTACCACACCTATAATACTAACCCATCTGTCCAGTACCACACCTATAATACTATCCATAACCCATCTGTCCAGTACCACATCTATAATACTACCCATAACCCATCTGTCTAGTACCACACCTATAATACTAACCATAACCCATCTGTCCTGTACCACACCTATAATACTATCCCATCTGTCCAGTACCACACCTATAATACTACCCATAACCCATCTGTCTAGTACAACACCTATAATACTAACCCATCTGTCTAGTACCACACCTATAATACTAACCCATCTGTCTAGTACCACACCTATAATACTAAGCCATCTGTCTAGTACCACACCTATAATACTAACCCATCTGTGTAGTACCACACCTATAGTACTACCCATAACCCATCTCTCCAGTACCACACCTACTAATACTAAACCATCTGTCCAGTACCACACCTATAATACTAACCCATCTGTCCAGTACCACACCTATAATACTAACCATAACCCATCTGTCCAGTACCACACCTATAATACTAACCATAACCCATCTGTCCAGTACCACACGTATAATACTAACCCATCTGTCCAGTACCACACCTATAATACTACCCATAACCCATCTGTCCAGTACCACACCTATAATACTAACCATAACCCATCTGTCCAGTACCACACCTATAATACTAACCATAACCCATCTGTCCAGTACCACACGTATAATACTAACCCATCTGTCCAGTACCACACCTATAATACTGACCCATCTGTCCAGTACCACACCTATAATACTACCCATAACCCATCTGTCCAGTACCACACCTATAATACTACCCATAACCCATCTGTGTAGAACCACACCTATAATACTAACCCATCTGTCCAGTACCACAACTATAATACTGACCCATCTGTCTAGTACCACACTTATAATACTACCCATAACCCAACTGTCTAGTACCACACCTATAATACTAACCCATCTGTCTAGTACCACACCTATAATACTAACCCATCTGTCTAGTACCACACCTATAATACTAACCATAACCCATCTGTCCAGTACCACACCTATAAAACTAACCCATCTGTCTACTACCACACCTATAATACTACCCCATCTGTCCAGTACCACACCTATAATACTAACCCATCTGTCTAGTACCACACCTATAATACTACCCATAACCCATCTTTCTAGTACCACACCTATAATACTAACCCAGCTGTCCAGTACCACACCTATAATACTAACCCAGCTGTCCAGTACCACACCTATAATACTAAACCATCTGTCTAGTACCACAACTCTAATACTACCCATAACCCATCTGTCCAGTACCACACCTATAATACTAACCCATCTGTCCTGTACCACACCTATGATACTACCCATAACCCATCTGTCCAGTACCACACCTATAATACTAACCATAACCCATCTGTCCAGTACCACACGTATAATACTAACCCATCTGTCCAGTACCACACCTATAATACTAACACATCTGTCCAGTACCACACCTATAATACTACCCATAACCCATCTGTCCAGTACCACACCTATAATACTACCCATAACCCATCTGTCTATTACCACACCTATAAAACTAACCCATCTGTCCAGTACCACACCTATAATACTAACCCATCTGTCTAGTACCACACCTATAATACTAACCCATCTGTCCAGTTCCACACCTATAATACTAACCCAAATGTCCAGTCACACACCTATTATACTAACCCATCTGTCCAGTACCACACCTATAATACTAACCCATCTGTCCTGTACAACACCTATAATACTACCCATAACCCATCTGTCTAGTACCACAACTATAATACTACCCATAAGCCATCTGTCTAGTACCACACCTATAATACTAACCCATCTGTCCAGTACCACATCTATAATACCAACCCATCTGTCTAGTACCACACCTATAATACTAACCCATCTGTCCAGTACCACACCTATAATACTAAACCATCTGTCCAGTACCACACCTATAATACTAACCCATTTGTCCAGTACCACACCTATAATACTAACCCATCTGTCCAGTACCACACCTATAATACTAACCCATCTGTCCAGTACCACACCTATAATACTAACCCATCTGTCCAGTACCACACCTATATTACTAACCCATCTGTCCAGTACCACACCTATATTACTAACCCATCTGTCCAGTACCACACCTATAATACTACCCATAACCCATTTGTCCAGTACCACACCTATAATACTAACCCATCTGTCCAGTACCACAACTATATTACTAACCCATCTGTCCAGTACCACACCTATAATACTACCCATAACCCATCTGTCTAGTACCACACCTATAATACTAACCCATCTGTCCAGTACCACACCTATAATACTACCCCATCTGTCCAGTACCACACCTATAATACTAACCCATCTGTCTAGTACCACACCTATAATACTACCCATAACCCATCTGTCTAGTACCACACCTATAATACTAACCCATTTGTCCAGTACCACACCTATAATACTAACCCATCTGTCCAGTACCACACCTATAATACTAACCCATCTGTCCAGTACCACACCTATAATACTAACCCATCTGTCCAGTACCACACCTATATTACTAACCCATCTGTCCAGTACCACACCTATATTACTAACCCATCTGTCCAGTACCACACCTATAATACTACCCATAACCCATTTGTCCAGTACCACACCTATAATACTAACCCATCTGTCCAGTACCACAACTATATTAATAACCCATCTGTCCAGTACCACACCTATAATACTACCCATAACCCATCTGTCTAGTACCACACCTATAATACTAACCCATCTGTCCAGTACCACACCTATAATACTACCCATAACCCATCTGTCTAGTACCACACCAATAATACTAACCCCTCTGTCCAGTACCACACCTATAATACTAACCCATCTGTCTAGTACCACACCTATAATACTACCCAAATCCCATCTGTCTAGTACCACACCCATAATACTAACCTATCTGTCTAGACCACACCTATAAAACTAACCCATCTGTCCAGTACCACACCTATAATACTAACCCATCTGTCCAGTACCACACCTATAATACTAACCATAACCCATCTGTCCAGTACCACACCTATAATACTAACCATAACCCATCTGTCCAGTACCACACGTGTAATACTAACCCATCTGTCCAGTACCAGACCTATAATACTACCCATAACCCATCTGTCCAGTAACAAACCTATAATACTAACCATAACCCATCTGTCCAGTACCACACCTATAATACTAACCATAACACATCTGTCCAGTACCACACGTATAATACTAACCCATCTGTCCAGTACCACACCTATAATACTAACCCATCTGTCCAGTACCACACCTATAATACTACCCATAACCCATCTGTCCAGTACCACACCTATAATACTACCCATAACCCATCTGTCTAGAACCACACCTATAATACTAACCCATCTGTCTAGTACCACACCTATAATACTAACCCTTCTGTCTAGTACCACAGCTATAATACGAACCATAACCCATCTGTCCAGTACCACACCTATAAAACGAACCCATCTGTCTACTACCACACCTATAATACTACCCCATCTGTCCAGTACCACACCTATAATACTAACCCATCTGTCTAGTACCACACCTATAATACTACCCATAACCCATCTGTCTAGTACCACACCTATAATACTAACCCAGCTGTCCAGTACCACACCTATAATACTAAACCATCTGTCTAGTACCACACCTCTAATACTACCCATAACCCATCTGTCCAGTACCACACCTATAATACTAACCCATCTGTCCTGTACCACACCTATGATACTACCCATAACCCATCTGTCTAGTACCACACCTATAATACTAACCATAACCCATCTGTCCAGAACCACACCTATAATATTAACCCATCTGTCCAGTACCTCACCTATAATACTAACCCATCTGTCCAGTACCACACCTATAGTACTAACCCATCTGTCCATTACCACACCTATAATACTAACCATAACCCATCTGTCCAGTACCACACCTATAATACTAACCCATCTGTCTAGTACCACACCTATAATACTAACCCATCTGTCTAGTACCACACCTATAATACTAACCCAAATGTCCAGTCACACACCTATAAAACTAACCCATCTGTCCAGTACCACACCTAAAATACTAACCCATCTGTCCTGTACAACACCTATAATACTACCCATAACCCATCTGTCTAGTACCACAACTATAATACTACCCATAAGCCATCTGTCTATTACCACACCTATAATACTAACCCATCTGTCCAGTACCACACCTATAATACTAATCATAACCCATCTGTCCAGTACCACACCTATAATACTAACCCATCTGTCCAGTACCACACCTATTATACTAATCATAACCCATCTGTCCAGAACCACACCTATAATATTAACCCATCTGTCCAGTACCTCACCTATAATACTAACCCATATGTCCAGTACCACACCTATAGTACTAACCCATCTGTCCAGTACCACACCTATAATACTAACCATAACCCATCTGTCCAGTACCACACCTATAATACTAACCCATCTGTCTAGTACCACACCTATATTACTAACCCATTTGTCCAGTACCACACCTATAATACTAACCCATCTGTCCAGTACCACACCTATAATACTAACACATCTGTCCAGTACCACACCTATAATACTAACCCATCTGTCTAGTACCACACCTATAATACTAACCCATCTGTCCAGTACCACACCTATAATACTAACCCATCTGTCCCGTACCACACCTATAATACTAACCCATCTGTCTAGTACCACACCTATAATACTAACCCATAAACAATCTGTCTAGTACCACACCTATAATACTAACCCATCTGTCCAGTACCACACCTATAATACTAACCCAACTGTCCAGTACCACACCTATAATACTAACCCATCTGTCCAGTACCACACCTATAATACTAACCCATCTGTCCAGTACCACACCTATAATACTACCCATAATCCATCTGTCCAGTACCACACCTATAATACTAACCCATCCATCTAGTACCACACCTATAATACTAACCCATCTTTCCAGTACCACACCTGTATTACTAACCCATCTGTCTAGTACCACACCTATAATACTAACCCAAATGTCCAGTCACACACCTATAATACTAACCCATCTGTCCAGTACCACACCTAAAATACTAACCCATCTGTCCTGTACAACACCTATAATACTACCCATAACCCATCTGTCTAGTACCACAACTATAATACTACCCATAAGCCATCTGTCTAGTACCACACCTATAATACTAACCCATCTGTCCAGTACCACACCTATAATACTAATCATAACCCATCTGTCCAGTACCACACCTATAATACTAACCCATCTGTCCAGTACCACACCTATTATACTAATCATAACCCATCTGTCCAGAACCACACCTATAATATTAACCCATCTGTGCAGTACCTCACCTATAATACTAACCCATCTGTCCAGTACCACACCTATAGTACTAACCCATCTGTCCAGTACCACACCTATAATACTAACCATAACCCATCTGTCCAGTACCACACCTATAATACTAACCCATCTGTCTAGTACCACACCTATATTACTAACCCATTTGTCCAGTACCACACCTATAATACTAACCCATCTGTCCAGTACCACACCTATAATACTAACACATCTGTCCAGTACCACACCTATAATACTAACCCATCTGTCTAGTACCACACCTATAATACTAACCCATCTGTCCAGTACCACACCTATAATACTAACCCATCTGTCCCGTACCACACCTATAATACTAACCCATCTGTCTAGTACCACACCTATAATACTAACCCATAAACAATCTGTCTAGTACCACACCTATAATACTAACCCATCTGTCCAGTACCACACCTATAATACTAACCCAACTGTCCAGTACCACACCTATAATACTAACCCATCTGTCCAGTACCACACCTATAATACTAACCCATCTGTCCAGTACCACACCTATAATACTACCCATAATCCATCTGTCCAGTACCACACCTATAATACTAACCCATCCATCTAGTACCACACCTATAATACTAACCCATCTGTCCAGTACCACACCTGTATTACTAACCCATCTGTCCATTACCACACATATAATACTAACCCATCTGTCCAGTACCACACCTATAATACTTCCCATAACCCATCTATCTAGTACCACACCTATAATTCTACCCATAACCCATCTGTCTAGTACCACACCTATAATACTAACCCATCTGTCCAGTACCACACCTATAATACTAACCCATCTGTCCAGTACCTCACCTATAATACTATCCATAACCCATCTGTCCAGGAACACACCTATAATACTAACCCATCTGTCCAGTACCACACCTATAATACTAACCCATCTGTCCAGTACCACACCTATAATACTAACCCATCTGTCCAGTACCACACCTATAATAATACCCATAACCCATCTGTCCAGTACCACACCTATAATACTAACCCATCTGTCCAGTACCACACCTGTAATACTAACCCATCTGTCCATTACCACACCTATAATACTAACCCTTCTGTCCAGTACCACACCTATAATACTTCCCATAACCCATCTATCTAGTACCACACCTATAATTCTACCCATAACCCATCTGTCTAGTACCACACCTATAATACTAACCCATCTGTCCAGTACCACACCTATAATACTAACCCAACTGTCCAGTACCACACCTATAATACTAACCCATCTGTCCAGTACCACACCTATAATACTAACCCATCTGTCCAGTACCACACCTATAATACTACCCATAATCCATCTGTCCAGTACCACACCTATAATACTAACCCATCCATCTAGTACCACACCTATAATACTAACCCATCTTTCCAGTACCACACCTGTATTACTAACCCATCTGTCTAGTACCACACCTATAATACTAACCCAAATGTCCAGTCACACACCTATAATACTAACCCATCTGTCCAGTACCACACCTAAAACACTAACCCATCTGTCCTGTACAACACCTATAATACTACCCATAACCCATCTGTCTAGTACCACAACT
Organism: Salmo salar; assembly: GCF_965601325.2. Classification (NCBI taxonomy): domain Eukaryota; kingdom Metazoa; phylum Chordata; class Actinopteri; order Salmoniformes; family Salmonidae; genus Salmo; species Salmo salar. The sequence continues at coordinate 52,157,378 of NC_138304.1, forward strand.
ATAATACTACCCATAAGCCATCTGTCTAGTACCACACCTATAATACTAACCCATCTGTCCAGTACCACACCTATAATACTAATCATAACCCATCTGTCCAGTACCACACCTATAATACTAACCCATCTGTCCAGTACCACACCTATTATACTAATCATAACCCATCTGTCCAGAACCACACCTATAATATTAACCCATCTGTCCAGTACCTCACCTATAATACTAACCCATCTGTCCAGTACCACACCTATAGTACTAACCCATCTGTCCAGTACCACACCTATAATACTAACCATAACCCATCTGTCCAGTACCACACCTATAATACTAACCCATCTGTCTAGTACCACACCTATATTACTAACCCATTTGTCCAGTACCACACCTATAATACTAACCCATCTGTCCAGTACCACACCTATAATACTAACACATCTGTCCAGTACCACACCTATAATACTAACCCATCTGTCTAGTACCACACCTATAATACTAACCCATCTGTCCAGTACCACACCTATAATACTAACCCATCTGTCCCGTACCACACCTATAATACTAACCCATCTGTCTAGTACCACACCTATAATACTAACCCATAAACAATCTGTCTAGTACCACACCTATAATACTAACCCATCTGTCCAGTACCACACCTATAATACTAACCCAACTGTCCAGTACCACACCTATAATACTAACCCATCTGTCCAGTACCACACCTATAATACTAACCCATCTGTCCAGTACCACACCTATAATACTACCCATAATCCATCTGTCCAGTACCACACCTATAATACTAACCCATCCATCTAGTACCACACCTATAATACTAACCCATCTGTCCAGTAGCACACCTGTATTACTAACCCATCTGTCCATTACCACACATATAATACTAACCCATCTGTCCAGTACCACACCTATAATACTTCCCATAACCCATCTATCTAGTACCACACCTATAATTCTACCCATAACCCATCTGTCTAGTACCACACCTATAATACTAACCCATCTGTCCAGTACCACACCTATAATACTAACCCATCTGTCCAGTACCTCACCTATAATACTATCCATAACCCATCTGTCCAGTAACACACCTATAATACTAACCCATCTGTCCAGTACCACACCTATAATAATAACCCATCTGTCCAGTACCACACCTATAATACTAACCCATCTGTCCAGTACCACACCTATAATAATACCCATAACCCATCTGTCCAGTACCACACCTATAATACTAACCCATCTGTCCAGTACCACACCTGTAATACTAACCCATCTGTCCATTACCACACCTATAATACTAACCCATCTGTCCAGTACCACACCTATAATACTTCCCATAACCCATCTATCTAGTACCACACCTATAATTCTACCCATAACCCATCTGTCTAGTACCACACCTATAATACTAACCCATCTGTCCAGTACCACACCTATAATACTAACCCAACTGTCCAGTACCACACCTATAATACTAACCCATCTGTCCAGTACCACACCTATAATACTAACCCATCTGTCCAGTACCACACCTATAATACTACCCATAATCCATCTGTCCAGTACCACACCTATAATACTAACCCATCCATCTAGTACCACACCTATAATACTAACCCATCTGTCCAGTACCACACCTGTATTACTAACCCATCTGTCCATTACCACACCTATAATACTAACCCATCTGTCCAGGACCACACCTATAATACTTCCCATAACCCATCTATCTAGTACCACACCTATAATTCTACCCATAACCCATCTGTCTAGTACCACACCTATAATACTAACCCATCTGTCCAGTACCACACCTATAATACTAACCCATCTGTCCAGTACCACACCTATAATACTATCCATAACCCATCTGTCCAGTAACACACCTATAATACTAACCCATCTGTCCAGTACCACACCTATAATACTAACCCATCTGTCCAGTACCACACCTATAATACTAACCCATCTGTCCAGTACCACACCTATAATAATACCCATAACCCATCTGTCCAGTACCACACCTATAATACTAACCCATCTGTCCAGTACCACACCTGTAATACTAACCCATCTGTCCATTACCACACCTATAATACTAACCCATCTGTCCAGTACCACACCTATAATACTTCCCATAACCCATCTATCTAGTACCACACCTATAATTCTACCCATAACCCATCTGTCTAGTACCACACCTATAATACTAACCCATCTGTCCAGTACCACACCTATAATACTAACCCATCTGTCCAGTACCACACCTATAATACTATCCATAACCCATCTGTCCAGTAACACACCTATAATACTAACCCATCTGTCCAGTACCACACCTATAATACTAACCCATCTGTCCAGTACCACACCTATAATACTAACCCATCTGTCCAGTACCACACCTATAATAATACCTATTAACCCATCTGTCCAGTACCACACCTATAATACTAACCATCTGTCCAGTACCACACCTATATTACTAACCCATCTGTACAGTACCACACCTATAATACTACCCATAACCCATCTGTCTAGTACCACACCTATAATACTAACCCATCTGTCCAGTACCACACCTATAATACTACCCATAACCCATCTGTCTAGTACCAGACCAATAATACTAACACATCTGTCCAGTACCACACCTATAATACTAACCCATCTGTCTAGTACCACACCTATAATACTACCCATAACCCATCTGTCTAGTACCACACCTATAATACTAACCCATCTGTCTAGTACCACACCTATAAAACTAACCCATCTGTCCAGTACCACACCTATAATACTAACCCATCTGTCCATTACCACACCTATAATACTTACCATAACCCATCTGTCCAGTACCACACCTATAATACTAACCATAACCCATCTGTCCAGTACCACACCTATAATACTAACCATAACCCATCTGTCCAGTACTACACGTATAATACTAACCCATCTGTCCAGTACCACACCTATAACACTAACACATCTGTCCAGTACCACACCTATAATACTACCCATAACCCATCTGTCCAGTACCACACCTATAATACTAACCATAAACCATCTGTCCAGTACCACACCTATAAAACTAACCCATCTGTCTACTACCACACCTATAATACTACCCCATCTGTCCAGTACCACACCTATAATACTAACCCATCTGTCCAGTACCACACCTATAATACTAACCCATCTGTCCAGTACCACACCTATAATACTACCCATAATCCATCTGTCCAGTACCACACCTATAATACTAACCCATCCATCTAGTACCACACCTATAATACTAACCCATCTGTCTACTACCACACCTATAATACTACCCCATCTGTCCAGTAACACACCTATAAAACTAACCCATCTGTCTACTACCACACCTATAATACTACCCCATCTGTCCAGTACCACACCTATAATACTACCCATAACCCATCTGTCTAGTACCACACCTATAATACTAACCCATCTGTCCAGTACCTCACCTATAATACTGACCCATCTGTCTAGTACCACACTTATAATACTACCCATAACCCAACTGTCTAGTACCACACCTATAATACTAACCCATCTGTCTAGTACCACACCTATAATACTAACCCATCTGTCTAGTACCACACCTATAATACTAACCATAACCCATCTGTCCAGTACCACACCTATAAAACTAACCCATCTGTCTACTACCACACCTATAATACTACCCCATCTGTCCAGTACCACACCTATAATACTAACCCATCTGTCCAGTACCACACCTATAATACTAACCCATCTGTCCAGTACCACACCTATAATACTACCCATAATCCATCATTCCAGTACCACACCTATAATACTAACCCATCCATCTAGTACCACACCTATAATACTAACCCATCTGTCTACTACCACACCTATAATACTACCCCATCTGTCCAGTAACACACCTATAAAACTAACCCATCTGTCTACTACCACACCTATAATACTACCCCATCTGTCCAGTACCACACCTATAATACTAACCCATCTGTCTAGTACCACACCTATAATACTACCCATAACCCATCTGTCTAGTACCACACCTATAATACTAACCCAGCTGTCCAGTACCACACCTATAATACTAAAACATCTGTCTAGTACCACTCCTCTAATACTACCCATAACCCATCTGTCCAGTACCACACCTATAATACTAACCCATCTGTCCTGTACCACACCTATGATACTACCCATAACCCATCTGTCTAGTACCACACCTATAATACTAACCATAACCCATCTGTCCAGAACCACACCAATAACATTAACCCTTCTGTCCAGTACCTCACCTATAATAGTAACCAATCTGTCCTGTACCACACCTATAGTACTAACCCATCTGTCCAGTACCACACCTATAATACTAACCATAACCCATCTGTCCAGTACCACACCTATAATACTCACCCATCTGTCTAGTACCACACCTATAATACTAACCATAACTCATCTGTCCAGTACCACACCTATAATACTAACCATAACCCATCTGTCCAGTACCACACGTATAATACTAACCCATCTGTCCAGTACCACACCTATAATACTCACCCATCTGTCTAGTACACACCTATAATACTAACCATAACCCATCTGTCCAGTACCACACCTATAATACTAACCATAACCCATCTGTCCAGTACCACACGTATAATACTAACCCATCTGTCCAGTACCACACCTATAATACTAACCCATCTGTCTACTACCACACCTATAATACTACCCCATCTGTCCAGTAACACACCTATAAAACTAACCCATCTGTCTACTACCACACCTATAATACTACCCCATCTGTCCAGTACCACACCTATAATACTAACCCATCTGTCTAGTACCACACCTATAATACTAACCCATAACCCATCTGTCCAGTACCACACCTATAATACTAAACCATCTGTCTAGTACCACTCCTCTAATACTACCCATAACCCATCTGTCCAGTACCACACCTATAATACTAACCCATCTGTCCTGTACCACACCTATGATACTACCCATAACCCATCTGTCTAGTACCACACCTATAATACTAACCATAACCCATCTGTCCAGAACCACACCAATAATATTAACCCTTCTGTCCAGTACCTCACCTATAATAGTAACCCATCTGTCCTTTACCACACCTATAGTACTAACCCATCTGTCCTGTACCACACCTATAATACTAACCATAACCCATCTGTCCAGTACCACACCTATAATACTCACCCATCTGTCTAGTACCACACCTATAATACTAACCATAACCCATCTGTCCAGTACCACACCTATAATACTAACCATAACCCATCTGTCCAGTACCACACGTATAATACTAACCCATCTGTCCAGTACCAAACCTATAATACTAACACATCTGTCCAGTACCACACCTATAATACTACCCATAACCCATCTTTCCAGTACCACACCTATAATACTACCCATAACCCATCTGTCCAGTACCACACCTATAATACTAACCATAACCCATCTGTCCAGTACCACACCTATAATACTAACCAAAACCCATCTGTCCAGTATCACACGTATAATACTAACCCATCTGTCCAGTACCACACCTATAATACTAACCCATCTGTCCAGTACCACACCTATAATACTACCCATAACCCATCTGTCCAGTACCACACCTATAATACTGACCCATCTGTCTAGTACCACACTTATAATACTACCCATAACCCAACTGTCTAGTACCACACCTATAATACTAACCCATCTGTCTAGTACCACACCTATAATACTAACCCATCTGTCTAGTACCACACCTATAATACTAACCATAACCCATCTGTCCAGTACCACACCTATAAAACTAACCCATCTGTCTACTACCACACCTATAATACTACCCCATCTGTCCAGTACCACACCTATAATACTAACCCATCTGTCCAGTACCACACCTATAATACTAACCCATCTGTCCAGTACCACACCTATAATACTACCCATAATCCATCATTCCAGTACCACACCTATAATACTAACCCATCCATCTAGTACCACACCTATAATACTAACCCATCTGTCTACTACCACACCTATAATACTACCCCATCTGTCCAGTAACACACCTATAAAACTAACCCATCTGTCTACTGCCACACCTATAATACTACCCCATCTGTCCAGTACCACACCTATAATACTAACCCATCTGTCTAGTACCACACCTATAATACTACCCATAACCCATCTGTCTAGTACCACACCTATAATACTAACCCAGCTGTCCAGTACCACACCTATAATACTAAACCATCTGTCTAGTACCACTCCTCTAATACTACCCATAACCCATCTGTCCAGTACCACACCTATAATACTAACTCATCTGTCCTGTACCACACCTATGATACTACCCATAACCCATCTGTCTAGTACCACACCTATAATACTAACCATAACCCATCTGTCCAGAACCACACCAATAATATTAACCCATCTGTCCAGTACCTCACCTATAATAGTAACCCATCTGTCCTGTACCACACCTATAGTACTAACCCATCTGTCCAGTACCACACCTATAATACTAACCATAACCCATCTGTCCAGTACCACACCTATAATACTCACCCATCTGTCTAGTACCACACCTATAATACTAACCATAACCCATCTCTCCAGTACCACACCTATAATCCTAACCCATCTGTCTAGTACCACACCTATAATACTAACCCATCTGTCCAGTACCACACATATAACACTAACCAGAACCCATCTGTCTAGTACCACACCTATAATAAAACCCATCTGTCCAGTACCACACCTTTAATACTAACCCATCTGTCCCGTACCACACCTATAATACTAACCCATCTGTCTAGTACCACACCTATAATACTAACCCATAAACCATCTGTCTAGTACCACACCTATGATACTAACCCATCTGTCCAGTACCACACCTATAATACTAACCCATCTGTCCAGTACCACACCTATAATACTAACCCATCTGTCCAGTACCACACCTATAATACTACCTATAACCCATCTGTCTAGTACCACACCTATAATACTAACCCATCTGTCCAGTACCACACCTATAATACTAACCCATCTGTCCAGTACCACACCTATAATACTAACCCATCTGTCCAGTACCACACCTATAATACTACCCATAATCCATCTGTCCAGTACCACACCTATAATACTAACCCATCCGTCTAGTACCACACCTATAATACTAACCCATCCGTCCAGTACCACACCTGTAATACTAACCCATCTGTCCAGTACCACACCTATAATACTAACCCATCTGTCCAGTACCACACCTATAATACTAACCCATCTGTCTAGTACCACACCTATAATACTAACCCATCTGTCCAGTACCACACCTATAATACTAAACCATCTGTCCATTACCAGACCTATAATACTAACCCATCTGTCCAGTACCACACCTATAATACTTCCCATAACCCATCTATCTAGTACCACACCTATAATCCTACCCATAACCCATCTGTCTAGTACCACACCTATAATACTAACCCATCTGTCCAGTACAACACCTATAATACTAACCCATCTGTCTAGTACCACACCTATAATACTAACCCATCTGTCCAGTACCACACCTATAATACTATCCATAACCCATCTGTCCAGTAACACACCTATAATACTAACCCATCTGTCCAGTACCACACCTATAATACTAACACATCTGTCCAGTACCACACCTATAATACTACCCATAACCCATCTGTCCAGTACCACACCTATAATACTAACCCATCTGTCCAGTACCACACCTATATTACTAACCCATCTGTCCAGTACCACACCTATAATACTACCCATAACCCATCTGTCTAGTACCACACCTATAATACTAACCCATCTGTCCAGTACCACACCTATAATACTACCCATAACCCATCTGTCTAGTACCACACCAATAATACTACCCATAACCCATCTGTCCAGTACCACACCTATAATACTAACCCATCTGTCCAGTACCACACCTATTATACTAACCCATCTGTCTAGTACCACACCTATAATACTAACCCATCTGTCCAGTACCACACCTATAATACTAACCCATCTGTCTAGTACCACACCTATAATACTAACCCATCTGTCCAGTACCACACCTATAATACTAACCCATCTTTCCAGTACCACACCTATAATACTAACCCATAACCCATCTGTCCAGTACCACACCTATAATACTTCCCATAACCCATCTATCTAGTACCACACCTATAGCTTTCCTATAACCCATCTGTCTAGTACCACACCTATAATACTAGCCCATCTGTCCAGTACCACACCTATAATACTAACCCATCTGTCCAGTACCACACCTATAATACTAACCCATCTGTCCAGTACCACACCTATAATGCTAACCCATCTGTCCTGTACCACACCTATAATACTACCCATAACCCATCTGTCTAGTACCACACCTATAATACTACCCATAACCCATCTGTCTAGTACCACACCTATAATACTAACCCATCTGTCCAGTACCACACCTATAATACTAACCCATCTGTCTAGTACCACACCTATAATACTAACCCATCTCTCCAGTACCACACCTATAATCCTAACCCATATGTCTAGTACCACACCTATAATACTAACCCATCTGTCCAGTACCACACCTATAATACTAACCAGAACCCATCTGTCCAGTACCACACATATAATACTAACCCATCTGTCCAGTACCACACCTATAATACTAACCCATCTGTCTAGTACCACACCTATAATACTAACCCATCTGTCCAGTACCACACCTATAATACTAACCCATCTGTCCCGTACCACACCTATAATACTAACCCATCTGTCTCGTACCACACCTATAATACTAACCCATAAACCATCTGTCTAGTACCACACCTATAATACTAACCCATCTGTCCAGTACCACACCTATAATACTAACCCATCTGTCCAGTACCACACCTATAATACTAACCCATCTGTCCAGTACCACACCTATAATACTAACCCATCTGTCCAGTACCACACCTATAATACTAACCCATCTGTCTAGTACCACACCTATAATACTAACCCATCTGTCCAGTACCTCACCTATAATACAAACCCATCTGTCCCGTACCACACCTATAATACTAACCCATCTGTCTAGTACCACACCTATAATACTAACCCATAAACCATCTGTCTAGTACCACACCTATAATACTAACCATCTGTCCAGTACCACACCTATAATACTAAACCATGTGTCCAGTACCACACCTATAATACTAACCCATCTGTCCAGTACCACACCTATAATACTACCCTTAACCCATCTGTCTAGTACCACACCTATAATACTAACCCATCTGTCCAGTACCACACCTATAATACTAACCCATCTGTCCAGTACCACACCTATAATACTAACCCATCTGTCCAGAACCACACCTATAATACTAACCCATCTGTCCAGTACCACACCTATGATAATACCCATAATCCATCTGTCCAGTACCATTCCTATAATACTAACCCATCCGTCTAGTACCACTCCAATAATACTAACCCATCCGTCCAGTACCACACCTGTAATACTAACCCATCTGTCCAGTACCACACCTATAATACTAACCCATCTGTCCAGTACCACACCTATAATACTACCTATAACCCATCTGGCTAGTACCACACCTATAATACTAACCCATCTGTCCAGTACCACACCTATAATACTAACCCATCTGTCCAGTACCACACCTATAATACTAACCCATCTGTCCAGTACCACACCTATAATACTACCCATAATCCATCTGTCCAGTACCACACCTATAATACTAACCCATCCGTCTAGTACCACACCTATAATACTAACCCATCCGTCCAGTACCACACCTGTAATACTAACCCATCTGTCCAGTACCACACCTATAATACTAACCCATCTGTCCAGTACCACACCTATAATACTAACCCATCTGTCTAGTACCACACCTATAATACTAACCCATCTGTCCAGTACCACACCTATAATACTAACCTATCTGTCCATTACCAGACCTATAATACTAACCCATCTGTCCAGTACCACACCTATAATACTTCCCATAACCCATCTATCTAGTACCACACCTATAATCCTACCCATAACCCATCTGTCTAGTACCACACCTATAATACTAACCCATCTGTCCAGTACCACACCTATAATACTAACCCATCTGTCTAGTACCACACCTATAATACTAACCCATCTGTCCAGTACCACACCTATAATAGTATCCATAACCCATCTGTCCAGTAACACACCTATAATACTAACCCATCTGTCCAGTACCACACCTATAATACTTACCCATCTGTCCAGTACCACACCTTTAATACTAACCCATCTGTCCAGTACCACACCTATAATACTACCCATAACCCATCTGTCCAGTACCACACCTATAATACTAACCCATCTGTCCAGTACCACACCTATATTACTAACCCATCTGTCCAGTACCACACCTATAATACTACCCATAACCCATCTGTCTAGTACCACACCTATAATACTAACCCATCTGTCCAGTACCACACCTATAATACTACCCATAACCCATCTGTCTAGTACCACACCAATAATACTACCCATAACCCATCTGTCCAGTACCACACCTATAATACTAACCCATCTGTCCAGTACCACACCTATTATACTAACCCATCTGTCTAGTACCACACCTATAATACTAACCCATCTGTCCAGTACCACACCTATAATACTAACCCATCTGTCTAGTACCACACCTATAATACTAACCCATCTGTCCAGTACCACACCTATAATACTAACCCATCTTTCCAGTACCACACCTATAATACTAACCCATAACCCATCTGTCCAGTACCACACCTATAATACTTCCCATAACCCATCTATCTAGTACCACACCTATAGCTTTCCCATAACCCATCTGTCTAGTACCACACCTATAATACTAGCCCATCTGTCCAGTACCACACCTATAATACTAACCCATCTGTCCAGTACCACACCTATAATACTAACCCATCTGTCCAGTACCACACCTATAATGCTAACCCATCTGTCCTGTACCACACCTATAATACTACCTATAACCCATCTGTCTAGTACCACACCTATAATACTACCCATAACCCATCTGTCTAGTACCACACCTATAATACTAACCCATCTGTCCAGTACCACACCTATAATACTAACCCATCTGTCTAGTACCACACCTATAATACTAACCCATCTCTCCAGTACCACACCTATAATCCTAACCCATCTGTCTAGTACCACACCTATAATACTAACCCATCTGTCCAGTACCACACCTATAATACTAACCAGAACCCATCTGTCCAGTACCACACCTATAATACTACCCATAACCCATCTGTCTAGTACCACACCAATAATACTACCCATAACCCATCTGTCCAGTACCACACCTATAATACTAACCCATCTGTCCAGTACCACACCTATTATACTAACCCATCTGTCTAGTATCACACCTATAATACTAACCCATCTGTCCAGTACCACACCTATAATACTAACCCATCTGTCTAGTACCACACCTATAATACTAACCCATCTGTCCAGTACCACACCTATAATACTAACCCATCTTTCCAGTACCACACCTATAATACTAACCCATAACCCATCTGTCCAGTACCACACCTATAATACTTCCCATAACCCATCTATCTAGTACCACACCTATAGCTTTCCCATAACCCATCTGTCTAGTACCACACCTATAATACTAGCCCATCTGTCCAGTACCACACCTATAATACTAACCCATCTGTCCACTACCACACCTATAATACTAACCCATCTGTCCAGTACCACACCTATAATGCTAACCCATCTGTCCTGTACCACACCTATAATACTACCCATAACCCATCTGTCTAGTACCACACCTATAATACTACCCATAACCCATCTGTCTAGTACCACACCTATAATACTAACCCATCTGTCCAGTACCACACCTATAATACTAACCCATCTGTCTAGTACCACACCTATAATACTAACCCATCTCTCCAGTACCACACCTATAATCCTAACCCATCTGTCTAGTACCACACCTATAATACTAACCCATCTGTCCAGTACCACACCTATAATACTAACCAGAACCCATCTGTCCAGTACCACACCTATAATACTACCCATAACCCATCTGTCTAGTACCACACCAATAATACTACCCATAACCCATCTGTCCAGTACCACACCTATAATACTAACCCATCTGTCCAGTACCACACCTATTATACTAACCCATCTGTCTAGTACCACACCTATAATACTAACCCATCTGTCCAGTACCACACCTATAATACTAACCCATCTGTCTAGTACCACACCTATAATACTAACCCATCTGTCCAGTACCACACCTATAATACTAACCCATCTTTCCAGTACCACACCTATAATACTAACCCATAACCCATCTGTCCAGTACCATACCTATAATACTTCCCATAACCCATCTATCTAGTACCACACCTATAGCTTTCCCATAACCCATCTGTCCAGTACCACACCTATAATACTAACCCATCTGTCCAGTACCACACCTATAATACTAACCCATCTGTCCAGTACCACACCTATAATGCTAACCCATCTGTCCTGTACCACACCTATAATACTACCTATAACCCATCTGTCTAGTACCACACCTATAATACTACCCATAACCCATCTGTCTAGTACCACACCTATAATACTAACCCATCTGTCCAGTACCACACCTATAATACTAACCCATCTGTCTAGTACCACACCTATAATACTAACCCATCTCTCCAGTACCACACCTATAATCCTAACCCATCTGTCTAGTACCACACCTATAATACTAACCCATCTGTCCAGTACCACACCTATAATACTAACCAGAACCCATCTGTCCAGTACCACACCTATAATACTACCCATAACCCATCTGTCTAGTACCACACCAATAATACTACCCATAACCCATCTGTCCAGTACCACACCTATAATACTAACCCATCTGTCCAGTACCACACCTATTATACTAACCCATCTGTCTAGTACCACACCTATAATACTAACCCATCTGTCCAGTACCACACCTATAATACTAACCCATCTGTCTAGTACCACACCTATAATACTAACCCATCTGTCCAGTACCACACCTATAATACTAACCCATCTTTCCAGTACCACACCTATAATACTAACCCATAACCCATCTGTCCAGTACCACACCTATAATACTTCCCATAACCCATCTATCTAGTACCACACCTATAGCTTTCCCATAACCCATCTGTCTAGTACCACACCTATAATACTAGCCCATCTGTCCAGTACCACACCTATAATACTAACCCATCTGTCCAGTACCACACCTATAATACTAACCCATCTGTCCAGTACCACACCTATAATGCTAACCCATCTGTCCTGTACCACACCTATAATACTACCCATAACCCATCTGTCTAGTACCACACCTATAATACTACCCATAACCCATCTGTCTAGTACCACACCTATAATACTAACCCATCTGTCCAGTACCACACCTATAATACTAACCCATCTGTCTAGTACCACACCTATAATACTAACCCATCTCTCCAGTACCACACCTATAATCCTAACCCATCTGTCTAGTACCACACCTATAATACTAACCCATCTGTCCAGTACCACACCTATAATACTAACCAGAACCCATCTGTCCAGTACCACACCTATAATACTAACCCATCTGTCCAGTACCACACCTATAATACTAACCCATCTGTCTAGTACCACACCTATAATACTAACCCATCTGTCCAGTACCACACCTATAATACTAACCCATCTGTCCCGTACCACACCTATAATACTAACCCATCTGTCTCGTACCACACCTATAATACTAACCCATAAACCATCTGTCTAGTACCACACCTATAATACTAACCCATCTGTCCAGTACCACACCTATAATACTAACCCATCTGTCCAGTACCACACCTATAATACTAACCCATCTGTCCAGTACCACACCTATAATACTAACCCATCTGTCCAGTACCACACCTATAATACTAACCCATCTGTCTAGTACCACACCTATAATACTAACCCATCTGTCCAGTACCTCACCTATAATACAAACCCATCTGTCCCGTACCACACCTATAATACTAACCCATCTGTCTAGTACCACACCTATAATACTAACCCATAAACCATCTGTCTAGTACCACACCTATAATACTAACCCATCTGTCCAGTACCACACCTATAATACTAAACCATGTGTCCAGTACCACACCTATAATACTAACCCATCTGTCCAATACCACACCTATAATACTACCCTTAACCCATCTGTCTAGTACCACACCTATAATACTAACCCATCTGTCCAGTACCACACCTATAATACTAACCCATCTGTCCAGTACCACACCTATAATACTAACCCATCTGTCCAGAACCACACCTATAATACTAACCCATCTGTCCAGTACCACACCTATGATACTACCCATAATCCATCTGTCCAGTACCATTCCTATAATACTAACCCATCCGTCTAGTACCACTCCAATAATACTAACCCATCCGTCCAGTACCACACCTGTAATACTAACCCATCTGTCCAGTACCACACCTATAATACTAAACCATCTGTCCAGTACCACACCTATATTACTAACCCATCTGTCCAGTACCACACCTATAATACTAACCCATCTGTCTAGTACCTCACCTATAATACTAACCCATCTGTCCAGTACCACACCTATAATACTAACCCATCTGTCCATTACCACACCTATAATACTAACCCAACTGTCCAGTACCACACCTATAATACTACCCATAACCCATCTGTCTAGTACCACACCTATAATACTAACCATAACCCATCTGTCCAGTACCAAACCTATAATATTAACCCATCTGTCCAGTACCTCACCTATAATACTAACCCATCTGTCCAGTCCCACACCTATAATACTAACCATAACCCATCTGTCCAGTACCACACCTATAATACTAATCCATCTGTCTAGTACCACACCTATAATACTAACCCATCTGTCCAGTACCACACCTATAATACTAACCCAAATGTCCAGTCACACACCTATAATACTAACCCATCTGTCCTGTACAACACCTATAATACTACCCATAACCCATCTGTCCAGTACCACACCTATAATACTAACCCATCTTTCCAGTACCACACCTATAATACTAACCCATAACCCATCTGTCCAGTACCACACCTATAATACTTCCCATAACCCATCTATCTAGTACCACACCTATAGCTTTCCCATAACCCATCTGTCTAGTACCACACCTATAATACTAGCCCATCTGTCCAGTACCACACCTATAATACTAACCCATCTGTCCAGTACCACACCTATAATACTAACCCATCTGTCCAGTACCACACCTATAATGCTAACCCATCTGTCCTGTACCACACCTATAATACTACCCATAACCCATCTGTCTAGTACCACACCTATAATACTACCCATAACCCATCTGTCTAGTACCACACCTATAATACTAACCCATCTGTCCAGTACCACACCTATAATACTAACCCATCTGTCTAGTACCACACCTATAATACTAACCCATCTCTCCAGTACCACACCTATAATCCTAACCCATCTGTCTAGTACCACACCTATAATACTAACCCATCTGTCCAGTACCACACCTATAATACTAACCAGAACCCATCTGTCCAGTACCACACCTATAATACTACCCATAACCCATCTGTCTAGTACCACACCAATAATACTACCCATAACCCATCTGTCCAGTACCACACCTATAATACTAACCCATCTGTCCAGTACCACACCTATTATACTAACCCATCTGTCTAGTACCACACCTATAATACTAACCCATCTGTCCAGTACCACACCTATAATACTAACCCATCTGTCTAGTACCACACCTATAATACTAACCCATCTGTCCAGTACCACACCTATAATACTAACCCATCTTTCCAGTACCACACCTATAATACTAACCCATAACCCATCTGTCCAGTACCACACCTATAATACTTCCCATAACCCATCTATCTAGTACCACACCTATAGCTTTCCCATAACCCATCTGTCTAGTACCACACCTATAATACTAGCCCATCTGTCCAGTACCACACCTATAATACTAACCCATCTGTCCAGTACCACACCTATAATACTAACCCATCTGTCCAGTACCACACCTATAATGCTAACCCATCTGTCCTGTACCACACCTATAATACTACCCATAACCCATCTGTCTAGTACCACACCTATAATACTACCCATAACCCATCTGTCTAGTACCACACCTATAATACTAACCCATCTGTCCAGTACCACACCTATAATACTAACCCATCTGTCTAGTACCACACCTATAATACTAACCCATCTCTCCAGTACCACACCTATAATCCTAACCCATCTGTCTAGTACCACACCTATAATACTAACCCATCTGTCCAGTACCACACCTATAATACTAACCAGAACCCATCTGTCCAGTACCACACCTATAATACTAACCCATCTGTCCAGTACCACACCTATAATACTAACCCATCTGTCTAGTACCACACCTATAATACTAACCCATCTGTCCAGTACCACACCTATAATACTAACCCATCTGTCCCGTACCACACCTATAATACTAACCCATCTGTCTCGTACCACACCTATAATACTAACCCATAAACCATCTGTCTAGTACCACACCTATAATACTAACCCATCTGTCCAGTACCACACCTATAATACTAACCCATCTGTCCAGTACCACACCTATAATACTAACCCATCTGTCCAGTACCACACCTATAATACTAACCCATCTGTCCAGTACCACACCTATAATACTAACCCATCTGTCTAGTACCACACCTATAATACTAACCCATCTGTCCAGTACCTCACCTATAATACAAACCCATCTGTCCCGTACCACACCTATAATACTAACCCATCTGTCTAGTACCACACCTATAATACTAACCCATAAACCATCTGTCTAGTACCACACCTATAATACTAACCCATCTGTCCAGTACCACACCTATAATACTAAACCATGTGTCCAGTACCACACCTATAATACTAACCCATCTGTCCAATACCACACCTATAATACTACCCTTAACCCATCTGTCTAGTACCACACCTATAATACTAACCCATCTGTCCAGTACCACACCTATAATACTAACCCATCTGTCCAGTACCACACCTATAATACTAACCCATCTGTCCAGAACCACACCTATAATACTAACCCATCTGTCCAGTACCACACCTATGATACTACCCATAATCCATCTGTCCAGTACCATTCCTATAATACTAACCCATCCGTCTAGTACCACTCCAATAATACTAACCCATCCGTCCAGTACCACACCTGTAATACTAACCCATCTGTCCAGTACCACACCTATAATACTAAACCATCTGTCCAGTACCACACCTATATTACTAACCCATCTGTCCAGTACCACACCTATAATACTAACCCATCTGTCTAGTACCTCACCTATAATACTAACCCATCTGTCCAGTACCACACCTATAATACTAACCCATCTGTCCATTACCACACCTATAATACTAACCCAACTGTCCAGTACCACACCTATAATACTACCCATAACCCATCTGTCTAGTACCACACCTATAATACTAACCATAACCCATCTGTCCAGTACCAAACCTATAATATTAACCCATCTGTCCAGTACCTCACCTATAATACTAACCCATCTGTCCAGTACCACACCTATAATACTAACCATAACCCATCTGTCCAGTACCACACCTATAATACTAATCCATCTGTCTAGTACCACACCTATAATACTAACCCATCTGTCCAGTACCACACCTATAATACTAACCCAAATGTCCAGTCACACACCTATAATACTAACCCATCTGTCCTGTACAACACCTATAATACTACCCATAACCCATCTGTCTAGTACCACACCTATAATACTACCCATAAGCCATCTGTCTAGTACCACACCTATAATACTAACCATCTGTCCAGTACCACACCTATAAAACTAACCCATCTGTCCAGTACCACACCTATAATACTAACCCATCTGTCCAGTACCACACGTATAAAACTAACCCATCTGTCCAGTACCACACCTATAATACTAATCATAATCCATCTGTCCAGTACCACACCTATAATACTAACCCATCTGTCCAGTACCACACCTATTATACTAACCCATCTGTCCAGTACCACAACTATAGTACTAACCCATCTGTCCAGTACCACACCTATAATACTAACCATAACCCATCTGTCCAGTACCACACCTATAATACTAACCCATCTGTCTAGTACCACACCTATAATGCTACCCATAACCCATCTGTCTAGTACCACACCTATAATACTAACCCATCTGTCCAGTACCACACCTATAATCCTAACCCATCTGTCTAGTACCACACCTATAATACTAACCCATCTGTCCAGTACCACACCTATAATACTAACCAGAACCCATCTGTCTAGTACCACACCTATAATACTAACCCATCTGTCTAGTACCACACCTATATTACTAACCCATTTGACCAGTACCACACCTATAATACTAACCCATCTGTCCAGTACCACACCTATAATACTAACCCATCTGTCCAGTACCACACCTATAATACTAACCCATCTGTCTAGTACCACACCTATAATACTAACCCATCTGTCCAGTACCACACCTATAATACTACCCATAATCCATCTGTCCAGTACCACACCTATAATACTAACCCATCCGTCTAGTACCACACCTATAATACTAACCCATCCCTCCAGTACCACACCTGTAATACTAACCCATCTGTCCAGTACCACACCTATAATACTAACCCATCTGTCCAGTACAACACCTATAATACTAACCCATCTGTCCAGTACCACACCTATAATACTAACCCATCTGTCAAGGACCACACCTATAATACTAACCCATCTGTCCAGTACCACACCTATAATACTAACCTATCTGTCCATTACCACAACTATAATACTAACCCATCTGTCCAGTACCACACCTATAATACTTCCCATAACCCATCTATCTAGTACCACACCTATAATCCTACCCATAACCCATCTGTCTAGTACCACACCTATAATACTAACCAATCTGTCCAGTACCACACCTATAATACTAACCCATCTGTCTAGTACCACACCTATAATACTAACCCATCTGTCCAGTACCACACCTATAATACTATCCATAACCCATCTGTCCAGTAACACACCTATAATACTAACCCATCTGTCCAGTACCACACCTATAATACTAACCCATCTGTCCAGTACCACACCTATAATACTAACCCATCTGTCCAGTACCACACCTATAATACTACCCATAACCCATCTGTCTAGTACCACAGCTATAATACTACCCATAACCCATCTGTCTAGTACCACACCTATAATACTAACCCATCTGTCCAGTACCACACCTATAATACTAACCCATCTGTCTAGTACCACACTTATAATACTAACCCATCTCTCCAGTACCACACATATAATCCTAACCCATCTGTCTAGTACCACACCTATAATACTAACCCATCTGTCCAGTACCACACATATAACACTAACCAGAACCCATCTGTCTAGTACCACACCTATAATACTAACCCATCTGTCTAGTACCACACCTATATTACTAACCCATTTGTCCAGTACCACACCTATAATACTAACCCATCTGTCCAGTACCACACCTATAATACTAACCCATCTGTCCAGTACCACACCTATAATACTAACCCATCTGTCTAGTACCACACCTATAATATTAACCCATCTGTCCAGTACCTCACCTATAATACTAACCCATCTGTCCAGTACCACACCTATAATACTAACCATAACCCATCTGTCCAGTACCACACCTATAATACTAATCCATCTGTCTAGTACCACACCTATAATACTAACCCATCTGTCCAGTACCACACCTATAATACTAACCCAAATGTCCAGTCACACACCTATAATACTAACCCATCTGTCCTGTACAACACCTATAATACTACCCATAACCCATCTGTCTAGTACCACACCTATAATACTACCCATAAGCCATCTGTCTAGTACCACACCTATAATACTAACCATCTGTCCAGTACCACACCTATAATACTAACCCATCTGTCCAGTACCACACCTATAATACTAACCCATCTGTCCAGTACCACACGTATAAAACTAACCCATCTGTCCAGTACCACACCTATAATACTAATCATAATCCATCTGTCCAGTACCACACCTATAATACTAACCCATCTGTCCAGTACCACACCTATTATACTAACCCATCTGTCCAGTACCACAACTATAGTACTAACCCATCTGTCCAGTACCACACCTATAATACTAACCATAACCCATCTGTCCAGTACCACACCTATAATACTAACCCATCTGTCTAGTACCACACCTATAATGCTACCCATAACCCATCTGTCTAGTACCACACCTATAATACTAACCCATCTGTCCAGTACCACACCTATAATCCTAACCCATCTGTCTAGTACCACACCTATAATACTAACCCATCTGTCCAGTACCACACCTATAATACTAACCAGAACCCATCTGTCTAGTACCACACCTATAATACTAACCCATCTGTCTAGTACCACACCTATATTACTAACCCATTTGACCAGTACCACACCTATAATACTAACCCATCTGTCCAGTACCACACCTATAATACTAACCCATCTGTCCAGTACCACACCTATAATACTAACCCATCTGTCTAGTACCACACCTATAATACTAACCCATCTGTCCAGTACCACACCTATAATACTACCCATAATCCATCTGTCCAGTACCACACCTATAATACTAACCCATCCGTCTAGTACCACACCTATAATACTAACCCATCCCTACAGTACCACACCTGTAATACTAACCCATCTGTCCAGTACCACACCTATAATACTAACCCATCTGTCCAGTACAACACCTATAATACTAACCCATCTGTCCAGTACCACACCTATAATACTAACCCATCTGTCAAGGACCACACCTATAATACTAACCCATCTGTCCAGTACCACACCTATAATACTAACCTATCTGTCCATTACCACAACTATAATACTAACCCATCTGTCCAGTACCACACATATAATACTTCCCATAACCCATCTATCTAGTACCACACCTATAATCCTACCCATAACCCATCTGTCTAGTACCACACCTATAATACTAACCATCTGTCCAGTACCACACCTATAATACTAACCCATCTGTCCAGTACCACACCTATAATACTAACCCATCTGTCCAGTACCACACCTATAATACTAACCATAACCCATCTGTCCAGTACCACACCTATAATACTAATCCATCTGTCTAGTACCACACCTATAATACTAACCCATCTGTCCAGTACCACACCTATAATACTAACCCAAATGTCCAGTCACACACCTATAATACTAACCCATCTGTCCTGTACAACACCTATAATACTACCCATAACCCATCTGTCTAGTACCACACCTATAATACTACCCATAAGCCATCTGTCTAGTACCACACCTATAATACTAACCATCTGTCCAGTACCACACCTATAATACTAACCCATCTGTCCAGTACCACACCTATAATACTAACCCATCTGTCCAGTACCACACGTATAAAACTAACCCATCTGTCCAGTACCACACCTATAATACTAATCATAATCCATCTGTCCAGTACCACACCTATAATACTAACCCATCTGTCCAGTACCACACCTATTATACTAACCCATCTGTCCAGTACCACAACTATAGTACTAACCCATCTGTCCAGTACCACACCTATAATACTAACCATAACCCATCTGTCCAGTACCACACCTATAATACTAACCCATCTGTCTAGTACCACACCTATAATGCTACCCATAACCCATCTGTCTAGTACCACACCTATAATACTAACCCATCTGTCCAGTACCACACCTATAATCCTAACCCATCTGTCTAGTACCACACCTATAATACTAACCCATCTGTCCAGTACCACACCTATAATACTAACCAGAACCCATCTGTCTAGTACCACACCTATAATACTAACCCATCTGTCTAGTACCACACCTATATTACTAACCCATTTGACCAGTACCACACCTATAATACTAACCCATCTGTCCAGTACCACACCTATAATACTAACCCATCTGTCCAGTACCACACCTATAATACTAACCCATCTGTCTAGTACCACACCTATAATACTAACCCATCTGTCCAGTACCACACCTATAATACTACCCATAATCCATCTGTCCAGTACCACACCTATAATACTAACCCATCCGTCTAGTACCACACCTATAATACTAACCCATCCCTCCAGTACCACACCTGTAATACTAACCCATCTGTCCAGTACCACACCTATAATACTAACCCATCTGTCCAGTACAACACCTATAATACTAACCCATCTGTCCAGTACCACACCTATAATACTAACCCATCTGTCAAGGACCACACCTATAATACTAACCCATCTGTCCAGTACCACACCTATAATACTAACCTATCTGTCCATTACCACAACTATAATACTAACCCATCTGTCCAGTACCACACCTATAATACTTCCCATAACCCATCTATCTAGTACCACACCTATAATCCTACCCATAACCCATCTGTCTAGTACCACACCTATAATACTAACCAATCTGTCCAGTACCACACCTATAATACTAACCCATCTGTCTAGTACCACACCTATAATACTAACCCATCTGTCCAGTACCACACCTATAATACTATCCATAACCCATCTGTCCAGTAACACACCTATAATACTAACCCATCTGTCCAGTACCACACCTATAATACTAACCCATCTGTCCAGTACCACACCTATAATACTAACCCATCTGTCCAGTACCACACCTATAATACTACCCATAACCCATCTGTCTAGTACCACAGCTATAATACTACCCATAACCCATCTGTCTAGTACCACACCTATAATACTAACCCATCTGTCCAGTACCACACCTATAATACTAACCCATCTGTCTAGTACCACACTTATAATACTAACCCATCTCTCCAGTACCACACATATAATCCTAACCCATCTGTCTAGTACCACACCTATAATACTAACCCATCTGTCCAGTACCACACATATAACACTAACCAGAACCCATCTGTCTTGTACCACACCTATAATACTAACCCATCTGTCTAGTACCACACCTATATTACTAACCCATTTGTCCAGTACCACACCTATAATACTAACCCATCTGTCCAGTACCACACCTATAATACTAACCCATCTGTCCAGTACCACACCTATAATACTAACCCATCTGTCTAGTACCACACCTATAATAAAACCCATCTGTCCAGTACCACACCTTTAATACTAACCCATCTGTCCCGTACCACACCTATAATACTAACCCATCTGTCTAGTACCACACCTATAATACTAACCCATAAACCATCTGTCTAGTACCACACCTATGATACTAACCCATCTGTCCAGTACCACACCTATAATACTAACACATCTGTCCAGTACCACACCTATAATACTAACCCATCTGTCCAGTACCACACCTATAATACTACCTATAACCCATCTGTCTAGTACCACACCTATAATACTAACCCATCTGTCCAGTACCACACCTATAATACTAAACCATCTGTCCAGTACCACACCTATAATACTAACCCATCTGTCCAGTACCACACCTATAATACTACCCATAATCCATCTGTCCAGTACCACACCTATAATACTAACCCATCCGTCTAGTACCACACCTATAATACTAACCCATCCGTCCAGTACCACACCTGTAATACTAACCCATCTGTTCAGTACCACACCTATAATACTAACCCATCTGTCCAGTACAACACCTATAATACTAACCCATCTGTCTAGTACCACACCTATAATACTAACCCATCTGTCCAGTACCACACCTATAATAGTAACCCATCTGTCCATTACCAGACCTATAATACTAACCCATCTGTCCAGTACCACACCTATAATACTTCCCATAACCCATCTATCTAGTACCACACCTATAATCCTACCCATAACCCATCTGTCTAGTACCACACCTATAATACTAACCCATCTGTCCAGTACCACACCTATAATACTAACCCATCTGTCTAGTACCACACCTATAATACTAACCCATCTGTCCAGTACCACACCTATAATACTATCCATAACCCATCTGTCCAGTACCACACCTATAATACTAACCCATCTGTCCAGTACCACACCTATAATACTAACCCATCTGTCCAGTACCACACCTATAATACTAACCCATCTGTCCAGTACCACACCTATAATACTACCCATAACCCATCTGTCCAGTACCACACCTATAATACTAACCCATCTGTCCAGTACCACACCTATATTACTAACCCATCTGTCCAGTACCACACCTATAATACTACCCATAACCCATCTGTCTAGTACCACACCTATAATACTAACCCATCTGTCCAGTACCACACCTATAATACTACCCATAACCCATCTGTCTAGTACCACACCAATAATACTACCCATAACCCATCTGTCCAGTACCACACCTATAATACTAACCCATCTGTCCAGTACCACACCTATAATACTAACCCATCTGTCCAGTACCACACCTATAATACTAACCCATCTGTCCAGTACCACACCTATAATACTACCCATAACCCATCTGTCCAGTACCACACCTATAATACTAACCCATCTGTCCAGTACCACACCTATATTACTAACCCATCTGTCCAGTACCACACCTATAATACTACCCATAACCCATCTGTCTAGTACCACACCTATAATACTAACCCATCTGTCCAGTACCACACCTATAATACTACCCATAACCCATCTGTCTAGTACCACACCAATAATACTACCCATAACCCATCTGTCCAGTACCACACCTATAATACTAACCCATCTGTCCAGTACCACACCTATTATACTAACCCATCTGTCTAGTACCACACCTATAATACTAACCCATCTGTCCAGTACCACACCTATAATACTAACCCATCTGTCTAGTACCACACCTATAATACTAACCCATCTGTCCAGTACCACACCTATAATACTAACCCATCTTTCCAGTACCACACCTATAATACTAACCCATAACCCATCTGTCCAGTACCACACCTATAATACTTCCCATAACCCATCTATCTAGTACCACACCTATAGCTTTCCCATAACCCATCTGTCTAGTACCACACCTATAATACTAACCCATCTGTCCAGTACCACACCTATAATACTAACCCATCTGTCCAGTACCACACCTATAATACTAACCCATCGGTCCAGTACCACACCTATAATACTAACCCATCTGTCCAGTACCACACCTATAATACTACCCATAACCCATCTGTCCAGTACCACACCTATAATACTAACCCATCTGTCCAGTACCACACCTATATTACTAACCCATCTGTCCAGTACCACACCAATAATACTACCCATAACCCATCTGTCCAGTACCACACCTATAATACTAACCCATCTGTCCAGTACCACACCTATTATACTAACCCATCTGTCTAGTACCACATCTATAATACTAACCCATCTGTCCAGTACCACACCTATAATACTAACCCATCTGTCTAGTACCACACCTATAATACTAACCCATCTGTCCAGTACCACACCTATAATAGTAACCCATCTGTCCAGTACCACACATATAACACTAACCAGAACCCATCTGTCTAGTACCACACCTATAATACTAACCCATCTGTCTAGTACCACACCTATATTACTAACCCATTTGTCCAGTACCACACCTATAATACTAACCCATCTGTCCAGTACCACACCTATAATACTAACCCATCTGTCCAGTACCACACCTATAATACTAACCCATCTGTCTAGTACCACACCTATAATAAAACCCATCTGTCCAGTACCACACCTTTAATACTAACCCATCTGTCCCGTACCACACCTATAATACTAACCCATCTGTCTAGTACCACACCTATAATACTAACCCATAAACCATCTGTCTAGTACCACACCTATGATGCTAACCCATCTGTCCAGTACCACACCTATAATACTAACCCATCTGTCCAGTACCACACCTATAATACTAACCCATCTGTCCAGTACCACACCTATAATACTACCTATAACCCATCTGTCTAGTACCACACCTATAATACTAACCCATCTGTCCAGTACCACACCTATAATACTAACCCATCTGTCCAGTACCACACCTATAATACTAACCCATCTGTCCAGTACCACACCTATAATACTACCCATAATCCATCTGTCCAGTACCACACCTATAATACTAACCCATCCGTCTAGTACCACACCTATAATACTAACCCATCCGTCCAGTACCACACCTGTAATACTAACCCATCTGTCCAGTACCACACCTATAATACTAACCCATCTGTCCAGTACCACACCTATAATACTAACCCATCTGTCCAGTACCACACCTATAATACTAACCCATCTGTCCATTACCAGACCTATAATACTAACCCATCTGTCCAGTACCACACCTATAATACTTCCCATAACCCATCTATCTAGTACCACACCTATAATCCTACCCATAACCCATCTGTCTAGTACCACACCTATAATACTAACCCATCTGTCCAGTACCACACCTATAATACTAACCCATCTGTGTAGTACCACACCTATAATACTAACCCATCTGTCCAGTACCACACCTATAACACTATCCATAACCCATCTGTCCAGTAACACACCTATAATACTAACCCATCTGTCCAGTACCACACCTATAATACTAACCCATCTGTCCAGTACCACACCTATAATACTAACCCATCTGTCCAGTACCACACCTATAATACTACCCATAACCCATCTGTCCAGTACCACACCTATAATACTAACCCATCTGTCCAGTACCACACCTATATTACTAACCCATCTGTCCAGTACCACACCTATAATACTACCCATAACCCATCTGTCTAGTACCACACCTATAATACTAACCCATCTGTCCAGTACCACACCTATAATACTACCCATAACCCATCTGTCTAGTACCACACCAATAATACTACCCATAACCCATCTGTCCAGTACCACACCTATAATACTAACCCATCTGTCCAGTACCACACCTATAATACTACCCATAATCCATTTGTCCAGTACCACACCTATAATACTAACCCATCCGTCTAGTACCACACCTATAATACTAACCCATCCGTAAAGTACCACACCTGTAATACTAACCCATCTGTCCAGTACCACACCTATAATACTAACCCATCTGTCTAGTACCACACCTATAATACTAACCCATCCGTAAAGTACCACACCTGTAATACTAACCCATCTGTCCAGTACCACACCTATAATACTAACCCATCTGTCCAGTACCACACCTATATTACTAACCCATCTGTCCAGTACCACACCTATAATACTAACCCATCTGTCTAGTACCACACCTATAATACTAACCCATCTGTACAGTACCACACCTATAATACTAACCCATCTGTCCATTACCACACCTATAATACTAACCCAACTGTCCAGTACCACACCTATAATACTACCCATAACCCATCTGTCTAGTACCACACCTATAATACTAACCATAACCCATCTGTCCAGTACCAAACCTATAATATTAACCCATCTGTCCAGTACCTCACCTATAATACTAACCCATCTGTCCAGTACCACACCTATAATACTAACCATAACCCATCTGTCCAGTACCACACCTATAATACTAATCCATCTGTCTAGTACCACACCTATAATACTAACCCATCTGTCCAGTACCACACCTATTATACTAACCCAAATGTCCAGTCACACACCTATAATACTAACCCATCTGTCAAGTACCACACCTATAAAACTAACCCATCTGTCCAGTACCACACCTATAATACTAATCATAATCCATCTGTCCAGTACCACACCTATAATACTACCCATAAGCCATCTGTCTAGTCCCACACCTATAATACTAACCATCTGTCCAGTACCACACCTATAATACTAACCCATCTGTCCAGTACCACACCTATAATACTAACCCATCTGTCCAGTACCACACCTATAAAACTAACCCATCTGTCCAGTACCACACCTATAATACTAATCATAATCCATCTGTCCAGTACCACACCTATAATACTAACCCATCTTTCCAGTACCACACCTATTATACTAACCCATCTGTCCAGTACCACAACTATAGTACTAACCCATCTGTCCAGTACCACACCTATAATACTAACCATAACCCATCTGTCCAGTACCACACCTATAATACTAACCCATCTGTCTAGTACCACACCTATAATGCTACCCATAACCCATCTGTCTAGTACCACACCTATAATACTAACCCATCTGTCCAGTACCACACCTATAATCCTAACCCATCTGTCTAGTACCACACCTATAATACTAACCCATCTGTCCAGTACCACACCTATAATACTAACCAGAACCCATCTGTCTAGTACCACACCTATAATACTAACCCATCTGTCCAGTACCACACCTATAATACTACCCATAACCCATCTGTCTAGTACCACACCAATAATACTACCCATAACCCATCTGTCCAGTACCACACCTATAATACTAACCCATCTGTCCAGTACCACACCTATTATACTAACCCATCTGTCTAGTACCACACCTATAATACTAACCCATCTGTCCAGTACCACACCTATAATACTAACCCATCTGTCTAGTACCACACCTATAATACTAACCCATCTGTCCAGTACCACACCTATAATACTAACCCATCTTTCCAGTACTACACCTATAATACTAACCCATAACCCATCTGTCCAGTACCACACCTATAATACTTCCCATAACCCATCTATCTAGTACCACACCTATAGCTTTCCCATAACCCATCTGTCTAGTACCACACCTATAATACTAACCCATCTGTCCAGTACCACACCTATAATACTAACCCATCTGTCCAGTACCACACCTATAATACTAACCCATCTGTCCAGTACCACACCTATAATACTAACCCATCCGTCTAGTACCACACCTATAATACTAACCCATCCCTCCAGTACCACACCTGTAATACTAACCCATCTGTCCAGTACCACACCTATAATACTAACCCATCTGTCCAGTACAACACCTATAATACTAACCCATCTATCCAGTACCACACCTATAATACTAACCCATCTGTCAAGGACCACACCTATAATACTAACCCATCTGTCCAGTACCACACCTATAATACTAACCCATCTGTCCATTACCACAACCATAATACTAACTCATCTGTCCAGTACCACACCTATAATACTTCCCATAACCCATCTATCTAGTACCACACCTATAATCCTACCCATAACCCATCTGTCTAGTACGACACCTATAATACTAACCAATCTGTCCAGTACCACACCTATAATACTAACCCATCTGTCTAGTACCACACCTATAATACTAACCCATAAACCATCTGTCTAGTACCACACCTATGATACTAACCCATCTGTCCAGTACCACACCTATAATACTAACACATCTGTCCAGTACCACACCTATAATACTAACCCATCTGTCCAGTACCACACCTATAATACTACCTATAACCCATCTGTCTAGTACCACACCTATAATACTAACCCATCTGTCCAGTACCACACCTATAATACTAAACCATCTGTCCAGTGCCACACCTATAATACTAACCCATCTGTCCAGTACCACACCTATAATACTACCCATAATCCATCTGTCCAGTACCACACCTATAATACTAACCCATCCGTCTAGTACCACACCTATAATACTAACCCATCCGTCCAGTACCACACCTGTAATACTAACCCATCTGTCCAGTACCACACCTATAATACTAACCCATCTGTCCAGTACAACACCTATAATACTAACCCATCTGTCTAGTACCACACCTATAATACTAACCCATCTGTCCAGTACCACACCTATAATACTAACCCATCTGTCCATTACCAGACCTATAATACTAACCCATCTGTCCAGTACCACACCTATAATACTTCCCATAACCCATCTATCTAGTACCACACCTATAATCCTACCCATAACCCATCTGTCTAGTACCACACCTATAATACTAACCCATCTGTCCAGTACCACACCTATAATACTAACCCATCTGTCTAGTACCACACCTATAATACTAACCCATCTGTCCAGTACCACACCTATAATACTATCCATAACCCATCTGTCCAGTAACACACCTATAATACTAACCCATCTGTCCAGTACCACACCTATAATACTAACCCATCTGTCCAGTACCAAACCTATAATACTAACCCATCTGTCCAGTACCACACCTATAATACTACCCATAACCCATCTGTCCAGTACCACACCTATAATACTAACCCATCTGTCCAGTACCACACCTATATTACTAACCCATCTGTCCAGTACCACACCTATAATACTACCCATAACCCATCTGTCTAGTACCACACCTATAATACTAACCCATCTGTCCAGTACCACACCTATAATACTACCCATAACCCATCTGTCTAGTACCACACCAATAATACTACCCATAACCCATCTGTCCAGTACCACACCTATTATACTAACCCATCTGTCTAGTACCACACCTATAATACTAACCCATCTGTCCAGTACCACACCTATAATACTAACCCATCTGTCTAGTACCACACCTATAATACTAACCCATCTGTCCAGTACCACACCTATAATACTAACCCATCTTTCCAGTACCACACCTATAATACTAACCCATAACCCATCTGTCCAGTACCACACCTATAATACTTCCCATAACCCATCTATCTAGTACCAAACCTATAGCTTTCCCATAACCCATCTGTCTAGTACCACACCTATAATACTAACCCATCTGTCCAGTACCACACCTATAATACTAACCCATCTGTCCAGTACCACACCTATAATACTAACCCATCGGTCCAGTACCACACCTATAATACTAACCCATCTGTCCAGTACCACACCTATAATACTACCCATAACCCATCTGTCCAGTACCACACCTATAATACTAACCCATCTGTCCAGTACCACACCTATATTACTAACCCATCTGTCCAGTACCACACCTATAATACTACCCATAACCCATCTGTCTAGTACCACACCTATAATACTAACCCATCTGTCCAGTACAACACCTATAATACTACCCATAACCCATCTGTCTAGTACCACACCAATAATACTACCCATAACCCATCTGTCCAGTACCACACCTATAATACTAACCCATCTGTCCAGTACCACACCTATTATACTAACCCATCTGTCTAGTACCACACCTATAATACTAACCCATCTGTCCAGTACCACACCTATAATACTAACCCATCTGTCTAGTACCACACCTATAATACTAACCCATCTGTCCAGTACCACACCTATAATAGTAACCCATCTGTCCAGTACCACACATATAACACTAACCAGAACCCATCTGTCTAGTACCACACCTATAATACTAACCCATCTGTCTAGTACCACACCTATATTACTAACCCATTTGTCCAGTACCACACCTATAATACTAACCCATCTGTCCAGTACCACACCTATAATACTAACCCATCTGTCCAGTACCACACCTATAATACTAACCCATCTGTCTAGTACCACACCTATAATAAAACCCATCTGTCCAGTACCACACCTTTAATACTAACCCATCTGTCCCGTACCACACCTATAATACTAACCCATCTGTCTAGTACCACACCTATAATACTAACCCATAAACCATCTGTCTAGTACCACACCTATGATGCTAACCCATCTGTCCAGTACCACACCTATAATACTAACCCATCTGTCCAGTACCACACCTATAATACTAACCCATCTGTCCAGTACCACACCTATAATACTACCTATAACCCATCTGTCTAGTACCACACCTATAATACTAACCCATCTGTACAGTACCACACCTATAATACTAACCCATCTGTCCAGTACCACACCTATAATACTAACCCATCTGTCCAGTACCACACCTATAATACTACCCATAATCCATCTGTCCAGTACCACACCTATAATACTAACCCATCTGTCCAGTACCACACCTATAATACTAACCCATCTGTCTAGTACCACACCTATAATACTAACCCATCTGTCCAGTACCACACCTATAATAGTAACCCATCTGTCCAGTACCACACATATAACACTAACCAGAACCCATCTGTCTAGTACCACACCTATAATACTAACCCATCTGTCTAGTACCACACCTATATTACTAACCCATTTGTCCAGTACCACACCTATAATACTAACCCATCTGTCCAGTACCACACCTATAATACTAACCCATCTGTCCAGTACCACACCTATAATACTAACCCATCTGTCTAGTACCACACCTATAATAAAACCCATCTGTCCAGTACCACACCTTTAATACTAACCCATCTGTCCCGTACCACACCTATAATACTAACCCATCTGTCTAGTACCACACCTATAATACTAACCCATAAACCATCTGTCTAGTACCACACCTATGATGCTAACCCATCTGTCCAGTACCACACCTATAATACTAACCCATCTGTCCAGTACCACACCTATAATACTAACCCATCTGTCCAGTACCACACCTATAATACTACCTATAACCCATCTGTCTAGTACCACACCTATAATACTAACCCATCTGTACAGTACCACACCTATAATACTAACCCATCTGTCCAGTACCACACCTATAATACTAACCCATCTGTCCAGTACCACACCTATAATACTACCCATAATCCATCTGTCCAGTACCACACCTATAATACTAACCCATCTGTCCAGTACCACACCTATAATACTAACCCATCTGTCTAGTACCACACCTATAATACTAACCCATCTGTCCAGTACCACACCTATAATACTAACCCATCTGTCCATTACCAGACCTATAATACTAACCCATCTGTCCAGTACCACACCTATAATACTTCCCATAACCCATCTATCTAGTACCACACCTATAATCCTACCAATAACCCATCTGTCTAGTACCACACCTATAATACTAACCCATCTGTCCAGTACCACACCTATAATACTAACCCATCTGTCTAGTACCACACCTATAATACTAACCCATCTGTCCAGTACCACACCTATAACACTATCCATAACCCATCTGTCCAGTAACACACCTATAATACTAACCCATCTGTCCAGTACCACACCTATAATACTAACCCATCTGTCCAGTACCACACCTATAATACTAACCCATCTGTCCAGTACCACACCTATAATACTACCCATAACCCATCTGTCCAGTACCACACCTATAATACTAACCCATCTGTCCAGTACCACACCTATAATACTAACCCATCTGTCTAGTACCACACCTATAATACTAACCCATCTGTCCAGTACCACACCTATAATACTAACCCATCTGTCTAGTACCACACCTATAATACTAACCCATCTGTCCAGTACCACACCTATAATACTAACCCATCTTTCCAGTACCACACCTATAATACTAACCCATAACCCATCTGTCCAGTACCACACCTATAATACTTCCCATAACCCATCTATCTAGTACCACACCTATAGCTTTCCCATAACCCATCTGTCTAGTACCACACCTATAATACTAACCCATCTGTCCAGTACCACACCTATAATACTAACCCATCTGTCCAGTACCACACCTATAATACTAACCCATCTGTCCAGTACCACACCTATAATACTAACCCATCTGTCCAGTACCACACCTATAATACTACCCATAATCCATCTGTCCAGTACCACACCTATAATACTAACCCATCTGTCCAGTACCACACCTATAATACTAACCCATCTGTCCAGTACCACACCTATAATACTAACCCATCTGTCCAGTACCACACCTATAATACTAACCCATCTGTCCAGTACCACACCTATAATACTACCCATAATCCATTTGTCCAGTACCACACCTATAATACTAACCCATCCGTCTAGTACCACACCTATAATACTAACCCATCCGTAAAGTACCACACCTGTAATACTAACCCATCTGTCCAGTACCACACCTATAATACTAACCCATCTGTCCAGTACCACACCTATAATACTAACCCATCTGTCTAGTACCACACCTATAATACTAACCCATCTGTCCAGTACCACACCTATAATACTAACCCATCTGTCCATTACCAGACCTATAATACTAACCCATCTGTCCAGTACCACACCTATAATACTTCCCATAACCCATCTATCTAGTACCACACCTATAATCCTACCCATAACCCATCTGTCTAGTACCACACCTATAATACTAACCCATCTGTCCAGTACCACACCTATAATACTAACCCATCTGTCTAGTACCACACCTATAATACTAACCCATCTGTCCAGTACCACACCTATAATACTATCCATAACCCATCTGTCCAGTAACACACCTATAATACTAACCCATCTGTCCAGTACCACACCTATAATACTAACCCATCTGTCCAGTACCACACCTATAATACTAACCCATCTGTCCAGTACCACACCTATAATACTACCCATAACCCATCTGTCCAGTACCACACCTATAATACTAACCCATCTGTCCAGTACCACACCTATATTACTAACCCATCTGTCCAGTACCACACCTATAATACTACCCATAACCCATCTGTCTAGTACCACACCTATAATTTCTAACCCATCTGTCCAGTACCACACCTATAATACTAACCCATCTGTCCAGTACCACACCTATAATACTAACCCATCTGTCCAGTACCACACCTATAATACTAACCCATCTGTCCAGTACCACACCTATAATACTACCCATAACCCATCTGTCCAGTACCACACCTATAATACTAACCCATCTGTCCAGTACCACACCTATATTACTAACCCATCTGTCCAGTACCACACCTATAATACTACCCATAACCCATCTGTCTAGTACCACACCTATAATACTAACCCATCTGTCCAGTACCACACCTATAATACTACCCATAACCCATCTGTCTAGTACCACACCAATAATACTACCCATAACCCATCTGTCCAGTACCACACCTATAATACTAACCCATCTGTCCAGTACCACACCTATTATACTAACCCATCTGTCTAGTACCACACCTATAATACTAACCCATCTGTCCAGTACCACACCTATAATACTAACCCATCTGTCTAGTACCACACCTATAATACTAACCCATCTGTCCAGTACCACACCTATAATACTAACCCATCTTTCCAGTACCACACCTATAATACTAACCCATAACCCATCTGTCCAGTACCACACCTATAATACTTCCCATAACCCATCTATCTAGTACCACACCTATAGCTTTCCCATAACCCATCTGTCTAGTACCACACCTATAATACTAACCCATCTGTCCAGTACCACACCTATAATACTAACCCATCTGTCCAGTACCACACCTATAATACTAACCCATCTGTCCAGTACCACACCTATAATGCTAACCCATCTGTCCTGTACCACACCTATAATACTACCCATAACCCATCTGTCTAGTACCACACCTATAATACTACCCATAACCCATCTGTCTAGTACCACACCTATAATACTAACCCATCTGTCCAGTACCACACCTATAATACTAACCCATCTGTCTAGTACCACACCTATAATACTAACCCATCTCTCCAGTACCACACCTATAATCCTAACCCATCTGTCTAGTACCACACCTATAATACTAACCCATCTGTCCAGTACCACACCTATAATACTAACCAGAACCCATCTGTCCAGTACCACACCTATAATACTAACCCATCTTTCCAGTACCACACCTATAATACTAACCCATAACCCATCTGTCCAGTACCACACTTATAATACTTCCCATAACCCATCTATCTAGTACCACACCTATAGCTTTCCCATAACCCATCTGTCTAGTACCACACCTATAATACTAACCCATCTGTCCAGTACCACACCTATAATACTAACCCATCTGTCCAGTACCACACCTATAATACTAACCCATCTGTCCAGTACCACACCTATAATACTAACCCATCTGTCCAGTACCACACCTATAATACTACCCATAATCCATCTGTCCAGTACCACACCTATAATACTAACCCATCTGTCCAGTACCACACCTATAATACTAACCCATCTGTCCAGTACCACACCTATAATACTAACCCATCTGTCCAGTACCACACCTATAATACTAACCCATCTGTCCAGTACCACACCTATAATACTACCCATAATCCATTTGTCCAGTACCACACCTATAATACTAACCCATCCGTCTAGTACCACACCTATAATACTAACCCATCCGTAAAGTACCACACCTGTAATACTAACCCATCTGTCCAGTACCACACCTATAATACTAACCCATCTGTCCAGTACCACACCTATAATACTAACCCATCTGTCTAGTACCACACCTATAATACTAACCCATCTGTCCAGTACCACACCTATAATACTAACCCATCTGTCCATTACCAGACCTATAATACTAACCCATCTGTCCAGTACCACACCTATAATACTTCCCATAACCCATCTATCTAGTACCACACCTATAATCCTACCCATAACCCATCTGTCTAGTACCACACCTATAATACTAACCCATCTGTCCAGTACCACACCTATAATACTATCCATAACCCATCTGTCCAGTAACACACCTATAATACTAACCCATCTGTCCAGTACCACACCTATAATACTAACCCATCTGTCCAGTACCACACCTATAATACTAACCCATCTGTCCAGTACCACACCTATAATACTACCCATAACCCATCTGTCCAGTACCACACCTATAATACTAACCCATCTGTCCAGTACCACACCTATATTACTAACCCATCTGTCCAGTACCACACCTATAATACTACCCATAACCCATCTGTCTAGTACCACACCTATAATACTAACCCATCTGTCCAGTACCACACCTATAATACTACCCATAACCCATCTGTCTAGTACCACACCAATAATACTACCCATAACCCATCTGTCCAGTACCACACCTATAATACTAACCCATCTGTCCAGTACCACACCTATTATACTAACCCATCTGTCTAGTACCACACCTATAATACTAACCCATCTGTCCAGTACCACACCTATAATACTAACCCATCTGTCTAGTACCACACCTATAATACTAACCCATCTGTCCAGTACCACACCTATAATACTAACCCATCTTTCCAGTACCACACCTATAATACTAACCCATCTGTCCAGTACCACACCTATAATACTACCCATAATCCATTTGTCCAGTACCACACCTATAATACTAACCCATCCGTCTAGTACCACACCTATAATACTAACCCATCCGTAAAGTACCACACCTGTAATACTAACCCATCTGTCCAGTACCACACCTATAATACTAACCCATCTGTCCAGTACCACACCTATAATACTAACCCATCTGTCTAGTACCACACCTATAATACTAACCCATCTGTCCAGTACCACACCTATAATACTAACCCATCTGTCCATTACCAGACCTATAATACTAACCCATCTGTCCAGTACCACACCTATAATACTTCCCATAACCCATCTATCTAGTACCACACCTATAATCCTACCCATAACCCATCTGTCTAGTACCACACCTATAATACTAACCCATCTGTCCAGTACCACACCTATAATACTATCCATAACCCATCTGTCCAGTAACACACCTATAATACTAACCCATCTGTCCAGTACCACACCTATAATACTAACCCATCTGTCCAGTACCACACCTATAATACTAACCCATCTGTCCAGTACCACACCTATAATACTACCCATAACCCATCTGTCCAGTACCACACCTATAATACTAACCCATCTGTCCAGTACCACACCTATATTACTAACCCATCTGTCCAGTACCACACCTATAATACTACCCATAACCCATCTGTCTAGTACCACACCTATAATACTAACCCATCTGTCCAGTACCACACCTATAATACTACCCATAACCCATCTGTCTAGTACCACACCAATAATACTACCCATAACCCATCTGTCCAGTACCACACCTATAATACTAACCCATCTGTCCAGTACCACACCTATTATACTAACCCATCTGTCTAGTACCACACCTATAATACTAACCCATCTGTCCAGTACCACACCTATAATACTAACCCATCTGTCTAGTACCACACCTATAATACTAACCCATCTGTCCAGTACCACACCTATAATACTAACCCATCTTTCCAGTACCACACCTATAATACTAACCCATAACCCATCTGTCCAGTACCACACCTATAATACTTCCCATAACCCATCTATCTAGTACCACACCTATAGCTTTCCCATAACCCATCTGTCTAGTACCACACCTATAATACTAACCCATCTGTCCAGTACCACACCTATAATACTAACCCATCTGTCAAGTACCACACCTATAATACTAACCCATCTGTCCAGTACCACACCTATAATGCTAACCCATCTGTCCTGTACCACACCTATAATACTACCCATAACCCATCTGTCTAGTACCACACCTATAATACTACCCATAACCCATCTGTCTAGTACCACACCTATAATACTAACCCATCTGTCCAGTACCACACCTATAATACTAACCCATCTGTCTAGTACCACACCTATAATACTAACCCATCTCTCCAGTACCACACCTATAATCCTAACCCATCTGTCTAGTACCACACCTATAATACTAACCCATCTGTCCAGTACCACACCTATAATACTAACCAGAACCCATCTGTCCAGTACCACACCTATAATACTAACCCATCTGTCCAGTACCACACCTATAATACTAACCCATCTGTCTAGTACCACACCTATAATACTAACCCATCTGTCCAGTACCACACCTATAATACTAACCCATCTGTCCCGTACCACACCTATAATACTAACCCATCTGTCTCGTACCACACCTATAATACTAACCCATAAACCATCTGTCTAGTACCACACCTATAATACTAACCCATAAACCATCTGTCTAGTACCACACCTATAATACTAACCCATCTGTCCAGTACCACACCTATAATACTAAACCATGTGTCCAGTACCACACCTATAATACTAACCCATCTGTCCAGTACCACACCTATAATACTACCCATAACCCATCTGTCTAGTACCACACCTATAATACTAACCCATCTGTCCAGTACCACACCTATAATACTAACCCATCTGTCCAGTACCACACCTATAATACTAACACATCTGTCCAGAACCACACCTATAATACTAACCCATCTGTCCAGTACCACACCTATGATACTACCCATAATCCATCTGTCCAGTACCATTCCTATAATACTAACCCATCCGTCTAGTACCACTCCAATAATACTAACCCATCCGTCCAGTACCACACCTGTAATACTAACCCATCTGTCCAGTACCACACCTATAATACTAACCCATCTGTCCAGTACCACACCTATATTACTAACCCATCTGTCCAGTACCACACCTATAATACTAACCCATCTGTCTAGTACCACACCTATAATACTAACCCATCTGTCCAGTACCACACCTATAATACTAACCCATCTGTCCATTACCACACCTATAATACTAACCCAACTGTCCAGTACCACACCTATAATACTACCCATAACCCATCTGTCTAGTACCACACCTATAATACTAACCATAACCCATCTGTCCAGTACCAAACCTATAATATTAACCCATCTGTCCAGTACCTCACCTATAATACTAACCCATCTGTCCAGTACCACACCTATAATACTAACCATAACCCATCTGTCCAGTACCACACCTATAATACTAATCCATCTGTCTAGTACCACACCTATAATACTAACCCATCTGTCCAGTACCACACCTATAATACTAACCCAAATGTCCAGTCACACACCTATAATACTAACCCATCTGTCCAGTACCACACCTATAAAACTAACCCATCTGTCCAGTACCACACCTATAATACTAATCATAATCCATCTGTCCAGTACCACACCTATAATACTAACCCATCTTTCCAGTACCACACCTATTATACTAACCCATCTGTCCAGTACCACAACTATAGTACTAACCCATCTGTCCAGTACCACACCTATAATACTAACCATAACCCATCTGTCCAGTACCACACCTATAATACTAACCCATCTGTCTAGTACCACACCTATAATGCTACCCATAACCCATCTGTCTAGTACCACACCTATAATACTAACCCATCTGTCCAGTACCACACCTATAATCCTAACCCATCTGTCTAGTACCACACCTATAATACTAACCCATCTGTCCAGTACCACACCTATAATACTAACCCATCTGTCTAGTACCACACCTATAATACTAACCCATCTGTCCAGTACCACACCTATAATACTAACCCATCTTTCCAGTACCACACCTATAATACTAACCCATAACCCATCTGTCCAGTACCACACCTATAATACTTCCCATAACCCATCTATCTAGTACCACACCTATAGCTTTCCCATAACCCATCTGTCTAGTACCACACCTATAATACTAACCCATCTGTCCAGTACCACACCTATAATACTAACCCATCTGTCCAGTACCACACCTATAATACTAACCCATCTGTCCAGTACCACACCTATAATGCTAACCCATCTGTCCTGTACCACACCTATAATACTACCCATAACCCATCTGTCTAGTACCACACCTATAATACTACCCATAACCCATCTGTCTAGTACCACACCTATAATACTAACCCATCTGTCCAGTACCACACCTATAATACTAACCCATCTGTCTAGTACCACACCTATAATACTAACCCATCTCTCCAGTACCACACCTATAATCCTAACCCATCTGTCTAGTACCACACCTATAATACTAACCCATCTGTCCAGTACCACACCTATAATACTAACCAGAACCCATCTGTCCAGTACCACACCTATAATACTAACCCATCTGTCCAGTACCACACCTATAATACTAACCCATCTGTCTAGTACCACACCTATAATACTAACCCATCTGTCCAGTACCACACCTATAATACTAACCCATCTGTCCCGTACCACACCTATAATACTAACGCATCTGTCTCGTACCACACCTATAATACTAACCCATAAACCATCTGTCTAGTACCACACCTATAATACTAACCAGAACCCATCTGTCCAGTACCACACCTATAATACTAACCCATCTGTCCAGTACCACACCTATAATACTAACCCATCTGTCTAGTACCACACCTATAATACTAACCCATCTGTCTAGTACCACACCTATAATACTAACCCATCTGTCCAGTACCACACCTATAATACTAACCCATCTGTCCAGTACCACACCTATAATACTAACCCATCTGTCCAGAACCACACCTATAATACTAACCCATCTGTCCAGTACCACACCTATGATACTACCCATAATCCATCTGTCCAGTACCATTCCTATAATACTAACCCATCCGTCTAGTACCACTCCAATAATACTAACCCATCCGTCCAGTACCACACCTGTAATACTAACCCATCTGTCCAGTACCACACCTATAATACTAACCCATCTGTCCAGTACCACACCTATATTACTAACCCATCTGTCCAGTACCACACCTATAATACTAACCCATCTGTCTAGTACCACACCTATAATACTAACCCATCTGTCCAGTACCACACCTATAATACTAACCCATCTGTCCATTACCACACCTATAATACTAACCCAACTGTCCAGTACCACACCTATAATACTACCCATAACCCATCTGTCTAGTACCACACCTATAATACTAACCATAACCCATCTGTCCAGTACCAAACCTATAATATTAACCCATCTGTCCAGTACCTCACCTATAATACTAACCCATCTGTCCAGTACCACACCTATAATACTAACCATAACCCATCTGTCCAGTACCACACCTATAATACTAATCCATCTGTCTAGTACCACACCTATAATACTAACCCATCTGTCCAGTACCACACCTATAATACTAACCCAAATGTCCAGTCACACACCTATAATACTAACCCATCTGTCCAGTACCACACCTATAAAACTAACCCATCTGTCCAGTACCACACCTATAATACTAATCATAATCCATCTGTCCAGTACCACACCTATAATACTAACCCATCTTTCCAGTACCACACCTATTATACTAACCCATCTGTCCAGTACCACAACTATAGTACTAACCCATCTGTCCAGTACCACACCTATAATACTAACCATAACCCATCTGTCCAGTACCACACCTATAATACTAACCCATCTGTCTAGTACCACACCTATAATGCTACCCATAACCCATCTGTCTAGTACCACACCTATAATACTAACCCATCTGTCCAGTACCACACCTATAATACTACCCATAACCCATCTGTCTAGTACCACACCAATAATACTACCCATAACCCATCTGTCCAGTACCACACCTATAATACTAACCCATCTGTCCAGTACCACACCTATTATACTAACCCATCTGTCTAGTACCACACCTATAATACTAACCCATCTGTCCAGTACCACACCTATAATACTAACCCATCTGTCTAGTACCACACCTATAATACTAACCCATCTGTCCAGTACCACACCTATAATACTAACCCATCTTTCCAGTACCACACCTATAATACTAACCCATAACTCATCTGTCCAGTACCACACCTATAATACTTCCCATAACCCATCTATCTAGTACCACACCTATAGCTTTCCCATAACCCATCTGTCTAGTACCACACCTATAATACTAACCCATCTGTCCAGTACCACACCTATAATACTAACCCATCTGTCCAGTACCACACCTATAATACTAACCCATCTGTCCAGTACCACACCTATAATGCTAACCCATCTGTCCTGTACCACACCTATAATACTACCCATAACCCATCTGTCTAGTACCACACCTATAATACTACCCATAACCCATCTGTCTAGTACCACACCTATAATACTAACCCATCTGTCCAGTACCACACCTATAATACTAACCCATCTGTCTAGTACCACACCTATAATACTAACCCATCTCTCCAGTACCACACCTATAATCCTAACCCATCTGTCTAGTACCACACCTATAATACTAACCCATCTGTCCAGTACCACACCTATAATACTAACCAGAACCCATCTGTCCAGTACCACACCTATAATACTAACCCATCTGTCCAGTACCACACCTATAATACTAACCCATCTGTCTAGTACCACACCTATAATACTAACCCATCTGTCCAGTACCACACCTATAATACTAACCCATCTGTCCCGTACCACACCTATAATACTAACGCATCTGTCTCGTACCACACCTATAATACTAACCCATAAACCATCTGTCTAGTACCACACCTATAATACTAACCCATCTGTCCAGTACCACACCTATAATACTAACCCATCTGTCCAGTACCACACCTATAATACTAACCCATCTGTCCAGTACCACACCTATAATACTAACCCATCTGTCCAGTACCACACCTATAATACTAACCCATCTGTCTAGTACCACACCTATAATACTAACCCATCTGTCCAGTACCTCACCTATAATACAAACCCATCTGTCCCGTACCACACCTATAATACTAACCCATCTGTCTAGTACCACACCTATAATACTAACCCATAAACCATCTGTCTAGTACCACACCTATAATACTAACCCATCTGTCCAGTACCACACCTATAATACTAAACCATGTGTCCAGTACCACACCTATAATACTAACCCATCTGTCCAGTACCACACCTATAATACTACCCATAACCCATCTGTCTAGTACCACACCTATAATACTAACCCATCTGTCCAGTACCACACCTATAATACTAACCCATCTGTCCAGTACCACACCTATAATACTAACCCATCTGTCCAGAACCACACCTATAATACTAACCCATCTGTCCAGTACCACACCTATGATACTACCCATAATCCATCTGTCCAGTACCATTCCTATAATACTAACCCATCCGTCTAGTACCACTCCAATAATACTAACCCATCCGTCCAGTACCACACCTGTAATACTAACCCATCTGTCCAGTACCACACCTATAATACTAACCCATCTGTCCAGTACCACACCTATAATACTAACCCATCTGTCTAGTACCACACCTATAATACTAACCCATCTGTCCAGTACCACACCTATAATACTAACCCATCTGTCCAT
The DNA here is from genome assembly GCF_965601325.2 of Salmo salar. Classification (NCBI taxonomy): domain Eukaryota; kingdom Metazoa; phylum Chordata; class Actinopteri; order Salmoniformes; family Salmonidae; genus Salmo; species Salmo salar. The sequence continues at coordinate 52,202,073 of NC_138304.1, forward strand.
TACCACACCTATAATACTAACCCAAATGTCCAGTACCACACCTATAATACTACCCATAACCCATCTGTCTAGTACCACACCTATAATACTAACCATAACCCATCTGTCCAGTACCAAACCTATAATATTAACCCATCTGTCCAGTACCTCACCTATAATACTAACCCATCTGTCCAGTACCACACCTATAATACTAACCATAACCCATCTGTCCAGTACCACACCTATAATACTAATCCATCTGTCTAGTACCACACCTATAATACTAACCCATCTGTCCAGTACCACACCTATAATACTAACCCAAATGTCCAGTCACACACCTATAATACTAACCCATCTGTCCTGTACAACACCTATAATACTACCCATAACCCATCTGTCTAGTACCACACCTATAATACTACCCATAAGCCATCTGTCTAGTCCCACACCTATAATACTAACCATCTGTCCAGTACCACACCTATAATACTAACCCATCTGTCCAGTACCACACCTATAAAACTAACCCATCTGTCCAGTACCACACCTATAATACTAATCATAATCCATCTGTCCAGTACCACACCTATAATACTAACCCATCTTTCCAGTACCACACCTATTATACTAACCCATCTGTCCAGTACCACAACTATAGTACTAACCCATCTGTCCAGTACCACACCTATAATACTAACCATAACCCATCTGTCCAGTACCACACCTATAATACTAACCCACCTGTCTAGTACCACACCTATAATGCTACCCATAACCCATCTGTCTAGTACCACACCTATAATACTAACCCATCTGTCCAGTACCACACCTATAATCCTAACCCATCTGTCTAGTACCACACCTATAATACTAACCCATCTGTCCAGTACCACACCTATAATACTAACCAGAACCCATCTGTCTAGTACCACACCTATAATACTAACCCATCTGTCTAGTACCACACCTATATTACTAACCCATTTGTCCAGTACCACACCTATAATACTAACCCATCTGTCCAGTACCACACCTATAATACTAACCCATCTGTCTAGTACCACACCTATAATACTAACCCATCTGTCCAGTACCACACCTATAATACTAACCAGAACCCATCTGTCTAGTACCACACCTATAATACTAACCCATCTGTCTAGTACCACACCTATATTACTAACCCATTTGTCCAGTACCACACCTATAATACTAATCCATCTGTCTAGTACCACACCTATAATACTAACCCATCTGTCCAGTACCACACCTATAATACTAACCCAAATGTCCAGTCACACACCTATAATACTAACCCATCTGTCCTGTACAACACCTATAATACTACCCATAACCCATCTGTCTAGTACCACACCTATAATACTACCCATAAGCCATCTGTCTAGTCCCACACCTATAATACTAACCATCTGTCCAGTACCACACCTATAATACTAACCCATCTGTCCAGTACCACACCTATAATACTAACCCATCTGTCCAGTACCACACCTATAAAACTAACCCATCTGTCCAGTACCACACCTATAATACTAATCATAATCCATCTGTCCAGTACCACACCTATAATACTAACCCATCTTTCCAGTACCACACCTATTATACTAACCCATCTGTCCAGTACCACACCTATAATACTAACCCATCTGTCCCGTACCACACCTATAATACTAACGCATCTGTCTCGTACCACACCTATAATACTAACCCATAAACCATCTGTCTAGTACCACACCTATAATACTAACCCATCTGTCCAGTACCACACCTATAATACTAACCCATCTGTCCAGTACCACACCTATAATACTAACCCATCTGTCCAGTACCACACCTATAATACTAACCCATCTGTCCAGTACCACACCTATAATACTAACCCATCTGTCTAGTACCACACCTATAATACTAACCCATCTGTCCAGTACCTCACCTATAATACAAACCCATCTGTCCCGTACCACACCTATAATACTAACCCATCTGTCTAGTACCACACCTATAATACTAACCCATAAACCATCTGTCTAGTACCACACCTATAATACTAACACATCTGTCCAGTACCACACCTATAATACTAACCCATCTGTCCAGTACCACACCTATAATACTAACCCATCTGTCCAGTACCACACCTATAATACTAACCCATCTGTCCAGTACCACACCTATAATACTAACCCATCTGTCTAGTACCACACCTATAATACTAACCCATCTGTCCAGTACCTCACCTATAATACAAACCCATCTGTCCCGTACCACACCTATAATACTAACCCATCTGTCTAGTACCACACCTATAATACTAACCCATAAACCATCTGTCTAGTACCACACCTATAATACTAACCCATCTGTCCAGTACCACACCTATAATACTAAACCATGTGTCCAGTACCACACCTATAATACTAACCCATCTGTCCAGTACCACACCTATAATACTACCCATAACCCATCTGTCTAGTACCACACCTATAATACTAACCCATCTGTCCAGTACCACACCTATAATACTAACCCATCTGTCCAGTACCATTCCTATAATACTAACCCATCCGTCTAGTACCACTCCAATAATACTAACCCATCCGTCCAGTACCACACCTGTAATACTAACCCATCTGTCCAGTACCACACCTATAATACTAACCCATCTGTCCAGTACCACACCTATATTACTAACCCATCTGTCCAGTACCACACCTATAATACTAACCCATCTGTCTAGTACCACACCTATAAAACTAACCCATCTGTCCAGTACCACACCTATAATACTAACCCATCTGTCCATTACCACACCTATAATACTAACCCAAATGTCCAGTACCACACCTATAATACTACCCATAACGCATCTGTCTAGTACCACACCTATAATACTAACCATAACCCATCTGTCCAGTACCAAACCTATAATATTAACCCATCTGTCCAGTACCTCACCTATAATACTAACCCATCTGTCCAGTACCACACCTATAATACTAACCATAACCCATCTGTCCAGTACCACACCTATAATACTAATCCATCTGTCTAGTACCACACCTATAATACTAACCCATCTGTCCAGTACCACACCTATAATACTAACCCAAATGTCCAGTCACACACCTATAATACTAACCCATCTGTCCTGTACAACACCTATAATACTACCCATAACCCATCTGTCTAGTACCACACCTATAATACTACCCATAAGCCATCTGTCTAGTCCCACACCTATAATACTAACCATCTGTCCAGTACCACACCTATAATACTAACCCATCTGTCCAGTACCACACCTATAAAACTAACCCATCTGTCCAGTACCACACCTATAATACTAATCATAATCCATCTGTCCAGTACCACACCTATAATACTAACCCATCTTTCCAGTACCACACCTATTATACTAACCCATCTGTCCAGTACCACAACTATAGTACTAACCCATCTGTCCAGTACCACACCTATAATACTAACCATAACCCATCTGTCCAGTACCACACCTATAATACTAACCCACCTGTCTAGTACCACACCTATAATGCTACCCATAACCCATCTGTCTAGTACCACACCTATAATACTAACCCATCTGTCCAGTACCACACCTATAATCCTAACCCATCTGTCTAGTACCACACCTATAATACTAACCCATCTGTCCAGTACCACACCTATAATACTAACCAGAACCCATCTGTCTAGTACCACACCTATGATACTAACCCATCTGTCTAGTACCACACCTATATTACTAACCCATTTGTCCAGTACCACACCTATAATACTAACCCATCTGTCCAGTACCACACCTATAATACTAACCCATCTGTCTAGTACCACACCTATAATACTAACCCATCTGTCCAGTACCACACCTATAATACTAACCAGAACCCATCTGTCTAGTACCACACCTATAATACTAACCCATCTGTCTAGTACCACACCTATATTACTAACCCATTTGTCCAGTACCACACCTATAATACTAATCCATCTGTCTAGTACCACACCTATAATACTAACCCATCTGTCCAGTACCACACCTATAATACTAACCCAAATGTCCAGTCACACACCTATAATACTAACCCATCTGTCCTGTACAACACCTATAATACTACCCATAACCCATCTGTCTAGTACCACACCTATAATACTACCCATAAGCCATCTGTCTAGTCCCACACCTATAATACTAACCATCTGTCCAGTACCACACCTATAATACTAACCCATCTTTCCAGTACCACACCTATAATACTAACCCATCTGTCCAGTACCACACCTATAAAACTAACCCATCTGTCCAGTACCACACCTATAATACTAATCATAATCCATCTGTCCAGTACCACACCTATAATACTAACCCATCTTTCCAGTACCACACCTATTATACTAACCCATCTGTCCAGTACCACACCTATAATACTAACCCATCTGTCCCGTACCACACCTATAATACTAACGCATCTGTCTCGTACCACACCTATAATACTAACCCATAAACCATCTGTCTAGTACCACACCTATAATACTAACCCATCTGTCCAGTACCACACCTATAATACTAACCCATCTGTCCAGTACCACACCTATAATACTAACCCATCTGTCCAGTACCACACCTATAATACTAACCCATCTGTCCAGTACCACACCTATAATACTAACCCATCTGTCTAGTACCACACCTATAATACTAACCCATCTGTCCAGTACCTCACCTATAATACAAACCCATCTGTCCCGTACCACACCTATAATACTAACCCATCTGTCTAGTACCACACCTATAATACTAACCCATAAACCATCTGTCTAGTACCACACCTATAATACTAACACATCTGTCCAGTACCACACCTATAATACTAAACCATGTGTCCAGTACCACACCTATAATACTAACCCATCTGTCCAGTACCACACCTATAATACTAACCCATCTGTCCAGTACCACACCTATAATACTAACCCATCTGTCCAGTACCACACCTATAATACTAACCCATCTGTCCAGAACCACACCTATAATACTAACCCATCTGTCCAGTACCACACCTATGATACTACCCATAATCCATCTGTCCAGTACCATTCCTATAATACTAACCCATCCGTCTAGTACCACTCCAATAATACTAACCCATCCGTCCAGTACCACACCTGTAATACTAACCCATCTGTCCAGTACCACACCTATAATACTAACCCATCTGTCCAGTACCACACCTATATTACTAACCCATCTGTCCAGTACCACACCTATAATACTAACCCATCTGTCTAGTACCACACCTATAATACTAACCCATCTGTCCAGTACCACACCTATAATACTAACCCATCTGTCCATTACCACACCTATAATACTAAGCCAACTGTCCAGTACCACACCTATAATACTACCCATAACCCATCTGTCTAGTACCACACCTATAATACTAACCATAACCCATCTGTCCAGTACCAAACCTATAATATTAACCCATCTGTCCAGTACCTCACCTATAATACTAACCCATCTGTCCAGTACCACACCTATAATACTAACCATAACCCATCTGTCCAGTACCACACCTATAATACTAATCCATCTGTCTAGTACCACACCTATAATACTAACCCATCTGTCCAGTACCACACCTATAATACTAACCCAAATGTCCAGTCACACACCTATAATACTAACCCATCTGTCCAGTACCACACCTATAAAACTAACCCATCTGTCCAGTACCACACCTATAATACTAATCATAATCCATCTGTCCAGTACCACACCTATAATACTAACCCATCTTTCCAGTACCACACCTATTATACTAACCCATCTGTCCAGTACCACAACTATAGTACTAACCCATCTGTCCAGTACCACACCTATAATACTAACCATAACCCATCTGTCCAGTACCACACCTATAATACTAACCCATCTGTCTAGTACCACACCTATAATGCTACCCATAACCCATCTGTCTAGTACCACACCTATAATACTAACCCATCTGTCCAGTACCACACCTATAATCCTAACCCATCTGTCTAGTACCAAACCTATAATACTAACCCATCTGTCCAGTACCACACCTATAATACTAACCAGAACCCATCTGTCTAGTACCACACCTATAATACTAACCCATCTGTCCAGTACCACACCTATAATACTACCCATAACCCATCTGTCTAGTACCACACCAATAATACTACCCATAACCCATCTGTCCAGTACCACACCTATAATACTAACCCATCTGTCCAGTACCAAACCTATTATACTAACCCATCTGTCTAGTACCACACCTATAATACTAACCCATCTGTCCAGTACCACACCTATAATACTAACCCATCTGTCTAGTACCACACCTATAATACTAACCCATCTGTCCAGTACCACACCTATAATACTAACCCATCTTTCCAGTACCACACCTATAATACTAACCCATAACCCATCTGTCCAGTACCACACCTATAATACTTCCCATAACCCATCTATCTAGTACCACACCTATAGCTTTCCCATAACCCATCTGTCTAGTACCACACCTATAATACTAACCCATCTGTCCAGTACCACACCTATAATACTAACCCATCTGTCCAGTACCACACCTATAATACTAACCCATCTGTCTAGTACCACACCTATAATACTAACCCATCTGTCTAGTACCACACCTATAATACTAACCCAAATGTCCAGTACCACACCTATAATGCTAACCCATCTGTCCTGTACCACACCTATAATACTACCCATAACCCATCTGTCTAGTACCACACCTATAATACTACCCATAACCCATCTGTCTAGTACCACACCTATAATACTAACCCATCTGTCCAGTACCACACCTATAATACTAACCCATCTGTCTAGTACCACACCTATAATACTAACCCATCTCTCCAGTACCACACCTATAATCCTAACCCATCTGTCTAGTACCACACCTATAATACTAACCCATCTGTCCAGTACCACACCTATAATACTAACCAGAACCCATCTGTCCAGTACCACACCTATAATACTAACCCATCTGTCCAGTACCACACCTATAATACTAACCCATCTGTCTAGTACCACACCTATAATACTAACCCATCTGTCCAGTACCACACCTATAATACTAACCCATCTGTCCCGTACCACACCTATAATACTAACGCATCTGTCTCGTACCACACCTATAATACTAACCCATAAACCATCTGTCTAGTACCACACCTATAATACTAACCCATCTGTCCAGTACCACACCTATAATACTAACCCATCTGTCCAGTACCACACCTATAATACTAACCCATCTGTCCAGTACCACACCTATAATACTAACCCATCTGTCCAGTACCACACCTATAATACTAACCCATCTGTCTAGTACCACACCTATAATACTAACCCATCTGTCCAGTACCTCACCTATAATACAAACCCATCTGTCCCGTACCACACCTATAATACTAACCCATCTGTCTAGTACCACACCTATAATACTAACCCATAAACCATCTGTCTAGTACCACACCTATAATACTAACCCATCTGTCCAGTACCACACCTATAATACTAAACCATGTGTCCAGTACCACACCTATAATACTAACCCATCTGTCCAGTACCACACCTATAATACTACCCATAACCCATCTGTCTAGTACCACACCTATAATACTAACCCATCTGTCCAGTACCACACCTATAATACTAACCCATCTGTCCAGTACCACACCTATAATACTAACCCATCTGTCCAGAACCACACCTATAATACTAACCCATCTGTCCAGTACCACACCTATGATACTACCCATAATCCATCTGTCCAGTACCATTCCTATAATACTAACCCATCCGTCTAGTACCACTCCAATAATACTAACCCATCCGTCCAGTACCACACCTGTAATACTAACCCATCTGTCCAGTACCACACCTATAATACTAACCCATCTGTCCAGTACCACACCTATATTACTAACCCATCTGTCCAGTACCACACCTATAATACTAACCCATCTGTCTAGTACCACACCTATAATACTAACCCATCTGTCCAGTACCACACCTATAATACTAACCCATCTGTCCATTACCACACCTATAATACTAAACCAAATGTCCAGTACCACACCTATAATACTACCCATAACCCATCTGTCTAGTACCACACCTATAATACTAACCATAACCCATCTGTCCAGTACCAAACCTATAATATTAACCCATCTGTCCAGTACCTCACCTATAATACTAACCCATCTGTCCAGTACCACACCTATAATACTAACCATAACCCATCTGTCCAGTACCACACCTATAATACTAATCCATCTGTCTAGTACCACACCTATAATACTAACCCATCTGTCCAGTACCACACCTATAATACTAACCCAAATGTCCAGTCACACACCTATAATACTAACCCATCTGTCCTGTACAACACCTATAATACTACCCATAACCCATCTGTCTAGTACCACACCTATAATACTACCCATAAGCCATCTGTCTAGTCCCACACCTATAATACTAACCATCTGTCCAGTACCACACCTATAATACTAACCCATCTGTCCAGTACCACACCTATAAAACTAACCCATCTGTCCAGTACCACACCTATAATACTAATCATAATCCATCTGTCCAGTACCACACCTATAATACTAACCCATCTTTCCAGTACCACACCTATTATACTAACCCATCTGTCCAGTACCACAACTATAGTACTAACCCATCTGTCCAGTACCACACCTATAATACTAACCATAAACCATCTGTCCAGTACCACACCTATAATACTAACCCACCTGTCTAGTACCACACCTATAATGCTACCCATAACCCATCTGTCTAGTACCACACCTATAATACTAACCCATCTGTCCAGTACCACACCTATAATCCTAACCCATCTGTCTAGTACCACACCTATAATACTAACCCATCTGTCCAGTACCACACCTATAATACTAACCAGAACCCATCTGTCTAGTACCACACCTATAATACTAACCCATCTGTCTAGTACCACACCTATATTACTAACCCATTTGTCCAGTACCACACCTATAATACTAACCCATCTGTCCAGTACCACACCTATAATACTAACCCATCTGTCTAGTACCACACCTATAATACTAACCCATCTGTCCAGTACCACACCTATAATACTAACCAGAACCCATCTGTCTAGTACCACACCTATAATACTAACCCATCTGTCTAGTACCACACCTATATTACTAACCCATTTGTCCAGTACCACACCTATAATACTAATCCATCTGTCTAGTACCACACCTATAATACTAACCCATCTGTCCAGTACCACACCTATAATACTAACCCAAATGTCCAGTCACACACCTATAATACTAACCCATCTGTCCTGTACAACACCTATAATACTACCCATAACCCATCTGTCTAGTACCACACCTATAATACTACCCATAAGCCATCTGTCTAGTCCCACACCTATAATACTAACCATCTGTCCAGTACCACACCTATAATACTAACCCATCTGTCCAGTACCACACCTATAATACTAACCCATCTGTCCAGTACCACACCTATAAAACTAACCCATCTGTCCAGTACCACACCTATAATACTAATCATAATCCATCTGTCCAGTACCAAACCTATAATACTAACCCATCTTTCCAGTACCACACCTATTATACTAACCCATCTGTCCAGTACCACAACTATAGTACTAACCCATCTGTCCAGTACCACACCTATAATACTAACCATAACCCATCTGTCCAGTACCACACCTATAATACTAACCCATCTGTCTAGTACCACACCTATAATGCTACCCATAACCCATCTGTCTAGTACCACACCTATAATACTAACCCATCTGTCCAGTACCACACCTATAATCCTAACCCATCTGTCTAGTACCACACCTATAATACTAACCCATCTGTCCAGTACCACACCTATAATACTAACCAGAACCCATCTGTCTAGTACCACACCTATAATACTAACCCATCTGTCTAGTACCACACCTATATTACTAACCCATTTGTCCAGTACCACACCTATAATACTAACCCATCTGTCCAGTACCACACCTATAATACTAACCCATCTGTCTAGTACCACACCTATAATACTAACCCATCTGTCCATTACCTCACCTATAATACAAACCCATCGGTCCCGTACCACACCTATAATACTAACCCATCTGTCTAGTACCACACCTATAATACTAACCCATAAACCATCTGTCTAGTACCACACCTATAATACTAACCCATCTGTCCAGTACCACACCTATAATACTAAACCATGTGTCCAGTACCACACCTATAATACTAACCCATCTGTCCAGTACCACACCTATAATACTACCCATAACCCATCTGTCTAGTACCACACCTATAATACTAACCCATCTGTCCAGTACCACACCTATAATACTAACCCATCTGTCCAGTACCACACCTATAATACTAACCCATCTGTCCAGAACCACACCTATAATACTAACCCATCTGTCCAGTACCACACCTATGATACTACCCATAATCCATCTGTCCAGTACCATTCCTATAATACTAACCCATCCGTCTAGTACCACTCCAATAATACTAACCCATCCGTCCAGTACCACACCTGTAATACTAACCCATCTGTCCAGTACCACACCTATAATACTAACCCATCTGTCCAGGACCACACCTATATTACTAACCCATCTGTCCAGTACCACACCTATAATACTAACCCATCTGTCTAGTACCACACCTATAATACTAACCCATCTGTCCAGTACCACACCTATAATACTAACCCATCTGTCCATTACCACACCTATAATACTAACCCATCTGTCCAGTACCACACCTATAATACTAACCCATCTGTCTAGTACCCACCTATAATACTAACCCATCTGTCCAGTACCACACCTATAATACTAACCCATCTGTCCAGTACCACACCTATAATACTAACCCATCTGTCCAGTACCACACCTATAATGCTAACCCATCTGTCCTGTACCACACCTATAATACTACCCATAACCCATCTGTCTAGTACCACACCTATAATACTACCCATAACCCATCTGTCTAGTACCACACCTATAATACTAACCCATCTGTCCAGTACCACACCTATAATACTAACCCATCTGTCTAGTACCACACCTATAATACTAACCCATCTCTCCAGTACCACACCTATAATCCTAACCCATCTGTCTAGTACCACACTTATAATACTAACCCATCTGTCCAGTACCACACCTATAATACTAACCCATCTGTCCAGTACCACACATATAATACTAACCCATCTGTCTAGTACCACACCTATAATACTAACCCATCTGTCCAGTACCACACCTATAATACTAACCCATCTGTCCCGTACCACACCTATAATACTAACCCATAAACCATCTGTCTAGTACCACACCTATAATACTAACCCATCTGTCCAGTACCACACCTATAATACTAACCCATCTGTCCAGTACCACACCTATAATACTAACCCATCTGTCCAGTACCACACCTATAATACTAACCCATCTGTCCAGTACCACACCTATAATACTAACCCATCTGTCTAGTACCACACCTATAATACTAACCCATCTGTCCAGTACCTCACCTATAATACAAACCCATCTGTCCCGTACCACACCTATAATACTAACCCATCTGTCTAGTACCACAACTATAATACTAACCCATAAACCATCTGTCTAGTACCACACCTATAATACTAACCCATCTGTCCAGTACCACACCTTTAATACTAAACCATGTGTCCAGTACCACACCTATAATACTAACCCATCTGTCCAGTACCACACCTATAATACTACCCATAACCCATCTGTCTAGTACCACACCTATAATACTAACCCATCTGTCCAGTACCACACCTATAATACTAACCCATCTGTCCAGTACCACACCTATAATACTAACCCATCTGTCCAGAACCACACCTATAATACTAACCCATCTGTCCAGTACCACACCTATGATACTACCCATAATCCATCTGTCCAGTACCATTCCTATAATACTAACCCATCCGTCTAGTACCACTCCAATAATACTAACCCATCCGTCCAGTACCACACCTGTAATACTAACCCATCTGTCCAGTACCACACCTATAATACTAACCCATCTGTCCAGTACCACACCTATATTACTAACCCATCTGTCCAGTACCACACCTATAATACTAACCCATCTGTCTAGTACCACACCTATAATACTAACCCATCTGTCCAGTACCACACCTATAATACTAACCCATCTGTCCATTACCACACCTATAATACTAACCCAACTGTCCAGTACCACACCTATAATACTACCCATAACCCATCTGTCTAGTACCACACCTATAATACTAACCATAACCCATCTGTCCAGTACCAAACCTATAATATTAACCCATCTGTCCAGTACCTCACCTATAATACTAACCCATCTGTCCAGTACCACACCTATAATACTAACCATAACCCATCTGTCCAGTACCACACCTATAATACTAATCCATCTGTCTAGTACCACACCTATAATACTAACCCATGTGTCCAGTACCACACCTATAATACTAACCCAAATGTCCAGTCACACACCTATAATACTAATCCATCTGTCCTGTACAACACCTATAATACTACCCATAACCCATCTGTCTAGTACCACACCTATAATACTACCCATAAGCCATCTGTCTAGTACCACACCTATAATACTAACCATCTGTCCAGTACCACACCTATAATACTAACCCATCTGTCCAGTACCACACCTATAATACTAACCCATCTGTCCAGTACCACACCTATAAAACTAACCCATCTGTCCAGTACCACACCTATAATACTAATCATAATCCATCTGTCCAGTACCACACCTATTATACTAACCCATCTGTCCAGTACCACAACTATAGTACTAACCCATCTGTCCAGTACCACACCTATAATACTAACCATAACCCATCTGTCCAGTACCACACCTATAATACTAACCCATCTGTCTAGTAACACACCTATAATGCTACCCATAACCCATCTGTCTAGTACCACACCTATAATACTAACCCATCTGTCCAGTACCACACCTATAATCCTAACCCATCTGTCTAGTACCACACCTATAATACTAACCCATCTGTCCAGTACCACACCTATAATACTAACCAGAACCCATCTGTCTAGTACCACACCTATAATACTAACCCATCTGTCTAGTACCACACCTATATTACTAACCCATTTGTCCAGTACCACACCTATAATACTAACCCATCTGTCCAGTACCACACCTATAATACTAACCCATCTGTCTAGTACCACACCTATAATACTAACCCATCTGTCCAGTACCTCACCTATAATACAAACCCATCTGTCCCGTACCACACCTATAATACTAACCCATCTGTCTAGTACCACACCTATAATACTAACCCATAAACCATCTGTCTAGTACCACACCTATAATACTAACCCATCTGTCCAGTACCACACCTATAATACTAAACCATGTGTCCAGTACCACACCTATAATACTAACCCATCTGTCCAGTACCACACCTATAATACTACCCATAACCCATCTGTCTAGTACCACACCTATAATACTAACCCATCTGTCCAGTACCACACCTATAATACTAACCCATCTGTCCAGTACCACACCTATAATACTAACCCATCTGTCCAGAACCACACCTATAATACTAACCCATCTGTCCAGTACCACACCTATGATACTACCCATAATCCATCTGTCCAGTACCATTCCTATAATACTAACCCATCCGTCTAGTACCACTCCAATAATACTAACCCATCCGTCCAGTACCACACCTGTAATACTAACCCATCTGTCCAGTACCACACCTATAATACTAACCCATCTGTCCAGTAACACACCTATATTACTAACCCATCTGTCCAGTACCACACCTATAATACTAACCCATCTGTCTAGTACCACACCTATAATACTAACCCATCTGTCCAGTACCACACCTATAATACTAACCCATCTGTCCATTACCACACCTATAATACTAACCCAACTGTCCAGTACCACACCTATCATACTACCCATAACCCATCTGTCTAGTACCACACCTATAATACTAACCATAACCCATCTGTCCAGTACCAAACCTATAATATTAACCCATCTGTCCAGTACCTCATCTATAATACTAACCCATCTGTCCAGTACCACACCTATAATACTAACCATAACCCATCTGTCCAGTACCACACCTATAATACTAATCCATCTGTCTAGTACCACACCTATAATACTAACCCATCTGTCCAGTACCACACCTATAATACTAACCCAAATGTCCAGTCACACACCTATAATACTAACCCATCTGTCCTGTACAACACCTATAATACTACCCATAACCCATCTGTCTAGTACCACACCTATAATACTACCCATAAGCCATCTGTCTAGTACCACACCTATAATACTAACCATCTGTCCAGTACCACACCTATAATACTAACCCATCTGTCCAGTACCACACCTATAATACTAACCCATCTGTCCAGTACCACACCTATAAAACTAACCCATCTGTCCAGTACCACACCTATAATACTAATCATAATCCATCTGTCCAGTACCACACCTATAATACTAACCCATCTGTCCAGTACCACACCTATTATACTAACCCATCTGTCCAGTACCACAACTATAGTACTAACCCATCTGTCCAGTACCACACCTATAATACTAACCATAACCCATCTGTCCAGTACCACACCTATAATACTAACCCATCTGTCTAGTACCACACCTATAATGTTACCCATAACCCATCTGTCTAGTACCACACCTATAATACTAACCCATCTGTCCAGTACCACACCTATAATACTAACCAGAACCCATCTGTCTAGTACCACACCTATAATACTAACCCATCTGTCTAGTACCACACCTATATTACTAACCCATTTGTCCAGTACCACACCTATAATACTAACCCATCTGTCCAGTACCACACCTATAATACTAACCCATCTGTCCAGTACCACACCTATAATACTAACCCGACTGTCCAGTACCACACCTATAATACTACCCATAATCCATCTTTCCAGTACCACACCTATAATACTAACCCATCCGTCTAGTACCACACCTATAATACTAACCCATCCCTCCAGTACCACACCTGTAATACTAACCCATCTTTCCAGTACCACACCTATAATACTAACCCATCTGTCCAGTACCACACCTATAATACTAACCCATCTGTCCAGTACCACACCTATAATACTAACCCATCTGTCAAGGACCACACCTATAATACTAACCCATCTGTCCAGTACCACACCTATAATACTAACCCATCTGTCCATTACCACAACTATAATACTAACCCATCTGTCCAGTACCACACCTATAATACTTCCCATAACCCATCTATCTAGTACCAGACCTATAATCCTACCCATAACCCATCTGTCTAGTACCACACCTATAATACTAATCCATCTGTCCAGTACCACACCTATAATACTAACCCATCTGTCTAGTACCACACCTATAATACTAACCCATCTGTCCAGTACCACACCTATAATACTATCCATAACCCATCTGTCCAGTAACACACCTATAATACTAACCCATCTGTCCAGTACCACACCTATAATACTAACCCATCTGTCCAGTACCACACCTATAAAACTAACCCATCTGTCCAGTACCACACCTATAATACTAATCATAATCCATCTGTCCAGTACCACACCTATAATACTAACCCATCTTTCCAGTACCACACCTATTATACTAACCCATCTGTCCAGTACCACAACTATAGTACTAACCCATCTGTCCAGTACCACACCTATAATACTAACCATAACCCATCTGTCCAGTACCACACCTATAATACTAACCCATATGTCTAGTACCACACCTATAATGCTACCCATAACCCATCTGTCTAGTACCACACCTATAATACTAACCCATCTGTCCAGTACCACACCTATAATCCTAACCCATCTGTCTAGTACCACACCTATAATACTAACCCATCTGTCCAGTACCACACCTATAATACTAACCATAACCCATCTGTCCAGTACCACACCTATAATACTAACCCATCTGTCTAGTACCACACCAATAATACTACCCATAACCCATCTGTCCAGTACCACACCTATAATACTAACCCATCTGTCCAGTACCACACCTATTATACTAACCCATCTGTCTAGTACCACACCTATAATACTAACCCATCTGTCCAGTACCACACCTATAATACTAACCCATCTGTCTAGTACCACACCTATAATACTAACCCATCTGTCCAGTACCACACCTATAATACTAACCCATCTTTCCAGTACCACACCTATAATACTAACCCATAACCCATCTGTCCAGTACCACACCTATAATACTTCCCATAACCCATCTATCTAGTACCACACCTATAGCTTTCCCATAACCCATCTGTCTAGTACCACACCTATAATACTAACCCATCTGTCCAGTACCACACCTATAATACTAACCCATCTGTCCAGTACCACACCTATAATATTAACCCATCTGTCCAGTACCACACCTATAATGCTAACCCATCTGTCCTGTACCACACCTATAATACTACCCATAACCCATCTGTCTAGTACCACACCTATAATACTACCCATAACCCATCTGTCTAGTACCACACCTATAATACTAACCCATCTGTCCAGTACCACACCTATAATACTAACCCATCTGTCTAGTACCACACCTATAATACTAACCCATCTCTCCAGTACCACACCTATAATCCTAACCCATCTGTCTAGTACCACACCTATAATACTAACCCATCTGTCCAGTACCACACCTATAATACTAACCAGAACCCATCTGTCCAGTACCAAACCTATAATACTAACCCATCTGTCCAGTACCACACCTATAATACTAACCCATCTGTCTAGTACCACACCTATAATACTAACCCATCTGTCCAGTACCACACCTATAATACTAACCCATCTGTCCCGTACCACACCTATAATACTAACCCATCTGTCTCGTACCACACCTATAATACTAACCCATAAACCATCTGTCTAGTACCACACCTATAATACTAACCCATCTGTCCAGTACCACACCTATAATACTAACCCATCTGTCCAGTACCACACCTATAATACTAACCCATCTGTCCAGTACCACACCTATAATACTAACCCATCTGTCCAGTACCACACCTATAATACTAACCCATCTGTCTAGTACCACACCTATAATACTAACCCATCTGTCCAGTACCTCACCTATAATACAAACCCATCTGTCCCGTACCACACCTATAATACTAACCCATCTGTCTAGTACCACACCTATAATACTAACCCATAAACCATCTGTCTAGTACCACACCTATAATACTAACCCATCTGTCCAGTACCACACCTATAATACTAAACCATGTGTCCAGTACCACACCTATAATACTAACCCATCTGTCCAGTACCACACCTATAATACTACCCATAACCCATCTGTCTAGTACCACACCTATAATACTAACCCATCTGTCCAGTACCACACCTATAATACTAACCCATCTGTCCAGTACCACACCTATAATACTAACCCATCTGTCCAGAACCACACCTATAATACTAACCCATCTGTCCAGTACCACACCTATGATACTACCCATAATCCATCTGTCCAGTACCATTCCTATAATACTAACCCATCCGTCTAGTACCACTCCAATAATACTAACCCATCCATCCAGTACCACACCTGTAATACTAACCCATCTGTCCAGTACCACACCTATATTACTAACCCATCTGTCCAGTACCACACCTATAATACTAACCCATCTGTCTAGTACCACACCTATAATACTAACCCATCTGTCCAGTACCACACCTATAATACTAACCCATCTGTCCATTACCACACCTATAATACTAACCCAAATGTCCAGTTCCACACCTATAATACTACCCATAACCCATCTGTCTAGTACCACACCTATAATACTAACCATAACCCATCTGTCCAGTACCAAACCTATAATATTAACCCATCTGTCCAGTACCTCACCTATAATACTAACCCATCTGTCCAGTACCACACCTATAATACTAACCATAACCCATCTGTCCAGTACCACACCTATAATACTAATCCATCTGTCTAGTACCACACCTATAATACTAACCCATCTGTCCAGTACCACACCTATAATACTAACCCAAATGTCCAGTCACACACCTATAATACTAACCCATCTGTCCTGTACAACACCTATAATACTACCCATAACCCATCTGTCTAGTACCACACCTATAATACTACCCATAAGCCATCTGTCTAGTCCCACACCTATAATACTAACCATCTGTCCAGTACCACACCTATAATACTAACCCATCTGTCCAGTACCACACCTATAATACTAACCCATCTGTCCAGTACCACACCTATAAAACTAACCCATCTGTCCAGTACCACACCTATAATACTAATCATAATCCATCTGTCCAGTACCACACCTATAATACTAACCCATCTGTCCAGTACCACACCTATTAGTACTAACCCATCTGTCCAGTACCACACCTATAATACTAACCATAACCCATCTGTCCAGTACCACACCTATAATACTAACCCATCTGTCTAGTACCACACCTATAATGCTACCCATAACCCATCTGTCTAGTACCACACCTATAATACTAACCCATCTGTCCAGTACCACACCTATAATCCTAACCCATCTGTCTAGTACCACACCTATAATACTAACCCATCTGTCCAGTACCACACCTATAATACTAACCAGAACCCATCTGTCTAGTACCACACCTATAATACTAACCCATCTGTCTAGTACCACACCTATATTACTAACCCATTTGTCCAGTACCACACCTATAATACTAACCCATCTGTCCAGTACCACACCTATAATACTAACCCATCTGTCTAGTACCACACCTATAATACTAACCCATCTGTCCAGTACCTCACCTATAATACAAACCCATCTGTCCCGTACCACACCTATAATACTAACCCATCTGTCTAGTACCACACCTATAATACTAACCCATAAACCATCTGTCTAGTACCACACCTATAATACTAACCCATCTGTCCAGTACCACACCTATAATACTAAACCATGTGTCCAGTACCACACCTATAATACTAACCCATCTGTCCAGTACCACACCTATAATACTACCCATAACCCATCTGTCTAGTACCACACCTATAATACTAACCCATCTGTCCAGTACCACACCTATAATACTAACCCATCTGTCCAGTACCACACCTATAATACTAACCCATCTGTCCAGAACCACACCTATAATACTAACCCATCTGTCCAGTACCACACCTATGATACTACCCATAATCCATCTGTCCAGTACCATTCCTATAATACTAACCCATCCGTCTAGTACCACTCCAATAATACTAACCCATCCGTCCAGTACCACACCTGTAATACTAACCCATCTGTCCAGTACCACACCTATAATACTAACCCATCTGTCCAGTACCACACCTATATTACTAACCCATCTGTCCAGTACCACACCTATAATACTAACCCATCTGTCTAGTACCACACCTATAATACTAACCCATCTGTCCAGTACCACACCTATAATACTAACCCATCTGTCCATTACCACACCTATAATACTAACCCATCTGTCCAGTACCACACCTATAATATTAACCCATCTGTCTAGTACCACACCTATAATACTAACCCATCTGTCCAGTACCACACCTATAATACTAACCCATCTGTCCAGTACCACACCTATAATACTAACCCATCTGTCCAGTACCACACCTATAATGCTAACCCATCTGTCCTGTACCACACCTATAATACTACCCATAACCCATCTGTCTAGTACCACACCTATAATACTACCCATAACCCATCTGTCTAGTACCACACCTATAATACTAACCCATCTGTCCAGTACCACACCTATAATACTAACCCATCTGTCTAGTACCACACCTATAATACTAACCCATCTCTCCAGTACCACACCTATAATCCTAACCCATCTGTCTAGTACCACACCTATAATACTAACCCATCTGTCCAGTACCACACCTATAATACTAACCCATCTGTCCAGTACCACACCTATAATACTAACCCATCTGTCTAGTACCACACCTATAATACTAACCCATCTGTCCAGTACCACACCTATAATACTAACCCATCTGTCCCGTACCACACCTATAATACTAACCCATCTGTCTCGTACCACACCTATAATACTAACCCATAAACCATCTGTCTAGTACCACACCTATAATACTAACCCATCTGTCCAGTACCACACCTATAATACTAACCCATCTGTCCAGTACCACACCTATAATACTAACCCATCTGTGCAGTACCACACCTATAATACTAACCCATCTGTCCAGTACCACACCTATAATACTAACCCATCTGTCTAGTACCACACCTATAATACTAACCCATCTGTCCAGTACCTCACCTATAATACAAACCCATCTGTCCCGTACCACACCTATAATACTAACCCATCTGTCTAGTACCACAACTATAATACTAACCCATAAACCATCTGTCTAGTACCACACCTATAATACTAACCCATCTGTCCAGTACCACACCTATAATACTAACCCATCTGTCCAGAACCACACCTATAATACTAACCCATCTGTCCAGTACCACACCTATGATACTACCCATAATCCATCTGTCCAGTACCATTCCTATAATACTAACCCATCTGTCCAGTACCACACCTATAATACTAACCCATCTGTCTAGTACCACACCTATAATACTAACCCATCTGTCCAGTACCACACCTATAATACTAACCCATCTGTCCATTACCACACCTATAATACTAACCCAACTGTCCAGTACCACACCTATAATACTACCCATAACCCATCTGTCTAGTACCACACCTATAATACTAACCATAACCCATCTGTCCAGTACCAAACCTATAATATTAACCCATCTGTCCAGTACCTCACCTATAATACTAACCCATCTGTCCAGTACCACACCTATAATACTAACCATAACCCATCTGTCCAGTACCACACCTATAATACTAATCCATCTGTCTAGTACCACACCTATAATACTAACCCATGTGTCCAGTACCACACCTATAATACTAACCCAAATGTCCAGTCACACACCTATAATACTAATCCATCTGTCCTGTACAACACCTATAATACTACCCATAACCCATCTGTCTAGTACCACACCTATAATACTACCCATAAGCCATCTGTCTAGTACCACACCTATAATACTAACCATCTGTCCAGTACCACACCTATAATAC
The DNA here is from genome assembly GCF_965601325.2 of Salmo salar. Taxonomy (NCBI): domain Eukaryota; kingdom Metazoa; phylum Chordata; class Actinopteri; order Salmoniformes; family Salmonidae; genus Salmo; species Salmo salar. Next base: position 52,223,588 of record NC_138304.1, read on the forward strand.
TAACCCATCTGTCCAGTACCACACCTATAATACTAACCCATCTGTCCAGTACCACACCTATAAAACTAACCCATCTGTCCAGTACCACACCTATAATACTAATCATAATCCATCTGTCCAGTACCACACCTATTATACTAACCCATCTGTCCAGTACCACAACTATAGTACTAACCCATCTGTCCAGTACCACACCTATAATACTAACCATAACCCATCTGTCCAGTACCACACCTATAATACTAACCCATCTGTCTAGTACCACACCTATAATGCTACCCATAACCCATCTGTCTAGTACCACACCTATAATACTAACCCATCTGTCCAGTACCACACCTATAATCCTAACCCATCTGTCTAGTACCACACCTATAATACTAACCCATCTGTCCAGTACCACACCAATAATACTAACCAGAACCCATCTGTCTAGTACCACACCTATAATACTAACCCATCTGTCTAGTACCACACCTATATTACTAACCCATTTGTCCAGTACCACACCTATAATACTAACCCATCTGTCCAGTACCACACCTATAATACTAACCCATCTGTCTAGTACCACACCTATAATACTAACCCATCTGTCCAGTACCTCACCTATAATACAAACCCATCTGTCCCGTACCACACCTATAATACTAACCCATCTGTCTAGTACCACACCTATAATACTAACCCATAAACCATCTGTCTAGTACCACACCTATAATACTAACCCATCTGTCCAGTACCACACCTATAATACTAAACCATGTGTCCAGTACCACACCTATAATACTAACCCATCTGTCCAGTACCACACCTATAATACTACCCATAACCCATCTGTCTAGTACCACACCTATAATACTAACCCATCTGTCCAGTACCACACCTATAATACTAACCCATCTGTCCAGTACCACACCTATAATACTAACCCATCTGTCCAGAACCACACCTATAATACTAACCCATCTGTCCAGTACCACACCTATAATACTAAACCATGTGTCCAGTACCACACCTATAATACTAACCCATCTGTCCAGTACCACACCTATAATACTAACCCATCTGTCCAGTACCACACCTATAATACTAACCCATCTGTCCAGAACCACACCTATAATACTAACCCATCTGTCCAGTACCACACCTATGATACTACCCATAATCCATCTGTCCAGTACCATTCCTATAATACTAACCCATCCGTCTAGTACCACTCCAATAATACTAACCCATCCGTCCAGTACCACACCTGTAATACTAACCCATCTGTCCAGTACCACACCTATAATACTAACCCATCTGTCCAGTACCACACCTATATTACTAACCCATCTGTCCAGTACCACACCTATAATACTAACCCATCTGTCTAGTACCACACCTATAATACTAACCCATCTGTCCAGTACCACACCTATAATACTAACCCATCTGTCCATTACCACACCTATAATACTAACCCAACTGTCCAGTACCACACCTATAATACTACCCATAACCCATCTGTCTAGTACCACACCTATAATACTAACCATAACCCATCTGTCCAGTACCAAACCTATAATATTAACCCATCTGTCCAGTACCTCACCTATAATACTAACCCATCTGTCCAGTACCACACCTATAATACTAACCATAACCCATCTGTCCAGTACCACACCTATAATACTAATCCATCTGTCTAGTACCACACCTATAATACTAACCCATGTGTCCAGTACCACACCTATAATACTAACCCAAATGTCCAGTCACACACCTATAATACTAATCCATCTGTCCTGTACAACACCTATAATACTACCCATAACCCATCTGTCTAGTACCACACCTATAATACTACCCATAAGCCATCTGTCTAGTACCACACCTATAATACTAACCATCTGTCCAGTACCACACCTATAATACTAACCCATCTGTCCAGTACCACACCTATAATACTAACCCATCTGTCCAGTACCACACCTATAAAACTAACCCATCTGTCCAGTACCACACCTATAATACTAATCATAATCCATCTGTCCAGTACCACACCTATTATACTAACCCATCTGTCCAGTACCACAACTATAGTACTAACCCATCTGTCCAGTACCACACCTATAATACTAACCATAACCCATCTGTCCAGTACCACACCTATAATACTAACCCATCTGTCTAGTACCACACCTATAATGCTACCCATAACCCATCTGTCTAGTACCACACCTATAATACTAACCCATCTGTCCAGTACCACACCTATAATCCTAACCCATCTGTCTAGTACCACACCTATAATACTAACCCATCTGTCCAGTACCACACCTATAATACTAACCAGAACCCATCTGTCTAGTACCACACCTATAATACTAACCCATCTGTCTAGTACCACACCTATATTACTAACCCATTTGTCCAGTACCACACCTATAATACTAACCCATCTGTCCAGTACCACACCTATAATACTAACCCATCTGTCTAGTACCACACCTATAATACTAACCCATCTGTCCAGTACCTCACCTATAATACAAACCCATCTGTCCCGTACCACACCTATAATACTAACCCATCTGTCTAGTACCACACCTATAATACTAACCCATAAACCATCTGTCTAGTACCACACCTATAATACTAACCCATCTGTCCAGTACCACACCTATAATACTAAACCATGTGTCCAGTACCACACCTATAATACTAACCCATCTGTCCAGTACCACACCTATAATACTACCCATAACCCATCTGTCTAGTACCACACCTATAATACTAACCCATCTGTCCAGTACCACACCTATAATACTAACCCATCTGTCCAGTACCACACCTATAATACTAACCCATCTGTCCAGAACCACACCTATAATACTAACCCATCTGTCCAGTACCACACCTATGATACTACCCATAATCCATCTGTCCAGTACCATTCCTATAATACTAACCCATCCGTCTAGTACCACTCCAATAATACTAACCCATCCGTCCAGTACCACACCTGTAATACTAACCCATCTGTCCAGTACCACACCTATAATACTAACCCATCTGTCCAGTAACACACCTATATTACTAACCCATCTGTCCAGTACCACACCTATAATACTAACCCATCTGTCTAGTACCACACCTATAATACTAACCCATCTGTCCAGTACCACACCTATAATACTAACCCATCTGTCCATTACCACACCTATAATACTAACCCAACTGTCCAGTACCACACCTATCATACTACCCATAACCCATCTGTCTAGTACCACACCTATAATACTAACCATAACCCATCTGTCCAGTACCAAACCTATAATATTAACCCATCTGTCCAGTACCTCATCTATAATACTAACCCATCTGTCCAGTACCACACCTATAATACTAACCATAACCCATCTGTCCAGTACCACACCTATAATACTAATCCATCTGTCTAGTACCACACCTATAATACTACCCATAAGCCATCTGTCTAGTACCACACCTATAATACTAACCATCTGTCCAGTACCACACCTATAATACTAACCCATCTGTCCAGTACCACACCTATAATACTAACCCATCTGTCCAGTACCACACCTATAAAACTAACCCATCTGTCCAGTACCACACCTATAAAACTAACCCATCTGTCCAGTACCACACCTATAATACTAATCATAATCCATCTGTCCAGTACCACACCTATAATACTAACCCATCTGTCCAGTACCACACCTATTATACTAACCCATCTGTCCAGTACCACAACTATAGTACTAACCCATCTGTCCAGTACCACACCTATAATACTAACCATAACCCATCTGTCCAGTACCACACCTATAATACTAACCCATCTGTCTAGTACCACACCTATAATGTTACCCATAACCCATCTGTCTAGTACCACACCTATAATACTAACCCATCTGTCCAGTACCACACCTATAATCCTAACCCATCTGTCTAGTACCACACCTATAATACTAACCCATCTGTCCAGTACCACACCTATAATACTAACCAGAACCCATCTGTCTAGTACCACACCTATAATACTAACCCATCTGTCTAGTACCACACCTATATTACTAACCCATTTGTCCAGTACCACACCTATAATACTAACCCATCTGTCCAGTACCACACCTATAATACTAACCCATCTGTCCAGTACCACACCTATAATACTAACCCATCTGTCTAGTACCACACCTATAATACTAACCCATCTGTCCAGTACCACACCTATAATACTACCCATAATCCATCTGTCCAGTACCACACCTATAATACTAACCCATCCTTCTAGTACCACACCTATAATACTAACCCATCCCTCCAGTACCACACCTGTAATACTAACCCATCTTTCCAGTACCACACCTATAATACTAACCCATCTGTCCAGTACCACACCTATAATACTAACCCATCTGTCCAGTACCACACCTATAATACTAACCCATCTGTCAAGGACCACACCTATAATACTAACCCATCTGTCCAGTACCACACCTATAATGCTAACCCATCTGTCCATTACCACAACTATAATACTAACCCATCTGTCCAGTACCACACCTATAATACTTCCCATAACCCATCTATCTAGTACCAGACCTATAATCCTACCCATAACCCATCTGTCTAGTACCACACCTATAATACTAATCCATCTGTCCAGTACCACACCTATAATACTAACCCATCTGTCTAGTACCACACCTATAATACTAACCCATCTGTCCAGTACCACACCTATAATACTATCCATAACCCATCTGTCCAGTAACACACCTATAATACTAACCCATCTGTCCAGTACCACACCTATAATACTAACCCATCTGTCCAGTACCACACCTATAATACTAACCCATCTGTCCAGTACCACACCTATAATACTACCCATAACCCATCTGTCTAGTACCACAGCTATAATACTACCCATAACCCTACTGTCTAGTACCACACCTATAATACTAACCCATCTGTCCAGTACCACACCTATAATACTAACCCATCTGTCTAGTACCACACTTATAATACTAACCCATCTCTCCAGTACCACACCTATAATCCTAACCCATCTGTCTAGTACCACACCTATAATACTAACCCATCTGTCCAGTACCACACATATAACACTAACCAGAACCCATCTGTCTAGTACCACACCTATAATACTAACCCATCTGTCTAGTACCACACCTATATTACTAACCCATTTGTCCAGTACCACACATATAATACTAAACCATCTGTCCAGTACCACACCTATAATACTAACCCATCTGTCCAGTACCACACCTATAATACTAACCCATCTGTCTAGTACCAAACCTATAATAAAACCCATCTGTCCAGTACCACAGCTTTAATACTAACCCATCTGTCCCGTACCACACCTATAATACTAACCCATCTGTCTAGTACCACACCTATAATACTAACCCATAAACCATCTGTCTAGTACCACACCTATGATACTAACCCATCTGTCCAGTACCACACCTATAATACTAACCCATCTGTCCAGTACCACACCTATAATACTAACCCATCTGTCCAGTACCACACCTATAATACTACCTATAACCCATCTGTCTAGTACCCCACCTATAATACTTACCCATCTGTCCAGTACCACACCTATAATACTAACCCATCTGTCCAGTACCACACCTATAATACTAACCCATCTGTCCAGTACCACACCTATAATACTACCCATAATCCATCTGTCCAGTAACACACCTATAATACTAACCCATCCGTCTAGTACCACACCTATAATACTAACCCATCCGTCCAGTACCACACCTGTAATACTAACCCATCTGTCCAGTACCACACCTATAATACTAACCCATCTGTCCAGTACCACACCTATAATACTAACCCATCTGTCCAGTACCACACCTATAATACTAACCCATCTGTCCATTACCAGACCTATAATACTAACCCATCTGTCCAGTACCACACCTATAATACTTCCCATAACCCATCTATCTAGTACCACACCTATAATCCTACCCATAACCCATCTGTCTAGTACCACACCTATAATACTAACCCATCTGTCCAGTACCACACCTATAATACTAACCCATCTGTCTAGTACCACACCTATAATACTAACCCATCTGTCCAGTACCACACCTATAATACTATCCATAACCCATCTGTCCAGTAACACACCTATTATACTAACCCATCTGTCCAGTACCACACCTATAATACTAACCCATCTGTCCAGTACCACACCTATAATACTAACCCATCTGTCCAGTACCACACCTATAATACTACCCATAACCCATCTGTCCAGTACCACACCTATAATACTAACCCATCTGTCCAGTACCACAACTATATTACTAACCCATCTGTCCAGTACCACACCTATAATACTACCCATAACCCATCTGTCTAGTACCACACCTATAATACTAACCCATCTGTCCAGTACCACACCTATAATACTACCCATAACCCATCTGTCTAGTACCACACCAATAATACTACCCATAACCCATCTGTCCAGTACCACACCTATAATACTAACCCATCTGTCCAGTACCACACCTATTATACTAACCCATCTGTCTAGTACCACACCTATAATACTAACCCATCTGTCCAGTACCACACCTATAATACTAACCCATCTGTCTAGTACCACACCTATAATACTAACCCATCTGTCCAGTACCACACCTATAATACTAACCCATCTTTCCAGTACCACACCTATAATACTAACCCATAACCAATCTGTCCAGTACCACACCTATAATACTTCCCATAACCCATCTATCTAGTACCACACCTATAGCTTTCCCATAACCCATCTGTCTAGTACCACACCTATAATACTAACCCATCTGTCCAGTACCACACCTATAATACTAACCCATCTGTCCAGTACCACACCTATAATACTAACCCATCTGTCCAGTACCACACCTATAATGCTAACCCATCTGTCCTGTACCACACCTATAATACTACCCATAACCCATCTGTCTAGTACCACACCTATAATACTACCCATAACCCATCTGTCTAGTACCACACCTATAATACTAACCCATCTGTCCAGTACCACACCTATAATACTAACCCATCTTTCTAGTACCACACCTATAATACTAACCCATCTGTCCAGTACCACACCTATAATCCTAACCCATCTGTCTAGTACCACACCTATAATACTAACCCATCTGTCCAGTACCACACCTATAATACTAACCAGAACCCATCTGTCCAGTACCACACCTATAATACTAACCCATCTGTCCAGTACCACACCTATAATACTAACCCATCTGTCTAGTACCACACCTATAATACTAACCCATCTGTCCAGTACCACACCTATAATACTAACCCATCTGTCCCGTACCACACCTATAATACTAACCCATCTGTCTCGTACCACACCTATAATACTAACCCATAAACCATCTGTCTAGTACCACACCTATAATACTAACCCATCTGTCCAGTACCACACCTATAATACTAACCCATCTGTCCAGTACCACACCTATAATACTAACCCATCTGTCTAGTACCACACCTATAATACTAACCCATCTGTCCAGTACCACACCTATAATACTAACCCATCTATCTAGTACCAGAACTATAATCCTACCCATAACCCATCTGTCTAGTACCACACCTATAATACTAATCCATCTGTCCAGTACCACACCTATAATACTAACCCATCTGTCTAGTACCACACCTATAATACTAACCCATCTGTCCAGTACCACACCTATAATACTATCCATAACCCATCTGTCCAGTAACACACCTATAATACTAACCCATCTGTCCAGTACCACACCTATAATACTAACCCATCTGTCCAGTACCACACCTATAATACTAACCCATCTGTCCAGTACCACACCTATAATACTACCCATAACCCATCTGTCTAGTACCACAGCTATAATACTACCCATAACCCATCTGTCTAGTACCACACCTATAATACTAACCCATCTGTCCAGTACCACACCTATAATACTAACCCATCTGTCTAGTACCACACTTATAATACTAACCCATCTCTCCAGTACCACACCTATAATCCTAACCCATCTGTCTAGTACCACACCTATAATACTAACCCATCTGTCCAGTACCACACATATAACACTAACCAGAACCCATCTGTCTAGTACCACACCTATAATACTAACCCATCTGTCTAGTACCACACCTATATTACTAACCCATTTGTCCAGTACCACACATATAATACTAAACCATCTGTCCAGTACCACACCTATAATACTAACCCATCTGTCCAGTACCACACCTATAATACTAACCCATCTGTCTAGTACCAAACCTATAATAAAACCCATCTGTCCAGTACCACACCTTTAATACTAACCCATCTGTCCCGTACCACACCTATAATACTAACCCATCTGTCTAGTACCACACCTATAATACTAACCCATAAACCATCTGTCTAGTACCACACCTATGATACTAACCCATCTGTCCAGTACCACACCTATAATACTAACCCATCTGTCCAGTACCACACCTATAATACTAACCCATCTGTCCAGTACCACACCTATAATACTACCTATAACCCATCTGTCTAGTACCACACCTATAATACTTACCCATCTGTCCAGTACCACACCTATAATACTAACCCATCTGTCCAGTACCACACCTATAATACTAACCCATCTGTCCAGTACCACACCTATAATACTACCCATAATCCATCTGTCCAGTACCACACCTATAATACTAACCCATCCGTCTAGTACCACACCTATAATACTAACCCATCCGTCCAGTACCACACCTGTAATACTAACCCATCTGTCCAGTACCACACCTATAATACTAACCCATCTGTCCAGTACCACACCTATAATACTAACCCATCTGTCTAGTACCACACCTATAATACTAACCCATCTGTCCAGTACCACACCTATAATACTAACCCATCTGTCCATTACCAGACCTATAATACTAACCCATCTGTCCAGTACCACACCTATAATACTTCCCATAACCCATCTATCTAGTACCACACCTATAATCCTACCCATAACCCATCTGTCTAGTACCACACCTATATTACTAACCCATCTGTCCAGTACCACACCTATAATACTAACCCATCTGTCTAGTACCACACCTATAATACTAACCCATCTGTCCAGTACCACACCTATAATACTATCCATAACCCATCTGTCCAGTAACACACCTATAATACTAACCCATCTGTCCAGTACCACACCTATAATACTAACCCATCTGTCCAGTACCACACCTATAATACTAACCCATCTGTCCAGTACCACACCTATAATACTACCCATAACCCATCTGTCCAGTACCACACCTATAATACTAACCCATCTGTCCAGTACCACACCTATATTACTAACCCATCTGTCCAGTACCACACCTATAATACTACCCATAACCCATCTGTCTAGTACCACACCTATAATACTAACCCATCTGTCCAGTACCACACCTATAATACTACCCATAACCCATCTGTCTAGTACCACACCAATAATACTACCCATAACCCATCTGTCCAGTACCACACCTATAATACTAACCCATCTGTCCAGTACCACACCTATTATACTAACCCATCTGTCTAGTACCACACCTATAATACTAACCCATCTGTCCAGTACCACACCTATAATACTAACCCATCTGTCTAGTACCACACCTATAATACTAACCCATCTGTCCAGTACCACACCTATAATACTAACCCATCTTTCCAGTACCACACCTATAATACTAACCCATAACCCATCTATCTAGTACCACACCTATAGCTTTCCCATAACCCATCTGTCTAGTACCACACCTATAATACTAACCCATCTGTCCAGTACCACACCTATAATACTAACCCATCTGTCCAGTACCACACCTATAATACTAACCCATCTGTCCAGTACCACACCTATAATGCTAACCCATCTGTCCTGTACCACACCTATAATACTACCCATAACCCATCTGTCTAGTACCACACCTATAATACTACCCATAACCCATCTGTCTAGTACCACACCTATAATACTAACCCATCTGTCCAGTACCACACCTATAATACTAACCCATCTTTCTAGTACCACACCTATAATACTAACCCATCTGTCCAGTACCACATCTATAATCCTAACCCATCTGTCTAGTACCACACCTATAATACTAACCCATCTGTCCAGTACCACACCTATAATACTAACCAGAACCCATCTGTCCAGTACCACACCTATAATACTAACCCATCTGTCCAGTACCACACCTATAATACTAACCCATCTGTCTAGTACCACACCTATAATACTAACCCATCTGTCCAGTACCACACCTATAATACTAACCCATCTGTCCCGTACCACACCTATAATACTAACCCATCTGTCTCGTACCACACCTATAATACTAACCCATAAACCATCTGTCTAGTACCACACCTATAATACTAACCCATCTGTCCAGTACCACACCTATAATACTAACCCATCTGTCCAGTACCACACCTATAATACTAACCCATCTGTCTAGTACCACACCTATAATACTAACCCATCTGTCCAGTACCACACCTATAATACTAACCCATCTGTCCATTACCAGACCTATAATACTAACCCATCTGTCCAGTACCACACCTATAATACTTCCCATAACCCATCTATCTAGTACCACACCTAAAATCCTACCCATAACCCATCTGTCTAGTACCACACCTATAATACTAACCCATCTGTCCAGTACCACACCTATAATACTAACCCATCTGTCTAGTACCACACCTATAATACTAACCCATCTGTCCAGTACCACACCTATAATACTATCCATAACCCATCTGTCCAGTAACACACCTATAATACTAACCCATCTGTCCAGTACCACACCTATAATACTAACCCATCTGTCCAGTACCACACCTATAATACTAACCCATCTGTCCAGTACCACACCTATAATACTACCCATAACTCATCTGTCCAGTACCACACCTATAATACTAACCCATCTGTCCAGTACCACACCTATATTACTAACCCATCTGTCCAGTACCACACCTATAATACTACCCATAACCCATCTGTCTAGTACCACACCTATAATACTAACCCCTCTGTCCAGTACCACACCTATAATACTACCCATAACCCATCTGTCTAGTACCACACCAATAATACTACCCATAACCCATCTGTCCAGTACCACACCTATAATACTAACCCATCTGTCCAGTACCACACCTATTATACTAACCCATCTGTCTAGTACCACACCTATAATACTAACCCATCTGTCCAGTACCACACCTATAATACTAACCCATCTGTCTAGTACCACACCTATAATACTAACCCATCTGTCCAGTACCACACCTATAATACTAACCCATCTGTCCCGTACCACACCTATAATACTAACCCATCTGTCTCGTACCACACCTATAATACTAACCCATAAACCATCTGTCTAGTACCACACCTATAATACTAACCAATCTGTCCAGTACCACACCTATAATACTAACCCATCTGTCCAGTACCACACCTATAATACTGACCCATCTGTCCAGTACCACACCTATAATACTAACCCATCTGTCCAGTACCACACCTATAATACTAACCCATCTGTCTAGTACCACACCTATAATACTAACCCATCTGTCCAGTACCTCACCTATAATACAAACCCATCTGTCCTGTACCACACCTATAATACTATCCCATCTGTCTAGTACCACACCTATAATACTAACCCATAAACCATCTGTCTAGTACCACACCTATAATACTAACCCATCTGTCCAGTACCACACCTATAATACTAAACCATGTGTCCAGTACCACACCTATAATACTAACCCATCTGTCCAGTACCACACCTATAATACTACCCATAACCCATCTGTCTAGTACCACACCTATAATACTAACCCATCTGTCCAGTACCACACCTATAATACTAACCCATCTGTCCAGTACCACACCTATAATACTAACCCATCTGTCCAGAACCACACCTATAATACTAACCCATCTGTCCAGTACCACACCTATGATACTACCCATAATCCATCTCTCCAGTACCATTCCTATAATACTAACCCATCCGTCTAGTACCACTCCAATAATACTAACCCATCCGTCCAGTACCACACCTGTAATACTAACCCATCTGTCCAGTACCACACCTATAATACTAACCCATCTGTCCAGTACCACACCTATATTACTAACCCATCTGTCCAGTACCACACCTATAATACTAACTCATCTGTCTAGTACCACACCTATAATACTAACCCATCAGTCCAGTACCACACCTATAATACTAACCCATCTGTCCATTACCACACCTATAATACTAACCCAACTGTCCAGTACCACACCTATAATACTTCCCATAACCCATCTATCTAGTACCACACCTATAATCCTACCCATAACCCATCTGTCTAGTACCACACCTATAATACTAACCCATCTGTCCAGTACCACACCTATAATACTAACCCATCTGTCTAGTACCACACCTATAATACTAACCCATCTGTCCAGTACCACACCTATAATACTATCCAAAACCCATCTGTCCAGTAACACACCTATAATACTAACCCATCTGTCCAGTACCACACCTATAATACTAACCCATCTGTCCAGTACCAACCCTATAATACTAACCCATCTGTCCAGTACCACACCTATAATACTACCCATAACCCATCTGTCCAGTACCACACCTATAATACTAACCCATCTGTCCAGTACCACACCTATATTACTAACCCATCTGTCCAGTACCACACCTATAATACTACCCATAACCCATCTTTCTAGTACCACACCTATAATACTAACCCATCTGTCCAGTACCACACCTATAATACTACCCATAACCCATCTATCTAGTACCACACCTATAATCCTACCCATAACCCATCTGTCTAGTACCACACCTATAATACTAACCCATCTGTCCAGTACCACACCTATAATACTAACCCATCTGTCTAGTACCACACCTATAATACTAACCCATCTGTCCAGTACCACACCTATAATACTATCCATAACCCATCTGTCCAGTAACACACCTATAACACTAACCCATCTGTCCAGTACCACACCTATAATACTAACCCATCTGTCCAGTACCACACCTATAATACTAACCCATCTGTCCAGTACCACACCTATATTACTAACCCATCTGTCCAGTACCACACCTATAATACTACCCATAACCCATCTGTCTAGTACCACACCTATAATACTAACCCATCTGTCCAGTACCACACCTATAATACTACCCATAACCCATCTGTCTAGTACCACACCAATAATACTACCCATAACCCATCTGTCCAGTACCACACCTATAATACTAACCCATCTTCCAGTACCACACCTATTATACTAACACATCTGTCTAGTACCACACCTATAATACTAACCCATCTGTCCAGTACCACACCTATAATAGTAACCCATCTGTCTAGTACCACACCTATAATACTAACCCATCTGTCCATTACCACACCTATAATACTAACCCATCTGTCCCGTACCACACCTATAATACTAACCCATCTGTCTAGTACCACACCTATAATACTAACCCATAAACCATCTGTCTAGTACCACACCTATAATACTAACCCATCTGTCCAGTACCACACCTATAATACTAACCCATCTGTTCAGTACCACACCTATAATACTAACCCATCTGTCCAGTACCACACCTATAATACTACCCATAACCCATCTGTCTAGTACCACACCTATAATACTAACCCATCTGTCCAGTACCACACCTATAATACTAACCCATCTGTCCAGTACCACACCTATAATACTAACCCATCTGTCCAGTACCACACCTATAATACTAACCCATCTGTCCAGTACCACACCTATGATACTACCCATAATCCATCTGTCCAGTTCCATTCCTATAATACTAACCCATCCGTCTAGTACCACTCCAATAATACTAACCCATCCGTCCAGTACCACACCTGTAATACTAACCCATCTGTCCAGTACCACACCTATAATACTAACCCATCTGTTTAGTACCACACCTATATTACTAACCCATCTGTCCAGTACCACACCTATAATACTAACCCATCTGTCTAGTACCACACCTATAATACTAACCCATCTGTCCAGTACCACACCTATAATACTAACCCATCTGTCCATTACCACACCTATAAAACTAACCCATCTGTCCAGTACCACACCTATAATACTTCCCATAACCCATCTATCTAGTACCACACCTATAATCCTACCCATAACCCATCTGTCTAGTACCACACCTATAATACTAACCCATCTGTCCAGTACCACACCTATAATACTAACCCATCTGTCTAGTACCACACCTATAATACTAACCCATCTGTCCAGTACCACACCTATAATACTATCCAAAACCCATCTGTCCAGTAACACACCTATAATACTAACCCATCTGTCCAGTACCACACCTATAATACTAACCCATCTGTCCAGTACCAAACCTATAATACTAACCCATCTGTCCAGTACCACACCTATAATACTACCCATAACCCATCTGTCCAGTACCACACCTATAATACTAACCCATCTGTCCAGTACCACACCTATATTACTAACCCATCTGTCCAGTACCACACCTATAATACTACCCATAACCCATCTTTCTAGTACCACACCTATAATACTAACCCATCTGTCCAGTACCACACCTATAATACTACCCATAACCCATCTATCTAGTACCACACCTATAATCCTACCCATAACCCATCTGTCTAGTACCACACCTATAATACTAACCCATCTGTCCAGTACCACACCTATAATACTAACCCATCTGTCTAGTACCACACCTATAATACTAACCCATCTGTCCAGTACCACACCTATAATACTATCCATAACCCATCTGTCCAGTAACACACCTATAATACTAACCCATCTGTCCAGTACCACACCTATAATACTAACCCATCTGTCCAGTACCACACCTATAATACTAACCCATCTGTCCAGTACCACAGCTATATTACTAACCCATCTGTCCAGTACCACACCTATAATACTACCCATAACCCATCTGTCTAGTACCACACCTATAATACTAACCCATCTGTCCAGTACCACACCTATAATACTACCCATAACCCATCTGTCTAGTACCACACCAATAATACTACCCATAACCCATCTGTCCAGTACCACACCTATAATACTAACCCATCTGTCCAGTACCACACCTATTATACTAACCCATCTGTCTAGTACCACACCTATAATACTAACCCATCTGTCCAGTACCACACCTATAATACTAACCCATCTGTCCAGTACCACACCTATAATACTAACCCATCTGTCCAGTACCACACCTATAATGCTAACCCATCTGTCCTGTACCACACCTATAATACTACCCATAACCCATCTGTCTAGTACCACACCTATAATACTACCCATAACCCATCTGTCTAGTACCACACCTATAATACTAACCCATCTGTCCAGTACCACACCTATAATACTAACCCATCTTTCTAGTACCACACCTATAATACTAACCCATCTGTCCAGTACCACACCTATAATCCTAACCCATCTGTCTAGTACCACACCTATAATACTAACCCATCTGTCCAGTACCACACCTATAATACTAACCAGAACCCATCTGTCCAGTACCACACCTATAATACTAACCCATCTGTCCAGTACCACACCTATAATACTAACCCATCTGTCTAGTACCACACCTATAATACTAACCCATCTGTCCAGTACCACACCTATAATACTAACCCATCTGTCCCGTACCACACCTATAATACTAACCCATCTGTCTCGTACCACACC
Source organism: Salmo salar (assembly GCF_965601325.2). Lineage (NCBI taxonomy): Eukaryota > Metazoa > Chordata > Actinopteri > Salmoniformes > Salmonidae > Salmo > Salmo salar. The sequence continues at coordinate 52,239,562 of NC_138304.1, forward strand.
TATAATACTAACCCATAAACCATCTGTCTAGTACCACACCTATAATACTAACCCATCTGTCCAGTACCACACCTATAATACTAACCCATCTGTCCAGTACCACACCTATAATACTAACCCATCTGTCTAGTACCACACCTATAATACTAACCCATCTGTCCAGTACCACACCTATAATACTAACCCATCTGTCCATTACCAGACCTATAATACTAACCCATCTGTCCAGTACCACACCTATAATACTTCCCATAACCCATCTATCTAGTACCACACCTATAATCCTACCCATAACCCATCTGTCTAGTACCACACCTATAATACTAACCCATCTGTCCAGTACCACACCTATAATACTAACCCATCTGTCTAGTACCACACCTATAATACTAACCCATCTGTCCAGTACCACACCTATAATACTATCCATAACCCATCTGTCCAGTAACACACCTATAATACTAACCCATCTGTCCAGTACCACACCTATAATACTAACCCATCTGTCCAGTACCACACCTATAATACTAACCCATCTGTCCAGTACCACACCTATAATACTACCCATAACTCATCTGTCCAGTACCACACCTATAATACTAACCCATCTGTCCAGTACCACACCTATATTACTAACCCATCTGTCCAGTACCACACCTATAATACTACCCATAACCCATCTGTCTAGTACCACACCTATAATACTAACCCATCTGTCCAGTACCACACCTATAATACTACCCATAACCCATCTGTCTAGTACCACACCAATAATACTACCCATAACCCATCTGTCCAGTACCACACCTATAATACTAACCCATCTGTCCAGTACCACACCTATTATACTAACCCATCTGTCTAGTACCACACCTATAATACTAACCCATCTGTCCAGTACCACACCTATAATACTAACCCATCTGTCTAGTACCACACCTATAATACTAACCCATCTGTCCAGTACCACACCTATAATACTAACCCATCTGTCCCGTACCACACCTATAATACTAACCCATCTGTCTCGTACCACACCTATAATACTAACCCATAAACCATCTGTCTAGTACCACACCTATAATACTAACCCATCTGTCCAGTACCACACCTATAATACTAACCCATCTGTCCAGTACCACACCTATAATACTAACCCATCTGTCCAGTACCACACCTATAATACTAACCCATCTGTCCAGTACCACACCTATAATACTAACCCATCTGTCTAGTACCACACCTATAATACTAACCCATCTGTACAGTACCTCACCTATAATACAAACCCATCTGTCCTGTACCACACCTATAATACTATCCCATCTGTCTAGTACCACACCTATAATACTAACCCATAAACCATCTGTCTAGTACCACACCTATAATACTAACCCATCTGTCCAGTACCACACCTATAATACTAAACCATGTGTCCAGTACCACACCTATAATACTAACCCATCTGTCCAGTACCACACCTATAATACTACCCATAACCCATCTGTCTAGTACCACACCTATAATACTAACCCATCTGTCCAGTACCACACCTATAATACTAACCCATCTGTCCAGTACCACACCTATAATACTAACCCATCTGTCCAGAACCACACCTATAATACTAACCCATCTGTCCAGTACCACACCTATGATACTACCCATAATCCATCTGTCCAGTACCATTCCTATAATACTAACCCATCCGTCTAGTACCACTCCAATAATACTAACCCATCCGTCCAGTACCACACCTGTAATACTAACCCATCTGTCCAGTACCACACCTATAATACTAACCCATCTGTCCAGTACCACACCTATATTACTAACCCATCTGTCCAGTACCACACCTATAATACTAACTCATCTGTCTAGTACCACACCTATAATACTAACCCATCTGTCCAGTACCACACCTATAATACTAACCCATCTGTCCATTACCACACCTATAATACTAACCCAACTGTCCAGTACCACACCTATAATACTTCCCATAACCCATCTATCTAGTACCACACCTATAATCCTACCCATAACCCATCTGTCTAGTACCACACCTATAATACTAACCCATCTGTCCAGTACCACACCTATAATACTAACCCATCTGTCTAGTACCACACCTATAATACTAACCCATCTGTCCAGTACCACACCTATAATACTATCCAAAACCCATCTGTCCAGTAACACACCTATAATACTAACCCATCTGTCCAGTACCACACCTATAATACTAACCCATCTGTCCAGTACCAACCATATAATACTAACCCATCTGTCCAGTACCACACCTATAATACTACCCATAACCCATCTGTCCAGTACCACACCTATAATACTAACCCATCTGTCCAGTACCACACCTATATTACTAACCCATCTGTCCAGTACCACACCTATAATACTACCCATAACCCATCTTTCTAGTACCACACCTATAATACTAACCCATCTGTCCAGTACCACACCTATAATACTACCCATAACCCATCTATCTAGTACCACACCTATAATCCTACCCATAACCCATCTGTCTAGTACCACACCTATAATACTAACCCATCTGTCCAGTACCACACCTATAATACTAACCCATCTGTCTAGTACCACACCTATAATACTAACCCATCTGTCCAGTACCACACCTATAATACTATCCATAACCCATCTGTCCAGTAACACACCTATAACACTAACCCATCTGTCCAGTACCACACCTATAATACTAACCCATCTGTCCAGTACCACACCTATAATACTAACCCATCTGTCCAGTACCACACCTATATTACTAACCCATCTGTCCAGTACCACACCTATAATACTACCCATAACCCATCTGTCTAGTACCACACCTATAATACTAACCCATCTGTCCAGTACCACACCTATAATACTACCCATAACCCATCTGTCTAGTACCACACCAATAATACTACCCATAACCCATCTGTCCAGTACCACACCTATAATACTAACCCATCTTCCAGTACCACACCTATTATACTAACACATCTGTCTAGTACCACACCTATAATACTAACCCATCTGTCCAGTACCACACATATATAATAGTAACCCATCTGTCTAGTACCACACCTATAATACTAACCCATCTGTCCATTACCACACCTATAATACTAACCCATCTGTCCCGTACCACACCTATAATACTAACCCATCTGTCTAGTACCACACCTATAATACTAACCCATAAACCATCTGTCTAGTACCACACCTATAATACTAACCCATCTGTCCAGTACCACACCTATAATACTAACCCATCTGTTCAGTACCACACCTATAATACTAACCCATCTGTCCAGTACCACACCTATAATACTACCCATAACCCATCTGTCTAGTACCACACCTATAATACTAACCCATCTGTCCAGTACCACACCTATAATACTAACCCATCTGTCCAGTACCACACCTATAATACTAACCCATCTGTCCAGTACCACACCTATAATACTAACCCATCTGTCCAGTACCACACCTATGATACTACCCATAATCCATCTGTCCAGTTCCATTCCTATAATACTAACCCATCCGTCTAGTACCACTCCAATAATACTAACCCATCCGTCCAGTACCACACCTGTAATACTAACCCATCTGTCCAGTACCACACCTATAATACTAACCCATCTGTTTAGTACCACACCTATATTACTAACCCATCTGTCCAGTACCACACCTATAATACTAACCCATCTGTCTAGTACCACACCTATAATACTAACCCATCTGTCCAGTACCACACCTATAATACTAACCCATCTGTCCATTACCACACCTATAAAACTAACCCATCTGTCCAGTACCACACCTATAATACTTCCCATAACCCATCTATCTAGTACCACACCTATAATCCTACCCATAACCCATCTGTCTAGTACCACACCTATAATACTAACCCATCTGTCCAGTACCACACCTATAATACTAACCCATCTGTCTAGTACCACACCTATAATACTAACCCATCTGTCCAGTACCACACCTATAATACTATCCAAAACCCATCTGTCCAGTAACACACCTATAATACTAACCCATCTGTCCAGTACCACACCTATAATACTAACCCATCTGTCCAGTACCAAACCTATAATACTAACCCATCTGTCCAGTACCACACCTATAATACTACCCATAACCCATCTGTCCAGTACCACACCTATAATACTAACCCATCTGTCCAGTACCACACCTATATTACTAACCCATCTGTCCAGTACCACACCTATAATACTACCCATAACCCATCTTTCTAGTACCACACCTATAATACTAACCCATCTGTCCAGTACCACACCTATAATACTACCCATAACCCATCTATCTAGTACCACACCTATAATCCTACCCATAACCCATCTGTCTAGTACCACACCTATAATACTAACCCATCTGTCCAGTACCACACCTATAATACTAACCCATCTGTCTAGTACCACACCTATAATACTAACCCATCTGTCCAGTACCACACCTATAATACTATCCATAACCCATCTGTCCAGTAACACACCTATAATACTAACCCATCTGTCCAGTACCACACCTATAATACTAACCCATCTGTCCAGTACCACACCTATAATACTAACCCATCTGTCCAGTACCACAGCTATATTACTAACCCATCTGTCCAGTACCACACCTATAATACTACCCATAACCCATCTGTCTAGTACCACACCTATAATACTAACCCATCTGTCCAGTACCACACCTATAATACTACCCATAACCCATCTGTCTAGTACCACACCAATAATACTACCCATAACCCATCTGTCCAGTACCACACCTATAATACTAACCCATCTGTCCAGTACCACACCTATTATACTAACCCATCTGTCTAGTACCACACCTATAATACTAACCCATCTGTCCAGTACCACACCTATAATAGTAACCCATCTGTCTAGTACCACACCTATAATACTAACCCATCTGTCCAGTACCACACCTATAATACTAACCAATCTGTCCCGTACCACACCTATAATACTAACCCATCTGTCTAGTACCACACCTATAATACTAACCCATAAACCATCTGTCTAGTACCACACCTATAATACTAACCCATCTGTCCAGTACCACACCTATAATACTAACCCATCTGTCCAGTACCACACCTATAATACTAACCCATCTGTCCAGTACCACACCTATAATACTACCCATAACCCATCTGTCTAGTACCACACCTATAATACTAACCCATCTGTCCAGTACCACACCTATAATACTAACCCATCTGTCCAGTACCACACCTATAATACTAACCCATCTGTCCAGTACCACACCTATAATACTAACCCATCTGTCCAGTACCACACCTATGATACTACCCATAATCCATCTGTCCAGTTCCATTCCTATAATACTAACCCATCCGTCTAGTACCACTCCAATAATACTAACCCATCCGTCCAGTACCACACCTGTAATACTAACCCATCTGTCCAGTACCACACCTATAATACTAACCCATCTGTCCAGTACCACACCTATATTACTAACCCATCTGTCCAGTACCACACCTATAATACTAACCCATCTGTCTAGTACCACACCTATAATACTAACCCATCTGTCCAGTACCACACCTATAATACTAACCCATCTGTCCATTACCACACCTATAAAACTAACCCATCTGTCCAGTACCATACCTATAATACTTCCCATAACCCATCTATCTAGTACCACACCTATAATCCTACCCATAACCCATCTGTCTAGTACCATACCTATAATACTAACCCATCTGTCCAGTACCACACCTATAATACTAACCCATCTGTCTAGTACCACACCTATAATACTAACCCATCTGTCTAGTACCACACCTATAATACTAAACCATCTGTCCAGTACCACACCTATAATACTATCCATAACCCATCTGTCCAGTAACACACCTATAATACTAACCCATCTGTCCAGTACCACACCTATAATACTAACCCATCTGTCCAGTACCACACCTATAATACTAACCCAACTGTCCAGTACCACACCTATAATACTACCCATAACCCATCTGTCCAGTACCACACCTATAATACTAACCCATCTGTCCAGTACCACACCTATATTACTAACCCATCTGTCCAGTACCACACCTATAATACTACCCATATCCCATCTGTCTAGTACCACACCTATAATACTAACCCATCTGTCCAGTACCACACCTATAATACTAACCAGAACCCATCTGTCTAGTACCACACCTATAATACCCGTAACCCATCTGTCTAGTACCACACCTATATTACTAACCCATTTGTCCAGTACCACACCTATAATACTAACCCATCTGTCCAGTACCACACCTATAATACTAACCCATCTGTCCAGTACCACACCTATAATACTAACCCATCTGTCTAGTACCACACCTATAATACTAACCCATCTGTCCAGTACCACACCTATAATACCCTAACCCATCTGTCCCGTACCACACCTATAGATACCTAACCCATCTGTCCAGTACCACACCTATAATAATAACCCATCTGTCCAGTACCACACCTATAATACTAACCCATCTGTCTAGTACCACACCTATAATACTAACCCATCTGTCCAGTACCACACTTATAATACTAACCCATCTGTCCCGTACCACTACCTATAATACTAACCCATCTGTCCAGTACCACACCTATAATACTACACTTCCCATCTGTCCAGTACCACACCTATAATACTAACCCATCTGTCCAGTACCACACCTATAATACTAACCCATCTGTCTAGTACCACACCTATAATACTAACCCATCTGTCCAGTACCACACCTATAATACTAACTTATCTGTCCCGTACCACACCTATAATACTAACCCATCTGTCCCGTACCACACCTATAATACTAACCCATCTGTCCAGTACCACACCTATAATACTAACCGACCCATCTGTCCAGTACCACACCTATAATAATAACCCATCTGTCTAGTACCACACCTATAATACTAACCCATCTGTCCAGTACCACACCTATAATACTAACCCATCTGTCCAGTAACACACCTATAATACTAACACATCTGTCCAGTACCACACCTATAATACTAACCCATCTGTCCAGTACCACACCTATAATACTAACCCATCTGTCTAGTACCACACATAAAATACTAACCCATCCGTCCAGTACCACACCTGTAATACTAACCCATCTGTCCAGTACCACACCTATAATACTAACCCATCTGTCCAGTACCACACCTATAATACTAACCCATCTGTCTAGTACCACACCTATAATACTAACCCATCTGTCCAGTACCACACCTATAATACTAACCCATCTGTCCATTACCAGACCTATAATACTAACCCATTTGTCCAGTACCACACCTATAATACTTCCCATAACCCATCTATCTAGTACCACACCTATAATCCTACCCATATCCCATCTGTCTAGTACCACACCTATAATACTAACCCATCTGTCCAGTACCACACCTATAATACTAACCCATCTGTCCCGTACCACACCTATAATACTAACCCATCTGTCCAGTACCACACCTATAATAATAACCCATCTGTCCAGTACCACACCTATAATACTAACCCATCTGTCTAGTACCACACCTATAATACTAACCCATCTGTCCAGTACCACACTTATAATACTAACCCATCTGTCCCGTACCACTACTATAATACTAACCCATCTGTCCAGTACCACACCTATAATACTAACTTATCTGTCCAGTACCACACCTATAATACTAACCCATCTGTCCAGTACCACACCTATAATACTAACCCATCTGTCTAGTACCACACCTATAATACTAACCCATCTGTCCAGTACCACACCTATAATACTAACTTATCTGTCCCGTACCACACCTATAATACTAACCCATCTGTCCCGTACCACACCTATAATACTAACCCATCTGTCCAGTACCACACCTATAATACTAACCAATCTGTCCAGTACCACACCTATAATAATAACCCATCTGTCTAGTACCACACCTATAATACTAACCCATCTGTCCAGTACCACACCTATAATACTAACCCATCTGTCCAGTAACACACCTATAATACTAACACATCTGTCCAGTACCACACCTATAATACTAACCCATCTGTCCAGTACCACACCTATAATACTAACCCATCTGTCTAGTACCACACATAAAATACTAACCCATCCGTCCAGTACCACACCTGTAATACTAACCCATCTGTCCAGTACCACACCTATAATACTAACCCATCTGTCCAGTACCACACCTATAATACTAACCCATCTGTCTAGTACCACACCTATAATACTAACCCATCTGTCCAGTACCACACCTATAATACTAACCCATCTGTCCATTACCAGACCTATAATACTAACCCATTTGTCCAGTACCACACCTATAATACTTCCCATAACCCATCTATCTAGTACCACACCTATAATCCTACCCATAACCCATCTGTCTAGTACCACACCTATAATACTAACCCATCTGTCCAGTACCACACCTATAATACTAACCCATCTGTCTAGTACCACACCTATAATACTAACCCATCTGTCCAGTACCACACCTATAATACTATCCATAACCCATCTGTCCAGTAACACACCTATAATACTAACCCATCTGTCCAGTACCACACCTATAATACTAACCCATCTGTCCAGTACCACACCTATAATACTAACCCATCTGTCCAGTACCACACCTATAATACTACCCATAACCCATCTGTCCAGTACCACACCTATAATACTAACCCATCTGTCCAGTACCACACCTATATTACTAACCCATCTGTCCAGTACCACACCTATAATACAACCCATAACCCATCTGTCTAGTACCACACCTGTAATACTAACCCATCTGTCCAGTACCACACCTATAATACTATCCATAACCCATCTGTCTAGTACCACACCAATAATACTACCCATAACCCATCTGTCCAGTACCACACCTATAATACTAACCCATCTGTCCAGTACCACACCTATAATACTAACCCATCTGTCCCGTACCACACCTATAATACTAACCCATCTGTCCAGTACCACACCTATAATACTAACCCATCTGTCTAGTACCACACCTATAATACTAACCCATCTGTCCAGTACCACACCTATAATACTAACCCATAAACCATCTGTCCAGTACCACACCTATAATACTAACCCATCTGTCTAGTACCACACCTATAATACTAACCCATCTGTCCAGTACCACACCTATAATACTAACCCATCTGTCCCGTACCACACCTATAATACTAACCCATCTGTCTCGTACCACACCTATAATACTAACCCATAAACCATCTGTCTAGTACCACACCTATAATACTAACCCATCTGTCCAGTACCACACCTATAATACTAACCCATCATTCCAGTACCACACCTATAATACTAACCCATCTGTCCAGTACCACACCTATAATACTAACCCATCTGTCCAGTACCACACCTATAATACTAACCCATATGTCTAGTACCACACCTATAATACTAACCCATCTGTCCAGTACCTCACCTATAATACAAACCCATCTGTCCCGTACCACACCTATAATACTATCCCATCTGTCTAGTACCACACCTATAATACTAACCCATAAACCATCTGTCTAGTACCACACCTATAATACTAACCATCTGTCCAGTACCACACCTATAATACTAAACCATGTGTCCAGTACCACACCTATAATACTAACCCATCTGTCCAGTACCACACCTATAATACTACCCATAACCCATCTGTCTAGTACCACACCTATAATACTAACCCATCTGTCCAGTACCACACCTATAATACTAACCCATCTGTCCAGTACCACACCTATAATACTAAACCATCTGTCCAGAACCACACCTATAAAACTAACCCATCTGTCCAGTACCGCACCTATGATACTACCCATAATCCATCTGTCCAGTACCATTCCTATAATACTAACCCATCCGTCTAGTACCACTCCAATAATACTAACCCATCCGTCCAGTACCACACCTGTAATACTAACCCATCTGTCCAGTACCACACCTATAATACTAACCCATCTGTCCAGTACCACACCTATATTACTAACCCATCTGTCCAGTACCACACCTATAATACTAACCCATCTGTCTAGTACCACACCTATAATACTAACCCATCTGTCCAGTACCACACCTATAATACTAACCCATCTGTCCATTACCACACCTATAATACTAACCCAACTGTCCAGTACCACACCTATAATACTTCCCATAACCCATCTATCTAGTACCACACCTATAATCCTACCCATAACCCATCTGTCTAGTACCACACCTATAATACTAACCCATCTGTCCAGTACCACACCTATAATACTAACCCATCTGTCTAGTACCACACCTATAATACTAACCCATCTGTCCAGTACCACACCTATAATACTATCCAAAACCCATCTGTCCAGTAACACACCTATAATACTAACCGATCTGTCCAGTACCACACCTATAATACTAACCCATCTGTCCAGTACCAAACCTATAATACTAACCCATCTGTCCAGTACCACACCTATAATACTGCCCATAACCCATCTGTCCAGTATCACACCTATAATACTAACCCATCTGTCCAGTACCACACCTATATTACTAACCCATCTGTCCAGTACCACACCTATAATACTACCCATAACCCATCTTTCTAGTACCACACCTATAATACTAACCCATCTGTCCAGTACCACACCTATAATACTACCCATAACCCATCTATCTAGTACCACACCTATAATCCTACCCATAACCCATCTGTCTAGTACCACACCTATAATACTAACCCATCTGTCCAGTACCACACCTATAATACTAACCCATCTGTCCCGTACCACACCTATAATACTAACCCATCTGTCCAGTACCACACCTATAATACTAACCCATCTGTCTAGTACCACACCTATAATACTAACCCATCTGTCCAGTACCACACCTATAATACTAACCCATAAACCATCTGTCCAGTACCACACCTATAATACTAACCCATCTGTCTAGTACCACACCTATAATACTAACCCATCTGTCCAGTACCACACCTATAATACTAACCCATCTGTCCCGTACCACACCTATAATACTAACCCATCTGTCTCGTACCACACCTATAATACTAACCCATAAACCATCTGTCTAGTACCACACCTATAATACTAACCCATCTGTCCAGTACCACACCTATAATACTAACCCATCATTCCAGTACCACACCTATAATACTAACCCATCTGTCCAGTACCACACCTATAATACTAACCCATCTGTCCAGTACCACACCTATAATACTAACCCATATGTCTAGTACCACACCTATAATACTAACCCATCTGTCCAGTACCTCACCTATAATACAAACCCATCTGTCCCGTACCACACCTATAATACTATCCCATCTGTCTAGTACCACACCTATAATACTAACCCATAAACCATCTGTCTAGTACCACACCTATAATACTAACCATCTGTCCAGTACCACACCTATAATACTAAACCATGTGTCCAGTACCACACCTATAATACTAACCCATCTGTCCAGTACCACACCTATAATACTACCCATAACCCATCTGTCTTTTACCACACCTATAATACTAACCCATTTGTCCAGTACCACACCTATAATACTAACCCATCTGTCCAGTACCACACCTATAATACTAACCCATCTGTCCAGAACCACACCTATAATACTAACCCATCTGTCCAGTACCGCACCTATGATACTACCCATAATCCATCTGTCCAGTACCATTCCTATAATACTAACCCATCCGTCTAGTACCACTCCAATAATACTAACCCATCCGTCCAGTACCACACCTGTAATACTAACCCATCTGTCCAGCACCACACCTATAATACTAACCCATCTGTCCAGTACCACACCTATATTACTAACCCATCTGTCCAGTACCACACCTATAATACTAACCCATCTGTCTAGTACCACACCTATAATACTAACCCATCTGTCCAGTACCACACCTATAATACTAACCCATCTGTCCATTACCACACCTATAATACTAACCCAACTGTCCAGTACCACACCTATAATACTTCCCATAACCCATCTATCTAGTACCACACCTATAATCCTACCCATAACCCATCTGTCTAGTACCACACCTATAATACTAACCCATCTGTCCAGTACCACACCTATAATACTAACCCATCTGTCTAGTACCACACCTATAATACTAACCCATCTGTCCAGTACCACACCTATAATACTATCCAAAACCCATCTGTCCAGTAACACACCTATAATACTAACCCATCTGTCCAGTACCACACCTATAATACTAACCCATCTGTCCAGTACCAAACCTATAATACTAACCCATCTGTCCAGTACCACACCTATAATACTACCCATAACCCATCTGTCCAGTATCACACCTATAATACTAACCCATCTGTCCAGTACCACACCTATATTACTAACCCATCTGTCCAGTACCACACCTATAATACTACCCATAACCCATCTTTCTAGTACCACACCTATAATACTAACCCATCTGTCCAGTACCACACCTATAATACTACCCATAACCCATCTATCTAGTACCACACCTATAATCCTACCCATAACCCATCTGTCTAGTACCACACCTATAATACTAACCCATCTGTCCAGTACCACACCTATAATACTAACCAATCTGTCTAGTACCACACCTATAATACTAACCCATCTGTCCAGTACCACACCTATAATACTATCCATAACCCATCTGTCCAGTAACACACCTATAATACTAACCCATCTGTCCAGTACCACACCTATAATACTAACCCATCTGTCCAGTTCCACACCCAAAATACTAACCCATCTGTCCAGTACCACACCTATATTACTAACCCATCTGTCCAGTACCACACCTATAATACTACCCATAACCCATCTGTCTAGTACCACACCTATAATACTAACCCATCTGTCCAGTACCACACCTATAATACTACCCATAACCCATCTGTCTAGTACCACACCAATAATACTACCCATAACCCATCTGTCCAGTACCACACCTATAATACTAACCCATCTGTCCAGTACCACACCTATTATACTAACCCATCTGTCTAGTACCACACCTATAATACTAACCCATCTGTCCAGTACCACACCTATAATAGTAACCCATCTGTCTAGTACCACACCTATAATACTAACCCATCTGTCCAGTACCACACCTATAATACTAACCAATCTGTCCCATACCACACCTATAATACTAACCCATCTGTCTACTACCACACCTATAATACTAACCCATAAACCATCTGTCTAGTACCACACCTATAATACTAACCCATCTGTCCAGTACCACACCTATAATACTAACCCATCTGTCCAGTACCACACCTATAATACTAACCCATCTGTCCAGTACCACACCTATAATACTACCCATAACCCATCTGTCTAGTACCACACCTATAATACTAACCCATCTGTCCAGTACCACACCTATAATACTAACCCATCTGTCCAGTACCACACCTATGATACTACCCATAATCCATCTGTCCAGTTCCATTCCTATAATACTAACCCATCCGTCTAGTACCACTCCAATAATACTAACCCATCCGTCCAGTACCACACCTGTAATACTAACCCATCTGTCCAGTACCACACCTATAATACTAACCCATCTGTCCAGTACCACACCTATATTACTAACCCATCTGTCCAGTACCACACCTATAATACTAACCCATCTGTCTAGTAACACACCTATAATACTAACCCATCTGTCCAGTACCACACCTATAATACTAACTCATCTGTCCAGTACCAAACCTATAATACTAACCCATCTGTCCAGTACCACAGCTATAATACTACCCATAACCCATCTGTCCAGTACCACACCTATAATACTAACCCATCTGTCCAGTACCAGACCTATATTACTAACCCATCTGTCCAGTACCACACCTATAATACTACCCATAACCCATCTTTCTAGTACCACACCTATAATACTAACCCATCTGTCCAGTACCACACCTATAATACTACCCATAACCCATCTATCTAGTACCACACCTATAATCCTACCCATAACCCATCTGTCTAGTACCACACCTATAATACTAACCCATCTGTCCAGTACCACACCTATAATACTAACCCATCTGTCTAGTACCACACCTATAATACCAACCCATCTGTCCAGTACCACACCTATAATACTAACCCATCTGTCCCGTACCACACCTATAATACTAACCCATCTGTCTCGTACCACACCTATAATACTAACCCATAAACCATCTGTCTAGTACCACACCTATAATACTAACCCATCTGTCCAGTACCACACCTATAATACTAACCCATCTGTCCAGTACCACACCTATAATACTAACCCATATGTCTAGTACCACACCTATAATACTAACCCATCTGTCCAGTACCTCACCTATAATACAAACCCATCTGTCCCGTACCACACCTATAATACTATCCCATCTGTCTATTACCACACCTATAATACTAACCCATAAACCATCTGTCTAGTACCACACCTATAATACTAACCGTCTGTCCAGTACCACACCTATAATACTAAACCATGTGTCCAGTACCACACCTATAATACTAACCCATCTGTCCAGTACCACACCTATAATACTACCCATAACCCATCTGTCTAGTACCACACCTATAATACTAACCCATCTGTCCAGTACCACACCTATAATACTAACCCATCTGTCCAGTACCACACCTATAATACTAACCCATCTGTCCAGAACCACACCTATAATACTAACCCATCTGTCCAGTACCGCACCTATGATACTACCCATAATCCATCTGTCCAGTACCATTCCTATAATACTAACCCATCCGTCTAGTACCACTCCAATAATACTAACCCATCCGTCCAGTACCACACCTGTAATACTAACCCATCTGTCCAGTACCACACCTATAATACTAACCCATCTGTCCAGTACCACACCTATATTACTAACCCATCTGTCCAGTACCACACCTATAATACTACCCATAACCCATCTTTCTAGTACCACACCTATAATACTAACCCATCTGTCCAGTACCACACCTATAATACTACCCATAACCCATCTATCTAGTACCACACCTATAATCCTACCCATAACCCATCTGTCTAGTACCACACCTATAATACTAACCCATCTGTCCAGTACCACACCTATAATACTAACCAATCTGTCTAGTACCACACCTATAATACTAACCCATCTGTCCAGTACCACACCTATAATACTATCCATAACCCATCTGTCCAGTAACACACCTATAATACTAACCCATCTGTCCAGTACCACACCTATAATACTAACCCATCTGTCCAGTTCCACACCCATAATACTAACCCATCTGTCCAGTACCACACCTATATTACTAACCCATCTGTCCAGTACCACACCTATAATACTACCCATAACCCATCTGTCTAGTACCACACCTATAATACTAACCCATCTGTCCAGTACCACACCTATAATACTACCCATAACCCATCTGTCTAGTACCACACCAATAATACTACCCATAACCCATCTGTCCAGTACCACACCTATAATACTAACCCATCTGTCCAGTACCACACCTATTATACTAACCCATCTGTCTAGTACCACACCTATAATACTAACCCATTTGTCCAGTACCACACCTATAATAGTAACCCATCTGTCTAGTACCACACCTATAATACTAACCCATCTGTCCAGTACCACACCTATAATACTAACCAATCTGTCCAGTACCACACCTATAATACTAACCCATCTGTCTAGTACCACACCTATAATACTAACCCATAAACCATCTGTCTAGTACCACACCTATAATACTAACCCATCTGTCCAGTACCACACCTATAATACTAACCCATCTGTCCAGTACCACACCTATAATACTAACCCATCTGTCCAGTACCACACCTATAATACTACCCATAACCCATCTGTCTAGTACCACACCTATAATACTAACCCATCTGTCCAGTACCACACCTATAATACTAACCCATCTGTCCAGTACCACACCTATAATACTAACCCATCTGTCCAGTACCACACCTATAATACTAACCCATCTGTCCAGTACCACACCTATGATACTACCCATAATCCATCTGTCCAGTTCCATTCCTATAATACTAACCCATCCGTCTAGTACCACTCCAATAATACTAACCCATCCGTCCAGTACCACACCTGTAATACTAACCCATCTGTCCAGTACCACACCTATAATACTAACCCATCTGTCCAGTACCACACCTATATTACTAACCCATCTGTCCAGTACCACACCTATAATACTAACCCATCTGTCTAGTACCACACCTATAATACTAACCCATCTGTCCAGTACCACACCTATAATACTAACCCATCTGTCCATTACCACACCTATAAAACTAACCCATCTGTCCAGTACCACACCTATAATACTTCCCATAACCCATCTATCTAGTACCACACCTATAATCCTACCCATAACCCATCTGTCTAGTACCATACCTATAATACTAACCCATCTGTCCAGTACCACACCTATAATACTAACCCATCTGTCTAGTACCACACCTATAATACTAACCCATCTGTCTAGTACCACACCTATAATACTAAACCATCTGTCCAGTACCACACCTATAATACTATCCATAACCCATCTGTCCAGTAACACACCTATAATACTAACCCATCTGTCCAGTACCACACCTATAATACTAACCCATCTGTCCAGTACCACACCTATAATACTAACCCAACTGTCCAGTACCACACCTATAATACTACCCATAACCCATCTGTCCAGTACCACACCTATAATACTAACCCATCTGTCCAGTACCACACCTATATTACTAACCCATCTGTCCAGTACCACACCTATAATACTACCCATATCCCATCTGTCTAGTACCACACCTATAATACTAACCCATCTGTCCAGTACCACACCTATAATACTACCCATAACCCATATGTCTAGTACCACACCAATAATACTAACCCATAACCCATCTGTCTAGTACCACACCTATAATACTAACCCATCTGTCTAGTACCACACCTATAATACTAACCCATCTGTCCAGTACCAAACCTATAATACTAACCCATCTTTCCAGTACCACACCTATAATACTAACCCATAACCCATCTGTCCAGTACCACACCTATAATACTTCCCATAACCCATCTATCAAGTACCACACCTATAGCTTTCCCATAACCCATCTGTCCAGTACCACACCTATAATACTAACCCATCTGTCCAGTACCACACCTATAATACTAACCCATCTGTCCAGTACCACACCTAATAATACTAACCCATCTGTCCAGTACCACACCTATAATACTAACCCATCTGTCCTGTACCACTGCTATAATACTAACACATCTGTCCAGTACCACACCTATAATACTAACCCATCTGTCCAGTACCACACCTAATAATACTAACCCATCTGTCCAGTACCACACCTATAATACTAACCCATCTGTCCAGTACCACACCTATAATACTAACCCATCTGCCCCGTACCACACCTATAATACTAACCCATCTGTCTAGTACCACACCTATAATACTAACCCATCTGTCCAGTACCACACCTATAATACTAACCCATCTGTCCAGTACCACACCTATAATACTAACCCATCTGTCCCGTACCACACCTATAATACTAACCCATCTGTCCAGTACCACACGTATAATACTAACCCATCTGTCCAGTACCACACCTATAATACTAACCCATCTGTCCAGTACCACACCTATAATACTAACCCATCTGTCTAGTACCACACCTATAATACTAACCCATCTGTCCAGTACCACACCTATAATACTAACCAATCTGTCCCGTACCACACCTATAATACTAACCCATCTGTCCCGTACCACACCTATAATACTAACCCATCTGTCCAGTACCACACCTATAATACTAACCAATCTGTCCAGTACCACACCCATAATAATAACCCATCTGTCTAGTACCACACCTATAATACTAACCCATCTGTCCAGTACCACACCTATAATACTAACCCATCTGTCCCGTACCACACCTATAATACTAACCCATCTGTCCAGTACCACACCTATAATACTAACCCATCTGTCCAGTACCACACCTAAAATACTAACCCATCTGTCTAGTACCACACCTATAATACTAACCCATCTGTCCAGTACCACACCTATAATACTAACCCATCTGTCCCGTACCACACCTATAATACTAACCCATCTGTCCAGTACCACACCTATAATACTAACCCATCTGTCCAGTACCACACCTATAATACTAACCCATCTGTCTAGTACCACACCTATAATACTAACCCATCTGTCCAGTACCACACCTATAATACTAACCCATCTGTCCCGTACCACACCTATAATACTAACCCATCTGTCCAGTACCACACCTATAATATTAACCCATCTGTCCAGTACCACACCTATAATACTAACCCATCTGTCCAGTACCACACCTATAATACTAACCCATCTGTCTAGTACCACACCTATAATACTAACCCATCTGTCCAGTACCACACCTATAATACTAACCCATCTGTCCATTACCACACCTATAATACTAACCCATCTGTCCAGTACCACACCTATAATACTTCCCATAACCCATCTATCTAGTACCACACCTATAATCCTACCCATAACTCATCTGTCTAGTACCACACCTATAATACTAACCCATCTGTCCAGTACCACACCTATAATACTAACCCATCTGTCTAGTACCACACCTATAATACTAACACATCTGTCCAGTACCACACCTATAATACTATCCATAACCCATCTGTCCAGTAACACACCTATAATACTAACCCATCTGTCCAGTACCACACCTATAATACTAACCCATCTGTCCAGTACCACACCTATAATACTAACCCATCTGTCCAGTACCACACCTATAATACTACCCATAACCCATCTGTCCAGTACCACACCTATAATACTAACCCATCTGTCCAGTACCACACCTATATTACTAACCCATCTGTCCAGTACCACACCTATAATACTACCCATAACCCATCTTTCTAGTACCACACCTATAATACTAACCCATCTGTCCAGTACCACACCTATAATACTACCCATAACCCATCTGTCTAGTACCACACCAATAATACTACCCATAACCCATCTGTCCAGTACCACACCTATAATACTAACCCATCTGTCCCGTACCACACCTATAATACTAACCCATCTGTCCAGTACCACACCTATAATACTAACCCATCTGTCCAGTACCACACCTATAATACTAACCCATCTGTCTAGTACCACACCTATAATACTAACCCATCTGTCCAGTACCACACCTATAATACTAACCCATCTGTCCCGTACCACACCTATAATACTAACCCATCTGTCCAGTACCACACCTATAATATTAACCCATCTGTCCAGTACCACACCTATAATACTAACCCATCTGTCCAGTACCACACCTATAATACTAACCCATCTGTCTAGTACCACACCTATAATACTAACCCATCTGTCCAGTACCACACCTATAATACTAACCCATCTGTCCATTACCACACCTATAATACTAACCCATCTGTCCAGTACCACACCTATAATACTTCCCATAACCCATCTATCTAGTACCACACCTATAATCCTACCCATAACTCATCTGTCTAGTACCACACCTATAATACTAACCCATCTGTCCAGTACCACACCTATAATACTAACCCATCTGTCTAGTACCACACCTATAATACTAACACATCTGTCCAGTACCACACCTATAATACTATCCATAACCCATCTGTCCAGTAACACACCTATAATACTAACCCATCTGTCCAGTACCACACCTATAATACTAACCCATCTGTCCAGTACCACACCTATAATACTAACCCATCTGTCCAGTACCACACCTATAATACTACCCATAACCCATCTGTCCAGTACCACACCTATAATACTAACCCATCTGTCCAGTACCACACCTATATTACTAACCCATCTGTCCAGTACCACACCTATAATACTACCCATAACCCATCTTTCTAGTACCACACCTATAATACTAACCCATCTGTCCAGTACCACACCTATAATACTACCCATAACCCATCTGTCTAGTACCACACCAATAATACTACCCATAACCCATCTGTCCAGTACCACATCTATAATACTAACCCATCTGTCCAGTACCACACCTATAATACTTACCCATCTGTCCAGTACCACACCTATAATACTAACCCATCTGTCCAGTACCACACCTATAATACTACGCATAACCCATCTGTCCAGTAACACACCTATAATACTAACCCATCTGTCCCGTACCACACCTATAATACTAACCCATCTGTCCAGTACCACACCTATAATACTAACCCATCTGTCCAGTACCACACCTATAATACTAACCCATCTGTCCAGTACCACACCTATAATAATAACCCATCTGTCCAGTACCACACCTATAATAGTAACCCATCTGTCCAGTACCACACCTATAATACTAACCCATCTGTCCAGTACCACACCTATAATACTAACCCATCTGTCTAGTACCACACCTATAATACTAACCCATCTGTCCAGTACCACACCTATAATACTAACCCATCTGTCCCGTACCACACCTATAATACTAACCCATCTGTCCCGTACCACACCTATAATACTAACCCATCTGTCCAGTACCACACCTATAATACTAACCAATCTGTCCAGTACCACACCTATAATAATAACCCATCTGTCTAGTACCACACCTATAATACTAACCCATCTGTCCAGTACCACACCTATAATACTAACCCATCTGTCCCGTACCACACCTATAATACTAACCCATCTGTCCAGTACCACACCTATAATACTAACCCATCTGTCCAGTACCACACCTAAAATACTAACCCATCTGTCTAGTACCACACCTATAATACTAACCCATCTGTCCAGTACCACACCTATAATACTAACCCATCTGTCCCGTACCACACCAATAATACTAACCCATCTGTCCAGTACCACACCTATAATACTAACCCATCTGTCCAGTACCACACCTATAATACTAACCCATCTGTCTAGTACCACACCTATAATACTAACCCATCTGTCCAGTACCACACCTATAATACTAACCCATCTGTCCTGTACCACACCTATAATACTAACCCATCTGTCCAGTACCACACCTATAATTTTAACCCATCTGTCCAGTACCACACCTATAATACTAACCCATCTGTCTAGTACCACACCTATAATACTAACCCATCTGTCCAGTACCACACCTATAATACTAACCCATCTGTCCCGTACCACACCTATAATACTAACCCATCTGTCCAGTACCACACCTATAATACTAACCCATCTGTCCAGTACCACACCTATAATACTAACCCATCTGTCTAGTACCACACCTATAATACTAACCCATCTGTCCAGTACCACACCTATAATACTAACCCATCTGTCCATTACCACACCTATAATACTAACCCATCTGTCCAGTACCACACCTATAATACTTCCCATAACCCATCTATCTAGTACCACACCTATAATCCTACCCATAACTCATCTGTCTAGTACCACACCTATAATACCAACCCATCTGTCCAGTACCACACCTATAATACTAACCCATCTGTCTAGTACCACACCTATAATACTAACACATCTGTCCAGTACCACACCTATAATACTATCCATAACCCATCTGTCCAGTAACACACCTATAATACTAACCCATCTGTCCAGTACCACACCTATAATACTAACCCATCTGTCCAGTACCACACCTATAATACTAACCCATCTGTCCAGTACCACACCTATAATACTACCCATAACCCATCTGTCCAGTACCACACCTATAATACTAACCCATCTGTCCAGTACCACACCTATATTACTAACCCATCTGTCCAGTACCACACCTATAATACTACCCATAACCCATCTTTCTAGTACCACACCTATAATACTAACCCATCTGTCCAGTACCACACCTATAATACTACCCATAACCCATCTGTCTAGTACCACACCAATAATACTACCCATAACCCATCTGTCCAGTACCACATCTATAATACTAACCCATCTGTCCAGTACCACACCTATAATACTTACCCATCTGTCCAGTACCACACCTATAATACTAACCCATCTGTCCAGTACCACACCTATAATACTACGCATAACCCATCTGTCCAGTAACACACCTATAATACTAACCCATCTGTCCAGTACCACACCTATAATACTAACCCATCTGTCTAGTACCACACCTATAATACTAACCCATCTGTCCAGTACCACACCTATAATACTAACCTATCTGTCCCGTACCACACCTATAATACTAACCCATCTGTCCCGTACCACACCTATAATACTAACCCATCTGTCCAGTACCACACCTATAATACTAACCCATATGTCCAGTACCACACCTATAATAATAACCCATCTGTCTAGTACCACACCTATAATACTAACCCATCTGTCCAGTACCACACCTATAATACTAACCCATCTGTCCCGTACCACACCTATGATACTAACCCATCTGTCAAGGACCACACCTATAATACTAACCCATCTGTCCAGTACCACACCTATAATACTAAACCATCTGTCTAGTACCACACCTATAATACTAACCCATCTGTCCCGTACCACACCTATAATACTAACCCATCTGTCCAGTACCACACCTATAATACTAACCCATCTGTCCAGTACCACACCTATAATACTAACCCATCTGTCTAGTACCACACCTATAATACTAACCCATCTGTCCAGTACCAGACCTATAATACTAACCCATCTGTCCCGTACCACACCTATAATACTAACCCATCTGTCCAGTACCAGACCTATAATACTAACCCATCTGTCCCGTACCACACCTATAATACTAACCCATCTGTCCAGTACCACACCTATATTACTAACCCATCTGTCCAGTACCACACCTATAATACTACCCATAACCCATCTTTCTAGTACCACACCTATAATACTAACCCATCTGTCCAGTACCACACCTATAATACTACCCATAACCCATCTGTCTAGTACCACACCAATAATACTACCCATAACCCATCTGTCCAGTACCACACCTATAATACTAACCCATCTGTCCAGTACCACACCTATAATACTTACCCATCTGTCCAGTACCACACCTATAATACTAACCCATCTGTCCAGTACCACACCTATAATACTACGCATAACCCATCTGTCCAGTAACACACCTATAATACTAACCCATCTGTCCAGTACCACACCTATAATACTAACCCATCTGTCTAGTACCACACCTATAATACTAACCCATCTGTCCAGTACCACACCTATAATACTAACCTATCTGTCCCGTACCACACCTATAATACTAACCCATCTGTCCCGTACCACACCTATAATACTAACCCATCTGTCCAGTACCACACCTATAATACTAACCCATCTGTCCAGTACCACACCTATAATAATAACCCATCTGTCTAGTACCACACCTATAATACTAACCCATCTGTCCAGTACAACACCTATAATACTAACCCATCTGTCCCGTACCACACCTATGATACTAACCCATCTGTCAAGTACCACACCTATAATACTAACCCATCTGTCCAGTACCACACCTATAATACTAAACCATCTGTCTAGTACCACACCTATAATACTAACCCATCTGTCCCGTACCACACCTATAATACTAACCCATCTGTCCAGTACCACACCTATAATACTAACCCATCTGTCCAGTACCACACCTATAATACTAACCCATCTGTCTAGTACCACACCTATAATACTAACCCATCTGTCCAGTACCAGACCTATAATACTAACCCATCTGTCCCGTACCACACCTATAATACTAACCCATCTGTCCAGTACCACACCTATAATACTAACCCATCTGTCCAATACCACACCTATAATACTAACCCATCTGTCTAGTACCACACCTATAATACTAACCCATCTGTCCAGTACCACACCTATAATACTAACCCATCTGTCCCGTACCACACCTATAATACTAACCCATCTGTCCAGTACCACACCTATAATACTAACCCATCTGTCCAGTACAACACCTATAATACTAACCCATCTGTCCCGTACCACACCTATGATACTAACCCATCTGTCCAGTACCACACCTATAATACTAACCCATCTGTCCAGTACCACACCTATAATACTAAACCATCTGTCTAGTACCACACCTATAATACTAACCCATCTGTCCCGTACCACACCTATAATACTAACCCATCTGTCCACTACCACACCTATAATACTAACCCATCTGTCCAGTACCACACCTATAATACTAACCCATCTGTCTAGTACCACACCTATAATACTAACCCATCTGTCCAGTACCAGACCTATAATACTAACCCATCTGTCCCGTACCACACCTATAATACTAACCCATCTGTCCAGTACCACACCTATAATACTAACCCATCTGTCCAATACCACACCTATAATACTAACCCATCTGTCTAGTACCACACCTATAATACTAACCCATCTGTCCAGTACCACACCTATAATACTAACCCATCTGTCCCGTACCACACCTATAATACTAACCCATCTGTCCAGTACCACACCTATAATACTAACCCATCTGTCCAGTACCACACCTATAATACTAACCCATCTGTCTAGTACCACACCTATAATACTAACCCATCTGTCCAGTACCACACCTATAATACTAACCCATCTGTCCATTACCACACCTATAATACTAACCCATCTGTCCAGTACCACACCTATAATACTTCCCATAACCCATCTATCTAGTACCACACCTATAATCCTACCCATAACCCATCTGTCTAGTACCACACCTATAATACTAACCCATCTGTCCAGTACCACACCTATAATACTAACCCATCTGTCCCGTACCACACCTATAATACTAACCCATCTGTCCAGTACCACACCTATAATACTAACCCATCTGTCCAGTACCACACCTAAAATACTAACCCATCTGTCTAGTACCACACCTATAATACTAACCCATCTGTCCAGTACCACACCTATAATACTAACCCATCTGTCCCGTACCACACCTATAATACTAACCCATCTGTCCAGTACCACACCTATAATACTAACCCATCTGTCCAGTACAACACCTATAATACTAACCCATCTGTCTAGTACCACACCTATAATACTAACCCATCTGTCCAGTACCACACCTATAATACTAACCCATCTGTCCCGTACCACACCTATAATACTAACCCATCTGTCCAGTACCACACCTATAATATTAACCCATCTGTCCAGTACCACACCTATAATACTAACCCATCTGTCTAGTACCACACCTATAATACTAACCCATCTGTCCAGTACCACACCTATAATACTAACCCATCTGTCCCGTACCACACCTATAATACTAACCCATCTGTCCAGTACCACACCTATAATACTAACCCATCTGTCCAGTACCACACCTATAATACTAACCCATCTGTCTAGTACCACACCTATAATACTAACCCATCTGTCCAGTACCACACCTATAATACTAACCCATCTGTCCATTACCACACCTATAATACTAACCCATCTGTCCAGTACCACACCTATAATACTTCCCATAACCCATCTATCTAGTACCACACCTATAATCCTACCCATAACTCATCTGTCTAGTACCACACCTATAATACTAACCCATCTGTCCAGTACCACACCTATAATACTAACCCATCTGTCTAGTACCACACCTATAATACTAACACATCTGTCCAGTACCACACCTATAATACTATCCATAACCCATCTGTCCAGTAACACACCTATAATACTAACCCATCTGTCCAGTACCACACCTATAATACTAACCCATCTGTCCAGTACCACACCTATAATACTAACACATCTGTCCAGTACCACACCTATAATACTACCCATAACCCATCTGTCCAGTACCACACCTATAATACTAACCCATCTGTCCAGTACCACACCTATATTACTAACCCATCTGTCCAGTACCACACCTATAATACTACCCATAACCCATCTTTCTAGTACCACACCTATAATACTAACCCATCTGTCCAGTACCACA
This sequence comes from Salmo salar, assembly GCF_965601325.2. Classification (NCBI taxonomy): domain Eukaryota; kingdom Metazoa; phylum Chordata; class Actinopteri; order Salmoniformes; family Salmonidae; genus Salmo; species Salmo salar. The sequence continues at coordinate 52,265,923 of NC_138304.1, forward strand.
CCTATAATACTACCCATAACCCATCTGTCTAGTACCACACCAATAATACTACCCATAACCCATCTGTCCAGTACCACATCTATAATACTAACCCATCTGTCCAGTACCACACCTATAATACTTACCCATCTGTCCAGTACCACACCTATAATACTAACCCATCTGTCCAGTACCACACCTATAATACTACGCATAACCCATCTGTCCAGTAACACACCTATAATACTAACCCATCTGTCCAGTACCACACCTATAATACTAACCCATCTGTCTAGTACCACACCTATAATACTAACCCATCTGTCCAGTACCACACCTATAATACTAACCTATCTGTCCCGTACCACACCTATAATACTAACCCATCTGTCCCGTACCACACCTATAATACTAACCCATCTGTCCAGTACCACACCTATAATACTAACCCATCTGTCCAGTACCACACCTATAATAATAACCCATCTGTCTAGTACCACACCTATAATACTAACCCATCTGTCCAGTACCACACCTATAATACTAACCCATCTGTCCCGTACCACACCTATGATACTAACCCATCTGTCAAGTACCACACCTATAATACTAACCCATCTGTCCAGTACCACACCTATAATACTAAACCATCTGTCTAGTACCACACCTATAATACTAACCCATCTGTCCCGTACCACACCTATAATACTAACCCATCTGTCCAGTACCACACCTATAATACTAACCCATCTGTCCAGTACCACACCTATAATACTAACCCATCTGTCTAGTACCACACCTATAATACTAACCCATATGTCCAGTACCAGACCTATAATACTAACCCATCTGTCCCGTACCACACCTATAATACTAACCCATCTGTCCAGTACCAGACCTATAATACTAACCCATCTGTCCCGTACCACACCTATAATACTAACCCATCTGTCCAGTACCACACCTATATTACTAACCCATCTGTCCAGTACCACACCTATAATACTACCCATAACCCATCTTTCTAGTACCACACCTATAATACTAACCCATCTGTCCAGTACCACACCTATAATACTACCCATAACCCATCTGTCTAGTACCACACCAATAATACTACCCATAACCCATCTGTCCAGTACCACACCTATAATACTAACCCATCTGTTCTCTACCACACCTATAATACTTACCCATCTGTCCAGTACCACACCTATAATACTAACCCATCTGTCCAGTACCACACCTATAATACTACGCATAACCCATCTGTCCAGTAACACACCTATAATACTAACCCATCTGTCCAGTACCACACCTATAATACTAACCCATCTGTCTAGTACCACACCTATAATACTAACCCATCTGTCCAGTACCACACCTATAATACTAACCTATCTGTCCCGTACCACACCTATAATACTAACCCATCTGTCCCGTACCACACCTATAATACTAACCCATCTGTCCAGTACCACACCTATAATACTAACCCATCTGTCCAGTACCACACCTATAATAATAACCCATCTGTCTAGTACCACACCTATAATACTAACCCATCTGTCCAGTACAACACCTATAATACTAACCCATCTGTCCCGTACCACACCTATGATACTAACCCATCTGTCAAGTACCACACCTATAATACTAACCCATCTGTCCAGTACCACACCTATAATACTAAACCATCTGTCTAGTACCACACCTATAATACTAACCCATCTGTCCCGTACCACACCTATAATACTAACCCATCTGTCCAGTACCACACCTATAATACTAACCCATCTGTCCAGTACCACACCTATAATACTAACCCATCTGTCTAGTACCACACCTATAATACTAACCCATCTGTCCAGTACCAGACCTATAATACTAACCCATCTGTCCCGTACCACACCTATAATACTAACCCATCTGTCCAGTACCACACCTATAATACTAACCCATCTGTCCAATACCACACCTATAATACTAACCCATCTGTCTAGTACCACACCTATAATACTAACCCATCTGTCCAGTACCACACCTATAATACTAACCCATCTGTCCCGTACCACACCTATAATACTAACCCATCTGTCCAGTACCACACCTATAATACTAACCCATCTGTCCAGTACAACACCTATAATACTAACCCATCTGTCCCGTACCACACCTATGATACTAACCCATCTGTCAAGTACCACACCTATAATACTAACCCATCTGTCCAGTACCACACCTATAATACTAACCCATCTGTCTAGTACCACACCTATAATACTATCCATAACTCATCTGTCTATTACCACACCTATAATACTACCCATAACCCATCTGTCTAGTACCACACCTATAATACTATCCATAACCCATCTTTCTAGTACCACACCTGTAATACTAACCCATCTGTCCAGTACCACACCTATAATACCAAACCATATGTCCAGTACCACACCTATAATACTAACCCATCTGTCCAGTAACCAAACCTATAATACTAACCCATCTGTCCAGTACCACACCTATAATACTAATCCATCTGCCTAGTACCACACCTATAATACTACCCATAACCCATCTGTCTAGTACCACACCTATAATACTAACCCATCTGTCCAGTACCACACCTATAATACTACCCATAACCCATCTGTCTAGTACCACACCTATAATACTAACCCATCTGTCCAGTACCACACCTATAATACTAACCCATCTGTCTAGTTCCACACATATAATACTACCCATAACCCATCTGTCCAGTACCACACCTATAATACTAATCCATCTGTCTAGTACCACACCTATAATACTAATCCATATGTCTAGTACCACACCTACATAACTAACCCATCTGTCCAGTACCACACCTATAATACTAACCCATCTGTCTATTACCACACCTATAATACTAACCCATCTGTCTAGTACCACACCTATAATACTAACCCATCTGTCTAGTACCACACCTATAAAACTAACCCATCTGTCTAGTACCACACCTATAATACTACCCATAACACATCTGTCTGGTAACACACCTATAATACTAACCCATCTGTCTGGTACCACACCTATAATACTAACCCATCTGTCTACTACCACACCTATAATACTAACCCATCTGTCCAGTACCACACCTATAATACTAACCCATCTGTCCAGTACCACACCTATAATACTACCCATAACCCATCTGTCTAGTACCACACCTATAATACTAACCCATATGTCCAGTACCACACCTATAATACTAACCCATCTGTCTAGTTCCACACCTATAATACTAACCCATCTGTCCAGTACCACACCTATAATACTAACCCATCTGTCCAGTACCACACCTATAATACTAATGCATCTGTCTAGTACCACACCTATAATACTACCCATAACCCATCTGTCTAGTACCACACCTATAATACTAACCCATCTGTCCAGTACCACACCTATAATACTACCCATAACCCATCTGTCTAGTACCACACCTATAATACTAACCCATCTGTCCAGTACCACACCTATAATACTAACCCATCTGTCTAGTTCCACACATATAATACTACCCATAACCCATCTGTCCAGTACCACACCTATAATACTAATCCATCTGTCTAGTACCACACCTATAATACTAATCCATCTGTCTAGTACCACACCTACATAACTAACCCATCTGTCCAGTACCACACCTATAATACTAACCCATCTGTCTATTACCACACCTATAATACTAACCCATCTGTCTAGTACCACACCTATAATACTAACCCATCTGTCTAGTACCACACCTATAAAACTAACCCATCTGTCTAGTACCACACCTATAATACTACCCATAACACATTTGTCTGGTAACACACCTATAATACTAACCCATCTGTCTGGTACCACACCTATAATACTAACCCATCTGTCTACTACCACACCTATAATACTAACCCATCTGTCCAGTACCACACCTATAATACTAACCCATCTGTCCAGTACCAGACCTATAATACTACCCATAACCCATTTGTCTACTACCACACCTATAATACTAACGCATATGTCCAGTACCACACCTATAATACTAACCCATCTGTCTATTACCACACCTATAATACTAACCCATCTGTCTAGTACCACACCTATAATACTAACCCATCTGTCTAGTACCACACCTATAAAACTAACCCATCTGTCTAGTACCACACCTATAATACTAACCCATCTGTCTAGTACCACACCTATAATACTACCCATAACACATCTGTCTGGTACCACACATATAATACTAACCAATCTGTCTACTACCACACCTATAATACTAACCCATCTGTCCAGTACCACACCTATAATACTAACCCATCTGTCTAGTTCCACACCTATAATACTACCCATAACCCATCTGTCCAGTACCACACCTATAATACTAATCCATCTGTCTAGTACCACACCTATAATACTAATCCATCTGTCTAGTACCACACCTACATAACTAACCCATCTGTCCAGTACCACACCTATAATACTAACCCATCTGTCTAGTACCACACCTATAATACTATCCATAACTCATCTGTCTATTACCACACCTATAATACTACCCATAACCCATCTGTCTAGTACCACACCTATAATACTATCCATAACCCATCTTTCTAGTACCACACCTGTAATACTAACCCATCTGTCCAGTACCACACCTATAATACCAAACCATATGTCCAGTACCACACCTATAATACTAACCCATCTGTCCAGTAACCAAACCTATAATACTAACCCATCTGTCCAGTACCACACCTATAATACTAATCCATCTGCCTAGTACCACACCTATAATACTACCCATAACCCATCTGTCTAGTACCACACCTATAATACTAACCCATCTGTCCAGTACCACACCTATAATACTACCCATAACCCATCTGTCTAGTACCACACCTATAATACTAACCCATCTGTCCAGTACCACACCTATAATACTAACCCATCTGTCTAGTTCCACACATATAATACTACCCATAACCCATCTGTCCAGTACCACACCTATAATACTAATCCATCTGTCTAGTACCACACCTATAATACTAATCCATATGTCTAGTACCACACCTACATAACTAACCCATCTGTCCAGTACCACACCTATAATACTAACCCATCTGTCTATTACCACACCTATAATACTAACCCATCTGTCTAGTACCACACCTATAATACTAACCCATCTGTCTAGTACCACACCTATAAAACTAACCCATCTGTCTAGTACCACACCTATAATACTACCCATAACACATCTGTCTGGTAACACACCTATAATACTAACCCATCTGTCTGGTACCACACCTATAATACTAACCCATCTGTCTACTACCACACCTATAATACTAACCCATCTGTCCAGTACCACACCTATAATACTAACCCATCTGTCCAGTACCACACCTATAATACTACCCATAACCCATCTGTCTAGTACCACACCTATAATACTAACCCATATGTCCAGTACCACACCTATAATACTAACCCATCTGTCTAGTTCCACACCTATAATACTAACCCATCTGTCCAGTACCACACCTATAATACTAACCCATCTGTCCAGTACCACACCTATAATACTAATGCATCTGTCTAGTACCACACCTATAATACTACCCATAACCCATCTGTCTAGTACCACACCTATAATACTAACCCATCTGTCCAGTACCACACCTATAATACTACCCATAACCCATCTGTCTAGTACCACACCTATAATACTAACCCATCTGTCCAGTACCACACCTATATTACTAACCCATCTGTCTAGTTCCACACATATAATACTACCCATAACCCATCTGTCCAGTACCACACCTATAATACTAATCCATCTGTCTAGTACCACACCTATAATACTAATCCATCTGTCTAGTACCACACCTACATAACTAACCCATCTGTCCAGTACCACACCTATAATACTAACCCATCTGTCTATTACCACACCTATAATACTAACCCATCTGTCTAGTACCACACCTATAATACTAATCCATCTGTCTAGTACCACACCTATAATACTAACCCATCTGTCTAGTACCACACCTATAATACTACCCATAACACATCTGTCTGGTACCACACCTATAATACTAACCCATCTGTCTACTACCACACCTATAATACTAACCCATCTGTCCAGTACCACACCTATAATACTAACCCATCTGTCTAGTTCCACACCTATAATACTACCCATAACCCATCTGTCCAGTACCACACCTATAATACTAATCCATCTGTCTAGTACCACACCTATAATACTAATCCATCTGTCTAGTACCACACCTACATAACTAACCCATCTGTCCAGTACCACACCTATAATACTAACCCATCTGTCTAGTACCACACCTATAATACTACCCATAACCCATCTGTCTAGTACCACACCTATAATACTACCCATAATCCATCTGTCTATTACCACACCTATAATACTACCCATAACCCATCTGTCTAGTACCACACCTATAATACTACCCATAACCCATCTTTCTAGTACCACACCTGTAATACTAACCCATCTGTCCAGTACCACACCTATAATACCAAACCATATGTCCAGTACCACACCTATAATACTAACCCATCTGTCCAGTACCACACCTATAATACTAACCCATCTGTCCAGTACCACACCTATAATACTAATCCATCTGTCTAGTACCACACCTATAATACTACCCATAACCCATCTGTCTAGTACCACACCTATAATACTAACCCATCTGTCCAGTACCACACCTATAATACTAACCCATCTGTCTAGTTCCACACCTATAAACTAACCCAGTCTGTCAGTACCACACCTATAATACTAACCCATCTGTCCAGTACCACACCTATAATACTAACCCATCTGTCTAGTTCCACACCTATAATACTAACCCATCTGTCAAGTACCACACCTATAATACTAACCCATCTGTCTAGTTCCACACCTATAACACTACCCATAACCCATCTGTCCAGTACCACACCTATAATACTAATCCATCTGTCTAGTACCACACCTATAATACTAATCCATCTGTCTAGTACCACACCTACATAACTAACCCATCTGTCCAGTACCACACCTATAATACTAACCCATCTGTCTAGTACCACACCTATAATACTACCCATAACCCATCTGTCTAGTACCACACCTATAATACTACCCATAATCCATCTGTCTATTACCACACCTATAATACTACCCATAACCCATCTGTCTAGTACCACACCTATAATACTACCCATAACCCATCTTTCTAGTACCACACCTGTAATACTAACCCATCTGTCTAGTACCACACCTATAATACTAACCCATCTGTCCACTACCACACCTATAATACTAACCCATCTGTCCAGTACCACACCTATAGACTACCCTAACCCATCTGTCCAGTACCACACCTATAATACTAGCCATAACCCATCTGTCTAGTACCACACCTATAATACTACCCATAACCCATCTGTCTAGTACCACACCTATAATACTAACCCATCTGTCCAGTACCACACCTATAATACTAACCCATCTGTCTAGTTCCACACATATAATACTACCCATAACCCAATTGTCCAGTACCACACCTATAATACTAATCCATCTGTCTAGTACCACACCTATAATACTAACCCATCTGTCCAGTACCACACCTATAATACTAACCCATCTGTCTAGTTCCACACCTATAATACTAACCCATCTGTCAAGTACCACACCTATAATACTAACCCATCTGTCCAGTACCACACCTATAATACTACCCATAACCCATCTGTCAAGTACCACACCTATAATACTAACCCATCCGTCCAGTACCACACCTATAATACTAACCCATCTGTCTAGTTCCACACCTATAATACTACCCATAACCCATCTGTCCAGTACCACACCTATAATACTAATCCATCTGTCTAGTACCACACCTATAATACTAATCCATCTGTCTAGTACCACACCTACATAACTAACCCATCTGTCCAGTACCACACCTATAATACTAACCCATCTGTCTAGTACCACACCTATAATACTACCCATAACCCATCTGTCTAGTACCACACCTACATAACTAACCCATCTGTCCAGTACCACACCTATAATACTAACCCATCTGTCTATTACCACACCTATAATACTAACCCATCTGTCTAGTACCACACCTATAATACTAACCCATCTGTCTAGTACCACACCTATAATACTAACCCATCTGTCTAGTACCACACCTATAATACTACCCATAACACATCTGTCTGGTACCACACCTATAATACTAACCCATCTGTCTAATACCACACCTATAATACTAACCCATCTGTCCAGTACCACACCTATAATGCTAACCCATCTGTCCAGTACCATACTTATAAGACTACCCATAACCCATCTGTCTAGTACCACACCTATAATACTAGCCATAACCCATCTGTCGATTACCACACCTTTAATACTACCCATAAACCATCTGTCTTGTACCACACATATAATACTAACCCATCTGTCCAGTACCACACCTATAATACTAACCCATCTGTCCAGTACCACACCTATAATACTACCCATAACCCATCTGTGTAGTACCACACCTATAATACTAACCCATCTGTCCAGTACCACACCTATAATACTAACCCATCTGTCTAGTTCCACACCTATAATACTACCCAGAACCCACCTGTCCAGTACCACACCTATAATACTAACCCATCTGTCTAGTACCACACCTATAATACTAACCCATCTGTCTAGTACCACACCTATAATACTAACCCATCTGTCCAGTACCACACCTATAATACTACCCATAACCCATCTGTCCAGTACCACACCTATAATACTAATCCATCTGTCTAGTACCACACCTATAATACTATCCCATCTGTCTAGTACCACACCTATAATACTACCCATAACACATCTGTCCAGTACCACACCTATAATACTAACCCATCTGTCTACTACCACACCTATAATACTAACCCATCTGTCCAGTACCAAACCTATAATACTAACCCATCTGTCCAGTACCACACTTATAAGACTACCCATAACCCATCTGTCTAGTACCACACCTATAATACTACCCATAACCCATCTGTCTATTACCACACCTTTAATACTACCCATAAACCATCTGTCTTGTACCACACCTATAATACTAACCCATCTGTCCAGTACCACACCTATAATACTAACCCATCTGTCCAGTACCACACCTATAATACTACCCATAACCCATCTGTCTAGTACCACACCTATAATACTAACCCATCTGTCTAGTACAACACCTATAATACTAACCCATCGTGCAGTACCACACCTATAATACTAACCCATCTGTCCAGTAACACACCTATAATACTAACCATAACCCATTTGTCTAGTACCACACCTATAATACTACCCATCTGTCCAGTACCACACCTATAATACTAACCCATCTGTCTAGTACCACACCTATAATACTACCCATAACCCATCATTCCAGTACCACACCTATAATACTACCCATAACCCATCTGTCTATTACCACACCTATAATACTACCCATAATCCATCTGTCTAGTACCACACCTATAATACTACCCATAACCCATCTTTCTAGTACCACACCTGTAATACTAACCCATCTGTCCAGTACCACACCTATAAATCTAACCCATATGTCCAGTACCACACCTATAATACTAACCCATCGGTCCAGTACCACACCTATAATACTAACCCATCTGTCCAGTACCACACCTATAATACTAACCCATTTTTCCAGTACCACATCTATATTACTAACCCATCTGTCCAGTACCACACGTATAATACTAACCCATCTGTCCAGTACCACACCTATAATACTACCCATAACCCATCTGTCTAGTACCACACCTATAATACTAACCCATCTGTCCAGTGCCACACCTATAATACTAACCCATCTGTCTAGTACCACACCTATAATACTAATCCATCTGTCTAGTACCACACCTATATAACTAACCCATCTGTCTAGTACCACACCGATAATACTAACCCATCTGTCTAGTACCACACCTATAATACTAACCCATCTGTCTAGTACCATTCCTATAATACTAACCCATCTGTCCAGTACCACACCTATAATACTACCCATAACCCATCTGTCCAGTACCACACCTATAATACTAATCCATCTGTCTAGTACCACACCTATAATACTAATCCATCTGTCTAGTACCACACCTATATAACTAACCCATCTGTCTAGTACCACACCTATAATACTAACCCATCTGTCTAGTACCACACCTATAATACTACCCATAACCCATCTTTCTAGTACCACAACTGTAATACTAACCCATCTGTCCAGTACCACACCTATAATACCAAACCATATGTCCAGTTCCACACCTATAATACTAACCCATCTGTCTAGTACCACACCTATAATACTAACCCATCTGTCCAGTACCACACCTATAATACTAACCCATATGTCCAGTACCACACCTATAATACTAACCCATCTGTCTAGTACCACACCTATAATACTAACCCATCTGTCCAGTACCACACCTATAATGCTAACCCATCTGTCCAGTACCATACTTATAAGACTACCCATAACCCATCTGTCTAGTACCACACCTATAATACTAGCCATAACCCATCTGTCGATTACCACACCTTTAATACTACCCATAAACCATCTGTCTTGTACCACACATATAATACTAACCCATCTGTCCAGTACCACACCTATAATACTAACCCATCTGTCCAGTACCACACCTATAATACTACCCATAACCCATCTGTGTAGTACCACACCTATAATACTAACCCATCTGTCCAGTACCACACCTATAATACTAACCCATCTGTCTAGTTCCACACCTATAATACTACCCAGAACCCACCTGTCCAGTACAACACCTATAATACTAACCCATCTGTCTAGTACCACACCTATAATAATAACCCATCTGTCTAGTACCACACCTATAATACTAACCCATCTGTCCAGTACCACACCTATAATACTACCCATAACCCATCTGTCCAGTACCACACCTATAATACTAATCCATCTGTCTAGTACCACACCTATAATACTATCCCATCTGTCTAGTACCACACCTATAATACTACCCATAACACATCTGTCCAGTACCACACCTATAATACTAACCCATCTGTCTACTACCACACCTATAATACTAACCCATCTGTCCAGTACCAAACCTATAATACTAACCCATCTGTCCAGTACCACACTTATAAGACTACCCATAACCCATCTGTCTAGTACCAGACCTATAATACTACCCATAACCCATCTGTCTATTACCACACCTTTAATACTACCCATAAACCATCTGTCTTGTACCACACCTATAATACTAACCCATCTGTCCAGTACCACACCTATAATACTAACCCATCTGTCCAGTACCACACCTATAATACTACCCATAACCGATCTGTCTAGTACCACACCTATAATACTAACCCATCTGTCTAGTACAACACCTATAATACTAACCCATCGTGCAGTACCACACCTATAATACTAACCCATCTGTCCAGTAACACACCTATAATACTAACCATAACCCATTTGTCTAGTACCACACCTATAATACTACCCATCTGTCCAGTACCACACCTATAATACTAACCCATCTGTCTAGTACCACACCTATAATACTACCCATAACCCATCATTCCAGTACCACACCTATAATACTACCCATAACCCATCTGTCTATTACCACACCTATAATACTACCCATAATCCATCTGTCTAGTACCACACCTATAATACTACCCATAACCCATCTTTCTAGTACCACACCTGTAATACTAACCCATCTGTCCAGTACCACACCTATAAATCTAACCCATATGTCCAGTACCACACCTATAATACTAACCCATCGGTCCAGTACCACACCTATAATACTAACCCATCTGTCCAGTACCACACCTATAATACTAACCCATTTTTCCAGTACCACATCTATATTACTAACCCATCTGTCCAGTACCACACGTATAATACTAACCCATCTGTCCAGTACCACACCTATAATACTACCCATAACCCATCTGTCTAGTACCACACCTATAATACTAACCCATCTGTCCAGTGCCACACCTATAATACTAACCCATCTGTCTAGTACCACACCTATAATACTAATCCATCTGTCTAGTACCACACCTATATAACTAACCCATCTGTCTAGTACCACACCGATAATACTAACCCATCTGTCTAGTACCACACCTATAATACTAACCCATCTGTCTAGTACCATTCCTATAATACTAACCCATCTGTCCAGTACCACACCTATAATACTACCCATAACCCATCTGTCCAGTACCACACCTATAATACTAATCCATCTGTCTAGTACCACACCTATAATACTAATCCATCTGTCTAGTACCACACCTATATAACTAACCCATCTGTCTAGTACCACACCTATAATACTAACCCATCTGTCTAGTACCACACCTATAATACTACCCATAACCCATCTTTCTAGTACCACAACTGTAATACTAACCCATCTGTCCAGTACCACACCTATAATACCAAACCATATGTCCAGTTCCACACCTATAATACTAACCCATCTGTCTAGTACCACACCTATAATGCTAACCCATCTGTCCAGTACCACACCTATAATACTAACCCATATGTCCAGTACCACACCTATAATACTAACCCATCTCTCCAGTACCACACCTATAATACTAACCCATCTGTCTAGTATCACACCTATAATACTAACCCATCTGTCCAGTACCACACCTATAATACTAACCCATCTGTCCAGTAACACACCTATAATACTAACCATAACCCATCTGTCTAGTACCACACCTATAATACTACCCATCTGTCCAGTACCACACCTATAATACTAACCCATCTGTCTAGTACCACACCTATAATACTACCCATAACCCATCATTCTAGTACCACACCTATAATACTACCCATAACCCATCTGTCTATTACCACACCTATAATACTACCCATAATCCATCTGTCTAGTACCACACCTATAATACTACCCATAACCCATCTTTCTAGTACCACACCTGTAATACTAACCCATCTGTCCAGTACCACACCTATAAATCTAACCCATATGTCCAGTACCACACCTATAATACTAACCCATCGGTCCAGTACCACACCTATAATACTAACCCATCTGTCCAGTACCACACCTATAATACTAACCCATTTTTCCAGTACCACATCTATATTACTAACTCATCTGTCCAGTACCACACGTATAATACTACCCATAACCCATCTGTCTATTACCACACCTTTAATACTACCCATAAACCATCTGTCTTGTACCACACCTATAATACCAACCCATCTGTCCAGTACAACCCCTATAATTCTAACCCATCTGTCTAGTACCACACCTATAATACTAACCCATCTGTCCAGTACCACACCTATAATACTACCCATAACCCATCTGTCTAGTACCACACCTATAATACTAACCCATCTGTCCAGTACCACACCTATAATACTAACCCATCTGTCTAGTACCACACCTATATAACTAACCAAATCTGTCTAGTACCACACCGATAATACTAACCCATCTGTCTAGTACCACACCTATAATACTAACCCATCTGTCTAGTACCATTCCTATAATACTAACCCATCTGTCCAGTACCACACCTATAATACTACCCATAACCCATCTGTCCAGTACCACACCTATAATACTAATCCATCTGTCTAGTACCACACCTATAATACTAATCCATCTGTCTAGTACCACACCTATATAACTAACCCATCTGTCTAGTACCACACCTATAATACTAACCCATCTGTCTAGTACCACACCTATAATACTACCCATAACCCATCTGTCCAGTACCACACCTATAATACTAATCCATCTGTCTAGTACCACACCTATAATACTATCCCATCTGTCTAGTACCACACCTATAATACTACCCATAACACATCTGTCCAGTACCACACCTATAATACTAACCCATCTGTCTACTACCACACCTATAATACTAACCCATCTGTCCAGTACCAAACCTATAATACTAACCCATCTGTCCAGTACCACACTTATAAGACTACCCATAACCCATCTGTCTAGTACCAGACCTATAATACTACCCATAACCCATCTGTCTATTACCACACCTTTAATACTACCCATAAACCATCTGTCTTGTACCACACCTATAATACTAACCCATCTGTCCAGTACCACACCTATAATACTAACCCATCTGTCCAGTACCACACCTATAATACTACCCATAACCGATCTGTCTAGTACCACACCTATAATACTAACCCATCTGTCTAGTACAACACCTATAATACTAACCCATCGTGCAGTACCACACCTATAATACTAACCCATCTGTCCAGTAACACACCTATAATACTAACCATAACCCATTTGTCTAGTACCACACCTATAATACTACCCATCTGTCCAGTACCACACCTATAATACTAACCCATCTGTCTAGTACCACACCTATAATACTACCCATAACCCATCATTCCAGTACCACACCTATAATACTACCCATAACCCATCTGTCTATTACCACACCTATAATACTACCCATAATCCATCTGTCTAGTACCACACCTATAATACTACCCATAACCCATCTTTCTAGTACCACACCTGTAATACTAACCCATCTGTCCAGTACCACACCTATAAATCTAACCCATATGTCCAGTACCACACCTATAATACTAACCCATCGGTCCAGTACCACACCTATAATACTAACCCATCTGTCCAGTACCACACCTATAATACTAACCCATTTTTCCAGTACCACATCTATATTACTAACCCATCTGTCCAGTACCACACGTATAATACTAACCCATCTGTCCAGTACCACACCTATAATACTACCCATAACCCATCTGTCTAGTACCACACCTATAATACTAACCCATCTGTCCAGTGCCACACCTATAATACTAACCCATCTGTCTAGTACCACACCTATAATACTAATCCATCTGTCTAGTACCACACCTATATAACTAACCCATCTGTCTAGTACCACACCGATAATACTAACCCATCTGTCTAGTACCACACCTATAATACTAACCCATCTGTCTAGTACCATTCCTATAATACTAACCCATCTGTCCAGTACCACACCTATAATACTACCCATAACCCATCTGTCCAGTACCACACCTATAATACTAATCCATCTGTCTAGTACCACACCTATAATACTAATCCATCTGTCTAGTACCACACCTATATAACTAACCCATCTGTCTAGTACCACACCTATAATACTAACCCATCTGTCTAGTACCACACCTATAATACTACCCATAACCCATCTTTCTAGTACCACAACTGTAATACTAACCCATCTGTCCAGTACCACACCTATAATACCAAACCATATGTCCAGTTCCACACCTATAATACTAACCCATCTGTCTAGTACCACACCTATAATGCTAACCCATCTGTCCAGTACCACACCTATAATACTAACCCATATGTCCAGTACCACACCTATAATACTAACCCATCTCTCCAGTACCACACCTATAATACTAACCCATCTGTCTAGTATCACACCTATAATACTAACCCATCTGTCCAGTACCACACCTATAATACTAACCCATCTGTCCAGTAACACACCTATAATACTAACCATAACCCATCTGTCTAGTACCACACCTATAATACTACCCATCTGTCCAGTACCACACCTATAATACTAACCCATCTGTCTAGTACCACACCTATAATACTACCCATAACCCATCATTCTAGTACCACACCTATAATACTACCCATAACCCATCTGTCTATTACCACACCTATAATACTACCCATAATCCATCTGTCTAGTACCACACCTATAATACTACCCATAACCCATCTTTCTAGTACCACACCTGTAATACTAACCCATCTGTCCAGTACCACACCTATAAATCTAACCCATATGTCCAGTACCACACCTATAATACTAACCCATCGGTCCAGTACCACACCTATAATACTAACCCATCTGTCCAGTACCACACCTATAATACTAACCCATTTTTCCAGTACCACATCTATATTACTAACTCATCTGTCCAGTACCACACGTATAATACTACCCATAACCCATCTGTCTATTACCACACCTTTAATACTACCCATAAACCATCTGTCTTGTACCACACCTATAATACCAACCCATCTGTCCAGTACAACCCCTATAATTCTAACCCATCTGTCTAGTACCACACCTATAATACTAACCCATCTGTCCAGTACCACACCTATAATACTACCCATAACCCATCTGTCTAGTACCACACCTATAATACTAACCCATCTGTCCAGTACCACACCTATAATACTAACCCATCTGTCTAGTACCACACCTATATAACTAACCAAATCTGTCTAGTACCACACCGATAATACTAACCCATCTGTCTAGTACCACACCTATAATACTAACCCATCTGTCTAGTACCATTCCTATAATACTAACCCATCTGTCCAGTACCACACCTATAATACTACCCATAACCCATCTGTCCAGTACCACACCTATAATACTAATCCATCTGTCTAGTACCACACCTATAATACTAATCCATCTGTCTAGTACCACACCTATATAACTAACCCATCTGTCTAGTACCACACCTATAATACTAACCCATCTGTCTAGTACCACACCTATAATACTAACCCATCTGTCTAGTACCACACCTATAATACTAACCCATCTGTCTAGTTCCACACCTATAATACTACCCATAACCCATCTGTCCAGTACCACACCTAAAATACTAACCCATCTGTCTAGTACCACACCTATAATACTAACCCATCTGTCTAGTACCACACCTATAATACTAACCCATCTTTCCAGTACCACACCTATAATACTACCCATAAGCCATCTGTCCAGTACCACACCTATAATACTAATCCATCTGTCTAGTACCACACCTATAATACTATCCCATCTGTCTAGTACCACACCGATAATACTACCCATAACCCATCTGTCCAGTACCACACCTATAATACTACCCATAACCCATCTGTCCAGTACCACACCTATAATACTAATCCATCTGTCTTGTACCACACCTATAATACTAACCCATCTGTCCAGTACCACACCTATAATACTAACCCATCTGTCCAGTACCACACCTATAATACTACCCATAACCCATCTGTCTAGTACCACACCTATAATACTAACCCATCTGTCCAGTACCACACCTATAATACTAACCCATCTGTCTAGTTCCAAACCTATAATACTACCCATAACCCATCTGTCCAGTACCACACCTATAATACTAACCCATCTGTCTAGTACCACACCTATAATACTAACCCATCTGTCCAGTACCACACCTATAATACTAACCCATCTGTCTAGTTCCACACCTATAATACTACCCATAACCCATCTGTCCAGTACCACACCTATAATACTAATCCATCTGTCTAGTACCACACCTATAATACTAATCCATCTGTCTAGTACCACACCTATATAACTAACCCATCTGTCTAGTACCACACCGATAATACTAACCCATCTGTCTAGTACCACACCTATAATACTAACCCATCTGTCCAGTACCACACCTATAATACTACCCATAACCCATCTGTCTAGTACCACACCTATAATACTAACCCATCTGTCCAGTACCACACCTATAATACTAACCCATCTGTCTAGTTCCACACCTATAATACTACCCATAACCCATCTGTCCAGTACCACACCTATAATACTAACCCATCTGTCTAGTACCACACCTATAATACTAACCCATCTGTCTAGTAACACACCTATAATACTAACCCATCTGTCCAGTACCACACCTATAATACTACCCATAACCTATCTGTCCAGTACCACACCTATAATACTAATCCATCTGTCCAGTACCACACCTATAATACCAAACCATATGTCCAGTTCCACACCTATAATACTAACCCATCTGTCTAGTACCACACCTATAATGCTAACCCATCTGTCCAGTACCACACCTATAATACTAACCCATATGTCCAGTACCACACCTATAATACTAACCCATCTCTCCAGTACCACACCTATAATACTAACCCATCTGTCTAGTATCACACCTATAATACTAACCCATCTGTCCAGTACCACACCTATAATACTAACCCATCTGTCCAGTAACACACCTATAATACTAACCATAACCCATCTGTCTAGTACCACACCTATAATACTACCCATCTGTCCAGTACCACACCTATAATACTAACCCATCTGTCTAGTACCACACCTATAATACTACCCATAACCCATCATTCTAGTACCACACCTATAATACTACCCATAACCCATCTGTCTATTACCACACCTATAATACTACCCATAATCCATCTGTCTAGTACCACACCTATAATACTACCCATAACCCATCTTTCTAGTACCACACCTGTAATACTAACCCATCTGTCCAGTACCACACCTATAAATCTAACCCATATGTCCAGTACCACACCTATAATACTAACCCATCGGTCCAGTACCACACCTATAATACTAACCCATCTGTCCAGTACCACACCTATAATACTAACCCATTTTTCCAGTACCACATCTATATTACTAACTCATCTGTCCAGTACCACACGTATAATACTACCCATAACCCATCTGTCTATTACCACACCTTTAATACTACCCATAAACCATCTGTCTTGTACCACACCTATAATACCAACCCATCTGTCCAGTACAACCCCTATAATTCTAACCCATCTGTCTAGTACCACACCTATAATACTAACCCATCTGTCCAGTACCACACCTATAATACTACCCATAACCCATCTGTCTAGTACCACACCTATAATACTAACCCATCTGTCCAGTACCACACCTATAATACTAACCCATCTGTCTAGTACCACAGCTATATAACTAACCAAATCTGTCTAGTACCACACCGATAATACTAACCCATCTGTCTAGTACCACACCTATAATACTAACCCATCTGTCTAGTACCATTCCTATAATACTAACCCATCTGTCCAGTACCACACCTATAATACTACCCATAACCCATCTGTCCAGTACCACACCTATAATACTAATCCATCTGTCTAGTACCACACCTATAATACTAATCCATCTGTCTAGTACCACACCTATATAACTAACCCATCTGTCTAGTACCACACCTATAATACTAACCCATCTGTCTAGTACCACACCTATAATACTAACCCATCTGTCTAGTACCATTCCTATTATACCAACCCATCTGTCCAGTACCACCCCTATAATTCTAACCCATCTGTCTAGTACCACACCTATAATACTAACCCATCTGTCCAGTACCACACCTATAATACTACCCATAACCCATCTGTCTAGTACCACACCGATAATACTACCCATAACCCATCTGTCTATTATCACACCTTTAATACTATCCATAAACCATCTGTCTTGTACCACACCTATAATACTAACCCATCTGTCCAGTACCACTCCTATAATACTAACCCATCTGTCCAGTACCACACCTATAATACTACCCATAACCGATCTGTCTAGTACCACACCTATAATACTAACCCATCTGTCCAGTACCACACCTATAATACTAACCCATCTGTCTAGTTCCACACCTATAATACTACCCATAACCCATCTGTCCAGTACCACACCTAAAATACTAACCCATCTGTCTAGTACCACACCTATAATACTAACCCATCTGTCTAGTACCACACCTATAATACTAACCCATCTTTCCAGTACCACACCTATAATACTACCCATAAGCCATCTGTCCAGTACCACACCTATAATACTAATCCATCTGTCTAGTACCACACCTATAATACTATCCCATCTGTCTAGTACCACACCGATAATACTACCCATAACCCATCTGTCCAGTACCACACCTATAATACTACCCATAACCCATCTGTCCAGTACCACACCTATAATACTAATCCATCTGTCTTGTACCACACCTATAATACTAACCCATCTGTCCAGTACCACACCTATAATACTAACCCATCTGTCCAGTACCACACCTATAATACTACCCATAACCCATCTGTCTAGTACCACACCTATAATACTAACCCATCTGTCCAGTACCACACCTATAATACTAACCCATCTGTCTAGTTCCACACCTATAATACTACCCATAACCCATCTGTCCAGTACCACACCTATAATACTAACCCATCTGTCCAGTACCACACCTATAATACTACCCATAACCCATCTGTCCAGTACCACACCTATAATACTAATCCATCTGTCTAGTACCACACCTATAATACTAATCGATCTGTCTAGTACCACACCTATATAACTAACCCATCTGTCTAGTACCACACCTATAATACTAACACATCTGTCTAGTACCACACCTATAATACTAACCCATCTGTCTAGTACCATTCCTATTATACCAACCCATCTGTCCAGTACCACCCCTATAATTCTAACCCATCTGTCTAGTACCACACCTATAATACTAACCCATCTGTCCAGTACCACACCTATAATACTACCCATAACCCATCTGTCTAGTACCACACCTATAATACTAACCCATCTGTCCAGTACCACACCTATAATACTAACCCATCTGTCTAGTTCCACACCTATAATACTACCCATAACCCATCTGTCCAGTACCACACCTATAATACTAACCCATCTGTCTAGTACCACACCTATAATACTAACCCATCTGTCTAGTAACACACCTATAATACTAACCCATCTGTCCAGTACCACACCTATAATACTACCCATAACCCATCTGTCCAGTACCACACCTATAATACTAATCCATCTGTCTAGTACCACACCTATAATACTATCCCATCTGTCTAGTACCACACCTATAATACTACCCATAACACATCTGTCTAGTACCCCACCTATAATACTACCCATAGCACATCTGTCTACTACCACACCTATAATACTAACCCATCTGTCCAGTACCACACCTATAATACTAACCCATCTGTCCAGTACCACACTTATAAGACTACCCATAACCCATCTGTCTAGTACCACACCTATAATACTACCCATAACCCATCTGTCTATTATCACACCTTTAATACTATCCATAAACCATCTGTCTTGTACCACACCTATAATACTAACCCATCTGTCCAGTACCACTCCTATAATACTAACCCATCTGTCCAGTACCACACCTATAATACTACCCATAACCGATCTGTCTAGTACCACACCTATAATACTAACCCATCTGTCCAGTACCACACCTATAATACTAACCCATCTGTCTAGTTCCACACCTATAATACTACCCATAACCCATCTGTCCAGTACCACACCTAAAATACTAACCCATCTGTCTAGTACCACACCTATAATACTAACCCATCTGTCTAGTACCACACCTATAATACTAACCCATCTTTCCAGTACCACACCTATAATACTACCCATAAGCCATCTGTCCAGTACCACACCTATAATACTAATCCATCTGTCTAGTACCACACCTATAATACTATCCCATCTGTCTAGTACCACACCGATAATACTACCCATAACCCATCTGTCCAGTACCACACCTATAATACTACCCATAACCCATCTGTCCAGTACCACACCTATAATACTAATCCATCTGTCTTGTACCACACCTATAATACTAACCCATCTGTCCAGTACCACACCTATAATACTAACCCATCTGTCCAGTACCACACCTATAATACTACCCATAACCCATCTGTCTAGTACCACACCTATAATACTAACCCATCTGTCCAGTACCACACCTATAATACTAACCCATCTGTCTAGTTCCACACCTATAATACTACCCATAACCCATCTGTCCAGTACCACACCTATAATACTAACCCATCTGTCTAGTACCACACCTATAATACTAACCCATCTGTCCAGTACCACACCTATAATACTAACCCATCTGTCTAGTTCCACACCTATAATACTACCCATAACCCATCTGTCCAGTACCACACCTATAATACTAATCCATCTGTCTAGTACCACACCTATAATACTAATCCATCTGTCTAGTACCACACCTATATAACTAACCCATCTGTCTAGTACCACACCGATAATACTAACCCATCTGTCTAGTACCACACCTATAATACTAACCCATCTGTCCAGTACCACACCTATAATACTACCCATAACCCATCTGTCTAGTACCACACCTATAATACTAACCCATCTGTCCAGTACCACACCTATAATACTAACCCATCTGTCTAGTTCCACACCTATAATACTACCCATAACCCATCTGTCCAGTACCACACCTATAATACTAACCCATCTGTCTAGTACCACACCTATAATACTAACCCATCTGTCTAGTAACACACCTATAATACTAACCCATCTGTCCAGTACCACACCTATAATACTACCCATAACCTATCTGTCCAGTACCACACCTATAATACTAATCCATCTGTCTAGTACCACACCTATAATACTATCCCATCTGTCTAGTACCACACCTATAATACTAACCCATATGTCCAGTACCACACTTATAAGAATACCCATAACCCATCTGTCTAGTACCACACCTATAATACTACCCATAAACCATCTGTCTATTACCACACCTATAATACTAACCCATCTGTTCAGTACCACACCTATAATACTAACCCATTTGTCCAGTACCACACCTATAATACTAACCCATCTGTCCAGTACCACACCTATAATACTAACCCATCTGTCCAGTACCACACTTATAAGACTACCCATAACCCATCTGTCTAGTACCACACCTATAATACTACCCATAACCCATCTGTCTATTATCACACCTTTAATACTATCCATAAACCATCTGTCTTGTACCACACCTATAATACTAACCCATCTGTCCAGTACCACTCCTATAATACTAACCCATCTGTCCAGTACCACACCTATAATACTACCCATAACCGATCTGTCTAGTACCACACCT
Organism: Salmo salar; assembly: GCF_965601325.2. Classification (NCBI taxonomy): domain Eukaryota; kingdom Metazoa; phylum Chordata; class Actinopteri; order Salmoniformes; family Salmonidae; genus Salmo; species Salmo salar. The sequence continues at coordinate 52,289,064 of NC_138304.1, forward strand.
ATAATACTAACCCATCTGTCCAGTACCACACCTATAATACTAACCCATCTGTCTAGTTCCACACCTATAATACTACCCATAACCCATCTGTCCAGTACCACACCTAAAATACTAACCCATCTGTCTAGTACCACACCTATAATACTAACCCATCTGTCTAGTACCACACCTATAATACTAACCCATCTTTCCAGTACCACACCTATAATACTACCCATAAGCCATCTGTCCAGTACCACACCTATAATACTAATCCATCTGTCTAGTACCACACCTATAATACTATCCCATCTGTCTAGTACCACACCGATAATACTACCCATAACCCATCTGTCCAGTACCACACCTATAATACTACCCATAACCCATCTGTCCAGTACCACACCTATAATACTAATCCATCTGTCTTGTACCACACCTATAATACTAACCCATCTGTCCAGTACCACACCTATAATACTAACCCATCTGTCCAGTACCACACCTATAATACTACCCATAACCCATCTGTCTAGTACCACACCTATAATACTAACCCATCTGTCCAGTACCACACCTATAATACTAACCCATCTGTCTAGTTCCAAACCTATAATACTACCCATAACCCATCTGTCCAGTACCACACCTATAATACTAACCCATCTGTCTAGTACCACACCTATAATACTAACCCATCTGTCCAGTACCACACCTATAATACTAACCCATCTGTCTAGTTCCACACCTATAATACTACCCATAACCCATCTGTCCAGTACCACACCTATAATACTAATCCATCTGTCTAGTACCACACCTATAATACTAATCCATCTGTCTAGTACCACACCTATATAACTAACCCATCTGTCTAGTACCACACCGATAATACTAACCCATCTGTCTAGTACCACACCTATAATACTAACCCATCTGTCCAGTACCACACCTATAATACTACCCATAACCCATCTGTCTAGTACCACACCTATAATACTAACCCATCTGTCCAGTACCACACCTATAATACTAACCCATCTGTCTAGTTCCACACCTATAATACTACCCATAACCCATCTGTCCAGTACCACACCTATAATACTAACCCATCTGTCTAGTACCACACCTATAATACTAACCCATCTGTCTAGTAACACACCTATAATACTAACCCATCTGTCCAGTACCACACCTATAATACTACCCATAACCTATCTGTCCAGTACCACACCTATAATACTAATCCATCTGTCTAGTACCACACCTATAATACTATCCCATCTGTCTAGTACCACACCTATAATACTAACCCATATGTCCAGTACCACACTTATAAGAATACCCATAACCCATCTGTCTAGTACCACACCTATAATACTACCCATAAACCATCTGTCTATTACCACACCTATAATACTAACCCATCTGTTCAGTACCACACCTATAATACTAACCCATTTGTCCAGTACCACACCTATAATACTAACCCATCTGTCCAGTACCACACCTATAATACTAACCCATCTGTCCAGTACCACACCTATAATACTAACCCATCTGTCCAGTACCACACCTATAATACTACCCATAACCCATCTGTCCAGTACCACACCTATAATACTAATCCATCTGTCTAGTACCACACCTATAATACTATCCCATCTGTCTAGTACCACACCGATAATACTACCCATAAAACATCTGTCTTGTACCACACCTATATTACTAACCCATCTGTCTACTACCACACCTATAATACTAACCCATCTGTCCAGTACCACACCTATAATACTAACCCATATGTCCAGTACCACACTTATAAGACTACCCATAAGCCATCTGTCTAGTACCACACCTATAATACTACCCATAAACCATCTGTCTATTACCACACCTATAATACTAACCCATCTGTCCAGTACCACACCTATAATACTATCCAATTGTCCAGTACCACACCTATAATACTAACCCATCTGTCTAGTACCATTCCTATAATACTAACCCATCTGTCCAGTACCACACCTATAATACTACCCATAACCCATCTGTCTAGTACCACACCTATAATACTATCCCATCTGTCTAGTACCACACCGATAATACTACCCATAACACATATGTCTTGTACCACACCTATATTACTAACCCATCTGTCTACTACCACACCTATAATACTAACCCATCTGTCTAGTACCACACCTATAATACTAACCCATATGTCCAGTACCACACTTATAAGACTACCCATAACCCATCTGTCTAGTACCACACCTATAATACTACCCATAAACCATCTGTCTATTACCACACCTATAATACTAACCCATCTGTTCAGTACCACACCTATAATACTAACCCATTTGTCCAGTACCACACCTATAATACTAACCCATCTGTCCAGTACCACACCTATAATACTAACCCATCTGTCCAGTACCACACCTATAATACTAACCCATCTGTCCAGTACCACACCTATAATACTACCCATAACCCATCTGTCCAGTACCACACCTATAATACTAATCCATCTGTCTAGTACCACACCTATAATACTATCCTATCTGTCTAGTACCACACCGATAATACTACCCATAAAACATCTGTCTTGTACCACACCTATATTACTAACCCATCTGTCTACTACCACACCTATAATACTAACCCATCTGTCCAGTACCACACCTATAATACTAACCCATATGTCCAGTACCACACTTATAAGACTACCCATAACCCATCTGTCTAGTACCACACCTATAATACTACCCATAAACCATCTGTCTATTACCACACCTATAATACTAACCCATCTGTCCAGTACCACACCTATAATACTAACCCATTTGTCCAGTACCACACCTATAATACTAACCCATCTGTCTAGTACCATTCCTATAATACTAACCCATCTGTCCAGTACCACACCTATAATACTACCCATAACCCATCTGTCTAGTACCACACCTATAATACTATCCCATCTGTCTAGTACCACACCGATAATACTACCCATAACACATCTGTCTTGTACCACACCTATATTACTAACCCATCTGTCTACTACCACACCTATAATACTAACCCATCTGTCCAGTACCACACCTATAATACTAACCCATATGTCCAGTACCACACTTATAAGACTACCCATAACCCATCTGTCTAGTACCACACCTATAATACTACCCATAAACCATCTGTCTATTACCACACCTATAATACTAACCCATCTGTCCAGTACCACACCTATAATACTAACCCATTTGTCCAGTACCACACCTATAATACTAACCCATCTGTCCAGTACCACACCTATAATACTAACCCATCTGTCCAGTACCACACCTATAATACTAACCCATCTGTCCAGTACCACACCTATAATACTACCCATAACCCATCTGTCCAGTACCACACCTATAATACTAATCCATCTGTCTAGTACCACACCTATAATACTACCCATAACCCATCTGTCCAGTACCACACCTATAATACTAATCCATCTGTCTAGTACCACACCTATAATACTATCCCATCTGTCTAGTACCACACCTATAATACTACCCATAACACATCTGTCTAGTACCCCACCTATAATACTACCCATAACACATCTGTCTACTACCACACCTATAATACTAACCCATCTGTCCAGTACCACACCTATAATACTAACCCATCTGTCCAGTACCACACTTATAAGACTACCCATAACCCATCTGTCTAGTACCACACCTATAATACTACCCATAACCCATCTGTCTATTATCACACCTTTAATACTATCCATAAACCATCTGTCTTGTACCACACCTATAATACTAACCCATCTGTCCAGTACCACTCCTATAATACTAACCCATCTGTCCAGTACCACACCTATAATACTACCCATAACCGATCTGTCTAGTACCACACCTATAATACTAACCCATCTGTCCAGTACCACACCTATAATACTAACCCATCTGTCTAGTTCCACACCTATAATACTACCCATAACCCATCTGTCCAGTACCACACCTAAAATACTAACCCATCTGTCTAGTACCACACCTATAATACTAACCCATCTGTCTAGTACCACACCTATAATACTAACCCATCTTTCCAGTACCACACCTATAATACTACCCATAAGCCATCTGTCCAGTACCACACCTATAATACTAATCCATCTGTCTAGTACCACACCTATAATACTATCCCATCTGTCTAGTACCACACCGATAATACTACCCATAACCCATCTGTCCAGTACCACACCTATAATACTACCCATAACCCATCTGTCCAGTACCACACCTATAATACTAATCCATCTGTCTTGTACCACACCTATAATACTAACCCATCTGTCCAGTACCACACCTATAATACTAACCCATCTGTCCAGTACCACACCTATAATACTACCCATAACCCATCTGTCTAGTACCACACCTATAATACTAACCCATCTGTCCAGTACCACACCTATAATACTAACCCATCTGTCTAGTTCCACACCTATAATACTACCCATAACCCATCTGTCCAGTACCACACCTATAATACTAACCCATCTGTCCAGTACCACACCTATAATACTACCCATAACCCATCTGTCCAGTACCACACCTATAATACTAATCCATCTGTCTAGTACCACACCTATAATACTAATCCATCTGTCTAGTACCACACCTATATAACTAACCCATCTGTCTAGTACCACACCTATAATACTAACCCATCTGTCTAGTACCACACCTATAATACTAACCCATCTGTCTAGTACCATTCCTATTATACCAACCCATCTGTCCAGTACCACCCCTATAATTCTAACCCATCTGTCTAGTACCACACCTATAATACTAACCCATCTGTCCAGTACCACACCTATAATACTACCCATAACCCATCTGTCTAGTACCACACCTATAATACTAACCCATCTGTCCAGTACCACACCTATAATACTAACCCATCTGTCTAGTTCCACACCTATAATACTACCCATAACCCATCTGTCCAGTACCACACCTATAATACTAACCCATCTGTCTAGTACCACACCTATAATACTAACCCATCTGTCTAGTAACACACCTATAATACTAACCCATCTGTCCAGTACCACACCTATAATACTACCCATAACCCATCTGTCCAGTACCACACCTATAATACTAATCCATCTGTCTAGTACCACACCTATAATACTATCCCATCTGTCTAGTACCACACCTATAATACTACCCATAACACATCTGTCTAGTACCCCACCTATAATACTACCCATAACACATCTGTCTACTACCACACCTATAATACTAACCCATCTGTCCAGTACCACACCTATAATACTAACCCATCTGTCCAGTACCACACTTATAAGACTACCCATAACCCATCTGTCTAGTACCACACCTATAATACTACCCATAACCCATCTGTCTATTATCACACCTTTAATACTATCCATAAACCATCTGTCTTGTACCACACCTATAATACTAACCCATCTGTCCAGTACCACTCCTATAATACTAACCCATCTGTCCAGTACCACACCTATAATACTACCCATAACCGATCTGTCTAGTACCACACCTATAATACTAACCCATCTGTCCAGTACCACAGCTATAATACTAACCCATCTGTCTAGTTCCACACCTATAATACTACCCATAACCCATCTGTCCAGTACCACACCTAAAATACTAACCCATCTGTCTAGTACCACACCTATAATACTAACCCATCTGTCTAGTACCACACCTATAATACTAACCCATTTTTCCAGTACCACACCTATAATACTACCCATAAGCCATCTGTCCAGTACCACACCTATAATACTAATCCATCTGTCTAGTACCACACCTATAATACTATCCCATCTGTCTAGTACCACACCGATAATACTACCCATAACCCATCTGTCCAGTACCACACCTATAATACTACCCATAACCCATCTGTCCAGTACCACACCTATAATACTAATCCATCTGTCTTGTACCACACCTATAATACTAACCCATCTGTCCAGTACCACACCTATAATACTAACCCATCTGTCCAGTACCACACCTATAATACTACCCATAACCCATCTGTCTAGTACCACACCTATAATACTAACCCATCTGTCCAGTACCACACCTATAATACTAACCCATCTGTCTAGTTCCACACCTATAATACTACCCATAACCCATCTGTCCAGTACCACACCTATAATACTAACCCATCTGTCTAGTACCACACCTATAATACTAACCCATCTGTCCAGTACCACACCTATAATACTAACCCATCTGTCTAGTTCCACACCTATAATACTACCCATAACCCATCTGTCCAGTACCACACCTATAATACTAATCCATCTGTCTAGTACCACACCTATAATACTAATCCATCTGTCTAGTACCACACCTATATAACTAACCCATCTGTCTAGTACCACACCGATAATACTAACCCATCTGTCTAGTACCACACCTATAATACTAACCCATCTGTCCAGTACCACACCTATAATACTACCCATAACCCATCTGTCTAGTACCACACCTATAATACTAACCCATCTGTCCAGTACCACACCTATAATACTAACCCATCTGTCTAGTTCCACACCTATAATACTACCCATAACACATCTGTCTAGTACCCCACCTATAATACTACCCATAACACATCTGTCTACTACCACACCTATAATACTAACCCATCTGTCCAGTACCACACCTATAATACTAACCCATCTGTCCAGTACCACACTTATAAGACTACCCATAACCCATCTGTCTAGTATCACACCTATAATACTACCCATAACCCATCTGTCTATTATCACACCTTTAATACTATCCATAAACCATCTGTCTTGTACCACACCTATAATACTAACCCATCTGTCCAGTACCACTCCTATAATACTAACCCATCTGTCCAGTACCACACCTATAATACTACCCATAACCGATCTGTCTAGTACCACACCTATAATACTAACCCATCTGTCCAGTACCACAGCTATAATACTAACCCATCTGTCTAGTTCCACACCTATAATACTACCCATAACCCATCTGTCCAGTACCACACCTAAAATACTAACCCATCTGTCTAGTACCACACCTATAATACTAACCCATCTGTCTAGTACCACACCTATAATACTAACCCATTTTTCCAGTACCACACCTATAATACTACCCATAAGCCATCTGTCCAGTACCACACCTATAATACTAATCCATCTGTCTAGTACCACACCTATAATACTATCCCATCTGTCTAGTACCACACCGATAATACTACCCATAACCCATCTGTCCAGTACCACACCTATAATACTACCCATAACCCATCTGTCCAGTACCACACCTATAATACTAATCCATCTGTCTTGTACCACACCTATAATACTAACCCATCTGTCCAGTACCACACCTATAATACTAACCCATCTGTCCAGTACCACACCTATAATACTACCCATAACCCATCTGTCTAGTACCACACCTATAATACTAACCCATCTGTCCAGTACCACACCTATAATACTAACCCATCTGTCTAGTTCCACACCTATAATACTACCCATAACCCATCTGTCCAGTACCACACCTATAATACTAACCCATCTGTCTAGTACCACACCTATAATACTAACCCATCTGTCCAGTACCACACCTATAATACTAACCCATCTGTCTAGTACCACACCTATAATACTACCCATAACCCATCTGTCCAGTACCACACCTATAATACTAACCCATCTGTCTAGTACCACACCTATAATACTAACCCATCTGTCTAGTACCACACCTATAATACTAACCCATCTGTCTAGTACCACACCTATAATACTAACCCATCTGTCTAGTACCACACCTATAATACTAACCCATCTGTCCAGTACCACACCTATAATACTAACCCATCTGTCCAGTACCACACCTATAATACTACCCATAACCCATCTGTCTAGTACCACACCTATAATACTAACCCATCTGTCCAGTACCACACCTATAAATACTAACCCATCTGTCTAGTACCACACCTATAATACTACCCATAACACATCTGTCTAGTACCACACCTATAATACTAACCCATCTGTCCAGTACCACACCTATAATACTAACCCATCTGTCCAGTACCACACCTATAATACTAACCCATCTGTCCAGTACCACACCTATAATACTACCCATAACCCATCTGTCTATTACCACACCTTTAATACTACCCATAAACCATCTGTCTTGTACCACACCTATAATACTAACCCATCTGTCCAGTACCACACCTATAATACTAACCCATCTGTCCAGTACCACACCTATAATACTACCCATAACCCATCTGTCTAGTACCACACCTATAATACTAACCCATCTGTCCAGTACCACACCTATAATACTAACCCATCTGTCTAGTTCCACACCTATAATACTACCCATAACCCATCTGTCCAGTACCACACCTATAATACTAACCCATCTGTCTAGTACCACACCTATAATACTAACCCATCTGTCTAGTACCACACCTATAATACTAACCCATCTTTCCAGTACCACACCTATAATACTACCCATAAGCCATCTGTCCAGTACCACACCTATAATACTAATCCATCTGTCTAGTACCACACCTATAATACTATCCCATCTGTCTAGTACCACACCGATAATACTACCCATAACCCATCTGTCCAGTACCACACCTATAATACTACCCATAACCCATCTGTCCAGTACCACACCTATAATACTAACCCATCTGTCCAGTACCACACCTATAATACTACCCATAACCCATCTGTCTAGTACCACACCTATAATACTAACCCATCTGTCCAGTACCACACCTATAATACTAACCCATCTGTCTAGTACCACACCTATAATACTAACCCATCTGTCCAGTACCACACCTATAATACTAACCCATCTGTCTAGTACCACACCTATAATACTAACCCATCTGTCCAGTACCACACCTATAATACTAACCCATCTGTCCAGTACCACACCTATAATACTACCCATAACCCATCTGTCCAGTACCACACCTATAATACTAATCCATCTGTCTAGTACCACACCTATAATACTAATCCATCTGTCTAGTACCACACCTATATAACTAACCCATCTGTCTAGTACCACACCTATAATACTAACCCATCTGTCTAGTACCACACCTATAATACTAACCCATCTGTCTAGTACCATTCCTATAATACCAACCCATCTGTCCAGTACCACCCCTATAATTCTAACCCATCTGTCTAGTACCACACCTATAATACTAACCCATCTGTCCAGTACCACACCTATAATACTACCCATAACCCATCTGTCTAGTACCACACCTATAATACTAACCCATCTGTCCAGTACCACACCTATAATACTAACCCATCTGTCTAGTTCCACACCTATAATACTACCCATAACCCATCTGTCCAGTACCACACCTATAATACTAACCCATCTGTCTAGTACCACACCTATAATACTAACCCATCTGTCTAGTAACACACCTATAATACTAACCCATCTGTCCAGTACCACACCTATAATACTACCCATAACCCATCTGTCCAGTACCACACCTATAATACTAATCCATCTGTCTAGTACCACACCTATAATACTATCCCATCTGTCTAGTACCACACCTATAATACTACCCATAACACATCTGTCTAGTACCCCACCTATAATACTACCCATAACACATCTGTCTACTACCACACCTATAATACTAACCCATCTGTCCAGTACCACACCTATAATACTAACCCATCTGTCCAGTACCACACTTATAAGACTACCCATAACCCATCTGTCTAGTACCACACCTATAATACTACCCATAACACATCTGTCTAGTACCCCACCTATAATACTACCCATAACACATCTGTCTACTACCACACCTATAATACTAACCCATCTGTCCAGTACCACACCTATAATACTAACCCATCTGTCCAGTACCACACTTATAAGACTACCCATAAACCATCTGTCTTGTACCACACCTATAATACTAACCCATCTGTCCAGTACCACTCCTATAATACTAACCCATCTGTCCAGTACCACACCTATAATACTACCCATAACCCATCTGTCTAGTACCACACCTATAATACTAACCCATCTGTCCAGTACCACACCTATAATACTAACCCATCTGTCTAGTTCCACACCTATAATACTACCCATAACCCATCTGTCCAGTACCACACCTAAAATACTAACCCATCTGTCTAGTACCACACCTATAATACTAACCCATCTGTCTAGTACCACACCTATAATACTATCCCATCTGTCTAGTACCACACCTATAATACTACCCATAACACATCTGTCTAGTACCCCACCTATAATACTACCCATAACACATCTGTCTACTACCACACCTATAATACTAACCCATCTGTCCAGTACCACACCTATAATACTAACCCATCTGTCCAGTACCACACTTATAAGACTACCCATAAACCATCTGTCTTGTACCACACCTATAATACTAACCCATCTGTCCAGTACCACTCCTATAATACTAACCCATCTGTCCAGTACCACACCTATAATACTACCCATAACCCATCTGTCTAGTACCACACCTATAATACTAACCCATCTGTCCAGTACCACACCTATAATACTAACCCATCTGTCTAGTTCCACACCTATAATACTACCCATAACCCATCTGTCCAGTACCACACCTAAAATACTAACCCATCTGTCTAGTACCACACCTATAATACTAACCCATCTGTCTAGTACCACACCTATAATACTAACCCATCTTTCCAGTACCACACCTATAATACTACCCATAACCCATCTGTCCAGTACCACACCTATAATACTAATCCATCTGTCTAGTACCACACCTATAATACTATCCCATCTGTCTAGTACCACACCGATAATACTACCCATAACACATCTGTCTTGTACCACACCTATAATACTAACCCATCTGTCCAGTACCACACCTATAATACTAACCCATCTGTCCAGTACCACACTTATAAGACTTCCCATAACCCATCTGTCTAGTACCACACCTATAATACTACCCATAAACCATCTGTCTATTAGCACACCTATAATACTAACCCATCTGTCCAGTACCACACCTATAATACTAACCCATCTGTCCAGTACCACACCTATAATACTAACCCATCTGTCTTGTACCACACCTGTAATACTACCCATAACCCATCTGTCTAGTACCACACCTATAATACTACCCATAACCCATCTTTCTAGTACCACAACTGTAATACTAACCCATCTGTCCAGTACCACACCTATAATACCAAACCATATGTCCAGTACCACACCTATAATACTAACCCATCTGTCTAGTACCACACCTATAATACTAACCCATCTGTCCAGTACCACACCTATAATACTAACCCATCTGTCTAGTTCCACACCTATAATACTACCCATAACCCATCTGTCCAGTACCACACCTATAATACTAACCCATCTGTCTAGTACCACACATATAATACTAACCCATCTGTCTAGTAACACACCTATAATACTAACCCATCTGTCCAGTACCACACCTATAATACTACCCATAACCCATCTGTCCAGTACCACACCTATAATACTAATCCATCTGTCTAGTACCACACCTATAATACTATCCCATCTGTCTAGTACCACACCTATAATACTACCCATAACACATCTGTCTAGTACCCCACCTATAATACTACCCATAACACATCTGTCTACTACCACACCTATAATACTAACCCATCTGTCCAGTACCACACCTATAATACTAACCCATCTGTCCAGTACCACACTTATAAGACTACCCATAAACCATCTGTCTTGTACCACACCTATAATACTAACCCATCTGTCCAGTACCACTCCTATAATACTAACCCATCTGTCCAGTACCACACCTATAATACTACCCATAACCCATCTGTCTAGTACCACACCTATAATACTAACCCATCTGTCCAGTACCACACCTATAATACTAACCCATCTGTCTAGTTCCACACCTATAATACTACCCATAATCCATCTGTCCAGTACCACACCTAAAATACTAACCCATCTGTCTAGTACCACACCTATAATACTAACCCATCTGTCTAGTACCACACCTATAATACTAACCCATCTTTCCAGTACCACACCTATAATACTACCCATAACCCATCTGTCCAGTACCACATCTATAATACTAATCCATCTGTCTAGTACCACACCTATAATACTATCCCATCTGTCTAGTACCACACCGATAATACTACCCATAACACATCTGTCTTGTACCACACCTATAATACTAACCCATCTGTCCAGTACCACACCTATAATACTAACCCATCTGTCCAGTACCACACTTATAAGACTTCCCATAACCCATCTGTCTAGTACCACACCTATAATACTACCCATAAACCATCTGTCTATTAGCACACCTATAATACTAACCCATCTGTCCAGTACCACACCTATAATACTAACCCATCTGTCCAGTACCACACCTATAATACTAACCCATCTGTCTTGTACCACACCTGTAATACTACCCATAACCCATCTGTCTAGTACCACACCTATAATACTACCCATAACCCATCTTTCTAGTACCACAACTGTAATACTAACCCATCTGTCCAGTACCACACCTATAATACCAAACCATATGTCCAGTACCACACCTATAATACTAACCCATCTGTCTAGTACCACACCTATAATACTAACCCATCTGTCCAGTACCACACCTATAATACTAACCCATATGTCCAGTACCACACATTTAATACTAACCCATCTGTCCAGTACCACACCTATAATACTAACCCATCTGTCTAGTACCACACCTATAATACTAACCCATCTGTCCAGTACCACACCTATAATACTAACCCATCTGTCCAGTAACACACCTATAATACTAACCATAACCCATCTGTCTAGTACCACACCTATAATACTACACATCTGTCCAGTACCACACCTATAATACTAACCCATCTGTCTAGTACCACACCTATAATACTACCCATAACCCATCATTCTAGTACCACACCTATAATACTACCCATAACCCATCTGTCTATTACCACACCTATAATACTACCCATAATCCATCTGTCTAGTACCACACCTATAATACTACCCATAACCCATCTTTCTAGTACCACACCTGTAATACTAACCCATCTGTCCAGTACCACACCTATAAATCTAACCCATATGTCCAGTACCACACCTATAATACTAACCCATCGGTCCAGTACCACACCTATAATACTACCCATAACCCATCTGTCCAGTACCACACCTATAATACTAATCCATCTGTCTAGTACCACACCTATAATACTATCCCATCTGTCTAGTACCACACCGATAATACTACCCACAACACATCTGTCTTGTACCACACCTATAATACTAACCCATCTGTCCAGTACCACACCTATAATACTAACCCATCTGTCCAGTACCACACTTATAAGACTTCCCATAACCCATCTGTCTAGTACCACACCTATAATACTACCCATAAACCATCTGTCTATTAGCACACCTATAATACTAACCCATCTGTCCAGTACCACACCTATAATACTAACCCATCTGTCCAGTACCACACCTATAATACTAACCCATCTGTCTTGTACCACACCTGTAATACTACCCATAACCCATCTGTCTAGTACCACACCTATAATACTACCCATAACCCATCTTTCTAGTACCACAACTGTAATACTAACCCATCTGTCCAGTACCACACCTATAATACCAAACCATATGTCCAGTACCACACCTATAATACTAACCCATCTGTCTAGTACCACACCTATAATACTAACCCATCTGTCCAGTACCACACCTATAATACTAACCCATATGTCCAGTACCACACATTTAATACTAACCCATCTGTCCAGTACCACACCTATAATACTAACCCATCTGTCTAGTACCACACCTATAATACTAACCCATCTGTCCAGTACCACACCTATAATACTAACCCATCTGTCCAGTAACACACCTATAATACTAACCATAACCCATCTGTCTAGTACCACACCTATAATACTACACATCTGTCCAGTACCACACCTATAATACTAACCCATCTGTCTAGTACCACACCTATAATACTACCCATAACCCATCATTCTAGTACCACACCTATAATACTACCCATAACCCATCTGTCTATTACCACACCTATAATACTACCCATAATCCATCTGTCTAGTACCACACCTATAATACTACCCATAACCCATCTTTCTAGTACCACACCTGTAATACTAACCCATCTGTCCAGTACCACACCTATAAATCTAACCCATATGTCCAGTACCACACCTATAATACTAACCCATCGGTCCAGTACCACACCTATAATACTACCCATAACCCATCTGTCCAGTACCACACCTATAATACTAATCCATCTGTCTAGTACCACACCTATAATACTATCCCATCTGTCTAGTACCACACCGATAATACTACCCATAACACATCTGTCTTGTACCACACCTATATTACTAACCCATCTGTCTACTACCACACCTATAATACTAACCCATCTGTCCAGTACCACACCTATAATACTAACCCATATGTCCAGTACCACACTTATAAGACTACCCATAACCCATCTATCTAGTACCACACCTATAATACTACCCATAAACCATCTGTCTATTACCACACCTATAATACTAACCCATCTGTCCAGTACCACACCTATAATACTAACCCATTTGTCCAGTACCACACCTATAATACTAACCCATCTGTCCAGTACCACACCTATAATACTAACCCATCTGTCCAGTACCACACCTATAATACTAACCCATCTGTCATGTACCACACCTATAATACTACCCATAACCCATCTGTCTAGTACCACACCTATAATACTACCCATAACCCATCTTTCTAGTACCACAACTGTAATACTAACCCATCTGTCCAGTACCACACCTATAATACCAAACCATATGTCCAGTTCCACACCTATAATACTAATCCATCTGTCTAGTACCACACCTATAATACTAACCCATCTGTCCAGTACCACACCTATAATACTAACCCATCTGTCCAGTAACACACCTATAATACTACCCATAACCCATCATTCTAGTACCACACCTATAATACTACCCATAACCCATCTGTCTATTACCACACCTATAATACTACCCATAATCCATCTGTCTAGTACCACACCTATAATACTACCCATAACCCATCTTTCTAGTACCACACCTGTAATACTAACCCATCTGTCCAGTACCACACCTATAAATCTAACCCATATGTCCAGTACCACACCTATAATACTAACCCATCGGTCCAGTACCACACCTATAATACTACCCATAACCCATCTGTCCAGTACCACACCTATAATACTAATCCATCTGTCTAGTACCACACCTATAATACTATCCCATCTGTCTAGTACCACACCGATAATACTACCCATAACACATCTGTCTTGTACCACACCTATAATACTAACCCATCTGTCCAGTACCACACCTATAATACTAACCCATCTGTCCAGTACCACACTTATAAGACTTCCCATAACCCATCTGTCTAGTACCACACCTATAATACTACCCATAAACCATCTGTCTATTAGCACACCTATAATACTAACCCATCTGTCCAGTACCACACCTATAATACTAACCCATATGTCCAGTACCACACCTATAATACTAACCCATCTGTCTAGTACCACACCTATAATACTAACCCATCTGTCCAGTACCACACCTATAATACTAACCCATCTGTCTAGTTCCACACCTATAATACTACCCATAACCCATCTGTCCAGTACCACACCTATAATACTAACCCATCTGTCTAGTACCACACCTATAATACTAACCCATCTGTCTAGTAACACACCTATAATACTAACCCATCTGTCCAGTACCACACCTATAATACTACCCATAACCCATCTGTCCAGTACCACACCTATAATACTAATCCATCTGTCTAGTACCACACCTATAATACTATCCCATCTGTCTAGTACCACACCTATAATACTACCCATAACACATCTGTCTAGTACCCCACCTATAATACTACCCATAACACATCTGTCTACTACCACACCTATAATACTAACCCATCTGTCCAGTACCACACCTATAATACTAACCCATCTGTCCAGTACCACACTTATAAGACTACCCATAAACCATCTGTCTTGTACCACACCTATAATACTAACCCATCTGTCCAGTACCACTCCTATAATACTAACCCATCTGTCCAGTACCACACCTATAATACTACCCATAACCCATCTGTCTAGTACCACACCTATAATACTAACCCATCTGTCCAGTACCACACCTATAATACTAACCCATCTGTCTAGTTCCACACCTATAATACTACCCATAACCCATCTGTCCAGTACCACACCTAAAATACTAACCCATCTGTCTAGTACCACACCTATAATACTAACCCATCTGTCTAGTACCACACCTATAATACTAACCCATCTTTCCAGTACCACACCTATAATACTACCCATAACCCATCTGTCCAGTACCACATCTATAATACTAATCCATCTGTCTAGTACCACACCTATAATACTATCCCATCTGTCTAGTACCACACCGATAATACTACCCATAACACATCTGTCTTGTACCACACCTATAATACTAACCCATCTGTCCAGTACCACACCTATAATACTAACCCATCTGTCCAGTACCACACTTATAAGACTTCCCATAACCCATCTGTCTAGTACCACACCTATAATACTACCCATAAACCATCTGTCTATTAGCACACCTATAATACTAACCCATCTGTCCAGTACCACACCTATAATACTAACCCATCTGTCCAGTACCACACCTATAATACTAACCCATCTGTCTTGTACCACACCTGTAATACTACCCATAACCCATCTGTCTAGTACCACACCTATAATACTACCCATAACCCATCTTTCTAGTACCACAACTGTAATACTAACCCATCTGTCCAGTACCACACCTATAATACCAAACCATATGTCCAGTACCACACCTATAATACTAACCCATCTGTCTAGTACCACACCTATAATACTAACCCATCTGTCCAGTACCACACCTATAATACTAACCCATATGTCCAGTACCACACATTTAATACTAACCCATCTGTCCAGTACCACACCTATAATACTAACCCATCTGTCTAGTACCACACCTATAATACTAACCCATCTGTCCAGTACCACACCTATAATACTAACCCATCTGTCCAGTAACACACCTATAATACTAACCATAACCCATCTGTCTAGTACCACACCTATAATACTACACATCTGTCCAGTACCACACCTATAATACTAACCCATCTGTCTAGTACCACACCTATAATACTACCCATAACCCATCATTCTAGTACCACACCTATAATACTACCCATAACCCATCTGTCTATTACCACACCTATAATACTACCCATAATCCATCTGTCTAGTACCACACCTATAATACTACCCATAACCCATCTTTCTAGTACCACACCTGTAATACTAACCCATCTGTCCAGTACCACACCTATAAATCTAACCCATATGTCCAGTACCACACCTATAATACTAACCCATCGGTCCAGTACCACACCTATAATACTACCCATAACCCATCTGTCCAGTACCACACCTATAATACTAATCCATCTGTCTAGTACCACACCTATAATACTATCCCATCTGTCTAGTACCACACCGATAATACTACCCATAACACATCTGTCTTGTACCACACCTATATTACTAACCCATCTGTCTACTACCACACCTATAATACTAACCCATCTGTCCAGTACCACACCTATAATACTAACCCATATGTCCAGTACCACACTTATAAGACTACCCATAACCCATCTGTCTAGTACCACACCTATAATACTACCCATAAACCATCTGTCTATTACCACACCTATAATACTAACCCATCTGTCCAGTACCACACCTATAATACTAACCCATTTGTCCAGTACCACACCTATAATACTAACCCATCTGTCCAGTACCACACCTATAATACTAACCCATCTGTCCAGTACCACACCTATAATACTAACCCATCTGTCCAGTACCACACCTATAATACTACCCATAACCCATCTGTCCAGTACCACACCTATAATACTAATCCCATCTGTCTAGTACCACACCTATAATACTAACCCATCTGTCCAGTACCACACCTATAATACCAAACCATATGTCCAGTACCACACCTATAATACTAACCCATCTGTCTAGTACCACACCTATAATACTAACCCATCTGTCCAGTACCACACCTATAATACTACCCATAACCCATCATTCTAGTACCACACCTATAATACTACCCATAACCCATCTGTCTAGTACCACACCTATAATACTACCCATAATCCATCTGTCTAGTACCACACCTATAATACTACCCTCCATACCACACCTATAATATAACCCATCTGTCTAGTACCACACCTGTAATACTAACCCATCTGTCCAGTACCACACCTATAAACTACCCATAACCCATCTGTCCAGTACCACACCTATAATACTACCCATAACCCATCGGTCCAGTACCACACCTATAATACTACCCATAACCCATCTGTCCAGTACCACACCTATAATACTAACCCATCTGTCCAGTACCACACCTATAATACTAACCCATCTGTCCAGTACCACACCGATAATACTACCCATAACCCATCTGTCCAGTACCACACCTATAATACTAACCCATCTGTCCAGTACCACACCTATAATACTAACCCATCTGTCTAGTACCACACCTATAATACTATCCCATCTGTCTAGTACCACACCGATAATACTACCCATAACACATCTGTCTTGTACCACACCTATATTACTAACCCATCTGTCTACTACCACACCTATAATACTAACCCATCTGTCCAGTACCACACCTATAATACTAACCCATATGTCCAGTACCACACTTATAAGACTACCCATAACCCATCTGTCTAGTACCACACCTATAATACTACCCATAAACCATCTGTCTATTACCACACCTATAATACTAACCCATCTGTCCAGTACCACACCTATAATACTAACCCATTTGTCCAGTACCACACCTATAATACTAACCCATCTGTCCAGTACCACACCTATAATACTAACCCATCTGTCCAGTACCACACCTATAATACTAACCCATCTGTCATGTACCACACCTATAATACTACCCATAACCCATCTGTCTAGTACCACACCTATAATACTACCCATAACCCATCTTTCTAGTACCACAACTGTAATACTAACCCATCTGTCCAGTACCACACCTATAATACCAAACCATATGTCCAGTTCCACACCTATAATACTAATCCATCTGTCTAGTACCACACCTATAATACTAACCCATCTGTCCAGTAACACACCTATAATACTACCCATAACCCATCATTCTAGTACCACACCTATAATACTACCCATAACCCATCTGTCTATTACCACACCTATAATACTACCCATAATCCATCTGTCTAGTACCACACCTATAATACTACCCATAACCCATCTTTCTAGTACCACACCTGTAATACTAACCCATCTGTCCAGTACCACACCTATAAATCCAACCCATATGTCCAGTACCACACCTATAATACTAACCCATCGGTCCAGTACCACACCTATAATACTACCCATAACCCATCTGTCCAGTACCACACCTATAATACTAATCCATCTGTCTAGTACCACACCTATAATACTATCCCATCTGTCTAGTACCACACCGATAATACTACCCATAACACATCTGTCTTGTACCACACCTATAATACTAACCCATCTGTCCAGTACCACACCTATAATACTAACCCATCTGTCCAGTACCACACTTATAAGACTTCCCATAACCCATCTGTCTAGTACCACACCTATAATACTACCCATAAACCATCTGTCTATTAGCACACCTATAATACTAACCCATCTGTCCAGTACCACACCTATAATACTAACCCATCTGTCCAGTACCACACCTATAATACTAACCCATCTGTCTTGTACCACACCTGTAATACTACCCATAACCCATCTGTCTAGTACCACACCTATAATACTACCCATAACCCATCTTTCTAGTACCACAACTGTAATACTAACCCATCTGTCCAGTACCACACCTATAATACCAAACCATATGTCCAGTACCACACCTATAATACTAACCCATCTGTCTAGTACCACACCTATAATACTAACCCATCTGTCCAGTACCACACCTATAATACTAACCCATATGTCCAGTACCACACATTTAATACTAACCCATCTGTCCAGTACCACACCTATAATACTAACCCATCTGTCTAGTACCACACCTATAATACTAACCCATCTGTCCAGTACCACACCTATAATACTAACCCATCTGTCCAGTAACACACCTATAATACTAACCATAACCCATCTGTCTAGTACCACACCTATAATACTACACATCTGTCCAGTACCACACCTATAATACTAACCCATCTGTCTAGTACCACACCTATAATACTACCCATAACCCATCATTCTAGTACCACACCTATAATACTACCCATAACCCATCTGTCTATTACCACACCTATAATACTACCCATAATCCATCTGTCTAGTACCACACCTATAATACTACCCATAACCCATCTTTCTAGTACCACACCTGTAATACTAACCCATCTGTCCAGTACCACACCTATAAATCTAACCCATATGTCCAGTACCACACCTATAATACTAACCCATCGGTCCAGTACCACACCTATAATACTACCCATAACCCATCTGTCCAGTACCACACCTATAATACTAATCCATCTGTCTAGTACCACACCTATAATACTATCCCATCTGTCTAGTACCACACCGATAATACTACCCATAACACATCTGTCTTGTACCACACCTATATTACTAACCCATCTGTCTACTACCACACCTATAATACTAACCCATCTGTCCAGTACCACACCTATAATACTAACCCATATGTCCAGTACCACACTTATAAGACTACCCATAACCCATCTGTCTAGTACCACACCTATAATACTACCCATAAACCATCTGTCTATTACCACACCTATAATACTAACCCATCTGTCCAGTACCACACCTATAATACTAACCCATTTGTCCAGTACCACACCTATAATACTAACCCATCTGTCCAGTACCACACCTATAATACTAACCCATCTGTCCAGTACCACACCTATAATACTAACCCATCTGTCATGTACCACACCTATAATACTACCCATAACCCATCTGTCTAGTACCACACCTATAATACTACCCATAACCCATCTTTCTAGTACCACAACTGTAATACTAACCCATCTGTCCAGTACCACACCTATAATACTAACCCATTTGTCCAGTACCACACCTATAATACTAACCCATCTGTCCAGTACCACACCTATAATACTAACCCATCTGTCCAGTACCACACCTATAATACTAACCCATCTGTCATGTACCACACCTATAATACTACCCATAACCCATCTGTCTAGTACCACACCTATAATACTACCCATAACCCATCTTTCTAGTACCACAACTGTAATACTAACCCATCTGTCCAGTACCACACCTATAATACCAAACCATATGTCCAGTTCCACACCTATAATACTAATCCATCTGTCTAGTACCACACCTATAATACTAACCCATCTGTCCAGTACCACACCTATAATACTAACCCATCTGTCCAGTAACACACCTATAATACTAACCATAACCCATCTGTCTAGTACCACACCTATAATACTACACATCTGTCCAGTACCACACCTATAATACTAACCCATCTGTCTAGTACCACACCTATAATACTACCCATAACCCATCATTCTAGTACCACACCTATAATACTACCCATAACCCATCTGTCTATTACCACACCTATAATACTACCCATAATCCATCTGTCTAGTACCACACCTATAATACTACCCATAACCCATCTTTCTAGTACCACACCTGTAATACTAACCCATCTGTCCAGTACCACACCTATAAATCTAACCCATATGTCCAGCACCACACCTATAATACTAACCCATCGGTCCAGTACCACACCTATAATACTACCCATAACCCATCTGTCCAGTACCACACCTATAATACTAATCCATCTGTCTAGTACCACACCTATAATACTATCCCATCTGTCTAGTACCACACCGATAATACTACCCATAACACATCTGTCTTGTACCACACCTATAATACTAACCCATCTGTCCAGTACCACACCTATAATACTAACCCATCTGTCCAGTACCACACTTATAAGACTTCCCATAACCCATCTGTCTAGTACCACACCTATAATACTACCCATAAACCATCTGTCTATTAGCACACCTATAATACTAACCCATCTGTCCAGTACCACACCTATAATACTAACCCATCTGTCCAGTACCACACCTATAATACTAACCCATCTGTCTTGTACCACACCTGTAATACTACCCATAACCCATCTGTCTAGTACCACACCTATAATACTACCCATAACCCATCTTTCTAGTACCACAACTGTAATACTAACCCATCTGTCCAGTACCACACCTATAATACCAAACCATATGTCCAGTACCACACCTATAATACTAACCCATCTGTCTAGTACCACACCTATAATACTAACCCATCTGTCCAGTACCACACCTATAATACTAACCCATATGTCCAGTACCACACATTTAATACTAACCCATCTGTCCAGTACCACACCTATAATACTAACCCATCTGTCTAGTACCACACCTATAATACTAACCCATCTGTCCAGTACCACACCTATAATACTAACCCATCTGTCCAGTAACACACCTATAATACTAACCATAACCCATCTGTCTAGTACCACACCTATAATACTACCCATCTGTCCAGTACCACACCTATAATACTAACCCATCTGTCTAGTACCACACCTATAATACTACCCATAACCCATCATTCTAGTACCACACCTATAATACTACCCATAACCCATCTGTCTATTACCACACCTATAATACTACCCATAATCCATCTGTCTAGTACCACACCTATAATACTACCCATAACCCATCTTTCTAGTACCACACCTGTAATACTAACCCATCTGTCCAGTACCACACCTATAAATCTAACCCATATGTCCAGTACCACACCTATAATACTAACCCATCGGTCCAGTACCACACCTATAATACTACCCATAACCCATCTGTCCAGTACCACACCTATAATACTAATCCATCTGTCTAGTACCACACCTATAATACTATCCCATCTGTCTAGTACCACACCGATAATACTACCCATAACACATCTGTCTTGTACCACACCTATATTACTAACCCATCTGTCTACTACCACACCTATAATACTAACCCATCTGTCCAGTACCACACCTATAATACTAACCCATATGTCCAGTACCACACTTATAAGACTACCCATAACCCATCTGTCTAGTACCACACCTATAATACTACCCATAAACCATCTGTCTATTACCACACCTATAATACTAACCCATCTGTCCAGTAACACACCTATAATACTAACCCATTTGTCCAGTACCACACCTATAATACTAACCCATCTGTCCAGAACCACACCTATAATACTAACCCATCTGTCCAGTACCACACCTATAATACTAACCCATCTGTCATGTACCACACCAATAATACTACCCATAACCCATCTGTCTAGTACCACACCTATAATACTACCCATAACCCATCTTTCTAGTACCACAACTGTAATACTAACCCATCTGTCCAGTACCACACCTATAATACCAAACCATATGTCCAGTTCCACACCTATAATACTAATCCATCTGTCTAGTACCACACCTATAATACTAACCCATCTGTCCAGTACCACACCTATAATACTAACCCATCTGTCCAGTACCACACCTATAATACTAACCCATCTGTCCAGTAACACACCTATAATACTAACCATAACCCATCTGTCTAGTACCACAACTATAATACTACCCATCTGTCCAGTACCACACCTATAATACTAACCCATCTGTCTAGTACCTCCCCTATAATACTACCCATAACCCATCATTCTAGTACCACACCTATAATACTACCCATAACCCATCTGTCTATTACCACACCTATAATACTACCCATAATCCATCTGTCTAGTACCACACCTATAATACTACCCATAACCCATCTTTCTAGTACCACACCTGTAATACTAACCCATCTGTCCAGTACCACACCTATACATCTAACCCATATGTCCAGTACCACACCTATAATACTAACCCATCGGTCCAGTACCACACCTATAATACTAACCCATCTGTCCAGTACCACACCTATAATACTAACCCATTTTTCCAGTACCACATCTATATTACTAACCCATCTGTCCAGTACCACACGTATAATACTAACCCATCTGTCCAGTACCACACCTATAATACTACCCATAACCCATCTGTCTAGTACCACACCTATAATACTAACCCATCTGTCCAGTACCACACCTATAATACTAACCCATCTGTCTAGTTCCACACCTATAATACTACCCATAACCCATCTGTCCAGTACCACACCTATAATACTAATCCATCTGTCTAGTACCACACCTATAATACTAATCCATCTGTCTAGTACCACACCTATATAACTAACCCATCTGTCTAGTACCACACCGATAATACTAACCCATCTGTCTAGTACCACACCTATAATACTAACCCATCTGTCTAGTACCACACCTATAATACTACCCATAACCCATCCTTCTAGTACCACAACTGTAATACTAACCCATCTGTCCAGTACCACACCTATAATACCAAACCATATGTCCAGTTCCACACCTATAATACTAACCCATCTGTCTAGTACCACACCTATAATACTAACCCATCTGTCCAGTACCACACCTATAATACTAACCCATATGTCCAGTACCACACCTATAATACTAACCCATCTCTCCAGTACCACACCTATAATACTAACCCATCTGTCTAGTACCACACCTATAATACTAACCCATCTGTCCAGTACCACACCTATAATACTAACCCATCTGTCCAGTAACACACCTATAATACTAACCATAACCCATCTGTCTAGTACCACACCTATAATACTACCCATCTGTCCAGTACCACACCTATAATACTAACCCATCTGTCTAGTACCACACCTATAATACTAACCCATCTCTCCAGTACCACACCTATAATACTAACCCATCTGTCTAGTACCACACCTATAATACTAACCCATCTGTCCAGTACCACACCTATAATACTAACCCATCTGTCCAGTAACACACCTATAATACTAACCATAACCCATCTGTCTAGTACCACACCTATAATACTACCCATCTGCCCAGTACCACACCTATAATACTACCCATAACCCATCATTCTAGTACCACACCTATAATACTACCCATAACCCATCTGTCTATTACCACACCTATAATACTACCAATAAATCATCTGTCCAGTACCACACCTATAATACTAACCCATCTGTCTAGTTCCACACCTATAATACTACCCATAACCCATCTGTCCAGTACCACACCTATAATACTAATCCATCTGTCTAGTACCACACCTATAATACTAATCCATCTGTCTAGTACCACACCTATATAACTAACCCATCTGTCTAGTACCACACCGATAATACTAACCCATCTGTCTAGTACCACACCTATAATACTAACCCATCTGTCTAGTACCACACCTATAATACTACCCATAACCCATCCTTCTAGTACCACAACTGTAATACTAACCCATCTGTCCAGTACCACACCTATAATACCAAACCATATGTCCAGTTCCACACCTATAATACTAACCCATCTGTCTAGTACCACACCTATAATACTAAACCATCTGTCCAGTACCACACCTATAATACTAACCCATATGTCCAGTACCACACCTATAATACTAACCCATCTCTCCAGTACCACACCTATAATACTAACCCATCTGTCTAGTACCACACCTATAATACTAACCCATCTGTCCAGTACCACACCTATAATACTAACCCATCTGTCCAGTAACACACCTATAATACTAACCATAACCCATCTGTCTAGTACCACACCTATAATACTACCCATCTGTCCAGTACCACACCTATAATACTAACCCATCTGTCTAGTACCACACCTATAATACTACCCATAACCCATAATTCTAGTACCACACCTATAATACTACCCATAACCCATCTGTCTATTACCACACCTATAATACTACCCATAATCCATCTGTCTAGTACCACACCTATAATACTACCCATAACCCATCTTTCTAGTACCACACCTGTAATACTAACCCATCTGTCCAGTACCACACCTATAAATCTAACCCATATGTCCAGTACCACACCTATAATACTAACCCATCGGTCCAGTACCACACCTATAATACTAACCCATCTGTCCAGTACCACACCTATAATACTAACCCATTTTTCCAGTACCACATCTATATTACTAACCCATCTGTCCAGTACCACACGTATAATACTACCCATAACCCATCTGTCTATTACCACACCTTTAGTACTACCCATAAACAATCTGTCTTGTACCACACCTATAATACCAACCCATCTGTCCAGTACAACCCCTATAATTCTAACCCATCTTTCTAGTACCACACCTATAATACTAACCCATCTGTCCAGTACCACACCTATAATACTACCCATAACCCATCTGTCTAGTACCACACCTATAATACTAACCCATCTGTCCAGTACCACACCTATAATACTAACCCATCTGTCTAGTACCACACCTATATAACTAACCAAATCTGTCTAGTACCACACCGATAATACTAACCCATCTGTCTAGTACCACACCTATAATACTAACCCATCTGTCTAGTACCATTCCTATAATACTAACCCATCTGTCCAGTACCACACCTATAATACTACCCATAACCCATCTGTCCAGTACCACACCTATAATACTAATCCATCTGTCTAGTACCACACCTATAATAATAATCCATCTGTCTAGTACCACACCTATATAACTAACCCATCTGTCTAGTACCACACCTATAATACTAACCCATCTGTCTAGTACCACACCTATAATACTAACCCATCTGTCTAGTACCATTCCTATAATACCAACCCATCTGTCCAGTACCACCCTTATAATTCTAACCCATCTGTCTAGTACCACACCTATAATACTAACCCATCTGTCCAGTACCACACCTATAATACTACCCATAACCCATCTGTCTAGTACCACACCTATAATACTAACCCATCTGTCCAGTACCACACCTATAATACTAACCCATCTGTCTAGTTCCACACCTATAATACTACCCATAACCCATCTGTCCAGTACCACACCTATAATACTAACCCATCTGTCTAGTACCACACCTATAATACTAACCCATCTGTCTAGTAACACACCTATAATACTAACCCATCTGTCTAGTACCACACCTATAATACTAACCCATCTCTCCAGTACCACACCTATAATACTAACCCATCTGTCTAGTACCACACCTATAATACTAACCCATCTGTCCAGTACCACACCTATAATACTAACCCATCTGTCCAGTAACACACCTATAATACTAACCATAACCCATCTGTCTAGTACCACACCTATAATACTACCCATCTGTCCAGTACCACACCTATAATACTAACCCATCTGTCTAGTACCACACCTATAATACTACCCATAACCCATCATTCTAGTACCACACCTATAATACTACCCATAACCCATCTGTCTATTACCACACCTATAATACTACCCATAATCCATCTGTCCAGTACCACACCTATAATACTAACCCATCTGTCTAGTACCATTCCTATAATACTAACCCATCTGTCCAGTACCACACGTATAATACTACCCATAACCCATCCTTCTAGTACCACAACTGTAATACTAACCCATCTGTCCAGTACCACACCTATAATACCAAACCATATGTCCAGTTCCACACCTATAATACTAACCCATCTGTCTAGTACCACACCTATAATACTAACCCATCTGTCCAGTACCACACCTATAATACTAACCCATATGTCCAGTACCACACCTATAATACTAACCCATCTCTCCAGTACCACACCTATAATACTAACCCATCTGTCTAGTACCACACCTATAATACTAACCCATCTGTCCAGTACCACACCTATAATACTAACCCATCTGTCCAGTAACACACCTATAATACTAACCATAACCCATCTGTCTAGTACCACACCTATAATACTACCCATCTGTCCAGTACCACACCTATAATACTAACCCATCTGTCTAGTACCACACCTATAATACTACCCATAACCCATCATTCTAGTACCACACCTATAATACTACCCATAACCCATCTGTCTATTACCACACCTATAATACTACCCATAATCCATCTGTCTAGTACCACAACTATAATACTACCCATAACCCATCTTTCTAGTACCACACCTATAATACTAACCCATCTGTCCAGTACCACACCTATAATACTAACCCATTTTTCCAGTACCACATCTATATTACTAACCCATCTGTCCAGTACCACACGTATAATACTACCCATAACCCATCTGTCTATTACCACACCTTTAGTACTACCCATAAACAATCTGTCTTGTACCACACCTATAATACCAACCCATCTGTCCAGTACAACCCCTATAATTCTAACCCATCTTTCTAGTACCACACCTATAATACTAACCCATCTGTCCAGTACCACACCTATAATACTACCCATAACCCATCTGTCTAGTACCACACCTATAATACTAACCCATCTGTCCAGTACCACACCTATAATACTAACCCATCTGTCTAGTACCACACCTATATAACTAACCAAATCTGTCTAGTACCACACCGATAATACTAACCCATCTGTCTAGTACCATACCTATAATACTAACCCATCTGTCTAGTACCATTCCTATAATACTAACCCATCTGTCCAGTACCACACCTATAATACTACCCATAACCCATCTGTCCAGTACCACACCTATAATACTAATCCATCTGTCTAGTACCACACCTATAATAATAATCCATCTGTCTAGTACCACACCTATATAACTAACCCATCTGTCTAGTACCACACCTATAATACTAACCCATCTGTCTAGTACCACACCTATAATACTAACCCATCTGTCTAGTACCATTCCTATAATACCAACCCATCTGTCCAGTACCACCCCTATAATTCTAACCCATCTGTCTAGTACCACACCTATAATACTAACCCATCTGTCCAGTACCACACCTATAATACTACCCATAACCCATCTGTCTAGTACCACACCTATAATACTAACCCATCTGTCCAGTACCACACCTATAATACTAACCCATCTGTCTAGTTCCACACCTATAATACTACCCATAACCCATCTGTCCAGTACCACACCTATAATACTAACCCATCTGTCTAGTACCACACCTATAATACTAACCCATCTGTCTAGTAACACACCTATAATACTAACCCATCTGTCCAGTACCACACCTATAATACTACCCATAACCCATCTGTCCAGTACCACACCTATAATACTAATCCATCTGTCTAGTACCACACCTATAATACTATCCCATCTGTCTAGTACCACACCTATAATACTACCCATAACACATCTGTCTAGTACCCCACCTATAATACTACCCATAACACATCTGTCTACTACCACACCTATAATACTAACCCATCTGTCCAGTACCACACCTATAATACTAACCCATCTGTCCAGTACCACACTTATAAGACTACCCATAAACCATCTGTCTTGTACCACACCTATAATACTAACCCATCTGTCCAGTACCACTCCTATAATACTAACCCATCTGTCCAGTACCACACCTATAATACTACCCATAACCCATCTGTCTAGTACCACACCTATAATACTAACCCATCTGTCCAGTACCACACCTATAATACTAACCCATCTGTCTAGTTCCACACCTATAATACTACCCATAACCCATCTGTCCAGTACCACACCTAAAATACTAACCCATCTGTCTAGTACCACACCTATAATACTAACCCATCTGTCTAGTACCACACCTATAATACTAACCCATCTTTCCAGTACCACACCTATAATACTACCCATAACCCATCTGTCCAGTACCACATCTATAATACTAATCCATCTGTCTAGTACCACACCTATAATACTATCCCATCTGTCTAGTACCACACCGATAATACTACCCATAACACATCTGTCTTGTACCACACCTATAATACTAACCCATCTGTCCAGTACCACACCTATAATACTAACCCATCTGTCCAGTACCACACTTATAAGACTTCCCATAACCCATCTGTCTAGTACCACACCTATAATACTACCCATAAACCATCTGTCTATTAGCACACCTATAATACTAACCCATCTGTCCAGTACCACACCTATAATACTAACCCATCTGTCCAGTACCACACCTATAATACTAACCCATCTGTCTTGTACCACACCTGTAATACTACCCATAACCCATCTGTCTAGTACCACACCTATAATACTACCCATAACCCATCTTTCTAGTACCACAACTGTAATACTAAACCATCTGTCCAGTACCACACCTATAATACCAAACCATATGTCCAGTACCACACCTATAATACTAACCCATCTGTCTAGTACCACAACTATAATACTAACCCATCTGTCCAGTACCACACCTATAATACTAACCCATATGTCCAGTACCACACATTTAATACTAACCCATCTGTCCAGTACCACACCTATAATACTAACCCATCTGTCTAGTACCACACCTATAATACTAACCCATCTGTCCAGTACCACACCTATAATACTAACCCATCTGTCCAGTAACACACCTATAATACTACCCATAACCCATCTGTCTAGTACCACACCTATAATACTACCCATAACCCATCATTCCAGTACCACACCTATAATACTAATCCATCTGTCTAGTACCACACCTATAATACTAACCCATCTGTCCAGTACCACACCTATAATACTAACCCATAACCCATCTGTCTAGTACCACATCTATAATACTAACCCATCTGTCCAGTACCACACCTATAATACTAACCCATCTGTCCAGTACCACACCTATTATACTAACCCTTCTGTCCAGTACCACACCTATAATACTAACCCATATGTCCAGTACCACACCTATAATACTAACCCATCTGTCCAGTACCACACCTATAATACTAACCCATCTGTCTAGTACCACACCTATAATACTAACCCATCTGTCCAGTACCACACCTATAATACTAACCCATCTGTCCAGTAACACACCTATAATACTAACCATAACCCATCTGTCTAGTACCACACCTATAATACTACCCATAACCCATCTGTCTAGTACCACACCTATAATACTAACCCATCTGTCCAGTACCACACCTATAATACTAACCCATCTGTCTAGTTCCACACCTATAATACTACCCATAACCCATCTGTCCAGTACCACACCTATAATACTAATCCATCTGTCTAGTACCACACCTATAATACTAATCCATCTGTCTAGTACCACACCTATATAACTAACCCATCTGTCTAGTACCACACCTATAATACTAACCCATCTGTCTAGTACCACACCTATAATACTAACCCATCTGTCTAGTACCATTCCTATAATACTAACCCATCTGTCCAGTACCACACCTATAATACTAACCCATCTGTCCAGTAACACACCTATAATACTAACCATAACCCATCTGTCTAGTACCACACCTATAATACTACCCATCTGTCCAGTACCACACCTATAATACTAACCCATCTGTCTAGTACCACACCTATAATACTACCCATAACCCATCATTCTAGTACCACACCTATAATACTACCCATAACCCATCTGTCTATTACCACACCTATAATACTACCCATAATCCATCTGTCTAGTACCACACCTATAATACTACCCATAACCCATATTTCTAGTACCACACCTGTAATACTAACCCATCTGTCCAGTACCACACCTATAAATCTAACCCATATGTCCAGTACCACACCTATAATACTAACCCATCGGTCCAGTACCACACCTATAATACTAACCCATCTGTCCAGTACCACACCTATAATACTAACCCATCTGTCTTGTACCACACCTATAATACTACCCATAACCCATCTGTCTAGTACCACACCTATAATACTACCCATAACCCATCTTTCTAGTACCACAACTGTAATACTAACCCATCTGTCCAGTACCACACCTATAATACCAAACCATATGTCCAGTACCACACCTATAATACTAACCCATCTGTCTAGTACCACACCTATAATACTAACCCATCTGTCCAGTACCACACCTATAATACTAACCCATATGTCCAGTACCACACATTTAATACTAACCCATCTGTCCAGTACCACACCTATAATACTTACCCATCTGTCTAGTACCACACCTATAATACTAACCCATCTGTCCAGTACCACACCTATAATACTAACCCATCTGTCCAGTAACACACCTATAATACTAACCATAACACATCTGTCTAGTACCACACCTATAATACTACCCATAACCCATCTGTCTATTACCACACCTATAATACTACCCATAATCCATCTGTCTAGTACCACACCTATAATACTACCCATAACCCATCTTTCTAGTACCACACCTGTAATACTAACCCATCTGTCCAGTACCACACCTATAAATCTAACCCATATGTCCAGTACCACACCTATAATACTAACCCATCGGTCCAGTACCACACCTATAATACTACCCATAACCCATCTGTCCAGTACCACACCTATAATACTATCCAATCTGTCTAGTACCACACCGATAATACTACCCATAACACATCTGTCTTGTACCACACCTATATTACTAACCCATCTGTCTACTACCACACCTATAATACTAACCCATCTGTCCAGTACCACACCTATAATACTAACCCATATGTCCAGTACCACACTTATAAGACTACCCATAACCCATCTGTCTACTACCACACCTATAATACTACCCTTAAACCATCTGTCTATTACCACACCTATAATACTAACCCATCTGTCCAGTACCACACCTATAATACTAACCCATTTGTCCAGTACCACACCTATAATACTAACCCATCTGTCCAGTACCACACCTATAATACTAACCCATCTGTCCAGTACCACACCTATAATACTAACCCATCTGTCCAGTACCACACCTATAATACTACCCATAACCCATCTGTCCAGTACCACACCTATAATACTAATCCATCTGTCTAGTACCACACCTATAATACTATCCCATCTGTCTAGTACCACACCGATAATACTACCCATAAAACATCTGTCTTGTACCACACCTATATTACTAACCCATCTGTCTACTACCACACCTATAATACTAACCCATCTGTCCAGTACCACACCTATAATACTAACCCATATGTCCAGTACCACACTTATAAGACTACCCATAACCCATCTGTCTAGTACCACACCTATAATACTACCCATAAACCATCTGTCTATTACCACACCTATAATATTAACCCATCTGTCCAGTACCACACCTATAATACTAACCCATCTGTCCAGTACCACACCTATAATACTAACCCATCTGTCCAGTACCACACCTATAATACTAACCCATCTGTCTTGTACCACACCTATAGTACTACCCATAACCCATCTGTCTAGTACCACACCTATAATACTACCCATAACCCATCATTCCAGTACCACACCTATAATACTAATCCATCTGTCTAGTACCACACCTATAATACTAACCCATCTGTCCAGTACCAAACCTATAATACTAACCCATAACCCATCTGTCTAGTACCACATCTATAATACTAACCCATCTGTCCAGTACCACACCTATAATACTAACCCATCTGTCCAGTACCACACCTATTATACTAACCCTTCTGTCCAGTACCACACCTATAATACTAACCCATATGTCCAGTACCACACCTATAATACTAACCCATCTGTCCAGTACCACACCTATAATACTAACCCATCTGTCTAGTACCACACCTATAATACTAACCCATCTGTCCAGTACCACACCTATAATACTAACCCATCTGTCCAGTAACACACCTATAATACTAACCATAACCCATCTGTCTAGTACCACACCTATAATACTACCCATAACCCATCTGTCTAGTACCACACCTATAATACTAACCCATCTGTCCAGTACCACACCTATAATACTAACCCATCTGTCTAGTTCCACACCTATAATACTACCCATAACCCATCTGTCCAGTACCACACCTATAATACTAATCCATCTGTCTAGTACCACACCTATAATACTAATCCATCTGTCTAGTACCACACCTATATAACTAACCCATCTGTCTAGTACCACACCTATAATACTAACCCATCTGTCTAGTACCACACCTATAATACTAACCCATCTGTCTAGTACCATTCCTATAATACTAACCCATCTGTCCAGTACCACACCTATAATACTAACCCATCTGTCCAGTAACACACCTATAATACTAACCATAACCCATCTGTCTAGTACCACACCTATAATACTACCCATAACCCATCTGTCTATTACCACACCTATAATACTACCCATAATCCATCTGTCTAGTACCACACCTATAATACTACCCATAACCCATATTTCTAGTACCACACCTGTAATACTAACCCATCTGTCCAGTACCACACCTATAAATCTAACCCATATGTCCAGTACCACACCTATAATACTAACCCATCGGTCCAGTACCACACCTATAATACTAACCCATCTGTCCAGTACCACACCTATAATACTAACCCATTTTTCCAGTACCACATCTATATTACTAACCCATCTGTCCAGTACCACACGTATAATACTACCCATAACCCATCTGTCTATTACCACACCTTTAGTACTACCCATAAACCATCTGTCTTGTACCACACCTATAATACCAACCCATCTGTCCAGTACAACCCCTATAATTCTAACCCATCTGTCTAGTACCACACCTATAATACTAACCCATCTGTCCAGTACCACACCTATAATACTAACACATCTGTCTAGTACCACACCTATATAACTAACCAAATCTGTCTAGTACCACACCGATAATACTAACCCATCTGTCTAGTACCACACCTATAATACTAACCCATCTGTCTAGTACCATTCCTATAATACCAACCAATCTGTCCAGTACCACCCCTATAATTCTAACCCATCTGTCTAGTACCACACCTATAATACTAACCCATCTGTCCAGTACCACACCTATAATACTACCCATAACCCATCTGTCTAGTACCACACCTATAATACTAACCCATCTGTCCAGTACCACACCTATAATACTAACCCATCTGTCTAGTTCCACACCTATAATACTACCCATAACCCATCTGTCCAGTACCACACCTATAATACTAACCCATCTGTCTAGTACCACACCTATAATACTAACACATCTGTCTAGTAACACACCTATAATACTAACCCATCTGTCCAGTACCACACCTATAATACTACCCATAACCCATCTGTCCAGTACCACACCTATAATACTAATCCATCTGTCTAGTACCACACCTATAATACTATCCCATCTGTCTAGTACCACACCTATAATACTACCCATAACACATCTGTCTAGTACCCCACCTATAATACTACCCATAACACATCTGTCTACTACCACACCTATAATACTAACCCATCTGTCCAGTACCACACCTATAATACTAACCCATCTGTCTAGTACCACACCTATAATACTACCCATAACCCATCATTCTAGTACCACACCTATAATACTACCCATAACCCATCTGTCTATTACCACACCTATAATACTACCCATAATCCATCTGTCTAGTATCACACCTATAATACTACCCATAACCCATCTTTCTAGTACCACACCTGTAATACTAACCCATCTGTCCAGTACCACACCTATAAATCTAACCCATATGTCCAGTACCACACCTATAATACTAACCCATCGGTCCAGTACCACACCTATAATACTACCCATAACCCATCTGTCCAGTACCACACCTATAATACTAATCCATCTGTCTAGTACCACACCTAAAATACTATCCCATCTGTCTAGTACCACACCGATAATACTACCCATAACACATCTGTCTTGTACCACACCTATATTACTAACCCATCTGTCTACTACCACACCTATAATACTAAACCATCTGTCCAGTACCACACCTATAATACTAACCCATATGTCCAGTACCACACTTATAAGACTACCCATAACCCATCTGTCTAGTACCACACCTATAATACTACCCATAAACCATCTGTCTATTACCACACCTATAATACTAACCCATCTGTCCAGTACCACACCTATAATACTAACCCATTTGTCCAGTACCACACCTATAATACTAACCCATCTGTCCAGTACCACACCTATAATACTAACCCATCTGTCCAGTACCACACCTATAATACTAACCCATCTGTCCAGTACCACACCTATAATACTACCCATAACCCATCTGTCCAGTACCACACCTATAATACTAATCCATCTGTCTAGTACCACACCTATAATACTATCCCATCTGTCTAGTACCACACCGATAATACTACCCATAAAACATCTGTCTTGTACCACACCTATATTACTAACCCATCTGTATACTACCACACCTATAATACTAACCCATCTGTCCAGTACCACACCTATAATACTAACCCATATGTCCAGTACCACACTTATAAGACTACCCATAACCCATCTGTCTAGTACCACACCTATAATACTACCCATAAACCATCTGAATATTACCACACCTATAATACTAACCCATCTGTCCAGTACCACACCTATAATACTAACCCATATGTCCAGTACCACACCTATAATACTAACCCATCTCTCCAGTACCACACCTATAATACTAACCCATCTGTCTAGTACCACACCTATAATACTAACCCATCTGTCCAGTACCACACCTATAATACTAACCCATCTGTCCAGTAACACACCTATAATACTAACCATAACCCATCTGTCTAGTACCACACCTATAATACTACCCATCTGTCCAGTACCACACCTATAATACTAACCCATCTGTCTAGTACCACACCTATAATACTACCCATAACCCATCATTCTAGTACCACACCTATAATACTACCCATAACCCATCTGTCTATTACCACACCTATAATACTACCCATAATCCATCTGTCTAGTACCACACCTATAATACTACCCATAACCCATCTTTCTAGTACCACACCTGTAATACTAACCCATCTGTCCAGTACCACACCTATAAATCTAACCCATATGTCCAGTACCACACCTATAATACTAACCCATCGGTCCAGTACCACACCTATAATACTAACCCATCTGTCCAGTACCACACCTATAATACTAACCCATTTTTCCAGTACCACATCTATATTACTAACCCATCTGTCCAGTACCACACGTATAATACTACCCATAACCCATCTGTCTATTACCACACCTTTAGTACTACCCATAAACAATCTGTCTTGTACCACACCTATAATACCAACCCATCTGTCCAGTACAACCCCTATAATTCTAACCCATCTTTCTAGTACCACACCTATAATACTAACCCATCTGTCCAGTACCACACCTATAATACTACCCATAACCCATCTGTCTAGTACCACACCTATAATACTAACCCATCTGTCCAGTACCACACCTATAATACTAACCCATCTGTCTAGTACCACACCTATATAACTAACCAAATCTGTCTAGTACCACACCGATAATACTAACCCATCTGTCTAGTACCACACCTATAATACTAACCCATCTGTCTAGTACCATTCCTATAATACTAACCCATCTGTCCAGTACCACACCTATAATACTACCCATAACCCATCTGTCCAGTACCACACCTATAATACTAATCCATCTGTCTAGTACCACACCTATAATAATAATCCATCTGTCTAGTACCACACCTATATAACTAACCCATCTGTCTAGTACCACACCTATAATACTAACCCATCTGTCTAGTACCACACCTATAATACTAACCCATCTGTCTAGTACCATTCCTATAATACCAACCCATCTGTCCAGTACCACCCTTATAATTCTAACCCATCTGTCTAGTACCACACCTATAATACTAACCCATCTGTCCAGTACCACACCTATAATACTACCCATAACCCATCTGTCTAGTACCACACCTATAATACTAACCCATCTGTCCAGTACCACACCTATAATACTAACCCATCTGTCTAGTTCCACACCTATAATACTACCCATAACCCATCTGTCCAGTACCACACCTATAATACTAACCCATCTGTCTAGTACCACACCTATAATACTAACCCATCTGTCTAGTAACACACCTATAATACTAACCCATCTGTCTAGTACCACACCTATAATACTAACCCATCTCTCCAGTACCACACCTATAATACTAACCCATCTGTCTAGTACCACACCTATAATACTAACCCATCTGTCCAGTACCACACCTATAATACTAACCCATCTGTCCAGTAACACACCTATAATACTAACCATAACCCATCTGTCTAGTACCACACCTATAATACTACCCATCTGTCCAGTACCACACCTATAATACTAACCCATCTGTCTAGTACCACACCTATAATACTACCCATAACCCATCATTCTAGTACCACACCTATAATACTACCCATAACCCATCTGTCTATTACCACACCTATAATACTACCCATAATCCATCTGTCCAGTACCACACCTATAATACTAACCCATCTGTCTAGTACCATTCCTATAATACTAACCCATCTGTCCAGTACCACACGTATAATACTACCCATAACCCATCCTTCTAGTACCACAACTGTAATACTAACCCATCTGTCCAGTACCACACCTATAATACCAAACCATATGTCCAGTTCCACACCTATAATACTAACCCATCTGTCTAGTACCACACCTATAATACTAACCCATCTGTCCAGTACCACACCTATAAT
The DNA here is from genome assembly GCF_965601325.2 of Salmo salar. NCBI lineage: Eukaryota > Metazoa > Chordata > Actinopteri > Salmoniformes > Salmonidae > Salmo > Salmo salar. Next base: position 52,328,427 of record NC_138304.1, read on the forward strand.
ACTAACCCATATGTCCAGTACCACACCTATAATACTAACCCATCTCTCCAGTACCACACCTATAATACTAACCCATCTGTCTAGTACCACACCTATAATACTAACCCATCTGTCCAGTACCACACCTATAATACTAACCCATCTGTCCAGTAACACACCTATAATACTAACCATAACCCATCTGTCTAGTACCACACCTATAATACTACCCATCTGTCCAGTACCACACCTATAATACTAACCCATCTGTCTAGTACCACACCTATAATACTACCCATAACCCATCATTCTAGTACCACACCTATAATACTACCCATAACCCATCTGTCTATTACCACACCTATAATACTACCCATAATCCATCTGTCTAGTACCACAACTATAATACTACCCATAACCCATCTTTCTAGTACCACACCTGTAATACTAACCCATCTGTCCAGTACCACACCTATAAATCTAACCCATATGTCCAGTACCACACCTATAATACTAACCCATCGGTCCAGTACCACACCTATAATACTAACCCATCTGTCCAGTACCACACCTATAATACTAACCCATTTTTCCAGTACCACATCTATATTACTAACCCATCTGTCCAGTACCACACGTATAATACTACCCATAACCCATCTGTCTATTACCACACCTTTAGTACTACCCATAAACAATCTGTCTTGTACCACACCTATAATACCAACCCATCTGTCCAGTACAACCCCTATAATTCTAACCCATCTTTCTAGTACCACACCTATAATACTAACCCATCTGTCCAGTACCACACCTATAATACTACCCATAACCCATCTGTCTAGTACCACACCTATAATACTAACCCATCTGTCCAGTACCACACCTATAATACTAACCCATCTGTCTAGTACCACACCTATATAACTAACCAAATCTGTCTAGTACCACACCGATAATACTAACCCATCTGTCTAGTACCATACCTATAATACTAACCCATCTGTCTAGTACCATTCCTATAATACTAACCCATCTGTCCAGTACCACACCTATAATACTACCCATAACCCATCTGTCCAGTACCACACCTATAATACTAATCCATCTGTCTAGTACCACACCTATAATAATAATCCATCTGTCTAGTACCACACCTATATAACTAACCCATCTGTCTAGTACCACACCTATAATACTAACCCATCTGTCTAGTACCACACCTATAATACTAACCCATCTGTCTAGTACCATTCCTATAATACCAACCCATCTGTCCAGTACCACCCCTATAATTCTAACCCATCTGTCTAGTACCACACCTATAATACTAACCCATCTGTCCAGTACCACACCTATAATACTACCCATAACCCATCTGTCTAGTACCACACCTATAATACTAACCCATCTGTCCAGTACCACACCTATAATACTAACCCATCTGTCTAGTTCCACACCTATAATACTACCCATAACCCATCTGTCCAGTACCACACCTATAATACTAACCCATCTGTCTAGTACCACACCTATAATACTAACCCATCTGTCTAGTAACACACCTATAATACTAACCCATCTGTCCAGTACCACACCTATAATACTACCCATAACCCATCTGTCCAGTACCACACCTATAATACTAATCCATCTGTCTAGTACCACACCTATAATACTATCCCATCTGTCTAGTACCACACCTATAATACTACCCATAACACATCTGTCTAGTACCCCACCTATAATACTACCCATAACACATCTGTCTACTACCACACCTATAATACTAACCCATCTGTCCAGTACCACACCTATAATACTAACCCATCTGTCCAGTACCACACTTATAAGACTACCCATAAACCATCTGTCTTGTACCACACCTATAATACTAACCCATCTGTCCAGTACCACTCCTATAATACTAACCCATCTGTCCAGTACCACACCTATAATACTACCCATAACCCATCTGTCTAGTACCACACCTATAATACTAACCCATCTGTCCAGTACCACACCTATAATACTAACCCATCTGTCTAGTTCCACACCTATAATACTACCCATAACCCATCTGTCCAGTACCACACCTAAAATACTAACCCATCTGTCTAGTACCACACCTATAATACTAACCCATCTGTCTAGTACCACACCTATAATACTAACCCATCTTTCCAGTACCACACCTATAATACTACCCATAACCCATCTGTCCAGTACCACATCTATAATACTAATCCATCTGTCTAGTACCACACCTATAATACTATCCCATCTGTCTAGTACCACACCGATAATACTACCCATAACACATCTGTCTTGTACCACACCTATAATACTAACCCATCTGTCCAGTACCACACCTATAATACTAACCCATCTGTCCAGTACCACACTTATAAGACTTCCCATAACCCATCTGTCTAGTACCACACCTATAATACTACCCATAAACCATCTGTCTATTAGCACACCTATAATACTAACCCATCTGTCCAGTACCACACCTATAATACTAACCCATCTGTCCAGTACCACACCTATAATACTAACCCATCTGTCTTGTACCACACCTGTAATACTACCCATAACCCATCTGTCTAGTACCACACCTATAATACTACCCATAACCCATCTTTCTAGTACCACAACTGTAATACTAAACCATCTGTCCAGTACCACACCTATAATACCAAACCATATGTCCAGTACCACACCTATAATACTAACCCATCTGTCTAGTACCACAACTATAATACTAACCCATCTGTCCAGTACCACACCTATAATACTAACCCATATGTCCAGTACCACACATTTAATACTAACCCATCTGTCCAGTACCACACCTATAATACTAACCCATCTGTCTAGTACCACACCTATAATACTAACCCATCTGTCCAGTACCACACCTATAATACTAACCCATCTGTCCAGTAACACACCTATAATACTACCCATAACCCATCTGTCTAGTACCACACCTATAATACTACCCATAACCCATCATTCCAGTACCACACCTATAATACTAATCCATCTGTCTAGTACCACACCTATAATACTAACCCATCTGTCCAGTACCACACCTATAATACTAACCCATAACCCATCTGTCTAGTACCACATCTATAATACTAACCCATCTGTCCAGTACCACACCTATAATACTAACCCATCTGTCCAGTACCACACCTATTATACTAACCCTTCTGTCCAGTACCACACCTATAATACTAACCCATATGTCCAGTACCACACCTATAATACTAACCCATCTGTCCAGTACCACACCTATAATACTAACCCATCTGTCTAGTACCACACCTATAATACTAACCCATCTGTCCAGTACCACACCTATAATACTAACCCATCTGTCCAGTAACACACCTATAATACTAACCATAACCCATCTGTCTAGTACCACACCTATAATACTACCCATAACCCATCTGTCTAGTACCACACCTATAATACTAACCCATCTGTCCAGTACCACACCTATAATACTAACCCATCTGTCTAGTTCCACACCTATAATACTACCCATAACCCATCTGTCCAGTACCACACCTATAATACTAATCCATCTGTCTAGTACCACACCTATAATACTAATCCATCTGTCTAGTACCACACCTATATAACTAACCCATCTGTCTAGTACCACACCTATAATACTAACCCATCTGTCTAGTACCACACCTATAATACTAACCCATCTGTCTAGTACCATTCCTATAATACTAACCCATCTGTCCAGTACCACACCTATAATACTAACCCATCTGTCCAGTAACACACCTATAATACTAACCATAACCCATCTGTCTAGTACCACACCTATAATACTACCCATCTGTCCAGTACCACACCTATAATACTAACCCATCTGTCTAGTACCACACCTATAATACTACCCATAACCCATCATTCTAGTACCACACCTATAATACTACCCATAACCCATCTGTCTATTACCACACCTATAATACTACCCATAATCCATCTGTCTAGTACCACACCTATAATACTACCCATAACCCATATTTCTAGTACCACACCTGTAATACTAACCCATCTGTCCAGTACCACACCTATAAATCTAACCCATATGTCCAGTACCACACCTATAATACTAACCCATCGGTCCAGTACCACACCTATAATACTAACCCATCTGTCCAGTACCACACCTATAATACTAACCCATCTGTCTTGTACCACACCTATAATACTACCCATAACCCATCTGTCTAGTACCACACCTATAATACTACCCATAACCCATCTTTCTAGTACCACAACTGTAATACTAACCCATCTGTCCAGTACCACACCTATAATACCAAACCATATGTCCAGTACCACACCTATAATACTAACCCATCTGTCTAGTACCACACCTATAATACTAACCCATCTGTCCAGTACCACACCTATAATACTAACCCATATGTCCAGTACCACACATTTAATACTAACCCATCTGTCCAGTACCACACCTATAATACTTACCCATCTGTCTAGTACCACACCTATAATACTAACCCATCTGTCCAGTACCACACCTATAATACTAACCCATCTGTCCAGTAACACACCTATAATACTAACCATAACACATCTGTCTAGTACCACACCTATAATACTACCCATAACCCATCTGTCTATTACCACACCTATAATACTACCCATAATCCATCTGTCTAGTACCACACCTATAATACTACCCATAACCCATCTTTCTAGTACCACACCTGTAATACTAACCCATCTGTCCAGTACCACACCTATAAATCTAACCCATATGTCCAGTACCACACCTATAATACTAACCCATCGGTCCAGTACCACACCTATAATACTACCCATAACCCATCTGTCCAGTACCACACCTATAATACTATCCAATCTGTCTAGTACCACACCGATAATACTACCCATAACACATCTGTCTTGTACCACACCTATATTACTAACCCATCTGTCTACTACCACACCTATAATACTAACCCATCTGTCCAGTACCACACCTATAATACTAACCCATATGTCCAGTACCACACTTATAAGACTACCCATAACCCATCTGTCTACTACCACACCTATAATACTACCCTTAAACCATCTGTCTATTACCACACCTATAATACTAACCCATCTGTCCAGTACCACACCTATAATACTAACCCATTTGTCCAGTACCACACCTATAATACTAACCCATCTGTCCAGTACCACACCTATAATACTAACCCATCTGTCCAGTACCACACCTATAATACTAACCCATCTGTCCAGTACCACACCTATAATACTACCCATAACCCATCTGTCCAGTACCACACCTATAATACTAATCCATCTGTCTAGTACCACACCTATAATACTATCCCATCTGTCTAGTACCACACCGATAATACTACCCATAAAACATCTGTCTTGTACCACACCTATATTACTAACCCATCTGTCTACTACCACACCTATAATACTAACCCATCTGTCCAGTACCACACCTATAATACTAACCCATATGTCCAGTACCACACTTATAAGACTACCCATAACCCATCTGTCTAGTACCACACCTATAATACTACCCATAAACCATCTGTCTATTACCACACCTATAATATTAACCCATCTGTCCAGTACCACACCTATAATACTAACCCATCTGTCCAGTACCACACCTATAATACTAACCCATCTGTCCAGTACCACACCTATAATACTAACCCATCTGTCTTGTACCACACCTATAGTACTACCCATAACCCATCTGTCTAGTACCACACCTATAATACTACCCATAACCCATCATTCCAGTACCACACCTATAATACTAATCCATCTGTCTAGTACCACACCTATAATACTAACCCATCTGTCCAGTACCAAACCTATAATACTAACCCATAACCCATCTGTCTAGTACCACATCTATAATACTAACCCATCTGTCCAGTACCACACCTATAATACTAACCCATCTGTCCAGTACCACACCTATTATACTAACCCTTCTGTCCAGTACCACACCTATAATACTAACCCATATGTCCAGTACCACACCTATAATACTAACCCATCTGTCCAGTACCACACCTATAATACTAACCCATCTGTCTAGTACCACACCTATAATACTAACCCATCTGTCCAGTACCACACCTATAATACTAACCCATCTGTCCAGTAACACACCTATAATACTAACCATAACCCATCTGTCTAGTACCACACCTATAATACTACCCATAACCCATCTGTCTATTACCACACCTATAATACTACCCATAATCCATCTGTCTAGTACCACACCTATAATACTACCCATAACCCATATTTCTAGTACCACACCTGTAATACTAACCCATCTGTCCAGTACCACACCTATAAATCTAACCCATATGTCCAGTACCACACCTATAATACTAACCCATCGGTCCAGTACCACACCTATAATACTAACCCATCTGTCCAGTACCACACCTATAATACTAACCCATTTTTCCAGTACCACATCTATATTACTAACCCATCTGTCCAGTACCACACGTATAATACTACCCATAACCCATCTGTCTATTACCACACCTTTAGTACTACCCATAAACCATCTGTCTTGTACCACACCTATAATACCAACCCATCTGTCCAGTACAACCCCTATAATTCTAACCCATCTGTCTAGTACCACACCTATAATACTAACCCATCTGTCCAGTACCACACCTATAATACTAACACATCTGTCTAGTACCACACCTATATAACTAACCAAATCTGTCTAGTACCAGACCGATAATACTAACCCATCTGTCTAGTACCACACCTATAATACTAACCCATCTGTCTAGTACCATTCCTATAATACCAACCAATCTGTCCAGTACCACCCCTATAATTCTAACCCATCTGTCTAGTACCACACCTATAATACTAACCCATCTGTCCAGTACCACACCTATAATACTACCCATAACCCATCTGTCTAGTACCACACCTATAATACTAACCCATCTGTCCAGTACCACACCTATAATACTAACCCATCTGTCTAGTTCCACACCTATAATACTACCCATAACCCATCTGTCCAGTACCACACCTATAATACTAACCCATCTGTCTAGTACCACACCTATAATACTAACACATCTGTCTAGTAACACACCTATAATACTAACCCATCTGTCCAGTACCACACCTATAATACTACCCATAACCCATCTGTCCAGTACCACACCTATAATACTAATCCATCTGTCTAGTACCACACCTATAATACTATCCCATCTGTCTAGTACCACACCTATAATACTACCCATAACACATCTGTCTAGTACCCCACCTATAATACTACCCATAACACATCTGTCTACTACCACACCTATAATACTAACCCATCTGTCCAGTACCACACCTATAATACTAACCCATCTGTCTAGTACCACACCTATAATACTACCCATAACCCATCATTCTAGTACCACACCTATAATACTACCCATAACCCATCTGTCTATTACCACACCTATAATACTACCCATAATCCATCTGTCTAGTATCACACCTATAATACTACCCATAACCCATCTTTCTAGTACCACACCTGTAATACTAACCCATCTGTCCAGTACCACACCTATAAATCTAACCCATATGTCCAGTACCACACCTATAATACTAACCCATCGGTCCAGTACCACACCTATAATACTACCCATAACCCATCTGTCCAGTACCACACCTATAATACTAATCCATCTGTCTAGTACCACACCTAAAATACTATCCCATCTGTCTAGTACCACACCGATAATACTACCCATAACACATCTGTCTTGTACCACACCTATATTACTAACCCATCTGTCTACTACCACACCTATAATACTAAACCATCTGTCCAGTACCACACCTATAATACTAACCCATATGTCCAGTACCACACTTATAAGACTACCCATAACCCATCTGTCTAGTACCACACCTATAATACTACCCATAAACCATCTGTCTATTACCACACCTATAATACTAACCCATCTGTCCAGTACCACACCTATAATACTAACCCATTTGTCCAGTACCACACCTATAATACTAACCCATCTGTCCAGTACCACACCTATAATACTAACCCATCTGTCCAGTACCACACCTATAATACTAACCCATCTGTCCAGTACCACACCTATAATACTACCCATAACCCATCTGTCCAGTACCACACCTATAATACTAATCCATCTGTCTAGTACCACACCTATAATACTATCCCATCTGTCTAGTACCACACCGATAATACTACCCATAAAACATCTGTCTTGTACCACACCTATATTACTAACCCATCTGTATACTACCACACCTATAATACTAACCCATCTGTCCAGTACCACACCTATAATACTAACCCATATGTCCAGTACCACACTTATAAGACTACCCATAACCCATCTGTCTAGTACCACACCTATAATACTACCCATAAACCATCTGAATATTACCACACCTATAATACTAACCCATCTGTCCAGTACCACACCTATAATACTAACCCATTTGTCCAGTACCACACCTATAATACTAACCCATCTGTCCAGTACCACACCTATAATACTAACCCATCTGTCCAGTACCACACCTATAATACTAACCCATCTGTCATGTACCACACCTATAATACTACCCATAACCCATCTGTCTAGTACCACACCTATAATACTACCCATAACCCATCTTTCTAGTACCACAACTGTAATACTAACCCATCTGTCCAGTACCACACCTATAATACCAAACCATATGTCCAGTTCCACACCTATAATACTAACCCATCTGTCTAGTACCACACCTATAATACTAACCCATCTGTCCAGTACCACACCTATAATACTAACCCATATGTCCAGTACCACACCTATAATACTAACCCATCTCTCCAGTACCACACCTATAATACTAACCCATCTGTCTAGTACCACACCTATAATACTAACCAATCTGTCCAGTACCACACCTATAATACTAACCCATCTGTCCAGTAACACACCTATAATACTAACCATAACCCATCTGTCTAGTACCACACCTATAATACTACCCATCTGTCCAGTACCACACCTATAATACTAACCCATCTGTCCAGTACCACTCCTATAATACTAACCCATCTGTCCAGTACCACACCTATAATACTACCCATAACCCATCTGTCTAGTACCACACCTATAATACTAACCCATCTGTCCAGTACCACACCTATAATACTAACCCATCTGTCTAGTTCCACACCTATAATACTACCCATAACCCATCTGTCCAGTACCACACCTAAAATACTAACCCATCTGTCTAGTACCACACCTATAATACTAACCCATCTGTCTAGTACCACACCTATAATACTAACCCATCTTTCCAGTACCACACCTATAATACTACCCATAACCCATCTGTCCAGTACCACATCTATAATACTAATCCATCTGTCTAGTACCACACCTATAATACTATCCCATCTGTCTAGTACCACACCGATAATACTACCCATAACACATCTGTCTTGTACCACACCTATAATACTAACCCATCTGTCCAGTACCACACCTATAATACTAACCCATCTGTCCAGTACCACACTTATAAGACTTCCCATAACCCATCTGTCTAGTACCACACCTATAATACTACCCATAAACCATCTGTCTATTAGCACACCTATAATACTAACCCATCTGTCCAGTACCACACCTATAATACTAACCCATCTGTCCAGTACCACACCTATAATACTAACCCATCTGTCTTGTACCACACCTGTAATACTACCCATAACCCATCTGTCTAGTACCACACCTATAATACTACCCATAACCCATCTTTCTAGTACCACAACTGTAATACTAAACCATCTGTCCAGTACCACACCTATAATACCAAACCATATGTCCAGTACCACACCTATAATACTAACCCATCTGTCTAGTACCACAACTATAATACTAACCCATCTGTCCAGTACCACACCTATAATACTAACCCATATGTCCAGTACCACACATTTAATACTAACCCATCTGTCCAGTACCACACCTATAATACTAACCCATCTGTCTAGTACCACACCTATAATACTAACCCATCTGTCCAGTACCACACCTATAATACTAACCCATCTGTCCAGTAACACACCTATAATACTACCCATAACCCATCTGTCTAGTACCACACCTATAATACTACCCATAACCCATCATTCCAGTACCACACCTATAATACTAATCCATCTGTCTAGTACCACACCTATAATACTAACCCATCTGTCCAGTACCACACCTATAATACTAACCCATAACCCATCTGTCTAGTACCACATCTATAATACTAACCCATCTGTCCAGTACCACACCTATAATACTAACCCATCTGTCCAGTACCACACCTATTATACTAACCCTTCTGTCCAGTACCACACCTATAATACTAACCCATATGTCCAGTACCACACCTATAATACTAACCCATCTGTCCAGTACCACACCTATAATACTAACCCATCTGTCTAGTACCACACCTATAATACTAACCCATCTGTCCAGTACCACACCTATAATACTAACCCATCTGTCCAGTAACACACCTATAATACTAACCATAACCCATCTGTCTAGTACCACACCTATAATACTACCCATAACCCATCTGTCTAGTACCACACCTATAATACTAACCCATCTGTCCAGTACCACACCTATAATACTAACCCATCTGTCTAGTTCCACACCTATAATACTACCCATAACCCATCTGTCCAGTACCACACCTATAATACTAATCCATCTGTCTAGTACCACACCTATAATACTAATCCATCTGTCTAGTACCACACCTATATAACTAACCCATCTGTCTAGTACCACACCTATAATACTAACCCATCTGTCTAGTACCACACCTATAATACTAACCCATCTGTCTAGTACCATTCCTATAATACTAACCCATCTGTCCAGTACCACACCTATAATACTAACCCATCTGTCCAGTAACACACCTATAATACTAACCATAACCCATCTGTCTAGTACCACACCTATAATACTACCCATCTGTCCAGTACCACACCTATAATACTAACCCATCTGTCTAGTACCACACCTATAATACTACCCATAACCCATCATTCTAGTACCACACCTATAATACTACCCATAACCCATCTGTCTATTACCACACCTATAATACTACCCATAATCCATCTGTCTAGTACCACACCTATAATACTACCCATAACCCATATTTCTAGTACCACACCTGTAATACTAACCCATCTGTCCAGTACCACACCTATAAATCTAACCCATATGTCCAGTACCACACCTATAATACTAACCCATCGGTCCAGTACCACACCTATAATACTAACCCATCTGTCCAGTACCACACCTATAATACTAACCCATCTGTCTTGTACCACACCTATAATACTACCCATAACCCATCTGTCTAGTACCACACCTATAATACTACCCATAACCCATCTTTCTAGTACCACAACTGTAATACTAACCCATCTGTCCAGTACCACACCTATAATACCAAACCATATGTCCAGTACCACACCTATAATACTAACCCATCTGTCTAGTACCACACCTATAATACTAACCCATCTGTCCAGTACCACACCTATAATACTAACCCATATGTCCAGTACCACACATTTAATACTAACCCATCTGTCCAGTACCACACCTATAATACTTACCCATCTGTCTAGTACCACACCTATAATACTAACCCATCTGTCCAGTACCACACCTATAATACTAACCCATCTGTCCAGTAACACACCTATAATACTAACCATAACACATCTGTCTAGTACCACACCTATAATACTACCCATAACCCATCTGTCTATTACCACACCTATAATACTACCCATAATCCATCTGTCTAGTACCACACCTATAATACTACCCATAACCCATCTTTCTAGTACCACACCTGTAATACTAACCCATCTGTCCAGTACCACACCTATAAATCTAACCCATATGTCCAGTACCACACCTATAATACTAACCCATCGGTCCAGTACCACACCTATAATACTACCCATAACCCATCTGTCCAGTACCACACCTATAATACTATCCAATCTGTCTAGTACCACACCGATAATACTACCCATAACACATCTGTCTTGTACCACACCTATATTACTAACCCATCTGTCTACTACCACACCTATAATACTAACCCATCTGTCCAGTACCACACCTATAATACTAACCCATATGTCCAGTACCACACTTATAAGACTACCCATAACCCATCTGTCTACTACCACACCTATAATACTACCCTTAAACCATCTGTCTATTACCACACCTATAATACTAACCCATCTGTCCAGTACCACACCTATAATACTAACCCATTTGTCCAGTACCACACCTATAATACTAACCCATCTGTCCAGTACCACACCTATAATACTAACCCATCTGTCCAGTACCACACCTATAATACTAACCCATCTGTCCAGTACCACACCTATAATACTACCCATAACCCATCTGTCCAGTACCACACCTATAATACTAATCCATCTGTCTAGTACCACACCTATAATACTATCCCATCTGTCTAGTACCACACCGATAATACTACCCATAAAACATCTGTCTTGTACCACACCTATATTACTAACCCATCTGTCTACTACCACACCTATAATACTAACCCATCTGTCCAGTACCACACCTATAATACTAACCCATATGTCCAGTACCACACTTATAAGACTACCCATAACCCATCTGTCTAGTACCACACCTATAATACTACCCATAAACCATCTGTCTATTACCACACCTATAATATTAACCCATCTGTCCAGTACCACACCTATAATACTAACCCATCTGTCCAGTACCACACCTATAATACTAACCCATCTGTCCAGTACCACACCTATAATACTAACCCATCTGTCTTGTACCACACCTATAGTACTACCCATAACCCATCTGTCTAGTACCACACCTATAATACTACCCATAACCCATCATTCCAGTACCACACCTATAATACTAATCCATCTGTCTAGTACCACACCTATAATACTAACCCATCTGTCCAGTACCAAACCTATAATACTAACCCATAACCCATCTGTCTAGTACCACATCTATAATACTAACCCATCTGTCCAGTACCACACCTATAATACTAACCCATCTGTCCAGTACCACACCTATTATACTAACCCTTCTGTCCAGTACCACACCTATAATACTAACCCATATGTCCAGTACCACACCTATAATACTAACCCATCTGTCCAGTACCACACCTATAATACTAACCCATCTGTCTAGTACCACACCTATAATACTAACCCATCTGTCCAGTACCACACCTATAATACTAACCCATCTGTCCAGTAACACACCTATAATACTAACCATAACCCATCTGTCTAGTACCACACCTATAATACTACCCATAACCCATCTGTCTAGTACCACACCTATAATACTAACCCATCTGTCCAGTACCACACCTATAATACTAACCCATCTGTCTAGTTCCACACCTATAATACTACCCATAACCCATCTGTCCAGTACCACACCTATAATACTAATCCATCTGTCTAGTACCACACCTATAATACTAATCCATCTGTCTAGTACCACACCTATATAACTAACCCATCTGTCTAGTACCACACCTATAATACTAACCCATCTGTCTAGTACCACACCTATAATACTAACCCATCTGTCTAGTACCATTCCTATAATACTAACCCATCTGTCCAGTACCACACCTATAATACTAACCCATCTGTCCAGTAACACACCTATAATACTAACCATAACCCATCTGTCTAGTACCACACCTATAATACTACCCATAACCCATCTGTCTATTACCACACCTATAATACTACCCATAATCCATCTGTCTAGTACCACACCTATAATACTACCCATAACCCATATTTCTAGTACCACACCTGTAATACTAACCCATCTGTCCAGTACCACACCTATAAATCTAACCCATATGTCCAGTACCACACCTATAATACTAACCCATCGGTCCAGTACCACACCTATAATACTAACCCATCTGTCCAGTACCACACCTATAATACTAACCCATTTTTCCAGTACCACATCTATATTACTAACCCATCTGTCCAGTACCACACGTATAATACTACCCATAACCCATCTGTCTATTACCACACCTTTAGTACTACCCATAAACCATCTGTCTTGTACCACACCTATAATACCAACCCATCTGTCCAGTACAACCCCTATAATTCTAACCCATCTGTCTAGTACCACACCTATAATACTAACCCATCTGTCCAGTACCACACCTATAATACTAACACATCTGTCTAGTACCACACCTATATAACTAACCAAATCTGTCTAGTACCACACCGATAATACTAACCCATCTGTCTAGTACCACACCTATAATACTAACCCATCTGTCTAGTACCATTCCTATAATACCAACCAATCTGTCCAGTACCACCCCTATAATTCTAACCCATCTGTCTAGTACCACACCTATAATACTAACCCATCTGTCCAGTACCACACCTATAATACTACCCATAACCCATCTGTCTAGTACCACACCTATAATACTAACCCATCTGTCCAGTACCACACCTATAATACTAACCCATCTGTCTAGTTCCACACCTATAATACTACCCATAACCCATCTGTCCAGTACCACACCTATAATACTAACCCATCTGTCTAGTACCACACCTATAATACTAACACATCTGTCTAGTAACACACCTATAATACTAACCCATCTGTCCAGTACCACACCTATAATACTACCCATAACCCATCTGTCCAGTACCACACCTATAATACTAATCCATCTGTCTAGTACCACACCTATAATACTATCCCATCTGTCTAGTACCACACCTATAATACTACCCATAACACATCTGTCTAGTACCCCACCTATAATACTACCCATAACACATCTGTCTACTACCACACCTATAATACTAACCCATCTGTCCAGTACCACACCTATAATACTAACCCATCTGTCTAGTACCACACCTATAATACTACCCATAACCCATCATTCTAGTACCACACCTATAATACTACCCATAACCCATCTGTCTATTACCACACCTATAATACTACCCATAATCCATCTGTCTAGTATCACACCTATAATACTACCCATAACCCATCTTTCTAGTACCACACCTGTAATACTAACCCATCTGTCCAGTACCACACCTATAAATCTAACCCATATGTCCAGTACCACACCTATAATACTAACCCATCGGTCCAGTACCACACCTATAATACTACCCATAACCCATCTGTCCAGTACCACACCTATAATACTAATCCATCTGTCTAGTACCACACCTAAAATACTATCCCATCTGTCTAGTACCACACCGATAATACTACCCATAACACATCTGTCTTGTACCACACCTATATTACTAACCCATCTGTCTACTACCACACCTATAATACTAAACCATCTGTCCAGTACCACACCTATAATACTAACCCATATGTCCAGTACCACACTTATAAGACTACCCATAACCCATCTGTCTAGTACCACACCTATAATACTACCCATAAACCATCTGTCTATTACCACACCTATAATACTAACCCATCTGTCCAGTACCACACCTATAATACTAACCCATTTGTCCAGTACCACACCTATAATACTAACCCATCTGTCCAGTACCACACCTATAATACTAACCCATCTGTCCAGTACCACACCTATAATACTAACCCATCTGTCCAGTACCACACCTATAATACTACCCATAACCCATCTGTCCAGTACCACACCTATAATACTAATCCATCTGTCTAGTACCACACCTATAATACTATCCCATCTGTCTAGTACCACACCGATAATACTACCCATAAAACATCTGTCTTGTACCACACCTATATTACTAACCCATCTGTATACTACCACACCTATAATACTAACCCATCTGTCCAGTACCACACCTATAATACTAACCCATATGTCCAGTACCACACTTATAAGACTACCCATAACCCATCTGTCTAGTACCACACCTATAATACTACCCATAAACCATCTGAATATTACCACACCTATAATACTAACCCATCTGTCCAGTACCACACCTATAATACTAACCCATTTGTCCAGTACCACACCTATAATACTAACCCATCTGTCCAGTACCACACCTATAATACTAACCCATCTGTCCAGTACCACACCTATAATACTAACCCATCTGTCATGTACCACACCTATAATACTACCCATAACCCATCTGTCTAGTACCACACCTATAATACTACCCATAACCCATCTTTCTAGTACCACAACTGTAATACTAACCCATCTGTCCAGTACCACACCTATAATACCAAACCATATGTCCAGTTCCACACCTATAATACTAACCCATCTGTCTAGTACCACACCTATAATACTAACCCATCTGTCCAGTACCACACCTATAATACTAACCCATATGTCCAGTACCACACCTATAATACTAACCCATCTCTCCAGTACCACACCTATAATACTAACCCATCTGTCTAGTACCACACCTATAATACTAACCAATCTGTCCAGTACCACACCTATAATACTAACCCATCTGTCCAGTAACACACCTATAATACTAACCATAACCCATCTGTCTAGTACCACACCTATAATACTACCCATCTGTCCAGTACCACACCTATAATACTAACCCATCTGTCTAGTACCACACCTATAATACTACCCATAACCCATCATTCTAGTACCACACCTATAATACTACCCATAACCCATCTGTCTATTACCACACCTATAATACACCCATAATCCATCTGTCTTGTACCACACCTATAATACTACCCATAACCCATCTTTCTAGTACCACACCTGTAATACTAACCCATCTTTCCAGTACCACACCTATAAATCTAACCCATATGTCCAGTACCACACCTATAATACTAACCCATCTGTCTAGTACCACACCTATAATACTACCCATAACCCATCATTCTAGTACCACACCTATAATACTACCCATAACCCATCTGTCTATTACCACACCTATAATACTACCCATAATCCATCTGTCTAGTACCACACCTATAATACTACCCATAACCCATCTTTCTAGTACCACACCTGTAATACTAACCCATCTGTCCAGTACCACACCTATAAATCTAACCCATATGTCCAGTACCACACCTATAATACTAACCCATCGGTCCAGTACCACACCTATAATACTACCCATAACCCATCTGTCCAGTACCACACCTATAATACTAATCCATCTGTCTAGTACCACACCTATAATACTATCCCATCTGTCTAGTACCACACCGATAATACTACCCATAACACATCTGTCTTGTACCACACCTATATTACTAACCCATCTGTCTACTACCACACCTATAATACTAACCCATCTGTCCAGTACCACACCTATAATACTAACCCATATGTCCAGTACCACACTTATAAGACTACCCATAACCCATCTGTCTAGTACCACACCTATAATACTACCCATAAACCATCTGTCTATTACCACACCTATAATACTAACCCATCTGTCCAGTACCACACCTATAATACTAACCCATTTGTCCAGTACCACACCTATAATACTAACCCATCTGTCCAGTACCACACCTATAATACTAACCCATCTGTCCAGTACCACACCTATAATACTAACCCATCTGTCCAGTACCACACCTATAATACTACCCATAACCCATCTGTCCAGTACCACACCTATAATACTAATCCATCTGTCTAGTACCACACCTATAATACTATCCCATCTGTCTAGTACCACACCGATAATACTACCCATAAAACATCTGTCTTGTACCACACCTATATTACTAACCCATCTGTCTACTACCACACCTATAATACTAACCCATCTGTCCAGTACCACACCTATAATACTAACCCATATGTCCAGTACCACACCTATAATACTAACCCATCTGTCCAGTACCACACCTATAATACTAACCCATCTGTCCAGTACCACACCTATAATACTAACCCATCTGTCTTGTACCACACATATAATACTACCCATAACCCATCTGTCTAGTACCACACCTATAATACTACCCATAACCCATCATTCCAGTACCACACCTATAATACTAATCCATCTGTCTAGTACCACACCTATAATACTAACCCATCTGTCCAGTACCACACCTATAATACTAACCCATAACCCATCTGTCTAGTACCACATCTATAATACTAACCCATCTGTCCAGTACCACACCTATAATACTAACCCATCTGTCCAGTACCACACCTATTATACTAACCCTTCTGTCCAGTACCACACCTATAATACTAACCCATATGTCCAGTACCACACCTATAATTCTAACCCATCTGTCCAGTACCACACCTATAATACTAACCCATCTGTCTAGTACCACACCTATAATACTAACCCATCTGTCCAGTACCACACCTATAATACTAACCCATCTGTCCAGTAACACACCTATAATACTAACCATAACCCATCTGTCTAGTACCACACCTATAATACTACCCATAACCCATCTGTCTAGTACCACACCTATAATACTAACCCATCTGTCCAGTACCACACATATAATACTAACCCATCTGTCTAGTTCCACACCTATAATACTACCCATAACCCATCTGTCCAGTACCACACCTATAATACTAATCCATCTGTCTAGTACCACACCTATAATACTAATCCATCTGTCTAGTACCACACCTATATAACTAACCCATCTGTCTAGTACCACACCTATAATACTAACCCATCTGTCTAGTACCACACCTATAATACTAACCCATCTGTCTAGTACCATTCCTATAATACTAACCCATCTGTCCAGTACCACACCTATAATACTACCCATAACCCATCTGTCCAGTACCACACCTATAATACTAATCCATCTGTCTAGTACCACACCTATAATACTACCCATAACACATCTGTCTAGTACCACACCTATAATACTAACCGATCTGTCTACTACCACACCTATAATACTAACCCATCTGTCCAGTACCACACGTATAATACTAACCCATCTGTCCAGTACCACACCTATAATACTAACCCATCTGTCCAGTACCACACTTATAAGACTACCCATAACCCATCTGTCTAGTACCACACCTATAATACTACCCATAACCCATCTTTCTATTACCACACCTTTAATACTACCCATAAACCATCTGTCTAGTACCACACCTATAATACTAACCCATCTGTCCAGTACCACACCTATAATACTAACCCATCTGTCCAGTACCACACCTATAATACTAACCCATCTGTCCAGTACCACACCTATAATACTAACCAATCTGTCCAGTACCACACCTATAATACTAACCCATCTGTCTTGTACCACACCTATAATACTACCCATAACCCATCTGTCTAGTACCACACCTATAATACTACCCATAACCCATGTTTCTAGTACCACAACTGTAATACTAACCCATCTGTCCAGTACCACACCTATAATACCAAACCATATGTCCAGTACAAACACCTATAATACTAACCCATCTATCCAGTACCACACCTATAATACTAACCCATCTGTCCAGTACCACACCTATAATACTAACCCATAACCCATCTGTCTAGTACCACATCTATAATACTAACCCATCTTTCCAGTACCACACCTATAATACTAACCCATCTGTCCAGTACCACACCTATTATACTAACCCTTATGTCCAGTACCACACCTATAATACTAACCCATATGTCCAGTACCACACCTATAACACTAACCCATCTGTCCAGTACCACACCTATAATACTAACCATAACCCATCTGTCTAGTACCAACCCTATAATACTACCCATCTGTCCAGTACCACACCTATAATACTAACCCATCTGTCTAGTACCACACCTATAATACTACCCATAACCCATCATTCTAGTACCACACCTATAATACCACCCAAAACCCATCTGTCTATTACCACACCTATAATACTACCCATAATCCATCTATCTAGTATCACACCTATAATACTACCCATAACCCATCTTTCTAGTACCACACCTGTAATACTAACCCATCTGTCCAGTACCACACCTATAAATCTAACCCATATGTCCAGTACCACACCTATAATACTAAACCATCGGTCCAGTACCACACCTATAATACTAATCCATCTGTCTAGTACCACACCTATAATACTAACCCATTTTTCCAGTACCACACCTATATTACTAACCCATCTGTCCAGTACCACACGTATAATACTACCCATAACCCATCTGTCTAGTACCACACCTGTAATACTAACCCATCTGTCCAGTACCACACCTATAATACTAACCCATCTGTCCAGTACCACACCTATAATACTAACCCATCTGTCCAGTACCACACCTATAATACTAAACCATCTGTCCAGTACCACACCTATAATACTACCCATGACCCATCTGTCTAGTACAACACCTATAATACTAACCCATCTGTCCAGTACCACACCTATAAGACTACCCATAACCCATCTGTCTAGTACCACACCTATAATACTACCCATAAACCATCTGAATATTACCACACCTATAATACTAACCCATCTGTCCAGTACCACACCTATAATACTAACCCATTTGTCCAGTACCACACCTATAATACTAACCCATCTGTCCAGTACCACACCTATAATACTAACCCATCTGTCCAGTACCACACCTATAATACTAACCCATCTGTCATGTACCACACCTATAATACTACCCATAACCCATCTGTCTAGTACCACACCTATAATACTACCCATAACCCATCTTTCTAGTACCACAGCTGTAATACTAACCCATCTGTCCAGTACCACACCTATAATACCAAACCATATGTCCAGTTCCACACCTATAATACTAACCCATCTATCTAGTACCACACCTATAATACTAACCCATCTGTCCAGTACCACACCTATAATACTAACCCATATGTCCAGTACCACACCTATAATACTAACCCATCTCTCCAGTACCACACCTATAATACTAACCCATCTGTCTAGTACCACACCTATAATACTAACCCATCTGTCCAGTACCACACCTATAATACTAACCCATCTGTCCAGTAACACACCTATAATACTAACCATAACCCATCTGTCTAGTACCACACCTATAATACTACCCATCTGTCCAGTACCACACCTATAATACTAACCCATCTGTCTAGTACCACACCTATAATACTACCCATAACCCATCATTCTAGTACCACACCTATAATACTACCCATAACCCATCTGTCTATAACCACACCTATAATACTACCCATAATCCATCTGTCTAGTACCACACCTATAATACTACCCATAACCCATCTTTCTAGTACCACACCTGTAATACTAACCCATCTGTCCAGTACCACACCTATAAATCTAACCCATATGTCCAGTACCACACCTATAATACTAACCCATCTGTCTAGTACCACACCTATAATACTACCCATAACCCATCATTCTAGTACCACACCTATAATACTACCCATAACCCATCTGTCTATTACCACACCTATAATACTACCCATAATCCATCTGTCTAGTACCACACCTATAATACTACCCATAACCCATCTTTCTAGTACCACACCTGTAATACTAACCCATCTGTCCAGTACCACACCTATAAATCTAACCCATATGTCCAGTACCACACCTATAATACTAACCCATCGGTCCAGTACCACACCTATAATACTACCCATAACCCATCTGTCCAGTACCACACCTATAATACTAATCCATCTGTCTAGTACCACACCTATAATACTATCCCATCTGTCTAGTACCACACCGATAATACTACCCATAAAACATCTGTCTTGTATACTACTAACTACTATATTACTAACCCATCTGTCTACTACCACACCTATAATACTAACCCATCTGTCCAGTACCACACCTATAATACTAACCCATATGTCCAGTACAACACTTATAAGACTACCCATAACCCATCTGTCTAGTACCACACCTATAATACTACCCATAAACCATCTGTCTATTACCACACCTATAATATTAACCCATCTGTCCAGTACCACACCTATAATACTAACCCATTTGTCCAGTACCACACCTATAATACTAACCCATCTGTCCAGTACCACACCTATAATACTAACCCATCTGTCCAGTACCACACCTATAATACTAACCCATCTGTCTTGTACCACACATATAATACTACCCATAACCCATCTGTCTAGTACCACACCTATAATACTACCCATAACCCATCATTCCAGTACCACACCTATAATACTAATCCATCTGTCTAGTATCACACCTATAATACTAACCCATCTGTCCAGTACCACACCTATAATACTAACCCATAACCCATCTGTCTAGTACCACATCTATAATACTAACCCATCTGTCCAGTACCACACCTATAATACTAACCCATCTGTCCAGTACCACACCTATTATACTAACCCTTCTGTCCAGTACCACACCTATAATACTAACCCATATGTCCAGTACCACACCTATAATACTAACCCATCTGTCCAGTACCACACCTATAATACTAACCCATCTGTCTAGTACCACACCTATAATACTAACCCATCTGTCCAGTACCACACCTATAATACTAACCCATCTGTCTTGTACCACACATATAATACTACCCATAACCCATCTGTCTAGTACCACACCTATAATACTACCCATAACCCATCATTCCAGTACCACACCTATAATACTAATCCATCTGTCTAGTACCACACCTATAATACTAACCCATCTGTCCAGTACCACACCTATAATACTAACCCATAACCCATCTGTCTAGTACCACATCTATAATACTAACCCATCTGTCCAGTACCACACCTATAATACTAACCCATCTGTCCAGTACCACACCTATTATACTAACCCTTCTGTCCAGTACCACACCTATAATACTAACCCATATGTCCAGTACCACACCTATAATACTAACCCATCTGTCCAGTACCACACCTATAATACTAACCCATCTGTCTAGTACCACACCTATAATACTAACCCATCTGTCCAGTACCACACCTATAATACTAACCCATCTGTCCAGTAACACACCTATAATACTAACCATAACCCATCTGTCTAGTACCACACCTATAATACTACCCATAACCCATCTTTCTAGTACCACACCTATAATACTAACCCATCTGTCCAGTACCACACATATAATACTAACCCATCTGTCTAGTTCCACACCTATAATACTACCCATAACCCATCTGTCCAGTACCACACCTATAATACTAATCCATCTGTCTAGTACCACACCTATAATACTAATCCATCTGTCTAGTACCACACCTATATAACTAACCCATCTGTCTAGTACCACACCTATAATACTAACCCATCTGTCTAGTACCACACCTATAATACTAACCCATCTGTCTAGTACCATTCCTATAATACTAACCCATCTGTCCAGTACCACACCTATAATACTACCCATAACCCATCTGTCCAGTACCACACCTATAATACTAATCCATCTGTCTAGTACCACACCTATAATACTAACCCATTTTTCCAGTACCACACCTATATTACTAACCCATCTGTCCAGTACCACACGTATAATACTACCCATAACCCATCTGTCTAGTACCACACCTGTAATACTAACCCATCTGTCCAGTACCACACCTATAATACTAACCCATCTGTCCAGTACCACACCTATAATACTAACCCATCTGTCCAGTACCACACCTATAATACTAAACCATCTGTCCAGTACCACACCTATAATACTACCCATGACCCATCTGTCTAGTACAACACCTATAATACTAACCCATCTGTCCAGTACCACACCTATAAGACTACCCATAACCCATCTGTCTAGTACCACACCTATAATACTACCCATAAACCATCTGAATATTACCACACCTATAATACTAACCCATCTGTCCAGTACCACACCTATAATACTAACCCATTTGTCCAGTACCACACATATAATACTAACCCATCTGTCCAGTACCACACCTATAATACTAACACATCTGTCCAGTACCACACCTATAATACTAACCCATCTGTCATGTACCACACCTATAATACTACCCATAACCCATCTGTCTAGTACCACACCTATAATACTACCCATAACCCATCTTTCTAGTACCACAGCTGTAATACTAACCCATCTGTCCAGTACCACACCTATAATACCAAACCATATGTCCAGTTCCACACCTATAATACTAACCCATCTGTCTAGTACCACACCTATAATACTAACCCATCTGTCCAGTAACACACCTATAATACTAACCATAACCCATCTGTCTAGTACCACACCTATAATACTACCCATCTGTCCAGTACCACACCTATAATACTAACCCATCTGTCTAGTACCACACCTATAATACTACCCATAACCCATCATTCTAGTACCACACCTATAATACTACCCATAACCCATCTGTCTATTACCACACCTATAATACTACCCATAATCCATCTGTCTAGTACCACACCTATAATACTACCCATAACCCATCTTTCTAGTACCACACCTGTAATACTAACCCATCTGTCCAGTACCACACCTATAAATCTAACCCATATGTCCAGTACCACACCTATAATACTAACCCATCTGTCTAGTACCACACCTATAATACTACCCATAACCCATCATTCTAGTACCACACCTATAATACTACCCATAACCCATCTGTCTATTACCACACCTATAATACTACCCATAATCCATCTGTCTAGTACCACACCTATAATACTACCCATAACCCATCTTTCTAGTACCACACCTGTAATACTAACCCATCTGTCCAGTACCACACCTATAAATCTAACCCATATGTCCAGTACCACACCTATAATACTAACCCATCGGTCCAGTACCACACCTATAATACTAACCCATCTGTCCAGTACCACACCTATATTACTAACCCATCTGTCCAGTACCACACGTATAATACTACCCATAACCCATCTGTCTATTACCACACCTTTAGTACTACCCATAAACCATCTGTCTTGTACCACACCTATAATACCAACCCATCTGTCCAGTACCACCCCTATAATTCTAACCCATCTGTCTAGTACCACACGAATAATACTAACCCATCTGTCCAGTACCACACCTATAATACTACCCATAACCCATCTGTCTAGTACCACACCTATAATACTAACCCATCTGTCCAGTACCACACCTATAATACTAACCCATCTGTCTAGTTCCACACCTATAATACTACCCATAACCCATCTGTCCAGTACCACACCTATAATACTAATCCATCTGTCTAGTACCACACCTATAATACTAATCCATCTGTCTAGTACCACACCTATATAACTAACCCATCTGTCTAGTACCACACCGATAATACTAACCCATCTGTCTAGTACCACACCTATAATACTAACCCATCTGTCTAGTACCATTCCTATAATACTAACCCATCTGTCCAGTACCACACCTATAATACTACCCATAACCCATCTGTACAGTACCACACCTATAATACTAATCCATCTGTCTAGTACCACACCTATAATACTAATCCATCTGTCTAGTACCACACCTATATAACTAACCCATCTGTCTAGTACCACACCTATAATACTAACCCATCTGTCTCGTACCACACCTATAATACTACCATAACCCATCTTTCTAGTACCACAACTGTAATACTAACCATTCTGTCCAGTACCACACCTATAATACCAAACCATATGTCCAGTTCCACACCTATAATACTAACCAAATCTGTCTAGTACCACACCTATATAACTAACCAAATCTGTCTAGTACCACACCGATAATACTAACCCATCTGTCTAGTACCACACCTATAATACTAACCCATCTGTCTAGTACCATTCCTATAATACTAACCCATCTGTCCAGTACCACACGTATAATACTACCCATAACCCATCTGTCTATTACCACACCTTTAGTACTACCCATAAACCATCTGTCTTGTACCACACCTATAATACCAACCCATCTGTCCAGTACCACCCCTATAATTCTAACCCATCTGTCCAGTACCACACCTATAATACTAACCCATCTGTCCAGTACCACACCTATAATACTACCCATAACCCATCTGTCTAGTACCACACCTATAATACTAACCCATCTGTCCAGTACCACACCTATAATACTAACCCATCTGTCTAGTTCCACACCTATAATACTACCCATAACCCATCTGTCCAGTACCACACCTATAATACTAATCCATCTGTCTAGTACCACACCTATAATACTAATCCATCTGTCTAGTACCACACCTATATAACTAACCCATCTGTCTAGTACCACACCTATAATACTAACCCATCTGTCTAGTACCACACCTATAATACTAACCCATATGTCCAGTACCACACCTATAATACTAACCCATCTCTCCAGTACCACACCTATAATACTAACCCATCTGTCTAGTACCACACCTATAATACTAACCCATCTGTCCAGTACCACACCTATAATACTAACCCATCTGTCCAGTAACACACCTATAATACTAACCATAACCCATCTGTCTAGTACCACACCTATAATACTACCCATCTGTCCAGTACCACACCTATAATACTAACCCATCTGTCTAGTACCACACCTATAATACTACCCATAACCCATCATTCTAGTACCACACCTATAATACTACCCATAACCCATCTGTCTATTACCACACCTATAATACTACCCATAATCCATCTGTCTAGTACCACACCTATAATACTACCCATAACCCATCTTTCTAGTACCACACCTGTAATACTAACCCATCTGTCCAGTACCACACCTATAAATCTAACCCATATGTCCAGTACCACACCTATAATACTAACCCATCGGTCCAGTACCACACCTATAATACTAACCCATCTGTCCAGTACCACACCTATATTACTAACCCATCTGTCCAGTACCACACGTATAATACTACCCATAACCCATCTGTCTATTACCACACCTTTAGTACTACCCATAAACCATCTGTCTTGTACCACACCTATAATACCAACCCATCTGTCCAGTACCACCCCTATAATTCTAACCCATCTGTCTAGTACCACACGAATAATACTAACCCATCTGTCCAGTACCACACCTATAATACTACCCATAACCCATCTGTCTAGTACCACACCTATAATACTAACCCATCTGTCCAGTACCACACCTATAATACTAACCCATCTGTCTAGTTCCACACCTATAATACTACCCATAACCCATCTGTCCAGTACCACACCTATAATACTAATCCATCTGTCTAGTACCACACCTATAATACTAATCCATCTGTCTAGTACCACACCTATATAACTAACCCAACTGTCTAGTACCACACCGATAATACTAACCCATCTGTCTAGTACCACACCTATAATACTAACCCATCTGTCTAGTACCATTCCCATAATACTAACCCATCTGTCCAGTACCACACCTATAATACTACCCATAACCCATCTGTACAGTACCACACCTATAATACTAATCCATCTGTCTAGTACCACACCTATAATACTAATCCATCTGTCTAGTACCACACCTATATAACTAACCCATATGTCTAGTACCACACCTATAATACTAACCCATCTGTCTCGTACCACACCTATAATACTACCATAACCCATCTTTATAGTACCACAACTGTAGTACTAACCCTTCTGTCCAGTACCACACCTATAATACCAAACCATATGTCCAGTTCCACACCTATAATACTAACCAAATCTGTCTAGTACCACACCTATATAACTAACCAAATCTGTCTAGTACCACACCGATAATACTAACCCATCTGTCTAGTACCACACCTATAATACTAACCCATCTGTCTAGTACCATTCCTATAATACTAACCCATCTGTCCAGTACCACACGTATAATACTACCCATAACCCATCTGTCTATTACCACACCTTTAGTACTACCCATAAACCATCTGTCTTGTACCACACCTATAATACCAACCCATCTGTCCAGTACCACCCCTATAATTCTAACCCATCTGTCCAGTACCACACCTATAATACTAACCCATCTGTCCAGTACCACACCTATAATACTACCCATAACCCATCTGTCTAGTACCACACCTATAATACTAACCCATCTGTCCAGTACCACACCTATAATACTAACCCATCTGTCTAGTTCCACACCTATAATACTACCCATAACCCATCTGTCCAGTACCACACCTATAATACTAAACCATCTGTCTAGTACCACACCTATAATACTAATCCATCTGTCTAGTACCACACCTATATAACTAACCCATCTGTCTAGTACCACACCTATAATACTAACCCATCTGTCTAGTACCACACCTATAATACTAACCCATCTGTCTAGTACCATTCCTATAATACTAACCCATCTGTCCAGTACCACACCTATAATACTACCCATAACCCATCTGTCCAGTACCACACCTATAATACTAATCCATCTGTCTAGTACCACACCTATAATACTACCCATAACACATCTGTCTAGTACCACACCTATAATACTAACCGATCTGTCTACTACCACACCTATAATACTAACCCATCTGTCCAGTACCACACGTATAATACTAACCCATCTGTCCAGTACCACACCTATAATACTAACCCATCTGTCCAGTACCACACTTATAAGACTACCCATAACCCATCTGTCTAGTACCACACCTATAATACTACCCATAACCTATCTTTCTATTACCACACCTTTAATACTACCCATAAACCATATGTCTAGTACCACACCTATAATACTAACCCATCTGTCCAGTACCACACCTATAATACTAACCCATCTGTCCAGTACCACACCTATAATACTAACCCATCTGTCCAGTACCACACCTATAATACTAACCCATCTGTCTCGTACCACACCTATAATACTACCATAACCCATCTTTCTAGTACCACAACTGTAATACTAACCCTTCTGTCCAGTACCACACCTATAATACCAAACCATATGTCCAGTTCCACACCTATAATACTAACCAAATCTGTCTAGTACCACACCTATATAACTAACCAAATCTGTCTAGTACCACACCGATAATACTAACCCATCTGTCTAGTACCACACCTATAATACTAACCCATCTGTCTAGTACCATTCCTATAATACTAACCAATCTGTCCAGTACCACACGTATAATACTACCCATAACCCATCTGTCTATTACCACACCTTTAGTACTACCCATAAACCATCTGTCTTGTACCACACCTATAATACCAACCCATCTGTCCAGTACCACCCCTATAATTCTAACCCATCTGTCCAGTACCACACCTATAATACTAACCCATCTGTCCAGTACCACACCTATAATACTACCCATAACCCATCTGTCTAGTACCACACCTATAATACTAACCCATCTGTCCAGTACCACACCTATAATACTAACCCACCTGTCTAGTTCCACACCTATAATACTACCCATAACCCATCTGTCCAGTACCACACCTATAATACTAATCCATCTGTCTAGTACCACACCTATAATACTAATCCATCTGTCTAGTACCACACCTATATAACTAACCCATCTGTCTAGTACCACACCTATAATACTAACCCATCTGTCTAGTACCACACCTATAATACTAACCCATCTGTCTAGTACCATTCCTATAATACTAACCCATCTGTCCAGTACCACACCTATAATACTACCCATAACCCATCTGTCCAGTACCACACCTATAATACTAATCCATCTGTCTAGTACCACACCTATAATACTACCCATAACACATCTGTCTAGTACCACACCTATAATACTAACCGATCTGTCTACTACCACACCTATAATACTAACCCATCTGTCCAGTACCACACGTATAATACTAACCCATCTGTCCAGTACCACACCTATAATACTAACCCATCTGTCCAGTACCACACTTATAAGACTACCCATAACCCATCTGTCTAGTACCACACCTATAATACTACCCATAACCCATCTTTCTATTACCACACCTTTAATACTACCCATAAACCATATGTCTAGTACCACACCTATAATACTAACCCATCTGTCCAGTACCACACCTATAATACTAACCCATCTGTCCAGTACCACACCTATAATACTAACCCATCTGTCCAGTACCACACCTATAATACTAACCCATCTGTCCAGTACCACACCTATAATACTAACCCATCTGTCTTGTACCACACCTATAATACTACCCATAACCCATCTGTCTAGTACCACACCTATAATACTACCCATAACCCATGTTTCTAGTACCACAACTGTAATACTAACCCATCTGTCCAGTACCACACCTATAATACCAAACCATATGTCCAGTACAAACACCTATAATACTAACCCATCTATCCAGTACCACACCTATAATACTAACCCATCTGTCCAGTACCACACCTATAATACTAACCCATAACCCATCTGTCTAGTACCACACCTATAATACCACCCATAACCCATCTGTCTATTACCACACCTATAATACTACCCATAATCCATCTGTCTAGTATCACACCTATAATACTACCCATAACCCATCTTTCTAGTACCACACCTGTAATACTAACCCATCTGTCCAGTACCACACCTATAATACTAACCCATCTGTCCAGTACCACACGTATAATACTACCCATAACCCATCTGTCTAGTACCACACCTGTAATACTAACCCTTCTGTCCAGTACCACACCTATAATACTAACCCATCTGTCCAGTACCACACCTATTATACTAACCCTTCTGTCCAGTACCACACCTATAATACTAACCCATATGTCCAGTACCACACCTATAATACTAACCCATCTGTCCAGTAACACACCTATAATACTAACCCATCTGTCTAGTACCACACCTATAATACTAACCCATCTGTCCAGTACCACACCTATAATACTAACCCATCTGTCCAGTAACACACCTATAATACTAACCATAACCCATCTGTCTAGTACCACACCTATAATACTACCCATCTGTCCAGTACCACACCTATAATACTAACCCATCTGTCTAGTACCACACCTATAATACTACCCATAACCCATCATTCTAGTACCACACCTATAATACCACCCATAACCCATCTGTCTATTACCACACCTATAATACTACCCATAATCCATCTGTCTAGTATCACACCTATAATACTACCCATAACCCATCTTTCTAGTACCACACCTGTAATACTAACCCATCTGTCCAGTACCACACCTATAAATCTAACCCATATGTCCAGTACCACACCTATAATACTAACCCATCGGTCCAGTACCACACCTATAATACTAACCCATCTGTCCAGTACCACACCTATAATACTAACCCATTTTTCCAGTACCACACCTATATTACTAACCCATCTGTCCAGTACCACACGTATAATACTGCCCATAACCCATCTGTCTAGTACCACACCTGTAATACTAACCCATCTGTCCAGTACCACACCTATAATACTAACCCATCTGTCCAGTACCACACCTATAATACTAACCCATCTGTCCAGTACCACACCTATAATACTAAACCATCTGTCCAGTACCACACCTATAATACTACCCATGACCCATCTGTCTAGTACAACACCTATAATACTAACCCATCTGTCCAGTACCACACCTATAATACTACCCATAACCCATCTGTCTAGTACCACACCTATAATACTAACCCATCTGTCCAGAACCACACCTATAATACTAACCCATCTTTCTGGTACCACACCTATAATACTACCCATAACCCATCTGTCTAGTACCACACCTTTAATACTAACCCATCTGTCTAGTACCACACCTATTATACTACCCATAACCCATCTGTCTAGTACCACACCTATAATACTACCTATAACCCATCTGTCTAGTACCACACCTATAATACTAACCCATCTGTGCAGTACCACACCTATAATACTAACCCATCTGTCTAGTTCCACATCTATAATACTACCCATAACCCATCTGTCCAGTACCACACCTATAATACTAATCCATCTGTCTATTACCACACCTATAATACTAACCCATCTGTCCAGTAACACACCTATAATACTAACCATAACCCATCTGTCTAGTACCACACCTATAATACTACCCATCTGTCCAGTACCACACCTATAATACTAACCCATCTGTCTAGTACCACACCTATAATACTACCCATAACCCATCATTCTAGTACCACACCTATAATACTACCCATAACCCATCTGTCTATTACCACACCTATAATACTACCCATAATCCATCTTTCTAGTACCACACCTGTAATACTAACCCATCTGTCCAGTACCACACCTATAAATCTAACCCATATGTCCAGTACCACACCTATAATACTAACCCATCGGTCCAGTACCACACCTTTAATACTAACCCATCTGTCCAGTACCACACCTATAATACTAACCCATTTTTCCAGTACCACACCTATATTACTAACCCATCTGTCCAGTACCACACGTATAATACTACCCATAACCCATCTGTCTAGTACCACACCTGTAATACTAACCCATCTGTCCAGTACCACACCTATAATACTAACCCATCTGTCCAGTACCACACCTATAATACTAACCCATCTGTCCAGTACCACACCTATAATACTAAACCATCTGTCCAGTACCACACCTATAATACTACCCATGAACCATCTGTCTAGTACAACACCTATAATACTAACCCATCTGTCCAGTACCACACCTATAATACTACCCATAACCCATCTGTCTAGTACCACACCTATAATACTAACCCATCTGTCCAGAACCACACCTAAAATACTAACCCATCTTTCTGGTACCACACCTATAATACTACCCATAACCCATCTGTCTAGTACCACACCTATTATA
This sequence comes from Salmo salar, assembly GCF_965601325.2. NCBI lineage: Eukaryota > Metazoa > Chordata > Actinopteri > Salmoniformes > Salmonidae > Salmo > Salmo salar. Next base: position 52,361,571 of record NC_138304.1, read on the forward strand.
CTACCCATAACCCATCTGTCTAGTACCACACCTATAATACTAACCCATCTGTCCAGTACCACACCTATAATACTACCTATAACCCATCTGTCTAGTACCACACCTATAAAACTAACCCATCTGTGCAGTACCACACCTATAATACTAACCCATCTGTCTAGTTCCACATCTATAATACTACCCATAACCCATCTGTCCAGTACCACACCTATAATACTAATCCATCTGTCTATTACCACACCTATAATACTAATCCATCTGTCTAGTACCACACCTATAATACTAACCCATCTGTCCAATACCACACCTATAATACTAACCCATCTATCTAGTACCACACCTATAATACTAACCCATCTGTCCAGTACCACACCTATAATACTACCAATAACCCATCTGTCCAGTACCACACCTATAATACTACCCATAACCCATCTGTCCAGTACCACACCTGTAATACTAACCCATCTGTCCAGTACCACACCTATAAGACTACCCATAACCCATCTGTCTACTACCACACCTATAATACTAACCCAATTTCAAATCTGCTGTCAGACTTTCTAGAATAAATAACAATAAAAATTATATTCCTTAATCAATCTTTCTGCTACCAGACGATGAATGGAGGGATCTCTGAAACCAGGATAGAGAAGAGGATTGTCATCTCCAGAGAAGCAGGAGATTTTGACCATGATCAGGTCTCTGTCTCTCTCTGTCTCTCTCTGTCTCTCTCTCTGTCTCTCTGTCTCTCTCTGTATGACTCTGTCTTTCTCTTTCTACGTCTCTCTCTGAATCTCTGTCTCTGTCTCTCTGTCTCTCTCCGTCTCTGTCTCTCTCTCTCTGTCTCTCTCTATCTCTCTCTGTCTCTCTGTCTTTCTGTGTATCACTCTGTCTTTCTCTTTCTACTTCTCTCTGTCTCTCTCTTTCTGAATCTCTCTCTCTCTCTTTCTGAATCTCTCTGTCTCTCTCTTTCTGAATCTCTCTGTCTCTCTTTCTGCAGCACTCTGTCTCTGTCTCTGTCTCTGTTTCTCTCTTTCTGTATCTCTGCGTCTCTTTCTATCCATCTGTCTCTGTCTTGCTTTCTCTCTCTCTCTTTCTTATAGATTTGTTTAATGTAAATGAATGAGGATGTCAAATATAATCGATTGAATGCTGAAGATGAAGTTAACTTCCCAAACCTTTCACCTCTCTCTCTCTCTCTTTTTCTCTCTCTAATAGTGACAACAGACATACAGTTTTTCCTCATTGATCTACACACGATACCCCATAATGACATCACAATACCCCATAATGACATCACAATACTCCATAATGACAAAGCAAAAGCAGGTTTTTAGAATTTTTTGCAAATGTATTACAAAAAAATAAATGAAATATTACATTTTCATAAGTAGACCCTTTTAGTCAGTACTTTGTTGAAGCACCTTTGGCAGCGATTACAGCCTCAAGTCTTCTTGGGTATGACGCTACAAGCTTGGTACGCCTGTATTTGGGGAGTTTCTCACATTCTTCTCTGCAGATCCTCAGCGTCGCTGCACAGCTATTTTCTGGTCTCTCCAGAGATGTTCGATCGCGTTCAAATCCAGGCTCTGGCTGGATCACTCAAGGACATTCAGAGACTTGTCCCGAAGCCACTCCTGCGTTGTCTTGGCTGTGTGATTATTGTCGTTGTCTTGTTGGAAGGTGAACTTTCGCCCCAGTCCGAGGTTCTGAGTGCTCTGGAGCAGGTTTTCATCAAGGATCTCTCTGTACTTTGCTCCGTTCATCCTTGCCTCCATCCTCACTAGTCTCTCAGTCCCTGCCGCTGAAAAACATCAGCACCACCATGCTTCACCGTAGGGATGGTGCCAGGTTTCCTCCAGACGTAACACTTAGCATTCAGGCCAAAGAGTTCAATCTTGGTTTCATCAGACCAGAGAATCTTGTTTCTCATGTTCTGAGATTCTTTAGGTGATTTTTGGCAAACTCCAAGCGGGCTGTCATGTGCCTTTTACTGAGGAGTGGCTTCCAGCTGGCCACTCTACCATAAAGGCCTGATGGGTGGAGTGCTGCAGAAATGGTTGTCCTTCTGGAACGTTCTCCCATTTCCACAGAGGAACTCTGGAGCTCTGTCAGAGTGACCATCGGGTTCTTGGTCACCTCCCTGACCAAGGCTCTTCTCCCCCGATTGCTCAGTTTGTCCTGGTGGCCAGCTCTAAGAGTCTTGGTGGTTCCAAAGTTCTTCCATTTAAGAATGATGGAGGCCACTGTGTTCTTGGCGACCTTCAATGCTGCAGAATTATTTTGGTACCCTTCCCCAGATCTGTGCCTCGACACAATCCTGTCTCGGAGCTCTACGGACAATTCCTTCGACCTCATGGCTTGGTTTTTGGTCTGACATGAACTGTCAACTGTGGGACCTTATATAGACAGGTATGTGCCTTTCCAAATCATGTCCGATCGATTGAATTTACCACAGGTGGACTCCAATCAAGTTGTAGAAACATCTCAAGGATGATCAATGGAAACTGGATTCACCTGAACTCAATTTCAAGTCTCATAGCAAAGGGACTGAATACTTATGTAAATAAGGCATTTCAGTGTTTTATTTTTCATAAATTTGCCAACTTTTAAAAAAAAAACAGTTTTTGCTTTGTAATTATGGGGTATTGTGTGTAGATTGCTGATGGGAAAAAAAAAGATATTTAATCCATTTTAGAATAAGACTGTAACGTAACAAAAAGTGGAAAAAGTCCAGTGGTCTGAATATTTTCCCTAGGCACTGTACATAACATGCATCCATGTATGTATCTATTGATATGTAATGTGACAGACATGGCTTAATTATCCGGTTGACGTAACTAGTGTACTAGTCAAGTTCTAGCTACCTTATAGCCAATAGCTACACTCGCTGACTTCCACTCCCCACCTTCTCCTTCCGTCTCTCCTCGTGACATGCCTGAAAGACCCACCGACACTTCAGGTGTGCAAACCTCTTAGAGACTTAACAAGAAAGACAAACAAGCTGTAATCGCTGCCAAAGGTGATTCTAGCATGTATTGATTCAGGGGGTTGAATATTTATCTAATTAAAGTGTATTAGTCTTTATTTTCTTTATTTAAGTTTTCTTTAGAAATGCTAGAAATATTTTTCTTCTACTTTGACATTACAGAGTATTTTGTGTAAATCGTTGACAAAAAAAGAAAAGTGACAATTAAATCCATTTTAATCTCACTTTTGTAACACAACAAAATGTGGAAAAAGTCAATGGGTGCTAATACTGTGTGAAGACACTTGTACGTCTAGCTGTCAACTCTATGCATCTACTGTCCTTCCCGGCTGAGTTTGCCACTTGCAGACACTGGCAAATGCATTGAAATCACTCAGCCAATGTATGCCCACTGGAAATGTATGCCCGCAGGTTTCCTATCACAAAGCAATCAGTTGCCGTTCTGCTTACTTAACCCATCCATCTGTATGGACTTTGATCTATGTATACTGGCTTGGATGTGCCTCACACACTTAGTCAAATCAGTCAGTTAACTTACTAATGAAATCTAGGGGAAAACTACATGGACAATTATGTGGGAAAAGATCTCCTGTGATTTACTGACCTCTCAAGAGGAAGTGTTGACGTCACAAAGAGACTAAAACTCGCTGATGTAGCCAAGATTTCACTAGAGGAAGTGTTGACATCACAAAGGGACTAAAACTCACTGTAGTTGAACCCTACTGACTGTGTTGTGTTCCAGTATTCTGACTTTCTGTAGTTTTTTCCGTTGATGAATTCTGTTTGGTTGACAGGCGTGATGTTGGTTTGTTCCTTTCATTTCAACATCTTTTCAGTAGACATGCTTTTCAAGGTGTTGACCTCTTTACGATCTCCATGGTGTCGACCTCTTTACGATCTCCATGGTGTTGACCTCTTTACGATCTCCATGGTGTTGACCTCTTTACGATCTCCATGGTGTTGACCTCTTTACGATCTCCATGGTGTTGACCTCTTTACGATCTCCATGGTGTTGACCTTTTTACGATCTCCATGGTGTTGACCTATTTACGATCTCCATGGTGTTGACCTCTTTACGATCTCCATGGTGTTGACCTATTTACGATCTCCATGGTGTTGAGCTCTTTACAATCTCCATGGTGTCGACCTCTTTACGATCTCCATGGTGTTGACCTCTTTACGATCTCCATGGTGTTGACCTCTTTACGATCTCCATGGTGTTGACCTCTTTACAATCTCCATGGTGTTGACCTTAACCTTTGACCTTCATGACATTAACTCTTCCTATCTGAGTGTTTCTAGGCATTGGATCATTTGGCCCCTTAGCCTGTTCCGTTATACAGAGCCCTATGGGCCCTGATCACAAGTAGTGCACTACATCCTATGGGCCCTGGTCACAAGTAGTGCACTACATCCTATGGGCCATGGTAGAAGTAGTGCTCTACATCCTATGGGCCATGGTAGAAGTAGTGCACTACATCCTATGCGCCCCGGTAGAAGTAGTGCCCTACATCCTATGGGTCCCGGTAGAAGTAGTGCACTACATCCTATGGGCCCCGGTAGAAGTAGTGCACTACATCCTATGGGCCCTGGTAGAAGTAGTGCACTACATCCTATGGGCCCCGGTAGAAGTAGTGCACTACATCCTATGGGTCATGGGTGCTAATGTAGTGCACATTAGCTTCTGATTGAAATAATAAACCCATGGCTACAGTTTTTGTTTGTGTGTGTGTGTGTGTGTGTGTGTGTGTGTGTGTGTGTGTGTGTGTGTGTGTGTGTGGGTGTGTGTGTGTGTGTGTGTGTGTGTGTGTGTGTGTGTGTGTGTGTGTGTGTGTGTGTGTGCGTGTGTGTGTGTGTGTGTGCGTGTGTTCACGTTTGTGTGTGTGCATGTGCGTGTGTTCACGTGTGCGTGTCTGGTTTGCATGACCCATAACAAGACTGAGAGGTCTCCTTGGCCTTGTCCTCAGCTCTGTGAGGTCTCCATGGCCTTGTCCTCAGCTCTGTGAGGTATCCATGGCCTTGCCCTCAGCTATGTGAGGTCAGTCCTGTGTGTGCTGCCGTGCCATGCGAGCTTCCCGTGCTGTTACTGTCTGTTAGTCAGCATCAGTAACATTTCCAAAATGTTAAGGGTCAGTTTCTTGGACACAGATTAAGCCTAGTACTGGACCCAAATGTACTTTCAGAGAGAGAGAGATGCTTGCTTTAGTCCAGGATTAATCTATGTCCAGTAAACTGGCCTTTAAATGATCTGACCTCTTTCCAATTCCAGTATCCTGCCCTGTGTTATGTTTGCACGGTAATTTACAGAGAGATGGAATCAGCATGGCACTGCCATGGCCTCACCTAATCTGCCTCCGATACTGTTGTCGTTTCCTATGTTGCTCCAATTCTAGTGAATGTACTAACCAACACTCTTTCTCTCTGTCTCTGTTTTTAGGAGTAAAGACAGTTCTCTATCCCCCTGGTATAAGGACTCGCCCTCCAACCTCCAGCGTCATGATGGACTTCATTACATTACTGTGCTGCCTGCTGGGCCTGTTAGAACTACAGTAGAGACTATAGAGCCAGCCTATTGTTCTACAGACAGACTCTGCTCCATAGAAATATAATTTATAGAACGGGCCTCCCCATTCAAGTCAATGATGGCATAAGAAGATTGTAATTCTATGCTTTGCTTTCTGTGGGCCCCGATCCATGTGCTTAACTTGGACTTTGTCTAAATCACCCTGTTGATGTCTCAATGCGACGAAAAAAAGTATAATGATGTGGTTAGAGTTTAACATTCCTATCGTCAGTCTCATCCGTGATTATCAACATCAATATTGCATGAGCAAAACTAAGCAGTTTAGCATTATTATGAAAAATATTTATATCAGATTACTAATCCCATACTCTCAGATTATACACAATTATATCAGATTACTACTCCCATAGTCTCAGATTATAAACAATTATATCAGATTACTAATCCCATACTCTCAGATAATAAACAATTATATCAGATTACTAATCCCAAACTGTCATATGGTAAACAATGATATCAGATTACTAATCCCATACTGTCACATGATAAACAAACAGGTTAATTTATCCACCCACCTCCACACTGAACTATACAATAGGTCAAAATGACTGATTCATTCACCGCCTTATTACCGATTTTGGATGAGTTTTAAAATGATAATTTAATCAGTAATTATTATAGCAGCATTGTTTTTTTTATTTATGAAATAAAAAAAAACATCACTCCAAATGGGTCAACTGCTGTCGGCTGTTTGTGACATATTAGAGCACACGACATTATAATAACCTAGCAAATAGAGCCAACATCTTCTCCACTCCATCACACCTCAGAGATTTACAGTTAAAAATAGAAATATATTAGTTCAACATGGACAAGTACTGTGCTTTCCTAGGCAACAAAAAAATACAAACAAATGCAGATTATATCTTCTATATTCAGTTACAAATTATTTAATTTTTTTTTCTTTTTTTTCCCCATCCTCCATGGATCAAATGATTCAGCTATTTGAATCATTGATTTGAATCATTGATTTGAATCATTTAAATTATAGATTTGAATCATTTGATATCATATTTGAATAATTTATTTTAATTATTGATTTTAATCATTTGATTCAGCATATTTGAGACAGCCTGCGTGCCAGTCTCTTTGTGCTCTTGCCAACTCCTTATCACTAATTGCTTGGCATGACAATAATTGAGTTGGTATGATAGCACAAACAGTCTTGCACCCAGGCTACATTTGAGACAGCCCAAGTGCCAGTCTAGCACCCAGGCTGTATTTGAGATGGTATGTGTGCCAGTCTAGCACCCAGGCTGTATTTGAGATTTCCCCCACACTATGGTTAAAGTAACTGTCCAGGGAAAATCTCACTTTTAAAAGTTCATTTTCTGTTAACTCATACCCAAACAATGTTGTTGACTCATCCTATACCGGCGCGGCAGGTAGCCTAGTGGTTGGAGCGTTGGACTAGTAACCAAAAGGTTGCAAGATTGAATCCCTGAGCTGACAAGGTAAAAATCTGTCCTTCTGCCCCTGAACAAGGCAGTTAACCCATTGTTCCTAGGACGTCACTGAAAATAAGAATTTCTTCTTCTTGCCTAGTTAAATGAATAAAAAATATACTGTACTTGTATTTGTGCCCATAAATTGGTGATAAAAAAATAAAAGAAATAAAAAACAATCCACCTCAAACTTGCATCTCAGACTGTTTCAAAAATACTTGCTATTTCCTCAGAGGATGATGTCATCCTCTTGAGGAGGATGAGCTGGCCAATCAGCAGTCTATTTGCATTAATATTCTGTAGTTGGGGTACGCCCACAACATTCCAAAAAAAGAAAAGATACTTTTTAACATACTTAATATTTTTTTTTTTTTATGGAACAAAAACAATTTCCTTCATCTTGTAATTAATTATAGGTCATATTTCATAGAAATCTGGAAACACTGGACAGTTAGTTACAGTTACACTTTAAGTTTAAGGTTAGGGGAGGAGAAACCAATCCTAGATGTGTACCTAGGGTAAACTTCACCCCAAAGCCAGTTTTGTTAGTATAGTTTCTGCAATACAACACAGCTACAACTATTCACGTACAGTGATGTTCCAGACTCAACAGAAAATGAAATAATACAAAGTGGCAAATGCATATGATTGTGATTTTATTTTGTCATTTTCTTTTTTAATAAAATATTGATTATATTATAAGTTGTTTGTGTTGTCTTCAGTGGATGTATCAACTTTACATACTTGTCTTGTAAAATCCAATATAATGATGTTTATATGATGGTGTAGACATCATATAAAAGCTAAATTACAGTATACAGACCAAAATAAAGATGAGTCATGTAGATGGGGGGGGGGGGGGGGTGTTGTGTTAGATGGGGGGGTGAGTCATGTAGATGGGGGGTGTTGTGTTAGATGGGGGGGTGAGTCATGTAGATGGGGGGGTGATTCATCAAATCAAATTTTATTAGTCACATACGCCGAATACAACAGATGACCTTACAGTGAAATGCTTACTGACGAGCCCCTAACCAAAAATGCAGTTCCAAAAAAATACAGATAAGAATAAGAAATAAAAGTAAAATAACAATAGCGAGACTATATACGGGGGGTACCGGTACAGAGTCAAAATGCCGGGGGCACTTTGGGTATATGGGGGGATTAGTCATGTATATGAAGGATTAGTCATGTAAATGGGGGGATTAGTCATGTAGATGGCAATTAGTCATGTAGATGGGGGATTAGTCATGTATATGGGGGATTAGTTGGGTATATGGAGGATTAGTCATGTAGATGGGGGATTAGTCATGTAGATATGGGGGATTCGTCATGTAGATATGGGGGGTTAGTCATGTAGATGGGGGATTAGTCATGTAGATGGGGGATTAGTCATTAGATGGGGCATTAGTCATGTAGATGGGGGATTAGTCATGTAGATGGGGAATTAGTCATGTAGATGGGGATTAGTCATGTAGATGGGGATTAGTCATGTAGATGGGGTTAGTCATGCAGATGGGGGATTAGTCATGTAGATGGGGGATTAGTCATGTACATGGTGGATCTGAGTCATGTAGATGGGGGATTAGTCATGTAGATATGGGGATTAGTTATGTAGATGGGGGATTAGTCATGTAGATGGGGGATTAGTCATGTAGATGGGGGGATTAGTCATGTAAATGGGGGATTAGTCATGTAGATGGGGGATTAGTCATGTACATGAGGGGATTAGTCATGTAGATTGGGGGTTAGTCATATAGATGGGGGAATTAGTCATGCAGATGGGGATTAGTCATGTAGATTGGGGGGTTAGTCGTTTAGATGGGGGATTAGTCATGTAGATGGGGATCTGAGTCATGTAGATGGGGGATTAGTCATGTAGATGGGGGGATTAGTCATGTAGATGGGGGATTAGTCATGTAGATGGGGGATTAGTCATGTAGATGGGGGATTAGTTGTGTAGATGGATGTACTGAGTCATGTAGATGGGGTACTGAGTCATGTAGATGGGGGAATGTGTCATGTAGATGGGGTACTGAGTCATGTAGATGGGGGGAATTGGTCACGTGGATGGGGGAACTGAGTCATGTAGATGGGGTAACTAGTCATGTAGATGGGGAAATGAGTCATTTAGATGGGGGGCTGGGATGAGTCATAGAGATGGGGACAATGAGTCATAGAAATGGGGACAATGAGTCATATAGATTGGGGGGAATTGGTCATGTGGATGGGGGAAATTAGTGTTGTAGATAGGGATAAATAGTAATGTAGATGGGGGAATGAGTCATTTAGGGGGGGCTGGAATGAGTCATGTAGATGGGGGCAATTAGTCATGTAGATGGGGGAAATTAGTCATGTAGATGGGGGAATGAGTCATTTAGGGGGGGCTGGAATGAGTCATGTAGATGGGGGCAATTAGTCATGTAGATGGGGGAAAATTACTAATGTGGATGGTGGAAATGAGTCATGAAGATTGCATGGAATGAGTCATGTAGATGGAGGGGAACTGAGCCATGTAGATGGGAGGAACTGAGTCATGTAGATGGGGGAACTGAGTCATGTAGATGGGGGGGAACTGAGTCATGTAGATGGGGGGAACTGAGTCATGTAGATGGAGGGGAACTGAGTCATGTAGATGGGAGGGGAACTGAGTCATGTAGATGGAGGGGAACTGAGTCATGTAGATGGGGGGAACTGAGTCATGTAGATGGGGGGAACTGAGTCATGTAGATGGGGGGAACTGAGTCATGTAGATGGGGGGAACTGAGTCATGTAGATGGAGGGGAACTGAGTCATGTAGATGGGGGAATTGAGTCATGTAGATGGGGGGAACTGAGTCATGTAGATGGAGGGGAACTGAGTCATGTAGATGGGAGGGGAACTGAGTCATGTAGATGGAGGGGAACTGAGTCATGTAGATGGGGGGAACTGAGTCATGTAGATGGGGGGAACTGAGTCATGTAGATGGAGGGGAACTGAGTCATGTAGATGGAGGGGAACTGAGTCATCTAGATGGGAGGGGAACTGAGTCATGTAGATGGGAGGGGAACTGAGTCATGTAGATGGAGGGGAACTGAGTCATGTAGATGGGGGAACTGAGTCATGTAGATGGGGGGAACTGAGTCATGTAGATGGGGGGAATTGAGTCATGTAGATGGGGGGAACTGAGTCATGTAGATGGGGGGAACTGAGTCATGTAGATGGGGGGAACTGAGTCATGTAGATGGGGGGGAACTGAGTCATGTAGATGGAGGGGAACTGAGTCATGTAGATGGGAGGGGAACTGAGTCATGTAGATGGAGGGGAACTGAGTCATGTAGATGGGGGGAACTGAGTCATGTAGATGGGAGGGGACCTGAGTCATGTAGATGGAGGGGAACTGAGTCATGTAGATGGGAGGGGAACTGAGTCATGTAGATGGAGGGGAACTGAGTCATGTAGATGGGGGGAACTGAGTCATGTAGATGGGGGGAACTGAGTCATGTAGATGGAGGGGAACTGAGTCATGTAGATGGAGGGGAACTGAGTCATGTAGATGGGAGGGGAACTGAGTCATGTAGATGGGAGGGGAACTGAGTCATGTAGATGGAGGGGAACTGAGTCATGTAGATGGGGGGAACTGAGTCATGTAGATGGGGGGAACTGAGTCATGTAGATGGGGGGAACTGAGTCATGTAGATGGGGGGAACTGAGTCATGTAGATGGGGGGAACTGAGTCATGTAGATGGGGGAAATAAGTCATGTAGATGCAGGGGGGGGGGGGGGGTATGAGCAGTTCAGAACCCAAGCCACACAATATCAAGTTTACCAGAAGGCACTTGAAAGTTTACCAGTGTTTTTTTGTTTGTTTTTTGGGTGGGGGACTAATTTGGATTGATTTATGAGGGTCATATTTACATACATTGCTAGAGAGAAAGAGTAGAGAACCTGCCTGTAATTCCCCTCCAGTCCTACAGAGGACAGAAACACCAGCGTCACTTCCTCTGAGAGCTGACGGCCACAACAAGAAGAGGAAGAGGCATAAAGACCAGGGTTGCGTCGTCGTCGACTGCAGCCTTGCGTGACAACACCAAACCGGATTCGTGTTTCTGGTATAGACGTTTTTTTTTTCGTTTTTTTCTTCTCGAAGCGGACCAATCTTATATTTACACATTTCGTCGACCAGTGTAAATGAACTGTTCTGTTTGGTGTTGTAACGTGGATAAAGTTAAGGAAAACCTTCTAATGGAGGCTTGCTGGGCAAAATGGCTGGGCTCACTGAAATGTGAAACGTACGGTTAGCAGTGGTAGCAGAAATAACAGGCTACGCAAGGGCGTTTTTATAATCCTTTACTCGCAGAAACACCGTTTTATTTTTCACCGCTGGACACAAAAAATGATTTTATCCATGCGTTGGGATTGAATTTTATTGTGGATACCTGCATTTTTCGACAGTTTGTTTTTTTGTTGTTGTTTTTTTCTCCCTCCCCCCCCCCCCCCCCCAATCCGATTGCTGCTTGACTGATTTGGCATTGTTACTGCTTTCTGTTATTGTCTCGTCGGGTCAGCTGTGTTCATCGTTGACGTGAACTGACTAACTAATATATATATATATATATACCAAGCAACAGCCGAACGAACACATTTCAGAAGTTTGCTTTGGTGTGACAATTGTTATATTTCTTTGGACCGAGACCGACTTGTATGCCGTGTACTAACTAATCTACATTAACACTCGGCTATTATTGATATTCGACACGACAATTAAATTAACACTCGAAACCTTTTTTTTTATATTTACCAAAAGTTACCCAACTATTATAAAAGAGACACTTTTTTTTCTTACAGTTACCATTGGACACTGCAATTTTTTTATTTTATTTTTTGCAGGTAAATACCCTTTTTTTTTTTAAATAAACCTGCAATCATGGGTGAATTCCTGAAATACATCGACTACGATCACAAGACCAGCTTCTTGAAGATGTTGAACCAGCAGAGGATGGAAGGGGACCACTGCGACGTTGTGGTTGTGGTGGAAAACGTTGAGTTCAGAGCTCACCGCTGTGTCCTGGCTGCCTGCAGCATCTACTTCAAGAAGCTGTTTAAAAAACAGAACGATGTGGACAACTCCATCGTAGAGCTCGACTTCATCCGTTCCGACATCTTCGAGGAGGTACTCAATTACATGTACACCGCCAGGCTCGCCGTCCGCAAAAAGGACATCAACCTCATGATGTCATCCGGACAGGTCCTGGGGATCACGTTCCTCGACAACCTGTGTTCACAGAAGCGTGAGCCCAATATGAAGCTGAGTCGTGAGAACCAGGCGCCAGGGGACGGTATGAGAGCCCAGGACGCGATCCTCAAAGAGCTGGCAATGGAGGAGGTGAGGAAGAACAGCTTCTACGATGGAGGGATGGAGGCCATGGGCTCAGGAGGACCTCATGGGGTCCCTCCTCACTTCGGTGGGAACATGTCTAAAGATCCCCACAGCGCCCACGGATGGACCTCCTCTTCCTCCTCCAGCGATATGAAGCTAGACTACCTGCTGTACGGCCACCGCTCTGACGGCATCCACCCGGGAATGAAACCAGGCGGAGACGGCCCCAAGAAAGACAAGTCCCACCTGGCCCACCGTCCCTTCGCTTGCGAAGTGTGCCCCAAAACCTTTACCACCCAAGCCCACCTCAAAGAGCACCTGAAGATCCACACAGGCTTTAAACCGCACCGCTGCCTGGTCTGTGGCAAGGCGTTCATACGAGGGCCCGACTTAAAGCGTCATGAGAGGGTCCACAGCAACGAGAGACCCTTCGGATGCCAGATGTGTGAAAAGGCCTTCAAGCACAAGTCCCACCTGCGAGATCACGAGCGGCAGCACCGAGGAGAGAGGCCTTTCAACTGCGGCTCCTGTGAAAAGGCCTTCATCAAAGCGTCGGACCTGAAGCGCCACTGGAACACGATGCACAGCCAGCGCAGAACGCTGTCCCCCGCCGCCGCTGCCTCCGCCACCCCTGGCAGCATCCAGGGAGACACCGACACGCAGAGCCAGAGGGACTGGAAGCTAGAGGCTGGGCCACATTCGTAAGGACTGACTGTTACACACACACACACCATGCGTATATAGTGACAGACACACATGACAGACACACACACACACACACACACACATGAATACAGGCCCTGTGATATATACTGAGGTGTAATGTCACATAGACAATGAGAAGATGTGATCATACCATGTCCATTACTGTAATGTCCATAATGGACATGTAGTAGATATGATCCTATTGAATTGTATTTAACTGTTTAGGTTTTCTTTTTCCCCCCCTACTTCATGGTAAAAATAAAAAATAAACATGTTTAGGCTACTATCTACTACTTCCACTACAATCACAATTAGATGTATATTTTTCACATAAAAAAAAATAACATTTGTTGCTATTTAGACAGACGGGGTTCTTCTTCTTCTTATTATTATAACTTTATTTCTTTTACTTTATTGAATATCAGTAACATTTAAGTGTTTTTTTGTTGTTTAACCTTACTGTATTTTAAGACAACAACAAAAAATGGTGTTTCTCTGCATAACATTTTGTTGCGTTGTGTATATTCTTTTACATGTGGATCTTAAATGGTTGTTTTTTTTATTGTAATGATTGGTTGATATTACACTGTAAGAGTCACCATTCTGCTTTTGATACAGGTTATACCAAAGTCTTGGGCCTTCGATAGACAGCCGGGTAACGGGTTAATACCATATCGGTTCTGGAAATAAACTAACATTCCAAGTCAAATTTTCCATCCTCTTTGGGGAAAATACAATGGTGGAAAAATTGGGAATTATTAAAAATTGGAATTTTCAGTTTGCTTGCGGAATTGGAATGGATTTGACCCCTAACCTTTGACAAGCAGTCTGAAGGGGGCTGTTCATTGTCTGTTCAGCCCAAGCAGCATGAGTCCGACCAGATTTACTGTTATACAGTATCACTAGCCTATCATCAAGCTACCATCAGAGAGAGATCGATTCACCACGTCTTGTATATACTGTAGCTTGACTAGTTGCAAAATAAAAATATTTAGGACACACAATTATGATATATGCACATATAACGTTGTTCTCTTACACTTTGAAAATAAACCAACATTTAATTAATTGATTTTTTTGGTGAGGGATTGTCATGATCTGATTTCTTTGTTTGTTAATGTATTTTCATGAGGGTGTTACTTAGTATATGGTAAAAGTTATAACCGTAACCCAGAATTCAGTAACTATGTATATTTATGTCAATACACATTCTATAGCAGTTACGGAATTGTTTTCTTGTGTAAAATTCAATTACAGTACATTTTGATAATATTAGTTTAGGGAAATTTAGGGTACGTCCCGAATTTGGTGCCATTTGAGACGTACACATAACCAGAACCGTGTCCAGAGGGTTTTGTGACATCCAGAGCCCAATTTTCATTCTCATCCCATCCCTTCCCTCTCGCTCTCTTTCCTCCTCCTCCTCTTTCTCTCTCTTCTCACGGAAGCATGCAGTCGTTCACAGCACGCCCCCATCAAGGATTTTAAACGATGTGTATTGGAGGATATTTCCTCACCAATCCAATGCTTTTAAATCCTTGTTGGGGAGGAGAATAGAAATTGGGTTCTGGGAAGCCCATTTACAGCAAATATTATATCCATTTGTAAACATACAAAGACCTGGACTTACATTTTACTATAACAGCAACAAGTATCATATCTCCCCCATATTATCATTTTACACCAACAAAGCAAATATCTTAAGTTCCAAAATAACCTTTATTAATATTAATTGGAGCACAATTCAGAGTTATTCAGGAACAGAGACAGCTAACACATTTGGCCCGTAATATACTGATAAAAAAATATATAAATGTAACGTATAAAGTGATGGTTTCATGAGCTGAAGTAAAATATCCCAGAAATTTGCCAGACATGCAAAAAAAGAAAAGTATTTTGGTCAAATTTTGTGCAAGAAATAGTTTACATCCCTGTTAGTGAGCATTTATCCTTTGCCAAGGTAATCCATCTACCTGACCTGACAGTTTTGGCATATCAAGAAGCTGATTAAACATTACACAGGTGCACCTTGTGCTGGGGACAATAAAAGGCCACTCTAAAATGTGCAGTTTGGTCTCACAACACAATGCCACACATGTCTCAAGTTTTGAGGGAGCGTGCAATTGGCATGCTGACTGCAGGAATGTCCACCATAGCTGTTGCAATATAATTTAATGTTAATTTCTTTACCATAAGCCTCCTTCAATGTCATTTTAGAGAATTTTGCAGAACGTCCAACCGGCCACACAACCGCAGACCACTTGCAACCACGGCAGCCCAGGACCTCCACATCTGGCTTCTTCACCTGCGGGATTGTCTGAGACCAGACATCCGGACAGCTGATGAAAATTTGTATTATTTCTGTCCTTTTGTGGGTGCTACTACAATCTAGTTTATATGGAGCTACTACCACCTAGCTAAGAGGGAGCTACTACAACCTAGCTAAGAGGGAGCTACTACCACCTAGCTAAGAGGGAGCTACTACCACCTAGCTAACACGGAGCTACTACCACCTAGCTAAGAGGGAGCTACTACCACCTAGCTTAGAGGAGCTACTACCATCTAGTTTATATGGAGCTACTACCACATAGCTTAGAGGGAGCTACTACCACCTAGCTAAGAGGGAGCTACTACCACCTAGCTTAGAGGGAGCTACTACCACCTAGCTTAGAGGGAGCTACTACCACCTAGCTAAGAGGGAGCTACTACCACCTAGCTAAGAGGGAGCTACTACCACCAAGCTAAGAGGGAGCTACTACCACCTAGCTAAGAGGGAGCTACTAATGTTATGCTTTTTCCTTTCCACCAGGGGCGGAAATCCCGGTGGGGGTTTATGCTGATTATAGACACTTAATAGTGCATTTTTAAGTTTCAAAAGATTGCGACCCCACCCCACCCTTTGCCTCACAATGGTTTGACCCACTGCCAGTTCCTTAGTTGTCAAGGTAACAGAGGGGTCGTGTTTACTGTCTGAAAGACACTCAATGCACGTAACTGACCCAGTCAATCGCACCAATGGAATGTTTTGTTTTATGTTGGCAGGGTTCATACACACTAGCTGAATATGCAGAGCTAGCGCGCAAATATTAACTATTAAGCTAGCTAGTACCTATTCCATTTATGTGGCGTCGTCAAAGATGGAATCTTTGCTATCGTTAATTTATTCCAAGATCAGCATGCAGATGATGTAAATTAGTGCATCAATGTTCCTGTGATAAGGTTAGCGATAAACTGAACAGAACTACACTCTCTTCTACCATTGTCTTAAATATATTTAATGGTTTCGTTGCAAAAGCTAAATTGTCGCAAGGGAACTTTTATTTATTTATTTTATTTCACCTTTATTTAACCCGGGTAGCAAAGATTATAGCAAACACCACTGAAACGGAGTTGGTGCTCGCTAGCTTTGCAAATTCAGCTATTGTTGGAAGCCAGCCAATATGAAACAAACTATTAAAATTACAAAAGGTTGCAGCATATGTTGTGTAAATGGTGAACTCATACAGCTGTCAACTCTTGTCACTGCAATCCATTTCACATTTGTTAAGCTACCTTTTAGATCGAAGCCATTATAGAATGATAGAAGATGAGATGATAGTAGCCCATCTCCTACTGTAAATAACCTACACACTGTGTGTGTGTGTAGCCAGCCAGAGAGAAAAATGGCAGAAAAATAAAAGACGGACATCAGAGTATTTTTCAGTACACCAAAACGCAAAGTAAGAACCCTAGTAGCCTAATATCTCAAAGACTAGTTGATAAAATGTTCATAAGAAAGAAATGAAATTCTAATGGAAATGTTTCACAATGATGTCATTAGGCAGAGCAGGCAACAGATGGCACACAGACAGCAGAGTTGGGGACAGATATGCAGGGACAGACTGGCAGAGACAGGGAGTCTCAGGTAAGTTTGTTGAGTCTTTGTTTGGCAACATTATGAAAGGTTCTCAATTTTTTTGACTTGTAAAATAGGAACATAATTGGAAAATGCCATGGATACCTCCACTCTCAACTTAAACTGGTGACTGAACTAAGATTTGTTAAAGGCAATGGTATTGCTGTTGTGATTAGTTGTGTAGTTTTGGGTACCGGTAGTTAGGAGTACGGCAAACACCTTATTTCTTTGGTTCCTCAATATACATTTACCATATTACAATGTAGGCTATGTGTTACAGCACTACTTTTGGTGTCCCCCTCAGGAATTGCTCTTGAGATAATTTTCACGTAATTGTCCCCTCCAAAGTTGATATCAGATTTTTGCCCCAGCTTTCCACTTATTCCTGCATGTTGAAACAATTCCTAGTCTACTCTCTCTAACACTAGATGGTGCCCTGCTCACAGATAGAGATTCCCTACTCTCTCTAACACTAGATGGTGCCCTGCTCACAGATAGAGATGCCCTACAGACCAATTTTCACTTCTAATGTAGATTTCCCGAGTTCAAGGATACACTCATCCAAATGCAAGTCTATATATGTTGTTTTTATTTTAAGTATTATGTCAAGCTGATACAAAGATAGCCCAGAGCCTGCAATCACACACAGACATTGTCACACACACAGACACACTGTCACATGGACACACTCTAAAACACACACACACACACACAGGGTCAAACACACACAGGGTCAAACAAACACACACAGACACTGTCACACACACACAGACACACAGACACACTGTCACACTCTAAAACACACACACACACACAGGGTCAAACACACACACACACACAGGGTCAAACACACACACACACAGGGTCAAACACACACAGGGTCAAACACACACACACATACACTGTCACACACACAGACACACTGTAAAAACACACTCTAAAACACACACACAGACACACTCTCACTCACAGAAACACTTTAACCACTCTCATGCAATAATTAAATAACAATCCAGTTGTCTTTGTGAGATATCCTTCAGCCCTCTTTGTAAGTCCTTCATGCAGTCAGCCAGTCCTGGGATACGTCCCAAACGGCTTCCTATTCCCTCATGGTACACTACAGATCCTTAGTGTGCTATATATATAGAGACTAGGGTGTCATTTTGGTACACAGCCCCTGGTTGTAATACTGGATACATTCTTAACTGGTAAAAGAGAAAGAGAGAGAGAGAGATCTATAATTTAGGGTGAAATGGTGGAAACATGACGTCAACCTCTAATGGAACAGACGGTCCTTCTCCTCTCGGCCTAGCTTACTGGTGTTAGTGGATGCCCAGGGTCTGTTTTCTTCATTTCTATGAAGTGTGTGTGTGTGTGTGTGTGTGTGTGTGTGTGTGTGTGTGTGTGTGTGTGTGTGTGTGTGTGTGTGTGTTATTTCATTCTTTGGGCTTAGTATCAGAGACTGTTTGTTAGGCTGATTGAACTGGGAGCAGATCTGTCTGAGTGAGTGTGTGTGTGTGTGTGTGTGTGTGTGTGTGTGTGTGTGTGTGTGTGTGTGTGTGTGTGTGTGTGTGTTATTTCATTCTTTGGGCTTAGTATCAGAGACTGTTTGTTAGGCTGATTGAACTGGAGCAGATCTGTCTGAGCGTGTGTGTGTAAGCACTTCATTACATAAGAATTAAATAAGTTGGTATATACATTTTAGTCATTTAGCAGATACTCTTATCCAGAGCGACTTGCAGGAGCAATTAGGGTTAAGGGCACATTGCTCAAGGGCACATTGACATATTTCTTTCACCTAGTCGGCATGGGGATTTGAACCAACGTCGGTTCGGTTACTGGCCAAATGTGCTTACCTGCTAGGCTACCTGCCGCCCATATAAATATGTACGTCAGGGTGTTTTCAGCATATGCCCAGAGATATGCCCAGAGAGAGAGAGAGAGGAGGGGGGAGAGAGAGGAGAGATAAAGAGAAGGGAGAGAGGGGAGATAAAGAGAGGGGAGAGAGAGAGTGAGAGAGAGAGGGGAGAGAGGAGAGAAGAGAGAGAGGGGAGAGAGGGGAGAGAGAGGGGAGAAAGAGACAGAGGGGAGAGAGAGAGAGATGGAGAGAGAGAGAGAGAGCGAGAGAGAGAGAGAGAGGGGAGAGAGAGGGGAGAGAAAGAGAGAGAGAGCGAGAGAGAGAGAGAAAGAGAGAGAGAGAGAGAGAGAGAGAGAGAGAGAGAGAGCTACACACAGGGAGAGTAACAAGCCTGCAGTGTGGTTCCCTCCCTGGGCCAGACCACAAACCTCCTGTCTCTCTCCAGGCTCCACCCTGCACTGCCACAGCCTTCCCAGAAAAGACCAGCAGCTCATTAAAACACATTCATCTCAACACACACATACAGTACACAATATACCATAAACACACAGACACACACACATAGTATAAACATACACATGTGCAGTACATACACAATACAAACATACACACACACACGCTGTCTCTCACACACCCAATACATCCCCACACAAACATACACACAGTAGGGGAGGAAAACAATCACCATCTGAATGACAAAGCCAGCTCTGTTGTAATTTCCAGATGTCATGTTTTAATTCAGAGCTTTTATCTTTAGTTCGTCCAGGTTCCCGTTATCCCGTTATGTTTCCTACTCGACGACGGACGTCTGTCTCTGTCTGGTTGCCTAGTGACTGACCTTACTGGGGGAATCACAGTACCAGACTGTCTGTTTCATTTCATGCGTTTTTATTTTATTTTATTTTTTTATGAGTTCTACCTACTTCCAAGGCAATATAATGACATGTGTTTTAAGCATGATAAACTAAACACTTTCAAATCAAACTACAATAAACATACAGTACATGATGCTTTACGGCAACATTTTCTACTGTATTAATGTTGCCGTTTTCTACTGTAGAAAATGTTGCCGTAAAGCATCATGTACTGTATGTTTATTGTAGTTTGATTTGAAAGTGTTTATTCCACGTGTAACTCTGTGTTGTTGTATGTTGTCGAACTGCTATGCTTTATCTTGGCCTAGGTCGCAGTTGTAAATGAGAACTTGTTCTCAACTGGCCTACCTGGTTAAATAAAGGTGAAATAAAAAATATTTAAAAAATATGTACAATATAAGTTAAAAAAATTTAAAGTTACAAACACCTCAAATAAACGAACAAAAAACCCACAATCGGTTGGTAAAACGTCTGCCTTCTTCTTTAATAGTGTTTTTTTGTTTGTTTATTTGCATGATAAGCTGTAGACCACACTACCTACCAAGTGAGTTTTCATCTGTATTTTTTGTAGCTGTATTATGTTTATTTACCACCACAATCAGAGGCTGGCACTAAGACATGCATGAGAGCACCAGCTGTTCTGGAAGACTGTGTGGTCACACTCTCTGTAGCTGATGTAAAATCTTTAAACAGGTCAACATTCACAAGGTCACAGGGCCAGATGGATTACCAGGACGTGTACTGCGAGCATGCATTGGCCAACTGGCAAGTGTCTTCATCGAGATTTTCAAACTCTCCCTGTCCGAGTCTGTAATACCAACATGTTTTAAGCAGACCACCATAGTGACTGTGCCTAAGAACACTAAGGTAACCTGCCTAAACGACTACCGACCCCTAGCACTCACGTCTGTAGCCATGAAGTGCTTTGAAAGGCTGATCATGGTTCACATCAACACCATTATCCCAGCAACCCTAGACCCACTCCAATTTGCATACCGCCCCAACATATCCACAGATGATGCAATCTCTATTGCACTCCACACTGCCCTTTCCCACCTGGACAAAAGGAACACCTATGTGAGAATGCTATTCATTGACAACAGCTCAGCATTCAACACCATAGTGCCCTCAAAGCTCATCAATAAGCTAAGGACCCTGGGACTAAACACCTCCCTCTGCAACTGGATCCTGGACTTCCTGATGGGCCGCCCCCAGGTGTTAAGGGTAGGTAACAACACATCCGCCACGCTGATCCTCACCACAGGGGCCCCTCAGGGGTGCGTGCTCAGTCCCCTACTGTACTCCCTGTTCACTCACAACTGCACGGCCAGGCACGACTCCAACACCATCATTAAGTTTGCCGATGACACAACAGTGGTAGGCCTGATCACAGACAATGAAGAGACCTGGCTGTGTGGTGCCAGGACAACAACCTCTCCCTCAACGTGATCAAGACAAAGGAGATGATTCTGGACTACAGGAAAAAGAGGACCGAGCACCACATTCTCATCGACGGGGCTGCAGTGGACCAGGTTGAGAGCTTCAAGTTCCTTGGTGTCCACATCACCAACAAACTAACATGGTCCAAGCACATCAATACAGTCGTGAAGAGGGCACGACAAAACCTATTCCCCCACGGGAGACTAAAAAGATTTGGCATGGGTCATCAGATCCTCGAAAGGTTCTACAGCTGCACCATCGAGAGCATCGTGACTAGTTGCATCACTGCCTGGTATGGCAACTGCTCGGCCTCCGACCGCAAGGCACTACAGAGGGTAGTGCGAACGGCCCAGTACATCACTGGGGCCAAGCTTCCTGCCATCCAGGACCTCTATACCAGGCGGTGTCAGAGGAAGGCCCTAAAAATTGTCAAAGACTCCAGCTACCCTAGTCATAGAATGTTCTCTCTGCTACCGTGCGGAAAGCAGTAGCGCCAAGTCTAGGTCCAAGAGGCTTCTAAACAGCTTCTACCCCCAAACAATAAGACTCCTGAACACCTAATCAAATGGCTACCCAGACTATTTGCATTGCACCCCCCCCCCCTTTTACACCGCTGCTACTCTCTGTTGTTATCATCTATGCATATTCACTTTAATAACTCTACCTACATGTACATAGTACCTCAACTACCCGGTGCCCCGCACATTGACTCTGTACCAGTACCCCCCTGTATATAGTCTCGCTATTGTTATTTTACTGCTGCTCTTTAATTACCTCAATCAAATTGATTTATAAAGCACTTCTTACATCAGCTGATGTCACAAAGTGCTGTACAGAAACTCAGTCTAAAACCCCAAACAGGAAGCAATGCCGGTGCAGAAGCTAGGTGGCTAGGAAATTATATCAGAACATGGCCAAGATGTTCAAATGTTCATAGATGACCAGCAGGGTCAAATAATAATAATCACAGTGGTTGTCAAGGGTGCATCAGGTCCCAACCTCAGGAGTAAATGTCAGTTGGCTTTTCATAGCCGATCATTCAGAGTATCTCTACCGCTTCTGCTGTCTCTAGAGAGTTGAAAACAGCAGATCTGGGAAAGGCAGCAGGTCCGGTGAACAGGTCAGGGTCCCATAGCCGCAGGCAGAACAGTTGAAACTGGAGCAGCAGCACGGCCAGGTGGACTGGGGACAGCAAGGAGTCATCAGGCCAGGTAGTCCTGAGACATGGTCCTAGGGCTTAGGACCTCCTAGAGAGAGAAAGAATGAAAGAATGAAAGAGAGAGAGAAAGAGCGAAAGAGAGAAAACTTCATAGAGCTACTGTTAGCCGTGGCTGGTCAGACTTCATAGAGCTACTGTTAGCCGTGGCTGGACAGACTTCATAGAGCTACTGTTAGCCGTGGCTGGACAGACTTCATAGAGCTACTGTTAGTCATGGCTATTCAGACTTCATAGAGCTACTGTTAGTCATGACTAGTTAGACTTCATAGAGCTACTGTTAGCTGTGGCTAGTCAGACTTCATAGAGCTACTGTTAGCTGTGGCTAGTCAGACTTCATAGAGCTACTGTTAGTCGTGACTAGTCAGACTTCATAGAGCTACTGTTAGTCATGGCTAGTCAGACTTCATAGAGCTACTGTTAGCCATGGCTGGACAGACTTTAAAGAGCTACTGTTAGTCATGGCTAGTCAGACTTCATAGAGCTACTGTTAATCATGACTAGTCAGACTTCATAGAGCTACTGTTAGCTGTGGCTAGTCAGACTGGTCAACAGGCTCTTTGTTTCTAGCAACATGAGGTTGACTTCAGTAATCTGACCTGGTTATAAGGCCTCTCTCTATCCCGACAGAGCCAGCCTACCCCTGTTAGGCCTCTCTCTACCCCGACAGAGCCAGCCTACCCCTGTTAGGCCTCTCTCGACCCACATCAGAGCCACCCTACCCCTGTTAGACCTCTCTCTATCCCAACAGAGCCACCCTACCCCTGTTAGACCTCTCTCTATCCTGACAGAGCCAGCCTACCCCTGTTTGACCTCTCTCTACCCGACAGAGCCAGCCTACCCCTGTTAGACCTCTCTCTATCCCAACAGAGCCAGCCTACCCCGTAAGACCTCTCTCCACCCCAACAGAGCCAGCCTACCCCTGTTAGACCTCTCTCTACCCCGACAGAGCTACCCTACCCCTGTTAGACCTCTCTCTGCCCTGACAGAGCCAGCCTACCCCTGTTAGACCTCTCTCTGCCGACTGAGCCAGCCTACCCCGTTAGATCTCTCTCCACCCCAACAGAGCCAGCCTACCCCTGTAAGACCTCTCTCCACCCCAACAGAGCCAGCCTACCCCTGTTAGACCTCTCTCTACCCTGACAGAGCCAGCCTACCCCTGTTAGACCTCTCTCTTCTCTCTGTCACAGTTTGTGTTTTATTTTGAGTGTGTTTCCTTAGGTTACCGCTGGAGGGCATCCTTACCTTGTTTCTAGATTCCAGGTTACCCTGATTGTTTTTTATTGGTTTCACCTGTGTCTGATTCCCCTCTCTGTTCACATGGTTGCCTGGCTATTTAGGTTCCTCTGTTGGCCTGGATGCTTGCTTAGGTCTTGTGTTTTGTTTAGTGCACTCTTGTGCTGTTGCCTTGTTTCTGTCAAGACTTTAAGTAAAGATCTGGATTGACCCCACCTCTGCTTGCTGTGTTTCTCTGCAACTGGGTTCGAGTTTGTACAAGCATCAGTGTAGCAGTAGACCTATGACCCAGCAGTGATTTCTCAGTCGTCTGAGGAACATACCGAACTCCACCATTTACGATTGGTTCTCGCCCACCGTGGAACTGTGATTGGCCACCATCCGGCGCGGCTTCAGACATTGTCGCATGGTTTAAGAACTCTTGTGTCCGCTCTGCAGACAGGACAGGCGGGAGCAACGGCTGCTGCACCTGTGGCTGTTCCTAATCCTCCACTCCATACCAGCTCAGCGACTTCCTCCCTTCGGGAGCCTCATCTCCCGGCACCGGAGCGCTATGAGGGGCATCTGGGAGGTGTCGTGGGTTCCTGCTTCAATGCTCTCTGGTCTTTTGAGCTGCAGGCATCAACGTTTCCCACCGAGCGTTCCAGAGTTGCATACATCATCTCTTTGATCTCTTTGATCTCAGGACTGGCTCTGGCCTGGGCCACGGCCATATGAGAGCAGCAATCAGACGTGTTTTAATTGGCAAAGCTTCACACGGGAGATGTGGAGGGTTTTTGATCACCCCATCAGTGGCAGGAACACTGTTCAAAGACTCATTGTGCTTCAGCAGGGCAGCCGGAGCGTAGCGGATTACGCCATTGACTTCCGGACGCTCGCCGCTGAGAACGGGTTGGAATACAGATCACTTCACTCAGCCTTTCTGAACGGACTCAGCGAGGTTCTCAAGGATGAACTAGCTTCCCGGGACAACACTGTCACTCTGGATAAGCTCATCGTTCTGGTCATCCGGATTGACAACCGGCTTCGGGAACATCGCCGTGAGAGGACGGAGGGGTTCTCCAGTGTTTCAGGTCCCGCTGAGGGAGTCCATTCTTCGGCTGTTCCACTGCCTTATGCTGTGTCTGCCTGTTCTGTACCCCGTCAGACTTCTCAATTCGGCTCTGGTTCCCCTTCATATCCTTCAGAGGAGCCGATGCAGTTAGGACGCACAAGACTTTCCACTCTGGAATGAAGGCCCGTGATTAACGAGCAACATTGTCTTTACTGTGGACAGTCTGGACACCTCCATGCCTCCTGTCCCGAGCTGACGGGAAATGGGACGACTCGTCAGTAGACAGGAGAATACTGGCGAGTCATATAGTCTCCAGCTGCCGACACGGTACGCACCTTGCTTCCGGCCAACCTGCGGTGGGATAATGGGCAGTTGGACATTCCTGCTTTCATAGGCTCTGGGGCTACCGGCTGTTTTCTGGATCACACATTAGCTCGCCAACAGGGGCTGCTTCTCACTAAGCTGGACATTCCGTTGTCGGTCACTGCACTGGATGGTCAACCCCTAGGGTCTGGGAAGGTGAAACAACTCACCATGCCTATTCAGCTACGAGTTCTGGATTACCATGTGGAACTTATCCAGTTACATCTGGAGGACTCTCCTGAACAACCCCTGGTTCTTGGACATCCGTGGCTTTCTATCCATAATCCACAAATTGTCTGGCTCTCGGGAATCGTTGGAATTGTTCATGCCAGCAACTCTCTCCTCATCTTTCTGGTCCTGCTCGTCTGGAGGCTTCTGATGCACCCGTTCCCCCAGCAGAGGATGACAAGCCTGATCTTTTCCGTGTACCTCGCGATTACTGGGATCTGGGTCCGGTCTTCAGAAAACAAAGGGCCAGCGAACTGCCTCCTCACAGGTCCTACCATTGTGCCATCGACCTCCTGCCTGGCACCACTCCTCTGAGAGGAGGGCTGTATTCTCTCTCAGGTCTAGAGACTGCAGCCATTGACAGTTATATTAAGGAGGCGCTGGTGGCTGATTTTATTCGGCCGTCCACTTCACCTGTAGGAGCGGGTTTTTCTTTGTTGGGAAGAGGGATGGGGGATTACGTCCCTGTATCGATTACCGGGGTTTGAATAACATTACCATCAAGAACCGTTACCCTCTGCCTCTTATGTCATCCGCTTTTGAGAGACTCCAGGGAGCTATGGTTTTTTCAAAATTGGATTACGGTACCCGTACAATCTGGTGCGCAACAGACAGGGAGACAAGTGGAAGACAGCGTTCAACAACCCAAATGGACATTATGAGTACCGGGTCATGCCGTTTGAACTTACTAATGCTCCAGACGTTTTCCAGGCCCTGGTTAATGATGTGCTGCGCGACTTCCTTCACCAGTTCCTGTTTGTATACCTGGATGACATCCTCATCTTCGCCAGGTCCATGGTTGAACACGTCCAACATGTCCGCCAGGTCCTTCAGAGACTCCTCTCTCACCACTTGTTCGTGAAGGCTGAAAAGTGTGAGTTTCACATTCCTCAGATCTCCTTCCTGGGGTACATCGTGTCTCAAGGATGTGTACGGATAGACTCCCAAAAGGTAGAAGCGGTGGTCAACTGACTGCGTCCCAGCACTGTCAAGCAAGTCCAGCGTTTTGGGGGTTTTGCTAGCTTCTACTGGAGATTTGTGAGAGACTTTAGTTCTGTGGCTGCACCATTGACAGTGCTCACCAAGGGCTCGGCTGGGAATGTAAGCTGGACCTCTACTGCTGAGAGGGTGTTCCAGGACCTGAAACGTAGGTTTTCTTCTGCACCCATTCTAGTTCATGCGGAGGAGTGGTGGCACTGGTTGGCGGGTTCTGAACATCCTTTTACAGTTTAGACGGACCACAAGAACCTAGCCTACAGCCAGGAGTATAACGCCTCAGTCCCCGACAGGCTCGTTGGGCTCTTTTCTTCACTCGGTTCAGATTCACGTTATCTTACCGTCCGTGGTGTTAGAACGTGAAGCCGGAAGCTCTGTCTCGGCAGTTCCCCAGCCCCAGTGAGGATTGGCCGCTTGGATCCATCATCCCCAGGTCGCTCATCCTCGCACCGGTGTTCTGGGGTATAGAGACTGTAGTGTGGGAGGTGCAAGGTAGGGAGGCAGTTCCTGACGGATGTCCTTATAACAGACTTTTTGTTCCTCTTGGAGCACGGTCCAAGGTACTTCAGTGGGCTCACTCGTCGCATCTCACCTCTCGTCTGGGTGGCAGCGAACGCTAGAGTTTGAGGAGGTGGTTCTGGTAGGCCTCGGCGGAGGCGAACACTCGGACCTTCGTGGCTGCCTGTCCGACATGCGCCCGGAATAACACTCCTTGTTTAGAAGCCTCTGGGGCTACTTTATCCGCTGCCAACACCTTCTCGACCCTGGTTTCATCTCTCTATGGATTTCATCACAGGTCTTCCATCCTCAGATGGTCACACTGTCATCCTGGTCATTGTGGACCACTTTTCCAAGGCGGCACATTTAATTCCTCTGCCTTAGCTTCTATCTGCCCGTGAGACTGCTCAGCTAGTCATTCAGCATGTTTTCCGCCTTCACGGACTTCCTCTGGACATTGTCTCTGACCAGGTACCCCAGTTTGCCTCCAGATTCTGGAGGGCCTTCTGTACTCTTCTGGGGTCATCAGCGAGTTTGTCCTCGAGCTATCACCCTCAGTCCAATGGTCAAATGGAGCGAGTGAACCAGGATCTGGAGACCGCCTTATGGTGCTGTGTGTCCGCCACCTGGAGTCATCACCTTCCCTGGGTGGAGTACGCACACAACACTCTCCAGTGTTCCTCCACCGACCTGTAACCATTCCAGGTGTTGTATGGTTACCATCCTCCTCTGTTTCCAGATCAGGAGATTGAAGTGGCGGTCCCTTCCGCTCAACGTCTCATCTCTCGTTGCCGCCGGATCTGGAAGAGGGCTTGGTCAGTGCTCCTGAGGTCCTCAGCTCGAGTTCAACGGCAGACCAACCGTCATTGCCACTCAAATAACCCTCCTGCATCCAGGCCAGATGGTCTGGTTGTCTTCTAGGGATCTGCCTCTACGCGTGGAATCTAGGAAGTTAGCACCCCGGTACGTTGGGCCATTCAAGTTTCTATGGCGTCCTGTCACAGTTTGTGTTTTATTTTGAGTGTGTTTCCTTAGGTTACCGCTGGAGGGCACCCTTACCTTGTTTCTAGTTTCCAGGTTACCCTGATTGTTTCTTATTGGTTTCACCTGTGTTTGATTGCCCTCTATGTTCACATGGTTGCCTGGCTATTTAGGTTCCTCTGTTGGCCTGGATCCTTGCTTATGTTTTGTTTAGTTCACTCTTGTGCTGTTGCCTTGTTTCTGTCAAGCCTTTAAGTAAAGATCTGGATTGACCCCTACCTCTGCTTGCTGTGTTTCATTGCGACTGGGTTCGAGTTCGTACAAGCATCATTGTAACACTCTCAGACTACCCTGTTAGACCTGTCTCTTCTCTCAGAGTACCCTGTTAGACCTGTCTCTTCTCTCAGAGTACCCTGTTAGACTGGACTCTTCTCTCAGGCTACACTGTTAGACCACTCTCTCCCCTCAGACTACCCTGTTAGACCCGTCTCATCTCTCAGACTACCCTGTTAGATCTGTCTCTTCCCTCAGACTACCCCTGTTAGACCTGTCTGTTCTCTCAGAATACCGCTGTTAGACCTGTCTGTTCTCTCAGACTACCCCTGTTAGACCTGTCTGTTCTCTCAGACTACCCCTGTTAGACCTGTCTGTTCTCTCAGACTACCCCTGTTAGACCTGTCTGTTCTATGACTACCCCTGTTAGACCTGTCTGTTCTCTCAGACTACCCCTGTTAACCTGTCTGTTCTCTCAGACTACCCCTGTTAGACCTGTCTCTTCTCTCAGACTACCCCTGTTAGACCTGTCTCTTCTCTCAGACTACCCCTGTTAGACCTGTCTCTTCTCTCAGACTACCCCTGTTAGACCTGTCTCTTCTCTCAGACTACCCCTGTTAGACCTGTCTGTTCTCTCAGACTACCCCTGTTAGACCTGTCTGTTCTCTCAGACTACCCCTATTAGACCTGTCTCTTCTCTCAGACTACCCCTGTTAGACCTGTCTCTTCTCTCAGACTACCCCTGTTAGACCTGTCTGTTCTCTCAGACTGCCCCTGTTAGACCTGTCTCTTCTCTCAGACTACCCCTGTTAGACCTGTCTCTTCCCTCAGAGTATGTCCTGTCAGGGCTGGGTTATCAGGGCATCTCAACAGGCCATTGGTGAGTCTGAGCCAACTACTAGCTAATCAATGTCACAGAGCAGGGTCAAGTTAGCCAGGTAGCTAGCTATTCAATATATTCTTCAAACTAAACAATATTGCCCAGATCATAGAGAAAGATGGACTTGAAATGGTACTGTAGGCTAACTGGCTCGATATGACCAATAACCCACTTTGGACTAAACAAACCCTTTAACTTTAGCTTAAACTAAGCCATATTCAACTTGCAATATTCAGCTTTAGTTTTACTTTTAAGTTTGAAGAATCAACAGCTACAGTTATGCCTAAATGTTCCTCAACGTTAGCTGGTTTGATCCTACTGTGGTGAAACACACCACAATGTCTTGTTCAGTGGACACTCAGAGCGAGAACCATCTGATCACTACACTCATTTTACATTGATATATTAGTCATTTAGCAGACGCTCTTATCCAGAGCGACTTACAAGAGTATTTAGGGTTAAGTGCCTTGCTCAAGAGCACATTGACAGATTTTTCACCTAGTCGGCCCGGGGATCCGATCACTCTTAACCGCTAGGCTACCTGCCTTCAAGAGGCCTTTTCTATTAGTTCACAGGCCTTCTTTCTCTTCTCTTCCCTCTTTTCTTCATAGGACTTCTCTCCTCTCCTTCTCCACTCTATCCCACTGGGACTGTCCCTGGTTTCCTAGCAAAACACAGTACACACTGTTATCCTCCTTCCCACCCTCCCGTTTACCCTCCCGTCCTCCTGTTCACCCTTCCCTCCCTCCCATTTACCCTCCCTCCTTCTCTCCTTCCCTCCCTCCCTCTTACCCTCCCTCCCTCTTACCCTCCCGTCCTCCTGTTCACCCTTCCCTCCCACCTGTTTACCCTCCCTCCTTCTCTCCTTCCTTCCCTCCCTCTTATCCTCCCTCCCTCCCTCCCTCCATCTTACCCTCCCGTCCTCCTGTTTACCCTTCCCCCCTCCCTCTTACTCTCCCATCCTCCTGTTCACCCTTCCCTCCCTCTTTTCCTCCCTCCTTCTCTCCTTCCCTCCCTACCTCTTACCCTCCCTCCCTCTTACCCTCCCGTCCTCCTGTTCACCCTTCCCTCTCTCCTTCCCTCCCTTCCTCTGACCGGGGCTGTTATCAGGTTTAAGTCTCAAACAATTGGAATCCCCTCAGTGATCAGCAGCATTACATTGCTGGCTTACCTCTGAAACTAAGCAGGGTTGTTCCTGGTCTCTCACTGGATGGGAGACCAGATGCTGCAGGAAGTGGTGTTGGAGGGCCAGTAGGGGTCACTCTTCCCTCTAATCTAAAGATTGATTCCCCAGGGAAGTGAATGGACTATTGACCTGTGCAGGGTACTGTCTTATAGATGGGATGGTAAACAGGTGTCCTGACTCTCTGTGGTCATTAGAAATCCAATTGCACTGTAAGAGTAGGGATTTTAACCCTGGTGTCCTGGCTAAATTCCCATCATGGCCACCTAATTATCCCCCCTCATTTCTAATTGGCATATATCACTCATCTCCATCATGCTAGCTAATGTGTGGTGGCACCAAAATGGCTACTGTGGATGAGGTGAGTTTCCCCACTTACTATGTAAAGCTCTTTAAGTACTTCATTTGGAAGAAAGGTGCTATGTAAACCATTATCTCTGATTAAGATGATTCAGGGTCTATGAGAACAGAAGAGGAGGCACACAGAGAATGGTCTGAATGTTTCAAACTCAATTAGACCCTGAAATCAAACCTTTTGTTTACTGTGTATCAGCATGATTAGCTCATTTTTTGTATAATTTCTTAAGATAAATATTTATCCTTTTAACCCGCAGCTGCTCCAAAATAAAAGCGAAGTTTCCGGTACTTCCCGGGTTTGTGTAGACAACTGTGATTGAGCGTCCTGACACACAACATTACCTTTAATTACGTGTCAGCAGAGCGAGAGAGAGAGTCAAGGCATCTATCTCTCTCTTCTATTCTGCTCTTTCTCTCTCTCCCCTCTCTCTCTCTCTCTCCAATTTTGTTCTCTCTCCCCTCTCTCTTGCTCCTCTCTCTCTCTCCCCTCTCTCTCCCACCTCTCTCTCTCCAATTCTGTTCTCTCTCGCTCCTCTCTCTATCGCCTCTATTTCTCACCCCCTCTCTCGCCTCTATTTCTCACCCCCTCTATCTCTCTCTCTTCTCTCCTCTCTCTCCCCGCCTCTCTCTCTCTTCTCTCCTCTCTCTTTTCTATTCTGTTCTTCTCCAATGTTATCATTATGGCGATGAACATACAGTCCAGTGAGAAGAACACATTGAACAAAAAGTGAATAAAAGCAACGCTTTGACCGTGATCAATGCTGTGCTCCTCAACCAATGTGATGAAATATCTCTGCTGTATATAAACAGGACCCAAAGTCCACTTGGCTTTACTGTCTTTCTTCTCAGCATGCATTTACATATCTATATCTATACTATATCTATCTATTTCTATATATCTATCTATACTATATAAATATATATCTATATATCTATCTATACTATATATATATATATATATATATATATATATATATATATATATATATATATATATATATATATATATATATATATATATATATATATACTGCTCAAAAAAATAAAGGGAACACTTAAACAACACAATGTAACTCCAAGTCAATCACACTTCTGTGAAATCAAACTGTCCACTTAGGAAGCAACACTGATTGACAATACATTTCACATGCTGTTGTGCAAATGGAATAGACAACAGGTGGAAATTATAGGCAATTAGCAAGACACCCCCAATAAAGGAGTGGTTCTGCAGGTGGGGACCACAGACCACTTCTCAGTTCCTATTGTTCCTGGCTGATGTTTTGGTCACTTTTGAATGCTGGCGGTGGTTTCACTCTAGTGCTAGCATGAGACGGAGTCTACAACCCACACAAGTGGCTCAGGTAGTGCAGCTCATCCAGGATGGCACATCAATGCGAGCTGTGGCAAGAAGGTTTGCTGTGTCTGTCAGCGTAGTGTCCAGAGCATGGAGGCACTACCAGGAGACAGGCCAGTACATCAGGAGACGTGGAGGAGGCCGTAGGAGGGCAACAACCCAGCAGCAGGACCGCTACCTCCGCTTTTGTGCAAGGAGGAGCAGGAGGAGCACTGCCAGAGCCCTGCAAAATGACCTCCAGCAAGCCACAAATGTGCATGTGTCTGCTCAAACGGTCAGAAACAGACTCCATGAGGGTGGTATGAGGGCCCGACGTCCACAGGTGGGGGTTGTGCTTACAGCCCAACACCGTGCAGGACGTTTGGCATTTTCCAGAGAACACCAAGATTGGCAAATTCGCCACTGGTGCCCTGTGCTCTTCACAGATGAAAGCAGGTTCACACTGAGCACATGTGACAGACGTGACAGTCTGGAGACGCCGTGGAGAACGTTCTGCTGCCTGCAACACTTGTAGGGAGGTCATACAGGCACGTGGAGGCCACACACACTACTGAGCCACATTTGACTTGTTTTAAGGACATTACATCAAAGTTGGATCAGCCTGTAGTGTGGTTTTCCACTTTCATTTTGAGTGTGACTCCAAATCCAGACCTCCATGGGTTGATAAATTGGATTCCATTGATTATTTTTGTGTGATTTTGTTGTCAGCACATTCAACTATGTAAAGAAAAAAGTATTTAATAAGATTATTTCTTTCATTCAGATCTAGGATGTGTTGTTTAAGTGTTCCCTTTATTTTTTTGAGCAGTATATCTATATCTGTCTGTCTGTCTGTTCTTTATCTATCTATATCTATCAATTTCTTTATCTATCTATATATATCTATTTTTTTATCAATGTCTATCTATAGCGATCTATATATATATCTATCTATCTATCTATCTCTATCTATCTCTATATCTATATTTCTACATCTACATCTATCTCCATATATACCTATATCTCTATCTTTAGCTATCTATATCTATAGTATATGTATCTATCTATGTATCTCTATCTGTCTCTAACTATCGATCTATCGATCGATCTATCATCTTTATCTATATCTATCTATATCTATATCTATATCTATATCTCTTTTTCTACATCTACAACTATCGTAATATATATATATATATATATATATATATATATATATATATATATATATATCTACATATATACTATATCTATCTATATCTATAATATATATATATCTATATCTATATATATGTATATATATATATATATAGATATATATATAGATATATAGATATATATATATATATCTACAGCTATATCTACATATATACTATATCTATCTATATCTATACTATATCTAAATATATATTATATCTATACTATATCTATCTATATCTAAATATATATTATATCTATCTATATCTACACTATATCTACATCTACATCTATACTATATCTATCTATCTATCTATCTATCTATCTATCTATCTATCTATCTATTGTCACGTTCCTCGTATTCTCCCTCATCGGAAGATATGTCGAAATCACTCGATGACCAATACGCAGCAGGTTGACTGTTCCACATCATCTTTATTTTAGATGGAAACGACAAAACAAAATAAACACTCAGAGGAGAAAGGTGACAGTTTCACAGGTGAAACGAAACACAGTGCAAAATTACAATTACCCACAAAAATCAAACAAACACACCCCACTATATGGGACTCTCAATCAAAGGCAGATAGACAACACCTGCCTTCAACTGAGAGTCCCAACCCCAATTAACCAAACAAACATACACTCACTAAACTCCACATAGAAATACCTAACCTAGAACCTACCCCAACACTCACAACCCCACTATACCATAACCAAACATAACTGCCACGTCCTGACCAAATATAATACAAAAAAACCTAAGTATATGGTCAGGACGTGACATTACCCCCCCCTAAAGGTGCATACACTGAATGCACAAAACCAACAGAAAAAAAACAAAACAAAAAAACACAACACACAATTAACCTCCTAACTAAAGGGAGGGAAGGGAGGGTGGCTGCCGTCAACGACGGCACAGTGCTACACCCCCCCTCCCCAACCCACCTCTATTGGAGGTGGCTCCGGTTCTGGCCTACTGTCCAACAGACCGTAGACAGACCTGTTGGGCTTAGGACAGTAGGCAGACTTCTTTGGTTCTGGTTCGTGGGCCGACTCCGTCGGTCCCAGGCTGTAAGCAGACTCCTTCGGTTCTGGGTTGTAGGCAGAATCATCACAGTCATAGTTAATCAACTTTATTTTAGAATTGTGACCAGACTCACCCGGTTCTGGGTCACAGGCAGCTCCCCTCAGTCCCGGGTCGCAAGAGGTTGTCGGATACTCTGGTCCGCACCCCGGTGTCGGATCCTCTGGGCCGCACCCCGGTGTCGGATCCTCCGACGGCCCTGACCCAGGATTCACCAGGCTGGGGAGACATGATGGATGCCTGGCCCTGGGCACAGGCACAGGACTCACCAGGCTGGGGAGACCCACTGAAGGCCTGGTCCTGGGAGGTGGCACAGGATGAACCAGGATGGGGAGACCCACTGAAGGCCTGGTCCTGGGAGGTGGCACAGGATGAACCAGGATGGGGAGACCCACTGAAGGCCTGGTCCTGGGAGGTGGCACAGGATGAACCAGGATGGGGAGACCCACTGGAGGCCTGGTCCGAGGAGGTGGCACAGGACGGACCAGGATGGGGAGACCCACTGGAGGCCTGGTCCTGGGAGGTGGCACAGGATGAACCAGGATGGGGAGACCCACTGGAGGCCTGGTCCGAGGAGGTGGCACAGGACGGACCAGGATGGGGAGACCCACTGGAGGCCTGGTCCTGGGAGGTGGCACAGGATGAACCAGGATGGGGAGACCCACTGAAGGCCTGGTCCTGGGAGGTGGCACAGGACTCACCAGGCTGGGGAGACCCACTGAAGGCCTGGTCCTGGGAGGTGGCACAGGATGAACCAGGATGGGGAGACCCACTGGAGGCCTGGTCCGAGGAGGTGGCACAGGACGGACCAGGATGGGGAGACCCACTGGAGGCCTGGTCCTGGGAGGTGGCACAGGATGAACCAGGATGGGGAGACCCACTGGAGGCCTGGTCCTGGGAGGTGGCACAGGATGAACCAGGATGGGGAGACCCACTGAAGGCCTGGTCCTGGGAGGTGGCACAGGATGAACCAGGATGGGGAGACCCACTGAAGGCCTGGTCCTGGGAGGTGGCACAGGATGAACCAGGATGGGGAGACCCACTGAAGGCCTGGTCCTGGGAGGTGGCACAGGATGAACCAGGATGGGGAGACCCACTGGAGGCCTGGTCCGAGGAGGAGGCACAGGATAAACCGGGCTGTGGGGGAGCACTGGAGTTCTGGTACGGACACTCTTTACCCACACTCCAGGCTGAATGCCCACTTTGGCCCGGCACGGGCGGAGAGCAGGCATTGGGCGAACTGGACCCTCCCAGCGCTCTGGAGACACAGTGCGCAACGCCGGCGCAGGATAACCTGGACCGAGGAGGCGCACTGGAGACCAGACGCGCTGAGCTGGCACCATCCGCCCTGGCTCGATGCCTGCACTCGCATGGCACTTGCGGGGGGCTGGTATGTAGCGCACCGGGCTTTGAACGCGCACTGGGGACACCGTGCGCTCCACAGCATAACACGGTGTCTTACCAGTACCACGCTGCTTCCGGTAAGCACGGGGAGTTGGCTTAGGTCTACCACCTGACTCCGCCAATCTCCCCGTGTGCCCCCCCCCAAAAAAATTGTGGGGCTGCCTCCCGTGTCCGTTGCGCTCCCTCTCCTCATACCAGCGCCTCTCAGCTCTCGCCGCCTCGATCTCCCACTGTGGGCGGCGATAATCGCCAGCTTGAGTCCATGGTCCTTTCCCGTCCAGGATTTCCTCCCAAGTCCATGACTCCAGATAGCTTTTCTCCTGGTGCCTCTCCTTGTGCTGCTCCTTCCTCTGCTGCTTGGTCCGTTGTTGGTGGGTAATTCTGTCACGTTCCTCGTATTCTCCCTCATCGGAAGATATGTCGAAATCACTCGATGACCAATACGCAGCAGGTTGACTGTTCCACATCATCTTTATTTTAGATGGAAACGACAAAACAAAATAAACACTCAGAGGAGAAAGGTGACAGTTTCACAGGTGAAACGAAACACAGTGCAAAATTACAATTACCCACAAAAATCAAACAAACACACCCCACTATATGGGACTCTCAATCAAAGGCAGATAGACAACACCTGCCTTCAACTGAGAGTCCCAACCCCAATTAACCAAACAAACATACACTCACTAAACTCCACATAGAAATACCTAACCTAGAACCTACCCCAACACTCACAACCCCACTATACCATAACCAAACATAACTGCCACGTCCTGACCAAATATAATACAAAAAAACCTAAGTATATGGTCAGGACGTGACATCTATCTATCTATCTATCTATCTATCTATCTATCTATCTATCTATCTATCTATCTATATATATATATATATATATATCTATATCTATCTATATATATATATATATATATATATAGCTATATCTATATCTACAGCTATATCTATATCTACATATATATACTATATCTATCTATATCTAAATATATATTATATCTATCTATATCTATACTATATCTACATCTACATCTACACTATATATATATATATATATATATATATATATATATCTACAGCTATATCTATATATATATATCTACAGCTATATCTATATCTACATATACATACTATATCTATATCTACATCTATACTATATCTATATTGATATATACACTGCGTGCAGAATTATTAGGCAAGTGAGTATTCAGATCTTATCATTGTTTCTATTCACATTTTCGAACTCCAAACCATATAAACGTGAATGCTTATTGGATTTAATCATTTTCAGGTGATATGTATTTGTGTAATGAGGGAGGGTGTGGCGAAAGTGAATAACACCTTATATCAAGGTGTGCATAATTATTAGGCAGCCTCATTACTTCAGGTAAAATGGGCCAAAAAAGAAATTTAACTGACACTGAAAAGCCAAAAATGTAAAATGCCTTTCAGACAGATGCGACACTCTTTAAATAGCTAAACTATTGAGGCGTGACCACCGGACAATCAAATGTTTTGTTGCGAATAGTCAACAGGGTGCAAAAAAAACACATGGGGAAGAAAATGCGCAAATTAACTGCAAAAGACTTGAGAAGAATTAAACGTCAAACTACTAGGAACCCATTATGTTCCAGTGCCACCGTATTCCAGAACTGCAACCTACCTGTTGTGTTCAAAAGTGGACTGGTGTCTTTTATACAGGTAACAAGCTGAGATTCGGAGCACTCCCTTTAAGAGTGTGCTCCTAATCTCAGCTCGATACCTGTATAAAAGACACCTGGGAGCCAGAAATCTTTCTGATTGAGAGGGGGTCAAATACTTATTTCCCTCATTAAAATGCAAATCAATTTATAACATTTTTGACATGCGTTTTTCTGGATTTGTTTGTTGTTATTCTGTCTCTCACTGTTCAAATAAACCTACCATTAAAATTTTAGACTGATCATTTATTTGTCAGTGGGCAAACATACAAAATCAGCAGGGGATCAAATACTTTTTTCCCTCACAGTATATCTATATCTACATATATGTACTATATCTATCTATACTATGTCTATATCTATATCTACATCTATACTATGTCTATCTATATATCTACATCTATTCTATATCTGCATATACAGTATACTATATCTACATCTCTATCTATATATCTATAACTATACTATATCTAGCTATATCTATACTATATCTATATCTCTAACCATCTATTTATCTATATCTATATCTATCTACATCTATACTATATCTATACTATATCTATCTATCTATCTATCTATCTATCTATCTATCTATCTATCTATCTATCTATCTATCTATCTATCTATCTATCTATCTATCTATCTATCTATCTATCTATCTATCTATCTATCTATCTATCTATATATATATATATATATATATATATATGAGGCTGTTTTCTTTCATCTGATCGGAGTGTCTAAACTGATGGCTCTGTCTCTCTCCCCGTGGAGGGAAAATAAATGACCCCAGTTCAAACCAGTCGGTCACAGAAAGGGAAGAATGGCTGGAATGTTCTAGACCTGATGGGGGTGGTAAACACCTTCAGTCTTCTTCTCTTCATCCTTCTGAGAGAAAGAGAGAGAAAAAGAGACAGAAATACATTTGGTATAATACTAAAGTGAACTATTTACCATGGCAACAGAATAAGAGCCATGCAGGAAACGTTAGGGTGACTTAGTGCCTGTTACATGAATACAACAACTGTAAGATATTATGTGAAGAGGATGTGTGAAAATTAACAGACCTAAGGTGCTACCTGTACATCAACACACACTCACACACACACGCACACGCACACACACGCGCACACACACGCACACACACACACGCACATCTCACACACACACACACACACACACACTCACGCACACACACACAAATAACACTCACTTAGCGCATACCTTCTCTTCTTATGTACACACACATCACACATCACACACACACACACACACACACACACACACACACACACACACACACACACACACACACACACACACACACACAAATCACACTCACTTAGCGCATACCTTTTACATTTACATTTACCTTCTCTTCTTATGTACACACACATCACACACACACATCACACACACACACATCACACACACTCACTTAGCGCTTGCCTTCTCTTCTAATGTACACACAGTGTTGGAATAAATGTTTATCTTCGTTAATAAGTGGTCACTCTGTGGAGTAGATTTGATTGGAGACTGAGAGGTGACCCATGAGTGGAGACTGAGAGGTGACCAATGAGTGGAGACTGAGAGGTGACCCATGAGTGGAGACTGAGAGGTGACCCATGAGTGGAGACTGAGAGGTGACCCATGAGTGGAGACTGAGAGGTGACCAATGAATGGAGACTGAGAGGTGATGTTGACATATCAAATCCAATCAAATTGTATGTCACATGCACCGAATTCAACAGGTATAGACCTTACCGTGAAATGCTTACTTACAAGCCCTTAGCCAACAATACAGTTCAAGAAATAGAGTTAAGAAAATATTTGCTAAATAAATTCAAGTAAAAAAATGTAAGAAAAAGTAACACAATAAGATTACATAACAATAACAAGGCTCTATGTGCGGGGGTACAGGTTAGTCAAGGTCATTTGTACATGTAAGTCGGTGTAAAGTGACTATGCATAGATAATAAACAGTGAGTAGCAGCAGTGTAAAAACAAGGGGGGGGTCAATGTAAATATACTGCTCAAAAAAATAAAGGGAACACTAAAATAACACATCCTAGATCTGAATGAATGAAATAATCTTATTAAATACTTTTTTCTTTACATAGTTGAATGTGCTGACAACAAAATCACACAAAAATAATCAATGGAAATCCAATTTATCAACCCATGGAGGTCTGGATTTGGAGTCACACTCAAAATGAAAGTGGAAAACCACACTACAGGCTGATCCAACTTTGATGTAATGTCCTTAAAACAAGTC
Source organism: Salmo salar (assembly GCF_965601325.2). Taxonomy (NCBI): domain Eukaryota; kingdom Metazoa; phylum Chordata; class Actinopteri; order Salmoniformes; family Salmonidae; genus Salmo; species Salmo salar. Next base: position 52,400,997 of record NC_138304.1, read on the forward strand.
AAAATGAGGCTCAGTAGTGTGTGTGGCCTCCACGTGCCTGTATGACCTCCCTACAACGCCTGGGCATGCTCCTGATGAGGTGGCGGATGGTCTCCTGAGGGATCTCCTCCCAGACCTGGACTAAAGCATCCGCCAACTCCTGGACAGTCTGTGGTGCAACGTTGGTGGATGGAGCGAGACATGATGTCCCAGATGTGCTCAATTGGATTCAGGTCTGGGGAACGGGCGGGCCAGTCCATAGCATCAATGCCTTCCTCTTGCAGGAACTGCTGACACACTCCAGCCACATGAGGTCTAGCATTGTCTTGCATTAGGAGGAACCCAGGGCCAACCGCACCAGCATATGGTCTCACAAGGGGTCTGAGGATCTCATCTCGATACCTAATGGCAGTCAGGCTACCTCTGGCAAGCACATGGAGGGCTGTGCGGCCCCCCAAAGAAATGCCACCCCACACCATGACTGACCCACCGCCAAACCGGTCATGCTGGAGGATGTTGCAGGCAGCAGAACGTTCTCCACGGCGTCTCCAGACTCTGTCACGTCTGTCACGTGCTCAGTGTGAACCTGCTTCATCTGTGAAGAGCACAGGGCGCCAGTGGCGAATTTGCCAATCTTGGTGTTCTCTGGCAAATGCCAAACGTCCTGCACGGTGTTGGGCTGTAAGCACAACCCCCACCTGTGGACGTCAGGCCCTCATACCACCCTCATGGAGTCTGTTTCTGACCGTTTGAGCAGACACATGCACATTTGTGGCCTGCTGGAGGTCATTTTGCAGGGCTCTGGCAGTGCTCCTCCTGCTCCTCCTTGCACAAAGGCGGAGGTAGCGCTCCTGCTGCTGGGTTGTTGCCCTCCTACGGCCTCCTCCACGTCTCCTGATGTACTGGCCTGTCTCCTGGTAGCGCCTCCACGCTCTGGACACCACGCTGACAGACACAGCAAACCTTCTTGCCACAGCTCGCATTGATGTGCCATCCTGGATGAGCTGCACTACCTGAGCCGCGTGTGTGGGTTGTAGACGCCGTCTCATGCTACCACTAGAGTGAAACCACCGCCAGCATTCAAAAGTGACCAAAACATCAGCCAGGAAGCATAATAACTGAGAAGTGGTCTGTGGGCACCACCTGCCGAACCACTCCTTTATTGGGGGTGTCTTGCTAATTGCCTATAATTTCCACCTGTTGTCTATTCCATTTGCACAACAGCATGTGAAATTTATTGTCAATCAGTGTTGCTTCCTAAGTGGACAGTTTGATTTCACAGAAGTGTGATTGACTTGGAGTTACATTGTGTTGTTTAAGTGTTCCCTTTATTTTTTTGAGCAGTGTAGTTTGGGTGGCCATTTATGGCTTAAGGGTAGAAGCTGTTAAGGAGCTGTTTGGTCCTAGACTTGGCGCTCCGGTACCGGTAGAAGAGAGAACAGTCTATGACTTGGGTAACTGGAGTCCTTGACAATTTTTTGAGCCTTCCTCTGACACCGCCTGGTATAGAGGTCCTGAATGGCAGGAGGCTTGGCCCCAGAGATGTACTGTGCCGTACGCATTACCCTCTGTAGCGCCTTACGGTTGGTTGGATGCCGAGCAGTTGGTCTTGATGTGTTGTCAGTTGGTAACGTCCATAAAATCCAATGATGATCATATAGTATCTATCCTATTTATCCCATAATGCATCCTGTTATAGGACACACTGAAAGCATTACGCCGGTTTGAATCCCATTTTTTTGTTTCGTTTTTCTTTTAAAGAGAGACTATGAAACACATCTGTCCACTTCAATCTGGGTCTGTAGGATACCTGGTCCATACACAAACCAACATGATCAGTCTTTAATGAAAAGCATTCCTCCTGTCTCAGAGGGAAAGATGGCTGCTCCTCAGTCCTTTGATGAAAAGCGTTCCTCCTGTCTCGGAGGGAAAGATGGCTGCTCCTCAGTCTTTAATGAAAAGCATTCCTCCTGTCTCGGAGGGAAAGATGGCTGCTCCTCAGTCCTTTGATTTTGGCTTCCCCCCTAATCGCCCCGACTCTCTCAAACGACACTGTGTGTGTGTGTGTGTGTGTATGTGCGTGTGCGTGTGCGTGTGTGTGTGTGTGTGTGTGTGTGTGTGTGTGTGTGTGTGTGTTGATGTGTGTGTGTGTGTGTGTGTGTGTATGTTCGTGCATCAGGGAGGGGGGTAAGGGGATTCACACATGTGGTTTTGGGTAGTGTTCAAGGGAAGGCCACATGTTTCAGAAGTAGGTACTATCTGCATGGCAAGCTGGTTCTGGAGGAGATGAAAGGTAATAGTCAATGTTTTTCTACCTGCTCTGCCCTGCAGCAGGAATGCATACTAGACAGGGGTAGGTTAGGAAGCTGTTGAACTAAATGGGGTGATGTTTTTAAAGACAGGGGTAGGTTAGGAAGCTGTTCAACTAAAGGGGTGATGTTTTAAAGACAGGGGTAGTTTAGGAAGCTGTTGAACTAAAGGGGTGATGATTTTAAAGACAGGGGTAGGTTAGGAAGCTGTTGAACTAAAGGGGTGATGATTTTAAAGACACACTGTTATATGTGCATACCATCATAGAGTATAGTAGTGTAGAGTAGGGTAGAGTAGAGTATAGTAGAGTATAGTAGAGTAGAATAGGGTATAGTAGAGTAGGGTCGAGTAGAGTATAGTAGAGTAGAGTAGAGTAGAGTAGAGCAGAGTAGAGTAGGGTATAGTAGAGTATGGTAGAGTAGAGTATAGTATAGTATAGTAGTGTGAAGTAGAGTAGAGCACAGTCGAGTACAGTAGTGTGGCGTATAGTAGCGCAGAGAGGGTATAGCATAGAGTATAGTATAGTATAGTAAAGTGGTGTAGAGTAGGGTATAGTATAGTAGTGTAGAGTAGAGTAGTGAAGAGTTGAGTGGAGTAGAGTAGAGTAAAGTAGTGCAGAGTAGGGTAGAGTAGGGTATAGTGGAGTATAGTGCAGTAGTGTATAGTAGTGTAGAGTAGTGTATAGTAGAGTAGAGTAGTGTAAAGTAGAGTATAGTAGTGTAGAGTATGATATAGTATAGAAGAGTAGTATAGAGTATGGTAGAGTGCAGTAGGGTATAGTAGAGTAGAATAGTGTATAGTAGAGTAGTGTATAGTAGTGTATAGTAGTGTAGAGTATAGTAGAGTAGTATAAAGTAGTGTATAGTAGAGTACTATACCCTACTCTACTCTACTCTACTACACACTACTATACACTACACTACTATACCTTACTCTACACTACTCTACTATACCCTACTGTACTCTACACTACTATAGCCTACTCTATTCTACTATACACTACTACACACTACTCTACATTACTCTACTCTACACTACTATACACTACTATTCACTACTCTACTACACACTACTATGCACTACTCTACACTACTCGACTCTACTCTATTCTACTATCCTATGCATTACTATACACCACTCTACTCTACTCTACACTACTCTACTCTACTCTACTACACCCTACTATACACTACTCTACTCTACTATACCCTACCCTACACTACTCTACTATACACCAATCTACCCTACTATACACCACTCTACCCTACTATACCCTCTCTACACTACTATACTCCACTCTACTTTACACTACAATACTCTACTATAAACTGCTCTACACTACCCTATACTACTCTACTCTACTCTACTATACCCTACTCCACTATACCCTACTCTACTCTACTATACCCTACTCTACTCTACTCCACTATACCCTACTCTACTCTACTATACCCTACTCCACTATACCCTACTCTACTTTACTCTACTCTACTATACCCTACTCTACTATACCCTACTCTACTATACCCTACTCTACTATACTCTACACTACTATACTCTATGATGATATGCACATATAACAGTGTGTCTTTAAAATGTATAAGTTAGAGTAGAGTATAGTATTGTAGATTAGTATGCTGTAGTGTATAGTAGAGTAGCGTAGTGTAGAATAGGGTATAGTAGAGTATAGTAGTGTATAGTAGAGCAGGGTATAGTATAGTAGAGTAGGGTATAGTAGTGTAGTGTATAGTAGAGTATAGTAGTGTAGATTAGTATGTTGTGGTGTATAGTACAGTAGCGTAGTGCGGAATAGGGTATAGTAGAGTATACTAGTGTAAAGTAGAGTAGAATTGTGTATGGTAGAGTATAGTAGTGTAGAGTAGGGTATAGTAGAGTATAGTAGTGTATAGTAGGGTGGTGTATAGTAGTGTATAGCAGTGTAGAGTAGGGTATAGTAGAGTAGTGTGTAGTAGAGTATAGTAGAGTAGGGTATAGTAGAGTAGGGTAAAGTAGAGTATAATAGTGTAGAGTAGGGTATAGTAGAGTAGTGTGTAGTAGAGCATAGGTAAATATGGTAAAGTCTAACAGAGTATAGTATAGTAGATTAGCATAGCGAAGAGTATAATAGAGTATAATAGAGCAGAGTATAGTAGAGCATAGCTAAGTATAGCGTAGTATTGTATAGTATCGTATGTTGGAGTGGAGTATAGTAAAGTACTGCATAGTTAAGTAGAGTAGAGTATAGCAAGCATAGCAAAGCAGAGCATACCACAGTGGAGTATAGCAGAACATAGTAGATTATGGTGGAGTATAGTAGAGTATAGTGGAGTATATCGGAGTACATTGGGGTATACCAGAGCATAGTATGGTGGGGTAGAGTAAAGCGTAATAGAATAGAGGACAGCACAGTAAAGTATAGTATAGAAGAGTATAGAATAGTTGACTATAGTGGAGTATAGTAAAGTGGAGTAGAGTAGAGTTTAGCAATGTATAGTAGAGTAAAGTGGAGTAGCATATCACAGATTAGAGTAGAGTATAGCAGAGTATAGTAATGTCGAGTACAGTACAGTATGGCATGGTATAGTATAGTAGAGCATCGCAGAGTAGTTTAGTGGAGTATAGAATCATATAGCCGGGTATAGTGGAGTATAGTAGCGGAGAGCAGAGTAGAGTAGAGCCGAGCAGGATAGGCAGTACGTAAAGTTGAGTATGGTTGAGTGTGGTGGAGTATAGTAGAGTGGATTATAATAGTGTATAGTATAGCATAGTAGAGTTGAACAGCGTAGAGTACAGCGGCGTATAGTTTAGCAGAGTTGCGGCGCGTAGCTTAGAGTGGAGTATAGTGGAGTATAGTAGAGTAGAGCACATCACAGTATGGAAGGGTGTAGAGTAGAGTAGAGTAAAGCAGAGTAGAGTATAGTATGGTATAGTAGAGTAAATTAGATTATAGTGAAGTGGAGTATAGTAGAGTAGAGTGGAGTAGTGTAGAGTAGTGTAGAGTAGAGTAGGGTATAGTAGAGTAGAGTAGAGTCAAGTATAGTAGAGCAGGGTAAAGTAGAGTAGAGTACAGTAGAGTGTAGTAGGGTATAGTAGAGTATGGCATGGTATAGCAGTGTAGCCTAGCTAAGAGTATAGTATATCACCACAGAGTAGAGCATGGCATAGTATAGGGGAGTATAGTCGAGCATATCGGAGTATATTAGAGTAAAGTATGGTAGAATAGAGTATAGCGGAATGGAATAGTGTATAGTATAGCAAAGTATAGCATATTAGAGTATGGTATAGTGGAGTATAGTACAGTGGAGTATAGTACAGTGGAGTAGAGTACAGCTGCGTATAGTAGAGTATATTGTAGATTAGAGTACAGTATAGTAGAGTATAGTAGTGTAGAGCAGAGTATAGTAGAGTAGGGCACAATAGAGTATAGTCGAGTATTTCATGGCAAATCATAGCGGAGTATAATAGAGCATAGTACAACAGAGTATAGTAGAGTATATCAGAGTTTTCCGTAGTATATTATGGAAGACTATAGCACAATAGAATAGAGTATAGCAGCGTTTGGCATAGTAGAGTATAGCGGCATAGAGTTGAGTATAGTGGAGTAGCGTAGCATAGATTAGAGTAGAATATAGCAGAGTATAGTAGAGTACAGCACAGCACAGTTTTGCGGGGTATAGTATAGTAGAGTATAGTAGTGCAGAATAGAGCAGAGTAGAGTAGAGCCGAGCAGGATATGCAGTACATATATGCGAGTGTAGTGGAGTATAGTAGAGTGGAGTATAGTATAATGGATTATAGCAGAGTATATCATAGTATAGTGGAGTACAGTATATCATAGTGGAGTTGATCAGAGTAGAGTATAGTATATTATAGCAGTGTAGAGTACAGCGGAGTATAGTAGAGTAGAGTAGAGTAGAGTCGCGTAGCGTGGAGTATAGTAGAGTTGAGTATAGTAGAGAGAGTATTATTTTTATTTTTTATATTCATTTATTTCACCTTTATTTAACCAGGTAGGCCAGTTGAGAACAAGTTCTCATTTACAACTGCGACCTGGCCAAGATAAAGCAAAGCAGTGCGACAAAAACAACAACACAGATTTACACATAAACAAACGTACAGTCAATAACACAATAGAAAGATCTATGTACAGTGTGTGCAAATGTAGAAGATTAGGGAGGTAAGGCAATAAATAAGCCATAGAGTTGAAATAATTACAATTTAGCATTAACACTGGAGTGATCAATGTGCAGATGATGATGTGCAAATAGAGATACTGGGGTGCAGAAGAGCAAAAAGATAATAACAAATTTGAATGAGGTAGTTGGGTGGGCTATTTACAGATTGGCTGTGTACAGGTACAGTGGTCGGTAAGTTGCCCTGACAGCTGATGCTTAAAGTTAGAGAGGGAGATATAAGACTCCAGCTTCAGTGATTTTTGCAGTTCGTTCAAGTCATTGGCAGCAGACAGCTGTAAGGAAAGGTGGCCAAAGGAGGTGTTGGCTTTGGGGGTGACCAGTGAAATGGTCACCCCCATTTTGGAGCGCGTGCTACTGGTGGGTGTTGCTATGGTGACCAGTGAGCTGAGATAAGGCGGGCTTTACCTAGCGAAGACTTATAGATGACCTGTAGCCATTGGGTTTGGCGAGGAATATAGTATAGAGTCGAGTATAGTTGAGTCAAGTCAAGTCGAGTATATCAGAGTATAGTATGCTAGAGTATAGGGCGAGCATAGCGGATTAGAGTAGAGTAGAGTATGGTATAGCAAAGCATAGTATAGCGGAGTAGAGTATAGTATAGCATGCTATAGTATAGTATAGCATAGCATAGTATAGTAACGTATTGCATATCATGGTATAGCAGAGCAGAGTGTAGTAAAGTATAGCATAACATAGTATAGTATAGCATAGTAGAATATAGCATGGTGTGGTATAGTATAGCAGAATATGGCATCGCGTGGTATAGTAGAATATAGTATAGTAGAATATAGTGTAGTATAGTATAGTATCGTATAGTATAATATAAGATAGTATAGTATAGTAGAATATAGTATAGTATAGTATAGTATAGTATAGTATAGTATAGTATAGTATAATTTAGTATAGTAGGCCCCTAACTAAAACAATGGAACAAATGTATCGTATGACATTCTAATCTTAGGAGGTGAAGGAGTTCAGACTTCAGAGGGAAGGAGGGCTAATGGGAGTCGTAGTCCCACAACCCTTTAGCCTGTAGCTAACAGGAAGACAGTAGGAGAGGGGATGAGGGGGATAGAATGGGAGTTGAGTCATGGTCCCGCAACCCATTAGCCTGTAGCTAACAGGAAGACAGTAGGAGAGGGGATGAGGGGGATAGAATGGGAGTTGAGTCATGGTCCCTCAACCCTTTAGCCTGTAGCTAACAGGAAGACAGTAGGAGAGGGGATGAAGGGGATAGAATGGGAGTTGAGTCATGGTCCCTCAACCCTTTAGCCTGTAGCTAACAGGAAGACAGTAGGAGAGGGGATGAAGGGGATAGAATGGGAGTTGAGTCATGGTCCCTCAACCCTTTAGCCTGTAGCTAACAGGAAGACAATAGGAGAGGGGATGAAGGGGATAGAATGGGAGTTGAGTCATGGTCAGTCGTCTCGTTAGCCTGTAGCCAACAGGAAGTGTCTTAGTCTCACGCTGAGTGTTATCGAGACGCCCGTCTACACCCTCAGGCCAGGGATGCATCCCAAATGGCATCCTATGGGTCCTGGTCAAAAGTAGTGCACTATAAAAGGAATAGGATGCCATTTGGGACTCAGACCATGCCATCTGGGTCTGTCAGCTCTCCCCTAAATACAGACATGGTCGAGGCCAAAATTGATCCACTCTGTTTGTCTAGAATGTAAGACTGATCCAGTCCCCTTCAGACACAGCGGAGACCTGTGTGACATGGCAGCAGAGCAGAGAATCTTTGAGTTCTAGAGTAATAAAGGGTTCTAGAGTTATAAATGGTTCTAGAGTTATGAAGGATTCTAGAGTTATGAAGGGTTCTAGAGTTATGAAGGGTTCTAGAGTTATAAAGGGTTTGAGAGTTATGAAGGGTTGTAGAATTATGAAGGGTTCTAGAATTATAAAGGGTTCTAGAGTTATAAATGGTTCTAGAGTTATACAGGGTTCTAGAGTTATACAGGGTTCTAGAGTTATGAAGAGTTCTAGAGTTATGAAGGGTTTGAGAGTTACAAAGGGTTCTAGAGTTATGAAGGGTTCTAGAATTATGAAGGGTTCTAGAGTTATAAATGGTTCTAGAGTTATAAATGGTTCTAGAGTTATGAAGGGTTCTAGAGTTATGAAGGGTTCTAGAATTATGAAGGGTTCTAGAGTTATGAAGGGTTCTATAATTATGAAGGGTTCTATAATTATAAATGGTTCTAGAGTTATAAAGTGTTCTAGAGTTATAACTGGTTCTCGAGTTATGAAGGGTTCTAGAGTTATAAATGGTTCTAGAGTTATAAAGAGTTCTAGAGTTATAAATGGTTCTAGAGTTTGTGGATGGATGTGTGTGTGTGTGTGTGTCTGGGGAACAGATGCAGACGATTAACTCAGGCTACTTCAGATTAGTATCCCCTTTTTAAAGTTCAAGTTCCTTTTTTGTGACATTTTGTCTTCAGAGCCCATCAACCTGTAACCTGAGACAGAGGGAGCGGGAAGGGGGAGAGAGGAGGGCTGGAAGGGAGAGACTGAGGGAGAAGAGAGAGAAGGAGGGGTGGGGTAGAGGGATTTGGGGGTATTTTTGGGTGGTCCGCTCCACAGACCCTGGATGAGGAATGCTGGAGGTTTGCCTCTAAACTCTTTCAGATTGCCTCTCTATCACAATATCTGATACCCCTCCAAACAGACCTCTCTCTCTCTCAAGGCCTCTCTTTCACTACCTTCATATCTTAGGCCTATGTTTGGGCGGTATCCAGATTTTCATACCGTCATACCGTTTTTGTACCAAGCTGGGATATACGGTATTACCGAATGTTTACGTAATGGGCTCTACTTAAAAAAATACAAAAATGACGTTAACAGGGATCTTGATCCAGGAAGTGGGTTGAATATCTCTGCTGTAACCATGAAGCTCGATCTTGACATCTAGCCACTTAGCTAGCAAGTTAGCAAACCAAATGCAAAGCTGGAGTCCTGAGCTGGATATCATTTATTGGACACATCTTAAGATTTCTTATAGTTATACTTAACTTATAGTTCAGTGGCGTAGCACAGACCCCCGCAGAAAGTGTAATGGTGTTGACAATCACACCATTGGTATTTCGAAATACATCGCTATACAGTATAAACGGTATATCTCCCAAGCTTACTGAGGCCTACTCCAACAATAAGGCCACTGCTCCTCCTCTCAGATCATAGGCCTGCTCCTCCTCTCCTCTCAGATCATAGGCCTGCTCCTCTTCCTCCTCTCAGATCATAGGCCTCCTCCTCCTCCTCTCAGATCATAGGCCTGCTCCTCCTCCTCCTCTCAGATCATAGGCCTGCTTCTCTCCTCCTCTCAGATCATAGGCCTCCTCCTCCTCCTCTCAGATCATAGGCCTGCTCCTCCTCCTCTCAGATCATAGGTCTGCTCCTCCTCTCCTCTCAGATCATAGGCCTGCTCCTCCTCTCCTCTCAGATCATAGGCCTGCTCTTCCTCTCCTCTCAGATCATAGGCCTCCTCCTCCTCTCAGATCATAGGCCTGCTCCTCCTCTCCTCTCAGATCATAGGCCTCCTCCTCTCAGATCATAGGCCTGCTCCTCTCCTCCTCTCAGATCATAGGCCTGCTCCTCCTCCTCCTCTCAGATCATAGGCCTGCTCCTCCTCCTCTCAGATCGTAGGCCTCCTCCTCCTCCTCCTCTCAGATCATAGGCCTGCTCCTCCTCTCCTCTCAGATCATAGGCCTCCTCTTCCTCCTCCTCTCAGATCATAGGCCTGCTCCTCCTCCTCTCAGATCATAGGCCTGCTCCTCCTCTCCTCCTCTCAGATCATAGGCCTGCTCCTCCTCTCCTCTCAGATCATAGGCCTGCTCCTCCTCCTCCTCTCAGATCATAGGCCTCCTCCTCCTCCTCTCAGATCATAGGCCTGCTCCTCCTCCTCCTTTCAGATCATAGGCCTGCTTATCTCCTCCTCTCAGATCATAGGCCTCCTCCTCCTCCTCTCAGATCATAGGCCTCCTCCTCCTCTCAGATCATAGGTCGGCTCCTCCTCTCCTCTCAGATCATAGGCCTGCTCCTCCTCTCCTCTCAGATCATAGGCCTCCTCCTCCTCCTCTCTCAGATCATAGGCCTCCTCCTCCTCCTCTCAGATCATAGGCCTGCTCCTCTCCTCCTCTCAGATCATAGGCCTGCTCCTCCTCCTCCTCTCAGATCATAGGCCTGCTCCTCCTCCTCTCAGATCGTAGGCCTCCTCCTCCTCCTCCTCTCAGATCATAGGCCTGCTCCTCCTCTCCTCTCAGATTATAGACCTGCTCCTCCTCTCCTCTCAGATCATAGGCCTCCTCTCCTCCTCTCAGATCATAGGCCTCCTCTCCTCCTCTCAGATCATAGGCCTGCTCCTCTCCTCCTCTCAGATCATAGGCCTGCTCCTCCTCTCCTCTCAGATCATAGGCCTGCTCCTCTCCTCCTCTCAGATCATAGGCCTGCTCCTCTCCTCCTCTCAGATCATAGGCCTGCTCCTACTCTCCTCTCAGATCATAGGCCTGCTCCTCTCCTCCTCTCAGATCATAGGCCAGCTCCTTTCCGCTACTACAGAACAGAAAACTTCTAAACTTTTTTATTAGTATTTCTATATATTTGTATATATATTTCCCTCCCCTTTATCCATAACCTTTCTACTATATGTTTTCCGTAGAGGGAAAAAAGATAGTATGGGCTGAAGCTAAACCCACAAGATGGGGATATCAAGTTTCTCTTTAGCTCATCTTGCATCTGTTTCAAACCTGCTTCAGCAGCAGACAGGATGTAACCCAGACAAGAGATTGGCTGTGGCAGCGGACAGGATGTAACCCAGTCAAGAGATTGGCTGTGGCAGCGGACAGGATGTAACCCAGCCAAGAGATGGGCTGTGGCAGCGGACAGGATGTAACCCAGCCAAAGAGATGGGCTGTGGCAGCGGACAGGATGTAACCCAGCCAAGAGATGGGCTGTGGCAGAGGACAGGATGTAACCCAGCCAAGAGATGGGCTGTGGCAGCGGACAGGATGTAACCCAGCCAAGAGATGGGCTGTGGCAGCGGACAGGATGTAACCCAGCCAAGAGATGGGCTGTGGCAGCGGACAGGATGTAACCCAGCCAAGAGATGGGCTGTGGCAGAGGACAGGATGTAACCCAGTCCAAGAGATGGGCTGTGGCAGCGGACAGGATGTAACCCAGTCCAAGAGATGGGCTGTGGCAGCGGACAGGATGTAACCCAGCTAAGAGATGGGCTGTGTCCTAGATGGCACCATATTTCCTATTTTGCTATAAGGGGTACTACTTTTGACCAGGGCCCATAGGGCTATAGGGGGTACTACTTTTGACCAGGGCCCATAGGGCTATAAGGGGTACTACTTTTGACCAAGGCCCATAGGGAATAAGGGGTCCATTTGGGAGTCACTCCTTGGAGTCAGTCAGTAAGATGTTTGAAAGCTTGTTTCCCCACAGCAGTAACGAGGTGTGTTTGAGACGGGGAGAAAGGGAGAACGTTGGGGAGTGAGACAGAGATCCACAAAGCTCAACACACACACACACTTATTCCAGTATTAACTGTTTTAAAACATCCCAGTCAATATTTATCATCAGACCCAAATAATTATTAAATAGAGATGATGATACATTCTTTTATTTTTTTATGTTTTGGAAGTTTTTAATGATCGAAACCCGGAAAAATACGTTACCTTGAAATACATTTTTCTATTTAATTAATCGAACCTTGTGTATTATCAATGTGTAACGTTAAGTGTATATAGATAGATATTTTGACAACAAAAGCAGTCAGAAATGAACAGCTTGGTGGCTGGAAAGTCCATAATGTATCTCTAATCTACTCCAGATAATCTCTTTCCTGGACTATATCCCAAATGGTTCCCCTTTTCCCTACATAGTGCACTACGAATTACCCATGAGCCCCGGTCAAAACATAGGGAATAGGGTGCCACTTCGGACACTGCCCCAGTCTCATAAGATTGTTCCATATCTATATCGTAACTATATAATCTTAATAAGAAACAGATTATAAACTCTTCTAAAACACAGATCATAAAAGGTCATTAAATCTCTGTGAATTACGTTGATAACCATATTCGTAACAGGACACAGATCATAAGCTGATTCCACCTCTATTTAATCAGATCTGCTTTAGTCGACATCTGCATAGCGGTTGTTTTGGCGTTTTCAGAGGTGGAACTGTATTAGAGCTGGCGTTATACCTAAAGCGGACATTGTCATTGGGACACAGACCTGGCAGTCCTCTAATGGGACACAGATACAGACCTGGCATTCCTCTAATGGGACACAGATACAGACCTGGCAGTCCTCTAATGGGACACAGACCTGGCAGTCCTCTAATGGGACACAGACCTGGCATTCCTCTAACGGGACATAGACCTGGCATTCCTCTAATGGGGCACAGACCTGGCATTCCTCTAACGGGACACAGACCTGGCAGTCCTCTAATGGGACACAGACCTGGCAGTCCTCTAATGGGACACAGACCTGGCAGTCCTCTAATGGGACACAGGCCTGGCAGTCCTCTAATGGGACACAGACCTGGCAGTCCTCTAATGGGACACAGACCTGGCAGTCCTCTAATGGGACACAGACCTGGCAGTCCTCTAATGGGACACAGATACAGACCTGGCAGTCCTCTAATGGGACACAGACCTGGCATTCCTCTAATGGGACACAGACCTGGCATTCTTCTAATGGGACACAGATACAGACCTGGCAGTCCACCAATGGGACACAGGCCTGGCAGTCCTCTAATGGGACACAGACCTGGCAGTCCTCTAATGGGACACAGATACAGACCTGGCATTCCTCTAATGCGACACAGATACAGACCTGGCAGTCCTCTAATGGGACACAGATACAGACCTGGCATTCCTCTAATGGGACACATACCTGGCATTCCTCTAATGGGACACATACCTGGCATTCCTCTAATGGGACACAGACCTGGCAGTCCTCTAATGGGACACAGACCTGGCAGTCCTCTAATGGGACACAGCCCTGGCAGTCCTCTAATGGGACAAAGACCTGGCAGTCCTCTAATGGGACACAGACCTGGCATTCCTCTAATGGGACACAGACCTGGCAGTCATCTAATGGGACACAGATACAAACCTGGCATTCCTCTGTTGTCAATCAAAAAAGCCCTGAGGGGGACCAGACATATTGTTCTCATTGGAAACGTTCTGCAGGCAACTTGGGGAAGCAGGAACCCCAGTGATTAGTGTTGGAACAGTAACCAAAAAGTCTCTGGTTCGTATACCTCAGCCGATATGACACATCTGAGTTTATGTCTGTCAGGAAGGTTAGTCGTGAGGTTATGTCTGTCATGAGGGTTAGTGGTGAGGTTATGTCAGTCAGGAGGGTAAGTGGTGAGGTTATGTCAGTCAGTCATGAGGGTTAGTGGTGAGGTTATGTCTTTCTGTCAGGAATGGTTAGTAGTGAGGTTATTTCTGTCTGTCAGGAGGGTTAGTGGTGAGGTTATCTATGTCTGTCGGGAGGGTAAGTGGTGAGGTTATGTCAGTCAGTCTGTAGGGTTAGTGGTGAGGTTATGTCTGTCAGTCAGGAGGGTTAGTGGTGAGGTTATGTCAGTCAGGAGGGTTAGTGGTGAGGTTATGTCTGTAAGTCAAGAGGGTTAGTGGTGAGGTTAAGTCAGTCAGTCAGGAGGGTTAGTGGTGAGGTTATGTCAGTCAGGAGGGTTAGTGGTGAGGTTATGTCAGTCAAGTCAGGAGGGTTATTGGTGAGGATATGTCAGTCAGGAGGGTTAGTGGTGAGGTTATGACTGTCTGTCAGGAGGGTTAGTGGTGAGGTTAAGTCTGTCTGTCAGGAGGGTTAGTGGTGAGGTTATGTCAGTCTGTCAGGAGGGTTAGTGTGAGGTTATGTCAGTCTGTCAGGAGGGTTAGTGGTGAGGTTATGTCTGTCTGTCATGAGGGTTAGTGGTGAGGTTATGTCAGTCAGTCAGGAGGGTTAGTGGTGAGGTTATGTCAGTCAGGAGGGTTAGTGGTGAGGTAATGTCAGTCAGGAGGGTTAGTGGTGAGGTTATGTCAGTCAGGAGGGTTATTGGTGAGGTTATTTCTGTCTGTCAGCAGGGTTAGTGGTGAGATTATGTCTGTCAGTCATGAGGATCAGTGGTGAGGTTATGTCAGTCAAGAGGGTTAGAGGTGAGGTTATGTCTTTCTGTCAGGAATGGTTAGTAGTGAGGTTATTTCTGTCTGTCAGGAGGGTTAGTGGTGAGGTTATGACTGTCTGTCAGGAGGGTTAGTGGTGAGGTTAAGTCTGTCTGTCAGGAGGGTTAGTGGTGAGGTTATGTCAGTCTGTCAGGAGGGTTAGTGTGAGGTTATGTCTGTCTGTCATGAGGGTTAGTGGTGAGGTTATGTCAGTCAGTCAGGAGGGTTAGTGGTGAGGTTATGTCAGTCAGGAGGGTTATTGGTGAGGTTATTTCTGTCTGTCAGCAGGGTTAGTGGTGAGATTATGTCTGTCAGTCATGAGGATCAGTGGTGAGGTTATGTCAGTCAAGAGGGTTAGAGGTGAGGTTATGTCTTTCTGTCAGGAATGGTTAGTAGTGAGGTTATTTCTGTCTGTCAGGAGGGTTAGTGGTGAGGTTATCTATGTCTGTCGGGAGGGTAAGTGGTGAGGTTATGTCAGTCAGTCTGTAGGGTTAGTGGTGAGGTTATGTCTGTCAGTCAGGAGGGTTAGTGGTGAGGTTATGTCAGTCAGGAGGGTTAGTGGTGAGGTTATGTCAGTCAGTAGGGTTAGTGGTGAGGTTATGTCAGTCAGGAGGGTTAGTGGTGAGGTTATGTCAGTCAGGAGGGTTAGTGGTGAGTTTATGTCAGTCAGGAGGGTTAGTGGTGAGGTTATGTCAGTCAGTCAGGAGGGTTAGTGGTGAGGTTATGTCAGTCAGTCAGGAGGGTTAATGGTGAGGTTATGTCAGTCAGGAGGGTTATTGGTGAGGATATGTCAGTCAGGAGGGTTAGTGGTGAGGTTATGACTGTCTGTCAGGAGGGTTAGTGGTGAGGCTATGTCTGGCTGTCAGGAGGGATAGTGGTGAGGTTATGTCAGTCAGTCAGGAGGGTTAGTGGTGAGGTTATGTCAGTCAGGAGGGTAAGTGGTGAGGTTATGTCAGTCAGTCATGAGGGTTAGTGGTGAGGTTATGTCTGTCTGTCAGGAGGGTTAGTGGTGAGGGTATTTCTGTCTGTCAGGAGGGTTAGTGGTGAGGTTATCTATGTCTGTCAGGAGGGTAAGTGGTGAGGTTATGTCAGTCAGACCTGTAGGGTTAGTGGTGAGGTTATGTCTGTCTGTCAGGAGGGTTAGTGGTGAGGTTATGTCAGTCAGTCAGGAGGGTTAGTGGTGAGGTTATGTCAGTCAGGAGGGTTAGTGGTGATGTTATGTCAGTCAGTAGGGTTAGTGGTGAGGTTATGTCAGTGAGGAGGGTTAGTGGTGAGGTTATGTCAGTCAGGAGGGTTAGTGGTGAGGTTATGTCAGGCAGGAGGGTTAGTGGTGAGGTTATGTCTGTAAGTCAAGAGGGTTAGTGGTGAGGTTAAGTCAGTCAGTCAGGAGGGTTAGTGGTGAGGTTATGTCAGTCAGGAGGGTTAGTGGTGAGGTTATGTCAGTCAAGTCAGGAGGGTTATTGGTGAGGATATGTCAGTCAGGAGGGTTAGTGGTGAGGTTATGACTGTCTGTCAGGAGGGTTAGTGGTGAGGTTAAGACTGTCTGTCAGGAGGGTTAGTGGTGAGGTTATGTCAGTCTGTCAGGAGGGTTAGTGTGAGGTTATGTCAGTCTGTCAGGAGGGTTAGTGGTGAGGTTATGTCTGTCTGTCATGAGGGTTAGTGGTGAGGTTATGTCAGTCAGTCAGGAGGGTTAGTGGTGAGGTTATGTCAGTCAGGAGGGTTAGTGGTGAGGTAATGTCAGTCAGGAGGGTTAGTGGTGAGTTTATGTCAGTCAGGAGGGTTAGTGGTGAGGTTATGTCAGTCAGTCAGGAGGGTTAGTGGTGAGGTTATGTCAGTCAGTCAGGAGGGTTAATGGTGAGGTTATGTCAGTCAGGAGGGTTATTGGTGAGGATATGTCAGTCAGGAGGGTTAGTGGTGAGGTTATGACTGTCTGTCAGGAGGGTTAGTGGTGAGGCTATGTCTGGCTGTCAGGAGGGATAGTGGTGAGGTTATGTCAGTCAGTCAGGAGGGTTAGTGGTGAGGTTATGTCAGTCAGGAGGGTAAGTGGTGAGGTTATGTCAGTCAGTCATGAGGGTTAGTGGTGAGGTTATGTCTGTCTGTCAGGAGGGTTAGTGGTGAGGGTATTTCTGTCTGTCAGGAGGGTTAGTGGTGAGGTTATCTATGTCTGTCAGGAGGGTAAGTGGTGAGGTTATGTCAGTCAGACCTGTAGGGTTAGTGGTGAGGTTATGTCTGTCTGTCAGGAGGGTTAGTGGTGAGGTTATGTCAGTCAGTCAGGAGGGTTAGTGGTGAGGTTATGTCAGTCAGGAGGGTTAGTGGTGATGTTATGTCAGTCAGTAGGGTTAGTGGTGAGGTTATGTCAGTCAGGAGGGTTAGTGGTGAGGTTATGTCAGTCAGGAGGGTTAGTGGTGAGGTTATGTCAGGCAGGAGGGTTAGTGGTGAGGTTATGTCTGTAAGTCAAGAGGGTTAGTGGTGAGGTTAAGTCAGTCAGTCAGGAGGGTTAGTGGTGAGGTTATGTCAGTCAGGAGGGTTAGTGGTGAGGTTATGTCAGTCAAGTCAGGAGGGTTATTGGTGAGGATATGTCAGTCAGGAGGGTTAGTGGTGAGGTTATGACTGTCTGTCAGGAGGGTTAGTGGTGAGGTTAAGTCTGTCTGTCAGGAGGGTTAGTGGTGAGGTTATGTCAGTCTGTCAGGAGGGTTAGTGTGAGGTTATGTCAGTCTGTCAGGAGGGTTAGTGGTGAGGTTATGTCTGTCTGTCATGAGGGTTAGTGGTGAGGTTATGTCAGTCAGTCAGGAGGGTTAGTGGTGAGGTTATCTATGTCTGTCAGGAGGGTAAGTGGTGAGGTTATGTCAGTCAGACCTGTAGGGTTAGTGGTGAGGTTATGTCTGTCTGTCAGGAGGGTTAGTGGTGAGGTTATGTCAGTCAGTCAGGAGGGTTAGTGGTGAGGTTATGTCAGTCAAGTCAGGAGGGTTATTGGTGAGGATATGTCAGTCAGGAGGGTTAGTGGTGAGGTTATGACTGTCTGTCAGGAGGGTTAGTGGTGAGGTTAAGTCTGTCTGTCAGGAGGGTTAGTGGTGAGGTTATGTCAGTCTGTCAGGAGGGTTAGTGTGAGGTTATGTCAGTCTGTCAGGAGGGTTAGTGGTGAGGTTATGTCTGTCTGTCATGAGGGTTAGTGGTGAGGTTATGTCAGTCAGTCAGGAGGGTTAGTGGTGAGGTTATGTCAGTCAGGAGGGTTAGTGGTGAGGTAATGTCAGTCAGGAGGGTTAGTGGTGAGGTTATGTCAGTCAGGAGGGTTATTGGTGAGGTTATTTCTGTCTGTCAGGAGGGTTAGTGGTGAGATTATGTCTGTCAGTCATGAGGATCAGTGGTGAGGTTATGTCAGTCAAGAGGGTTAGAGGTGAGGTTATGTCAGTCAGTAGGGTTAGTGGTGAGGTTATTTCAGTCAGTCAGGAGGGTTAGTGGCGAGGTTATGTCAGTAAGTAAGGAGGGTTAATGGTGAGGTTATGTCAGTCAGGAGGGTTAGTGGTGAGGATATGTCAGTCAGGAGGGTTAGTGGTGAGGTTATGACTGTCTGTCAGGAGGGTAAGTGGTGAGGTTATGTCAGTCAGACCTGTAGGGTTAGTGGTGAGGTTATGTCTGTCTGTCAGGAGGGTTAGTGGTGAGGTTATGTCAGTCAGTCAGGAGGGTTAGTGGTGAGGTTATGTCAGTCAGGAGGGTTAGTGGTGATGTTATGTCAGTCAGTAGGGTTAGTGGTGAGGTTATGTCAGTCAGGAGGGTTAGTGGTGAGGTTATGTCAGTCAGGAGGGTTAGTGGTGAGGTTATGTCAGGCAGGAGGGTTAGTGGTGAGGTTATGTCTGTAAGTCAAGAGGGTTAGTGGTGAGGTTAAGTCAGTCAGGAGGGTTATTGGTGAGGTTATTTCTGTCTGTCAGGAGGGTTAGTGGTGAGATTATGTCTGTCAGTCATGAGGATCAGTGGTGAGGTTATGTCAGTCAAGAGGGTTAGAGGTGAGGTTATGTCAGTCAGGAGGGTTAGTGGTGAGGATATGTCAGTCAGTCAGGAGGGTTAGTGGCGAGGTTATGTCAGTAAGTAAGGAGGGTTAATGGTGAGGTTATGTCAGTCAGGAGGGTTAGTGGTGAGGATATGTCAGTCAGGAGGGTTAGTGGTGAGGTTATGACTGTCTGTCAGGAGGGTTAGTGGTGAGGCTATGTCAGTCAGTCAGGAGGGTTAATGGTGAGGTTATGTCAGTCAGGAGGGTTATTGGTGAGGATATGTCAGTCAGGAGGGTTAGTGGTGAGGTTATGACTGTCTGTCAGGAGGGTTAGTGGTGAGGCAATGTCTGGCTGTCAGGAGGGTTAGTGGTGAGGTTATGTCAGTCAGTCAGGAGGGTTAGTGGTGAGGTTATGTCAGTCAGGAGGGTAAGTGGTGAGGTTATGTCAGTCAGTAATGAGGGTTAGTGGTGAGGTTATGTCTGTCTGTCAGGAGGGTTAGTGGTGAGGTTATGTCAGTCAGTCAGGAGGGTTAATGGTGAGGTTATGTCAGTCAGGAGGGTTATTGGTGAGGATATGTCAGTCAGGAGGGTTAGTGGTGAGGTTATGACTGTCTGTCAGGAGGGTTAGTGGTGAGGCTATGTCTGGCTGTCAGGAGGGATAGTGGTGAGGTTATGTCAGTCAGTCAGGAGGGTTAGTGGTGAGGTTATGTCAGTCAGGAGGGTTAGTGGTGAGGTAATGTCAGTCAGGAGGGTTAGTGGTGAGGTTATGTCAGTCAGGAGGGTTATTGGTGAGGTTATTTCTGTCTGTCAGGAGGGTTAGTGGTGAGATTATGTCTGTCAGTCATGAGGATCAGTGGTGAGGTTATGTCAGTCAAGAGGGTTAGAGGTGAGGTTATGTCAGTCAGGAGGGTTAGTGGTGAGGTTATGTCAGTCAGTCAGGAGGGTTAGTGGCGAGGTTATGTCAGTAAGTAAGGAGGGTTAATGGTGAGGTTATGTCAGTCAGGAGGGTTAGTGTTGAGGATATGTCAGTCAGGAGGGTTAGTGGTGAGGTTATGACTGTCTGTCAGGAGGGTAAGTGGTGAGGTTATGTCAGTCAGACCTGTAGGGTTAGTGGTGAGGTTATGTCTGTCTGTCAGGAGGGTTAGTGGTGAGGTTATGTCAGTCAGTCAGGAGGGTTAGTGGTGAGGTTATGTCAGTCAGGAGGGTTAGTGGTGATGTTATGTCAGTCAGTAGGGTTAGTGGTGAGGTTATGTCAGTCAGGAGGGTTAGTGGTGAGGTTATGTCAGTCAGGAGGGTTAGTGGTGAGGTTATGTCAGGCAGGAGGGTTAGTGGTGAGGTTATGTCTGTAAGTCAAGAGGGTTAGTGGTGAGGTTAAGTCAGTCAGGAGGGTTATTGGTGAGGTTATTTCTGTCTGTCAGGAGGGTTAGTGGTGAGATTATGTCTGTCAGTCATGCGGATCAGTGGTGAGGTTATGTCAGTCAAGAGGGTTAGAGGTGAGGTTATGTCAGTCAGGAGGGTTAGTGGTGAGGATATGTCAGTCAGTCAGGAGGGTTAGTGGCGAGGTTATGTCAGTAAGTAAGGAGGGTTAATGGTGAGGTTATGTCAGTCAGGAGGGTTAGTGGTGAGGATATGTCAGTCAGGAGGGTTAGTGGTGAGGTTATGACTGTCTGTCAGGAGGGTTAGTGGTGAGGCTATGTCAGTCAGTCAGGAGGGTTAATGGTGAGGTTATGTCAGTCAGGAGGGTTATTGGTGAGGATATGTCAGTCAGGAGGGTTAGTGGTGAGGTTATGACTGTCTGTCAGGAGGGTTAGTGGTGAGGCAATGTCTGGCTGTCAGGAGGGTTAGTGGTGAGGTTATGTCAGTCAGTCAGGAGGGTTAGTGGTGAGGTTATGTCAGTCAGGAGGGTAAGTGGTGAGGTTATGTCAGTCAGTAATGAGGGTTAGTGGTGAGGTTATGTCTGTCTGTCAGGAGGGTTAGTGGTGAGGTTATGTCAGTCAGTCAGGAGGGTTAATGGTGAGGTTCTTCAGTCAGGAGGGTTATTGGTGAGGATATGTCAGGCAGGAGGGTTAGTGGTGAGGTTCTGACTGTCTGTCAGGAGGGTTAGTGGTGAGGCTATGTCAGGCAGTCAGGAGGGATAGTGGTGAGGTTATGTCAGTCAGTCAGGAGGGTAAGTGGTGAGGTTATGTCAGTCAGGAGGGTAAGTGGAGAGGTTATGTCAGGCATGAGGTTATGTCTGTCTGTCAGGAGGGTTAGTGGTGAGGTTATGTCAGTCAGTCAGGAGGGTTAATGGTGAGGTTATGTCAGTCAGGAGGGTTATTGGTGAGGATATGTCAGTCAGGAGGGTTAGTGGTGAGGTTATGACTGTCTGTCAGGAGGGTTAGTGGTGAGGCTATGTCTGGCTGTCAGGAGGGATAGTGGTGAGGTTATGTCAGTCAGTCAGGAGGGTTAGTGGTGAGGTTATGTCAGTCAGGAGGGTAAGTGGTGAGGTTATGTCAGTCAGTCATGAGGGTTAGTGGTGAGGTTATGTCTGTCTGTCAGGAGGGTTAGTGGTGAGGGTATTTCTGTCTGTCAGGAGGGTTAGTGGTGAGGTTATCTATGTCTGTCAGGAGGGTAAGTGGTGAGGTTATGTCAGTCAGACCTGTAGGGTTAGTGGTGAGGTTATGTCTGTCTGTCAGGAGGGTTAGTGGTGAGGTTATGTCAGTCAGTCAGGAGGGTTAGTGGTGAGGTTATGTCAGTCAGGAGGGTTAGTGGTGATGTTATGTCAGTCAGTAGGGTTAGTGGTGAGGTTATGTCAGTCAGGAGGGTTAGTGGTGAGGTTCTGTCAGTCAGGAGGGTTAGTGGTGAGGTTATGTCAGGCAGGAGGGTTAGTGGTGAGGTTATGTCTGTAAGTCAAGAGGGTTAGTGGTGAGGTTAAGTCAGTCAGTCAGGAGGGTTAGTGGTGAGGTTATGTCAGTCAGGAGGGTTAGTGGTGTTGTTATGTCAGTCAAGTCAGGAGGGTTATTGGTGAGGATATGTCAGTCAGGAGGGTTAGTGGTGAGGTTATGACTGTCTGTCAGGAGGGTAAGTGGTGAGGTTAAGACTGTCTGTCAGGAGGGTTAGTGGTGAGGTTATGTCAGTCTGTCAGGAGGGTTAGTGTGAGGTTATGTCATTCTGTCAGGAGGGTTAGTGGTGAGGTTATGTCTGTCTGTCATGAGGGTTAGTGGTGAGGTTATGTCAGTCAGTCAGGAGGGTTAGTGGTGAGGTTATGTCAGTCAGGAGGGTTAGTGGTGAGGTAATGTCAGTCAGGAGGGTTAGTGGTGAGTTTATGTCACTCAGGAGGGTTAGTGGTGAGGTTATGTCAGTCAGTCAGGAGGGTTAGTGGTGAGGTTATGTCAGTCAGTCAGGAGGGTTAATGGTGAGGTTATGTCAGTCAGGAGGGTTATTGGTGAGGATATGTCAGTCAGGAGGGTTAGTGGTGAGGTTATGACTGTCTGTCAGGAGGGTTAGTGGTGAGGCTATGTCTGGCTGTCAGGAGGGATAGTGGTGAGGTTATGTCAGTCAGTCAGGAGGGTTAGTGGTGAGGTTATGTCAGTCAGGAGGGTAAGTGGTGAGGTTATGTCAGTCAGTCATGAGGGTTAGTGGTGAGGTTATGTCTGTCTGTCAGGAGGGTTAGTGGTGAGGGTATTTCTGTCTGTCAGGAGGGTTAGTGGTGAGGTTATCTATGTCTGTCAGGAGGGTAAGTGGTGAGGTTATGTCAGTCAGACCTGTAGGGTTAGTGGTGAGGTTATGTCTGTCTGTCAGGAGGGTTAGTGGTGAGGTTATGTCAGTCAGTCAGGAGGGTTAGTGGTGAGGTTATGTCAGTCAGGAGGGTTAGTGGTGATGTTATGTCAGTCAGTAGGGTTAGTGGTGAGGTTATGTCAGTCAGGAGGGTTAGTGGTGAGGTTCTGTCAGTCAGGAGGGTTAGTGGTGAGGTTATGTCAGGCAGGAGGGTTAGTGGTGAGGTTATGTCTGTAAGTCAAGAGGGTTAGTGGTGAGGTTAAGTCAGTCAGTCAGGAGGGTTAGTGGTGAGGTTATGTCAGTCAGGAGGGTTAGTGGTGTTGTTATGTCAGTCAAGTCAGGAGGGTTATTGGTGAGGATATGTCAGTCAGGAGGGTTAGTGGTGAGGTTATGACTGTCTGTCAGGAGGGTAAGTGGTGAGGTTAAGACTGTCTGTCAGGAGGGTTAGTGGTGAGGTTATGTCAGTCTGTCAGGAGGGTTAGTGTGAGGTTATGTCATTCTGTCAGGAGGGTTAGTGGTGAGGTTATGTCTGTCTGTCATGAGGGTTAGTGGTGAGGTTATGTCAGTCAGTCAGGAGGGTTAGTGGTGAGGTTATGTCAGTCAGGAGGGTTAGTGGTGAGGTAATGTCAGTCAGGAGGGTTAGTGGTGAGTTTATGTCACTCAGGAGGGTTAGTGGTGAGGTTATGTCAGTCAGTCAGGAGGGTTAGTGGTGAGGTTATGTCAGTCAGTCAGGAGGGTTAATGGTGAGGTTATGTCAGTCAGGAGGGTTATTGGTGAGGATATGTCAGTCAGGAGGGTTAGTGGTGAGGTTATGACTGTCTGTCAGGAGGGTTAGTGGTGAGGCTATGTCTGGCTGTCAGGAGGGATAGTGGTGAGGTTATGTCAGTCTGTCAGGAGGGTTAGTGGTGAGGTTATGTCAGTCAGGAGGGTAAGTGGTGAGGTTATGTCAGTCAGTCATGAGGGTTAGTGGTGAGGTTATGTCTGTCTGTCAGGAGGGTTAGTGGTGAGGGTATTTCTGTCTGTCAGGATGGTTAGTGGTGTGGTTATCTATGTCTGTCAGGAGGGTAAGTGGTGAGGTTATGTCAGTCAGACCTGTAGGGTTAGTGGTGAGGTTATGTCTGTCTGTCAGGAGGGTTAGTGGTGAGGTTATGTCAGTCAGTCAGGAGGGTTAGTGGTGAGGTTATGTCAGTCAGGAGGGTTAGTGGTGATGTTATGTCAGTCAGTAGGGTTAGTGGTGAGGTTATGTCAGTCAGGAGGGTTAGTGGTGAGGTTATGTCAGTCAGGAGGGTTAGTGGTGAGGTTATGTCAGGCAGGAGGGTTAGTGGTGAGGTTATGTCTGTAAGTCAAGAGGGTTAGTGGTGAGGTTAAGTCAGTCAGTCAGGAGGGTTAGTGGTGAGGTTATGTCAGTCAGGAGGGTTAGTGGTGAGGTTATGTCAGTCAAGTCAGGAGGGTTATTGGTGAGGATATGTCAGTCAGGAGGGTTAGTGGTGAGGTTATGACTGTCTGTCAGGAGGGTTAGTGGTGAGGTTAAGTCTGTCTGTCAGGAGGGTTAGTGGTGAGGTTATGTCAGTCTGTCAGGAGGGTTAGTGTGAGGTTATGTCAGTCTGTCAGGAGGGTTAGTGGTGAGGTTATGTCTGTCTGTCATGAGGGTTAGTGGTGAGGTTATGTCAGTCAGTCAGGAGGATTAGTGGTGAGGTTATGTCAGTCAGGAGGGTTAGTGGTGAGGTAATGTCAGTCAGGAGGGTTAGTGGTGAGGTTATGTCAGTCAGGAGGGTTATTGGTGAGGTTATTTCTGTCTGTCAGGAGGGTTAGTGGTGAGATTATGTCTGTCAGTCATGAGGATCAGTGGTGAGGTTATGTCAGTCAAGAGGGTTAGAGGTGAGGTTATGTCAGTCAGGAGGGTTAGTGGTGAGGCAATGTCTGGCTGTCAGGAGGGTTAGTGGTGAGGTTATGTCAGTCAGTCAGGAGGGTTAGTGGTGAGGTTATGTCAGTCAGGAGGGTAAGTGGTGAGGTTATGTCAGTCAGTAATGAGGGTTAGTGGTGAGGTTATGTCTGTCTGTCAGGAGGGTTAGTGGTGAGGGTATTTCTGTCTGTCAGGAGGGTTAGTGGTGAGGTTATGTCAGTCAGTCAGGAGGGTTAGTGGTGAGGTTATGTCAGTCAGTCAGGAGGGTTAATGGTGAGGTTATGTCAGTCAGGAGGGTTATTGGTGAGGATATGTCAGTCAGGAGGGTTAGTGGTGAGGTTATGACTGTCTGTCAGGAGGGTTAGTGGTGAGGCTATGTCTGGCTGTCAGGAGGGATAGTGGTGAGGTTATGTCAGTCAGTCAGGAGGGTTAGTGGTGAGGTTATGTCAGTCAGGAGGGTAAGTGGTGAGGTTATGTCAGTCAGTCATGAGGGTTAGTGGTGAGGTTATGTCTGTCTGTCAGGAGGGTTAGTGGTGAGGGTATTTCTGTCTGTCAGGAGGGTTAGTGGTGAGGTTATCTATGTCTGTCAGGAGGGTAAGTGGTGAGGTTATGTCAGCCAGACCTGTAGGGTTAGTGGTGAGGTTATGTCTGTCTGTCAGGAGGGTTAGTGGTGAGGTTATGTCAGTCAGTCAGGAGGGTTAGTGGTGAGGTTATGTCAGTCAGGAGGGTTAGTGGTGATGTTATGTCAGTCAGTAGGGTTAGTGGTGAGGTTATGTCAGTCAGGAGGGTTAGTGGTGAGGTTATGTCAGTCAGGAGGGTTAGTGGTGAGGTTATGTCAGGCAGGAGGGTTAGTGGTGAGGTTATGTCTGTAAGTCAAGAGGGTTAGTGGTGAGGTTAAGTCAGTCAGTCAGGAGGGTTAGTGGTGAGGTTATGTCAGTCAGGAGGGTTAGTGGTGAGGTTATGTCAGTCAAGTCAGGAGGGTTATTGGTGAGGATATGTCAGTCAGGAGGGTTAGTGGTGAGGTTATGACTGTCTGTCAGGAGGGTTAGTGGTGAGGTTAAGTCTGTCTGTCAGGAGGGTTAGTGGTGAGGTTATGTCAGTCTGTCAGGAGGGTTAGTGTGAGGTTATGTCAGTCTGTCAGGAGGGTTAGTGGTGAGGTTATGTCTGTCTGTCATGAGGGTTAGTGGTGAGGTTATGTCAGTCAGTCAGGAGGATTAGTGGTGAGGTTATGTCAGTCAGGAGGGTTAGTGGTGAGGTAATGTCAGTCAGGAGGGTTAGTGGTGAGGTTATGTCAGTCAGGAGGGTTATTGGTGAGGTTATTTCTGTCTGTCAGGAGGGTTAGTGGTGAGATTATGTCTGTCAGTCATGAGGATCAGTGGTGAGGTTATGTCAGTCAAGAGGGTTAGAGGTGAGGTTATGTCAGTCAGGAGGGTTAGTGGTGAGGCAATGTCTGGCTGTCAGGAGGGTTAGTGGTGAGGTTATGTCAGTCAGTCAGGAGGGTTAGTGGTGAGGTTATGTCAGTCAGGAGGGTAAGTGGTGAGGTTATGTCAGTCAGTAATGAGGGTTAGTGGTGAGGTTATGTCTGTCTGTCAGGAGGGTTAGTGGTGAGGGTATTTCTGTCTGTCAGGAGGGTTAGTGGTGAGGTTATGTCAGTCAGTCAGGAGGGTTAGTGGTGAGGTTATGTCAGTCAGTCAGGAGGGTTAATGGTGAGGTTATGTCAGTCAGGAGGGTTATTGGTGAGGATATGTCAGTCAGGAGGGTTAGTGGTGAGGTTATGACTGTCTGTCAGGAGGGTTAGTGGTGAGGCTATGTCTGGCTGTCAGGAGGGATAGTGGTGAGGTTATGTCAGTCAGTCAGGAGGGTTAGTGGTGAGGTTATGTCAGTCAGGAGGGTAAGTGGTGAGGTTATGTCAGTCAGTCATGAGGGTTAGTGGTGAGGTTATGTCTGTCTGTCAGGAGGGTTAGTGGTGAGGGTATTTCTGTCTGTCAGGAGGGTTAGTGGTGAGGTTATCTATGTCTGTCAGGAGGGTAAGTGGTGAGGTTATGTCAGCCAGACCTGTAGGGTTAGTGGTGAGGTTATGTCTGTCTGTCAGGAGGGTTAGTGGTGAGGTTATGTCAGTCAGTCAGGAGGGTTAGTGGTGAGGTTATGTCAGTCAGGAGGGTTAGTGGTGATGTTATGTCAGTCAGTAGGGTTAGTGGTGAGGTTATGTCAGTCAGGAGGGTTAGTGGTGAGGTTATGTCAGTCAGGAGGGTTAGTGGTGAGGTTATGTCAGGCAGGAGGGTTAGTGGTGAGGTTATGTCTGTAAGTCAAGAGGGTTAG
Organism: Salmo salar; assembly: GCF_965601325.2. Lineage (NCBI taxonomy): Eukaryota > Metazoa > Chordata > Actinopteri > Salmoniformes > Salmonidae > Salmo > Salmo salar. The sequence continues at coordinate 52,427,619 of NC_138304.1, forward strand.
TGTTGAGGTTAAGTCAGTCAGTCAGGAGGGTTAGTGGTGAGGTTATGTCAGTCAGGAGGGTTAGTGGTGAGGTTATGTCAGTCAAGTCAGGAGGGTTATTGGTGAGGATATGTCAGTCAGGAGGGTTAGTGGTGAGGTTATGACTGTCTGTCAGGAGGGTTAGTGGTGAGGTTAAGTCTGTCTGTCAGGAGGGTTAGTGGTGAGGTTATGTCAGTCTGTCAGGAGGGTTAGTGTGAGGTTATGTCAGTCTGTCAGGAGGGTTAGTGGTGAGGTTATGTCAGTCTGTCAGGAGGGTTAGTGGTGAGGTTATGTCTGTCTGTCATGAGGGTTAGTGGTGAGGTTATGTCAGTCAGTCAGGAGGGTTAGTGGTGAGGTTATGTCAGTCAGGAGGGTTAGTGGTGATGTTATGTCAGTCAGTAGGGTTAGTGGTGAGGTTATGTCAGTCAGGAGGGTTAGTGGTGAGGTTATGTCAGTCAGGAGGGTAAGTGGTGAGGTTATGTCAGGCAGGAGGGTTAGTGGTGAGGTTATGTCTGTACGTCAGGAGGGTTAGTGGTGAGGTTATGTCAGGCAGGAGGGTTAGTGGTGAGGTTATGTCAGTCAGTCAGGAGGGTTAGTGGTGAGGTTATGTCAGTCAGGAGGGTAAGTGGTGAGGTTATGTCAGTCAGTAATGAGGGTTAGTGGTGATGTTATGTCTGTCTGTCAGGAGGGTTAGTGGTGAGGGTATTTCTGTCTGTCAGGAGGGTTAGTGGTGAGGTTATCTTTGTCTGTCAGGAGGGTAAGTGGTGAGGTTATGTCAGTCAGACCTGTAGGGTTAGTGGTGAGGTTATGTCTGTCAGGAGGGTTAGTGGTGAGGTTATGTCAGTCAGTCAGGAGGGTTAGTGGTGAGGTTATGTCAGTCAGGAGGGTTAGTGGTGAGGTTATGTCAGTCAGTATGGTTAGTGGTGAGGTTATGTCAGTTAGGAGGGTTAGTGGTGAGGTTATGTCAGTCAGGAGGGTTAGTGGTGAGGTTATGTCAGGCAGGAGGGTTAGTGGTGAGGTTATCTATGTCTGTCAGGAGGGTAAGTGGTGAGGTTATGTCAGTCAGACCTGTAGGGTTAGTGGTGAGGTTATGTCTGTCTGTCAGGAGGGTTAGTGGTGAGGTTATGTCAGTCAGTCAGGAGGGTTAGTGGTGAGGTTATGTCAGTCAGGAGGGTTAGTGGTGAGGTTATGTCAGTCAGTAGGGTTAGTGGTGAGGTTATGTCAGTCAGGAGGGTTAGTGGTGAGGTTATGTCAGTCAGGAGGGTAAGTGGTGAGGTTATGTCAGACAGGAGGGTTAGTGGTGAGGTTATGTCTGTACGTCAGGAGGGTTAGTGGTGAGGTTATGTCAGGCAGGAGGGTTAGTGGTGAGGTTATGTCAGTCAGTCAGGAGGGTTAGTGGTGAGGTTATGTCAGTCAGGAGGGTAAGTGGTGAGGTTATGTCAGTCAGTAATGAGGGTTAGTGGTGATGTTATGTCTGTCTGTCAGGAGGGTTAGTGGTGAGGGTATTTCTGTCTGTCAGGAGGGTTAGTGTGAGGTTATGTCATTCTGTCAGGAGGGTTAGTGGTGAGGTTATGTCTGTCTGTCATGAGGGTTAGTGGTGAGGTTATGTCAGTCAGTCAGGAGGGTTAGTGGTGAGGTTATGTCAGTCAGGAGGGTTAGTGGTGAGGTAATGTCAGTCAGGAGGGTTAGTGGTGAGGTTATGTCAGTCAGGAGGGTTATTGGTGAGGTTATTTCTGTCTGTCAGGAGGGTTAGTGGTGAGATTATGTCTGTCAGTCATGAGGATCAGTGGTGAGGTTATGTCAGTCAAGAGGGTTAGTGGTGAGGTTATGTCAGTCAGGAGGGTTAGTGGTGAGGTTATGTCAGTCAGTCAGGAGGGTTAGTGGCGAGGTTATGTCAGTCAGTAAGGAGGGTTAATGGTGAGGTTATGTCAGTCAGGAGGGTTATTGGTGAGGATATGTCAGTCAGGAGGGTTAGTTGGTGAGGTTATGACTGTCTGTCAGGAGGGTTAGTGGTGAGGCTATGTCAGTCAGTCAGGAGGGTTAATGGTGAGGTTATGTCAGTCAGGAGGGTTATTGGTGAGGATATGTCAGTCAGGAGGGTTAGTGGTGAGGTTATGACTGTCTGTCAGGAGGGTTAGTGGTGAGGCTATGTCTGGCTGTCAGGAGGGTTAGTGGTGAGGTTATGTCAGTCAGTCAGGAGGGTTAGTGGTGAGGTTATGTCAGTCAGGAGGGTAAGTGGTGAGGTTATGTCAGTCAGGAGGGTTAGTGGTGAGGTTATGTCAGTCAGTCAGGAGGGTTAGTGGTGAGGGTATTTCTGTCTGTCAGGAGGGTTAGTGGTGAGGTTATCTATGTCTGTCAGGAGGGTAAGTGGTGAGGTTATGTCAGTCAGACCTGTAGGGTTAGTGGTGAGGTTATGTCTGTCTGTCAGGAGGGTTAGTGGTGTTGTTATGTCAGTCAGTCAGGAGGGTTAGTGGTGAGGTTATGTCAGTCAGTCAGGAGGGTTAGTGGTGAGGTTATGTCTGTCTGTCGTTAGGGTTAGTGGTGAGGGTATTTCTGTCTGTCAGGAGGGTTAGTGGTGAGGTTATCTATGTCTGTCAGGAGGGTAAGTGGTGAGGTTATGTCAGTCAGACCTGTAGGGTTAGTGGTGAGGTTCTCTTTGTCTGTCAGGAGGGTAAGTGGTGAGGTTATGTCAGTCAGACCTGTAGGGTTAGTGGTGAGGTTATGTCTGTCTGTCAGGAGGGTTAGTTTTGAGGTTATGTCAGTCAGTCAGGAGGGTTGGTGGTGAGGTTATGTCAGTCAGGAGGGTTAGTGGTGAGGTTATGTCAGTCAGTATGGTTAGTGGTGAGGTTATGTCAGTCAGGAGGGTTAGTGGTGAGGTTATGTCAGTCAGGAGGGTTAGTGGTGAGGTTATGTCAGGCAGGAGGGTTAGTGGTGAGGTTATGTCTGTACGTCAGGAGGGTTAGTGGTGAGGTTATGTCAGTCAGGAGGGTTAGTGGTGAGGTTATGTCAGTCAAGTCAGGAGGGTTATTGGTGAGGATATGTCAGTCAGGAGGGTTAGTGGTGAGGTTATGACTGTCTGTCAGGAGGGTTAGTGGTGAGGTTAAGTCTGTCTGTCAGGAGGGTTAGTGGTGAGGTTATGTCAGTCTGTCAGGAGGGTTAGTGTGAGGTTATGTCAGTCTGTCAGGAGGGTTAGTGGTGAGGTTATGTCTGTCTGTCATGAGGGTTAGTGGTGAGGTTATGTCAGTCAGTCAGGAGGGTTAGTGGTGAGGTTATGTCAGTCATGAGGATCAGTGGTGAGGTTATGTCAGTCAAGAGGGTTAGTGGTGAGGTTATGTCAGTCAGGAGGGTTAGTGGTGAGGTTATGTCAGTCAGTCAGGAGGGTTAGTGGCGAGGTTATGTCAGTCAGTCAGGAGGGTTAATGGTGAGGTTATGTCAGTCAGGAGGGTTATTGGTGAGGATATGTCAGTCAGGAGGGTTAGTGGTGAGGTTATGACTGTCTGTCAGGAGGGTTAGTGGTGAGGCTATGTCTGGCTGTCAGGAGGGTTAGTGGTGAGGTTATGTCAGTCAGTCAGGAGGGTTAGTGGTGAGGTTATGTCAGTCAGGAGGGTAAGTGGTGAGGTTATGTCAGTCAGGAGGGTTAGTGATGAGGTTATGTCAGTCAGGAGGGTTAGTGGTGAGGTTATGTCAGGCAGGAGGGTTAGTGGTGAGGTTATGTCTGTACATCAGGAGGGTTAGTGGTGAGGTTATGTCAGGCAGGAGGGTTAGTGGTGAGGTTATGTCAGTCAGTCAGGAGGGTTAGTGGTGAGGGTATTTCTGTCTGTCAGGAGGGTTAGTGGTGAGGTTATCTATGTCTGTCAGGAGGGTAAGTGGTGAGGTTATGTCAGTCAGACCTGTAGGGTTAGTGGTGAGGTTATGTCTGTCTGTCAGGAGGGTTAGTGGTGTTGTTATGTCAGTCAGTCAGGAGGGTTAGTGGTGAGGTTATGTCAGTCAGGAGGGTTAGTGGTGAGGTTATGTCAGTCAGTAGGGTTAGTGCTGAGGTTATGTCAGTCAGGAGGGTTAGTGATGAGGTTATGTCAGTCAGGAGGGTTAGTGGTGAGGTTATGTCAGGCAGGAGGGTTAGTGGTGAGGTTATGTCTGTACGTCAGGAGGGTTAGTGGTGAGGTTATGTCAGGCAGGAGGGTTAGTGGTGAGGTTATGTCAGTCAGTCAGGAGGGTTAGTGGTGAGGTTATGTCAGTCAGGAGGGTAAGTGGTGAGGTTATGTCAGTCAGTAATGAGGGTTAGTGTGAGGTTATGTCTGTCTGTCGTGAGGGTTAGTGGTGAGGGTATTTCTGTCTGTCAGGAGGGTTAGTGGTGAGGTTATCTATGTCTGTCAGGAGGGTTAGTGGTGAGGTTATGTCAGTCAGTCAGGAGGGTTAGTGGTGAGGTTATGTCAGTCAGGAGGGTTAGTGGTGAGGTTATGTCAGTCAGTAGGGTTAGTGGTGAGGTTATGTCAGTCAGGAGGGTTAGTGGTGAGTTTATGTCAGTCAGGAGGTTTAGTTGTGAGGTTATGTCAGGCAGGAGGGTTAGTGGTGAGGTTATGTCTGTACGTCAGGAGGGTTAGTGGTGAGGTTATGTCAGGCAGGAGGGTTAGTGGTGAGGTTATGTCTGTAAGTCAAGAGGGTTAGTGGTGAGGTTACGTCAGTCAGTCAGGAGGGTTAGTGGTGAGGTTATGTCAGTCAGGAGGGTTAGTGGTGAGGTAATGTCAGTCAAGTCAGGAGGGTTATTGGTGAGGATATGTCAGTCAGGAGGGTTAGTGGTGAGGTTATGACTGTCTGTCAGGAGGGTTAGTGGTGAGGTTAAGTCTGTCTGTCAGGAGGGTTAGTGGTGAGGTTATGTCAGTCTGTCAGGAGGGTTAGTGTGAGGTTATGTCAGTCTGTCAGGAGGGTTAGTGGTGAGGTTATGTCTGTCTGTCATGAGGGTTAGTGGTGAGGTTATGTCAGTCAGTCAGGAGGGTTAGTGGTGAGGTTATGTCAGTCAGGAGGGTTAGTGGTGAGGTAATGTCAGTCAGAAGGGTTAGTGGTGAGGTTATGTCAGTCAGGAGGGTTATTGGTGAGGTTATTTCTGTCTGTCAGGAGGGTTAGTGTTGAGATTATGTCTGTCAGTCATGAGGATCAGTGGTGAGGTTATGTCAGTCAAGAGGGTTAGTGGTGAGGTTATGTCAGTCAGGAGGGTTAGTGGTGAGGTTATGTCAGTCAGTCAGGAGGGTTAGTGGCGAGGTTATGTCAGTCAGTAAGGAGGGTTAATGGTGAGGTTATGTCAGTCAGGAGGGTTATTGGTGAGGATATGTCAGTCAGGAGGGTTAGTGGTGAGGTTATGACTGTCTGTCAGGAGGGTTAGTGGTGAGGCTATGTCAGTCAGTCAGGAGGGTTAATGGTGAGGTTATGTCAGTCAGGAGGGTTATTGGTGAGGATATGTCAGTCAGGAGGGTTAGTGGTGAGGTTATGACTGTCTGTCAGGAGGGTTAGTGGTGAGGCTATGTCTGGCTGTCAGGAGGGTTAGTGGTGAGGTTATGTCAGTCAGTCAGGAGGGTTGTTGGTGAGGTTATGTCAGTCAGGAGGGTAAGTGGTGAGGTTATGTCAGTCAGTCATGAGGGTTAGTGGTGAGGTTATGTCTGTCTGTCAGGAGGGTTAGTGGTGAGGGTATTTCTGTCTGTCAGGAGGGTTAGTGGTGAGGTTATCCATGTCTGTCAGGAGGGTAAGTGGTGAGGTTATGTCAGTCAGACCTGTAGGGTTAGTGGTGAGGTTATGTCTGTCTGTCAGGAGGGTTAGTGGTGAGGTTATGTCAGTCAGTCAGGAGGGTTAGTGGTGAGGTTATGTCAGTCAGTAGGGTTAGTGGTGAGGTTATGTCAGTCAGGAGGGTTAGTGGTAAGGTTATGTCAGTCAGGAGGGTTAGTGGTGAGGTTATGTCTGGCAGGAGGGTTAGTGGTGAGGTTATGTCTGTACGTCAGGAGGGTTAGTGGTGAGGTTATGTCAGGCAGGAGGGTTAGTGGTGAGGTTATGTCTGTAAGTCAAGAGGGTTAGTGGTGAGGTTATGTCAGTCAGTCAGGAGGGTTAGTGGTGAGGTTATGTCAGTCAGGAGGGTTAGTGGTGAGGTTATGTCAGTCAGGTCAGGAGGGTTATTGGTGAGGATATGTCAGTCAGGAGGGTTAGTGGTGAGGTTATGACTGTCTGTCAGGAGGGTTAGTGGTGAGGTTAAGTCTGTCTGTCAGGAGGGTTAGTGGTGAGGTTATGTCAGTCTGTCAGGAGGGTTAGTGTGAGGTTATGTCAGTCTGTCAGGAGGGTTAGTGGTGAGGTTATGTCTGTCTGTCATGAGGGTTAGTGGTGAGGTTATGTCAGTCAGTCAGGAGGGTTAGTGGTGAGGTTATGTCAGTCAGGAGGGTTAGTGGTGAGGTAATGTCAGTCAGGAGGGTTAGTGGTGAGGTTATGTCAGTCAGGAGGGTTATTGGTGAGGTTATTTCTGTCTGTCAGGAGGGTTAGTGGTGAGATTATGTCTGTCAGGAGGGTTAGTGGTGAGGTTATGTCAGTCAGTCAGGAGGGTTAGTGGCGAGGTTATGTCAGTCAGTAAGGAGGGTTAGTGGTGAGGTTATGTCAGTCAGGAGGGTTATTGGTGAGGTTATTTCTGTCTGTCAGGAGGGTTAGTGGTGAGATTATGTCTGTCAGTCATGAGGATCAGTGGTGAGGTTATGTCAGTCAAGAGGGTTAGTGGTGAGGTTATGTCAGTCAGGAGGGTTAGTGGTGAGGTTATGTCAGTCAGTCAGGAGGGTTAGTGGCGAGGTTATGTCAGTCAGTAAGGAGGGTTAATGGTGAGGTTATGACTGTCTGTCAGGAGGGTTAGTGGTGAGGCTATGTCTGGCTGTCAGGAGGGTTAGTGGTGAGGTTATGTCAGTCAGTCAGGAGGGTTAGTGGTGAGGTTATGTCAGTCAGGAGGGTAAGTGGTGAGGTTATGTCAGTCAGACCTGTAGGGTTAGTGGTGAGGTTATGTCTGTCAGTCAGGAGGGTTAGTGGTGAGGTTATGTCAGTCAGGAGGGTTAGTGGTGAGGTTATGTCAGTCAGTAGGGTTAGTGGTGAGGTTATGTCAGTCAGGAGGGTTAGTGGTGAGGTTATGTCAGTCAGGAAGGTTAGTGGTGAGGTTAAGTCAGTCAGGAGGGTTAGTGGTGAGGTTATGTCAGTCAGGAGGGTTAGTGGTGAGGTTATGACAGTCAAGTCAGGAGGGTTAGTGGTGAGGATATGTCAGTCAGGAGGGTTAGTGGTGAGGTTATGACTGTCTGTCAGGAGGGTTAGTGGTGAGGTTATGTCTGTCTGTCAGGAGGGTTAGTGGTGAGGTTATGTCAGTCTGTCAGGAGGGTTAGTGGTGAGGTTATGTCAGTCAGGAGGGTTGGTGGTGAGGTTATGTCTATAAGTCAGGAGGGTTAGTGGTGAGGTTATGTCTGTAAGTCAGGAGGGTTAGTGGTGAGTTTATGTCAGTCAGGAGTTTTAGTGGTGAGGTTATGTCAGTCAGTCAGGAGGGTTAGTGGTGAGGTTATGTCAGTCAGTCAGGAGGGTTAATGGTGAGGTTATGTCAGTCAGGAGGGTTAGTGGTGAGGATATGTCAGTCAGGAGGGTTAGTGGTGAGGTTATGAGTGTCTGTCAGGAGGGTTAGTGGTGAGGCTATGTCTGGCTGTCAGGAGGGTTAGTGGTGAGGTTATGTCAGTCAGTCAGGAGGGTTAGTGGTGAGGTTATGTCAGTCAGGAGGGTAAGTGGTGAGGTTATGTCTATAAGTCAGGAGGGTTAGTGGTGAGGTTATGTCTGTAAGTCAGGAGGGTTAGTGGTGAGTTTATGTCAGTCAGGAGTTTTAGTGGTGAGGTTATGTCAGTCAGTCAGGAGGGTTAGTGGTGAGGTTATGTCAGTCAGTCAGGAGGGTTAATGGTGAGGTTATGTCAGTCAGGAGGGTTAGTGGTGAGGATATGTCAGTCAGGAGGGTTAGTGGTGAGGTTATGAGTGTCTGTCAGGAGGGTTAGTGGTGAGATTATGTCAGTCAGGAGGGTTAGTGGTGAGGTTATGTCAGTCAGTCAGGAGGGTTAGTGGTGAGGTTATGTCCGTCAGCAGGGTTAGTGGTGAGGTTATGTCTGGCAGGAGGGTTAGTGGTGAGGTTATGTCTGTACGTCAGGACGGTTAGTGGTGAGGTTATGTCAGGCAGGAGGGTTAGTGGTGAGGTTATGTCTGTAAGTCAAGAGGGTTAGTGGTGTAGTTATGTCAGTCAGTCAGGAGGGTTAGTGGTGAGGTTATGTCAGTCAGGAGGGTTAGTGGTGAGGTTATGTCAGTCAGGTCAGGAGGGTTATTGGTGAGGATATGTCAGTCAGGAGGGTTAGTGGTGAGGTTATGACTGTCTGTCAGGAGGGTTAGTGGTGAGGTTAAGTCTGTCTGTCAGGAGGGTTAGTGGTGAGGTTATGTCAGTCTGTCAGGAGGGTTAGTGTGAGGTTATGTCAGTCTGTCAGGAGGGTTAGTGGTGAGGTTATGTCTGTCTCTCATGAGGGTTAGTGGTGAGTTTATGTCAGTCAGTCAGGAGGGTTAGTGGTGAGGTTATGTCAGTCAGGAGGGTTAGTGGTGAGGTAATGTCAGTCAGGAGGGTTAGTGGTGAGGTTATGTCAGTCAGGAGGGTTATTGGTGAGGTTATTTCTGTCTGTCAGGAGGGTTAGTGGTGAGATTATGTCTGTCAGTCATGAGGATCAGTGGTGAGGTTATGTCAGTCAAGAGGGTTAGTGGTGAGGTTATGTCAGTCAGGAGGGTTAGTGGTGAGGTTATGTCAGTCAGTCAGGAGGGTTAGTGGCGAGGTTATGTCAGTCAGTAAGGAGGGTTAATGGTGAGGTTATTTCAGTCAGGAGGGTTAGTGGTGAGGATATATCAGTCAGGAGGGTTAGTGGTGAGGTTATGACTGTCTGTCAGGAGGGTTAGTGTTGAGGCTATGTCTGGCTGTCAGGAGGGTTAGTGGTGAGGTTATGTCAGTCAGTCAGGAGGGTTAGTGGTGAGGTTATGTCAGTCAGGAGGGTAAGTGGTGAGGTTATGTCTATAAGTCAGGAGGGTTAGTGGTGAGGTTATGTCTGTAAGTCAGGAGGGTTAGTGGTGAGTTTATGTCAGTCAGGAGTTTTAGTGGTGAGGTTATGTCAGTCAGTCAGGAGGGTTAGTGGTGAGGTTATGTCAGTCAGGAGGGTTAGTGGTGAGGTAATGTCAGTCAGAAGGGTTAGTGGTGAGGTTATGTCAGTCAGGAGGGTTATTGGTGAGGTTATTTCTGTCTGTCAGGAGGGTTAGTGTTGAGATTATGTCTGTCAGTCATGAGGATCAGTGGTGAGGTTATGTCAGTCAAGAGGGTTAGTGGTGAGGTTATGTCAGTCAGGAGGGTTAGTGGTGAGGTTATGTCAGTCAGTCAGGAGGGTTAGTGGCGAGGTTATGTCAGTCAGTAAGGAGGGTTAATGGTGAGGTTATGTCAGTCAGGAGGGTTATTGGTGAGGATATGTCAGTCAGGAGGGTTAGTGGTGAGGTTATGACTGTCTGTCAGGAGGGTTAGTGGTGAGGCTATGTCAGTCAGTCAGGAGGGTTAATGGTGAGGTTATGTCAGTCAGGAGGGTTATTGGTGAGGATATGTCAGTCAGGAGGGTTAGTGGTGAGGTTATGACTGTCTGTCAGGAGGGTTAGTGGTGAGGCTATGTCTGGCTGTCAGGAGGGTTAGTGGTGAGGTTATGTCAGTCAGTCAGGAGGGTTGTTGGTGAGGTTATGTCAGTCAGGAGGGTAAGTGGTGAGGTTATGTCAGTCAGTCATGAGGGTTAGTGGTGAGGTTATGTCTGTCTGTCAGGAGGGTTAGTGGTGAGGGTATTTCTGTCTGTCAGGAGGGTTAGTGGTGAGGTTATCCATGTCTGTCAGGAGGGTAAGTGGTGAGGTTATGTCAGTCAGACCTGTAGGGTTAGTGGTGAGGTTATGTCTGTCTGTCAGGAGGGTTAGTGGTGAGGTTATGTCAGTCAGTCAGGAGGGTTAGTGGTGAGGTTATGTCAGTCAGTAGGGTTAGTGGTGAGGTTATGTCAGTCAGGAGGGTTAGTGGTGAGGTTATGTCAGTCAGGAGGGTTAGTGGTGAGGTTATGTCTGGCAGGAGGGTTAGTGGTGAGGTTATGTCTGTACGTCAGGAGGGTTAGTGGTGAGGTTATGTCAGGCAGGAGGGTTAGTGGTGAGGTTATGTCTGTAAGTCAAGAGAGTTAGTGGTGAGGTTATGTCAGTCAGTCAGGAGGGTTAGTGGTGAGGTTATGTCAGTCAGGAGGGTTAGTGGTGAGGTTATGTCAGTCAGGTCAGGAGGGTTATTGGTGAGGATATGTCAGTCAGGAGGGTTAGTGGTGAGGTTATGACTGTCTGTCAGGAGGGTTAGTGGTGAGGTTAAGTCTGTCTGTCAGGAGGGTTAGTGGTGAGGTTATGTCAGTCTGTCAGGAGGGTTAGTGTGAGGTTATGTCAGTCAGGGGTTAGGTGAGGATATGTCAGTCAGGAGGGTTAGTGGTGAGGTTATGTCTATAAGTCAGGAGGGTTAGTGGTGAGGTTATGTCTGTAAGTCAGGAGGGTTAGTGGTGAGTTTATGTCAGTCAGGAGTTTTAGTGGTGAGGTTATGTCAGTCAGTCAGGAGGGTTAGTGGTGAGGTTATGTCAGTCAGTCAGGAGGGTTAATGGTGAGGTTATGTCAGTCAGGAGGGTTAGTGGTGAGGATATGTCAGTCAGGAGGGTTAGTGGTGAGGTTATGAGTGTCTGTCAGGAGGGTTAGTCAGGAGGGTAAGTGGTGAGGTTATGTCTATAAGTCAGGAGGGTTAGTGGTGAGGTTATGTCTGTAAGTCAGGAGGGTTAGTGGTGAGTTTATGTCAGTCAGGAGTTTTAGTGGTGAGGTTATGTCAGTCAGTCAGGAGGGTTAGTGGTGAGGTTATGTCAGTCAGTCAGGAGGGTTAATGGTGAGGTTATGTCAGTCAGGAGGGTTAGTGGTGAGGATATGTCAGTCAGGAGGGTTAGTGGTGAGGTTATGAGTGTCTGTCAGGAGGGTTAGTGGTGAGGCTATGTCTGGCTGTCAGGAGGGTTAGTGGTGAGGTTATGTCAGTCAGTCAGGAGGGTTAGTGGTGAGTTTATGTCAGTCAGCAGGGTTATCCATGTCTGTCAGGAGGGTAAGTGGTGAGGTTATGTCAGTCAGACCTGTAGGGTTAGTGGTGAGGTTATGTCTGTCTGTCAGGAGGGTTAGTGGTGAGGTTATGTCAGTCAGTCAGGAGGGTTAGTGGTGAGGTTATGTCAGTCAGTAGGGTTAGTGGTGAGGTTATGTCAGTCAGGAGGGTTAGTGGTAAGGTTATGTCAGTCAGGAGGGTTAGTGGTGAGGTTATGTCTGGCAGGAGGGTTAGTGGTGAGGTTATGTCTGTACGTCAGGAGGGTTAGTGGTGAGGTTATGTCAGGCAGGAGGGTTAGTGGTGAGGTTATGTCTGTAAGTCAAGAGGGTTAGTGGTGAGGTTATGTCAGTCAGTCAGGAGGGTTAGTGGTGAGGTTATGTCAGTCAGGAGGGTTAGTGGTGAGGTTATGTCAGTCAGGTCAGGAGGGTTATTGGTGAGGATATGTCAGTCAGGAGGGTTAGTGGTGAGGTTATGACTGTCTGTCAGGAGGGTTAGTGGTGAGGTTAAGTCTGTCTGTCAGGAGGGTTAGTGGTGAGGTTATGTCAGTCTGTCAGGAGGGTTAGTGTGAGGTTATGTCAGTCTGTCAGGAGGGTTAGTGGTGAGGTTATGTCTGTCTGTCATGAGGGTTAGTGGTGAGGTTATGTCAGTCAGTCAGGAGGGTTAGTGGTGAGGTTATGTCAGTCAGGAGGGTTAGTGGTGAGGTAATGTCAGTCAGGAGGGTTAGTGGTGAGGTTATGTCAGTCAGGAGGGTTATTGGTGAGGTTATTTCTGTCTGTCAGGAGGGTTAGTGGTGAGATTATGTCTGTCAGGAGGGTTAGTGGTGAGGTTATGTCAGTCAGTCAGGAGGGTTAGTGGCGAGGTTATGTCAGTCAGTAAGGAGGGTTAGTGGTGAGGTTATGTCAGTCAGGAGGGTTATTGGTGAGGTTATTTCTGTCTGTCAGGAGGGTTAGTGGTGAGATTATGTCTGTCAGTCATGAGGATCAGTGGTGAGGTTATGTCAGTCAAGAGGGTTAGTGGTGAGGTTATGTCAGTCAGGAGGGTTAGTGGTGAGGTTATGTCAGTCAGTCAGGAGGGTTAGTGGCGAGGTTATGTCAGTCAGTAAGGAGGGTTAATGGTGAGGTTATGACTGTCTGTCAGGAGGGTTAGTGGTGAGGCTATGTCTGGCTGTCAGGAGGGTTAGTGGTGAGGTTATGTCAGTCAGTCAGGAGGGTTAGTGGTGAGGTTATGTCAGTCAGGAGGGTAAGTGGTGAGGTTATGTCAGTCAGACCTGTAGGGTTAGTGGTGAGGTTATGTCTGTCAGTCAGGAGGGTTAGTGGTGAGGTTATGTCAGTCAGGAGGGTTAGTGGTGAGGTTATGTCAGTCAGTAGGGTTAGTGGTGAGGTTATGTCAGTCAGGAGGGTTAGTGGTGAGGTTATGTCAGTCAGGAAGGTTAGTGGTGAGGTTAAGTCAGTCAGGAGGGTTAGTGGTGAGGTTATGTCAGTCAGGAGGGTTAGTGGTGAGGTTATGACAGTCAAGTCAGGAGGGTTAGTGGTGAGGATATGTCAGTCAGGAGGGTTAGTGGTGAGGTTATGACTGTCTGTCAGGAGGGTTAGTGGTGAGGTTATGTCTGTCTGTCAGGAGGGTTAGTGGTGAGGTTATGTCAGTCTGTCAGGAGGGTTAGTGGTGAGGTTATGTCAGTCAGGAGGGTTGGTGGTGAGGTTATGTCTATAAGTCAGGAGGGTTAGTGGTGAGGTTATGTCTGTAAGTCAGGAGGGTTAGTGGTGAGTTTATGTCAGTCAGGAGTTTTAGTGGTGAGGTTATGTCAGTCAGTCAGGAGGGTTAGTGGTGAGGTTATGTCAGTCAGTCAGGAGGATCAGTGGTGAGGTTATGTCAGTCAAGAGGGTTAGTGGTGAGGTTATGTCAGTCAGGAGGGTTAGTGGTGAGGTTATGTCAGTCAGTCAGGAGGGTTAGTGGCGAGGTTATGTCAGTCAGTAAGGAGGGTTAGTGGTGAGGTTATGTCAGTCAGGAGGGTTATTGGTGAGGTTATTTCTGTCTGTCAGGAGGGTTAGTGGTGAGATTATGTCTGTCAGTCATGAGGATCAGTGGTGAGGTTATGTCAGTCAAGAGGGTTAGTGGTGAGGTTATGTCAGTCAGGAGGGTTAGTGGTGAGGTTATGTCAGTCAGTCAGGAGGGTTAGTGGCGAGGTTATGTCAGTCAGTAAGGAGGGTTAATGGTGAGGTTATGTCAGTCAGGAGGGTTAGTGGTGAGGATATATCAGTCAGGAGGGTTAGTGGTGAGGTTATGACTGTCTGTCAGGAGGGTTAGTGGTGAGGCTATGTCTGGCTGTCAGGAGGGTTAGTGGTGAGGTTATGTCAGTCAGTCAGGAGGGTTAGTGGTGAGGTTATGTCCGTCAGCAGGGTTAGTGGTGAGGTTATGTCTGGCAGGAGGGTTAGTGGTGAGGTTATGTCTGTACGTCAGGACGGTTAGTGGTGAGGTTATGTCAGGCAGGAGGGTTAGTGGTGAGGTTATGTCTGTAAGTCAAGAGGGTTAGTGGTGTAGTTATGTCAGTCAGTCAGGAGGGTTAGTGGTGAGGTTATGTCAGTCAGGAGGGTTAGTGGTGAGGTTATGTCAGTCAGGTCAGGAGGGTTATTGGTGAGGATATGTCAGTCAGGAGGGTTAGTGGTGAGGTTATGACTGTCTGTCAGGAGGGTTAGTGGTGAGGTTAAGTCTGTCTGTCAGGAGGGTTAGTGGTGAGGTTATGTCAGTCTGTCAGGAGGGTTAGTGTGAGGTTATGTCAGTCTGTCAGGAGGGTTAGTGGTGAGGTTATGTCTGTCTGTCATGAGGGTTAGTGGTGAGTTTATGTCAGTCAGTCAGGAGGGTTAGTGGTGAGGTTATGTCAGTCAGGAGGGTTAGTGGTGAGGTAATGTCAGTCAGGAGGGTTAGTGGTGAGGTTATGTCAGTCAGGAGGGTTATTGGTGAGGTTATTTCTGTCTGTCAGGAGGGTTAGTGGTGAGATTATGTCTGTCAGTCATGAGGATCAGTGGTGAGGTTATGTCAGTCAAGAGGGTTAGTGGTGAGGTTATGTCAGTCAGGAGGGTTAGTGGTGAGGTTATGTCAGTCAGTCAGGAGGGTTAGTGGCGAGGTTATGTCAGTCAGTAAGGAGGGTTAATGGTGAGGTTATTTCAGTCAGGAGGGTTAGTGGTGAGGATATATCAGTCAGGAGGGTTAGTGGTGAGGTTATGACTGTCTGTCAGGAGGGTTAGTGTTGAGGCTATGTCTGGCTGTCAGGAGGGTTAGTGGTGAGGTTATGTCAGTCAGTCAGGAGGGTTAGTGGTGAGGTTATGTCAGTCAGGAGGGTAAGTGGTGAGGTTATGTCTATAAGTCAGGAGGGTTAGTGGTGAGGTTATGTCTGTAAGTCAGGAGGGTTAGTGGTGAGTTTATGTCAGTCAGGAGTTTTAGTGGTGAGGTTATGTCAGTCAGTCAGGAGGGTTAGTGGTGAGGTTATGTCAGTCAGGAGGGTTAGTGGTGAGGTAATGTCAGTCAGAAGGGTTAGTGGTGAGGTTATGTCAGTCAGGAGGGTTATTGGTGAGGTTATTTCTGTCTGTCAGGAGGGTTAGTGTTGAGATTATGTCTGTCAGTCATGAGGATCAGTGGTGAGGTTATGTCAGTCAAGAGGGTTAGTGGTGAGGTTATGTCAGTCAGGAGGGTTAGTGGTGAGGTTATGTCAGTCAGTCAGGAGGGTTAGTGGCGAGGTTATGTCAGTCAGTAAGGAGGGTTAATGGTGAGGTTATGTCAGTCAGGAGGGTTATTGGTGAGGATATGTCAGTCAGGAGGGTTAGTGGTGAGGTTATGACTGTCTGTCAGGAGGGTTAGTGGTGAGGCTATGTCAGTCAGTCAGGAGGGTTAATGGTGAGGTTATGTCAGTCAGGAGGGTTATTGGTGAGGATATGTCAGTCAGGAGGGTTAGTGGTGAGGTTATGACTGTCTGTCAGGAGGGTTAGTGGTGAGGCTATGTCTGGCTGTCAGGAGGGTTAGTGGTGAGGTTATGTCAGTCAGTCAGGAGGGTTGTTGGTGAGGTTATGTCAGTCAGGAGGGTAAGTGGTGAGGTTATGTCAGTCAGTCATGAGGGTTAGTGGTGAGGTTATGTCTGTCTGTCAGGAGGGTTAGTGGTGAGGGTATTTCTGTCTGTCAGGAGGGTTAGTGGTGAGGTTATCCATGTCTGTCAGGAGGGTAAGTGGTGAGGTTATGTCAGTCAGACCTGTAGGGTTAGTGGTGAGGTTATGTCTGTCTGTCAGGAGGGTTAGTGGTGAGGTTATGTCAGTCAGTCAGGAGGGTTAGTGGTGAGGTTATGTCAGTCAGTAGGGTTAGTGGTGAGGTTATGTCAGTCAGGAGGGTTAGTGGTGAGGTTATGTCAGTCAGGAGGGTTAGTGGTGAGGTTATGTCTGGCAGGAGGGTTAGTGGTGAGGTTATGTCTGTACGTCAGGAGGGTTAGTGGTGAGGTTATGTCAGGCAGGAGGGTTAGTGGTGAGGTTATGTCTGTAAGTCAAGAGAGTTAGTGGTGAGGTTATGTCAGTCAGTCAGGAGGGTTAGTGGTGAGGTTATGTCAGTCAGGAGGGTTAGTGGTGAGGTTATGTCAGTCAGGTCAGGAGGGTTATTGGTGAGGATATGTCAGTCAGGAGGGTTAGTGGTGAGGTTATGACTGTCTGTCAGGAGGGTTAGTGGTGAGGTTAAGTCTGTCTGTCAGGAGGGTTAGTGGTGAGGTTATGTCAGTCTGTCAGGAGGGTTAGTGTGAGGTTATGTCAGTCTGTCAGGAGGGTTAGTGGTGAGGTTATGTCTGTCTGTCATGAGGGT
This sequence comes from Salmo salar, assembly GCF_965601325.2. Lineage (NCBI taxonomy): Eukaryota > Metazoa > Chordata > Actinopteri > Salmoniformes > Salmonidae > Salmo > Salmo salar. The sequence continues at coordinate 52,443,658 of NC_138304.1, forward strand.
TAGTGGTGAGGTTATGTCAGTCAGTCAGGAGGGTTAGTGGTGAGGTTATGTCAGTCAGGAGGGTTAGTGGTGAGGTAATGTCAGTCAGGAGGGTTAGTGGTGAGGTTATGTCAGTCAGGAGGGTTATTGGTGAGGTTATTTCTGTCTGTCAGGAGGGTTAGTGGTGAGATTATGTCTGTCAGTCATGAGGATCAGTGGTGAGGTTATGTCAGTCAAGAGGGTTAGTGGTGAGGTTATGTCAGTCAGGAGGGTTAGTGGTGAGGTTATGTCAGTCAGTCAGGAGGGTTAGTGGCGAGGTTATGTCAGTCAGTAAGGAGGGTTAGTGGTGAGGTTATGTCAGTCAGGAGGGTTATTGGTGAGGTTATTTCTGTCTGTCAGGAGGGTTAGTGGTGAGATTATGTCTGTCAGTCATGAGGATCAGTGGTGAGGTTATGTCAGTCAAGAGGGTTAGTGGTGAGGTTATGTCAGTCAGGAGGGTTAGTGGTGAGGTTATGTCAGTCAGTCAGGAGGGTTAGTGGCGAGGTTATGTCAGTCAGTAAGGAGGGTTAATGGTGAGGTTATGTCAGTCAGGAGGGTTAGTGGTGAGGATATATCAGTCAGGAGGGTTAGTGGTGAGGTTATGACTGTCTGTCAGGAGGGTTAGTGGTGAGGCTATGTCTGGCTGTCAGGAGGGTTAGTGGTGAGGTTATGTCAGTCAGTCAGGAGGGTTAGTGGTGAGGTTATGTCAGTCAGGAGGGTAAGTGGTGAGGTTATGTCAGTCAGACCTGTAGGGTTAGTGGTGAGGTTATGTCTGTCAGTCAGGAGGGTTAGTGGTGAGGTTATGTCAGTCAGGAGGGTTAGTGGTGAGGTTATGTCAGTCAGTAGGGTTAGTGGTGAGGTTATGTCAGTCAGGAGGGTTAGTGGTGAGGTTATGTCAGTCAGGAAGGTTAGTGGTGAGGTTAAGTCAGTCAGGAGGGTTAGTGGTGAGGTTATGTCAGTCAGGAGGGTTAGTGGTGAGGTTATGACAGTCAAGTCAGGAGGGTTAGTGGTGAGGATATGTCAGTCAGGAGGGTTAGTGGTGAGGTTATGACTGTCTGTCAGGAGGGTTAGTGGTGAGGTTATGTCTGTCTGTCAGGAGGGTTAGTGGTGAGGTTAAGTCAGTCTGTCAGGAGGGTTAGTGGTGAGGTTATGTCAGTCAGGAGGGTTGGTGGTGAGGTTATGTCTATAAGTCAGGAGGGTTAGTGGTGAGGTTATGTCTGTAAGTCAGGAGGGTTAGTGGTGAGTTTATGTCAGTCAGGAGTTTTAGTGGTGAGGTTATGTCAGTCAGTCAGGAGGGTTAGTGGTGAGGTTATGTCAGTCAGTCAGGAGGGTTAATGGTGAGGTTATGTCAGTCAGGAGGGTTAGTGGTGAGGATATGTCAGTCAGGAGGGTTAGTGGTGAGGTTATGAGTGTCTGTCAGGAGGGTTAGTGGTGAGGCTATGTCTGGCTGTCAGGAGGGTTAGTGGTGAGGTTATGTCAGTCAGTCAGGAGGGTTAGTGGTGAGGTTATGTCAGTCAGGAGGGTAAGTGGTGAGGTTATGTCTATAAGTCAGGAGGGTTAGTGGTGAGGTTATGTCTGTAAGTCAGGAGGGTTAGTGGTGAGTTTATGTCAGTCAGGAGTTTTAGTGGTGAGGTTATGTCCGTCAGCAGGGTTAGTGGTGAGGTTATGTCTGGCAGGAGGGTTAGTGGTGAGGTTATGTCTGTACGTCAGGACGGTTAGTGGTGAGGTTATGTCAGGCAGGAGGGTTAGTGGTGAGGTTATGTCTGTAAGTCAAGAGGGTTAGTGGTGTAGTTATGTCAGTCAGTCAGGAGGGTTAGTGGTGAGGTTATGTCAGTCAGGAGGGTTAGTGGTGAGGTTATGTCAGTCAGGTCAGGAGGGTTATTGGTGAGGATATGTCAGTCAGGAGGGTTAGTGGTGAGGTTATGACTGTCTGTCAGGAGGGTTAGTGGTGAGGTTAAGTCTGTCTGTCAGGAGGGTTAGTGGTGAGGTTATGTCAGTCTGTCAGGAGGGTTAGTGTGAGGTTATGTCAGTCTGTCAGGAGGGTTAGTGGTGAGGTTATGTCTGTCTGTCATGAGGGTTAGTGGTGAGTTTATGTCAGTCAGTCAGGAGGGTTAGTGGTGAGGTTATGTCAGTCAGGAGGGTTAGTGGTGAGGTAATGTCAGTCAGGAGGGTTAGTGGTGAGGTTATGTCAGTCAGGAGGGTTATTGGTGAGGTTATTTCTGTCTGTCAGGAGGGTTAGTGGTGAGATTATGTCTGTCAGTCATGAGGATCAGTGGTGAGGTTATGTCAGTCAAGAGGGTTAGTGGTGAGGTTATGTCAGTCAGGAGGGTTAGTGGTGAGGTTATGTCAGTCAGTCAGGAGGGTTAGTGGCGAGGTTATGTCAGTCAGTAAGGAGGGTTAATGGTGAGGTTATTTCAGTCAGGAGGGTTAGTGGTGAGGATATATCAGTCAGGAGGGTTAGTGGTGAGGTTATGACTGTCTGTCAGGAGGGTTAGTGTTGAGGCTATGTCTGGCTGTCAGGAGGGTTAGTGGTGAGGTTATGTCAGTCAGTCAGGAGGGTTAGTGGTGAGGTTATGTCAGTCAGGAGGGTAAGTGGTGAGGTTATGTCTATAAGTCAGGAGGGTTAGTGGTGAGGTTATGTCTGTAAGTCAGGAGGGTTAGTGGTGAGTTTATGTCAGTCAGGAGTTTTAGTGGTGAGGTTATGTCAGTCAGTCAGGAGGGTTAGTGGTGAGGTTATGTCAGTCAGTCAGGAGGGTTAATGGTGAGGTTATGTCAGTCAGGAGGGTTAGTGGTGAGGATATGTCAGTCAGGAGGGTTAGTGGTGAGGTTATGAGTGTCTGTCAGGAGGGTTAGTGGTGAGGCTATGTCTGGCTGTCAGGAGGGTTAGTGGTGAGGTTATGTCAGTCAGTCAGGAGGGTTAGTGGTGAGTTTATGTCAGTCAGCAGGGTTAGTGGTGAGGTTATGTCTGGCAGGAGGGTTAGTGGTGAGGTTATGTCTGTACGTCAGGAGGGTTAGTGGTGAGGTTATGTCAGGCAGGAGGGTTAGTGGTGAGGTTATGTCTGTAAGTCAAGAGGGTTAGTGGTGAGGTTATGTCAGTCAGTCAGGAGGGTTAGTGGTGAGGTTATGTCAGTCAGGAGGGTTAGTGGTGAGGTTATGTCAGTCAGGTCAGGAGGGTTATTGGTGAGGATATGTCAGTCAGGAGGGTTAGTGGTGAGGTTATGACTGTTTGTCAGGAGGGTTAGTGGTGAGGTTAAGTCTGTCTGTCAGGAGGGTTAGTGGTGAGGTTATGTCAGTCTGTCAGGAGGGTAAGTGTGAGGTTATGTCAGTCTGTCAGGAGGGTTAGTGGTGAGGTTATGTCTGTCTGTCATGAGGGTTAGTGGTGAGGTTATGTCAGTCAGTCAGGAGGGTTAGTGGTGAGGTTATGTCAGTCAGGAGGGTTAGTGGTGAGGTAATGTCAGTCAGGAGGGTTAGTGGTGAGGTTATGTCAGTCAGGAGGGTTATTGGTGAGGTTATTTCTGTCTGTCAGGAGGGTTAGTGGTGAGATTATGTCTGTCAGTCATGAGGATCAGTGGTGAGGTTATGTCAGTCAAGAGGGTTAGTGGTGAGGTTATATCAGTCAGGAGGGTTAGTGGTGAGGTTATGTCAGTCAGTCAGGAGGGTTAGTGGCGAGGTTATGTCAGTCAGTAAGGAGGGTTAATGGTGAGGTTATGTCAGTCAGGAGGGTTAGTGGTGAGGATATATCAGTCAGGAGGGTTAGTGGTGAGGTTATGACTGTCTGTCAGGAGGGTTAGTGGTGAGGCTATGTCTGGCTGTCAGGAGGGTTAGTGGTGAGGTTATGTCAGTCAGTCAGGAGGGTTAGTGGTGAGGTTATGTCAGTCAGGAGGGTAAGTGGTGAGGTTATGTCAGTCAGACCTGTAGGGTTAGTGGTGAGGTTATGTCTGTCAGTCAGGAGGGTTAGTGGTGAGGTTATGTCAGTCAGGAGGGTTAGTGGTGAGGTTATGTCAGTCAGTAGGGTTAGTTTTGAGGTTATGTCAGTCAGGAGGGTTAGTGGTGAGGTTATGTCAGTCAGGAAGGTTAGTGGTGAGGTTAAGTCAGTCAGGAGGGTTAGTGGTGAGGTTATGTCAGTCAGGAGGGTTAGTCGTGAGGTTATGACAGTCAAGTCAGGAGGGTTAGTGGTGAGGATATGTCAGTCAGGAGGGTTAGTGGTGAGGTTATGACTGTCTGTCAGGAGGGTTAGTGGTGAGGTTATGTCTGTCTGTCAGGAGGGTTAGTGGTGAGGTTATGTCAGTCTGTCAGGAGGGTTAGTGGTGAGGTTATGTCTGTAAGTCAGGAGGGTTAGTGGTGAGTTTATGTCAGTCAGGAGTTTTAGTGGTGAGATTATGTCAGTCAGTCAGGAGGGTTAGTGGTGAGGTTATGTCAGTCAGTCAGGAGGGTTAATGGTGAGGTTATGTCAGTCAGGAGGGTTAGTGGTGAGGATATGTCAGTCAGGAGGGTTAGTGGTGAGGTTATGAGTGTCTGTCAGGAGGGTTAGTGGTGAGGCTATGTCTGGCTGTCAGGAGGGTTAGTGGTGAGGTTATGTCAGTCAGTCAGGAGGGTTAGTGGTGAGGTTATGTCAGTCAGGAGGGTAAGTGGTGAGGTTATGTCAGTCAGTCATGAGGGTTAGTGGTGAGGTTATGTCTGTCTGTCAGGAGGGTTAGTGGTGAGGGTATTTCTGTCTGTCAGGAGGGTTAGTGGTGAGGTTATGTCAGTCAGTCAGGAGGGTTAGTGGTGAGGTTATGTCAGTCAGGAGGGTAAGTGGTGAGGTTATGTCAGTCAGACCTGTAGGGTTAGTGGTGAGGTTATGTCTGTCAGTCAGGAGGGTTAGTGGTGAGGTTATGTCAGTCAGGAGGGTTAGTGGTGAGGTTATGTCAGTCAGTAGGGTTAGTGGTGAGGTTATGTCAGTTAGGAGGGTTAGTGGTGAGGTTATGTCAGTCAGGAAGGTTAGTGGTGAGGTTAAGTCAGTCAGGAGGGTTAGTGGTGAGGTTATGTCAGTCAGGAGGGTTAGTGGTGAGGTTATGACAGTCAAGTCAGGAGGGTTAGTGGTGAGGATATGTCAGTCAGGAGGGTTAGTGGTGAGGTTATGACTGTCTGTCAGGAGGGTTAGTGGTGAGGTTATGTCTGTCTGTCAGGAGGGTTAGTGGTGAGGTTATGTCAGTCTGTCAGGAGGGTTAGTGGTGAGGTTATGTCAGTCAGGAGGGTTGGTGGTGAGGTTATATCTATAAGTCAGGAGGGTTAGTGGTGAGGTTATGTCTGTAAGTCAGGAGGGTTAGTGGTGAGTTTATGTCAGTCAGGAGTTTTAGTGGTGAGATTATGTCAGTCAGTCAGGAGGGTTAGTGGTGAGGTTATGTCAGTCAGTCAGGAGGGTTAATGGTGAGGTTATGTCAGTCAGGAGGGTTAGTGGTGAGGATATGTCAGTCAGGAGGGTTAGTGGTGAGGTTATGAGTGTCTGTCAGGAGGGTTAGTGGTGAGGCTATGTCTGGCTGTCAGGAGGGTTAGTGGTGAGGTTATGTCAGTCAGTCAGGAGGGTTAGTGGTGAGGTTATGTCAGTCAGGAGGGTAAGTGGTGAGGTTATGTCAGTCAGTCATGAGGGTTAGTGGGGAGGTTATGTCTGTCTGTCAGGAGGGTTAGTGGTGAGGTTATTTCTGTCTGTCAGGAGGGTTAGTGGTGAGGTTATGTCTGTCTGTCAGGAGGGTTAGTGATGAGGTTATGTCAGTCAAGAGGGTTAGTGGTGAGGTTATGTCAGTCAGTAGGGTTAGTGGTGAGGTTATGTCAGTCAGGAGGGTTAGTGGTGAGGTTATGTCAGTCAGGAGGGTTAGTGGCGAGGTTATGTCAGGCAGGAGGGTTAGTGGTGAGGTTATGTCTGTACGTCAGGAGGGTTAGTGGTGAGGTTAAGTCAGGCAGGAGGGTTAGTGGTGAGGTTATGTCAGTCAGTCAGGAGGGTTAGTGGTGAGGTTATGTCAGTCAGGAGGGTTAGTGGTGAGGTTATGTCAGTCAAGTCAGGAGGGTTATTGGTGAAGATATGTCAGTCAGGAGGGTTAGTGGTGAGGTTATGACTGTCTGTCAGGAGGGTTAGTGGTGAGGTTATGTCTGTCTGTCAGGAGGGTTAGTGGTGAGGTTATGTCAGTCTGTCAGGAGGGTTAGTGGTGAGGTTATGTCAGTCTGTCAGGAGGGTTAGTGGTGAGGTTATGTCTGTCTGTCATGATGGTTAGTGGTGAGGTTATGTCAGTCAGTCAGGAGGGTTAGTGGTGAGGTTATGTCAGTCAGGAGGGTTAGTGGTGAGGTTATGTCAGTCAGGAGGGTTAGTGGTGAGGTTATGTCAGTCAGGAGGGTTAGTGGCGAGGTTATGACTGTCTGTCAGGAGGGTTAGTGGTGAGGCTATGTCTGGCTGTCAGGAGGGTTAGTGGTGAGGTTATGTCAGTCAGTCAGGAGGGTTAGTGGTGAGGTTATGTCAGTCAGGAGGGTAAGTGGTGAGGTTATGTCAGTCAGACCTGTAGGGTTAGTGGTGAGGTTATGTCTGTCTGTCAGGAGGGTTAGTGGTGAGGTTATGTCAGAAGGGTTAGTGGTGAGGTTAGGTCAGTCAGGAGGGTTAGTGGTGAGATTATGTCAGTCAGGAGGGTTAGTGGTGAGGTTATGTCAGTCAGGAGGGTTAGTGGTGAGGTTATGTCTGTCTGTCAGGAGGGTTAGTGGTGAGGTTATGTCTGGCTGTCAGGAGGGTTAGTGGTGAGGTTATGTCAGTCAGTCAGGAGGGTTAGTGGTGAGGTTATGTCAGTCAGGAGGGTAAGTGGTGAGGTTATGTCAGTCAGGAGGGTTAGTGGTGAGATCATGTCAGTCAGGAGGGGTTAGTGGTGAGGTTATGTCAGTCAGGAGGGTTAGTGGTGAGGTTATGTCTGTCAGTCAGGAGGGTTAGTGGTTAGATTATGTCTGTCTGTCATGAGGGTTAGTGGTGAGGTTATGTCAGTCAGGAGGGAGGGTTAGTGGTGAGGTTATGTCTGTCAGTCAGGAGGGTTAGTGGTGAGGTTATGTCAGTCAGGAGGGTTAGTGGTGAGGTTATGTCAGTCAGGAGGGTTAGTGGTGAAGTTATGTCTGTCTGTCAGGAGGGTTAGTGGTGAGGTTATGTCTGTCTGTCAGGAGGGTTAGTGGTGAGGTTATGTCAGTCAGGAGGGTTAGTGGTGAGGTTATGTCTGTCTGTCATGAGGGTTGGTGGTGAGGTTATGTCTGTCAGGAGGGTTAGTGATGAGTTTATGTCAGTCAGGAGGGTTAGTGGTGAGGTTATGTCTGTCTGTCAGGAGGGTTAGTGGTGAGGTTATGTCTGTCTGTCAGGAGGGTTAGTGGTGAGGTTATGTCTGTCTGTCAGGAGGGTTAGTTGTGAGGTTATGTCTGTCTGTCAGGAGGGTTAGTGGTGAGTTTATGTCAGTCTGTCAGGAGGGTTAGTGGTGAGGTTATGTCTGTCTGTCAGGAGGGTTAGTGGTGAGGTTATGTCTGTCTGTCAGGAGGGTTAGTGGTGAGGTTATGTCAGTCAGACAGGAGGGTTAGTGGTGAGGTTATGTCAGTCAGACAGGAGGGTTAATGTTGAGGTTTTATCAGTCAGGAGGGTTAGTGGTGAGGTTATGTCAGTCAGGAGGGTTAGTGGTGAGGTTATGTTAGTCAGTCAGGAGGGTTAGTGGTGAGGTTATGTCAGTCAGGAGGGTTAGTGGTGAGGTTATGTCAGTCAGTCAGGAGGGTTAGTGGTGAGGTTATGTCAGTCAGTCAGGAGGGTTAGTGGTGAGGTTATCTATGTCTGTCAGGAGGGTAAGTGGTGAGGTTATGTCAGTCAGTCAGGAGGGTTAGTGGTGAGGTTATGTCAGTCAGGAGGGTTAGTGGTGCGGTTATGTCTTTTTGTCTGGAGGGTTAGTGGTGAGGTTATGTCTGGCTGTCAGGAGGGTTAGTGGTGAGGTTATGTCAGTCAGTCAGGAGGGTTAGTGGTGAGGTTATGTCTGTCTGTCAGGAGGGTTAGTTGTGAGGTTATGTCTGTCTGTCAGGAGGGTTAGTGGTGAGTTTATGTCAGTCTGTCAGGAGGGTTAGTGGTGAGGTTATGTCTGTCTGTCAGGAGGGTTAGTGGTGAGGTTATGTCTGTCTGTCAGGAGGGTTAGTGGTGAGGTTATGTCAGTCAGACAGGAGGGTTAGTGGTGAGGTTATGTCAGTCAGACAGGAGGGTTAATGTTGAGGTTTTATCAGTCAGGAGGGTTAGTGGTGAGGTTATGTCAGTCAGGAGGGTTAGTGGTGAGGTTATGTTAGTCAGTCAGGAGGGTTAGTGGTGAGGTTATGTCAGTCAGGAGGGTTAGTGGTGAGGTTATGTCAGTCAGTCAGGAGGGTTAGTGGTGAGGTTATGTCAGTCAGTCAGGAGGGTTAGTGGTGAGGTTATCTATGTCTGTCAGGAGGGTAAGTGGTGAGGTTATGTCAGTCAGTCAGGAGGGTTAGTGGTGAGGTTATGTCAGTCAGTCAGAAGGGTTAGTGGTGAGGTTATGTCAGTCAGGAGGGTTAGTGGTGAGATTATGTCAGTCAGGAGGGTTAGTGGTGAGGTTATGTCAGTCAGGAGGGTTAGTGGTGAGGTTATGTCTGTCTGTCAGAAGGGTTAGTGGTGAGGTTATGTCTGGCTGTCAGGAGGGTTAGTGGTGAGGTTATGTCAGTCAGTCAGGAGGGTTAGTGGTGAGGTTATGTCAGTCAGGAGGGTAAGTGGTGAGGTTATGTCAGTCAGTCAGGAGGGTTAGTGGTGATGTTATGTCAGTCAGTCAGAAGGGTTAGTGGTGAGGTTATGTCAGTCAGGAGGGTTAGTGTTGAGATTATGTCAGTCAGGAGGGTTAGTGGTGAGGTTATGTCAGTCTGGAGGGTTAGTGGTGAGGTTATGTCAGTCTGTCAGGAGGGTTAGTGGTGAGGTTATGTCTGGCTGTCAGGAGGGTTAGTGGTGAGATTATGTCAGTCAGTCAGGAGGGTTAGTGGTGAGTTTATGTCAGTCAGGAGGGTTAGAGGTGAGGTTATGACTGTCTGTCAGGAGGGTTAGTGGTGAGGTTATGTCTGTCTGTCAGGAGGGTTAGTGGTGAGGTTATGTCAGTCTGTCAGGAGGGTTAGTGGTGAGGTTATGTCAGTCAGGAGGGTTGGTGGTGAGGTTATATCTATAAGTCAGGAGGGTTAGTGGTGAGGTTATGTCTGTAAGTCAGGAGGGTTAGTGGTGAGTTTATGTCAGTCAGGAGTTTTAGTGGTGAGATTATGTCAGTCAGTCAGGGAGGGTTAGTGGTGAGGTTATGTCAGTCAGTCAGGAGGGTTAATGGTGAGGTTATGTCAGTCAGGAGGGTTAGTGGTGAGGATATGTCAGTCAGGAGGGTTAGTGGTGAGGTTATGAGTGTCTGTCAGGAGGGTTAGTGGTGAGGCTATGTCTGGCTGTCAGGAGGGTTAGTGGTGAGGTTATGTCAGTCAGTCAGGAGGGTTAGTGGTGAGGTTATGTCAGTCAGGAGGGTAAGTGGTGAGGTTATGTCAGTCAGTCATGAGGGTTAGTGGGGAGGTTATGTCTGTCTGTCAGGAGGGTTAGTGGTGAGGTTATTTCTGTCTGTCAGGAGGGTTAGTGGTGAGGTTATGTCTGTCTGTCAGGAGGGTTAGTGATGAGGTTATGTCAGTCAAGAGGGTTAGTGGTGAGGTTATGTCAGTCAGTAGGGTTAGTGGTGAGGTTATGTCAGTCAGGAGGGTTAGTGGTGAGGTTATGTCAGTCAGGAGGGTTAGTGGCGAGGTTATGTCAGGCAGGAGGGTTAGTGGTGAGGTTATGTCTGTACGTCAGGAGGGTTAGTGGTGAGGTTATGTCAGGCAGGAGGGTTAGTGGTGAGGTTATGTCAGTCAGTCAGGAGGGTTAGTGGTGAGGTTATGTCAGTCAGGAGGGTTAGTGGTGAGGTTATGTCAGTCAAGTCAGGAGGGTTATTGGTGAAGATATGTCAGTCAGGAGGGTTAGTGGTGAGGTTATGACTGTCTGTCAGGAGGGTTAGTGGTGAGGTTATGTCTGTCTGTCAGGAGGGTTAGTGGTGAGGTTATGTCAGTCTGTCAGGAGGGTTAGTGGTGAGGTTATGTCAGTCTGTCAGGAGGGTTAGTGGTGAGGTTATGTCTGTCTGTCATGATGGTTAGTGGTGAGGTTATGTCAGTCAGTCAGGAGGGTTAGTGGTGAGGTTATGTCAGTCAGGAGGGTTAGTGGTGAGGTTATGTCAGTCAGGAGGGTTAGTGGTGAGGTTATGTCAGTCAGGAGGGTTAGTGGCGAGGTTATGACTGTCTGTCAGGAGGGTTAGTGGTGAGGCTATGTCTGGCTGTCAGGAGGGTTAGTGGTGAGGTTATGTCAGTCAGTCAGGAGGGTTAGTGGTGAGGTTATGTCAGTCAGGAGGGTAAGTGGTGAGGTTATGTCAGTCAGACCTGTAGGGTTAGTGGTGAGGTTATGTCTGTCTGTCAGGAGGGTTAGTGGTGAGGTTATGTCAGAAGGGTTAGTGGTGAGGTTAGGTCAGTCAGGAGGGTTAGTGGTGAGATTATGTCAGTCAGGAGGGTTAGTGGTGAGGTTATGTCAGTCAGGAGGGTTAGTGGTGAGGTTATGTCTGTCTGTCAGGAGGGTTAGTGGTGAGGTTATGTCTGGCTGTCAGGAGGGTTAGTGGTGAGGTTATGTCAGTCAGTCAGGAGGGTTAGTGGTGAGGTTATGTCAGTCAGGAGGGTAAGTGGTGAGGTTATGTCAGTCAGGAGGGTTAGTGGTGAGATCATGTCAGTCAGGAGGGGTTAGTGGTGAGGTTATGTCAGTCAGGAGGGTTAGTGGTGAGGTTATGTCTGTCAGTCAGGAGGGTTAGTGGTTAGATTATGTCTGTCTGTCATGAGGGTTAGTGGTGAGGTTATGTCAGTCAGGAGGGAGGGTTAGTGGTGAGGTTATGTCTGTCAGTCAGGAGGGTTAGTGGTGAGGTTATGTCAGTCAGGAGGGTTAGTGGTGAGGTTATGTCAGTCAGGAGGGTTAGTGGTGAAGTTATGTCTGTCTGTCAGGAGGGTTAGTGGTGAGGTTATGTCTGTCTGTCAGGAGGGTTAGTGGTGAGGTTATGTCAGTCAGGAGGGTTAGTGGTGAGGTTATGTCTGTCTGTCATGAGGGTTGGTGGTGAGGTTATGTCTGTCAGGAGGGTTAGTGATGAGTTTATGTCAGTCAGGAGGGTTAGTGGTGAGGTTATGTCTGTCTGTCAGGAGGGTTAGTGGTGAGGTTATGTCTGTCTGTCAGGAGGGTTAGTGGTGAGGTTATGTCTGTCTGTCAGGAGGGTTAGTTGTGAGGTTATGTCTGTCTGTCAGGAGGGTTAGTGGTGAGTTTATGTCAGTCTGTCAGGAGGGTTAGTGGTGAGGTTATGTCTGTCTGTCAGGAGGGTTAGTGGTGAGGTTATGTCTGTCTGTCAGGAGGGTTAGTGGTGAGGTTATGTCAGTCAGACAGGAGGGTTAGTGGTGAGGTTATGTCAGTCAGACAGGAGGGTTAATGTTGAGGTTTTATCAGTCAGGAGGGTTAGTGGTGAGGTTATGTCAGTCAGGAGGGTTAGTGGTGAGGTTATGTTAGTCAGTCAGGAGGGTTAGTGGTGAGGTTATGTCAGTCAGGAGGGTTAGTGGTGAGGTTATGTCAGTCAGTCAGGAGGGTTAGTGGTGAGGTTATGTCAGTCAGTCAGGAGGGTTAGTGGTGAGGTTATCTATGTCTGTCAGGAGGGTAAGTGGTGAGGTTATGTCAGTCAGTCAGGAGGGTTAGTGGTGAGGTTATGTCAGTAAGTCAGAAGGGTTAGTCGTGAGGTTATGTCAGTCAGGAGGGTTAGTGGTGAGATTATGTCAGTCAGGAGGGTTAGTGGTGAGGTTATGTCAGTCAGGAGGGTTAGTGGTGCGGTTATGTCTTTTTGTCTGGAGGGTTAGTGGTGAGGTTATGTCTGGCTGTCAGGAGGGTTAGTGGTGAGGTTATGTCAGTCAGTCAGGAGGGTTAGTGGTGAGGTTATGTCTGTCTGTCAGGAGGGTTAGTTGTGAGGTTATGTCTGTCTGTCAGGAGGGTTAGTGGTGAGTTTATGTCAGTCTGTCAGGAGGGTTAGTGGTGAGGTTATGTCTGTCTGTCAGGAGGGTTAGTGGTGAGGTTATGTCTGTCAGGAGGGTTAGTGGTGAGGTTATGTCAGTCAGACAGGAGGGTTAGTGGTGAGGTTATGTCAGTCAGACAGGAGGGTTAATGTTGAGGTTTTATCAGTCAGGAGGGTTAGTGGTGAGGTTATGTCAGTCAGGAGGGTTAGTGGTGAGGTTATGTTAGTCAGTCAGGAGGGTTAGTGGTGAGGTTATGTCAGTCAGGAGGGTTAGTGGTGAGGTTATGTCAGTCAGTCAGGAGGGTTAGTGGTGAGGTTATGTCAGTCAGTCAGGAGGGTTAGTGGTGAGGTTATCTATGTCTGTCAGGAGGGTAAGTGGTGAGGTTATGTCAGTCAGTCAGGAGGGTTAGTGGTGAGGTTATGTCAGTCAGTCAGAAGGGTTAGTGGTGAGGTTATGTCAGTCAGGAGGGTTAGATGTGAGATTATGTCAGTCAGGAGGGTTAGTGGTGAGGTTATGTCAGTCAGGAGGGTTAGTGGTGAGGTTATGTCTGTCTGTCAGAAGGGTTAGTGGTGAGGTTATGTCTGGCTGTCAGGAGGGTTAGTGGTGAGGTTATGTCAGTCAGTCAGGAGGGTTAGTGGTGAGGTTATGTCAGTCAGGAGGGTAAGTGGTGAGGTTATGTCAGTCAGTCAGGAGGGTTAGTGGTGATGTTATGTCAGTCAGTCAGAAGGGTTAGTGGTGAGGTTATGTCAGTCAGGAGGGTTAGTGTTGAGATTATGTCAGTCAGGAGGGTTAGTGGTGAGGTTATGTCAGTCTGGAGGGTTAGTGGTGAGGTTATGTCAGTCTGTCAGGAGGGTTAGTGGTGAGGTTATGTCTGGCTGTCAGGAGGGTTAGTGGTGAGATTATGTCAGTCAGTCAGGAGGGTTAGTGGTGAGTTTATGTCAGTCAGGAGGGTTAGAGGTGAGGTTATGTCTCTAAGTCACGAGGGTTAGTGGTGAGGTTATGTCTGTACGTCAGGAGGGTTAGTGGTGAGTTTATGTTAGTCAGGAGGGTTAGTGGTGAGGTTATGTCAGTCAGTCAGGAGGGTTAGTGGTGAGGTTATGTCAGTCAGTCAGGAGGCTTGATGGTGAGGTTATGTCAGTCAGGAGGGTTAGTGGTGAGGTTATGTCATGCAGGAGGGTTAGTGTTGAGGTTATGTCAGTCAGGAGGGTAAGTGGTGAGGTTATGTCAGTCAGTCAGGAGGGTTAGTGGTGAGGTTATGTCAGTCAGGAAGGTTAGTGGTGACGTTATGTCAGTCAGGAAGGTTAGTGGTGAGGTTATGTCTTACTGTTAGGAGGGTTAGTGGTGAGGTTATCTATGTCTGTCAGGAGGGTAAGTGGTGAGGTTATGTCAGTCAGGAGGGTTAGTGGTGAGGTTATGTCAGTCAGGAGGGTTAGTGGTGAGGTTATGTCAGGCAGGAGGGTTAGTGGTGAGGTTATGTCTAAGTCAAGAGGGTTAGTGGTGAGGTTATGTCAGTCAAGTCAGGAGGGTTAGTGGTGAGGATTTGTCAGTCAGGAGGGTTAGTGGTGAGGTTATGACTGTCTGTCAGGAGGGTTAGTGGTGAGGTTATGTCTGTCTGTCAGGTGGGTTAGTGGTGAGGTTATGTCAGTCTGTCAGGAGGGTTAGTGGTGAGGTTATGTCAGTCTGTCAGGAGGGTTAGTGGTTAGATTATGTCTGTCTGTCATGAGGGTTAGTGGTGAGGTTATGTCAGTCAGGAGGGAGGGTTAGTGGTGAGGTTATGTCTGTCAGTCAGGAGGGTTAGTGGTGAGGTTATGTCAGTCAGGAGGGTTAGTGGTGAGGTTATGTCAGTCAGGAGGGTTAGTGGTGAAGTTATGTCTGTCTGTCAGGAGGGTTAGTGGTGAGGTTATGTCAGTCAGTCTCGAGGGTTAGTGGTGAGGTTATGTCAGTCAGGAGGGTTAGTTGTGAGGTTATGTCAGTCAGTCAGGAGGGTTAGTGGTGAGGTTATGTCAGTCAGGAGGGTTAGTGGTGAGGTTATGTCAGTCAGTCAGGAGGGTTAGTGGTGAGGTTATGTCTTTCTGTCAGGAGGGTTAGTGGTGAGGTTATGTCTGTCTGTCAGGAGTGTTAGTTGTGAGGTTATGTCTGTCTCTCAGGAGGGTTAGTGGTGAGGTTATGTCTGTCTGTCAGGAGGGTTAGTGGTGAGGTTATGTCTGTCTGTCAGGAGGGTTAGTGGTGAGGTTATGTCTGTCTGTCAGGAGGGTTAGTGGTGAGGTTATGTCTGTCTGTCAGGAGGGTTAGTGGTGAGTTTATGCCAGTCTGTCAGGAGGGTTAGTGGTGAGGTTATGTCTGTCTGTCAGGAGGGTTAGTGGTGAGGTTATGTCTGTCTGTCAGGAGGGTTATTGGTGATGTTATGTCAGTCAGGAGGGTTAGTGGTGAGATTATGTCAGTCAGGAGGTTTAGTGGTGAGGTTATGTCAGTCAGGAGGGTTAGTTTTGAGGTTATGTCTGTCTGTCAGGAGGGTTAGTGGTGAGGTTATGTCTGGCTGTCAGGAGGGTTAGTGGTGAGGTTATGTCAGTCAGTCAGGAGGGTTAGTGGTGAGGTTATGTCAGTCAGTCAGAAGGGTTAGTGGTGAGGTTATGTCAGTCAGGAGGGTTAGTGGTGAGGTTATGTCTGTCTGTCAGGAGGGTTAGTGGTGAGGTTATGTCTGGCTGTCAGGATGGTTAGTGGTGAGATTATGTCAGTCAGTCAGGAGGGTTAGTGGTGAGTTTATGTCAGTCAGGAGGGTTAGAGGTGAGGTTATGTCTCTAAGTCACGAGGGTTAGTGGTGAGGTTATGTCTGTACGTCAGGAGGGTTAGTGGTGAGTTTATGTCAGTCAGGAGGGTTAGTGGTGAGGTTATGTCAGTCAGTCATGAGGGTTAGTAGTGAGGTTATGTCAGTCAGTCAGGAGGGTTAATGGTGAGGTTATGTCAGTCAGGAGGGTTAGTGGTGAGGTTATGTCAGGCAGGAGGGTTAGTGGTGAGGTTATGTCAGTCAGGAGGGTAAGTGGTGAGGTTATGTCAGTCAGTCAGGAGGGTTAGTGGTGAGGTTATATCAGTCAGGAAGGTTAGTGGTGACGTTATGTCAGTCAGGAAGGTTTGTGGTGAGGTTATGTCTGTCTGTCAGGAGGGTTAGTGGTGAGGTTATCTATGTCTGTCAGGAGGGTAAGTGGTGAGGTTATGTCAGTCAGTCAGGAGGGTTAGTGGTGAGGGTATGTCTGTCTGTCAGGAGGGTTAGTGGTGAGGTTATGTCAGTCAGTCATGAGGGTTAGTGGTGAGGTTATGTCAGTCAGGAGGGTTAGTGGTGAGGTTATGTCAGTCAGGAGGGTTAGTGGTGAGGTTATGTCAGTCAGGAGGGTTAGTGGTGAGGTTATGTCAGGCAGGAGGGTTAGTGGTGAGGTTATGTCTAAGTCAAGAGGGTTAGTGGTGAGGTTATGACAGTCAAGTCAGGAGGGTTAGTGGTGAGGATTTGTCAGTCAGGAGGGTTAGTAGTGAGGTTATGACTGTCTGTCAGGAGGGTTAGTGGTGAGATTATGTCAGTCAGTCAGGAGGGTTAGTGGTGAGTTTATGTCAGTCAGGAGGGTTAGAGGTGAGGTTATGTCTCTAAGTCACGAGGGTTAGTGGTGAGGTTATGTCTGTACGTCAGGAGGGTTAGTGGTGAGTTTATGTCAGTCAGGAGGGTTAGTGGTGAGGTTATGTCAGTCAGTCAGGAGGGTTAGTGGTGAGGTTATGTCAGTCAGTCAGGAGGCTTGATGGTGAGGTTATGTCAGTCAGGAGGGTTAGTGGTGAGGTTATGTCATGAAGGAGGGTTAGTGTTGAGGTTATGTCAGTCAGGAGGGTAAGTGGTGAGGTTATGTCAGTCAGTCAGGAGGGTTAGTGGTGAGGTTATGTCAGTCAGGAAGGTTAGTGGTGACGTTATGTCAGTCAGGAAGGTTAGTGGTTAAGGTTATGTCTGTACTGTTAGGAGGGTTAGTGGTGAGGTTATCTATGTCTGTCAGGAGGGTAAGTGGTGAGGTTATGTCAGTCAGTCAGGAGGGTTAGTGGTGAGGGTATGTCTGTCTGTCAGGAGGGTTAGTGGTGAGGTTATGTCAGTCAGTCATGAGAGTTAGTGGTGAGGTTATGTCAGTCAGGAGGGTTAGTGGTGAGGTTATGTCAGTCAGGAGGCGTTAGTGGTGAGGTTATGTCAGTCAGGAGGGTTAGTGGTGAGGTTATGTCAGGCAGGAGGGTTAGTGGTGAGGTTATGTCTAAGTCAAGAGGGTTAGTGGTGAGGTTATGTCAGTCAAGTCAGGAGGGTTAGTGGTGAGGATTTGTCAGTCAGGAGGGTTAGTGGTGAGGTTATGACTGTCTGTCAGGAGGGTTAGTGGTGAGGTTATGTCTGTCTGTCAGGTGGGTTAGTGGTGAGGTTATGTCAGTCTGTCAGGAGGGTTAGTGGTGAGGTTATGTCAGTCTGTCAGGAGGGTTAGTGGTTAGATTATGTCTGTCTGTCATGAGGGTTAGTGGTGAGGTTATGTCAGTCAGGAGGGAGGGTTAGTGGTGAGGTTATGTCTGTCAGTCAGGAGGGTTAGTGGTGAGGTTATGTCAGTCAGGAGGGTTAGTGGTGAGGTTATGTCAGTCAGGAGGGTTAGTGGTGAAGTTATGTCTGTCTGTCAGGAGGGTTAGTGGTGAGGTTATGTCAGTCAGTCTCGAGGGTTAGTGGTGAGGTTATGTCAGTCAGGAGGGTTAGTTGTGAGGTTATGTCAGTCAGTCATTAGGGTTAGTGGTGAGGTTATGTCAGTCAGGAGGGTTAGTGGTGAGGTTATGTCAGTCAGTCAGGAGGGTTAGTGGTGAGGTTATGTCTTTCTGTCAGGAGGGTTAGTGGTGAGGTTATGTCTGTCTGTCAGGAGTGTTAGTTGTGAGGTTATGTCTGTCTCTCAGGAGGGTTAGTGGTGAGGTTATGTCTGTCTGTCAGGAGGGTTAGTGGTGAGGTTATGTCTGTCTGTCAGGAGGGTTAGTGGTGAGGTTATGTCTGTCTGTCAGGAGGGTTAGTGGTGAGGTTATGTCTGTCTGTCAGGAGGGTTAGTGGTGAGTTTATGCCAGTCTGTCAGGAGGGTTAGTGGTGAGGTTATGTCTGTCTGTCAGGAGGGTTAGTGGTGAGGTTATGTCTGTCTGTCAGGAGGGTTATTGGTGATGTTATGTCAGTCAGGAGGGTTAGTGGTGAGATTATGTCAGTCAGGAGGTTTAGTGGTGAGGTTATGTCAGTCAGGAGGGTTAGTTTTGAGGTTATGTCTGTCTGTCAGGAGGGTTAGTGGTGAGGTTATGTCTGGATGTCAGGAGGGTTAGTGGTGAGGTTATGTCAGTCAGTCAGGAGGGTTAGTGGTGAGGTTATGTCAGTCAGTCAGAAGGGTTAGTGGTGAGGTTATGTCAGTCAGGAGGGTTAGTGGTGAGGTTATGTCTGTCTGTCAGGAGGGTTAGTGGTGAGGTTATGTCTGGCTGTCAGGATGGTTAGTGGTGAGATTATGTCAGTCAGTCAGGAGGGTTAGTGGTGAGTTTATGTCAGTCAGGAGGGTTAGAGGTGAGGTTATGTCTCTAAGTCACGAGGGTTAGTGGTGAGGTTATGTCTGTACGTCAGGAGGGTTAGTGGTGAGTTTATGTCAGTCAGGAGGGTTAGTGGTGAGGTTATGTCAGTCAGTCAGGAGGGTTAGTGGTGAGGTTATGTCAGTCAGTCAGGAGGGTTAATGGTGAGGTTATGTCAGTCAGGAGGGTTAGTGGTGAGGTTATGTCAGGCAGGAGGGTTAGTGGTGAGGTTATGTCAGTCAGGAGGGTAAGTGGTGAGGTTATGTCAGTCAGTCAGGAGGGTTAGTGGTGAGGTTATATCAGTCAGGAAGGTTAGTGGTGACGTTATGTCAGTCAGGAAGGTTTGTGGTGAGGTTATGTCTGTCTGTCAGGAGGGTTAGTGGTGAGGTTATCTATGTCTGTCAGGAGGGTAAGTGGTGAGGTTATGTCAGTCAGTCAGGAGGGTTAGTGGTGAGGGTATGTCTGTCTGTCAGGAGGGTTAGTGGTGAGGTTATGTCAGTCAGTCATGAGGGTTAGTGGTGAGGTTATGTCAGTCAGGAGGGTTAGTGGTGAGGTTATGTCAGTCAGGAGGGTTAGTGGTGAGGTTATGTCAGTCAGGAGGGTTAGTGGTGAGGTTATGTCAGGCAGGAGGGTTAGTGGTGAGGTTATGTCTAAGTCAAGAGGGTTAGTGGTGAGGTTATGTCAGTCAAGTCAGGAGGGTTAGTGGTGAGGATTTGTCAGTCAGGAGGGTTAGTGGTGAGGTTATGACTGTCTGTCAGGAGTGTTAGTGGTGAGGTTATGTCTGTCTGTCAGGTGGGTGAGTGGTGAGGTTATGTCAGTCTGTCAGGAGGGTTAGTGGTGAGGTTATGTCAGTCTGTCAGGAGGGTTAGTGGTTAGATTATGTCTGTCTGTCATGAGGGTTAGTGGTGAGGTTATGTCAGTCAGGAGGGAGGGTTAGTGGTGAGGTTATGTCTGTCAGTCAGGAGGGTTAGTGGTGAGGTTATGTCAGTCAGGAGGGTTAGTGGTGAGGTTATGTCAGTCAGGAGGGTTAGTGGTGAAGTTATGTCTGTCTGTCAGGAGGGTTAGTGGTGAGGTTATGTCTGTCTGTCAGGAGGGTTAGTGGTGAGGTTATGTCAGTCAGTCTCGAGGGTTAGTGGTGAGGTTATGTCAGTCAGGAGGGTTAGTGGTGAGGTTATGTCAGTCAGTCAGGAGGGTTAGTGGTGAGGTTATGTCAGTCAGGAGGGTTAGTGGTGAGGTTATGTCTGTCTGTCAGGAGGGTTAGTGGTGAGGTTATGTCTGTCTGTCAGGAGTGTTAGTTGTGAGGTTATGTCTGTCTCTCAGGAGGGTTAGTGGTGAGGTTATGTCTGTCTGTCAGGAGGGTTAGTGGTGAGGTTATGTTTGTCTGTCAGGAGGGTTAGTGGTGAGGTTATGTCTGTCTGTCAGGAGGGTTAGTGGTGAGGTTATGTCTGTCTGTCAGGAGGGTTAGTGGTGAGGTTATGTCAGGCAGGAGGGTTAGTGGTGAGGTTATGTCTAAGTCAAGAGGGTTAGTGGTGAGGTTATGTCAGTCAAGTCAGGAGGGTTAGTGGTGAGGATTTGTCAGTCAGGAGGGTTGGTGGTGAGGTTATGACTGTCTGTCAGGAGGGTTAGTGGTGAGGTTATGTCTGTCTGTCAGGTGGGTTAGTGGTGAGGTTATGTCAGTCTGTCAGGAGGGTTAGTGGTGAGGTTATGTCAGTCTGTCAGGAGGGTTAGTGGTTAGATTATGTCTGTCTGTCATGAGGGTTAGTGGTGAGGTTATGTCAGTCAGGAGGGAGGGTTAGTGGTGAGGTTATGTCTTTCAGTCAGGAGGGTTAGTGGTGAGGTTATGTCAGTCAGGAGGGTTAGTGGTGAGGTTATGTCAGTCAGGAGGGTTAGTGGTGAAGTTATGTCTGTCTGTCAGGAGGGTTAGTGGTGAGGTTATGTCTGTCTGTCAGGAGGGTTAGTGGTGAGGTTATGTCAGTCAGTCTCGAGGGTTAGTGGTGAGGTTATGTCAGTCAGGAGGGTTAGTGGTGAGGTTATGTCAGTCAGTCAGGAGGGTTAGTGGTGAGGTTATGTCAGTCAGGAGGGTTAGTGGTGAGGTTATGTCAGTCAGTCAGGAGGGTTAGTGATGAGGTTATGTCTGTCTGTCAGGAGGGTAAGTGGTGAGGTTATGTCTGTCTGTCAGGAGTGTTAGTTGTGAGGTTATGTCTGTCTCTCAGGAGGGTTAGTGGTGAGGTTATGTCTGTCTGTCAGGAGGGTTAGTGGTGAGGTTATGTCTGTCTGTCAGGAGGGTTAGTGGTGAGGTTATGTCTGTCTGTCAGGAGGGTTAGTGGTGAGGTTATGTCTGTCTGTCAGGAGGGTTAGTGGTGAGTTTATGTCAGTCTGTCAGGAGGGTTAGTGGTGAGGTTATGTCTGTCTGTCAGGAGGGTTAGTGGTGAGGTTATGTCTGTCTGTCAGGAGGGTTAGTGGTGAGGTTATGTCAGTCAGACAGGAGGGTTAATGGTGAGGTTTTATCAGTCAGGAGGGTTAGTGGTGAGGTTATGTCAGTCAGGAGGGTTAGTGTTGAGGTTATGTTAGTCAGTCAGGAGGGTTAGTGGTGAGGTTATGTCAGTCAGGAGGGTTAGTGGTGAGATTATGTCAGTCAGGAGGGTTAGTGGTGAGGTTATGTCAGTCAGGAGGGTTAGTGGTGAGGTTATGTCTGTCTGTCAGGAGGGTTAGTGGTGAGGTTATGTCTGGCTGTCAGGAGGGTTAGTGGTGAGGTTATGTCAGTCAGTCAGGAGGGTTAGTGGTGAGGTTATGTCAGTCAGGAGGGTAAGTGGTGAGGTTATGTCAGTCAGTCAGGAGGGTTAGTGGTGAGGTTATGTCAGTCAGTCAGAAGGGTTAATGGTGAGGTTATGTCAGTCAGGAGGGTTAGTGGTGAGATTATGTCAGTCAGTCAGGAGGGTTAGTGGTGAGGTTATGTCAGTCAGTCAGAAGGGTTAGTGGTGAGGTTATGTCAGTCAGGAGGGTTAGTGGTGAGATTATGTCAGTCAGGAGGGTTAGTGGTGAGGTTATGTCAGTCAGGAGGGTTAGTGGTGAGGTTATGTCTGTCTGTCAGGAGGGTTAGTGGTGAGGTTATGTCTGGCTGTCAGGAGGGTTAGTGGTGAGGTTATTCAGGAGGGTTAGTGGTGAGGTTATGTCTGTCTGTCAGGCGGGTTAGTGGTGTGGTTATGTCTGGCTGTCAGGAGGGTTAGTGGTGAGGTTATGTCAGTCAGTCAGGAGGGTTAGTGGTGAGGTTATGTCAGTCAGGAGGGTAAGTGGTGAGGTTATGTCAGTCAGTCAGGAGGGTTAGTGGTGAGGTTATGTCAGTCAGTCAGAAGGGTTAATGGTGAGGTTATGTCAGTCAGGAGGGTTAGTGGTGAGATTATGTCAGTCAGGAGGGTTAGTGGTGAGGTTATGTCAGTCAGGAGGGTTAGTGGTGAGGTTATGTCTGTCTGTCAGGAGGGTTATTGGTGAGGTTATGTCTGGCTGTCAGGAGGGTTAGTGGTGAGATTATGTCAGTCAGTCAGGAGGGTTAGTGGTGAGTTTATGTCAGTCAGGAGGGTTAGAGGTGAGGTTATGTCTCTAAGTCACGAGGGTTAGTGGTGAGGTTATGTCTGTCTGTCAGGAGGGTTAGTGGTGAGGTTATGTCAGTCAGTCTCGAGGGTTAGTGGTGAGGTTATGTCAGTCAGGAGGGTTAGTGGTGAGGTTATGTCAGTCAGTCAGGAGGGTTAGTGGTGAGGTTATGTCAGTCAGGAGGGTTAGTGGTGAGGTTATGTCAGTCAGTCAGGAGGGTTAGTGATGAGGTTATGTCTGTCTGTCAGGAGGGTTAGTGGTGAGGTTATGTCTGTCTGTCAGGAGTGTTAGTTGTGAGGTTATGTCTGTCTCTCAGGAGGGTTAGTGGTGAGGTTATGTCTGTCTGTCAGGAGGGTTAGTGGTGAGGTTATGTCTGTCTGTCAGGAGGGTTAGTGGTGAGGTTATGTCTGTCTGTCAGGAGGGTTAGTGGTGAGGTTATGTCTGTCTGTCAGGAGGGTTAGTGGTGAGTTTATGTCAGTCTGTCAGGAGGGTTAGTGGTGAGGTTATGTCTGTCTGTCAGGAGGGTTAGTGGTGAGGTTATGTCTGTCTGTCAGGAGGGTTAGTGGTGAGGTTATGTCAGTCAGACAGGAGGGTTAATGGTGAGGTTTTATCAGTCAGGAGGGTTAGTGGTGAGGTTATGTCAGTCAGGAGGGTTAGTGTTGAGGTTATGTTAGTCAGTCAGGAGGGTTAGTGGTGAGGTTATGTAAGTCAGTCAGGAGGGTTAGTGGTGAGGTTATGTCAGTCAGTCAGGAGGGTTAGTGGTGAGGTTATGTCAGTCAGTCAGGAGGGTTAGTGGTGAGGTTATGTCAGTCAGGAGGGTTAGTGGTGAGGTTATCTATGTCTGTCAGGAGGGTAAGTGGTGAGGTTATGTCAGTCAGTCAGGAGGGTTAGTGGTGAGGTTATGTCAGTCAGTCAGAAGGGTTAGTGGTGAGGTTATGTCAGTCAGGAGGGTTAGTGGTGAGATTATGTCAGTCAGGAGGGTTAGTGGTGAGGTTATGTCAGTCAGGAGGGTTAGTGGTGAGGTTATGTCTGTCTGTCAGGAGGGTTAGTGGTGAGGTTATGTCTGGCTGTCAGGAGGGTTAGTGGTGAGGTTATGTCAGTCAGTCAGGAGGGTTAGTGGTGAGGTTATGTCAGTCAGGAGGGTAAGTGGTGAGGTTATGTCAGTCAGTCAGGAGGGTTAGTGGTGAGGTTATGTCAGTCAATCAGAAGGGTTAATGGTGAGGTTATGTCAGTCAGGAGGGTTAGTGGTGAGATTATGTCAGTCAGGAGGGTTAGTGGTGAGGTTATGTCAGTCAGGAGGGTTAGTGGTGAGGTTATGTCTGTCTGTCAGGAGGGTTATTGGTGAGGTTATGTCTGGCTGTCAGGAGGGTTAGTGGTGAGATTATGTCAGTCAGTCAGGAGGGTTAGTGGTGAGTTTATGTCAGTCAGGAGGGTTAGAGGTGAGGTTATGTCTCTAAGTCACGAGGGTTAGTGGTGAGGTTATGTCTGTACGTGAGGAGGGTTTTTGGTGAGTTTATGTCAGTCAGGAGGGTTAGTGGTGAGGTTATGTCAGTCAGTCAGGAGGGTTAGTGGTGAGGTTATGTCAGTCAGTCAGGAGGGTTAATGGTGAGGTTATGTCAGTCAGGAGGGTAAGTGGTGAGGTTATGTCTGTCAGTCGGAAGGGTTAGTGGTGAGGTTATGTCAGTCAGGAGGGTAAGTGGTGAGGTTATGTCAGTCAGTCAGGAGGGTTAGTGGTGAGGTTATGTCAGTCAGGAAGGTTAGTGGTGACGTTATGTCAGTCAGGAAGGTTAGTGGTGAGGTTATGTCTGTCTGTCAGGAGGGTTAGTGGTTAGGTTATCTATGTCTGTCAGGAGGGTAAGTGGTGAGGTTATGTCAGTCAGTCAGGAGGGTTAGTGGTGAGGGTATGTCTGTCTGTCAGGAGGGTTATTGGTGAGGTTATGTCAGTCAGTCATGAGGGTTAGTGGTGAGGTTATGTCAGTCAGGAAAGTTCGTGGTGAGGTTATGTCAGTCAGGAGGGTTAGTGGTGAGGTTATGTCAGGCAGGAGGGTTAGTGGTGAGGTTATGACTGTCTGTCAGGAGGGTTAGTGGTGAGGTTATGTCTGTCTGTCAGGTGGGTTTGTGGTGAGGTTATATCAGTCTGTCAGGAGGGTTAGTGGTGAGGTTATGTCAGTCTGTCAGGACGGTTAGTGGTTAGATTATGTCTGTCTGTCATGAGGGTTAGTGGTGAGGTTATGTCAGTCAGGAGGGAGGGTTAGTGGTGAGGTTATGTCTGTCAGTCAGGAGGGTTAGTGGTGAGGTTATGTCAGTCAGGAGGGTAAGTGGTGAGGTTATGTCAGTCAGGAGGGTTAGTGGTGAGGTTGTCAGTCAGGAAGGTTAGTGGTGACGTTATGTCAGTCAGGAAGGTTAGTGGTGAGGTTATGTCTGTCTGTCAGGAGGGTTAGTGGTGAGGTTATCTATGTCTGTCAGGAGGGTAAGTGGTGAGGTTATGTCAGTCAGTCAGGAGGGTTAGTGGTGAGGGTATGTCTGTCTGTCAGGAGGGTTAGTGGTGAGGTTATGTCAGTCAGTCATAAGGGTTAGTGGTGAGGTTATGTCAGTCAGGAGGGTTAGTGGTGAGGTTAAGTCAGTCAGGAGGGTTAGTGGTGAGGTTATGTCAGTCAGGAGGGTTAGTGGTGAGGTTATGTCTAAGTCAAGAGGGTTAGTGGTGAGGTTATGTCAGTCAAGTCAGGAGGGTTAGTGGTGAGGATTTGTCAGTCAGGAGGGTTAGTGGTGAGGTTATGACTGTCTGTCAGGAGGGTTAGTGGTGAGGTTATGTCAGTCTGTCAGGAGGGTTAGTGGTGAGGTTATGTCAGTCTGTCAGGAGGGTTAGTGGTTAGATTATGTCTGTCTGTCATGAGGGTTAGTGGTGAGGTTATGTCTGTCAGGAGGGAGGGTTAGTGGTGAGGTTATATCTGTCAGTCAGGAGGGTTAGTGATGAGGTTATGTCAGTCAGGAGGGTTAGTGGTGAGGTTATGTCAGTCAGGAGGGTTAGTGGTGAAGTTATGTCTGTCTGTCAGGAGGGTTAGTGGTGAGGTTATGTCTGTCTGTCAGGAGGGTTAGTGGTGAGGTTATGTCAGTCAGTCTCGAGGGTTAGTGGTGAGGTTATGTCAGTCAGGAGGGTTAGTGGTGAGGTTATGTCAGTCAGTCAGGAGGGTTAGTGGTGAGGTTATGTCAGTCAGGAGGGTTAGTGGTGAGGTTATGTCAGTCAGTCAGGAGGGTTAGTGGTGAGGTTATGTCTGTCTGTCAGGAGGGTTAGTGGTGAGGTTATGTCTGTCTGTCAGGAGGGTTAGTGGTGAGGTTATGTCTGTCTGTCAGGAGGGTTAGTGGTGAGGTTATGTCTGTCTGTCAGGAGGGTTAGTGGTGAGGTTATGTCTGTCTGTCAGGAGGGTTAGTGGTGAGTTTATGTCAGTCTGTCAGGAGGGTTAGTGGTGAGGTTATGTCTGTCTGTCAGGAGGGTTAGTGGTGAGGTTATGTCTGTCTGTCAGGAGGGTTAGTGGTGAGGTTATGTCTGTCTGTCAGGAGGGTTAGTGGTGAGGTTATGTCAGTCAGACAGGAGGGTTAATGGTGAGGTTTTATCAGTCAGGAGGTTTAGTGGTGAGGTTATGTCAGTCAGGAGGGTTAGTGGTGAGGTTATGTTAGTCAGTCAGGAGGGTTAGTGGTGAGGTTATGTAAGTCAGTCAGGAGGGTTAGTGGTGAGGTTATGTCAGTCAGGAGGGAGGGTTAGTGGTGAGGTTATGTCTGTCAGTCAGGAGGGTTAGTGGTGAGGTTATGTCAGTCAGGAGGGTAAGTGGTGAGGTTATGTCAGTCAGGAGGGTTAGTGGTGAGGTTGTCAGTCAGGAAGGTTAGTGGTGACGTTATGTCAGTCAGGAAGGTTAGTGGTGAGGTTATGTCTGTCTGTCAGGAGGGTTAGTGGTGAGGTTATCTATGTCTGTCAGGAGGGTAAGTGGTGAGGTTATGTCAGTCAGTCAGGAGGGTTAGTGGTGAGGGTATGTCTGTCTGTCAGGAGGGTTAGTGGTGAGGTTATGTCAGTCAGTCATGAGGGTTAGTGGTGAGGTTATGTCAGTCAGGAGGGTTAGTGGTGAGGTTAAGTCAGTCAGGAGGGTTAGTGGTGAGGTTATGTCAGTCAGGAGGGTTAGTGGTGAGGTTATGTCTAAGTCAAGAGGGTTAGTGGTGAGGTTATGTCAGTCAAGTCAGGAGGGTTAGTGGTGAGGATTTGTCAGTCAGGAGGGTTAGTGGTGAGGTTATGACTGTCTGTCAGGAGGGTTAGTGGTGAGGTTATGTCAGTCTGTCAGGAGGGTTAGTGGTGAGGTTATGTCAGTCTGTCAGGAGGGTTAGTGGTTAGATTATGTCTGTCTGTCATGAGGGTTAGTGGTGAGGTTATGTCTGTCAGGAGGGAGGGTTAGTGGTGAGGTTATATCTGTCAGTCAGGAGGGTTAGTGATGAGGTTATGTCAGTCAGGAGGGTTAGTGGTGAGGTTATGTCAGTCAGGAGGGTTAGTGGTGAAGTTATGTCTGTCTGTCAGGAGGGTTAGTGGTGAGGTTATGTCTGTCTGTCAGGAGGGTTAGTGGTGAGGTTATGTCAGTCAGTCTCGAGGGTTAGTGGTGAGGTTATGTCAGTCAGGAGGGTTAGTGGTGAGGTTATGTCAGTCAGTCAGGAGGGTTAGTGGTGAGGTTATGTCAGTCAGGAGGGTTAGTGGTGAGGTTATGTCAGTCAATCAGGAGGGTTAGTGGTGAGGTTATGTCTGTCTGTCAGGAGGGTTAGTGGTGAGGTTATGTCTGTCTGTCAGGAGGGTTAGTGGTGAGGTTATGTCTGTCTGTCAGGAGGGTTAGTGGTGAGGTTATGTCTGTCTGTCATGAGGGTTAGTGGTGAGGTTATGTCAGTCAGTCAGGAGGGTTAGTGGTGAGGTTATGTCAGTCAGGAGGGTTAGTGGTGAGGTAATGTCAGTCAGGAGGGTTAGTGGTGAGGTTATGTCAGTCAGGAGGGTTATTGGTGAGGTTATTTCTGTCTGTCAGGAGGGTTAGTGGTGAGATTATGTCTGTCAGTCATGAGGATCAGTGGTGAGGTTATGTCAGTCAAGAGGGTTAGTGGTGAGGTTATGTCAGTCAGGAGGGTTAGTGGTGAGGTTATGTCAGTCAGTCAGGAGGGTTAGTGGCGAGGTTATGTCAGTCAGTAAGGAGGGTTAATGGTGAGGTTATGTCAGTCAGGAGGGTTATTGGTGAGGATATGTCAGTCAGGAGGGTTAGTTGGTGAGGTTATGACTGTCTGTCAGGAGGGTTAGTGGTGAGGCTATGTCAGTCAGTCAGGAGGGTTAATGGTGAGGTTATGTCAGTCAGGAGGGTTATTGGTGAGGATATGTCAGTCAGGAGGGTTAGTGGTGAGGTTATGACTGTCTGTCAGGAGGGTTAGTGGTGAGGCTATGTCTGGCTGTCAGGAGGGTTAGTGGTGAGGTTATGTCAGTCAGTCAGGAGGGTTAGTGGTGAGGTTATGTCAGTCAGGAGGGTAAGTGGTGAGGTTATGTCAGTCAGGAGGGTTAGTGATGAGGTTATGTCAGTCAGGAGGGTTAGTGGTGAGGTTATGTCAGGCAGGAGGGTTAGTGGTGAGGTTATGTCAGTCAGTCAGGAGGGTTAGTGGTGAGGGTATTTCTGTCTGTCAGGAGGGTTAGTGGTGAGGTTATCTATGTCTGTCAGGAGGGTAAGTGGTGAGGTTATGTCAGTCAGACCTGTAGGGTTAGTGGTGAGGTTATGTCTGTCTGTCAGGAGGGTTAGTGGTGTTGTTATGTCAGTCAGTCAGGAGGGTTAGTGGTGAGGTTATGTCAGTCAGGAGGGTTAGTGGTGAGGTTATGTCAGTCAGTAGGGTTAGTGGTGAGGTTATGTCAGTCCGGATGGTTAGTGATGAGGTTATGTCAGTCAGGAGGGTTAGTGGTGAGGTTATGTCAGGCAGGAGGGTTAGTGGTGAGGTTATGTCTGTACGTCAGGAGGGTTAGTGGTAAAGTTATGTCAGGCAGGAGGGTTAGTGGTGAGGTTATGTCAGTCAGTCAGGAGGGTTAGTGGTGAGGTTATGTCAGTCAGGAGGGTAAGTGGTGAGGTTATGTCAGTCAGTAATGAGGGTTAGTGGTGAGGTTATGTCTGTCTGTCGTTAGGGTTAGTGGTGAGGGTATTTCTGTCTGTCAGGAGGGTTAGTGGTGAGGTTATCTATGTCTGTCAGGAGGGTAAGTGGTGAGGTTATGTCAGTCAGACCTGTAGGGTTAGTGGTGAGGTTCTCTTTGTCTGTCAGGAGGGTAAGTGGTGAGGTTATGTCAGTCAGACCTGTAGGGTTAGTGGTGAGGTTATGTCTGTCTGTCAGGAGGGTTAGTTTTGAGGTTATGTCAGTCAGTCAGGAGGGTTGGTGGTGAGGTTATGTCAGTCAGGAGGGTTAGTGGTGAGGTTATGTCAGTCAGTATGGTTAGTGGTGAGGTTATGTCAGTCAGGAGGGTTAGTGGTGAGGTTATGTCAGTCAGGAGGGTTAGTGGTGAGGTTATGTCAGGCAGGAGGGTTAGTGGTGAGGTTATGTCTGTACGTCAGGAGGGTTAGTGGTGAGGTTATGTCAGTCAGGAGGGTTAGTGGTGAGGTTATGTCAGTCAAGTCAGGAGGGTTATTGGTGAGGATATGTCAGTCAGGAGGGTTAGTGGTGAGGTTATGACTGTCTGTCAGGAGGGTTAGTGGTGAGGTTAAGTCTGTCTGTCAGGAGGGTTAGTGGTGAGGTTATGTCAGTCTGTCAGGAGGGTTAGTGTGAGGTTATGTCAGTCTGTCAGGAGGGTTAGTGGTGAGGTTATGTCTGTCTGTCATGAGGGTTAGTGGTGAGGTTATGTCAGTCAGTCAGGAGGGTTAGTGGTGAGGTTATGTCAGTCAGGAGGGTTAGTGGTGAGGTAATGTCAGTCAGGAGGGTTAGTGGTGAGGTTATGTCAGTCAGGAGGGTTATTGGTGAGGTTATTTCTGTCTGTCAGGAGGGTTAGTGGTGAGATTATGTCTGTCAGTCATGAGGATCAGTGGTGAGGTTATGTCAGTCAAGAGGGTTAGTGGTGAGGTTATGTCAGTCAGGAGGGTTAGTGGTGAGGTTATGTCAGTCAGTCAGGAGGGTTAGTGGCGAGGTTATGTCAGTCAGTCAGGAGGGTTAATGGTGAGGTTATGTCAGTCAGGAGGGTTATTGGTGAGGATATGTCAGTCAGGAGGGTTAGTGGTGAGGTTATGACTGTCTGTCAGGAGGGTTAGTGGTGAGGCTATGTCTGGCTGTCAGGAGGGTTAGTGGTGAGGTTATGTCAGTCAGTCAGGAGGGTTAGTGGTGAGGTTATGTCAGTCAGGAGGGTAAGTGGTGAGGTTATGTCAGTCAGGAGGGTTAGTGATGAGGTTATGTCAGTCAGGAGGGTTAGTGGTGAGGTTATGTCAGGCAGGAGGGTTAGTGGTGAGGTTATGACTGTACATCAGGAGGGTTAGTGGTGAGGTTATGTCAGGCAGGAGGGTTAGTGGTGAGGTTATGTCAGTCAGTCAGGAGGGTTAGTGGTGAGGGTATTTCTGTCTGTCAGGAGGGTTAGTGGTGAGGTTATCTATGTCTGTCAGGAGGGTAAGTGGTGAGGTTATGTCAGTCAGACCTGTAGGGTTAGTGGTGAGGTTATGTCTGTCTGTCAGGAGGGTTAGTGGTGTTGTTATGTCAGTCAGTCAGGAGGGTTAGTGGTGAGGTTATGTCAGTCAGGAGGGTTAGTGGTGAGGTTATGTCAGTCAGTAGGGTTAGTGCTGAGGTTATGTCAGTCAGGAGGGTTAGTGATGAGGTTATGTCAGTCAGGAGGGTTAGTGGTGAGGTTATGTCAGGCAGGAGGGTTAGTGGTGAGGTTATGTCTGTACGTCAGGAGGGTTAGTGGTGAGGTTATGTCAGGCAGGAGGGTTAGTGGTGAGGTTATGTCAGTCAGTCAGGAGGGTTAGTGGTGAGGTTATGTCAGTCAGGAGGGTAAGTGGTGAGGTTATGTCAGTCAGTAATGAGGGTTAGTGGTGAGGTTATGTCTGTCTGTCGTGAGGGTTAGTGGTGAGGGTATTTCTGTCTGTCAGGAGGGTTAGTGGTGAGGTTATCTATGTCTGTCAGGAGGGTTAGTGGTGAGGTTATGTCAGTCAGTCAGGAGGGTTAGTGGTGAGGTTATGTCAGTCAGGAGGGTTAGTGGTGAGGTTATGTCAGTCAGTAGGGTTAGTGGTGAGGTTATGTCAGTCAGGAGGGTTAGTGGTGAGTTTATGTCAGTCAGGAGGTTTAGTTGTGAGGTTATGTCAGGCAGGAGGGTTAGTGGTGAGGTTATGTCTGTACGTCAGGAGGGTTAGTGGTGAGGTTATGTCAGGCAGGAGGGTTAGTGGTGAGGTTATGTCTGTAAGTCAAGAGGGTTAGTGGTGAGGTTACGTCAGTCAGTCAGGAGGGTTAGTGGTGAGGTTATGTCAGTCAGGAGGGTTAGTGGTGAGGTAATGTCAGTCAAGTCAGGAGGGTTATTGGTGAGGATATGTCAGTCAGGAGGGTTAGTGGTGAGGTTATGACTGTCTGTCAGGAGGGTTAGTGGTGAGGTTAAGTCTGTCTGTCAGGAGGGTTAGTGGTGAGGTTATGTCAGTCTGTCAGGAGGGTTAGTGTGAGGTTATGTCAGTCTGTCAGGAGGGTTAGTGGTGAGGTTATGTCTGTCTGTCATGAGGGTTAGTGGTGAGGTTATGTCAGTCAGTCAGGAGGGTTAGTGGTGAGGTTATGTCAGTCAGGAGGGTTAGTGGTGAGGTAATGTCAGTCAGAAGGGTTAGTGGTGAGGTTATGTCAGTCAGGAGGGTTATTGGTGAGGTTATTTCTGTCTGTCAGGAGGGTTAGTGTTGAGATTATGTCTGTCAGTCATGAGGATCAGTGGTGAGGTTATGTCAGTCAAGAGGGTTAGTGGTGAGGTTATGTCAGTCAGGAGGGTTAGTGGTGAGGTTATGTCAGTCAGTCAGGAGGGTTAGTGGCGAGGTTATGTCAGTCAGTAAGGAGGGTTAATGGTGAGGTTATGTCAGTCAGGAGGGTTATTGGTGAGGATATGTCAGTCAGGAGGGTTAGTGGTGAGGTTATGACTGTCTGTCAGGAGGGTTAGTGGTGAGGCTATGTCAGTCAGTCAGGAGGGTTAATGGTGAGGTTATGTCAGTCAGGAGGGTTATTGGTGAGGATATGTCAGTCAGGAGGGTTAGTGGTGAGGTTATGACTGTCTGTCAGGAGGGTTAGTGGTGAGGCTATGTCTGGCTGTCAGGAGGGTTAGTGGTGAGGTTATGTCAGTCAGTCAGGAGGGTTGTTGGTGAGGTTATGTCAGTCAGGAGGGTAAGTGGTGAGGTTATGTCAGTCAGTCATGAGGGTTAGTGGTGAGGTTATGTCTGTCTGTCAGGAGGGTTAGTGGTGAGGGTATTTCTGTCTGTCAGGAGGGTTAGTGGTGAGGTTATCCATGTCTGTCAGGAGGGTAAGTGGTGAGGTTATGTCAGTCAGACCTGTAGGGTTAGTGGTGAGGTTATGTCTGTCTGTCAGGAGGGTTAGTGGTGAGGTTATGTCAGTCAGTCAGGAGGGTTAGTGGTGAGGTTATGTCAGTCAGTAGGGTTAGTGGTGAGGTTATGTCAGTCAGGAGGGTAAGTGGTGAGGTTATGTCAGTCAGGAGGGTTAGTGGTGAGGTTGTCAGTCAGGAAGGTTAGTGGTGACGTTATGTCAGTCAGGAAGGTTAGTGGTGAGGTTATGTCTGTCTGTCAGGAGGGTTAGTGGTGAGGTTATCTATGTCTGTCAGGAGGGTAAGTGGTGAGGTTATGTCAGTCAGTCAGGAGGGTTAGTGGTGAGGGTATGTCTGTCTGTCAGGAGGGTTAGTGGTGAGGTTATGTCAGTCAGTCATAAGGGTTAGTGGTGAGGTTATGTCAGTCAGGAGGGTTAGTGGTGAGGTTAAGTCAGTCAGGAGGGTTAGTGGTGAGGTTATGTCAGTCAGGAGGGTTAGTGGTGAGGTTATGTCTAAGTCAAGAGGGTTAGTGGTGAGGTTATGTCAGTCAAGTCAGGAGGGTTAGTGGTGAGGATTTGTCAGTCAGGAGGGTTAGTGGTGAGGTTATGACTGTCTGTCAGGAGGGTTAGTGGTGAGGTTATGTCAGTCTGTCAGGAGGGTTAGTGGTGAGGTTATGTCAGTCTGTCAGGAGGGTTAGTGGTTAGATTATGTCTGTCTGTCATGAGGGTTAGTGGTGAGGTTATGTCTGTCAGGAGGGAGGGTTAGTGGTGAGGTTATATCTGTCAGTCAGGAGGGTTAGTGATGAGGTTATGTCAGTCAGGAGGGTTAGTGGTGAGGTTATGTCAGTCAGGAGGGTTAGTGGTGAAGTTATGTCTGTCTGTCAGGAGGGTTAGTGGTGAGGTTATGTCTGTCTGTCAGGAGGGTTAGTGGTGAGGTTATGTCAGTCAGTCTCGAGGGTTAGTGGTGAGGTTATGTCAGTCAGGAGGGTTAGTGGTGAGGTTATGTCAGTCAGTCAGGAGGGTTAGTGGTGAGGTTATGTCAGTCAGGAGGGTTAGTGGTGAGGTTATGTCAGTCAGTCAGGAGGATTAGTGGTGAGGTTATGTCTGTCTGTCAGGAGGGTTAGTGGTGAGGTTATGTCTGTCTGTCAGGAGGGTTAGTGGTGAGGTTATGTCTGTCTGTCAGGAGGGTTAGTGGTGAGGTTATGTCTGTCTGTCAGGAGGGTTAGTGGTGAGGTTATGTCTGTCTGTCAGGAGGGTTAGTGGTGAGTTTATGTCAGTCTGTCAGGAGGGTTAGTGGTGAGGTTATGTCTGTCTGTCAGGAGGGTTAGTGGTGAGGTTATGTCTGTCTGTCAGGAGGGTTAGTGGTGAGGTTATGTCTGTCTGTCAGGAGGGTTAGTGGTGAGGTTATGTCAGTCAGACAGGAGGGTTAATGGTGAGGTTTTATCAGTCAGGAGGTTTAGTGGTGAGGTTATGTCAGTCAGGAGGGTTAGTGGTGAGGTTATGTTAGTCAGTCAGGAGGGTTAGTGGTGAGGTTATGTAAGTCAGTCAGGAGGGTTAGTGGTGAGGTTATGTCAGTCAGGAGGGAGGGTTAGTGGTGAGGTTATGTCTGTCAGTCAGGAGGGTTAGTGGTGAGGTTATGTCAGTCAGGAGGGTAAGTGGTGAGGTTATGTCAGTCAGGAGGGTTAGTGGTGAGGTTGTCAGTCAGGAAGGTTAGTGGTGACGTTATGTCAGTCAGGAAGGTTAGTGGTGAGGTTATGTCTGTCTGTCAGGAGGGTTAGTGGTGAGGTTATCTATGTCTGTCAGGAGGGTAAGTGGTGAGGTTATGTCAGTCAGTCAGGAGGGTTAGTGGTGAGGGTATGTCTGTCTGTCAGGAGGGTTAGTGGTGAGGTTATGTCAGTCAGTCATGAGGGTTAGTGGTGAGGTTATGTCAGTCAGGAGGGTTAGTGGTGAGGTTAAGTCAGTCAGGAGGGTTAGTGGTGAGGTTATGTCAGTCAGGAGGGTTAGTGGTGAGGTTATGTCTAAGTCAAGAGGGTTAGTGGTGAGGTTATGTCAGTCAAGTCAGGAGGGTTAGTGGTGAGGATTTGTCAGTCAGGAGGGTTAGTGGTGAGGTTATGACTGTCTGTCAGGAGGGTTAGTGGTGAGGTTATGTCAGTCTGTCAGGAGGGTTAGTGGTGAGGTTATGTCAGTCTGTCAGGAGGGTTAGTGGTTAGATTATGTCTGTCTGTCATGAGGGTTAGTGGTGAGGTTATGTCTGTCAGGAGGGAGGGTTAGTGGTGAGGTTATATCTGTCAGTCAGGAGGGTTAGTGATGAGGTTATGTCAGTCAGGAGGGTTAGTGGTGAGGTTATGTCAGTCAGGAGGGTTAGTGGTGAAGTTATGTCTGTCTGTCAGGAGGGTTAGTGGTGAGGTTATGTCTGTCTGTCAGGAGGGTTAGTGGTGAGGTTATGTCAGTCAGTCTCGAGGGTTAGTGGTGAGGTTATGTCAGTCAGGAGGGTTAGTGGTGAGGTTATGTCAGTCAGTCAGGAGGGTTAGTGGTGAGGTTATGTCAGTCAGGAGGGTTAGTGGTGAGGTTATGTCAGTCAGTCAGGAGGGTTAGTGGTGAGGTTATGTCTGTCTGTCAGGAGGGTTAGTGGTGAGGTTATGTCTGTCTGTCAGGAGGGTTAGTGGTGAGGTTATGTCTGTCTGTCAGGAGGGTTAGTGGTGAGGTTATGTCTGTCTGTCATGAGGGTTAGTGGTGAGGTTATGTCAGTCAGTCAGGAGGGTTAGTGGTGAGGTTATGTCAGTCAGGAGGGTTAGTGGTGAGGTAATGTCAGTCAGGAGGGTTAGTGGTGAGGTTATGTCAGTCAGGAGGGTTATTGGTGAGGTTATTTCTGTCTGTCAGGAGGGTTAGTGGTGAGATTATGTCTGTCAGTCATGAGGATCAGTGGTGAGGTTATGTCAGTCAAGAGGGTTAGTGGTGAGGTTATGTCAGTCAGGAGGGTTAGTGGTGAGGTTATGTCAGTCAGTCAGGAGGGTTAGTGGCGAGGTTATGTCAGTCAGTAAGGAGGGTTAATGGTGAGGTTATGTCAGTCAGGAGGGTTATTGGTGAGGATATGTCAGTCAGGAGGGTTAGTTGGTGAGGTTATGACTGTCTGTCAGGAGGGTTAGTGGTGAGGCTATGTCAGTCAGTCAGGAGGGTTAATGGTGAGGTTATGTCAGTCAGGAGGGTTATTGGTGAGGATATGTCAGTCAGGAGGGTTAGTGGTGAGGTTATGACTGTCTGTCAGGAGGGTTAGTGGTGAGGCTATGTCTGGCTGTCAGGAGGGTTAGTGGTGAGGTTATGTCAGTCAGTCAGGAGGGTTAGTGGTGAGGTTATGTCAGTCAGGAGGGTAAGTGGTGAGGTTATGTCAGTCAGGAGGGTTAGTGATGAGGTTATGTCAGTCAGGAGGGTTAGTGGTGAGGTTATGTCAGGCAGGAGGGTTAGTGGTGAGGTTATGTCAGTCAGTCAGGAGGGTTAGTGGTGAGGGTATTTCTGTCTGTCAGGAGGGTTAGTGGTGAGGTTATCTATGTCTGTCAGGAGGGTAAGTGGTGAGGTTATGTCAGTCAGACCTGTAGGGTTAGTGGTGAGGTTATGTCTGTCTGTCAGGAGGGTTAGTGGTGTTGTTATGTCAGTCAGTCAGGAGGGTTAGTGGTGAGGTTATGTCAGTCAGGAGGGTTAGTGGTGAGGTTATGTCAGTCAGTAGGGTTAGTGGTGAGGTTATGTCAGTCCGGATGGTTAGTGATGAGGTTATGTCAGTCAGGAGGGTTAGTGGTGAGGTTATGTCAGGCAGGAGGGTTAGTGGTGAGGTTATGTCTGTACGTCAGGAGGGTTAGTGGTAAAGTTATGTCAGGCAGGAGGGTTAGTGGTGAGGTTATGTCAGTCAGTCAGGAGGGTTAGTGGTGAGGTTATGTCAGTCAGGAGGGTAAGTGGTGAGGTTATGTCAGTCAGTAATGAGGGTTAGTGGTGAGGTTATGTCTGTCTGTCGTTAGGGTTAGTGGTGAGGGTATTTCTGTCTGTCAGGAGGGTTAGTGGTGAGGTTATCTATGTCTGTCAGGAGGGTAAGTGGTGAGGTTATGTCAGTCAGACCTGTAGGGTTAGTGGTGAGGTTCTCTTTGTCTGTCAGGAGGGTAAGTGGTGAGGTTATGTCAGTCAGACCTGTAGGGTTAGTGGTGAGGTTATGTCTGTCTGTCAGGAGGGTTAGTTTTGAGGTTATGTCAGTCAGTCAGGAGGGTTGGTGGTGAGGTTATGTCAGTCAGGAGGGTTAGTGGTGAGGTTATGTCAGTCAGTATGGTTAGTGGTGAGGTTATGTCAGTCAGGAGGGTTAGTGGTGAGGTTATGTCAGTCAGGAGGGTTAGTGGTGAGGTTATGTCAGGCAGGAGGGTTAGTGGTGAGGTTATGTCTGTACGTCAGGAGGGTTAGTGGTGAGGTTATGTCAGTCAGGAGGGTTAGTGGTGAGGTTATGTCAGTCAAGTCAGGAGGGTTATTGGTGAGGATATGTCAGTCAGGAGGGTTAGTGGTGAGGTTATGACTGTCTGTCAGGAGGGTTAGTGGTGAGGTTAAGTCTGTCTGTCAGGAGGGTTAGTGGTGAGGTTATGTCAGTCTGTCAGGAGGGTTAGTGTGAGGTTATGTCAGTCTGTCAGGAGGGTTAGTGGTGAGGTTATGTCTGTCTGTCATGAGGGTTAGTGGTGAGGTTATGTCAGTCAGTCAGGATTGTTAGTGGTGAGGTTATGTCAGTCAGGAGGGTTAGTGGTGAGGTAATGTCAGTCAGGAGGGTTAGTGGTGAGGTTATGTCAGTCAGGAGGGTTATTGGTGAGGTTATTTCTGTCTGTCAGGAGGGTTAGTGGTGAGATTATGTCTGTCAGTCATGAGGATCAGTGGTGAGGTTATGTCAGTCAAGAGGGTTAGTGGTGAGGTTATGTCAGTCAGGAGGGTTAGTGGTGAGGTTATGTCAGTCAGTCAGGAGGGTTAGTGGCGAGGTTATGTCAGTCAGTCAGGAGGGTTAATGGTGAGGTTATGTCAGTCAGGAGGGTTATTGGTGAGGATATGTCAGTCAGGAGGGTTAGTGGTGAGGTTATGACTGTCTGTCAGGAGGGTTAGTGGTGAGGCTATGTCTGGCTGTCAGGAGGGTTAGTGGTGAGGTTATGTCAGTCAGTCAGGAGGGTTAGTGGTGAGGTTATGTCAGTCAGGAGGGTAAGTGGTGAGGTTATGTCAGTCAGGAGGGTTAGTGATGAGGTTATGTCAGTCAGGAGGGTTAGTGGTGAGGTTATGTCAGGCAGGAGGGTTAGTGGTGAGGTTATGACTGTACATCAGGAGGGTTAGTGGTGAGGTTATGTCAGGCAGGAGGGTTAGTGGTGAGGTTATGTCAGTCAGTCAGGAGGGTTAGTGGTGAGGGTATTTCTGTCTGTCAGGAGGGTTAGTGGTGAGGTTATCTATGTCTGTCAGGAGGGTAAGTGGTGAGGTTATGTCAGTCAGACCTGTAGGGTTAGTGGTGAGGTTATGTCTGTCTGTCAGGAGGGTTAGTGGTGTTGTTATGTCAGTCAGTCAGGAGGGTTAGTGGTGAGGTTATGTCAGTCAGGAGGGTTAGTGGTGAGGTTATGTCAGTCAGTAGGGTTAGTGCTGAGGTTATGTCAGTCAGGAGGGTTAGTGATGAGGTTATGTCAGTCAGGAGGGTTAGTGGTGAGGTTATGTCAGGCAGGAGGGTTAGTGGTGAGGTTATGTCTGTACGTCAGGAGGGTTAGTGGTGAGGTTATGTCAGGCAGGAGGGTTAGTGGTGAGGTTATGTCAGTCAGTCAGGAGGGTTAGTGGTGAGGTTATGTCAGTCAGGAGGGTAAGTGGTGAGGTTATGTCAGTCAGTAATGAGGGTTAGTGGTGAGGTTATGTCTGTCTGTCGTGAGGGTTAGTGGTGAGGGTATTTCTGTCTGTCAGGAGGGTTAGTGGTGAGGTTATCTATGTCTGTCAGGAGGGTTAGTGGTGAGGTTATGTCAGTCAGTCAGGAGGGTTAGTGGTGAGGTTATGTCAGTCAGGAGGGTTAGTGGTGAGGTTATGTCAGTCAGTAGGGTTAGTGGTGAGGTTATGTCAGTCAGGAGGGTTAGTGGTGAGTTTATGTCAGTCAGGAGGTTTAGTTGTGAGGTTATGTCAGGCAGGAGGGTTAGTGGTGAGGTTATGTCTGTACGTCAGGAGGGTTAGTGGTGAGGTTATGTCAGGCAGGAGGGTTAGTGGTGAGGTTATGTCTGTAAGTCAAGAGGGTTAGTGGTGAGGTTACGTCAGTCAGTCAGGAGGGTTAGTGGTGAGGTTATGTCAGTCAGGAGGGTTAGTGGTGAGGTAATGTCAGTCAAGTCAGGAGGGTTATTGGTGAGGATATGTCAGTCAGGAGGGTTAGTGGTGAGGTTATGACTGTCTGTCAGGAGGGTTAGTGGTGAGGTTAAGTCTGTCTGTCAGGAGGGTTAGTGGTGAGGTTATGTCAGTCTGTCAGGAGGGTTAGTGTGAGGTTATGTCAGTCTGTCAGGAGGGTTAGTGGTGAGGTTATGTCTGTCTGTCATGAGGGTTAGTGGTGAGGTTATGTCAGTCAGTCAGGAGGGTTAGTGGTGAGGTTATGTCAGTCAGGAGGGTTAGTGGTGAGGTAATGTCAGTCAGAAGGGTTAGTGGTGAGGTTATGTCAGTCAGGAGGGTTATTGGTGAGGTTATTTCTGTCTGTCAGGAGGGTTAGTGTTGAGATTATGTCTGTCAGTCATGAGGATCAGTGGTGAGGTTATGTCAGTCAAGAGGGTTAGTGGTGAGGTTATGTCAGTCAGGAGGGTTAGTGGTGAGGTTATGTCAGTCAGTCAGGAGGGTTAGTGGCGAGGTTATGTCAGTCAGTAAGGAGGGTTAATGGTGAGGTTATGTCAGTCAGGAGGGTTATTGGTGAGGATATGTCAGTCAGGAGGGTTAGTGGTGAGGTTATGACTGTCTGTCAGGAGGGTTAGTGGTGAGGCTATGTCAGTCAGTCAGGAGGGTTAATGGTGAGGTTATGTCAGTCAGGAGGGTTATTGGTGAGGATATGTCAGTCAGGAGGGTTAGTGGTGAGGTTATGACTGTCTGTCAGGAGGGTTAGTGGTGAGGCTATGTCTGGCTGTCAGGAGGGTTAGTGGTGAGGTTATGTCAGTCAGTCAGGAGGGTTGTTGGTGAGGTTATGTCAGTCAGGAGGGTAAGTGGTGAGGTTATGTCAGTCAGTCATGAGGGTTAGTGGTGAGGTTATGTCTGTCTGTCAGGAGGGTTAGTGGTGAGGGTATTTCTGTCTGTCAGGAGGGTTAGTGGTGAGGTTATCCATGTCTGTCAGGAGGGTAAGTGGTGAGGTTATGTCAGTCAGACCTGTAGGGTTAGTGGTGAGGTTATGTCTGTCTGTCAGGAGGGTTAGTGGTGAGGTTATGTCAGTCAGTCAGGAGGGTTAGTGGTGAGGTTATGTCAGTCAGTAGGGTTAGTGGTGAGGTTATGTCAGTCAGGAGGGTTAGTGGTAAGGTTATGTCAGTCAGGAGGGTTAGTGGTGAGGTTATGTCTGGCAGGAGGGTTAGTGGTGAGGTTATGTCTGTACGTCAGGAGGGTTAGTGGTGAGGTTATGTCAGGCAGGAGGGTTAGTGGTGAGGTTATGTCTGTAAGTCAAGAGGGTTAGTGGTGAGGTTATGTCAGTCAGTCAGGAGGGTTAGTGGTGAGGTTATGTCAGTCAGGAGGGTTAGTGGTGAGGTTATGTCAGTCAGGTCAGGAGGGTTATTGGTGAGGATATGTCAGTCAGGAGGGTTAGTGGTGAGGTTATGACTGTCTGTCAGGAGGGTTAGTGGTGAGGTTAAGTCTGTCTGTCAGGAGGGTTAGTGGTGAGGTTATGTCAGTCTGTCAGGAGGGTTAGTGTGAGGTTATGTCAGTCTGTCAGGAGGGTTAGTGGTGAGGTTATGTCTGTCTGTCATGAGGGTTAGTGGTGAGGTTATGTCAGTCAGTCAGGAGGGTTAGTGGTGAGGTTATGTCAGTCAGGAGGGTTAGTGGTGAGGTAATGTCAGTCAGGAGGGTTAGTGGTGAGGTTATGTCAGTCAGGAGGGTTATTGGTGAGGTTATTTCTGTCTGTCAGGAGGGTTAGTGGTGAGATTATGTCTGTCAGTCATGAGGATCAGTGGTGAGGTTATGTCAGTCAAGAGGGTTAGTGGTGAGGTTATGTCAGTCAGGAGGGTTAGTGGTGAGGTTATGTCAGTCAGTCAGGAGGGTTAGTGGCGAGGTTATGTCAGTCAGTAAGGAGGGTTAGTGGTGAGGTTATGTCAGTCAGGAGGGTTATTGGTGAGGTTATTTCTGTCTGTCAGGAGGGTTAGTGGTGAGATTATGTCTGTCAGTCATGAGGATCAGTGGTGAGGTTATGTCAGTCAAGAGGGTTAGTGGTGAGGTTATGTCAGTCAGGAGGGTTAGTGGTGAGGTTATGTCAGTCAGTCAGGAGGGTTAGTGGCGAGGTTATGTCAGTCAGTAAGGAGGGTTAATGGTGAGGTTATGTCAGTCAGGAGGGTTAGTGGTGAGGATATATCAGTCAGGAGGGTTAGTGGTGAGGTTATGACTGTCTGTCAGGAGGGTTAGTGGTGAGGCTATGTCTGGCTGTCAGGAGGGTTAGTGGTGAGGTTATGTCAGTCAGTCAGGAGGGTTAGTGGTGAGGTTATGTCAGTCAGGAGGGTAAGTGGTGAGGTTATGTCAGTCAGACCTGTAGGGTTAGTGGTGAGGTTATGTCTGTCAGTCAGGAGGGTTAGTGGTGAGGTTATGTCAGTCAGGAGGGTTAGTGGTGAGGTTATGTCAGTCAGTAGGGTTAGTGGTGAGGTTATGTCAGTCAGGAGGGTTAGTGGTGAGGTTATGTCAGTCAGGAAGGTTAGTGGTGAGGTTAAGTCAGTCAGGAGGGTTAGTGGTGAGGTTATGTCAGTCAGGAGGGTTAGTGGTGAGGTTATGACAGTCAAGTCAGGAGGGTTAGTGGTGAGGATATGTCAGTCAGGAGGGTTAGTGGTGAGGTTATGACTGTCTGTCAGGAGGGTTAGTGGTGAGGTTATGTCTGTCTGTCAGGAGGGTTAGTGGTGAGGTTATGTCAGTCTGTCAGGAGGGTTAGTGGTGAGGTTATGTCAGTCAGGAGGGTTGGTGGTGAGGTTATGTCTATAAGTCAGGAGGGTTAGTGGTGAGGTTATGTCTGTAAGTCAGGAGGGTTAGTGGTGAGTTTATGTCAGTCAGGAGTTTTAGTGGTGAGGTTATGTCAGTCAGTCAGGAGGGTTAGTGGTGAGGTTATGTCAGTCAGTCAGGAGGGTTAATGGTGAGGTTATGTCAGTCAGGAGGGTTAGTGGTGAGGATATGTCAGTCAGGAGGGTTAGTGGTGAGGTTATGAGTGTCTGTCAGGAGGGTTAGTGGTGAGGCTATGTCTGGCTGTCAGGAGGGTTAGTGGTGAGGTTATGTCAGTCAGTCAGGAGGGTTAGTGGTGAGGTTATGTCAGTCAGGAGGGTAAGTGGTGAGGTTATGTCTATAAGTCAGGAGGGTTAGTGGTGAGGTTATGTCTGTAAGTCAGGAGGGTTAGTGGTGAGTTTATGTCAGTCAGGAGTTTTAGTGGTGAGGTTATGTCAGTCAGTCAGGAGGGTTAGTGGTGAGGTTATGTCAGTCAGTCAGGAGGGTTAATGGTGAGGTTATGTCAGTCAGGAGGGTTAGTGGTGAGGATATGTCAGTCAGGAGGGTTAGTGGTGAGGTTATGTCTGTCTGTCAGGAGGGTTAGTGGTGAGGTTATGTCAGTCAGTCAGGAGGGTTAGTGGTGAGGTTATGTCAGTCAGTAGGGTTAGTGGTGAGGTTATGTCAGTCAGGAGGGTTAGTGGTAAGGTTATGTCAGTCAGGAGGGTTAGTGGTGAGGTTATGTCTGGCAGGAGGGTTAGTGGTGAGGTTATGTCTGTACGTCAGGAGGGTTAGTGGTGAGGTTATGTCAGGCAGGAGGGTTAGTGGTGAGGTTATGTCTGTAAGTCAAGAGGGTTAGTGGTGAGGTTATGTCAGTCAGTCAGGAGGGTTAGTGGTGAGGTTATGTCAGTCAGGAGGGTTAGTGGTGAGGTTATGTCAGTCAGGTCAGGAGGGTTATTGGTGAGGATATGTCAGTCAGGAGGGTTAGTGGTGAGGTTATGACTGTCTGTCAGGAGGGTTAGTGGTGAGGTTAAGTCTGTCTGTCAGGAGGGTTAGTGGTGAGGTTATGTCAGTCTGTCAGGAGGGTTAGTGTGAGGTTATGTCAGTCTGTCAGGAGGGTTAGTGGTGAGGTTATGTCTGTCTGTCATGAGGGTTAGTGGTGAGGTTATGTCAGTCAGTCAGGAGGGTTAGTGGTGAGGTTATGTCAGTCAGGAGGGTTAGTGGTGAGGTAATGTCAGTCAGGAGGGTTAGTGGTGAGGTTATGTCAGTCAGGAGGGTTATTGGTGAGGTTATTTCTGTCTGTCAGGAGGGTTAGTGGTGAGATTATGTCTGTCAGTCATGAGGATCAGTGGTGAGGTTATGTCAGTCAAGAGGGTTAGTGGTGAGGTTATGTCAGTCAGGAGGGTTAGTGGTGAGGTTATGTCAGTCAGTCAGGAGGGTTAGTGGCGAGGTTATGTCAGTCAGTAAGGAGGGTTAATGGTGAGGTTATGTCAGTCAGGAGGGTTAGTGGTGAGGATATATCAGTCAGGAGGGTTAGTGGTGAGGTTATGACTGTCTGTCAGGAGGGTTAGTGGTGAGGCTATGTCTGGCTGTCAGGAGGGTTAGTGGTGAGGTTATGTCAGTCAGTCAGGAGGGTTAGTGGTGAGGTTATGTCAGTCAGGAGGGTAAGTGGTGAGGTTATGTCAGTCAGACCTGTAGGGTTAGTGGTGAGGTTATGTCTGTCAGTCAGGAGGGTTAGTGGTGAGGTTATGTCAGTCAGGAGGGTTAGTGGTGAGGTTATGTCAGTCAGTAGGGTTAGTGGTGAGGTTATGTCAGTCAGGAGGGTTAGTGGTGAGGTTATGTCAGTCAGGAAGGTTAGTGGTGAGGTTAAGTCAGTCAGGAGGGTTAGTGGTGAGGTTATGTCAGTCAGGAGGGTTAGTGGTGAGGTTATGACAGTCAAGTCAGGAGGGTTAGTGGTGAGGATATGTCAGTCAGGAGGGTTAGTGGTGAGGTTATGACTGTCTGTCAGGAGGGTTAGTGGTGAGGTTATGTCTGTCTGT
Source organism: Salmo salar (assembly GCF_965601325.2). Classification (NCBI taxonomy): domain Eukaryota; kingdom Metazoa; phylum Chordata; class Actinopteri; order Salmoniformes; family Salmonidae; genus Salmo; species Salmo salar. Next base: position 52,485,675 of record NC_138304.1, read on the forward strand.
CAGGAGGGTTAGTGGTGAGGTTATGTCAGTCTGTCAGGAGGGTTAGTGGTGAGGTTATGTCAGTCAGGAGGGTTGGTGGTGAGGTTATGTCTATAAGTCAGGAGGGTTAGTGGTGAGGTTATGTCTGTAAGTCAGGAGGGTTAGTGGTGAGTTTATGTCAGTCAGGAGTTTTAGTGGTGAGGTTATGTCAGTCAGTCAGGAGGGTTAGTGGTGAGGTTATGTCAGTCAGTCAGGAGGGTTAATGGTGAGGTTATGTCAGTCAGGAGGGTTAGTGGTGAGGATATGTCAGTCAGGAGGGTTAGTGGTGAGGTTATGAGTGTCTGTCAGGAGGGTTAGTGGTGAGGCTATGTCTGGCTGTCAGGAGGGTTAGTGGTGAGGTTATGTCAGTCAGTCAGGAGGGTTAGTGGTGAGGTTATGTCAGTCAGGAGGGTAAGTGGTGAGGTTATGTCTATAAGTCAGGAGGGTTAGTGGTGAGGTTATGTCTGTAAGTCAGGAGGGTTAGTGGTGAGTTTATGTCAGTCAGGAGTTTTAGTGGTGAGGTTATGTCAGTCAGTCAGGAGGGTTAGTGGTGAGGTTATGTCAGTCAGTCAGGAGGGTTAATGGTGAGGTTATGTCAGTCAGGAGGGTTAGTGGTGAGGATATGTCAGTCAGGAGGGTTAGTGGTGAGGTTATGAGTGTCTGTCAGGAGGGTTAGTGGTGAGGTTATGTCTGGCTGTCAGGAGGGTTAGTGGTGAGGTTATGTCAGTCAGTCAGGAGGGTTAGTGGTGAGGTTATGTCCGTCAGCAGGGTTAGTGGTGAGGTTATGTCTGGCAGGAGGGTTAGTGGTGAGGTTATGTCTGTACGTCAGGACGGTTAGTGGTGAGGTTATGTCAGGCAGGAGGGTTAGTGGTGAGGTTATGTCTGTAAGTCAAGAGGGTTAGTGGTGTAGTTATGTCAGTCAGTCAGGAGGGTTAGTGGTGAGGTTATGTCAGTCAGGAGGGTTAGTGGTGAGGTTATGTCAGTCAGGTCAGGAGGGTTATTGGTGAGGATATGTCAGTCAGGAGGGTTAGTGGTGAGGTTATGACTGTCTGTCAGGAGGGTTAGTGGTGAGGTTAAGTCTGTCTGTCAGGAGGGTTAGTGGTGAGGTTATGTCAGTCTGTCAGGAGGGTTAGTGGTGAGGTTATGTCTGTAAGTCAAGAGGGTTAGTGGTGAGGTTATGTCAGTCTGTCAGGAGGGTTAGTGGTGAGGTTATGTCTGTAAGTCAAGAGGGTTAGTGGTGTAGTTATGTCAGTCTGTCAGGAGGGTTAGTGGTGAGGTTATGTCTGTCTGTCATGAGGGTTAGTGGTGAGTTTATGTCAGTCAGTCAGGAGGGTTAGTGGTGAGGTTATGTCAGTCAGGAGGGTTAGTGGTGAGGTAATGTCAGTCAGGAGGGTTAGTGGTGAGGTTATGTCAGTCAGGAGGGTTATTGGTGAGGTTATTTCTGTCTGTCAGGAGGGTTAGTGGTGAGATTATGTCTGTCAGTCATGAGGATCAGTGGTGAGGTTATGTCAGTCAAGAGGGTTAGTGGTGAGGTTATGTCAGTCAGGAGGGTTAGTGGTGAGGTTATGTCAGTCAGTCAGGAGGGTTAGTGGCGAGGTTATGTCAGTCAGTAAGGAGGGTTAATGGTGAGGTTATTTCAGTCAGGAGGGTTAGTGGTGAGGATATATCAGTCAGGAGGGTTAGTGGTGAGGTTATGACTGTCTGTCAGGAGGGTTAGTGTTGAGGCTATGTCTGGCTGTCAGGAGGGTTAGTGGTGAGGTTATGTCAGTCAGTCAGGAGGGTTAGTGGTGAGGTTATGTCAGTCAGGAGGGTAAGTGGTGAGGTTATGTCTATAAGTCAGGAGGGTTAGTGGTGAGGTTATGTCTGTAAGTCAGGAGGGTTAGTGGTGAGTTTATGTCAGTCAGGAGTTTTAGTGGTGAGGTTATGTCAGTCAGTCAGGAGGGTTAGTGGTGAGGTTATGTCAGTCAGGAGGGTTAGTGGTGAGGTAATGTCAGTCAGAAGGGTTAGTGGTGAGGTTATGTCAGTCAGGAGGGTTATTGGTGAGGTTATTTCTGTCTGTCAGGAGGGTTAGTGTTGAGATTATGTCTGTCAGTCATGAGGATCAGTGGTGAGGTTATGTCAGTCAAGAGGGTTAGTGGTGAGGTTATGTCAGTCAGGAGGGTTAGTGGTGAGGTTATGTCAGTCAGTCAGGAGGGTTAGTGGCGAGGTTATGTCAGTCAGTAAGGAGGGTTAATGGTGAGGTTATGTCAGTCAGGAGGGTTATTGGTGAGGATATGTCAGTCAGGAGGGTTAGTGGTGAGGTTATGACTGTCTGTCAGGAGGGTTAGTGGTGAGGCTATGTCAGTCAGTCAGGAGGGTTAATGGTGAGGTTATGTCAGTCAGGAGGGTTATTGGTGAGGATATGTCAGTCAGGAGGGTTAGTGGTGAGGTTATGACTGTCTGTCAGGAGGGTTAGTGGTGAGGCTATGTCTGGCTGTCAGGAGGGTTAGTGGTGAGGTTATGTCAGTCAGTCAGGAGGGTTGTTGGTGAGGTTATGTCAGTCAGGAGGGTAAGTGGTGAGGTTATGTCAGTCAGTCATGAGGGTTAGTGGTGAGGTTATGTCTGTCTGTCAGGAGGGTTAGTGGTGAGGGTATTTCTGTCTGTCAGGAGGGTTAGTGGTGAGGTTATCCATGTCTGTCAGGAGGGTAAGTGGTGAGGTTATGTCAGTCAGACCTGTAGGGTTAGTGGTGAGGTTATGTCTGTCTGTCAGGAGGGTTAGTGGTGAGGTTATGTCAGTCAGTCAGGAGGGTTAGTGGTGAGGTTATGTCAGTCAGTAGGGTTAGTGGTGAGGTTATGTCAGTCAGGAGGGTTAGTGGTGAGGTTATGTCAGTCAGGAGGGTTAGTGGTGAGGTTATGTCTGGCAGGAGGGTTAGTGGTGAGGTTATGTCTGTACGTCAGGAGGGTTAGTGGTGAGGTTATGTCAGGCAGGAGGGTTAGTGGTGAGGTTATGTCTGTAAGTCAAGAGAGTTAGTGGTGAGGTTATGTCAGTCAGTCAGGAGGGTTAGTGGTGAGGTTATGTCAGTCAGGAGGGTTAGTGGTGAGGTTATGTCAGTCAGGTCAGGAGGGTTATTGGTGAGGATATGTCAGTCAGGAGGGTTAGTGGTGAGGTTATGACTGTCTGTCAGGAGGGTTAGTGGCGAGGTTAAGTCTGTCTGTCAGGAGGGTTAGTGGTGAGGTTATGTCAGTCTGTCAGGAGGGTTAGTGTGAGGTTATGTCAGTCTGTCAGGAGGGTTAGTGGTGAGGTTATGTCTGTCTGTCATGAGGGTTAGTGGTGAGGTTATGTCAGTCAGTCAGGAGGGTTAGTGGTGAGGTTATGTCAGTCAGGAGGGTTAGTGGTGAGGTAATGTCAGTCAGGAGGGTTAGTGGTGAGGTTATGTCAGTCAGGAGGGTTATTGGTGAGGTTATTTCTGTCTGTCAGGAGGGTTAGTGGTGAGATTATGTCTGTCAGTCATGAGGATCAGTGGTGAGGTTATGTCAGTCAAGAGGGTTAGTGGTGAGGTTATGTCAGTCAGGAGGGTTAGTGGTGAGGTTATGTCAGTCAGTCAGGAGGGTTAGTGGCGAGGTTATGTCAGTCAGTAAGGAGGGTTAGTGGTGAGGTTATGTCAGTCAGGAGGGTTATTGGTGAGGTTATTTCTGTCTGTCAGGAGGGTTAGTGGTGAGATTATGTCTGTCAGTCATGAGGATCAGTGGTGAGGTTATGTCAGTCAAGAGGGTTAGTGGTGAGGTTATGTCAGTCAGGAGGGTTAGTGGTGAGGTTATGTCAGTCAGTCAGGAGGGTTAGTGGCGAGGTTATGTCAGTCAGTAAGGAGGGTTAATGGTGAGGTTATGTCAGTCAGGAGGGTTAGTGGTGAGGATATATCAGTCAGGAGGGTTAGTGGTGAGGTTATGACTGTCTGTCAGGAGGGTTAGTGGTGAGGTTATGTCAGTCAGGAGGGTAAGTGGTGAGGTTATGTCAGTCAGACCTGTAGGGTTAGTGGTGAGGTTATGTCTGTCAGTCAGGAGGGTTAGTGGTGAGGTTATGTCAGTCAGGAGGGTTAGTGGTGAGGTTATGTCAGTCAGACCTGTAGGGTTAGTGGTGAGGTTATGTCTGTCAGTCAGGAGGGTTAGTGGTGAGGTTATGTCAGTCAGGAGGGTTAGTGGTGAGGTTATGTCAGTCAGTCAGGAGGGTTAGTGGTGAGGTTATGTCAGTCAGGAGGGTAAGTGGTGAGGTTATGTCAGTCAGACCTGTAGGGTTAGTGGTGAGGTTATGTCTGTCAGTCAGGAGGGTTAGTGGTGAGGTTATGTCAGTCAGGAGGGTTAGTGGTGAGGTTATGTCAGTCAGTAGGGTTAGTGGTGAGGTTATGTCAGTCAGGAGGGTTAGTGGTGAGGTTATGTCAGTCAGGAAGGTTAGTGGTGAGGTTAAGTCAGTCAGGAGGGTTAGTGGTGAGGTTATGTCAGTCAGGAGGGTTAGTGGTGAGGTTATGACAGTCAAGTCAGGAGGGTTAGTGGTGAGGATATGTCAGTCAGGAGGGTTAGTGGTGAGGTTATGACTGTCTGTCAGGAGGGTTAGTGGTGAGGTTATGTCTGTCTGTCAGGAGGGTTAGTGGTGAGGTTAAGTCAGTCTGTCAGGAGGGTTAGTGGTGAGGTTATGTCAGTCAGGAGGGTTGGTGGTGAGGTTATGTCTATAAGTCAGGAGGGTTAGTGGTGAGGTTATGTCTGTAAGTCAGGAGGGTTAGTGGTGAGTTTATGTCAGTCAGGAGTTTTAGTGGTGAGGTTATGTCAGTCAGTCAGGAGGGTTAGTGGTGAGGTTATGTCAGTCAGTCAGGAGGGTTAATGGTGAGGTTATGTCAGTCAGGAGGGTTAGTGGTGAGGATATGTCAGTCAGGAGGGTTAGTGGTGAGGTTATGAGTGTCTGTCAGGAGGGTTAGTGGTGAGGCTATGTCTGGCTGTCAGGAGGGTTAGTGGTGAGGTTATATCAGTCAGTCAGGAGGGTTAGTGGTGAGGTTATGTCAGTCAGGAGGGTAAGTGGTGAGGTTATGTCTATAAGTCAGGAGGGTTAGTGGTGAGGTTATGTCTGTAAGTCAGGAGGGTTAGTGGTGAGTTTATGTCAGTCAGGAGTTTTAGTGGTGAGGTTATGTCCGTCAGCAGGGTTAGTGGTGAGGTTATGTCTGGCAGGAGGGTTAGTGGTGAGGTTATGTCTGTAAGTCAAGAGGGTTAGTGGTGTAGTTATGTCAGTCAGTCAGGAGGGTTAGTGGTGAGGTTATGTCAGTCAGGAGGGTTAGTGGTGAGGTTATGTCAGTCAGGTCAGGAGGGTTATTGGTGAGGATATGTCAGTCAGGAGGGTTAGTGGTGAGGTTATGACTGTCTGTCAGGAGGGTTAGTGGTGAGGTTAAGTCTGTCTGTCAGGAGGGTTAGTGGTGAGGTTATGTCAGTCTGTCAGGAGGGTTAGTGTGAGGTTATGTCAGTCTGTCAGGAGGGTTAGTGGTGAGGTTATGTCTGTCTGTCATGAGGGTTAGTGGTGAGTTTATGTCAGTCAGTCAGGAGGGTTAGTGGTGAGGTTATGTCAGTCAGGAGGGTTAGTGGTGAGGTAATGTCAGTCAGGAGGGTTAGTGGTGAGGTTATGTCAGTCAGGAGGGTTATTGGTGAGGTTATTTCTGTCTGTCAGGAGGGTTAGTGGTGAGATTATGTCTGTCAGTCATGAGGATCAGTGGTGAGGTTATGTCAGTCAAGAGGGTTAGTGGTGAGGTTATGTCAGTCAGGAGGGTTAGTGGTGAGGTTATGTCAGTCAGTCAGGAGGGTTAGTGGCGAGGTTATGTCAGTCAGTAAGGAGGGTTAATGGTGAGGTTATTTCAGTCAGGAGGGTTAGTGGTGAGGATATATCAGTCAGGAGGGTTAGTGGTGAGGTTATGACTGTCTGTCAGGAGGGTTAGTGTTGAGGCTATGTCTGGCTGTCAGGAGGGTTAGTGGTGAGGTTATGTCAGTCAGTCAGGAGGGTTAGTGGTGAGGTTATGTCAGTCAGGAGGGTAAGTGGTGAGGTTATGTCTATAAGTCAGGAGGGTTAGTGGTGAGGTTATGTCTGTAAGTCAGGAGGGTTAGTGGTGAGTTTATGTCAGTCAGGAGTTTTAGTGGTGAGGTTATGTCAGTCAGTCAGGAGGGTTAGTGGTGAGGTTATGTCAGTCAGTCAGGAGGGTTAATGGTGAGGTTATGTCAGTCAGGAGGGTTAGTGGTGAGGATATGTCAGTCAGGAGGGTTAGTGGTGAGGTTATGAGTGTCTGTCAGGAGGGTTAGTGGTGAGGCTATGTCTGGCTGTCAGGAGGGTTAGTGGTGAGGTTATGTCAGTCAGTCAGGAGGGTTAGTGGTGAGTTTATGTCAGTCAGCAGGGTTAGTGGTGAGGTTATGTCTGGCAGGAGGGTTAGTGGTGAGGTTATGTCTGTACGTCAGGAGGGTTAGTGGTGAGGTTATGTCAGGCAGGAGGGTTAGTGGTGAGGTTATGTCTGTAAGTCAAGAGGGTTAGTGGTGAGGTTATGTCAGTCAGTCAGGAGGGTTAGTGGTGAGGTTATGTCAGTCAGGAGGGTTAGTGGTGAGGTTATGTCAGTCAGGTCAGGAGGGTTATTGGTGAGGATATGTCAGTCAGGAGGGTTAGTGGTGAGGTTATGACTGTTTGTCAGGAGGGTTAGTGGTGAGGTTAAGTCTGTCTGTCAGGAGGGTTAGTGGTGAGGTTATGTCAGTCTGTCAGGAGGGTAAGTGTGAGGTTATGTCAGTCTGTCAGGAGGGTTAGTGGTGAGGTTATGTCTGTCTGTCATGAGGGTTAGTGGTGAGGTTATGTCAGTCAGTCAGGAGGGTTAGTGGTGAGGTTATGTCAGTCAGGAGGGTTAGTGGTGAGGTAATGTCAGTCAGGAGGGTTAGTGGTGAGGTTATGTCAGTCAGGAGGGTTATTGGTGAGGTTATTTCTGTCTGTCAGGAGGGTTAGTGGTGAGATTATGTCTGTCAGTCATGAGGATCAGTGGTGAGGTTATGTCAGTCAAGAGGGTTAGTGGTGAGGTTATATCAGTCAGGAGGGTTAGTGGTGAGGTTATGTCAGTCAGTCAGGAGGGTTAGTGGCGAGGTTATGTCAGTCAGTAAGGAGGGTTAATGGTGAGGTTATGTCAGTCAGGAGGGTTAGTGGTGAGGATATATCAGTCAGGAGGGTTAGTGGTGAGGTTATGACTGTCTGTCAGGAGGGTTAGTGGTGAGGCTATGTCTGGCTGTCAGGAGGGTTAGTGGTGAGGTTATGTCAGTCAGTCAGGAGGGTTAGTGGTGAGGTTATGTCAGTCAGGAGGGTAAGTGGTGAGGTTATGTCAGTCAGACCTGTAGGGTTAGTGGTGAGGTTATGTCTGTCAGTCAGGAGGGTTAGTGGTGAGGTTATGTCAGTCAGGAGGGTTAGTGGTGAGGTTATGTCAGTCAGTAGGGTTAGTTTTGAGGTTATGTCAGTCAGGAGGGTTAGTGGTGAGGTTATGTCAGTCAGGAAGGTTAGTGGTGAGGTTAAGTCAGTCAGGAGGGTTAGTGGTGAGGTTATGTCAGTCAGGAGGGTTAGTCGTGAGGTTATGACAGTCAAGTCAGGAGGGTTAGTGGTGAGGATATGTCAGTCAGGAGGGTTAGTGGTGAGGTTATGACTGTCTGTCAGGAGGGTTAGTGGTGAGGTTATGTCTGTCTGTCAGGAGGGTTAGTGGTGAGGTTATGTCAGTCTGTCAGGAGGGTTAGTGGTGAGGTTATGTCTGTAAGTCAGGAGGGTTAGTGGTGAGTTTATGTCAGTCAGGAGTTTTAGTGGTGAGATTATGTCAGTCAGTCAGGAGGGTTAGTGGTGAGGTTATGTCAGTCAGTCAGGAGGGTTAATGGTGAGGTTATGTCAGTCAGGAGGGTTAGTGGTGAGGATATGTCAGTCAGGAGGGTTAGTGGTGAGGTTATGAGTGTCTGTCAGGAGGGTTAGTGGTGAGGCTATGTCTGGCTGTCAGGAGGGTTAGTGGTGAGGTTATGTCAGTCAGTCAGGAGGGTTAGTGGTGAGGTTATGTCAGTCAGGAGGGTAAGTGGTGAGGTTATGTCAGTCAGTCATGAGGGTTAGTGGTGAGGTTATGTCTGTCTGTCAGGAGGGTTAGTGGTGAGGGTATTTCTGTCTGTCAGGAGGGTTAGTGGTGAGGTTATGTCAGTCAGTCAGGAGGGTTAGTGGTGAGGTTATGTCAGTCAGGAGGGTAAGTGGTGAGGTTATGTCAGTCAGACCTGTAGGGTTAGTGGTGAGGTTATGTCTGTCAGTCAGGAGGGTTAGTGGTGAGGTTATGTCAGTCAGGAGGGTTAGTGGTGAGGTTATGTCAGTCAGTAGGGTTAGTGGTGAGGTTATGTCAGTTAGGAGGGTTAGTGGTGAGGTTATGTCAGTCAGGAAGGTTAGTGGTGAGGTTAAGTCAGTCAGGAGGGTTAGTGGTGAGGTTATGTCAGTCAGGAGGGTTAGTGGTGAGGTTATGACAGTCAAGTCAGGAGGGTTAGTGGTGAGGATATGTCAGTCAGGAGGGTTAGTGGTGAGGTTATGACTGTCTGTCAGGAGGGTTAGTGGTGAGGTTATGTCTGTCTGTCAGGAGGGTTAGTGGTGAGGTTATGTCAGTCTGTCAGGAGGGTTAGTGGTGAGGTTATGTCAGTCAGGAGGGTTGGTGGTGAGGTTATATCTATAAGTCAGGAGGGTTAGTGGTGAGGTTATGTCTGTAAGTCAGGAGGGTTAGTGGTGAGTTTATGTCAGTCAGGAGTTTTAGTGGTGAGATTATGTCAGTCAGTCAGGAGGGTTAGTGGTGAGGTTATGTCAGTCAGTCAGGAGGGTTAATGGTGAGGTTATGTCAGTCAGGAGGGTTAGTGGTGAGGATATGTCAGTCAGGAGGGTTAGTGGTGAGGTTATGAGTGTCTGTCAGGAGGGTTAGTGGTGAGGCTATGTCTGGCTGTCAGGAGGGTTAGTGGTGAGGTTATGTCAGTCAGTCAGGAGGGTTAGTGGTGAGGTTATGTCAGTCAGGAGGGTAAGTGGTGAGGTTATGTCAGTCAGTCATGAGGGTTAGTGGGGAGGTTATGTCTGTCTGTCAGGAGGGTTAGTGGTGAGGTTATTTCTGTCTGTCAGGAGGGTTAGTGGTGAGGTTATGTCTGTCTGTCAGGAGGGTTAGTGATGAGGTTATGTCAGTCAAGAGGGTTAGTGGTGAGGTTATGTCAGTCAGTAGGGTTAGTGGTGAGGTTATGTCAGTCAGGAGGGTTAGTGGTGAGGTTATGTCAGTCAGGAGGGTTAGTGGCGAGGTTATGTCAGGCAGGAGGGTTAGTGGTGAGGTTATGTCTGTACGTCAGGAGGGTTAGTGGTGAGGTTATGTCAGGCAGGAGGGTTAGTGGTGAGGTTATGTCAGTCAGTCAGGAGGGTTAGTGGTGAGGTTATGTCAGTCAGGAGGGTTAGTGGTGAGGTTATGTCAGTCAAGTCAGGAGGGTTATTGGTGAAGATATGTCAGTCAGGAGGGTTAGTGGTGAGGTTATGACTGTCTGTCAGGAGGGTTAGTGGTGAGGTTATGTCTGTCTGTCAGGAGGGTTAGTGGTGAGGTTATGTCAGTCTGTCAGGAGGGTTAGTGGTGAGGTTATGTCAGTCTGTCAGGAGGGTTAGTGGTGAGGTTATGTCTGTCTGTCATGATGGTTAGTGGTGAGGTTATGTCAGTCAGTCAGGAGGGTTAGTGGTGAGGTTATGTCAGTCAGGAGGGTTAGTGGTGAGGTTATGTCAGTCAGGAGGGTTAGTGGTGAGGTTATGTCAGTCAGGAGGGTTAGTGGCGAGGTTATGACTGTCTGTCAGGAGGGTTAGTGGTGAGGCTATGTCTGGCTGTCAGGAGGGTTAGTGGTGAGGTTATGTCAGTCAGTCAGGAGGGTTAGTGGTGAGGTTATGTCAGTCAGGAGGGTAAGTGGTGAGGTTATGTCAGTCAGACCTGTAGGGTTAGTGGTGAGGTTATGTCTGTCTGTCAGGAGGGTTAGTGGTGAGGTTATGTCAGAAGGGTTAGTGGTGAGGTTAGGTCAGTCAGGAGGGTTAGTGGTGAGATTATGTCAGTCAGGAGGGTTAGTGGTGAGGTTATGTCAGTCAGGAGGGTTAGTGGTGAGGTTATGTCTGTCTGTCAGGAGGGTTATTGGTGAAGATATGTCAGTCAGGAGGGTTAGTGGTGAGGTTATGACTGTCTGTCAGGAGGGTTAGTGGTGAGGTTATGTCTGTCTGTCAGGAGGGTTAGTGGTGAGGTTATGTCAGTCTGTCAGGAGGGTTAGTGGTGAGGTTATGTCAGTCTGTCAGGAGGGTTAGTGGTGAGGTTATGTCTGTCTGTCATGATGGTTAGTGGTGAGGTTATGTCAGTCAGTCAGGAGGGTTAGTGGTGAGGTTATGTCAGTCAGGAGGGTTAGTGGTGAGGTTATGTCAGTCAGGAGGGTTAGTGGTGAGGTTATGTCAGTCAGGAGGGTTAGTGGCGAGGTTATGACTGTCTGTCAGGAGGGTTAGTGGTGAGGCTATGTCTGGCTGTCAGGAGGGTTAGTGGTGAGGTTATGTCAGTCAGTCAGGAGGGTTAGTGGTGAGGTTATGTCAGTCAGGAGGGTAAGTGGTGAGGTTATGTCAGTCAGACCTGTAGGGTTAGTGGTGAGGTTATGTCTGTCTGTCAGGAGGGTTAGTGGTGAGGTTATGTCAGAAGGGTTAGTGGTGAGGTTAGGTCAGTCAGGAGGGTTAGTGGTGAGATTATGTCAGTCAGGAGGGTTAGTGGTGAGGTTATGTCAGTCAGGAGGGTTAGTGGTGAGGTTATGTCTGTCTGTCAGGAGGGTTAGTGGTGAGGTTATGTCTGGCTGTCAGGAGGGTTAGTGGTGAGGTTATGTCAGTCAGTCAGGAGGGTTAGTGGTGAGGTTATGTCAGTCAGGAGGGGTTAGTGGTGAGGTTATGTCAGTCAGGAGGGTTAGTGGTGAGGTTATGTCTGTCAGTCAGGAGGGTTAGTGGTTAGATTATGTCTGTCTGTCATGAGGGTTAGTGGTGAGGTTATGTCAGTCAGGAGGGAGGGTTAGTGGTGAGGTTATGTCTGTCAGTCAGGAGGGTTAGTGGTGAGGTTATGTCAGTCAGGAGGGTTAGTGGTGAGGTTATGTCAGTCAGGAGGGTTAGTGGTGAAGTTATGTCTGTCTGTCAGGAGGGTTAGTGGTGAGGTTATGTCTGTCTGTCAGGAGGGTTAGTGGTGAGGTTATGTCAGTCAGGAGGGTTAGTGGTGAGGTTATGTCTGTCTGTCATGAGGGTTGGTGGTGAGGTTATGTCTGTCAGGAGGGTTAGTGATGAGTTTATGTCAGTCAGGAGGGTTAGTGGTGAGGTTATGTCTGTCTGTCAGGAGGGTTAGTGGTGAGGTTATGTCTGTCTGTCAGGAGGGTTAGTGGTGAGGTTATGTCTGTCTGTCAGGAGGGTTAGTTGTGAGGTTATGTCTGTCTGTCAGGAGGGTTAGTGGTGAGTTTATGTCAGTCTGTCAGGAGGGTTAGTGGTGAGGTTATGTCTGTCTGTCAGGAGGGTTAGTGGTGAGGTTATGTCTGTCTGTCAGGAGGGTTAGTGGTGAGGTTATGTCAGTCAGACAGGAGGGTTAGTGGTGAGGTTATGTCAGTCAGACAGGAGGGTTAATGTTGAGGTTTTATCAGTCAGGAGGGTTAGTGGTGAGGTTATGTCAGTCAGGAGGGTTAGTGGTGAGGTTATGTTAGTCAGTCAGGAGGGTTAGTGGTGAGGTTATGTCAGTCAGGAGGGTTAGTGGTGAGGTTATGTCAGTCAGTCAGGAGGGTTAGTGGTGAGGTTATGTCAGTCAGTCAGGAGGGTTAGTGGTGAGGTTATCTATGTCTGTCAGGAGGGTAAGTGGTGAGGTTATGTCAGTCAGTCAGGAGGGTTAGTGGTGAGGTTATGTCAGTCAGTCAGAAGGGTTAGTGGTGAGGTTATGTCAGTCAGGAGGGTTAGTGGTGAGATTATGTCAGTCAGGAGGGTTAGTGGTGAGGTTATGTCAGTCAGGAGGGTTAGTGGTGCGGTTATGTCTTTTTGTCTGGAGGGTTAGTGGTGAGGTTATGTCTGGCTGTCAGGAGGGTTAGTGGTGAGGTTATGTCAGTCAGTCAGGAGGGTTAGTGGTGAGGTTATGTCTGTCTGTCAGGAGGGTTAGTTGTGAGGTTATGTCTGTCTGTCAGGAGGGTTAGTGGTGAGTTTATGTCAGTCTGTCAGGAGGGTTAGTGGTGAGGTTATGTCTGTCTGTCAGGAGGGTTAGTGGTGAGGTTATGTCTGTCTGTCAGGAGGGTTAGTGGTGAGGTTATGTCAGTCAGACAGGAGGGTTAGTGGTGAGGTTATGTCAGTCAGACAGGAGGGTTAATGTTGAGGTTTTATCAGTCAGGAGGGTTAGTGGTGAGGTTATGTCAGTCAGGAGGGTTAGTGGTGAGGTTATGTTAGTCAGTCAGGAGGGTTAGTGGTGAGGTTATGTCAGTCAGGAGGGTTAGTGGTGAGGTTATGTCAGTCAGTCAGGAGGGTTAGTGGTGAGGTTATGTCAGTCAGTCAGGAGGGTTAGTGGTGAGGTTATCTATGTCTGTCAGGAGGGTAAGTGGTGAGGTTATGTCAGTCAGTCAGGAGGGTTAGTGGTGAGGTTATGTCAGTCAGTCAGAAGGGTTAGTGGTGAGGTTATGTCAGTCAGGAGGGTTAGTGGTGAGATTATGTCAGTCAGGAGGGTTAGTGGTGAGGTTATGTCAGTCAGGAGGGTTAGTGGTGAGGTTATGTCTGTCTGTCAGAAGGGTTAGTGGTGAGGTTATGTCTGGCTGTCAGGAGGGTTAGTGGTGAGGTTATGTCAGTCAGTCAGGAGGGTTAGTGGTGAGGTTATGTCAGTCAGGAGGGTAAGTGGTGAGGTTATGTCAGTCAGTCAGGAGGGTTAGTGGTGATGTTATGTCAGTCAGTCAGAAGGGTTAGTGGTGAGGTTATGTCAGTCAGGAGGGTTAGTGTTGAGATTATGTCAGTCAGGAGGGTTAGTGGTGAGGTTATGTCAGTCTGGAGGGTTAGTGGTGAGGTTATGTCAGTCTGTCAGGAGGGTTAGTGGTGAGGTTATGTCTGGCTGTCAGGAGGGTTAGTGGTGAGATTATGTCAGTCAGTCAGGAGGGTTAGTGGTGAGTTTATGTCAGTCAGGAGGGTTAGAGGTGAGGTTATGACTGTCTGTCAGGAGGGTTAGTGGTGAGGTTATGTCTGTCTGTCAGGAGGGTTAGTGGTGAGGTTATGTCAGTCTGTCAGGAGGGTTAGTGGTGAGGTTATGTCAGTCAGGAGGGTTGGTGGTGAGGTTATATCTATAAGTCAGGAGGGTTAGTGGTGAGGTTATGTCTGTAAGTCAGGAGGGTTAGTGGTGAGTTTATGTCAGTCAGGAGTTTTAGTGGTGAGATTATGTCAGTCAGTCAGGAGGGTTAGTGGTGAGGTTATGTCAGTCAGTCAGGAGGGTTAATGGTGAGGTTATGTCAGTCAGGAGGGTTAGTGGTGAGGATATGTCAGTCAGGAGGGTTAGTGGTGAGGTTATGAGTGTCTGTCAGGAGGGTTAGTGGTGAGGCTATGTCTGGCTGTCAGGAGGGTTAGTTTTGAGGTTATGTCAGTCAGTCAGGAGGGTTAGTGGTGAGGTTATGTCAGTCAGGAGGGTAAGTGGTGAGGTTATGTCAGTCAGTCATGAGGGTTAGTGGGGAGGTTATGTCTGTCTGTCAGGAGGGTTAGTGGTGAGGTTATTTCTGTCTGTCAGGAGGGTTAGTGGTGAGGTTATGTCTGTCTGTCAGGAGGGTTAGTGATGAGGTTATGTCAGTCAAGAGGGTTAGTGGTGAGGTTATGTCAGTCAGTAGGGTTAGTGGTGAGGTTATGTCAGTCAGGAGGGTTAGTGGTGAGGTTATGTCAGTCAGGAGGGTTAGTGGCGAGGTTATGTCAGGCAGGAGGGTTAGTGGTGAGGTTATGTCTGTACGTCAGGAGGGTTAGTGGTGAGGTTATGTCAGGCAGGAGGGTTAGTGGTGAGGTTATGTCAGTCAGTCAGGAGGGTTAGTGGTGAGGTTATGTCAGTCAGGAGGGTTAGTGGTGAGGTTATGTCAGTCAAGTCAGGAGGGTTATTGGTGAAGATATGTCAGTCAGGAGGGTTAGTGGTGAGGTTATGACTGTCTGTCAGGAGGGTTAGTGGTGAGGTTATGTCTGTCTGTCAGGAGGGTTAGTGGTGAGGTTATGTCAGTCTGTCAGGAGGGTTAGTGGTGAGGTTATGTCAGTCTGTCAGGAGGGTTAGTGGTGAGGTTATGTCTGTCTGTCATGATGGTTAGTGGTGAGGTTATGTCAGTCAGTCAGGAGGGTTAGTGGTGAGGTTATGTCAGTCAGGAGGGTTAGTGGCGAGGTTATGACTGTCTGTCAGGAGGGTTAGTGGTGAGGCTATGTCTGGCTGTCAGGAGGGTTAGTGGTGAGGTTATGTCAGTCAGTCAGGAGGGTTAGTGGTGAGGTTATGTCAGTCAGGAGGGTAAGTGGTGAGGTTATGTCAGTCAGACCTGTAGGGTTAGTGGTGAGGTTATGTCTGTCTGTCAGGAGGGTTAGTGGTGAGGTTATGTCAGAAGGGTTAGTGGTGAGGTTAGGTCAGTCAGGAGGGTTAGTGGTGAGATTATGTCAGTCAGGAGGGTTAGTGGTGAGGTTATGTCAGTCAGGAGGGTTAGTGGTGAGGTTATGTCTGTCTGTCAGGAGGGTTAGTGGTGAGGTTATGTCTGGCTGTCAGGAGGGTTAGTGGTGAGGTTATGTCAGTCAGTCAGGAGGGTTAGTGGTGAGGTTATGTCAGTCAGGAGGGTAAGTGGTGAGGTTATGTCAGTCAGGAGGGTTAGTGGTGAGATCATGTCAGTCAGGAGGGGTTAGTGGTGAGGTTATGTCAGTCAGGAGGGTTAGTGGTGAGGTTATGTCTGTCAGGAGGGTTAGTGGTGAGGTTATGTCTGTCTGTCAGAAGGGTTAGTGGTGAGGTTATGTCTGGCTGTCAGGAGGGTTAGTGGTGAGGTTATGTCAGTCAGTCAGGAGGGTTAGTGGTGAGGTTATGTCAGTCAGGAGGGTAAGTGGTGAGGTTATGTCAGTCAGTCAGGAGGGTTAGTGGTGATGTTATGTCAGTCAGTCAGAAGGGTTAGTGGTGAGGTTATGTCAGTCAGGAGGGTTAGTGTTGAGATTATGTCAGTCAGGAGGGTTAGTGGTGAGGTTATGTCAGTCTGGAGGGTTAGTGGTGAGGTTATGTCAGTCTGTCAGGAGGGTTAGTGGTGAGGTTATGTCTGGCTGTCAGGAGGGTTAGTGGTGAGATTATGTCAGTCAGTCAGGAGGGTTAGTGGTGAGTTTATGTCAGTCAGGAGGGTTAGAGGTGAGGTTATGACTGTCTGTCAGGAGGGTTAGTGGTGAGGTTATGTCTGTCTGTCAGGAGGGTTAGTGGTGAGGTTATGTCAGTCTGTCAGGAGGGTTAGTGGTGAGGTTATGTCAGTCAGGAGGGTTGGTGGTGAGGTTATATCTATAAGTCAGGAGGGTTAGTGGTGAGGTTATGTCTGTAAGTCAGGAGGGTTAGTGGTGAGTTTATGTCAGTCAGGAGTTTTAGTGGTGAGATTATGTCAGTCAGTCAGGAGGGTTAGTGGTGAGGTTATGTCAGTCAGTCAGGAGGGTTAATGGTGAGGTTATGTCAGTCAGGAGGGTTAGTGGTGAGGATATGTCAGTCAGGAGGGTTAGTGGTGAGGTTATGAGTGTCTGTCAGGAGGGTTAGTGGTGAGGCTATGTCTGGCTGTCAGGAGGGTTAGTTTTGAGGTTATGTCAGTCAGTCAGGAGGGTTAGTGGTGAGGTTATGTCAGTCAGGAGGGTAAGTGGTGAGGTTATGTCAGTCAGTCATGAGGGTTAGTGGGGAGGTTATGTCTGTCAGGAGGGTTAGTGGTGAGGTTATTTCTGTCTGTCAGGAGGGTTAGTGGTGAGGTTATGTCTGTCTGTCAGGAGGGTTAGTGATGAGGTTATGTCAGTCAAGAGGGTTAGTGGTGAGGTTATGTCAGTCAGTAGGGTTAGTGGTGAGGTTATGTCAGTCAGGAGGGTTAGTGGTGAGGTTATGTCAGTCAGGAGGGTTAGTGGCGAGGTTATGTCAGGCAGGAGGGTTAGTGGTGAGGTTATGTCTGTACGTCAGGAGGGTTAGTGGTGAGGTTATGTCAGGCAGGAGGGTTAGTGGTGAGGTTATGTCAGTCAGTCAGGAGGGTTAGTGGTGAGGTTATGTCAGTCAGGAGGGTTAGTGGTGAGGTTATGTCAGTCAAGTCAGGAGGGTTATTGGTGAAGATATGTCAGTCAGGAGGGTTAGTGGTGAGGTTATGACTGTCTGTCAGGAGGGTTAGTGGTGAGGTTATGTCTGTCTGTCAGGAGGGTTAGTGGTGAGGTTATGTCAGTCTGTCAGGAGGGTTAGTGGTGAGGTTATGTCAGTCTGTCAGGAGGGTTAGTGGTGAGGTTATGTCTGTCTGTCATGATGGTTAGTGGTGAGGTTATGTCAGTCAGTCAGGAGGGTTAGTGGTGAGGTTATGTCAGTCAGGAGGGTTAGTGGCGAGGTTATGACTGTCTGTCAGGAGGGTTAGTGGTGAGGCTATGTCTGGCTGTCAGGAGGGTTAGTGGTGAGGTTATGTCAGTCAGTCAGGAGGGTTAGTGGTGAGGTTATGTCAGTCAGGAGGGTAAGTGGTGAGGTTATGTCAGTCAGACCTGTAGGGTTAGTGGTGAGGTTATGTCTGTCTGTCAGGAGGGTTAGTGGTGAGGTTATGTCAGAAGGGTTAGTGGTGAGGTTAGGTCAGTCAGGAGGGTTAGTGGTGAGATTATGTCAGTCAGGAGGGTTAGTGGTGAGGTTATGTCAGTCAGGAGGGTTAGTGGTGAGGTTATGTCTGTCTGTCAGGAGGGTTAGTGGTGAGGTTATGTCTGGCTGTCAGGAGGGTTAGTGGTGAGGTTATGTCAGTCAGTCAGGAGGGTTAGTGGTGAGGTTATGTCAGTCAGGAGGGTAAGTGGTGAGGTTATGTCAGTCAGGAGGGTTAGTGGTGAGATCATGTCAGTCAGGAGGGGTTAGTGGTGAGGTTATGTCAGTCAGGAGGGTTAGTGGTGAGGTTATGTCTGTCAGGAGGGTTAGTGGTGAGGTTATGTCTGTCTGTCAGAAGGGTTAGTGGTGAGGTTATGTCTGGCTGTCAGGAGGGTTAGTGGTGAGGTTATGTCAGTCAGTCAGGAGGGTTAGTGGTGAGGTTATGTCAGTCAGGAGGGTAAGTGGTGAGGTTATGTCAGTCAGTCAGGAGGGTTAGTGGTGATGTTATGTCAGTCAGTCAGAAGGGTTAGTGGTGAGGTTATGTCAGTCAGGAGGGTTAGTGTTGAGATTATGTCAGTCAGGAGGGTTAGTGGTGAGGTTATGTCAGTCTGGAGGGTTAGTGGTGAGGTTATGTCAGTCTGTCAGGAGGGTTAGTGGTGAGGTTATGTCTGGCTGTCAGGAGGGTTAGTGGTGAGATTATGTCAGTCAGTCAGGAGGGTTAGTGGTGAGTTTATGTCAGTCAGGAGGGTTAGAGGTGAGGTTATGACTGTCTGTCAGGAGGGTTAGTGGTGAGGTTATGTCTGTCTGTCAGGAGGGTTAGTGGTGAGGTTATGTCAGTCTGTCAGGAGGGTTAGTGGTGAGGTTATGTCAGTCAGGAGGGTTGGTGGTGAGGTTATATCTATAAGTCAGGAGGGTTAGTGGTGAGGTTATGTCTGTAAGTCAGGAGGGTTAGTGGTGAGTTTATGTCAGTCAGGAGTTTTAGTGGTGAGATTATGTCAGTCAGTCAGGAGGGTTAGTGGTGAGGTTATGTCAGTCAGTCAGGAGGGTTAATGGTGAGGTTATGTCAGTCAGGAGGGTTAGTGGTGAGGATATGTCAGTCAGGAGGGTTAGTGGTGAGGTTATGAGTGTCTGTCAGGAGGGTTAGTGGTGAGGCTATGTCTGGCTGTCAGGAGGGTTAGTGGTGAGGTTATGTCAGTCAGTCAGGAGGGTTAGTGGTGAGGTTATGTCAGTCAGGAGGGTAAGTGGTGAGGTTATGTCAGTCAGTCATGAGGGTTAGTGGGGAGGTTATGTCTGTCTGTCAGGAGGGTTAGTGGTGAGGTTATTTCTGTCTGTCAGGAGGGTTAGTGGTGAGGTTATGTCTGTCTGTCAGGAGGGTTAGTGATGAGGTTATGTCAGTCAAGAGGGTTAGTGGTGAGGTTATGTCAGTCAGTAGGGTTAGTGGTGAGGTTATGTCAGTCAGGAGGGTTAGTGGTGAGGTTATGTCAGTCAGGAGGGTTAGTGGCGAGGTTATGTCAGGCAGGAGGGTTAGTGGTGAGGTTATGTCTGTACGTCAGGAGGGTTAGTGGTGAGGTTATGTCAGGCAGGAGGGTTAGTGGTGAGGTTATGTCAGTCAGTCAGGAGGGTTAGTGGTGAGGTTATGTCAGTCAGGAGGGTTAGTGGTGAGGTTATGTCAGTCAAGTCAGGAGGGTTATTGGTGAAGATATGTCAGTCAGGAGGGTTAGTGGTGAGGTTATGACTGTCTGTCAGGAGGGTTAGTGGTGAGGTTATGTCTGTCTGTCAGGAGGGTTAGTGGTGAGGTTATGTCAGTCTGTCAGGAGGGTTAGTGGTGAGGTTATGTCAGTCTGTCAGGAGGGTTAGTGGTGAGGTTATGTCTGTCTGTCATGATGGTTAGTGGTGAGGTTATGTCAGTCAGTCAGGAGGGTTAGTGGTGAGGTTATGTCAGTCAGGAGGGTTAGTGGTGAGGTTATGTCAGTCAGGAGGGTTAGTGGTGAGGTTATGTCAGTCAGGAGGGTTAGTGGCGAGGTTATGACTGTCTGTCAGGAGGGTTAGTGGTGAGGCTATGTCTGGCTGTCAGGAGGGTTAGTGGTGAGGTTATGTCAGTCAGTCAGGAGGGTTAGTGGTGAGGTTATGTCAGTCAGGAGGGTAAGTGGTGAGGTTATGTCAGTCAGACCTGTAGGGTTAGTGGTGAGGTTATGTCTGTCTGTCAGGAGGGTTAGTGGTGAGGTTATGTCAGAAGGGTTAGTGGTGAGGTTAGGTCAGTCAGGAGGGTTAGTGGTGAGATTATGTCAGTCAGGAGGGTTAGTGGTGAGGTTATGTCAGTCAGGAGGGTTAGTGGTGAGGTTATGTCTGTCTGTCAGGAGGGTTAGTGGTGAGGTTATGTCTGGCTGTCAGGAGGGTTAGTGGTGAGGTTATGTCAGTCAGTCAGGAGGGTTAGTGGTGAGGTTATGTCAGTCAGGAGGGTAAGTGGTGAGGTTATGTCAGTCAGGAGGGTTAGTGGTGAGATCATGTCAGTCAGGAGGGGTTAGTGGTGAGGTTATGTCAGTCAGGAGGGTTAGTGGTGAGGTTATGTCTGTCAGTCAGGAGGGTTAGTGGTTAGATTATGTCTGTCTGTCATGAGGGTTAGTGGTGAGGTTATGTCAGTCAGGAGGGAGGGTTAGTGGTGAGGTTATGTCTGTCAGTCAGGAGGGTTAGTGGTGAGGTTATGT
This sequence comes from Salmo salar, assembly GCF_965601325.2. Lineage (NCBI taxonomy): Eukaryota > Metazoa > Chordata > Actinopteri > Salmoniformes > Salmonidae > Salmo > Salmo salar. The sequence goes on from NC_138304.1 coordinate 52,505,236, forward strand.
CAGTCAGGAGGGTTAGTGGTGAGGTTATGTCAGTCAGGAGGGTTAGTGGTGAAGTTATGTCTGTCTGTCAGGAGGGTTAGTGGTGAGGTTATGTCTGTCTGTCAGGAGGGTTAGTGGTGAGGTTATGTCAGTCAGGAGGGTTAGTGGTGAGGTTATGTCTGTCTGTCATGAGGGTTGGTGGTGAGGTTATGTCTGTCAGGAGGGTTAGTGATGAGTTTATGTCAGTCAGGAGGGTTAGTGGTGAGGTTATGTCTGTCTGTCAGGAGGGTTAGTGGTGAGGTTATGTCTGTCTGTCAGGAGGGTTAGTGGTGAGGTTATGTCTGTCTGTCAGGAGGGTTAGTTGTGAGGTTATGTCTGTCTGTCAGGAGGGTTAGTGGTGAGTTTATGTCAGTCTGTCAGGAGGGTTAGTGGTGAGGTTATGTCTGTCTGTCAGGAGGGTTAGTGGTGAGGTTATGTCTGTCTGTCAGGAGGGTTAGTGGTGAGGTTATGTCAGTCAGACAGGAGGGTTAGTGGTGAGGTTATGTCAGTCAGACAGGAGGGTTAATGTTGAGGTTTTATCAGTCAGGAGGGTTAGTGGTGAGGTTATGTCAGTCAGGAGGGTTAGTGGTGAGGTTATGTTAGTCAGTCAGGAGGGTTAGTGGTGAGGTTATGTCAGTCAGGAGGGTTAGTGGTGAGGTTATGTCAGTCAGTCAGGAGGGTTAGTGGTGAGGTTATGTCAGTCAGTCAGGAGGGTTAGTGGTGAGGTTATCTATGTCTGTCAGGAGGGTAAGTGGTGAGGTTATGTCAGTCAGTCAGGAGGGTTAGTGGTGAGGTTATGTCAGTCAGTCAGAAGGGTTAGTGGTGAGGTTATGTCAGTCAGGAGGGTTAGTGGTGAGATTATGTCAGTCAGGAGGGTTAGTGGTGAGGTTATGTCAGTCAGGAGGGTTAGTGGTGCGGTTATGTCTTTTTGTCTGGAGGGTTAGTGGTGAGGTTATGTCTGGCTGTCAGGAGGGTTAGTGGTGAGGTTATGTCAGTCAGTCAGGAGGGTTAGTGGTGAGGTTATGTCTGTCTGTCAGGAGGGTTAGTTGTGAGGTTATGTCTGTCTGTCAGGAGGGTTAGTGGTGAGTTTATGTCAGTCTGTCAGGAGGGTTAGTGGTGAGGTTATGTCTGTCTGTCAGGAGGGTTAGTGGTGAGGTTATGTCTGTCTGTCAGGAGGGTTAGTGGTGAGGTTATGTCAGTCAGACAGGAGGGTTAGTGGTGAGGTTATGTCAGTCAGACAGGAGGGTTAATGTTGAGGTTTTATCAGTCAGGAGGGTTAGTGGTGAGGTTATGTCAGTCAGGAGGGTTAGTGGTGAGGTTATGTTAGTCAGTCAGGAGGGTTAGTGGTGAGGTTATGTCAGTCAGGAGGGTTAGTGGTGAGGTTATGTCAGTCAGTCAGGAGGGTTAGTGGTGAGGTTATGTCAGTCAGTCAGGAGGGTTAGTGGTGAGGTTATCTATGTCTGTCAGGAGGGTAAGTGGTGAGGTTATGTCAGTCAGTCAGGAGGGTTAGTGGTGAGGTTATGTCAGTCAGTCAGAAGGGTTAGTGGTGAGGTTATGTCAGTCAGGAGGGTTAGATGTGAGATTATGTCAGTCAGGAGGGTTAGTGGTGAGGTTATGTCAGTCAGGAGGGTTAGTGGTGAGGTTATGTCTGTCTGTCAGAAGGGTTAGTGGTGAGGTTATGTCTGGCTGTCAGGAGGGTTAGTGGTGAGGTTATGTCAGTCAGTCAGGAGGGTTAGTGGTGAGGTTATGTCAGTCAGGAGGGTAAGTGGTGAGGTTATGTCAGTCAGTCAGGAGGGTTAGTGGTGATGTTATGTCAGTCAGTCAGAAGGGTTAGTGGTGAGGTTATGTCAGTCAGGAGGGTTAGTGTTGAGATTATGTCAGTCAGGAGGGTTAGTGGTAAGGTTATGTCAGTCTGGAGGGTTAGTGGTGAGGTTATGTCAGTCTGTCAGGAGGGTTAGTGGTGAGGTTATGTCTGGCTGTCAGGAGGGTTAGTGGTGAGATTATGTCAGTCAGTCAGGAGGGTTAGTGGTGAGTTTATGTCAGTCAGGAGGGTTAGAGGTGAGGTTATGTCTCTAAGTCACGAGGGTTAGTGGTGAGGTTATGTCTGTACGTCAGGAGGGTTAGTGGTGAGTTTATGTTAGTCAGGAGGGTTAGTGGTGAGGTTATGTCAGTCAGTCAGGAGGGTTAGTGGTGAGGTTATGTCAGTCAGTCAGGAGGCTTGATGGTGAGGTTATGTCAGTCAGGAGGGTTAGTGGTGAGGTTATGTCATGCAGGAGGGTTAGTGTTGAGGTTATGTCAGTCAGGAGGGTAAGTGGTGAGGTTATGTCAGTCAGTCAGGAGGGTTAGTGGTGAGGTTATGTCAGTCAGGAAGGTTAGTGGTGACGTTATGTCAGTCAGGAAGGTTAGTGGTGAGGTTATGTCTTACTGTTAGGAGGGTTAGTGGTGAGGTTATCTATGTCTGTCAGGAGGGTAAGTGGTGAGGTTATGTCAGTCAGTCAGGAGGGTTAGTGGTGAGGGTATGTCTGTCTGTCAGGAGGGTTAGTGGTGAGGTTATGTCAGTCAGTCATGAGAGTTAGTGGTGAGGTTATGTCAGTCAGGAGGGTTAGTGGTGAGGTTATGTCAGTCAGGAGGGTTAGTGGTGAGGTTATGTCAGTCAGGAGGGTTAGTGGTGAGGTTATGTCAGGCAGGAGGGTTAGTGGTGAGGTTATGTCTAAGTCAAGAGGGTTAGTGGTGAGGTTATGTCAGTCAAGTCAGGAGGGTTAGTGGTGAGGATTTGTCAGTCAGGAGGGTTAGTGGTGAGGTTATGACTGTCTGTCAGGAGGGTTAGTGGTGAGGTTATGTCTGTCTGTCAGGTGGGTTAGTGGTGAGGTTATGTCAGTCTGTCAGGAGGGTTAGTGGTGAGGTTATGTCAGTCTGTCAGGAGGGTTAGTGGTTAGATTATGTCTGTCTGTCATGAGGGTTAGTGGTGAGGTTATGTCAGTCAGGAGGGAGGGTTAGTGGTGAGGTTATGTCTGTCAGTCAGGAGGGTTAGTGGTGAGGTTATGTCAGTCAGGAGGGTTAGTGGTGAGGTTATGTCAGTCAGGAGGGTTAGTGGTGAAGTTATGTCTGTCTGTCAGGAGGGTTAGTGGTGAGGTTATGTCAGTCAGTCTCGAGGGTTAGTGGTGAGGTTATGTCAGTCAGGAGGGTTAGTTGTGAGGTTATGTCAGTCAGTCAGGAGGGTTAGTGGTGAGGTTATGTCAGTCAGGAGGGTTAGTGGTGAGGTTATGTCAGTCAGTCAGGAGGGTTAGTGGTGAGGTTATGTCTTTCTGTCAGGAGGGTTAGTGGTGAGGTTATGTCTGTCTGTCAGGAGTGTTAGTTGTGAGGTTATGTCTGTCTCTCAGGAGGGTTAGTGGTGAGGTTATGTCTGTCTGTCAGGAGGGTTAGTGGTGAGGTTATGTCTGTCTGTCAGGAGGGTTAGTGGTGAGGTTATGTCTGTCTGTCAGGAGGGTTAGTGGTGAGGTTATGTCTGTCTGTCAGGAGGGTTAGTGGTGAGTTTATGCCAGTCTGTCAGGAGGGTTAGTGGTGAGGTTATGTCTGTCTGTCAGGAGGGTTAGTGGTGAGGTTATGTCTGTCTGTCAGGAGGGTTAGTGGTGAGGTTATGTCAGTCAGTCAGGAGGGTTAATGGTGAGTTTATGTCAGTCAGGAGGGTTAGAGGTGAGGTTATGTCTCTAAGTCACGAGGGTTAGTGGTGAGGTTATGTCTGTACGTCAGGAGGGTTAGTGGTGAGTTTATGTCAGTCAGGAGGGTTAGTGGTGAGGTTATGTCAGTCAGTCAGGAGGGTTAGTGGTGAGGTTATGTCAGTCAGTCAGGAGGGTTAATGGTGAGGTTATGTCAGTCAGGAGGGTTAGTGGTGAGGTTATGTCAGGCAGGAGGGTTAGTGGTGAGGTTATGTCAGTCAGGAGGGTAAGTGGTGAGGTTATGTCAGTCAGTCAGGAGGGTTAGTGGTGAGGTTATATCAGTCAGGAAGGTTAGTGGTGACGTTATGTCAGTCAGGAAGGTTTGTGGTGAGGTTATGTCTGTCTGTCAGGAGGGTTAGTGGTGAGGTTATCTATGTCTGTCAGGAGGGTAAGTGGTGAGGTTATGTCAGTCAGTCAGGAGGGTTAGTGGTGAGGGTATGTCTGTCTGTCAGGAGGGTTAGTGGTGAGGTTATGTCAGTCAGTCATGAGGGTTAGTGGTGAGGTTATGTCAGTCAGGAGGGTTAGTGGTGAGGTTATGTCAGTCAGGAGGGTTAGTGGTGAGGTTATGTCAGTCAGGAGGGTTAGTGGTGAGGTTATGTCAGGCAGGAGGGTTAGTGGTGAGGTTATGTCTAAGTCAAGAGGGTTAGTGGTGAGGTTATGACAGTCAAGTCAGGAGGGTTAGTGGTGAGGATTTGTCAGTCAGGAGGGTTAGTGGTGAGGTTATGACTGTCTGTCAGGAGGGTTAGTGGTGAGATTATGTCAGTCAGTCAGGAGGGTTAGTGGTGAGTTTATGTCAGTCAGGAGGGTTAGAGGTGAGGTTATGTCTCTAAGTCACGAGGGTTAGTGGTGAGGTTATGTCTGTACGTCAGTAGGGTTAGTGGTGAGTTTATGTCAGTCAGGAGGGTTAGTGGTGAGGTTATGTCAGTCAGTCAGGAGGGTTAGTGGTGAGGTTATGTCAGTCAGTCAGGAGGCTTGATGGTGAGGTTATGTCAGTCAGGAGGGTTAGTGGTGAGGTTATGTCATGCAGGAGGGTTAGTGTTGAGGTTATGTCTGTCAGGAGGGTAAGTGGTGAGGTTATGTCAGTCAGTCAGGAGGGTTAGTGGTGAGGTTATGTCAGTCAGGAAGGTTAGTGGTGACGTTATGTCAGTCAGGAAGGTTAGTGGTGAGGTTATGTCTTACTGTTAGGAGGGTTAGTGGTGAGGTTATCTATGTCTGTCAGGAGGGTAAGTGGTGAGGTTATGTCAGTCAGTCAGGAGGGTTAGTGGTGAGGGTATGTCTGTCTGTCAGGAGGGTTAGTGGTGAGGTTATGTCAGTCAGTCATGAGGGTTAGTGGTGAGGTTATGTCAGTCAGTCAGGAGGGTTAATGGTGAGGTTATGTCAGTCAGGAGGGTTAGTGGTGAGGTTATGTCAGGCAGGAGGGTTAGTGGTGAGGTTATGTCAGTCAGGAGGGTAAGTGGTGAGGTTATGTCAGTCAGTCAGGAGGGTTAGTGGTGAGGTTATATCAGTCAGGAAGGTTAGTGGTGACGTTATGTCAGTCAGGAAGGTTTGTGGTGAGGTTATGTCTGTCTGTCAGGAGGGTTAGTGGTGAGGTTATCTATGTCTGTCAGGAGGGTAAGTGGTGAGGTTATGTCAGTCAGTCAGGAGGGTTAGTGGTGAGGGTATGTCTGTCTGTCAGGAGGGTTAGTGGTGAGGTTATGTCAGTCAGTCATGAGGGTTAGTGGTGAGGTTATGTCAGTCAGGAGGGTTAGTGGTGAGGTTATGTCAGTCAGGAGGCATTAGTGGTGAGGTTATGTCAGTCAGGAGGGTTAGTGGTGAGGTTATGTCAGGCAGGAGGGTTAGTGGTGAGGTTATGTCTAAGTCAAGAGGGTTAGTGGTGAGGTTATGTCAGTCAAGTCAGGAGGGTTAGTGGTGAGGATTTGTCAGTCAGGAGGGTTAGTGGTGAGGTTATGACTGTCTGTCAGGAGGGTTAGTGGTGAGGTTATGTCAGTCTGTCAGGAGGGTTAGTGGTGAGGTTATGTCAGTCTGTCAGGAGGGTTAGTGGTTAGATTATGTCTGTCTGTCATGAGGGTTAGTGGTGAGGTTATGTCTGTCAGGAGGGAGGGTTAGTGGTGAGGTTATATCTGTCAGTCAGGAGGGTTAGTGATGAGGTTATGTCAGTCAGGAGGGTTAGTGGTGAGGTTATGTCAGTCAGGAGGGTTAGTGGTGAAGTTATGTCTGTCTGTCAGGAGGGTTAGTGGTGAGGTTATGTCTGTCTGTCAGGAGGGTTAGTGGTGAGGTTATGTCAGTCAGTCTCGAGGGTTAGTGGTGAGGTTATGTCAGTCAGGAGGGTTAGTGGTGAGGTTATGTCAGTCAGTCAGGAGGGTTAGTGGTGAGGTTATGTCAGTCAGGAGGGTTAGTGGTGAGGTTATGTCAGTCAGTCAGGAGGGTTAGTGGTGAGGTTATGTCTGTCTGTCAGGAGGGTTAGTGGTGAGGTTATGTCTGTCTGTCAGGAGGGTTAGTGGTGAGGTTATGTCTGTCTGTCAGGAGGGTTAGTGGTGAGGTTATGTCTGTCTGTCAGGAGGGTTAGTGGTGAGGTTATGTCTGTCTGTCAGGAGGGTTAGTGGTGAGTTTATGTCAGTCTGTCAGGAGGGTTAGTGGTGAGGTTATGTCTAAGTCAAGAGGGTTAGTGGTGAGGTTATGTCAGTCAAGTCAGGAGGGTTAGTGGTGAGGATTTGTCAGTCAGGAGGGTTAGTGGTGAGGTTATGACTGTCTGTCAGGAGGGTTAGTGGTGAGGTTATGTCAGTCTGTCAGGAGGGTTAGTGGTGAGGTTATGTCAGTCTGTCAGGAGGGTTAGTGGTTAGATTATGTCTGTCTGTCATGAGGGTTAGTGGTGAGGTTATGTCTGTCAGGAGGGAGGGTTAGTGGTGAGGTTATATCTGTCAGTCAGGAGGGTTAGTGATGAGGTTATGTCAGTCAGGAGGGTTAGTGGTGAGGTTATGTCAGTCAGGAGGGTTAGTGGTGAAGTTATGTCTGTCTGTCAGGAGGGTTAGTGGTGAGGTTATGTCTGTCTGTCAGGAGGGTTAGTGGTGAGGTTATGTCAGTCAGTCTCGAGGGTTAGTGGTGAGGTTATGTCAGTCAGGAGGGTTAGTGGTGAGGTTATGTCAGTCAGTCAGGAGGGTTAGTGGTGAGGTTATGTCAGTCAGGAGGGTTAGTGGTGAGGTTATGTCAGTCAGTCAGGAGGGTTAGTGGTGAGGTTATGTCTGTCTGTCAGGAGGGTTAGTGGTGAGGTTATGTCTGTCTGTCAGGAGGGTTAGTGGTGAGGTTATGTCTGTCTGTCAGGAGGGTTAGTGGTGAGGTTATGTCTGTCTGTCAGGAGGGTTAGTGGTGAGGTTATGTCTGTCTGTCAGGAGGGTTAGTGGTGAGTTTATGTCAGTCTGTCAGGAGGGTTAGTGGTGAGGTTATGTCTAAGTCAAGAGGGTTAGTGGTGAGGTTATGTCAGTCAAGTCAGGAGGGTTAGTGGTGAGGATTTGTCAGTCAGGAGGGTTAGTGGTGAGGTTATGACTGTCTGTCAGGAGGGTTAGTGGTGAGGTTATGTCAGTCTGTCAGGAGGGTTAGTGGTGAGGTTATGTCAGTCTGTCAGGAGGGTTAGTGGTTAGATTATGTCTGTCTGTCATGAGGGTTAGTGGTGAGGTTATGTCTGTCAGGAGGGAGGGTTAGTGGTGAGGTTATATCTGTCAGTCAGGAGGGTTAGTGATGAGGTTATGTCAGTCAGGAGGGTTAGTGGTGAGGTTATGTCAGTCAGGAGGGTTAGTGGTGAAGTTATGTCTGTCTGTCAGGAGGGTTAGTGGTGAGGTTATGTCTGTCTGTCAGGAGGGTTAGTGGTGAGGTTATGTCAGTCAGTCTCGAGGGTTAGTGGTGAGGTTATGTCAGTCAGGAGGGTTAGTGGTGAGGTTATGTCAGTCAGTCAGGAGGGTTAGTGGTGAGGTTATGTCAGTCAGGAGGGTTAGTGGTGAGGTTATGTCAGTCAGTCAGGAGGGTTAGTGGTGAGGTTATGTCTGTCTCTCAGGAGGGTTAGTGGTGAGGTTATGTCTGTCTGTCAGGAGGGTTAGTGGTGAGGTTATGTCTGTCTGTCAGGAGGGTTAGTGGTGAGGTTATGTCTGTCTGTCAGGAGGGTTAGTGGTGAGGTTATGTCTGTCTGTCAGGAGGGTTAGTGGTGAGTTTATGTCAGTCTGTCAGGAGGGTTAGTGGTGAGGTTATGTCTGTCTGTCAGGAGGGTTAGTGGTGAGGTTATGTCTGTCTGTCAGGAGGGTTAGTGGTGAGGTTATGTCTGTCTGTCAGGAGGGTTAGTGGTGAGGTTATGTCAGTCAGACAGGAGGGTTAATGGTGAGGTTTTATCAGTCAGGAGGTTTAGTGGTGAGGTTATGTCAGTCAGGAGGGTTAGTGGTGAGGTTATGTTAGTCAGTCAGGAGGGTTAGTGGTGAGGTTATGTAAGTCAGTCAGGAGGGTTAGTGGTGAGGTTATGTCAGTCAGTCAGGAGGGTTAGTGGTGAGGTTATGTCAGTCAGGAGGGTTAGTGGTGAGGTTATCTATGTCTGTCAGGAGGGTAAGTGGTGAGGTTATGTCAGTCAGTCAGGAGGGTTAGGGGTGACGTTATGTCAGTCAGTCAGAAGGGTTAGTGGTGAGGTTATGTCAGTCAGGAGGGTTAGTGGTGAGATTATGTCAGTCAGGAGGGTTAGTGGTGAGGTTATGTCAGTCAGGAGGGTTAGTGGTGAGGTTATGTCTGTCTGTCAGGAGGGTTAGTGGTGAGGTTATGTCTGGCTGTCAGGAGGGTTAGTGGTGAGGTTATGTCAGTCAGTCAGGAGGGTTAGTGGTGAGGTTATGTCAGTCAGGAGGGTAAGTGGTGAGGTTATGTCAGTCAGTCAGGAGGGTTAGTGGTGAGGTTATGTCTGTCTGTCAGGAGGGTTAGTGGTGAGTTTATGTCAGTCAGGAGGGTTAGTGGTGAGGTTATGTCAGGCAGGAGGGTTAGTGTTGAGGTTATGTCTAAGTCAAGAGGGTTAGTGGTGAGGTTATGTCAGTCAAGTCAGGAGGGTTAGTGGTGAGGATTTGTCAGTCAGGAGGGTTCTTGGTGAGGTTATGACTGTCTGTCAGGAGGGTTAGTGGTGAGGTTATGTCTGTCTGTCAGGTGGGTTAGTGGTGAGGTTATGTCAGTCTGTCAGGAGGGTTAGTGGTGAGGTTATGTCAGTCTGTCAGGAGGGTTAGTGGTTAGATTATGTCTGTCTGTCATGAGGGTTAGTGGTGAGGTTATGTCAGTCAGGAGGGAGGGTTAGTGGTGAGGTTATGTCTGTCAGTCAGGAGGGTTAGTGGTGAGGTTATGTCAGTCAGGAGGGTTAGTGGTGAGGTTATGTCAGTCAGGAGGGTTAGTGGTGAAGTTATGTCTGTCTGTCAGGAGGGTTAGTGGTGAGGTTATGTCTGTCTGTCATGAGGGTTAGTGGTGAGGTTATGTCTGTCAGGAGGGAGGGTTAGTGGTGAGGTTATATCTGTCAGTCAGGAGGGTTAGTGATGAGGTTATGTCAGTCAGGAGGGTTAGTGGTGAGGTTATGTCAGTCAGGAGGGTTAGTGGTGAAGTTATGTCTGTCTGTCAGGAGGGTTAGTGGTGAGGTTATGTCTGTCTGTCAGGAGGGTTAGTGGTGAGGTTATGTCAGTCAGTCTCGAGGGTTAGTGGTGAGGTTATGTCAGTCAGGAGGGTTAGTGGTGAGGTTATGTCAGTCAGTCAGGAGGGTTAGTGGTGAGGTTATGTCAGTCAGGAGGGTTAGTGGTGAGGTTATGTCAGTCAGTCAGGAGGGTTAGTGGTGAGGTTATGTCTGTCTCTCAGGAGGGTTAGTGGTGAGGTTATGTCTGTCTGTCAGGAGGGTTAGTGGTGAGGTTATGTCTGTCTGTCAGGAGGGTTAGTGGTGAGGTTATGTCTGTCTGTCAGGAGGGTTAGTGGTGAGGTTATGTCTGTCTGTCAGGAGGGTTAGTGGTGAGGTTATGTCAGTCAGACAGGAGGGTTAATGGTGAGGTTTTATCAGTCAGGAGGTTTAGTGGTGAGGTTATGTCAGTCAGGAGGGTTAGTGGTGAGGTTATGTTAGTCAGTCAGGAGGGTTAGTGGTGAGGTTATGTAAGTCAGTCAGGAGGGTTAGTGGTGAGGTTATGTCAGTCAGGAGGGTTAGTGGTGAGATTATGTCAGTCAGGAGGGTTAGTGGTGAGGTTATGTCAGTCAGGAGGGTTAGTGGTGAGGTTATGTCTGTCTGTCAGGAGGGTTAGTGGTGAGGTTATGTCTGGCTGTCAGGAGGGTTAGTGGTGAGGTTATGTAAGTCAGTCAGAAGGGTTAGTGGTGAGGTTATGTCAGTCAGGAGGGTTAGTGGTGAGATTATGTCAGTCAGGAGGGTTAGTGGTGAGGTTATGTCAGTCAGGAGGGTTAGTGGTGAGGTTATGTCTGTCTGTCAGGAGGGTTAGTGGTGAGGTTATGTCTGGCTGTCAGGAGGGTTAGTGGTGAGGTTATGTCAGTCAGTCAGGAGGGTTAGTGGTGAGGTTATGTCAGTCAGGAGGGTAAGTGGTGAGGTTATGTCAGTCAGTCAGGAGGGTTAGTGGTGAGGTTATGTCTGTCTGTCAGGAGGGTTAGTGGTGAGTTTATGTCAGTCAGGAGGGTTAGTGGTGAGGTTATGTCAGGCAGGAGGGTTAGTGTTGAGGTTATGTCTAAGTCAAGAGGGTTAGTGGTGAGGTTATGTCAGTCAAGTCAGGAGGGTTAGTGGTGAGGATTTGTCAGTCAGGAGGGTTCTTGGTGAGGTTATGACTGTCTGTCAGGAGGGTTAGTGGTGAGGTTATGTCTGTCTGTCAGGTGGGTTAGTGGTGAGGTTATGTCAGTCTGTCAGGAGGGTTAGTGGTGAGGTTATGTCAGTCTGTCAGGAGGGTTAGTGGTTAGATTATGTCTGTCTGTCATGAGGGTTAGTGGTGAGGTTATGTCAGTCAGGAGGGAGGGTTAGTGGTGAGGTTATGTCTGTCAGTCAGTAGGGTTAGTGGTGAGGTTATGTCAGTCAGGAGGGTTAGTGGTGAGGTTATGTCAGTCAGGAGGGTTAGTGGTGAAGTTATGTCTGTCTGTCAGGAGGGTTAGTGGTGAGGTTATGTCTGTCTGTCATGAGGGTTAGTGGTGAGGTTATGTCTGTCAGGAGGGAGGGTTAGTGGTGAGGTTATATCTGTCAGTCAGGAGGGTTAGTGATGAGGTTATGTCAGTCAGGAGGGTTAGTGGTGAGGTTATGTCAGTCAGGAGGGTTAGTGGTGAAGTTATGTCTGTCTGTCAGGAGGGTTAGTGGTGAGGTTATGTCTGTCTGTCAGGAGGGTTAGTGGTGAGGTTATGTCAGTCAGTCTCGAGGGTTAGTGGTGAGGTTATGTCAGTCAGGAGGGTTAGTGGTGAGGTTATGTCAGTCAGTCAGGAGGGTTAGTGGTGAGGTTATGTCAGTCAGGAGGGTTAGTGGTGAGGTTATGTCAGTCAGTCAGGAGGGTTAGTGGTGAGGTTATGTCTGTCTCTCAGGAGGGTTAGTGGTGAGGTTATGTCTGTCTGTCAGGAGGGTTAGTGGTGAGGTTATGTCTGTCTGTCAGGAGGGTTAGTGGTGAGGTTATGTCTGTCTGTCAGGAGGGTTAGTGGTGAGGTTATGTCTGTCTGTCAGGAGGGTTAGTGGTGAGGTTATGTCAGTCAGACAGGAGGGTTAATGGTGAGGTTTTATCAGTCAGGAGGTTTAGTGGTGAGGTTATGTCAGTCAGGAGGGTTAGTGGTGTTGTTATGTCAGTCAAGTCAGGAGGGTTATTGGTGAGGATATGTCTGTCTGTCAGGAGGGTTAGTGGTGAGGTTATGTTAGTCAGTCAGGAGGGTTAGTGGTGAGGTTATGTAAGTCAGTCAGGAGGGTTAGTGGTGAGGTTATGTCAGTCAGTCAGGAGGGTTAGTGGTGAGGTTATGTCAGTCAGGAGGGTTAGTGGTGAGGTTATCTATGTCTGTCAGGAGGGTAAGTGGTGAGGTTATGTCAGTCAGTCAGGAGGGTTAGGGGTGACGTTATGTCAGTCAGTCAGAAGGGTTAGTGGTGAGGTTATGTCAGTCAGGAGGGTTAGTGGTGAGGTTATGTCTGTCTGTCAGGAGGGTTAGTGGTGAGGTTATGTCTGGCTGTCAGGAGGGTTAGTGGTGAGGTTATGTCAGTCAGTCAGGAGGGTTAGTGGTGAGGTTATGTCAGTCAGGAGGGTAAGTGGTGAGGTTATGTCAGTCAGTCAGGAGGGTTAGTGGTGAGGTTATGTCTGTCTGTCAGGAGGGTTAGTGGTGAGTTTATGTCAGTCAGGAGGGTTAGTGGTGAGGTTATGTCAGGCAGGAGGGTTAGTGTTGAGGTTATGTCTAAGTCAAGAGGGTTAGTGGTGAGGTTATGTCAGTCAAGTCAGGAGGGTTAGTGGTGAGGATTTGTCAGTCAGGAGGGTTATTGGTGAGGTTATGACTGTCTGTCAGGAGGGTTAGTGGTGAGGTTATGTCTGTCTGTCAGGTGGGTTAGTGGTGAGGTTATGTCAGTCTGTCAGGAGGGTTAGTGGTGAGGTTATGTCAGTCTGTCAGGAGGGTTAGTGGTTAGATTATGTCTGTCTGTCATGAGGGTTAGTGGTGAGGTTATGTCAGTCAGGAGGGAGGGTTAGTGGTGAGGTTATGTCTGTCAGTCAGGAGGGTTAGTGGTGAGGTTATGTCAGTCAGGAGGGTTAGTGGTGAGGTTATGTCAGTCAGGAGGGTTAGTGGTGAAGTTATGTCTGTCTGTCAGGAGGGTTAGTGGTGAGGTTATGTCTGTCTGTCAGGAGGGTTAGTGGTGAGGTTATGTCAGTCAGTCTCGAGGGTTAGTGGTGAGGTTATGTCAGTCAGGAGGGTTAGTTGTGAGGTTATGTCAGTCTGTCAGGAGGGTTAGTGGTGAGGTTATGTCAGTCAGGAGGGTTAGTGGTGAGGTTATGTCAGTCAATCAGGAGGGTTAGTGGTTAGATTATGTCTGTCTGTCATGATGGTTAGTGGTGAGGTTATGTCAGTCAGGAGGGAGGGTTAGTGGTGAGGTTATGTCTGTCAGTCAGGAGGGTTAGTGATGAGGTTATGTCAGTCAGGAGGGTTAGTGGTGAGGTTATGTCAGTCAGGAGGGTTAGTGGTGAAGTTATGTCTGTCTGTCAGGAGGGTTAGTGGTGAGGTTATGTCTGTCTGTCAGGAGGGTTAGTGGTGAGGTTATGTCTGTCTGTCAGGTGGGTTAGTGGTGAGGTTATGTCAGTCTGTCAGGAGGGTTAGTGGTGAGGTTATGTCAGTCTGTCAGGAGGGTTAGTGGTTAGATTATGTCTGTCTGTCATGAGGGTTAGTGGTGAGGTTATGTCAGTCAGGAGGGAGGGTTAGTGGTGAGGTTATGTCTGTCAGTCAGTAGGGTTAGTGGTGAGGTTATGTCAGTCAGGAGGGTTAGTGGTGAGGTTATGTCAGTCAGGAGGGTTAGTGGTGAAGTTATGTCTGTCTGTCAGGAGGGTTAGTGGTGAGGTTATGTCTGTCTGTCATGAGGGTTAGTGGTGAGGTTATGTCTGTCAGGAGGGAGGGTTAGTGGTGAGGTTATATCTGTCAGTCAGGAGGGTTAGTGATGAGGTTATGTCAGTCAGGAGGGTTAGTGGTGAGGTTATGTCAGTCAGGAGGGTTAGTGGTGAAGTTATGTCTGTCTGTCAGGAGGGTTAGTGGTGAGGTTAGGTCTGTCTGTCAGGAGGGTTAGTGGTGAGGTTATGTCAGTCAGTCTCGAGGGTTAGTGGTGAGGTTATGTCAGTCAGGAGGGTTAGTGGTGAGGTTATGTCAGTCAGTCAGGAGGGTTAGTGGTGAGGTTATGTCAGTCAGGAGGGTTAGTGGTGAGGTTATGTCAGTCAGTCAGGAGGGTTAGTGGTGAGGTTATGTCTGTCTCTCAGGAGGGTTAGTGGTGAGGTTATGTCTGTCTGTCAGGAGGGTTAGTGGTGAGGTTATGTCTGTCTGTCAGGAGGGTTAGTGGTGAGGTTATGTCTGTCTGTCAGGAGGGTTAGTGGTGAGGTTATGTCTGTCTGTCAGGAGGGTTAGTGGTGAGGTTATGTCAGTCAGACAGGAGGGTTAATGGTGAGGTTTTATCAGTCAGGAGGTTTAGTGGTGAGGTTATGTCAGTCAGGAGGGTTAGTGGTGAGGTTATGTTAGTCAGTCAGGAGGGTTAGTGGTGAGGTTATGTAAGTCAGTCAGGAGGGTTAGTGGTGAGGTTATGTCAGTCAGTCAGGAGGGTTAGTGGTGAGGTTATGTCAGTCAGGAGGGTTAGTGGTGAGGTTATCTATGTCTGTCAGGAGGGTAAGTGGTGAGGTTATGTCAGTCAGTCAGGAGGGTTAGGGGTGACGTTATGTCAGTCAGTCAGAAGGGTTAGTGGTGAGGTTATGTCAGTCAGGAGGGTTAGTGGTGAGGTTATGTCTGTCTGTCAGGAGGGTTAGTGGTGAGGTTATGTCTGGCTGTCAGGAGGGTTAGTGGTGAGGTTATGTCAGTCAGTCAGGAGGGTTAGTGGTGAGGTTATGTCAGTCAGGAGGGTAAGTGGTGAGGTTATGTCAGTCAGTCAGGAGGGTTAGTGGTGAGGTTATGTCTGTCTGTCAGGAGGGTTAGTGGTGAGTTTATGTCAGTCAGGAGGGTTAGTGGTGAGGTTATGTCAGGCAGGAGGGTTAGTGTTGAGGTTATGTCTAAGTCAAGAGGGTTAGTGGTGAGGTTATGTCAGTCAAGTCAGGAGGGTTAGTGGTGAGGATTTGTCAGTCAGGAGGGTTATTGGTGAGGTTATGACTGTCTGTCAGGAGGGTTAGTGGTGAGGTTATGTCTGTCTGTCAGGTGGGTTAGTGGTGAGGTTATGTCAGTCTGTCAGGAGGGTTAGTGGTGAGGTTATGTCAGTCTGTCAGGAGGGTTAGTGGTTAGATTATGTCTGTCTGTCATGAGGGTTAGTGGTGAGGTTATGTCAGTCAGGAGGGAGGGTTAGTGGTGAGGTTATGTCTGTCAGTCAGGAGGGTTAGTGGTGAGGTTATGTCAGTCAGGAGGGTTAGTGGTGAGGTTATGTCAGTCAGGAGGGTTAGTGGTGAAGTTATGTCTGTCTGTCAGGAGGGTTAGTGGTGAGGTTATGTCTGTCTGTCAGGAGGGTTAGTGGTGAGGTTATGTCAGTCAGTCTCGAGGGTTAGTGGTGAGGTTATGTCAGTCAGGAGGGTTAGTTGTGAGGTTATGTCAGTCTGTCAGGAGGGTTAGTGGTGAGGTTATGTCAGTCAGGAGGGTTAGTGGTGAGGTTATGTCAGTCAATCAGGAGGGTTAGTGGTTAGATTATGTCTGTCTGTCATGATGGTTAGTGGTGAGGTTATGTCAGTCAGGAGGGAGGGTTAGTGGTGAGGTTATGTCTGTCAGTCAGGAGGGTTAGTGATGAGGTTATGTCAGTCAGGAGGGTTAGTGGTGAGGTTATGTCAGTCAGGAGGGTTAGTGGTGAAGTTATGTCTGTCTGTCAGGAGGGTTAGTGGTGAGGTTATGTCTGTCTGTCAGGAGGGTTAGTGGTGAGGTTATGTCAGTCAGTCTCGAGGGTTAGTGGTGAGGTTATGTCAGTCAGGAGGGTTAGTGGTGAGGTTATGTCAGTCAGTCAGGAGGGTTAGTGGTGAGGTTATGTCAGTCAGGAGGGTTAGTGGTGAGGTTATGTCAGTCAGTCAGGAGGGTTAGTGAAGAGGTTATGTCTGTCTGTCAGGAGGGTTAGTGGTGAGGTTATGTCTGTCTGTCAGGAGTGTTAGTTGTGAGGTTATGTCTGTCTCTCAGGAGGGTTAGTGGTGAGGTTATGTCTGTCTGTCAGGAGGGTTAGTGGTGAGGTTATGTCTGTCTGTCAGGAGGGTTAGTGGTGAGGTTATGTCTGTCTGTCAGGAGGGTTAGTGGTGAGGTTATGTCTGTCTGTCAGGAGGGTTAGTGGTGAGTTTATGTCAGTCTGTCAGGAGGGTTAGTGGTGAGGTTATGTCTGTCTGTCAGGAGGGTTAGTGGTGAGGTTATGTCTGTCTGTCAGGAGGGTTAGTGGTGAGGTTATGTCTGTCTGTCAGGAGGGTTAGTGGTGAGGTTATGTCAGTCAGACAGGAGGGTTAATGGTGAGGTTTTATCAGTCAGGAGGTTTAGTGGTGAGGTTATGTCAGTCAGGAGGGTTAGTGGTGAGGTTATGTTAGTCAGTCAGGAGGGTTAGTGGTGAGGTTATGTAAGTCAGTCAGGAGGGTTAGTGGTGAGGTTATGTCAGTCAGTCAGGAGGGTTAGTGGTGAGGTTATGTCAGTCAGGAGGGTTAGTGGTGAGGTTATCTATGTCTGTCAGGAGGGTAAGTGGTGAGGTTATGTCAGTCAGTCAGGAGGGTTAGGGGTGACGTTATGTCAGTCAGTCAGAAGGGTTAGTGGTGAGGTTATGTCAGTCAGGAGGGTTAGTGGTGAGATTATGTCAGTCAGGAGGGTTAGTGGTGAGGTTATGTCAGTCAGGAGGGTTAGTGGTGAGGTTATGTCTGTCTGTCAGGAGGGTTAGTGGTGAGGTTATGTCTGGCTGTCAGGAGGGTTAGTGGTGAGGTTATGTCAGTCAGTCAGGAGGGTTAGTGGTGAGGTTATGTCAGTCAGGAGGGTAAGTGGTGAGGTTATGTCAGTCAGTCAGGAGGGTTAGTGGTGAGGTTATGTCTGTCTGTCAGGAGGGTTAGTGGTGAGTTTATGTCAGTCAGGAGGGTTAGTGGTGAGGTTATGTCAGGCAGGAGGGTTAGTGTTGAGGTTATGTCTAAGTCAAGAGGGTTAGTGGTGAGGTTATGTCAGTCAAGTCAGGAGGGTTAGTGGTGAGGATTTGTCAGTCAGGAGGGTTATTGGTGAGGTTATGACTGTCTGTCAGGAGGGTTAGTGGTGAGGTTATGTCTGTCTGTCAGGTGGGTTAGTGGTGAGGTTATGTCAGTCTGTCAGGAGGGTTAGTGGTGAGGTTATGTCAGTCTGTCAGGAGGGTTAGTGGTTAGATTATGTCTGTCTGTCATGAGGGTTAGTGGTGAGGTTATGTCAGTCAGGAGGGAGGGTTAGTGGTGAGGTTATGTCTGTCAGTCAGGAGGGTTAGTGGTGAGGTTATGTCAGTCAGGAGGGTTAGTGGTGAGGTTATGTCAGTCAGGAGGGTTAGTGGTGAAGTTATGTCTGTCTGTCAGGAGGGTTAGTGGTGAGGTTATGTCTGTCTGTCAGGAGGGTTAGTGGTGAGGTTATGTCAGTCAGTCTCGAGGGTTAGTGGTGAGGTTATGTCAGTCAGGAGGGTTAGTTGTGAGGTTATGTCAGTCTGTCAGGAGGGTTAGTGGTGAGGTTATGTCAGTCAGGAGGGTTAGTGGTGAGGTTATGTCAGTCAGTCAGGAGGGTTAGTGGTTAGATTATGTCTGTCTGTCATGATGGTTAGTGGTGAGGTTATGTCAGTCAGGAGGGAGGGTTAGTGGTGAGGTTATGTCTGTCAGTCAGGAGGGTTAGTGATGAGGTTATGTCAGTCAGGAGGGTTAGTGGTGAGGTTATGTCAGTCAGGAGGGTTAGTGGTGAAGTTATGTCTGTCTGTCAGGAGGGTTAGTGGTGAGGTTATGTCTGTCTGTCAGGAGGGTTAGTGGTGAGGTTATGTCAGTCAGTCTCGAGGGTTAGTGGTGAGGTTATGTCAGTCAGGAGGGAGGGTTAGTGGTGAGGTTATGTCTGTCAGTCAGGAGGGTTAGTGATGAGGTTATGTCAGTCAGGAGGGTTAGTGGTGAGGTTATGTCAGTCAGGAGGGTTAGTGGTGAAGTTATGTCTGTCTGTCAGGAGGGTTAGTGGTGAGGTTATGTCTCTCTGTCAGGAGGGTTAGTGGTGAGGTTATGTCAGTCAGTCAGGAGGGTTAGTGGTGAGGTTATGTCAGTCAGGAGGGTTAGTGGTGAGGTTATGTCAGTCAGTCAGGAGGGTTAGTGAAGAGGTTATGTCTGTCTGTCAGGAGGGTTAGCGGTGAGGTTATGTCTGTCTGTCAGGAGTGTTAGTTGTGAGGTTATGTCTGTCTCTCAGGAGGGTTAGTGGTGAGGTTATGTCTGTCTGTCAGGAGGGTTAGTGGTGAGGTTATGTCTGTCTGTCAGGAGGGTTAGTGGTGAGTTTATGTCAGTCAGGAGGGTTAGTGGTGAGGTTATGTCAGGCAGGAGGGTTAGTGGTGAGGTTATGTCTAAGTCAAGAGGGTTAGTGGTGAGGTTATGTCAGTCAAGTCAGGAGGGTTAGTGGTGAGGATTTGAAAGTCAGGAGGGTTAGTGGTGAGGTTATGACTGTCTGTCAGGAGGGTTAGTGGTGAGGTTATGTCTGTCTGTCAGGTGGGTTAGTGGTGAGGTTATGTCAGTCTGTCAGGAGGGTTAGTGGTGAGGTTATGTCAGTCTGTCAGGAGGGTTAGTGGTTAGATTATGTCTGTCTGTCATGAGGGTTAGTGGTGAGGTTATGTAAGTCAGGAGGGAGGGTTAGTGGTGAGGTTAAGTCTGTCAGTCAGGAGGGTTAGTGGTGAGGTTATGTCAGTCAGGAGGGTTAGTGGTGAGGTTATGTCAGTCAGGAGGGTTAGTGGTGAAGTTATGTCTGTCTGTCAGGAGGGTTAGTGGTGAGGTTATGTCTGTCTGTCAGGAGGGTTAGTGGTGAGGTTATGTCAGTCAGTCTTGAGGGTTAGTGGTGAGGTTATGTCAGTCAGGAGGGTTAGTGGTGAGGTTATGTCAGTCAGTCAGGAGGGTTAGTGGTGAGGTTATGTCAGTCAGGAGGGTTAGTGGTGAGGTTATGTCAGTCAGTCAGGAGGGTTAGTGGTGAGGTTATGTCTGTCTGTCAGGAGGGTTAGTGGTGAGGATATGTCTGTCTGTCAGGAGTGTTAGTTGTGAGGTTATGTCTGTCTCTCAGGAGGGTTAGTGGTGAGGTTATGTCTGTCTGTCAGGAGGGTTAGTGGTGAGGTTATGTCTGTCTGTCAGGAGGGATAGTGGTGAGGTTATGTCTGTCTGTCAGGAGGGTTAGTGGTGAGGTTATGTCTGTCTGTCAGGAGGGTTAGTGGTGAGTTTATGTCAGTCAGACAGGAGGGTTAATGGTGAGGTTTTATCAGTCAGGAGGGTTAGTGGTGAGGTTATGTCAGTCAGGAGGGTTAGTGGTGAGGTTATGTTAGTCAGTCAGGAGGGTTAGTGGTGAGGTTATGTAAGTCAGTCAGGAGGGTTAGTGGTGAGGTTATGTCAGTCAGGAGGGTTAGTGGTGAGGTTATGTCAGGCAGGAGGGTTAGTGGTGAGGTTATGTCTAAGTCAAGAGGGTTAGTGGTGAGGTTATGTCAGTCAAGTCAGGAGGGTTAGTGGTGAGGATTTGTCAGTCAGGAGGGTTAGTGGTGAGGTTATGACTGTCTGTCAGGAGGGTTAGTGGTGAGGTTATGTCTGTCTGTCAGGTGGGTTAGTGGTGAGGTTATGTCAGTCTGTCAGGAGGGTTAGTGGTTAGGTTATGTCAGTCTGTCAGGAGGGTTAGTGGTTAGATTATGTCTGTCTGTCATGAGGGTTAGTGGTGAGGTTATGTCAGTCAGGAGGGAGGGTTAGTGGTGAGGTTATGTCTGTCAGTCAGGAGGGTTAGTGGTGAGGTTATGTCAGTCAGGAGGGTTAGTGGTGAAGTTATGTCTGTCTGTCAGGAGTGTTAGTGGTGAGGTTATGTCTGTCTGTCAGGAGGGTTAGTGGTGAGGTTATGTCAGTCAGTCTCGAGGGTTAGTGGTGAGGTTATGTCAGTCAGGAGGGTTAGTGGTGAGGTTATGTCAGTCAGTCAGGAGGGTTAGTGGTGAGGTTATGTCTGTCTGTCAGGAGGGTTAGTGGTGAGGTTATGTCTGTCTGTCAGGAGTGTTAGTGGTGAGGTTATGTCTGTCTGTCAGGAGGGTTAGTGGTGAGGTTATGTCAGTCAGTCTCGAGGGTTAGTGGTGAGGTTATGTCAGTCAGGAGGGTTAGTGGTGAGGTTATGTCAGTCTGTCAGGAGGGTTAGTGGTGAGGTTATGTCAGTCAGGAGGGTTAGTGGTGAGGTTATGTCAGTCAGTCAGGAGGGTTAGTGGTTAGATTATGTCTGTCTGTCATGAGGGTTAGTGGTGAGGTTATGTCAGTCAGGAGGGAGGGTTAGTGGTGAGGTTATGTCTGTCAGTCAGGAGGGTTAGTGATGAGGTTATGTCAGTCAGGAGGGTTAGTGGTGAGGTTATGTCAGTCAGGAGGGTTAGTGGTGAAGTTATGTCTGTCTGTCAGGAGGGTTAGTGGTGAGGTTATGTCTGTCTGTCAGGAGGGTTAGTGGTGAGGTTATGTCAGTCAGTCTCGAGGGTTAGTGGTGAGGTTATGTCAGTCAGGAGGGTTAGTGGTGAGGTTATGTCAGTCAGTCAGGAGGGTTAGTGGTGAGGTTATGTCAGTCAGGAGGGTTAGTGGTGAGGTTATGTCAGTCAGTCAGGAGGGTTAGTGAAGAGGTTATGTCTGTCTGTCAGGAGGGTTAGTGGTGAGGTTATGTCTGTCTGTCAGGAGTGTTAGTTGTGAGGTTATGTCTGTCTCTCAGGAGGGTTAGTGGTGAGGTTATGTCTGTCTGTCAGGAGGGTTAGTGGTGAGGTTATGTCTGTCTGTCAGGAGGGTTAGTGGTGAGTTTATGTCAGTCAGGAGGGTTAGTGGTGAGGTTATGTCAGGCAGGAGGGTTAGTGGTGAGGTTATGTCTAAGTCAAGAGGGTTAGTGGTGAGGTTATGTCAGTCAAGTCAGGAGGGTTAGTGGTGAGGATTTGAAAGTCAGGAGGGTTAGTGGTGAGGTTATGACTGTCTGTCAGGAGGGTTAGTGGTGAGGTTATGTCTGTCTGTCAGGTGGGTTAGTGGTGAGGTTATGTCAGTCTGTCAGGAGGGTTAGTGGTGAGGTTATGTCAGTCTGTCAGGAGGGTTAGTGGTGAGGTTATGTCAGTCTGTCAGGAGGGTTAGTGGTTAGATTATGTCTGTCTGTCATGAGGGTTAGTGGTGAGGTTATGTCAGTCAGGAGGGTTAGTGGTGAGGTTATGTCAGTCAGGAGGGTTAGTGGTGAAGTTATGTCTGTCTGTCAGGAGGGTTAGTGGTGAGGTTATGTCTGTCTGTCAGGAGGGTTAGTGGTGAGGTTATGTCAGTCAGTCTCGAGGGTTAGTGGTGAGGTTATGTCAGTCAGGAGGGTTAGTGGTGAGGTTATGTCAGTCAGTCAGGAGGGTTAGTGGTGAGGTTATGTCAGTCAGGAGGGTTAGTGGTGAGGTTATGTCAGTCAGTCAGGAGGGTTAGTGGTGAGATTATGTCTGTCTGTCAGGAGGGTTAGTGGTGAGGTTATGTCTGTCTGTCAGGAGTGTTAGTTGTGAGGTTATGTCTGTCTCTCAGGAGGGTTAGTGGTGAGGTTATGTCTGTCTGTCAGGAGGGTTAGTGGTGAGGTTATGTCTGTCTGTCAGGAGGGTTAGTGGTGAGGTTATGTCTGTCTGTCAGGAGGGTTAGTGGTGAGGTTATGTCTGTCTGTCAGGAGGGTTAGTGGTGAGTTTATGTCAGTCTGTCAGGAGGGTTAGTGGTGAGGTTATGTCTGTCTGTCAGGAGGGTTAGTGGTGAGGTTATGTCTGTCTGTCAGGAGGGTTAGTGGTGAGGTTTTATCAGTCAGGAGGGTTAGTGGTGAGGTTATGTCAGTCAGGAGGGTTAGTGGTGAGGTTATGTTAGTCAGTCAGGAGGGTTAGTGGTGAGGTTATGTAAGTCAGTCAGGAGGGTTAGTGGTGAGGTTATGTCAGTCAGGAGGGTTAGTGGTGAGGTTATGTCAGGCAGGAGGGTTAGTGGTGAGGTTATTTCTAAGTCAAGAGGGTTAGTGGTGAGGTTATGTCAGTCAAGTCAGGAGGGTTAGTGGTGAGGATTTGTCAGTCAGGAGGGTTAGTGGTGAGGTTATGACTGTCTGTCAGGAGGGTTAGTGGTGAGGTTATGTCTGTCTGTCAGGTGGGTTAGTGGTGAGGTTATGTCAGTCTGTCAGGAGGGTTAGTGGTTAGGTTATGTCAGTCTGTCAGGAGGGTTAGTGGTTAGATTATGTCTGTCTGTCATGAGGGTTAGTGGTGAGGTTATGTCAGTCAGGAGGGAGGGTTAGTGGTGAGGTTATGTCAGTCAGTCTCGAGGGTTAGTGGTGAGGTTATGTCAGTCAGGAGGGTTAGTGGTGAGGTTATGTCAGTCTGTCAGGAGGGTTAGTGGTGAGGTTATGTCAGTCAGGAGGGTTAGTGGTGAGGTTATGTCAGTCAGTCAGGAGGGTTAGTGGTTAGATTATGTCTGTCTGTCATGAGGGTTAGTGGTGAGGTTATGTCAGTCAGGAGGGAGGGTTAGTGGTGAGGTTATGTCTGTCAGTCAGGAGGGTTAGTGATGAGGTTATGTCAGTCAGGAGGGTTAGTGGTGAGGTTATGTCAGTCAGGAGGGTTAGTGGTGAAGTTATGTCTGTCTGTCAGGAGGGTTAGTGGTGAGGTTATGTCTGTCTGTCAGGAGGGTTAGTGGTGAGGTTATGTCAGTCAGTCTCGAGGGTTAGTGGTGAGGTTATGTCAGTCAGGAGGGTTAGTGGTGAGGTTATGTTAGTCAGTCAGGAGGGTTAGTGGTGAGGTTATGTCAGTCAGGAGGGTTAGTGGTGAGGTTATGTCAGTCAGTCAGGAGGGTTGGTGAAGAGGTTATGTCTGTCTGTCAGGAGGGTTAGTGGTGAGGTTATGTCTGTCTGTCAGGAGTGTTAGTTGTGAGGTTATGTCTGTCTCTCAGGAGGGTTAGTGGTGAGGTTATGTCTGTCTGTCAGGAGGGTTAGTGGTGAGGTTATGTCTGTCTGTCAGGAGGGTTAGTGGTGAGTTTATGTCAGTCAGGAGGGTTAGTGGTGAGGTTATGTCAGGCAGGAGGGTTAGTGGTGAGGTTATGTCTAAGTCAAGAGGGTTAGTGGTGAGGTTATGTCAGTCAAGTCAGGAGGGTTAGTGGTGAGGATTTGAAAGTCAGGAGGGTTAGTGGTGAGGTTATGACTGTCTGTCAGGAGGGTTAGTGGTGAGGTTATGTCTGTCTGTCAGGTGGGTTAGTGGTGAGGTTATGTCAGTCTGTCAGGAGGGTTAGTGGTGAGGTTATGTCAGTCTGTCAGGAGGGTTAGTGGTGAGGTTATGTCAGTCTGTCAGGAGGGTTAGTGGTTAGATTATGTCTGTCTGTCATGAGGGTTAGTGGTGAGGTTATGTCAGTCAGGAGGGTTAGTGGTGAGGTTATGTCAGTCAGGAGGGTTAGTGGTGAAGTTATGTCTGTCTGTCAGGAGGGTTAGTGGTGAGGTTATGTCTGTCTGTCAGGAGGGTTAGTGGTGAGGTTATGTCAGTCAGTCTCGAGGGTTAGTGGTGAGGTTATGTCAGTCAGGAGGGTTAGTGGTGAGGTTATGTCAGTCAGTCAGGAGGGTTAGTGGTGAGGTTATGTCAGTCAGGAGGGTTAGTGGTGAGGTTATGTCAGTCAGTCAGGAGGGTTAGTGGTGAGATTATGTCTGTCTGTCAGGAGGGTTAGTGGTGAGGTTATGTCTGTCTGTCAGGAGTGTTAGTTGTGAGGTTATGTCTGTCTCTCAGGAGGGTTAGTGGTGAGGTTATGTCTGTCTGTCAGGAGGGTTAGTGGTGAGGTTATGTCTGTCTGTCAGGAGGGTTAGTGGTGAGGTTATGTCTGTCTGTCAGGAGGGTTAGTGGTGAGGTTATGTCAGTCAGGAGGGTTAGTGGTGAGGTTATGTCAGTCAGTCAGGAGGGTTAGTGGTGAGGTTATGTCAGTCAGGAGGGTTAGTGGTGAGGTTATGTCAGTCAGTCAGGAGGGTTAGTGAAGAGGTTATGTCTGTCTGTCAGGAGGGTTAGTGGTGAGGTTATGTCTGTCTGTCAGGAGTGTTAGTTGTGAGGTTATGTCTGTCTCTCAGGAGGGTTAGTGGTGAGGTTATGTCTGTCTGTCAGGAGGGTTAGTGGTGAGGTTATGTCTGTCTGTCAGGAGGGTTAGTGGTGAGTTTATGTCAGTCAGGAGGGTTAGTGGTGAGGTTATGTCAGGCAGGAGGGTTAGTGGTGAGGTTATGTCTAAGTCAAGAGGGTTAGTGGTGAGGTTATGTCAGTCAAGTCAGGAGGGTTAGTGGTGAGGATTTGAAAGTCAGGAGGGTTAGTGGTGAGGTTATGACTGTCTGTCAGGAGGGTTAGTGGTGAGGTTATGTCTGTCTGTCAGGTGGGTTAGTGGTGAGGTTATGTCAGTCTGTCAGGAGGGTTAGTGGTGAGGTTATGTCAGTCTGTCAGGAGGGTTAGTGGTGAGGTTATGTCAGTCTGTCAGGAGGGTTAGTGGTTAGATTATGTCTGTCTGTCATGAGGGTTAGTGGTGAGGTTATGTCAGTCAGGAGGGTTAGTGGTGAGGTTATGTCAGTCAGGAGGGTTAGTGGTGAAGTTATGTCTGTCTGTCAGGAGGGTTAGTGGTGAGGTTATGTCTGTCTGTCAGGAGGGTTAGTGGTGAGGTTATGTCAGTCAGTCTCGAGGGTTAGTGGTGAGGTTATGTCAGTCAGGAGGGTTAGTGGTGAGGTTATGTCAGTCAGTCAGGAGGGTTAGTGGTGAGGTTATGTCAGTCAGGAGGGTTAGTGGTGAGGTTATGTCAGTCAGTCAGGAGGGTTAGTGGTGAGATTATGTCTGTCTGTCAGGAGGGTTAGTGGTGAGGTTATGTCTGTCTGTCAGGAGTGTTAGTTGTGAGGTTATGTCTGTCTCTCAGGAGGGTTAGTGGTGAGGTTATGTCTGTCTGTCAGGAGGGTTAGTGGTGAGGTTATGTCTGTCTGTCAGGAGGGTTAGTGGTGAGGTTATGTCTGTCTGTCAGGAGGGTTAGTGGTGAGGTTATGTCTGTCTGTCAGGAGGGTTAGTGGTGAGTTTATGTCAGTCTGTCAGGAGGGTTAGTGGTGAGGTTATGTCTGTCTGTCAGGAGGGTTAGTGGTGAGGTTATGTCTGTCTGTCAGGAGGGTTAGTGGTGAGGTTTTATCAGTCAGGAGGGTTAGTGGTGAGGTTATGTCAGTCAGGAGGGTTAGTGGTGAGGTTATGTTAGTCAGTCAGGAGGGTTAGTGGTGAGGTTATGTAAGTCAGTCAGGAGGGTTAGTGGTGAGGTTATGTCAGTCAGGAGGGTTAGTGGTGAGGTTATGTCAGGCAGGAGGGTTAGTGGTGAGGTTATTTCTAAGTCAAGAGGGTTAGTGGTGAGGTTATGTCAGTCAAGTCAGGAGGGTTAGTGGTGAGGATTTGTCAGTCAGGAGGGTTAGTGGTGAGGTTATGACTGTCTGTCAGGAGGGTTAGTGGTGAGGTTATGTCTGTCTGTCAGGTGGGTTAGTGGTGAGGTTATGTCAGTCTGTCAGGAGGGTTAGTGGTTAGGTTATGTCAGTCTGTCAGGAGGGTTAGTGGTTAGATTATGTCTGTCTGTCATGAGGGTTAGTGGTGAGGTTATGTCAGTCAGGAGGGAGGGTTAGTGGTGAGGTTATGTCAGTCAGTCTCGAGGGTTAGTGGTGAGGTTATGTCAGTCAGGAGGGTTAGTGGTGAGGTTATGTCAGTCTGTCAGGAGGGTTAGTGGTGAGGTTATGTCAGTCAGGAGGGTTAGTGGTGAGGTTATGTCAGTCAGTCAGGAGGGTTAGTGGTTAGATTATGTCTGTCTGTCATGAGGGTTAGTGGTGAGGTTATGTCAGTCAGGAGGGAGGGTTAGTGGTGAGGTTATGTCTGTCAGTCAGGAGGGTTAGTGATGAGGTTATGTCAGTCAGGAGGGTTAGTGGTGAGGTTATGTCAGTCAGGAGGGTTAGTGGTGAAGTTATGTCTGTCTGTCAGGAGGGTTAGTGGTGAGGTTATGTCTGTCTGTCAGGAGGGTTAGTGGTGAGGTTATGTCAGTCAGTCTCGAGGGTTAGTGGTGAGGTTATGTCAGTCAGGAGGGTTAGTGGTGAGGTTATGTCAGTCAGTCAGGAGGGTTAGTGGTGAGGTTATGTCAGTCAGGAGGGTTAGTGGTGAGGTTATGTCAGTCAGTCAGGAGGGTTGGTGAAGAGGTTATGTCTGTCTGTCAGGAGGGTTAGTGGTGAGGTTATGTCTGTCTGTCAGGAGTGTTAGTTGTGAGGTTATGTCTGTCTCTCAGGAGGGTTAGTGGTGAGGTTATGTCTGTCTGTCAGGAGGGTTAGTGGTGAGGTTATGTCTGTCTGTCAGGAGGGTTAGTGGTGAGTTTATGTCAGTCAGGAGGGTTAGTGGTGAGGTTATGTCAGGCAGGAGGGTTA
This sequence comes from Salmo salar, assembly GCF_965601325.2. Classification (NCBI taxonomy): domain Eukaryota; kingdom Metazoa; phylum Chordata; class Actinopteri; order Salmoniformes; family Salmonidae; genus Salmo; species Salmo salar. Next base: position 52,531,224 of record NC_138304.1, read on the forward strand.
GTGGTGAGGTTATGTCTAAGTCAAGAGGGTTAGTGGTGAGGTTATGTCAGTCAAGTCAGGAGGGTTAGTGGTGAGGATTTGAAAGTCAGGAGGGTTAGTGGTGAGGTTATGACTGTCTGTCAGGAGGGTTAGTGGTGAGGTTATGTCTGTCTGTCAGGTGGGTTAGTGGTGAGGTTATGTCAGTCTGTCAGGAGGGTTAGTGGTGAGGTTATGTCAGTCTGTCAGGAGGGTTAGTGGTGAGGTTATGTCAGTCTGTCAGGAGGGTTAGTGGTTAGATTATGTCTGTCTGTCATGAGGGTTAGTGGTGAGGTTATGTCAGTCAGGAGGGTTAGTGGTGAGGTTATGTCAGTCAGGAGGGTTAGTGGTGAAGTTATGTCTGTCTGTCAGGAGGGTTAGTGGTGAGGTTATGTCTGTCTGTCAGGAGGGTTAGTGGTGAGGTTATGTCAGTCAGTCTCGAGGGTTAGTGGTGAGGTTATGTCAGTCAGGAGGGTTAGTGGTGAGGTTATGTCAGTCAGTCAGGAGGGTTAGTGGTGAGGTTATGTCAGTCAGGAGGGTTAGTGGTGAGGTTATGTCAGTCAGTCAGGAGGGTTAGTGGTGAGATTATGTCTGTCTGTCAGGAGGGTTAGTGGTGAGGTTATGTCTGTCTGTCAGGAGTGTTAGTTGTGAGGTTATGTCTGTCTCTCAGGAGGGTTAGTGGTGAGGTTATGTCTGTCTGTCAGGAGGGTTAGTGGTGAGGTTATGTCTGTCTGTCAGGAGGGTTAGTGGTGAGGTTATGTCTGTCTGTCAGGAGGGTTAGTGGTGAGGTTATGTCTGTCTGTCAGGAGGGTTAGTGGTGAGTTTATGTCAGTCTGTCAGGAGGGTTAGTGGTGAGGTTATGTCTGTCTGTCAGGAGGGTTAGTGGTGAGGTTATGTCTGTCTGTCAGGAGGGTTAGTGGTGAGGTTTTATCAGTCAGGAGGGTTAGTGGTGAGGTTATGTCAGTCAGGAGGGTTAGTGGTGAGGTTATGTTAGTCAGTCAGGAGGGTTAGTGGTGAGGTTATGTAAGTCAGTCAGGAGGGTTAGTGGTGAGGTTATGTCAGTCAGGAGGGTTAGTGGTGAGGTTATGTCAGGCAGGAGGGTTAGTGGTGAGGTTATTTCTAAGTCAAGAGGGTTAGTGGTGAGGTTATGTCAGTCAAGTCAGGAGGGTTAGTGGTGAGGATTTGTCAGTCAGGAGGGTTAGTGGTGAGGTTATGACTGTCTGTCAGGAGGGTTAGTGGTGAGGTTATGTCTGTCTGTCAGGTGGGTTAGTGGTGAGGTTATGTCAGTCTGTCAGGAGGGTTAGTGGTTAGGTTATGTCAGTCTGTCAGGAGGGTTAGTGGTTAGATTATGTCTGTCTGTCATGAGGGTTAGTGGTGAGGTTATGTCAGTCAGGAGGGAGGGTTAGTGGTGAGGTTATGTCAGTCAGTCAGGAGGGTTAGTGGTGAGGTTATGTCAGTCAGGAGGGTTAGTGGTGAAGTTATGTCTGTCTGTCAGGAGTGTTAGTGGTGAGGTTATGTCTGTCTGTCAGGAGGGTTAGTGGTGAGGTTATGTCAGTCAGTCTTGAGGGTTAGTGGTGAGGTTATGTCAGTCAGGAGGGTTAGTGGTGAGATTATGTCAGTCAGTCAGGAGGGTTAGTGGTGAGGTTATGTCAGTCAGGAGGGTTAGTGGTGAGGTTATGTCAGTCAGTCAGGAGGGTTAGTGGTGAGGTTATGTCTGTCTGTCAGGAGGGTTAGTGGTGAGGTTATGTCTGTCTGTCAGGAGTGTTAGTTGTGAGGTTATGTCTGTCTCTCAGGAGGGTTAGTGGTGAGGTTATGTCTGTCTGTCAGGAGGGTTAGTGGTGAGGTTATGTCTGTCTGTCAGGAGGGTTAGTGGTGAGTTTATGTCAGTCTGTCAGGAGGGTTAGTGGTGAGGTTATGTCTGTCTGTCAGGAGGGTTAGTGGTGAGGTTATGTCTGTCTGTCAGGAGGGTTAGTGGTGAGGTTATGTCAGTCAGACAGGAGGGTTAATGGTGAGGTTTTATCAGTCAGGAGGGTTAGTGGTGAGGTTATGTCAGTCAGGAGGGTTAGTGGTGAGGTTATGTTAGTCAGTCAGGAGGGTTAGTGGTGAGGTTATGTAAGTCAGTCAGGAGGGTTAGTGGTGAGGTTATGTCAGTCAGGAGGGTTAGTGGTGAGGTTATGTCAGGCAGGAGGGTTAGTGGTGAGGTTATGTCTAAGTGAAGAGGGTTAGTGGTGAGGTTATGTCAGTCAAGTCAGGAGGGTTAGTGGTGAGGATTTGTCAGTCAGGAGGGTTAGTGGTGAGGTTATGACTGTCTGTCAGGAGGGTTAGTGGTGAGGTTATGTCTGTCTGTCAGGTGGGTTAGTGGTGAGATTATGTCAGTCTGTCAGGAGGGTTAGTGGTTAGGTTATGTCAGTCTGTCAGGAGGGTTAGTGGTTAGATTATGTCTGTCTGTCATGAGGGTTAGTGGTGAGGTTATGTCAGTCAGGAGGGAGGGTTAGTGGTGAGGTTATGTCTGTCAGTCAGGAGGGTTAGTGATGAGGTTATGTCAGTCAGGAGGGTTAGTGGTGAGGTTATGTCAGTCAGTCAGGAGGGTTAGTGGTGAGCTTATGTCAGTCAGTCAGGAGGGTTAGTGGTTAGATTATGTCTGTCTGTCATGAGGGTTAGTGGTGAGGTTATGTCAGTCAGGAGGGAGGGTTAGTGGTGAGGTTATGTCTGTCAGTCAGGAGGGTTAGTGATGAGGTTATGTCAGTCAGGAGGGTTAGTGGTGAGGTTATGTCAGTCAGGAGGGTTAGTGGTGAAGTTATGTCTGTCTGTCAGGAGGGTTAGTGGTGAGGTTATGTCTGTCTGTCAGGAGGGTTAGTGGTGAGGTTATGTCAGTCAGTCTCGAGGGTTAGTGGTGAGGTTATGTCAGTCAGGAGGGTTAGTGGTGAGGTTATGTCAGTCAGTCAGGAGGGTTAGTGGTGAGGTTATGTCAGTCAGGAGGGTTAGTGGTGAGGTTATGTCAGTCAGTCAGGAGGGTTAGTGGTGAGGTTATGTCTGTCTGTCAGGAGGGTTAGTGGTGAGGTTATGTCTGTCTGTCAGGAGAGTTAGTTGTGAGCTTATGTCTGTCTCTCAGGAAGGTTAGTGGTGAGGTTATGTCAGTCTGTCAGGAGGGTTAGTGGTTAGATTATGTCTGTCTGTCATGAGGGTTAGTGGTGAGGTTATGTCAGTCAGGAGGGTTAGTGGTGAGGTTATGTCAGTCAGGAGGGTTAGTGGTGAAGTTATGTCTGTCTGTCAGGAGGGTTAGTGGTGAGGTTATGTCTGTCTGTCAGGAGGGTTAGTGGTGAGGTTATGTCAGTCAGTCTCGAGGGTTAGTGGTGAGGTTATGTCAGTCAGGAGGGTTAGTGGTGAGGTTATGTCAGTCAGTCAGGAGGGTTAGTGGTGAGGTTATGTCAGTCAGGAGGGTTAGTGGTGAGGTTATGTCAGTCAGTCAGGAGGGTTAGTGGTGAGATTATGTCTGTCTGTCAGGAGGGTTAGTGGTGAGGTTATGTCTGTCTGTCAGGAGTGTTAGTTGTGAGGTTATGTCTGTCTCTCAGGAGGGTTAGTGGTGAGGTTATGTCTGTCTGTCAGGAGGGTTAGTGGTGAGGTTATGTCTGTCTGTCAGGAGGGTTAGTGGTGAGGTTATGTCTGTCTGTCAGGAGGGTTAGTGGTGAGGTTATGTCTGTCTGTCAGGAGGGTTAGTGGTGAGTTTATGTCAGTCTGTCAGGAGGGTTAGTGGTGAGGTTATGTCTGTCTGTCAGGAGGGTTAGTGGTGAGGTTATGTCTGTCTGTCAGGAGGGTTAGTGGTGAGGTTTTATCAGTCAGGAGGGTTAGTGGTGAGGTTATGTCAGTCAGGAGGGTTAGTGGTGAGGTTATGTTAGTCAGTCAGGAGGGTTAGTGGTGAGGTTATGTAAGTCAGTCAGGAGGGTTAGTGGTGAGGTTATGTCAGTCAGGAGGGTTAGTGGTGAGGTTATGTCAGGCAGGAGGGTTAGTGGTGAGGTTATTTCTAAGTCAAGAGGGTTAGTGGTGAGGTTATGTCAGTCAAGTCAGGAGGGTTAGTGGTGAGGATTTGTCAGTCAGGAGGGTTAGTGGTGAGGTTATGACTGTCTGTCAGGAGGGTTAGTGGTGAGGTTATGTCTGTCTGTCAGGTGGGTTAGTGGTGAGGTTATGTCAGTCTGTCAGGAGGGTTAGTGGTTAGGTTATGTCAGTCTGTCAGGAGGGTTAGTGGTTAGATTATGTCTGTCTGTCATGAGGGTTAGTGGTGAGGTTATGTCAGTCAGGAGGGAGGGTTAGTGGTGAGGTTATGTCAGTCAGTCAGGAGGGTTAGTGGTGAGGTTATGTCAGTCAGGAGGGTTAGTGGTGAAGTTATGTCTGTCTGTCAGGAGTGTTAGTGGTGAGGTTATGTCTGTCTGTCAGGAGGGTTAGTGGTGAGGTTATGTCAGTCAGTCTTGAGGGTTAGTGGTGAGGTTATGTCAGTCAGGAGGGTTAGTGGTGAGATTATGTCAGTCAGTCAGGAGGGTTAGTGGTGAGGTTATGTCAGTCAGGAGGGTTAGTGGTGAGGTTATGTCAGTCAGTCAGGAGGGTTAGTGGTGAGGTTATGTCTGTCTGTCAGGAGGGTTAGTGGTGAGGTTATGTCTGTCTGTCAGGAGTGTTAGTTGTGAGGTTATGTCTGTCTCTCAGGAGGGTTAGTGGTGAGGTTATGTCTGTCTGTCAGGAGGGTTAGTGGTGAGGTTATGTCTGTCTGTCAGGAGGGTTAGTGGTGAGTTTATGTCAGTCTGTCAGGAGGGTTAGTGGTGAGGTTATGTCTGTCTGTCAGGAGGGTTAGTGGTGAGGTTATGTCTGTCTGTCAGGAGGGTTAGTGGTGAGGTTATGTCAGTCAGACAGGAGGGTTAATGGTGAGGTTTTATCAGTCAGGAGGGTTAGTGGTGAGGTTATGTCAGTCAGGAGGGTTAGTGGTGAGGTTATGTTAGTCAGTCAGGAGGGTTAGTGGTGAGGTTATGTAAGTCAGTCAGGAGGGTTAGTGGTGAGGTTATGTCAGTCAGGAGGGTTAGTGGTGAGGTTATGTCAGGCAGGAGGGTTAGTGGTGAGGTTATGTCTAAGTGAAGAGGGTTAGTGGTGAGGTTATGTCAGTCAAGTCAGGAGGGTTAGTGGTGAGGATTTGTCAGTCAGGAGGGTTAGTGGTGAGGTTATGACTGTCTGTCAGGAGGGTTAGTGGTGAGGTTATGTCTGTCTGTCAGGTGGGTTAGTGGTGAGATTATGTCAGTCTGTCAGGAGGGTTAGTGGTTAGGTTATGTCAGTCTGTCAGGAGGGTTAGTGGTTAGATTATGTCTGTCTGTCATGAGGGTTAGTGGTGAGGTTATGTCAGTCAGGAGGGAGGGTTAGTGGTGAGGTTATGTCTGTCAGTCAGGAGGGTTAGTGATGAGGTTATGTCAGTCAGGAGGGTTAGTGGTGAGGTTATGTCAGTCAGTCAGGAGGGTTAGTGGTGAGCTTATGTCAGTCAGTCAGGAGGGTTAGTGGTTAGATTATGTCTGTCTGTCATGAGGGTTAGTGGTGAGGTTATGTCAGTCAGGAGGGAGGGTTAGTGGTGAGGTTATGTCTGTCAGTCAGGAGGGTTAGTGATGAGGTTATGTCAGTCAGGAGGGTTAGTGGTGAGGTTATGTCAGTCAGGAGGGTTAGTGGTGAAGTTATGTCTGTCTGTCAGGAGGGTTAGTGGTGAGGTTATGTCTGTCTGTCAGGAGGGTTAGTGGTGAGGTTATGTCAGTCAGTCTCGAGGGTTAGTGGTGAGGTTATGTCAGTCAGGAGGGTTAGTGGTGAGGTTATGTCAGTCAGTCAGGAGGGTTAGTGGTGAGGTTATGTCAGTCAGGAGGGTTAGTGGTGAGGTTATGTCAGTCAGTCAGGAGGGTTAGTGGTGAGGTTATGTCTGTCTGTCAGGAGGGTTAGTGGTGAGGTTATGTCTGTCTGTCAGGAGAGTTAGTTGTGAGCTTATGTCTGTCTCTCAGGAAGGTTAGTGGTGAGGTTATGTCTGTCTGTCAGGAGGGTTAGTGGTGAGGTTATGTCTGTCTGTCAGGAGGGTTAGTGGTTAGGTTATGTCAGTCAGGAGGGTAAGTGGTGAGGTTATGTCAGTCAGTCAGGAGGGTTAGTGGTGAGGTTATGTCTGTCTGTCAGGAGGGTTAGTGGTGAGTTTATGTCAGTCAGGAGGGTTAGTGGTGAGGTTATGTCAGGCAGGAGGGTTAGTGGTGAGGTTATGTCTAAGTCAAGAGGGTTAGTGGTGAGGTTATGTCAGTCAAGTCAGGAGGGTTAGTGGTGAGGATTTGTCAGTCAGGAGGGTTAGTGGTGAGGTTATGACTGTCTGTCAGGAGGGTTAGTGGTGAGGTTATGTCTGTCTGTCAGGTGGGTTAGTGGTGAGGTTATGTCAGTCTGTCAGGAGGGTTAGTGGTGAGGTTATGTCAGTCTGTCAGGAGGGTTAGTGGTTAGATTATGTCTGTCTGTCATGAGGGTTAGTGGTGAGGTTATGTCAGTCAGGAGGGAGGGTTAGTGGTGAGGTTATGTCTGTCAGTCAGGAGGGTTAGTGGTGAGGTTATGTCAGTCAGGAGGGTTAGTGGTGAGGTTATGTCAGTCAGGAGGGTTAGTGGTGAAGTTATGTCTGTCTGTCAGGAGGGTTAGTGGTGAGGTTATGTCTGTCTGTCAGGAGGGTTAGTGGTGAGGTTATGTCAGTCAGTCTCGAGGGTTAGTGGTGAGGTTATGTCAGTCAGGAGGGTTAGTGGTGTGGTTATGTCAGTCAGTCAGGAGGGTTAGTGGTGAGGTTATGTCAGTCAGGAGGGTTAGTGGTGAGGTTATGTCAGTCAGTCAGGAGGGTTAGTGGTGAGGTTATGTCTGTCTGTCAGGAGGGTTAGTGGTGAGGTTATGTCTGTCTGTCAGGAGTGTTAGTTGTGAGGTTATGTCTGTCTCTCAGGAGGGTTAGTGGTGAGGTTATGTCTGTCTGTCAGGAGGGTTAGTGGTGAGGTTATGTCTGTCTGTCAGGAGGGTTAGTGGTGAGGTTATGTCTGTCTGTCAGGAGGGTTAGTGGTGAGGTTATTTCTGTCTGTCAGGAGGGTTAGTGGTGAGTTTATGTCAGTCTGTCAGGAGGGTTAGTGGTGAGGTTATGTCTGTCTGTCAGGAGGGTTAGTGGTGAGGTTATGTCTGTCTGTCAGGAGGGTTAGTGGTGAGGTTATGTCAGTCAGACAGGAGGGTTAATGGTGAGGTTTTATCAGTCAGGAGGGTTAGTGGTGAGGTTATGTCAGTCAGGAGGGTTAGTGGTGAGGTTATGTTAGTCAGTCAGGAGGGTTAGTGGTGAGGTTATGTAAGTCAGTCAGGAGGGTTAGTGGTGAGGTTATGTCAGTCAGGAGGGTTAGTGGTGAGGTTATGTCAGGCAGGAGGGTTAGTGGTGAGGTTATGTCTAAGTCAAGAGGGTTAGTGGTGAGGTTATGTCAGTCAAGTCAGGAGGGTTAGTGGTGAGGATTTGTCAGTCAGGAGGGTTAGTGGTGAGGTTATGACTGTCTGTCAGGAGGGTTAGTGGTGAGGTTATGTCTGTCTGTCAGGTGGGTTAGTGGTGAGGTTATGTCAGTCTGTCAGGAGGGTTAGTGGTTAGGTTATGTCAGTCTGTCAGGAGGGTTAGTGGTTAGATTATGTCTGTCTGTCATGAGGGTTAGTGGTGAGGTTATGTCAGTCAGGAGGGAGGGTTAGTGGTGAGGTTATGTCTGTCAGTCAGGAGGGTTAGTGATGAGGTTATGTCAGTCAGGAGGGTTAGTGGTGAGTTTATGTCAGTCAGTCAGGAGGGTTAGTGGTGAGGTTATGTCAGTCAGTCAGGAGGGTTAGTGGTTAGATTATGTCTGTCTGTCATGAGGGTTAGTGGTGAGGTTATGTCAGTCAGGAGGGAGGGTTAGTGGTGAGGTTATGTCTGTCAGTCAGGAGGGTTAGTGGTGAGGTTATGTCAGTCAGTCTCGAGGGTTAGTGGTGAGGTTATGTCAGTCAGGAGGGTTAGTGGTGAGGTTATGTCAGTCTGTCAGGAGGGTTAGTGGTGAGGTTATGTCAGTCAGGAGGGTTAGTGGTGAGGTTATGTCAGTCAGTCAGGAGGGTTAGTGGTTAGATTATGTCTGTCTGTCATGAGGGTTAGTGGTGAGGTTATGTCAGTCAGGAGGGAGGGTTAGTGGTGAGGTTATGTCTGTCAGTCAGGAGGGTTAGTGATGAGGTTATGTCAGTCAGGAGGGTTAGTGGTGAGGTTATGTCAGTCAGGAGGGTTAGTGGTGAAGTTATGTCTGTCTGTCAGGAGGGTTAGTGGTGAGGTTATGTCTGTCTGTCAGGAGGGTTAGTGGTGAGGTTATGTCAGTCAGTCTCGAGGGTTAGTGGTGAGGTTATGTCAGTCAGGAGGGAGGGTTAGTGGTGAGGTTATGTCTGTCAGTCAGGAGGGTTAGTGGTGAGGTTATGTCAGTCAGGAGGGTTAGTGGTGAAGTTATGTCTGTCTGTCAGGAGTGTTAGTGGTGAGGTTATGTCTGTCTGTCAGGAGGGTTAGTGGTGAGGTTATGTCAGTCAGTCTCGAGGGTTAGTGGTGAGGTTATGTCAGTCAGGAGGGTTAGTGGTGAGGTTATGTCAGTCAGTCAGGAGGGTTAGTGGTGAGGTTATGTCAGTCAGGAGGGTTAGTGGTGAGGTTATGTCAGTCAGTCAGGAGGGTTAGTGGTGAGGTTATGTCTGTCTGTCAGGAGGGTTAGTGGTGAGGTTATGTCTGTCTGTCAGGAGTGTTAGTTGTGAGGTTATGTCTGTCTCTCAGGAGGGTTAGTGGTGAGGTTATGTCTGTCTGTCAGGAGGGTTAGTGGTGAGGTTATGTCTGTCTGTCAGGAGGGTTAGTGGTGAGGTTATGTCTGTCTGTCAGGAGGGTTAGTGGTGAGGTTATGTCTGTCTGTCAGGAGGGTTAGTGGTGAGTTTATGTCAGTCTGTCAGGAGGGTTAGTGGTGAGGTTATGTCTGTCTGTCAGGAGGGTTAGTGGTGAGGTTATGTCTGTCTGTCAGGAGGGTTAGTGGTGAGGTTATGTCAGTCAGACAGGAGGGTTAATGGTGAGGTTTTATCAGTCAGGAGGGTTAGTGGTGAGGTTATGTCAGTCAGGAGGGTTAGTGGTGAGGTTATGTTAGTCAGTCAGGAGGGTTAGTGGTGAGGTTATGTAAGTCAGTCAGGAGGGTTAGTGGTGAGGTTATGTCAGTCAGGAGGGTTAGTGGTGAGGTTATGTCAGGCAGGAGGGTTAGTGGTGAGGTTATGTCTAAGTCAAGAGGGTTAGTGGTGAAATTATGTCAGTCAAGTCAGGAGGGTTAGTGGTGAGGATTTGTCAGTCAGGAGGGTTAGTGGTGAGGTTATGACTGTCTGTCAGGAGGGTTAGTGGTGAGGTTATGTCTGTCTGTCAGGTGGGTTAGTGGTGAGATTATGTCAGTCTGTCAGGAGGGTTAGTGGTTAGGTTATGTCAGTCTGTCAGGAGGGTTAGTGGTTAGATTATGTCTGTCTGTCATGAGGGTTAGTGGTGAGGTTATGTCAGTCAGGAGGGAGGGTTAGTGGTGAGGTTATGTCTGTCAGTCAGGAGGGTTAGTGGTGAGGTTATGTCTGTCAGTCAGGAGGGTTAGTGATGAGGTTATGTCAGTCAGGAGGGTTAGTGGTGAGGTTATGTCTGTCAGTCAGGAGGGTTAGTGATGAGGTTATGTCAGTCAGGAGGGTTAGTGGTGAGGTTATGTCAGTCAGGAGGGTTAGTGGTGAAGTTATGTCTGTCTGTCAGGAGGGTTAGTGGTGAGGTTATGTCTGTCTGTCAGGAGGGTTAGTGGTGAGGTTATGTCAGTCAGTCTCGAGGGTTAGTGGTGAGGTTATGTCAGTCAGGAGGGAGGGTTAGTGGTGAGGTTATGTCTGTCAGTCAGGAGGGTTAGTGGTGAGGTTATGTCAGTCAGGAGGGTTAGTGGTGAAGTTATGTCTGTCTGTCAGGAGTGTTAGTGGTGAGGTTATGTCTGTCTGTCAGGAGGGTTAGTGGTGAGGTTATGTCAGTCAGTCTCGAGGGTTAGTGGTGAGGTTATGTCAGTCAGGAGGGTTAGTGGTGAGGTTATGTCAGTCAGTCAGGAGGGTTAGTGGTGAGGTTATGTCAGTCAGGAGGGTTAGTGGTGAGGTTATGTCAGTCAGTCAGGAGGGTTAGTGGTGAGGTTATGTCTGTCTGTCAGGAGGGTTAGTGGTGAGGTTATGTCTGTCTGTCAGGAGTGTTAGTTGTGAGGTTATGTCTGTCTCTCAGGAGGGTTAGTGGTGAGGTTATGTCTGTCTGTCAGGAGGGTTAGTGGTGAGGTTATGTCTGTCTGTCAGGAGGGTTAGTGGTGAGGTTATGTCTGTCTGTCAGGAGGGTTAGTGGTGAGGTTATGTCTGTCAGGAGGGTTAGTGGTGAGTTTATGTCAGTCTGTCAGGAGGGTTAGTGGTGAGGTTATGTCTGTCTGTCAGGAGGGTTAGTGGTGAGGTTATGTCTGTCTGTCAGGAGGGTTAGTGGTGAGGTTATGTCAGTCAGACAGGAGGGTTAATGGTGAGGTTTTATCAGTCAGGAGGGTTAGTGGTGAGGTTATGTCAGTCAGGAGGGTTAGTGGTGAGGTTATGTTAGTCAGTCAGGAGGGTTAGTGGTGAGGTTATGTAAGTCAGTCAGGAGGGTTAGTGGTGAGGTTATGTCAGTCAGGAGGGTTAGTGGTGAGGTTATGTCAGGCAGGAGGGTTAGTGGTGAGGTTATGTCTAAGTCAAGAGGGTTAGTGGTGAGGTTATGTCAGTCAAGTCAGGAGGGTTAGTGGTGAGGATTTGTCAGTCAGGAGGGTTAGTGGTGAGGTTATGACTGTCTGTCAGGAGGGTTAGTGGTGAGGTTATGTCTGTCTGTCAGGTGGGTTAGTGGTGAGATTATGTCAGTCTGTCAGGAGGGTTAGTGGTTAGGTTATGTCAGTCTGTCAGGAGGGTTAGTGGTTAGATTATGTCTGTCTGTCATGAGGGTTAGTGGTGAGGTTATGTCAGTCAGGAGGGAGGGTTAGTGGTGAGGTTATGTCTGTCAGTCAGGAGGGTTAGTGATGAGGTTATGTCAGTCAGGAGGGTTAGTGGTGAGGTTATGTCAGTCAGTCAGGAGGGTTAGTGGTGAGCTTATGTCAGTCAGTCAGGAGGGTTAGTGGTTAGATTATGTCTTTCTGTCATGAGGGTTAGTGGTGAGGTTATGTCAGTCAGGAAGGAGGGTTAGTGGTGAGGTTATGTCTGTCAGTCAGGAGGGTTAGTGATGAGGTTATGTCAGTCAGGAGGGTTAGTGGTGAGGTTATGTCAGTCAGGAGGGTTAGTGGTGAAGTTATGTCTGTCTGTCAGGAGGGTTAGTGGTGAGGTTATGTCTGTCTGTCAGGAGGGTTAGTGGTGAGGTTATGTCAGTCAGTCTCGAGGGTTAGTGGTGAGGTTATGTCAGTCAGGAGGGTTAGTGGTGAGGTTATGTCAGTCAGTCAGGAGGGTTAGTGGTGAGGTTATGTCAGTCAGGAGGGTTAGTGGTGAGGTTATGTCAGTCAGTCAGGAGGGTTAGTGGTGAGGTTATGTCTGTCTGTCAGGAGGGTTAGTGGTGAGGTTATGTCTGTCTGTCAGGAGAGTTAGTTGTGAGCTTATGTCTGTCTCTCAGGAAGGTTAGTGGTGAGGTTATGTCTGTCTGTCAGGAGGGTTAGTGGTGAGGTTATGTCTGTCTGTCAGGAGGGTTAGTGGTTAGGTTATGTCAGTCAGGAGGGTAAGTGGTGAGGTTATGTCAGTCAGTCAGGAGGGTTAGTGGTGAGGTTATGTCTGTCTGTCAGGAGGGTTAGTGGTGAGTTTATGTCAGTCAGGAGGGTTAGTAGTGAGGTTATGTCAGGCAGGAGGGTTAGTGGTGAGGTTATGTCTAAGTCAAGAGGGTTAGTGGTGAGGTTATGTCAGTCAAGTCAGGAGGGTTAGTGGTGAGGATTTGTCAGTCAGGAGGGTTAGTGGTGAGGTTATGACTGTCTGTCAGGAGGGTTAGTGGTGAGGTTATGTCTGTCTGTCAGGTGGGTTAGTGGTGAGGTTATGTCAGTCTGTCAGGAGGGTTAGTGGTGAGGTTATGTCAGTCTGTCAGGAGGGTTAGTGGTTAGATTATGTCTGTCTGTCATGAGGGTTAGTGGTGAGGTTATGTCAGTCAGGAGGGAGGGTTAGTGGTGAGGTTATGTCTGTCAGTCAGGAGGGTTAGTGGTGAGGTTATGTCAGTCAGGAGGGTTAGTGGTGAGGTTATGTCAGTCAGGAGGGTTAGTGGTGAAGTTATGTCTGTCTGTCAGGAGGGTTAGTGGTGAGGTTATGTCTGTCTGTCAGGAGGGTTAGTGGTGAGGTTATGTCAGTCAGTCTCGAGGGTTAGTGGTGAGGTTATGTCAGTCAGGAGGGTTAGTGGTGTGGTTATGTCAGTCAGTCAGGAGGGTTAGTGGTGAGGTTATGTCAGTCAGGAGGGTTAGTGGTGAGGTTATGTCAGTCAGTCAGGAGGGTTAGTGGTGAGGTTATGTCTGTCTGTCAGGAGGGTTAGTGGTGAGGTTATGTCTGTCTGTCAGGAGTGTTAGTTGTGAGGTTATGTCTGTCTCTCAGGAGGGTTAGTGGTGAGGTTATGTCTGTCTGTCAGGAGGGTTAGTGGTGAGGTTATGTCTGTCTGTCAGGAGGGTTAGTGGTGAGGTTATGTCTGTCTGTCAGGAGGGTTAGTGGTGAGGTTATTTCTGTCTGTCAGGAGGGTTAGTGGTGAGTTTATGTCAGTCTGTCAGGAGGGTTAGTGGTGAGGTTATGTCTGTCTGTCAGGAGGGTTAGTGGTGAGGTTATGTCTGTCTGTCAGGAGGGTTAGTGGTGAGGTTATGTCAGTCAGACAGGAGGGTTAATGGTGAGGTTTTATCAGTCAGGAGGGTTAGTGGTGAGGTTATGTCAGTCAGGAGGGTTAGTGGTGAGGTTATGTTAGTCAGTCAGGAGGGTTAGTGGTGAGGTTATGTAAGTCAGTCAGGAGGGTTAGTGGTGAGGTTATGTCAGTCAGGAGGGTTAGTGGTGAGGTTATGTCAGGCAGGAGGGTTAGTGGTGAGGTTATGTCTAAGTCAAGAGGGTTAGTGGTGAGGTTATGTCAGTCAAGTCAGGAGGGTTAGTGGTGAGGATTTGTCAGTCAGGAGGGTTAGTGGTGAGGTTATGACTGTCTGTCAGGAGGGTTAGTGGTGAGGTTATGTCTGTCTGTCAGGTGGGTTAGTGGTGAGGTTATGTCAGTCTGTCAGGAGGGTTAGTGGTTAGGTTATGTCAGTCTGTCAGGAGGGTTAGTGGTTAGATTATGTCTGTCTGTCATGAGGGTTAGTGGTGAGGTTATGTCAGTCAGGAGGGAGGGTTAGTGGTGAGGTTATGTCTGTCAGTCAGGAGGGTTAGTGATGAGGTTATGTCAGTCAGGAGGGTTAGTGGTGAGTTTATGTCAGTCAGTCAGGAGGGTTAGTGGTGAGGTTATGTCAGTCAGTCAGGAGGGTTAGTGGTTAGATTATGTCTGTCTGTCATGAGGGTTAGTGGTGAGGTTATGTCAGTCAGGAGGGAGGGTTAGTGGTGAGGTTATGTCTGTCAGTCAGGAGGGTTAGTGGTGAGGTTATGTCAGTCAGTCTCGAGGGTTAGTGGTGAGGTTATGTCAGTCAGGAGGGTTAGTGGTGAGGTTATGTCAGTCTGTCAGGAGGGTTAGTGGTGAGGTTATGTCAGTCAGGAGGGTTAGTGGTGAGGTTATGTCAGTCAGTCAGGAGGGTTAGTGGTTAGATTATGTCTGTCTGTCATGAGGGTTAGTGGTGAGGTTATGTCAGTCAGGAGGGAGGGTTAGTGGTGAGGTTATGTCTGTCAGTCAGGAGGGTTAGTGATGAGGTTATGTCAGTCAGGAGGGTTAGTGGTGAGGTTATGTCAGTCAGGAGGGTTAGTGGTGAAGTTATGTCTGTCTGTCAGGAGGGTTAGTGGTGAGGTTATGTCTGTCTGTCAGGAGGGTTAGTGGTGAGGTTATGTCAGTCAGTCTCGAGGGTTAGTGGTGAGGTTATGTCAGTCAGGAGGGTTAGTGGTGAGGTTATGTCAGTCAGTCAGGAGGGTTAGTGGTGAGGTTATGTCAGTCAGGAGGGTTAGTGGTGAGGTTATGTCAGTCAGTCAGGAGGGTTAGTGAAGAGGTTATGTCTGTCTGTCAGGAGGGTTAGTGGTGAGGTTATGTCTGTCTGTCAGGAGGGTTAGTGGTGAGGTTATGTCAGTCAGTCTCGAGGGTTAGTGGTGAGGTTATGTCAGTCAGGAGGGTTAGTTGTGAGGTTATGTCAGTCTGTCAGGAGGGTTAGTGGTGAGGTTATGTCAGTCAGGAGGGTTAGTGGTGAGGTTATGTCAGTCAGTCAGGAGGGTTAGTGGTGAGGTTATGTAAGTCAGTCAGGAGGGTTAGTGGTGAGGTTATGTCAGTCAGTCAGGAGGGTTAGTGGTGAGGTTATGTCAGTCAGGAGGGTTAGTGGTGAGGTTATCTATGTCTGTCAGGAGGGTAAGTGGTGAGGTTATGTCAGTCAGTCAGGAGGGTTAGGGGTGACGTTATGTCAGTCAGTCAGAAGGGTTAGTGGTGAGGTTATGTCAGTCAGGAGGGTTAGTGGTGAGATTATGTCAGTCAGGAGGGTTAGTGGTGAGGTTATGTCAGTCAGGAGGGTTAGTGGTGAGGTTATGTCTGTCTGTCAGGAGGGTTAGTGGTGAGGTTATGTCTGGCTGTCAGGAGGGTTAGTGGTGAGGTTATGTCAGTCAGTCAGGAGGGTTAGTGGTGAGGTTATGTCAGTCAGGAGGGTAAGTGGTGAGGTTATGTCAGTCAGTCAGGAGGGTTAGTGGTGAGGTTATGTCTGTCTGTCAGGAGGGTTAGTGGTGAGTTTATGTCAGTCAGGAGGGTTAGTGGTGAGGTTATGTCAGGCAGGAGGGTTAGTGTTGAGGTTATGTCTAAGTCAAGAGGGTTAGTGGTGAGGTTATGTCAGTCAAGTCAGGAGGGTTAGTGGTGAGGATTTGTCAGTCAGGAGGGTTCTTGGTGAGGTTATGACTGTCTGTCAGGAGGGTTAGTGGTGAGGTTATGTCTGTCTGTCAGGTGGGTTAGTGGTGAGGTTATGTCAGTCTGTCAGGAGGGTTAGTGGTGAGGTTATGTCAGTCTGTCAGGAGGGTTAGTGGTTAGATTATGTCTGTCTGTCATGAGGGTTAGTGGTGAGGTTATGTCAGTCAGGAGGGAGGGTTAGTGGTGAGGTTATGTCTGTCAGTCAGGAGGGTTAGTGGTGAGGTTATGTCAGTCAGGAGGGTTAGTGGTGAGGTTATGTCAGTCAGGAGGGTTAGTGGTGAAGTTATGTCTGTCTGTCAGGAGGGTTAGTGGTGAGGTTATGTCTGTCTGTCATGAGGGTTAGTGGTGAGGTTATGTCTGTCAGGAGGGAGGGTTAGTGGTGAGGTTATATCTGTCAGTCAGGAGGGTTAGTGATGAGGTTATGTCAGTCAGGAGGGTTAGTGGTGAGGTTATGTCAGTCAGGAGGGTTAGTGGTGAAGTTATGTCTGTCTGTCAGGAGGGTTAGTGGTGAGGTTATGTCTGTCTGTCAGGAGGGTTAGTGGTGAGGTTATGTCAGTCAGTCTCGAGGGTTAGTGGTGAGGTTATGTCAGTCAGGAGGGTTAGTGGTGAGGTTATGTCAGTCAGTCAGGAGGGTTAGTGGTGAGGTTATGTCAGTCAGGAGGGTTAGTGGTGAGGTTATGTCAGTCAGTCAGGAGGGTTAGTGGTGAGGTTATGTCTGTCTCTCAGGAGGGTTAGTGGTGAGGTTATGTCTGTCTGTCAGGAGGGTTAGTGGTGAGGTTATGTCTGTCTGTCAGGAGGGTTAGTGGTGAGGTTATGTCTGTCTGTCAGGAGGGTTAGTGGTGAGGTTATGTCTGTCTGTCAGGAGGGTTAGTGGTGAGGTTATGTCAGTCAGACAGGAGGGTTAATGGTGAGGTTTTATCAGTCAGGAGGTTTAGTGGTGAGGTTATGTCAGTCAGGAGGGTTAGTGGTGAGTTTATGTTAGTCAGTCAGGAGGGTTAGTGGTGAGGTTATGTAAGTCAGTCAGGAGGGTTAGTGGTGAGGTTATGTCAGTCAGTCAGGAGGGTTAGTGGTGAGGTTATGTCAGTCAGGAGGGTTAGTGGTGAGGTTATCTATGTCTGTCAGGAGGGTAAGTGGTGAGGTTATGTCAGTCAGTCAGGAGGGTTAGGGGTGACGTTATGTCAGTCAGTCAGAAGGGTTAGTGGTGAGGTTATGTCAGTCAGGAGGGTTAGTGGTGAGATTATGTCAGTCAGGAGGGTTAGTGGTGAGGTTATGTCAGTCAGGAGGGTTAGTGGTGAGGTTATGTCTGTCTGTCAGGAGGGTTAGTGGTGAGGTTATGTCTGGCTGTCAGGAGGGTTAGTGGTGAGGTTATGTCAGTCAGTCAGGAGGGTTAGTGGTGAGGTTATGTCAGTCAGGAGGGTAAGTGGTGAGGTTATGTCAGTCAGTCAGGACGGTTAGTGGTGAGGTTATGTCTGTCTGTCAGGAGGGTTAGTGGTGAGTTTATGTCAGTCAGGAGGGTTAGTGGTGAGGTTATGTCAGGCAGGAGGGTTAGTGTTGAGGTTATGTCTAAGTCAAGAGGGTTAGTGGTGAGGTTATGTCAGTCAAGTCAGGAGGGTTAGTGGTGAGGATTTGTCAGTCAGGAGGGTTATTGGTGAGGTTATGACTGTCTGTCAGGAGGGTTAGTGGTGAGGTTATGTCTGTCTGTCAGGTGGGTTAGTGGTGAGGTTATGTCAGTCTGTCAGGAGGGTTAGTGGTGAGGTTATGTCAGTCTGTCAGGAGGGTTAGTGGTTAGATTATGTCTGTCTGTCATGAGGGTTAGTGGTGAGGTTATGTCAGTCAGGAGGGAGGGTTAGTGGTGAGGTTATGTCTGTCAGTCAGGAGGGTTAGTGGTGAGGTTATGTCAGTCAGGAGGGTTAGTGGTGAGGTTATGTCAGTCAGGAGGGTTAGTGGTGAAGTTATGTCTGTCTGTCAGGAGGGTTAGTGGTGAGGTTATGTCTGTCTGTCAGGAGGGTTAGTGGTGAGGTTATGTCAGTCAGTCTCGAGGGTTAGTGGTGAGGTTATGTCAGTCAGGAGGGTTAGTTGTGAGGTTATGTCAGTCTGTCAGGAGGGTTAGTGGTGAGGTTATGTCAGTCAGGAGGGTTAGTGGTGAGGTTATGTCAGTCAATCAGGAGGGTTAGTGGTTAGATTATGTCTGTCTGTCATGATGGTTAGTGGTGAGGTTATGTCAGTCAGGAGGGAGGGTTAGTGGTGAGGTTATGTCTGTCAGTCAGGAGGGTTAGTGATGAGGTTATGTCAGTCAGGAGGGTTAGTGGTGAGGTTATGTCAGTCAGGAGGGTTAGTGGTGAAGTTATGTCTGTCTGTCAGGAGGGTTAGTGGTGAGGTTATGTCTGTCTGTCAGGAGGGTTAGTGGTGAGGTTATGTCAGTCAGTCTCGAGGGTTAGTGGTGAGGTTATGTCAGTCAGGAGGGTTAGTGGTGAGGTTATGTCAGTCAGTCAGGAGGGTTAGTGGTGAGGTTATGTCAGTCAGGAGGGTTAGTGGTGAGGTTATGTCAGTCAGTCAGGAGGGTTAGTGAAGAGGTTATGTCTGTCTGTCAGGAGGGTTAGTGGTGAGGTTATGTCTGTCTGTCAGGAGTGTTAGTTGTGAGGTTATGTCTGTCTCTCAGGAGGGTTAGTGGTGAGGTTATGTCTGTCTGTCAGGAGGGTTAGTGGTGAGGTTATGTCTGTCTGTCAGGAGGGTTAGTGGTGAGGTTATGTCTGTCTGTCAGGAGGGTTAGTGGTGAGGTTATGTCTGTCTGTCAGGAGGGTTAGTGGTGAGTTTATGTCAGTCTGTCAGGAGGGTTAGTGGTGAGGTTATGTCTGTCTGTCAGGAGGGTTAGTGGTGAGGTTATGTCTGTCTGTCAGGAGGGTTAGTGGTGAGGTTATGTCTGTCTGTCAGGAGGGTTAGTGGTGAGGTTATGTCAGTCAGACAGGAGGGTTAATGGTGAGGTTTTATCAGTCAGGAGGTTTAGTGGTGAGGTTATGTCAGTCAGGAGGGTTAGTGGTGAGGTTATGTTAGTCAGTCAGGAGGGTTAGTGGTGAGGTTATGTAAGTCAGTCAGGAGGGTTAGTGGTGAGGTTATGTCAGTCAGTCAGGAGGGTTAGTGGTGAGGTTATGTCAGTCAGGAGGGTTAGTGGTGAGGTTATCTATGTCTGTCAGGAGGGTAAGTGGTGAGGTTATGTCAGTCAGTCAGGAGGGTTAGGGGTGACGTTATGTCAGTCAGTCAGAAGGGTTAGTGGTGAGGTTATGTCAGTCAGGAGGGTTAGTGGTGAGATTATGTCAGTCAGGAGGGTTAGTGGTGAGGTTATGTCAGTCAGGAGGGTTAGTGGTGAGGTTATGTCTGTCTGTCAGGAGGGTTAGTGGTGAGGTTATGTCTGGCTGTCAGGAGGGTCAGTGGTGAGGTTATGTCAGTCAGTCAGGAGGGTTAGTGGTGAGGTTATGTCAGTCAGGAGGGTAAGTGGTGAGGTTATGTCAGTCAGTCAGGAGGGTTAGTGGTGAGGTTATGTCTGTCTGTCAGGAGGGTTAGTGGTGAGTTTATGTCAGTCAGGAGGGTTAGTGGTGAGGTTATGTCAGGCAGGAGGGTTAGTGTTGAGGTTATGTCTAAGTCAAGAGGGTTAGTGGTGAGGTTATGTCAGTCAAGTCAGGAGGGTTAGTGGTGAGGATTTGTCAGTCAGGAGGGTTATTGGTGAGGTTATGACTGTCTGTCAGGAGGGTTAGTGGTGAGGTTATGTCTGTCTGTCAGGTGGGTTAGTGGTGAGGTTATGTCAGTCTGTCAGGAGGGTTAGTGGTGAGGTTATGTCAGTCTGTCAGGAGGGTTAGTGGTTAGATTATGTCTGTCTGTCATGAGGGTTAGTGGTGAGGTTATGTCAGTCAGGAGGGAGGGTTAGTGGTGAGGTTATGTCTGTCAGTCAGGAGGGTTAGTGGTGAGGTTATGTCAGTCAGGAGGGTTAGTGGTGAGGTTATGTCAGTCAGGAGGGTTAGTGGTGAAGTTATGTCTGTCTGTCAGGAGGGTTAGTGGTGAGGTTATGTCTGTCTGTCAGGAGGGTTAGTGGTGAGGTTATGTCAGTCAGTCTCGAGGGTTAGTGGTGAGGTTATGTCAGTCAGGAGGGTTAGTTGTGAGGTTATGTCAGTCTGTCAGGAGGGTTAGTGGTGAGGTTATGTCAGTCAGGAGGGTTAGTGGTGAGGTTATGTCAGTCAGTCAGGAGGGTTAGTGGTTAGATTATGTCTGTCTGTCATGATGGTTAGTGGTGAGGTTATGTCAGTCAGGAGGGAGGGTTAGTGGTGAGGTTATGTCTGTCAGTCAGGAGGGTTAGTGATGAGGTTATGTCAGTCAGGAGGGTTAGTGGTGAGGTTATGTCAGTCAGGAGGGTTAGTGGTGAAGTTATGTCTGTCTGTCAGGAGGGTTAGTGGTGAGGTTATGTCTGTCTGTCAGGAGGGTTAGTGGTGAGGTTATGTCAGTCAGTCTCGAGGGTTAGTGGTGAGGTTATGTCAGTCAGGAGGGAGGGTTAGTGGTGAGGTTATGTCTGTCAGTCAGGAGGGTTAGTGATGAGGTTATGTCAGTCAGGAGGGTTAGTGGTGAGGTTATGTCAGTCAGGAGGGTTAGTGGTGAAGTTATGTCTGTCTGTCAGGAGGGTTAGTGGTGAGGTTATGTCTCTCTGTCAGGAGGGTTAGTGGTGAGGTTATGTCAGTCAGTCAGGAGGGTTAGTGGTGAGGTTATGTCAGTCAGGAGGGTTAGTGGTGAGGTTATGTCAGTCAGTCAGGAGGGTTAGTGAAGAGGTTATGTCTGTCTGTCAGGAGGGTTAGCGGTGAGGTTATGTCTGTCTGTCAGGAGTGTTAGTTGTGAGGTTATGTCTGTCTCTCAGGAGGGTTAGTGGTGAGGTTATGTCTGTCTGTCAGGAGGGTTAGTGGTGAGGTTATGTCTGTCTGTCAGGAGGGTTAGTGGTGAGTTTATGTCAGTCAGGAGGGTTAGTGGTGAGGTTATGTCAGGCAGGAGGGTTAGTGGTGAGGTTATGTCTGTCTGTCAGGAGTGTTAGTTGTGAGGTTATGTCTGTCTCTCAGGAGGGTTAGTGGTGAGGTTATGTCTGTCTGTCAGGAGGGTTAGTGGTGAGGTTATGTCTGTCTGTCAGGAGGGTTAGTGGTGAGGTTATGTCTGTCTGTCAGGAGGGTTAGTGGTGAGGTTATGTCTGTCTGTCAGGAGGGTTAGTGGTGAGTTTATGTCAGTCTGTCAGGAGGGTTAGTGGTGAGGTTATGTCTGTCTGTCAGGAGGGTTAGTGGTGAGGTTATGTCTGTCTGTCAGGAGGGTTAGTGGTGAGGTTATGTCTGTCTGTCAGGAGGGTTAGTGGTGAGGTTATGTCAGTCAGACAGGAGGGTTAATGGTGAGGTTTTATCAGTCAGGAGGTTTAGTGGTGAGGTTATGTCAGTCAGGAGGGTTAGTGGTGAGGTTATGTTAGTCAGTCAGGAGGGTTAGTGGTGAGGTTATGTAAGTCAGTCAGGAGGGTTAGTGGTGAGGTTATGTCAGTCAGTCAGGAGGGTTAGTGGTGAGGTTATGTCAGTCAGGAGGGTTAGTGGTGAGGTTATCTATGTCTGTCAGGAGGGTAAGTGGTGAGGTTATGTCAGTCAGTCAGGAGGGTTAGGGGTGACGTTATGTCAGTCAGTCAGAAGGGTTAGTGGTGAGGTTATGTCAGTCAGGAGGGTTAGTGGTGAGATTATGTCAGTCAGGAGGGTTAGTGGTGAGGTTATGTCAGTCAGGAGGGTTAGTGGTGAGGTTATGTCTGTCTGTCAGGAGGGTTAGTGGTGAGGTTATGTCTGGCTGTCAGGAGGGTTAGTGGTGAGGTTATGTCAGTCAGTCAGGAGGGTTAGTGGTGAGGTTATGTCAGTCAGGAGGGTAAGTGGTGAGGTTATGTCAGTCAGTCAGGAGGGTTAGTGGTGAGGTTATGTCTGTCTGTCAGGAGGGTTAGTGGTGAGTTTATGTCAGTCAGGAGGGTTAGTGGTGAGGTTATGTCAGGCAGGAGGGTTAGTGTTGAGGTTATGTCTAAGTCAAGAGGGTTAGTGGTGAGGTTATGTCAGTGAAGTCAGGAGGGTTAGTGGTGAGGATTTGTCAGTCAGGAGGGTTATTGGTGAGGTTATGACTGTCTGTCAGGAGGGTTAGTGGTGAGGTTATGTCTGTCTGTCAGGTGGGTTAGTGGTGAGGTTATGTCAGTCTGTCAGGAGGGTTAGTGGTGAGGTTATGTCAGTCTGTCAGGAGGGTTAGTGGTTAGATTATGTCTGTCTGTCATGAGGGTTAGTGGTGAGGTTATGTCAGTCAGGAGGGAGGGTTAGTGGTGAGGTTATGTCTGTCAGTCAGGAGGGTTAGTGGTGAGGTTATGTCAGTCAGGAGGGTTAGTGGTGAGGTTATGTCAGTCAGGAGGGTTAGTGGTGAAGTTATGTCTGTCTGTCAGGAGGGTTAGTGGTGAGGTTATGTCTGTCTGTCAGGAGGGTTAGTGGTGAGGTTATGTCAGTCAGTCTCGAGGGTTAGTGGTGAGGTTATGTCAGTCAGGAGGGTTAGTTGTGAGGTTATGTCAGTCTGTCAGGAGGGTTAGTGGTGAGGTTATGTCAGTCAGGAGGGTTAGTGGTGAGGTTATGTCAGTCAGTCAGGAGGGTTAGTGGTTAGATTATGTCTGTCTGTCATGATGGTTAGTGGTGAGGTTATGTCAGTCAGGAGGGAGGGTTAGTGGTGAGGTTATGTCTGTCAGTCAGGAGGGTTAGTGATGAGGTTATGTCAGTCAGGAGGGTTAGTGGTGAGGTTATGTCAGTCAGGAGGGTTAGTGGTGAAGTTATGTCTGTCTGTCAGGAGGGTTAGTGGTGAGGTTATGTCTGTCTGTCAGGAGGGTTAGTGGTGAGGTTATGTCAGTCAGTCTCGAGGGTTAGTGGTGAGGTTATGTCAGTCAGGAGGGAGGGTTAGTGGTGAGGTTATGTCTGTCAGTCAGGAGGGTTAGTGATGAGGTTATGTCAGTCAGGAGGGTTAGTGGTGAGGTTATGTCAGTCAGGAGGGTTAGTGGTGAAGTTATGTCTGTCTGTCAGGAGGGTTAGTGGTGAGGTTATGTCTCTCTGTCAGGAGGGTTAGTGGTGAGGTTATGTCAGTCAGTCAGGAGGGTTAGTGGTGAGGTTATGTCAGTCAGGAGGGTTAGTGGTGAGGTTATGTCAGTCAGTCAGGAGGGTTAGTGAAGAGGTTATGTCTGTCTGTCAGGAGGGTTAGCGGTGAGGTTATGTCTGTCTGTCAGGAGTGTTAGTTGTGAGGTTATGTCTGTCTCTCAGGAGGGTTAGTGGTGAGGTTATGTCTGTCTGTCAGGAGGGTTAGTGGTGAGGTTATGTCTGTCTGTCAGGAGGGTTAGTGGTGAGTTTATGTCAGTCAGGAGGGTTAGTGGTGAGGTTATGTCAGGCAGGAGGGTTAGTGGTGAGGTTATGTCTAAGTCAAGAGGGTTAGTGGTGAGGTTATGTCAGTCAAGTCAGGAGGGTTAGTGGTGAGGATTTGAAAGTCAGGAGGGTTAGTGGTGAGGTTATGACTGTCTGTCAGGAGGGTTAGTGGTGAGGTTATGTCTGTCTGTCAGGTGGGTTAGTGGTGAGGTTATGTCAGTCTGTCAGGAGGGTTAGTGGTGAGGTTATGTCAGTCTGTCAGGAGGGTTAGTGGTTAGATTATGTCTGTCTGTCATGAGGGTTAGTGGTGAGGTTATGTAAGTCAGGAGGGAGGGTTAGTGGTGAGGTTATGTCTGTCAGTCAGGAGGGTTAGTGGTGAGGTTATGTCAGTCAGGAGGGTTAGTGGTGAGGTTATGTCAGTCAGGAGGGTTAGTGGTGAAGTTATGTCTGTCTGTCAGGAGGGTTAGTGGTGAGGTTATGTCTGTCTGTCAGGAGGGTTAGTGGTGAGGTTATGTCAGTCAGTCTTGAGGGTTAGTGGTGAGGTTATGTCAGTCAGGAGGGTTAGTGGTGAGGTTATGTCAGTCAGTCAGGAGGGTTAGTGGTGAGGTTATGTCAGTCAGGAGGGTTAGTGGTGAGGTTATGTCAGTCAGTCAGGAGGGTTAGTGGTGAGGTTATGTCTGTCTGTCAGGAGGGTTAGTGGTGAGGTTATGTCTGTCTGTCAGGAGTGTTAGTTGTGAGGTTATGTCTGTCTCTCAGGAGGGTTAGTGGTGAGGTTATGTCTGTCTGTCAGGAGGGTTAGTGGTGAGGTTATGTCTGTCTGGTCAGGAGGGATAGTGGTGAGGTTATGTCTGTCTGTCAGGAGGGTTAGTGGTGAGGTTATGTCTGTCTGTCAGGAGGGTTAGTGGTGAGTTTATGTCAGTCAGACAGGAGGGTTAATGGTGAGGTTTTATCAGTCAGGAGGGTTAGTGGTGAGGTTATGTCAGTCAGGAGGGTTAGTGGTGAGGTTATGTTAGTCAGTCAGGAGGGTTAGTGGTGAGGTTATGTAAGTCAGTCAGGAGGGTTAGTGGTGAGGTTATGTCAGTCAGGAGGGTTAGTGGTGAGGTTATGTCAGGCAGGAGGGTTAGTGGTGAGGTTATGTCTAAGTCAAGAGGGTTAGTGGTGAGGTTATGTCAGTCAAGTCAGGAGGGTTAGTGGTGAGGATTTGTCAGTCAGGAGGGTTAGTGGTGAGGTTATGACTGTCTGTCAGGAGGGTTAGTGGTGAGGTTATGTCTGTCTGTCAGGTGGGTTAGTGGTGAGGTTATGTCAGTCTGTCAGGAGGGTTAGTGGTTAGGTTATGTCAGTCTGTCAGGAGGGTTAGTGGTTAGATTATGTCTGTCTGTCATGAGGGTTAGTGGTGAGGTTATGTCAGTCAGGAGGGAGGGTTAGTGGTGAGGTTATGTCTGTCAGTCAGGAGGGTTAGTGGTGAGGTTATGTCAGTCAGGAGGGTTAGTGGTGAAGTTATGTCTGTCTGTCAGGAGTGTTAGTGGTGAGGTTATGTCTGTCTGTCAGGAGGGTTAGTGGTGAGGTTATGTCAGTCAGTCTCGAGGGTTAGTGGTGAGGTTATGTCAGTCAGGAGGGTTAGTGGTGAGGTTATGTCAGTCAGTCAGGAGGGTTAGTGGTGAGGTTATGTCTGTCTGTCAGGAGGGTTAGTGGTGAGGTTATGTCTGTCTGTCAGGAGTGTTAGTGGTGAGGTTATGTCTGTCTGTCAGGAGGGTTAGTGGTGAGGTTATGTCAGTCAGTCTCGAGGGTTAGTGGTGAGGTTATGTCAGTCAGGAGGGTTAGTGGTGAGGTTATGTCAGTCTGTCAGGAGGGTTAGTGGTGAGGTTATGTCAGTCAGGAGGGTTAGTGGTGAGGTTATGTCAGTCAGTCAGGAGGGTTAGTGGTTAGATTATGTCTGTCTGTCATGAGGGTTAGTGGTGAGGTTATGTCAGTCAGGAGGGAGGGTTAGTGGTGAGGTTATGTCTGTCAGTCAGGAGGGTTAGTGATGAGGTTATGTCAGTCAGGAGGGTTAGTGGTGAGGTTATGTCAGTCAGGAGGGTTAGTGGTGAAGTTATGTCTGTCTGTCAGGAGGGTTAGTGGTGAGGTTATGTCTGTCTGTCAGGAGGGTTAGTGGTGAGGTTATGTCAGTCAGTCTCGAGGGTTAGTGGTGAGGTTATGTCAGTCAGGAGGGTTAGTGGTGAGGTTATGTCAGTCAGTCAGGAGGGTTAGTGGTGAGGTTATGTCAGTCAGGAGGGTTAGTGGTGAGGTTATGTCAGTCAGTCAGGAGGGTTAGTGAAGAGGTTATGTCTGTCTGTCAGGAGGGTTAGTGGTGAGGTTATGTCTGTCTGTCAGGAGTGTTAGTTGTGAGGTTATGTCTGTCTCTCAGGAGGGTTAGTGGTGAGGTTATGTCTGTCTGTCAGGAGGGTTAGTGGTGAGGTTATGTCTGTCTGTCAGGAGGGTTAGTGGTGAGTTTATGTCAGTCAGGAGGGTTAGTGGTGAGGTTATGTCAGGCAGGAGGGTTAGTGGTGAGGTTATGTCTAAGTCAAGAGGGTTAGTGGTGAGGTTATGTCAGTCAAGTCAGGAGGGTTAGTGGTGAGGATTTGAAAGTCAGGAGGGTTAGTGGTGAGGTTATGACTGTCTGTCAGGAGGGTTAGTGGTGAGGTTATGTCTGTCTGTCAGGTGGGTTAGTGGTGAGGTTATGTCAGTCTGTCAGGAGGGTTAGTGGTGAGGTTATGTCAGTCTGTCAGGAGGGTTAGTGGTGAGGTTATGTCAGTCTGTCAGGAGGGTTAGTGGTTAGATTATGTCTGTCTGTCATGAGGGTTAGTGGTGAGGTTATGTCAGTCAGGAGGGTTAGTGGTGAGGTTATGTCAGTCAGGAGGGTTAGTGGTGAAGTTATGTCTGTCTGTCAGGAGGGTTAGTGGTGAGGTTATGTCTGTCTGTCAGGAGGGTTAGTGGTGAGGTTATGTCAGTCAGTCTCGAGGGTTAGTGGTGAGGTTATGTCAGTCAGGAGGGTTAGTGGTGAGGTTATGTCAGTCAGTCAGGAGGGTTAGTGGTGAGGTTATGTCAGTCAGGAGGGTTAGTGGTGAGGTTATGTCAGTCAGTCAGGAGGGTTAGTGGTGAGATTATGTCTGTCTGTCAGGAGGGTTAGTGGTGAGGTTATGTCTGTCTGTCAGGAGTGTTAGTTGTGAGGTTATGTCTGTCTCTCAGGAGGGTTAGTGGTGAGGTTATGTCTGTCTGTCAGGAGGGTTAGTGGTGAGGTTATGTCTGTCTGTCAGGAGGGTTAGTGGTGAGGTTATGTCTGTCTGTCAGGAGGGTTAGTGGTGAGGTTATGTCTGTCTGTCAGGAGGGTTAGTGGTGAGTTTATGTCAGTCTGTCAGGAGGGTTAGTGGTGAGGTTATGTCTGTCTGTCAGGAGGGTTAGTGGTGAGGTTATGTCTGTCTGTCAGGAGGGTTAGTGGTGAGGTTTTATCAGTCAGGAGGGTTAGTGGTGAGGTTATGTCAGTCAGGAGGGTTAGTGGTGAGGTTATGTTAGTCAGTCAGGAGGGTTAGTGGTGAGGTTATGTAAGTCAGTCAGGAGGGTTAGTGGTGAGGTTATGTCAGTCAGGAGGGTTAGTGGTGAGGTTATGTCAGGCAGGAGGGTTAGTGATGAGGTTATGTCAGTCAGGAGGGTTAGTGGTGAGGTTATGTCAGTCAGGAGGGTTAGTGGTGAAGTTATGTCTGTCTGTCAGGAGGGTTAGTGGTGAGGTTATGTCTGTCTGTCAGGAGGGTTAGTGGTGAGGTTATGTCAGTCAGTCTCGAGGGTTAGTGGTGAGGTTATGTCAGTCAGGAGGGTTAGTGGTGAGGTTATGTCAGTCAGTCAGGAGGGTTAGTGGTGAGGTTATGTCAGTCAGGAGGGTTAGTGGTGAGGTTATGTCAGTCAGTCAGGAGGGTTAGTGAAGAGGTTATGTCTGTCTGTCAGGAGGGTTAGTGGTGAGGTTATGTCTGTCTGTCAGGAGTGTTAGTTGTGAGGTTATGTCTGTCTCTCAGGAGGGTTAGTGGTGAGGTTATGTCTGTCTGTCAGGAGGGTTAGTGGTGAGGTTATGTCTGTCTGTCAGGAGGGTTAGTGGTGAGTTTATGTCAGTCAGGAGGGTTAGTGGTGAGGTTATGTCAGGCAGGAGGGTTAGTGGTGAGGTTATGTCTAAGTCAAGAGGGTTAGTGGTGAGGTTATGTCAGTCAAGTCAGGAGGGTTAGTGGTGAGGATTTGAAAGTCAGGAGGGTTAGTGGTGAGGTTATGACTGTCTGTCAGGAGGGTTAGTGGTGAGGTTATGTCTGTCTGTCAGGTGGGTTAGTGGTGAGGTTATGTCAGTCTGTCAGGAGGGTTAGTGGTGAGGTTATGTCAGTCTGTCAGGAGGGTTAGTGGTGAGGTTATGTCAGTCTGTCAGGAGGGTTAGTGGTTAGATTATGTCTGTCTGTCATGAGGGTTAGTGGTGAGGTTATGTCAGTCAGGAGGGTTAGTGGTGAGGTTATGTCAGTCAGGAGGGTTAGTGGTGAAGTTATGTCTGTCTGTCAGGAGGGTTAGTGGTGAGGTTATGTCTGTCTGTCAGGAGGGTTAGTGGTGAGGTTATGTCAGTCAGTCTCGAGGGTTAGTGGTGAGGTTATGTCAGTCAGGAGGGTTAGTGGTGAGGTTATGTCAGTCAGTCAGGAGGGTTAGTGGTGAGGTTATGTCAGTCAGGAGGGTTAGTGGTGAGGTTATGTCAGTCAGTCAGGAGGGTTAGTGGTGAGATTATGTCTGTCTGTCAGGAGGGTTAGTGGTGAGGTTATGTCTGTCTGTCAGGAGTGTTAGTTGTGAGGTTATGTCTGTCTCTCAGGAGGGTTAGTGGTGAGGTTATGTCTGTCTGTCAGGAGGGTTAGTGGTGAGGTTATGTCTGTCTGTCAGGAGGGTTAGTGGTGAGGTTATGTCTGTCTGTCAGGAGGGTTAGTGGTGAGGTTATGTCTGTCTGTCAGGAGGGTTAGTGGTGAGTTTATGTCAGTCTGTCAGGAGGGTTAGTGGTGAGGTTATGTCTGTCTGTCAGGAGGGTTAGTGGTGAGGTTATGTCTGTCTGTCAGGAGGGTTAGTGGTGAGGTTTTATCAGTCAGGAGGGTTAGTGGTGAGGTTATGTCAGTCAGGAGGGTTAGTGGTGAGGTTATGTTAGTCAGTCAGGAGGGTTAGTGGTGAGGTTATGTAAGTCAGTCAGGAGGGTTAGTGGTGAGGTTATGTCAGTCAGGAGGGTTAGTGGTGAGGTTATGTCAGGCAGGAGGGTTAGTGGTGAGGTTATTTCTAAGTCAAGAGGGTTAGTGGTGAGGTTATGTCAGTCAAGTCAGGAGGGTTAGTGGTGAGGATTTGTCAGTCAGGAGGGTTAGTGGTGAGGTTATGACTGTCTGTCAGGAGGGTTAGTGGTGAGGTTATGTCTGTCTGTCAGGTGGGTTAGTGGTGAGGTTATGTCAGTCTGTCAGGAGGGTTAGTGGTTAGGTTATGTCAGTCTGTCAGGAGGGTTAGTGGTTAGATTATGTCTGTCTGTCATGAGGGTTAGTGGTGAGGTTATGTCAGTCAGGAGGGAGGGTTAGTGGTGAGGTTATGTCAGTCAGTCTCGAGGGTTAGTGGTGAGGTTATGTCAGTCAGGAGGGTTAGTGGTGAGGTTATGTCAGTCTGTCAGGAGGGTTAGTGGTGAGGTTATGTCAGTCAGGAGGGTTAGTGGTGAGGTTATGTCAGTCAGTCAGGAGGGTTAGTGGTTAGATTATGTCTGTCTGTCATGAGGGTTAGTGGTGAGGTTATGTCAGTCAGGAGGGAGGGTTAGTGGTGAGGTTATGTCTGTCAGTCAGGAGGGTTAGTGATGAGGTTATGTCAGTCAGGAGGGTTAGTGGTGAGGTTATGTCAGTCAGGAGGGTTAGTGGTGAAGTTATGTCTGTCTGTCAGGAGGGTTAGTGGTGAGGTTATGTCTGTCTGTCAGGAGGGTTAGTGGTGAGGTTATGTCAGTCAGTCTCGAGGGTTAGTGGTGAGGTTATGTCAGTCAGGAGGGTTAGTGGTGAGGTTATGTCAGTCAGTCAGGAGGGTTAGTGGTGAGGTTATGTCAGTCAGGAGGGTTAGTGGTGAGGTTATGTCAGTCAGTCAGGAGGGTTAGTGAAGAGGTTATGTCTGTCTGTCAGGAGGGTTAGTGGTGAGGTTATGTCTGTCTGTCAGGAGTGTTAGTTGTGAGGTTATGTCTGTCTCTCAGGAGGGTTAGTGGTGAGGTTATGTCTGTCTGTCAGGAGGGTTAGTGGTGAGGTTATGTCTGTCTGTCAGGAGGGTTAGTGGTGAGTTTATGTCAGTCAGGAGGGTTAGTGGTGAGGTTATGTCAGGCAGGAGGGTTAGTGGTGAGGTTATGTCTAAGTCAAGAGGGTTAGTGGTGAGGTTATGTCAGTCAAGTCAGGAGGGTTAGTGGTGAGGATTTGAAAGTCAGGAGGGTTAGTGGTGAGGTTATGACTGTCTGTCAGGAGGGTTAGTGGTGAGGTTATGTCTGTCTGTCAGGTGGGTTAGTGGTGAGGTTATGTCAGTCTGTCAGGAGGGTTAGTGGTGAGGTTATGTCAGTCTGTCAGGAGGGTTAGTGGTGAGGTTATGTCAGTCTGTCAGGAGGGTTAGTGGTTAGATTATGTCTGTCTGTCATGAGGGTTAGTGGTGAGGTTATGTCAGTCAGGAGGGTTAGTGGTGAGGTTATGTCAGTCAGGAGGGTTAGTGGTGAAGTTATGTCTGTCTGTCAGGAGGGTTAGTGGTGAGGTTATGTCTGTCTGTCAGGAGGGTTAGTGGTGAGGTTATGTCAGTCAGTCTCGAGGGTTAGTGGTGAGGTTATGTCAGTCAGGAGGGTTAGTGGTGAGGTTATGTCAGTCAGTCAGGAGGGTTAGTGGTGAGGTTATGTCAGTCAGGAGGGTTAGTGGTGAGGTTATGTCAGTCAGTCAGGAGGGTTAGTGGTGAGATTATGTCTGTCTGTCAGGAGGGTTAGTGGTGAGGTTATGTCTGTCTGTCAGGAGTGTTAGTGGTGAGGTTATGTCTGTCTCTCAGGAGGGTTAGTGGTGAGGTTATGTCTGTCTGTCAGGAGGGTTAGTGGTGAGGTTATGTCTGTCTGTCAGGAGGGTTAGTGGTGAGGTTATGTCTGTCTGTCAGGAGGGTTAGTGGTGAGGTTATGTCTGTCTGTCAGGAGGGTTAGTGGTGAGTTTATGTCAGTCTGTCAGGAGGGTTAGTGGTGAGGTTATGTCTGTCTGTCAGGAGGGTTAGTGGTGAGGTTATGTCTGTCTGTCAGGAGGGTTAGTGGTGAGGTTTTATCAGTCAGGAGGGTTAGTGGTGAGGTTATGTCAGTCAGTAGGGTTAGTGGTGAGGTTATGTTAGTCAGTCAGGAGGGTTAGTGGTGAGGTTATGTAAGTCAGTCAGGAGGGTTAGTGGTGAGGTTATGTCAGTCAGGAGGGTTAGTGGTGAGGTTATGTCAGGCAGGAGGGTTAGTGGTGAGGTTATTTCTAAGTCAAGAGGGTTAGTGGTGAGGTTATGTCAGTCAAGTCAGGAGGGTTAGTGGTGAGGATTTGTCAGTCAGGAGGGTTAGTGGTGAGGTTATGACTGTCTGTCAGGAGGGTTAGTGGTGAGGTTATGTCTGTCTGTCAGGTGGGTTAGTGGTGAGGTTATGTCAGTCTGTCAGGAGGGTTAGTGGTTAGGTTATGTCAGTCTGTCAGGAGGGTTAGTGGTTAGATTATGTCTGTCTGTCATGAGGGTTAGTGGTGAGGTTATGTCAGTCAGGAGGGAGGGTTAGTGGTGAGGTTATGTCAGTCAGTCAGGAGGGTTAGTGGTGAGGTTATGTCAGTCAGGAGGGTTAGTGGTGAAGTTATGTCTGTCTGTCAGGAGTGTTAGTGGTGAGGTTATGTCTGTCTGTCAGGAGGGTTAGTGGTGAGGTTATGTCAGTCAGTCTTGAGGGTTAGTGGTGAGGTTATGTCAGTCAGGAGGGTTAGTGGTGAGATTATGTCAGTCAGTCAGGAGGGTTAGTGGTGAGGTTATGTCAGTCAGGAGGGTTAGTGGTGAGGTTATGTCAGTCAGTCAGGAGGGTTAGTGGTGAGGTTATGTCTGTCTGTCAGGAGGGTTAGTGGTGAGGTTATGTCTGTCTGTCAGGAGTGTTAGTTGTGAGGTTATGTCTGTCTCTCAGGAGGGTTAGTGGTGAGGTTATGTCTGTCTGTCAGGAGGGTTAGTGGTGAGGTTATGTCTGTCTGTCAGGAGGGTTAGTGGTGAGGTAATGTCTGTCTGTCAGGAGGGTTAGTGGTGAGGTTATGTCTGTCTGTCAGGAGGGTTAGTGGTGAGTTTATGTCAGTCTGTCAGGAGGGTTAGTGGTGAGGTTATGTCTGTCTGTCAGGAGGGTTAGTGGTGAGGTTATGTCTGTCTGTCAGGAGGGTTAGTGGTGAGGTTATGTCAGTCAGACAGGAGGGTTAATGGTGAGGTTTTATCAGTCAGGAGGGTTAGTGGTGAGGTTATGTCAGTCAGGAGGGTTAGTGGTGAGGTTATGTTAGTCAGTCAGGAGGGTTAGTGGTGAGGTTATGTAAGTCAGTCAGGAGGGTTAGTGGTGAGGTTATGTCAGTCAGGAGGGTTAGTGGTGAGGTTATGTCAGGCAGGAGGGTTAGTGGTGAGGTTATGTCTAAGTGAAGAGGGTTAGTGGTGAGGTTATGTCAGTCAAGTCAGGAGGGTTAGTGGTGAGGATTTGTCAGTCAGGAGGGTTAGTGGTGAGGTTATGACTGTCTGTCAGGAGGGTTAGTGGTGAGGTTATGTCTGTCTGTCAGGTGGGTTAGTGGTGAGATTATGTCAGTCTGTCAGGAGGGTTAGTGGTTAGGTTATGTCAGTCTGTCAGGAGGGTTAGTGGTTAGATTATGTCTGTCTGTCATGAGGGTTAGTGGTGAGGTTATGTCAGTCAGGAGGGAGGGTTAGTGGTGAGGTTATGTCTGTCAGTCAGGAGGGTTAGTGATGAGGTTATGTCAGTCAGGAGGGTTAGTGGTGAGGTTATGTCAGTCAGTCAGGAGGGTTAGTGGTGAGCTTATGTCAGTCAGTCAGGAGGGTTAGTGGTTAGATTATGTCTGTCTGTCATGAGGGTTAGTGGTGAGGTTATGTCAGTCAGGAGGGAGGGTTAGTGGTGAGGTTATGTCTGTCAGTCAGGAGGGTTAGTGATGAGGTTATGTCAGTCAGGAGGGTTAGTGGTGAGGTTATGTCAGTCAGGAGGGTTAGTGGTGAAGTTATGTCTGTCTGTCAGGAGGGTTAGTGGTGAGGTTATGTCTGTCTGTCAGGAGGGTTAGTGGTGAGGTTATGTCAGTCAGTCTCGAGGGTTAGTGGTGAGGTTATGTCAGTCAGGAGGGTTAGTGGTGAGGTTATGTCAGTCAGTCAGGAGGGTTAGTGGTGAGGTTATGTCAGTCAGGAGGGTTAGTGGTGAGGTTATGTCAGTCAGTCAGGAGGGTTAGTGGTGAGGTTATGTCTGTCTGTCAGGAGGGTTAGTGGTGAGGTTATGTCTGTCTGTCAGGAGAGTTAGTTGTGAGCTTATGTCTGTCTCTCAGGAAGGTTAGTGGTGAGGTTATGTCTGTCTGTCAGGAGGGTTAGTGGTGAGGTTATGTCTGTCTGTCAGGAGGGTTAGTGGTTAGGTTATGTCAGTCAGGAGGGTAAGTGGTGAGGTTATGTCAGTCAGTCAGGAGGGTTAGTGGTGAGGTTATGTCTGTCTGTCAGGAGGGTTAGTGGTGAGTTTATGTCAGTCAGGAGGGTTAGTGGTGAGGTTATGTCAGGCAGGAGGGTTAGTGGTGAGGTTATGTCTAAGTCAAGAGGGTTAGTGGTGAGGTTATGTCAGTCAAGTCAGGAGGGTTAGTGGTGAGGATTTGTCAGTCAGGAGGGTTAGTGGTGAGGTTATGACTGTCTGTCAGGAGGGTTAGTGGTGAGGTTATGTCTGTCTGTCAGGTGGGTTAGTGGTGAGGTTATGTCAGTCTGTCAGGAGGGTTAGTGGTGAGGTTATGTCAGTCTGTCAGGAGGGTTAGTGGTTAGATTATGTCTGTCTGTCATGAGGGTTAGTGGTGAGGTTATGTCAGTCAGGAGGGAGGGTTAGTGGTGAGGTTATGTCTGTCAGTCAGGAGGGTTAGTGGTGAGGTTATGTCAGTCAGGAGGGTTAGTGGTGAGGTTATGTCAGTCAGGAGGGTTAGTGGTGAAGTTATGTCTGTCTGTCAGGAGGGTTAGTGGTGAGGTTATGTCTGTCTGTCAGGAGGGTTAGTGGTGAGGTTATGTCAGTCAGTCTCGAGGGTTAGTGGTGAGGTTATGTCAGTCAGGAGGGTTAGTGGTGTGGTTATGTCAGTCAGTCAGGAGGGTTAGTGGTGAGGTTATGTCAGTCAGGAGGGTTAGTGGTGAGGTTATGTCAGTCAGTCAGGAGGGTTAGTGGTGAGGTTATGTCTGTCTGTCAGGAGGGTTAGTGGTGAGGTTATGTCTGTCTGTCAGGAGTGTTAGTTGTGAGGTTATGTCTGTCTCTCAGGAGGGTTAGTGGTGAGGTTATGTCTGTCTGTCAGGAGGGTTAGTGGTGAGGTTATGTCTGTCTGTCAGGAGGGTTAGTGGTGAGGTTATGTCTGTCTGTCAGGAGGGTTAGTGGTGAGGTTATTTCTGTCTGTCAGGAGGGTTAGTGGTGAGTTTATGTCAGTCTGTCAGGAGGGTTAGTGGTGAGGTTATGTCTGTCTGTCAGGAGGGTTAGTGGTGAGGTTATGTCTGTCTGTCAGGAGGGTTAGTGGTGAGGTTATGTCAGTCAGACAGGAGGGTTAATGGTGAGGTTTTATCAGTCAGGAGGGTTAGTGGTGAGGTTATGTCAGTCAGGAGGGTTAGTGGTGAGGTTATGTTAGTCAGTCAGGAGGGTTAGTGGTGAGGTTATGTAAGTCAGTCAGGAGGGTTAGTGGTGAGGTTATGTCAGTCAGGAGGGTTAGTGGTGAGGTTATGTCAGGCAGGAGGGTTAGTGGTGAGGTTATGTCTAAGTCAAGAGGGTTAGTGGTGAGGTTATGTCAGTCAAGTCAGGAGGGTTAGTGGTGAGGATTTGTCAGTCAGGAGGGTTAGTGGTGAGGTTATGACTGTCTGTCAGGAGGGTTAGTGGTGAGGTTATGTCTGTCTGTCAGGTGGGTTAGTGGTGAGGTTATGTCAGTCTGTCAGGAGGGTTAGTGGTTAGGTTATGTCAGTCTGTCAGGAGGGTTAGTGGTTAGATTATGTCTGTCTGTCATGAGGGTTAGTGGTGAGGTTATGTCAGTCAGGAGGGAGGGTTAGTGGTGAGGTTATGTCTGTCAGTCAGGAGGGTTAGTGATGAGGGTTATGTCAGTCAGGAGGGTTAGTGGTGAGTTTATGTCAGTCAGTCAGGAGGGTTAGTGGTGAGGTTATGTCAGTCAGTCAGGAGGGTTAGTGGTTAGATTATGTCTGTCTGTCATGAGGGTTAGTGGTGAGGTTATGTCAGTCAGGAGGGAGGGTTAGTGGTGAGGTTATGTCTGTCAGTCAGGAGGGTTAGTGGTGAGGTTATGTCAGTCAGTCTCGAGGGTTAGTGGTGAGGTTATGTCAGTCAGGAGGGTTAGTGGTGAGGTTATGTCAGTCTGTCAGGAGGGTTAGTGGTGAGGTTATGTCAGTCAGGAGGGTTAGTGGTGAGGTTATGTCAGTCAGTCAGGAGGGTTAGTGGTTAGATTATGTCTGTCTGTCATGAGGGTTAGTGGTGAGGTTATGTCAGTCAGGAGGGAGGGTTAGTGGTGAGGTTATGTCTGTCAGTCAGGAGGGTTAGTGATGAGGTTATGTCAGTTAGGAGGGTTAGTGGTGAGGTTATGTCAGTCAGGAGGGTTAGTGGTGAAGTTATGTCTGTCTGTCAGGAGGGTTAGTGGTGAGGTTATGTCTGTCTGTCAGGAGGGTTAGTGGTGAGGTTATGTCAGTCAGTCTCGAGGGTTAGTGGTGAGGTTATGTCAGTCAGGAGGGAGGGTTAGTGGTGAGGTTATGTCTGTCAGTCAGGAGGGTTAGTGGTGAGGTTATGTCAGTCAGGAGGGTTAGTGGTGAAGTTATGTCTGTCTGTCAGGAGTGTTAGTGGTGAGGTTATGTCTGTCTGTCAGGAGGGTTAGTGGTGAGGTTATGTCAGTCAGTCTCGAGGGTTAGTGGTGAGGTTATGTCAGTCAGGAGGGTTAGTGGTGAGGTTATGTCAGTCAGTCAGGAGGGTTAGTGGTGAGGTTATGTCAGTCAGGAGGGTTAGTGGTGAGGTTATGTCAGTCAGTCAGGAGGGTTAGTGGTGAGGTTATGTCTGTCTGTCAGGAGGGTTAGTGGTGAGGTTATGTCTGTCTGTCAGGAGTGTTAGTTGTGAGGTTATGTCTGTCTCTCAGGAGGGTTAGTGGTGAGGTTATGTCTGTCTGTCAGGAGGGTTAGTGGTGAGGTTATGTCTGTCTGTCAGGAGGGTTAGTGGTGAGGTTATGTCTGTCTGTCAGGAGGGTTAGTGGTGAGGTTATGTCTGTCTGTCAGGAGGGTTAGTGGTGAGTTTATGTCAGTCTGTCAGGAGGGTTAGTGGTGAGGTTATGTCTGTCTGTCAGGAGGGTTAGTGGTGAGGTTATGTCTGTCTGTCAGGAGGGTTAGTGGTGAGGTTATGTCAGTCAGACAGGAGGGTTAATGGTGAGGTTTTATCAGTCAGGAGGGTTAGTGGTGAGGTTATGTCAGTCAGGAGGGTTAGTGGTGAGGTTATGTTAGTCAGTCAGGAGGGTTAGTGGTGAGGTTATGTAAGTCAGTCAGGAGGGTTAGTGGTGAGGTTATGTCAGTCAGGAGGGTTAGTGGTGAGGTTATGTCAGGCAGGAGGGTTAGTGGTGAGGTTATGTCTAAGTCAAGAGGGTTAGTGGTGAGGTTATGTCAGTCAAGTCAGGAGGGTTAGTGGTGAGGATTTGTCAGTCAGGAGGGTTAGTGGTGAGGTTATGACTGTCTGTCAGGAGGGTTAGTGGTGAGGTTATGTCTGTCTGTCAGGTGGGTTAGTGGTGAGATTATGTCAGTCTGTCAGGAGGGTTAGTGGTTAGGTTATGTCAGTCTGTCAGGAGGGTTAGTGGTTAGATTATGTCTGTCTGTCATGAGGGTTAGTGGTGAGGTTATGTCAGTCAGGAGGGAGGGTTAGTGGTGAGGTTATGTCTGTCAGTCAGGAGGGTTAGTGGTGAGGTTATGTCAGTCAGTCTCGAGGGTTAGTGGTGAGGTTATGTCAGTCAGGAGGGTTAGTGGTGAGGTTATGTCAGTCTGTCAGGAGGGTTAGTGGTGAGGTTATGTCAGTCAGGAGGGTTAGTGGTGAGGTTATGTCAGTCAGTCAGGAGGGTTAGTGGTTAGATTATGTCTGTCTGTCATGAGGGTTAGTGGTGAGGTTATGTCAGTCAGGAGGGAGGGTTAGTGGTGAGGTTATGTCTGTCAGTCAGGAGGGTTAGTGATGAGGTTATGTCAGTCAGGAGGGTTAGTGGTGAGGTTATGTCAGTCAGGAGGGTTAGTGGTGAAGTTATGTCTGTCTGTCAGGAGGGTTAGTGGTGAGGTTATGTCTGTCTGTCAGGAGGGTTAGTGGTGAGGTTATGTCAGTCAGTCTCGAGGGTTAGTGGTGAGGTTATGTCAGTCAGGAGGGAGGGTTAGTGGTGAGGTTATGTCTGTCAGTCAGGAGGGTTAGTGGTGAGGTTATGTCAGTCAGGAGGGTTAGTGGTGAAGTTATGTCTGTCTGTCAGGAGTGTTAGTGGTGAGGTTATGTCTGTCTGTCAGGAGGGTTAGTGGTGAGGTTATGTCAGTCAGTCTCGAGGGTTAGTGGTGAGGTTATGTCAGTCAGGAGGGTTAGTGGTGAGGTTATGTCAGTCAGTCAGGAGGGTTAGTGGTGAGGTTATGTCAGTCAGGAGGGTTAGTGGTGAGGTTATGTCAGTCAGTCAGGAGGGTTAGTGGTGAGGTTATGTCTGTCTGTCAGGAGGGTTAGTGGTGAGGTTATGTCTGTCTGTCAGGAGTGTTAGTTGTGAGGTTATGTCTGTCTCTCAGGAGGGTTAGTGGTGAGGTTATGTCTGTCTGTCAGGAGGGTTAGTGGTGAGGTTATGTCTGTCTGTCAGGAGGGTTAGTGGTGAGGTTATGTCTGTCTGTCAGGAGGGTTAGTGGTGAGGTTATGTCTGTCTGTCAGGAGGGTTAGTGGTGAGTTTATGTCAGTCTGTCAGGAGGGTTAGTGGTGAGGTTATGTCTGTCTGTCAGGAGGGTTAGTGGTGAGGTTATGTCTGTCTGTCAGGAGGGTTAGTGGTGAGGTTATGTCAGTCAGACAGGAGGGTTAATGGTGAGGTTTTATCAGTCAGGAGGGTTAGTGGTGAGGTTATGTCAGTCAGGAGGGTTAGTGGTGAGGTTATGTTAGTCAGTCAGGAGGGTTAGTGGTGAGGTTATGTAAGTCAGTCAGGAGGGTTAGTGGTGAGGTTATGTCAGTCAGGAGGGTTAGTGGTGAGGTTATGTCAGGCAGGAGGGTTAGTGGTGAGGTTATGTCTAAGTCAAGAGGGTTAGTGGTGAGGTTATGTCAGTCAAGTCAGGAGGGTTAGTGGTGAGGATTTGTCAGTCAGGAGGGTTAGTGGTGAGGTTATGACTGTCTGTCAGGAGGGTTAGTGGTGAGGTTATGTCTGTCTGTCAGGTGGGTTAGTGGTGAGATTATGTCAGTCTGTCAGGAGGGTTAGTGGTTAGGTTATGTCAGTCTGTCAGGAGGGTTAGTGGTTAGATTATGTCTGTCTGTCATGAGGGTTAGTGGTGAGGTTATGTCAGTCAGGAGGGAGGGTTAGTGGTGAGGTTATGTCTGTCAGTCAGGAGGGTTAGTGATGAGGTTATGTCAGTCAGGAGGGTTAGTGGTGAGGTTATGTCAGTCAGTCAGGAGGGTTAGTGGTGAGCTTATGTCAGTCAGTCAGGAGGGTTAGTGGTTAGATTATGTCTGTCTGTCATGAGGGTTAGTGGTGAGGTTATGTCAGTCAGGAAGGAGGGTTAGTGGTGAGGTTATGTCTGTCAGTCAGGAGGGTTAGTGATGAGGTTATGTCAGTCAGGAGGGTTAGTGGTGAGGTTATGTCAGTCAGGAGGGTTAGTGGTGAAGTTATGTCTGTCTGTCAGGAGGGTTAGTGGTGAGGTTATGTCTGTCTGTCAGGAGGGTTAGTGGTGAGGTTATGTCAGTCAGTCTCGAGGGTTAGTGGTGAGGTTATGTCAGTCAGGAGGGTTAGTGGTGAGGTTATGTCAGTCAGTCAGGAGGGTTAGTGGTGAGGTTATGTCAGTCAGGAGGGTTAGTGGTGAGGTTATGTCAGTCAGTCAGGAGGGTTAGTGGTGAGGTTATGTCTGTCTGTCAGGAGGGTTAGTGGTGAGGTTATGTCTGTCTGTCAGGAGAGTTAGTTGTGAGCTTATGTCTGTCTCTCAGGAAGGTTAGTGGTGAGGTTATGTCTGTCTGTCAGGAGGGTTAGTGGTGAGGTTATGTCTGTCTGTCAGGAGGGTTAGTGGTTAGGTTATGTCAGTCAGGAGGGTAAGTGGTGAGGTTATGTCAGTCAGTCAGGAGGGTTAGTGGTGAGGTTATGTCTGTCTGTCAGGAGGGTTAGTGGTGAGTTTATGTCAGTCAGGAGGGTTAGTAGTGAGGTTATGTCAGGCAGGAGGGTTAGTGGTGAGGTTATGTCTAAGTCAAGAGGGTTAGTGGTGAGGTTATGTCAGTCAAGTCAGGAGGGTTAGTGGTGAGGATTTGTCAGTCAGGAGGGTTAGTGGTGAGGTTATGACTGTCTGTCAGGAGGGTTAGTGGTGAGGTTATGTCTGTCTGTCAGGTGGGTTAGTGGTGAGGTTATGTCAGTCTGTCAGGAGGGTTAGTGGTGAGGTTATGTCAGTCTGTCAGGAGGGTTAGTGGTTATATTATGTCTGTCTGTCATGAGGGTTAGTGGTGAGGTTATGTCAGTCAGGAGGGAGGGTTAGTGGTGAGGTTATGTCTGTCAGTCAGGAGGGTTAGTGGTGAGG
The DNA here is from genome assembly GCF_965601325.2 of Salmo salar. Classification (NCBI taxonomy): domain Eukaryota; kingdom Metazoa; phylum Chordata; class Actinopteri; order Salmoniformes; family Salmonidae; genus Salmo; species Salmo salar. The sequence goes on from NC_138304.1 coordinate 52,569,759, forward strand.
TTATGTCAGTCAGGAGGGTTAGTGGTGAGGTTATGTCAGTCAGGAGGGTTAGTGGTGAAGTTATGTCTGTCTGTCAGGAGGGTTAGTGGTGAGGTTATGTCTGTCTGTCAGGAGGGTTAGTGGTGAGGTTATGTCAGTCAGTCTCGAGGGTTAGTGGTGAGGTTATGTCAGTCAGGAGGGTTAGTGGTGTGGTTATGTCAGTCAGTCAGGAGGGTTAGTGGTGAGGTTATGTCAGTCAGGAGGGTTAGTGGTGAGGTTATGTCAGTCAGTCAGGAGGGTTAGTGGTGAGGTTATGTCTGTCTGTCAGGAGGGTTAGTGGTGAGGTTATGTCTGTCTGTCAGGAGTGTTAGTTGTGAGGTTATGTCTGTCTCTCAGGAGGGTTAGTGGTGAGGTTATGTCTGTCTGTCAGGAGGGTTAGTGGTGAGGTTATGTCTGTCTGTCAGGAGGGTTAGTGGTGAGGTTATGTCTGTCTGTCAGGAGGGTTAGTGGTGAGGTTATTTCTGTCTGTCAGGAGGGTTAGTGGTGAGTTTATGTCAGTCTGTCAGGAGGGTTAGTGGTGAGGTTATGTCTGTCTGTCAGGAGGGTTAGTGGTGAGGTTATGTCTGTCTGTCAGGAGGGTTAGTGGTGAGGTTATGTCAGTCAGACAGGAGGGTTAATGGTGAGGTTTTATCAGTCAGGAGGGTTAGTGGTGAGGTTATGTCAGTCAGGAGGGTTAGTGGTGAGGTTATGTTAGTCAGTCAGGAGGGTTAGTGGTGAGGTTATGTAAGTCAGTCAGGAGGGTTAGTGGTGAGGTTATGTCAGTCAGGAGGGTTAGTGGTGAGGTTATGTCAGGCAGGAGGGTTAGTGGTGAGGTTATGTCTAAGTCAAGAGGGTTAGTGGTGAGGTTATGTCAGTCAAGTCAGGAGGGTTAGTGGTGAGGATTTGTCAGTCAGGAGGGTTAGTGGTGAGGTTATGACTGTCTGTCAGGAGGGTTAGTGGTGAGGTTATGTCTGTCTGTCAGGTGGGTTAGTGGTGAGGTTATGTCAGTCTGTCAGGAGGGTTAGTGGTTAGGTTATGTCAGTCTGTCAGGAGGGTTAGTGGTTAGATTATGTCTGTCTGTCATGAGGGTTAGTGGTGAGGTTATGTCAGTCAGGAGGGAGGGTTAGTGGTGAGGTTATGTCTGTCAGTCAGGAGGGTTAGTGATGAGGTTATGTCAGTCAGGAGGGTTAGTGGTGAGTTTATGTCAGTCAGTCAGGAGGGTTAGTGGTGAGGTTATGTCAGTCAGTCAGGAGGGTTAGTGGTTAGATTATGTCTGTCTGTCATGAGGGTTAGTGGTGAGGTTATGTCAGTCAGGAGGGAGGGTTAGTGGTGAGGTTATGTCTGTCAGTCAGGAGGGTTAGTGGTGAGGTTATGTCAGTCAGTCTCGAGGGTTAGTGGTGAGGTTATGTCAGTCAGGAGGGTTAGTGGTGAGGTTATGTCAGTCTGTCAGGAGGGTTAGTGGTGAGGTTATGTCAGTCAGGAGGGTTAGTGGTGAGGTTATGTCAGTCAGTCAGGAGGGTTAGTGGTTAGATTATGTCTGTCTGTCATGAGGGTTAGTGGTGAGGTTATGTCTGTCAGTCAGGAGGGTTAGTGATGAGGTTATGTCAGTCAGGAGGGTTAGTGGTGAGGTTATGTCAGTCAGGAGGGTTAGTGGTGAAGTTATGTCTGTCTGTCAGGAGGGTTAGTGGTGAGGTTATGTCAGTCAGTCAGGAGGGTTAGTGAAGAGGTTATGTCTGTCTGTCAGGAGGGTTAGTGGTGAGGTTATGTCTGTCTGTCAGGAGTGTTAGTTGTGAGGTTATGTCTGTCTCTCAGGAGGGTTAGTGGTGAGGTTATGTCTGTCTGTCAGGAGGGTTAGTGGTGAGGTTATGTCTGTCTGTCAGGAGGGTTAGTGGTGAGTTTATGTCAGTCAGGAGGGTTAGTGGTGAGGTTATGTCAGGCAGGAGGGTTAGTGGTGAGGTTATGACTGTCTGTCAGGAGGGTTAGTGGTGAGGTTATGTCTGTCTGTCAGGTGGGTTAGTGGTGAGGTTATGTCAGTCTGTCAGGAGGGTTAGTGGTTAGGTTATGTCAGTCTGTCAGGAGGGTTAGTGGTTAGATTATGTCTGTCTGTCATGAGGGTTAGTGGTGAGGTTATGTCAGTCAGGAGGGAGGGTTAGTGGTGAGGTTATGTCTGTCAGTCAGGAGGGTTAGTGGTGAGGTTATGTCAGTCAGGAGGGTTAGTGGTGAAGTTATGTCTGTCTGTCAGGAGTGTTAGTGGTGAGGTTATGTCTGTCTGTCAGGAGGGTTAGTGGTGAGGTTATGTCAGTCAGTCTCGAGGGTTAGTGGTGAGGTTATGTCAGTCAGGAGGGTTAGTGGTTAGATTATGTCTGTCTGTCATGAGGGTTAGTGGTGAGGTTATGTCAGTCAGGAGGGAGGGTTAGTGGTGAGGTTATGTCTGTCAGTCAGGAGGGTTAGTGGTGAGGTTATGTCAGTCAGTCTCGAGGGTTAGTGGTGAGGTTATGTCAGTCAGGAGGGTTAGTGGTGAGGTTATGTCAGTCTGTCAGGAGGGTTAGTGGTGAGGTTATGTCAGTCAGGAGGGTTAGTGGTGAGGTTATGTCAGTCAGTCAGGAGGGTTAGTGGTTAGATTATGTCTGTCTGTCATGAGGGTTAGTGGTGAGGTTATGTCAGTCAGGAGGGAGGGTTAGTGGTGAGGTTATGTCTGTCAGTCAGGAGGGTTAGTGATGAGGTTATGTCAGTCAGGAGGGTTAGTGGTGAGGTTATGTCAGTCAGGAGGGTTAGTGGTGAAGTTATGTCTGTCTGTCAGGAGGGTTAGTGGTGAGGTTATGTCTGTCTGTCAGGAGGGTTAGTGGTGAGGTTATGTCAGTCAGTCTCGAGGGTTAGTGGTGAGGTTATGTCAGTCAGGAGGGTTAGTGGTGAGGTTATGTCAGTCAGTCAGGAGGGTTAGTGGTGAGGTTATGTCAGTCAGGAGGGTTAGTGGTGAGGTTATGTCAGTCAGTCAGGAGGGTTAGTGAAGAGGTTATGTCTGTCTGTCAGGAGGGTTAGTGGTGAGGTTATGTCTGTCTGTCAGGAGTGTTAGTTGTGAGGTTATGTCTGTCTCTCAGGAGGGTTAGTGGTGAGGTTATGTCTGTCTGTCAGGAGGGTTAGTGGTGAGGTTATGTCTGTCTGTCAGGAGGGTTAGTGGTGAGTTTATGTCAGTCAGGAGGGTTAGTGGTGAGGTTATGTCAGGCAGGAGGGTTAGTGGTGAGGTTATGACTGTCTGTCAGGAGGGTTAGTGGTGAGGTTATGTCTGTCTGTCAGGTGGGTTAGTGGTGAGGTTATGTCAGTCTGTCAGGAGGGTTAGTGGTTAGGTTATGTCAGTCTGTCAGGAGGGTTAGTGGTTAGATTATGTCTGTCTGTCATGAGGGTTAGTGGTGAGGTTATGTCAGTCAGGAGGGAGGGTTAGTGGTGAGGTTATGTCTGTCAGTCAGGAGGGTTAGTGGTGAGGTTATGTCAGTCAGGAGGGTTAGTGGTGAAGTTATGTCTGTCTGTCAGGAGTGTTAGTGGTGAGGTTATGTCTGTCTGTCAGGAGGGTTAGTGGTGAGGTTATGTCAGTCAGTCTCGAGGGTTAGTGGTGAGGTTATGTCAGTCAGGAGGGTTAGTGGTGAGGTTATGTCAGTCAGTCAGGAGGGTTAGTGGTGAGGTTATGTCAGTCAGGAGGGTTAGTGGTGAGGTTATGTCAGTCAGTCAGGAGGGTTAGTGGTGAGGTTATGTCTGTCTGTCAGGAGGGTTAGTGGTGAGGTTATGTCTGTCTGTCAGGAGTGTTAGTTGTGAGGTTATGTCTGTCTCTCAGGAGGGTTAGTGGTGAGGTTATGTCTGTCTGTCAGGAGGGTTAGTGGTGAGGTTATGTCTGTCTGTCAGGAGGGTTAGTGGTGAGTTTATGTCAGTCTGTCAGGAGGGTTAGTGGTGAGGTTATGTCTGTCTGTCAGGAGGGTTAGTGGTGAGGTTATGTCTGTCTGTCAGGAGGGTTAGTGGTGAGGTTATGTCAGTCAGACAGGAGGGTTAATGGTGAGGTTTTATCAGTCAGGAGGGTTAGTGGTGAGGTTATGTCAGTCAGGAGGGTTAGTGGTGAGGTTATGTTAGTCAGTCAGGAGGGTTAGTGGTGAGGTTATGTAAGTCAGTCAGGAGGGTTAGTGGTGAGGTTATGTCAGTCAGGAGGGTTAGTGGTGAGGTTATGTCAGGCAGGAGGGTTAGTGGTGAGGTTATGTCTAAGTCAAGAGGGTTAGTGGTGAGGTTATGTCAGTCAAGTCAGGAGGGTTAGTGGTGAGGATTTGTCAGTCAGGAGGGTTAGTGGTGAGGTTATGACTGTCTGTCAGGAGGGTTAGTGGTGAGGTTATGTCTGTCCGTCAGGTGGGTTAGTGGTGAGATTATGTCAGTCTGTCAGGAGGGTTAGTGGTTAGGTTATGTCAGTCTGTCAGGAGGGTTAGTGGTTAGATTATGTCTGTCTGTCATGAGGGTTAGTGGTGAGGTTATGTCAGGAGGGAGGGAGGGTTAGTGGTGAGGTTATGTCTGTCAGTCAGGAGGGTTAGTGATGAGGTTATGTCAGTCAGGAGGGTTAGTGGTGAGGTTATGTCAGTCAGTCAGGAGGGTTAGTGGTGAGGTTATGTCAGTCAGTCAGGAGGGTTAGTGGTTAGATTATGTCTGTCTGTCATGAGGGTTAGTGGTGAGGTTATGTCAGTCAGGAGGGAGGGTTAGTGGTGAGGTTATGTCTGTCAGTCAGGAGGGTTAGTGATGAGGTTATGTCAGTCAGGAGGGTTAGTGGTGAGGTTATGTCAGTCAGGAGGGTTAGTGGTGAAGTTATGTCTGTCTGTCAGGAGGGTTAGTGGTGAGGTTATGTCTGTCTGTCAGGAGGGTTAGTGGTGAGGTTATGTCAGTCAGTCTCGAGGGTTAGTGGTGAGGTTATGTCAGTCAGGAGGGTTAGTGGTGAGGTTATGTCAGTCAGTCAGGAGGGTTAGTGGTGAGGTTATGTCAGTCAGGAGGGTTAGTGGTGAGGTTATGTCAGTCAGTCAGGAGGGTTAGTGGTGAGGTTATGTCTGTCTGTCAGGAGGGTTAGTGGTGAGGTTATGTCTGTCTGTCAGGAGAGTTAGTTGTGAGCTTATGTCTGTCTCTCAGGAAGGTTAGTGGTGAGGTTATGTCTGTCTGTCAGGAGGGTTAGTGGTGAGGTTATGTCTGTCTGTCAGGAGGGTTAGTGGTTAGGTTATGTCAGTCAGGAGGGTAAGTGGTGAGGTTATGTCAGTCAGTCAGGAGGGTTAGTGGTGAGGTTATGTCTGTCTGTCAGGAGGGTTAGTGGTGAGTTTATGTCAGTCAGGAGGGTTAGTGGTGAGGTTATGTCAGGCAGGAGGGTTAGTGGTGAGGTTATGTCTAAGTCAAGAGGGTTAGTGGTGAGGTTATGTCAGTCAAGTCAGGAGGGTTAGTGGTGAGGATTTGTCAGTCAGGAGGGTTAGTGGTGAGGTTATGACTGTCTGTCAGGAGGGTTAGTGGTGAGGTTATGTCTGTCTGTCAGGTGGGTTAGTGGTGAGGTTATGTCAGTCTGTCAGGAGGGTTAGTGGTTAGATTATGTCTGTCTGTCATGAGGGTTAGTGGTGAGGTTATGTCAGTCAGGAGGGAGGGTTAGTGGTGAGGTTATGTCTGTCAGTCAGGAGGGTTAGTGGTGAGGTTATGTCAGTCAGGAGGGTTAGTGGTGAGGTTATGTCAGTCAGGAGGGTTAGTGGTGAAGTTATGTCTGTCTGTCAGGAGGGTTAGTGGTGAGGTTATGTCTGTCTGTCAGGAGGGTTAGTGGTGAGGTTATGTCAGTCAGTCTCGAGGGTTAGTGGTGAGGTTATGTCAGTCAGGAGGGTTAGTCGTGTGGTTATGTCAGTCAGTCAGGAGGGTTAGTGGTGAGGTTATGTCAGTCAGTCAGGAGGGTTAGTGGTGAGGTTATGTCTGTCTGTCAGGAGGGTTAGTGGTGAGGTTATGTCTGTCTGTCAGGAGTGTTAGTTGTGAGGTTATGTCTGTCTCTCAGGAGGGTTAGTGGTGAGGTTATGTCTAAGTCAAGAGGGTTAGTGGTGAGGTTATGTCAGTCAAGTCAGGAGGGTTAGTGGTGAGGATTTGTCAGTCAGGAGGGTTAGTGGTGAGGTTATGACTGTCTGTCAGGAGGGTTAGTGGTGAGGTTATGTCTGTCTGTCAGGTGGGTTAGTGGTGAGATTATGTCAGTCTGTCAGGAGGGTTAGTGGTTAGGTTATGTCAGTCTGTCAGGAGGGTTAGTGGTTAGATTATGTCTGTCTGTCATGAGGGTTAGTGGTGAGGTTATGTCAGTCAGGAGGGAGGGTTAGTGGTGAGGTTATGTCTGTCAGTCAGGAGGGTTAGTGATGAGGTTATGTCAGTCAGGAGGGTTAGTGGTGAGGTTATGTCAGTCAGTCAGGAGGGTTAGTGGTGAGGTTATGTCAGTCAGTCAGGAGGGTTAGTGGTTAGATTATGTCTGTCTGTCATGAGGGTTAGTGGTGAGGTTATGTCAGTCAGGAGGGAGGGTTAGTGGTGAGGTTATGTCTGTCAGTCAGGAGGGTTAGTGATGAGGTTATGTCAGTCAGGAGGGTTAGTGGTGAGGTTATGTCAGTCAGGAGGGTTAGTGGTGAAGTTATGTCTGTCTGTCAGGAGGGTTAGTGGTGAGGTTATGTCTGTCTGTCAGGAGGGTTAGTGGTGAGGTTATGTCAGTCAGTCTCGAGGGTTAGTGGTGAGGTTATGTCAGTCAGGAGGGTTAGTGGTGAGGTTATGTCAGTCAGTCAGGAGGGTTAGTGGTGAGGTTATGTCAGTCAGGAGGGTTAGTGGTGAGGTTATGTCAGTCAGTCAGGAGGGTTAGTGGTGAGGTTATGTCTGTCTGTCAGGAGGGTTAGTGGTGAGGTTATGTCTGTCTGTCAGGAGTGTTAGTTGTGAGGTTATGTCTGTCTCTCAGGAGGGTTAGTGGTGAGGTTATGTCTGTCTGTCAGGAGGGTTAGTGGTGAGGTTATGTCTGTCTGTCAGGAGGGTTAGTGGTGAGGTTATGTCTGTCTGTCAGGAGGGTTAGTGGTGAGGTTATTTCTGTCTGTCAGGAGGGTTAGTGGTGAGGTTATGTCTGTCTGTCAGGAGGGTTAGTGGTGAGGTTATTTCTGTCTGTCAGGAGGGTTAGTGGTGAGTTTATGTCAGTCTGTCAGGAGGGTTAGTGGTGAGGTTATGTCTGTCTGTCAGGAGGGTTAGTGGTGAGGTTATGTCTGTCTGTCAGGAGGGTTAGTGGTGAGGTTATGTCAGTCAGACAGGAGGGTTAATGGTGAGGTTTTATCAGTCAGGAGGGTTAGTGGTGAGGTTATGTCAGTCAGGAGGGTTAGTGGTGAGGTTATGTCAGTCAGTCAGGAGGGTTAGTGGTGAGGTTATGTCAGTCAGTCAGGAGGGTTAGTGGTTAGATTATGTCTGTCTGTCATGAGGGTTAGTGGTGAGGTTATGTCAGTCAGGAGGGAGGGTTAGTGGTGAGGTTATGTCTGTCAGTCAGGAGGGTTAGTGATGAGGTTATGTCAGTCAGGAGGGTTAGTGGTGAGGTTATGTCAGTCAGGAGGGTTAGTGGTGAAGTTATGTCTGTCTGTCAGGAGGGTTAGTGGTGAGGTTATGTCTGTCTGTCAGGAGGGTTAGTGGTGAGGTTATGTCAGTCAGTCTCGAGGGTTAGTGGTGCGGTTATGTCAGTCAGGAGGGTTAGTGGTGAGGTTATGTCAGTCAGTCAGGAGGGTTAGTGGTGAGGTTATGTCAGTCAGGAGGGTTAGTGGTGAGGTTATGTCAGTCAGTCAGGAGGGTTAGTGGTGAGGTTATGTCTGTCTGTCAGGAGGGTTAGTGGTGAGGTTATGTCTGTCTGTCAGGAGTGTTAGTTGTGAGGTTATGTCTGTCTCTCAGGAGGGTTAGTGGTGAGGTTATGTCTGTCTGTCAGGAGGGTTAGTGGTGAGGTTATGTCTGTCTGTCAGGAGGGTTAGTGGTGAGGTTATGTCTGTCTGTCAGGAGGGTTAGTGGTGAGGTTATTTCTGTCTGTCAGGAGGGTTAGTGGTGAGTTTATGTCAGTCTGTCAGGAGGGTTAGTGGTGAGGTTATGTCTGTCTGTCAGGAGGGTTAGTGGTGAGGTTATGTCTGTCTGTCAGGAGGGTTAGTGGTGAGGTTATGTCAGTCAGACAGGAGGGTTAATGGTGAGGTTTTATCAGTCAGGAGGGTTAGTGGTGAGGTTATGTCAGTCAGGAGGGTTAGTGGTGAGGTTATGTTAGTCAGTCAGGAGGGTTAGTGGTGAGGTTATGTAAGTCAGTCAGGAGGGTTAGTGGTGAGGTTATGTCAGTCAGGAGGGTTAGTGGTGAGGTTATGTCAGGCAGGAGGGTTAGTGGTGAGGTTATGTCTAAGTCAAGAGGGTTAGTGGTGAGGTTATGTCAGTCAAGTCAGGAGGGTTAGTGGTGAGGTTATGTCTGTCTGTCAGGTGGGTTAGTGGTGAGGTTATGTCAGTCTGTCAGGAGGGTTAGTGGTGAGGTTATGTCTGTCTGTCAGGTGGGTTAGTGGTGAGGTTATGTCAGTCTGTCAGGAGGGTTAGTGGTTAGGTTATGTCAGTCTGTCAGGAGGGTTAGTGGTTAGATTATGTCTGTCTGTCATGAGGGTTAGTGGTGAGGTTATGTCAGTCAGGAGGGAGGGTTAGTGGTGAGGTTATGTCTGTCAGTCAGGAGGGTTAGTGGTGAGGTTATGTCAGTCAGTCAGGAGGGTTAGTGGTGAGGTTATGTCAGTCAGTCAGGAGGGTTAGTGGTTAGATTATGTCTGTCTGTCATAAGGGTTAGTGGTGAGGTTATGTCAGTCAGGAGGGAGGGTTAGTGGTGAGGTTATGTCTGTCAGTCAGGAGGGTTAGTGATGAGGTTATGTCAGTCAGGAGGGTTAGTGGTGAGGTTATGTCAGTCAGGAGGGTTAGTGGTGAAGTTATGTCTGTCTGTCAGGAGGGTTAGTGGTGAGGTTATGTCTGTCTGTCAGGAGGGTTAGTGGTGAGGTTATGTCAGTCAGTCTCGAGGGTTAGTGGTGAGGTTATGTCAGTCAGGAGGGTTAGTGGTGAGGTTATGTCAGTCAGTCAGGAGGGTTAGTGGTGAGGTTATGTCAGTCAGGAGGGTTAGTGGTGAGGTTATGTCAGTCAGTCAGGAGGGTTAGTGGTGAGGTTATGTCTGTCTGTCAGGAGGGTTAGTGGTGAGGTTATGTCTGTCTGTCAGGAGAGTTAGTTGTGAGGTTATGTCTGTCTCTCAGGAAGGTTAGTGGTGAGGTTATGTCTGTCTGTCAGGAGGGTTAGTGGTGAGGTTATGTCTGTCTGTCAGGAGGGTTAGTGGTTAGGTTATGTCAGTCAGGAGGGTAAGTGGTGAGTTTATGTCAGTCAGTCAGGAGGGTTAGTGGTGAGGTTATGTCTGTCTGTCAGGAGGGTTAGTGGTGAGTTTATGTCAGTCAGGAGGGTTAGTGGTGAAGTTATGTCTGTCTGTCAGGAGGGTTAGTGGTGAGGTTATGTCTGTCTGTCAGGAGGGTTAGTGGTGAGGTTATGTCAGTCAGTCTCGAGGGTTAGTGGTGCGGTTATGTCAGTCAGGAGGGTTAGTGGTGAGGTTATGTCAGTCAGTCAGGAGGGTTAGTGGTGAGGTTATGTCAGTCAGGAGGGTTAGTGGTGAGGTTATGTCAGTCAGTCAGGAGGGTTAGTGGTGAGGTTATGTCTGTCTGTCAGGAGGGTTAGTGGTGAGGTTATGTCTGTCTGTCAGGAGTGTTAGTTGTGAGGTTATGTCTGTCTCTCAGGAGGGTTAGTGGTGAGGTTATGTCTGTCTGTCAGGAGGGTTAGTGGTGAGGTTATGTCTGTCTGTCAGGAGGGTTAGTGGTGAGGTTATGTCTGTCTGTCAGGAGGGTTAGTGGTGAGGTTATTTCTGTCTGTCAGGAGGGTTAGTGGTGAGTTTATGTCAGTCTGTCAGGAGGGTTAGTGGTGAGGTTATGTCTGTCTGTCAGGAGGGTTAGTGGTGAGGTTATGTCTGTCTGTCAGGAGGGTTAGTGGTGAGGTTATGTCAGTCAGACAGGAGGGTTAATGGTGAGGTTTTATCAGTCAGGAGGGTTAGTGGTGAGGTTATGTCAGTCAGGAGGGTTAGTGGTGAGGTTATGTTAGTCAGTCAGGAGGGTTAGTGGTGAGGTTATGTAAGTCAGTCAGGAGGGTTAGTGGTGAGGTTATGTCAGTCAGGAGGGTTAGTGGTGAGGTTATGTCAGGCAGGAGGGTTAGTGGTGAGGTTATGTCTAAGTCAAGAGGGTTAGTGGTGAGGTTATGTCAGTCAAGTCAGGAGGGTTAGTGGTGAGGATTTGTCAGTCAGGAGGGTTAGTGGTGAGGTTATGACTGTCTGTCAGGAGGGTTAGTGGTGAGGTTATGTCTGTCTGTCAGGTGGGTTAGTGGTGAGGTTATGTCAGTCTGTCAGGAGGGTTAGTGGTTAGGTTATGTCAGTCTGTCAGGAGGGTTAGTGGTTAGATTATGTCTGTCTGTCATGAGGGTTAGTGGTGAGGTTATGTCAGTCAGGAGGGAGGGTTAGTGGTGAGGTTATGTCTGTCAGTCAGGAGGGTTAGTGGTGAGGTTATGTCAGTCAGTCAGGAGGGTTAGTGGTGAGGTTATGTCAGTCAGTCAGGAGGGTTAGTGGTTAGATTATGTCTGTCTGTCATAAGGGTTAGTGGTGAGGTTATGTCAGTCAGGAGGGAGGGTTAGTGGTGAGGTTATGTCTGTCAGTCAGGAGGGTTAGTGATGAGGTTATGTCAGTCAGGAGGGTTAGTGGTGAGGTTATGTCAGTCAGGAGGGTTAGTGGTGAAGTTATGTCTGTCTGTCAGGAGGGTTAGTGGTGAGGTTATGTCTGTCTGTCAGGAGGGTTAGTGGTGAGGTTATGTCAGTCAGTCTCGAGGGTTAGTGGTGAGGTTATGTCAGTCAGGAGGGTTAGTGGTGAGGTTATGTCAGTCAGTCAGGAGGGTTAGTGGTGAGGTTATGTCAGTCAGGAGGGTTAGTGGTGAGGTTATGTCAGTCAGTCAGGAGGGTTAGTGGTGAGGTTATGTCTGTCTGTCAGGAGGGTTAGTGGTGAGGTTATGTCTGTCTGTCAGGAGAGTTAGTTGTGAGGTTATGTCTGTCTCTCAGGAAGGTTAGTGGTGAGGTTATGTCTGTCTGTCAGGAGGGTTAGTGGTGAGGTTATGTCTGTCTGTCAGGAGGGTTAGTGGTTAGGTTATGTCAGTCAGGAGGGTAAGTGGTGAGTTTATGTCAGTCAGTCAGGAGGGTTAGTGGTGAGGTTATGTCTGTCTGTCAGGAGGGTTAGTGGTGAGTTTATGTCAGTCAGGAGGGTTAGTGGTGAGGTTATGTCAGGCAGGAGGGTTAGTGGTGAGGTTATGTCTAAGTCAAGAGGGTTAGTGGTGAGGTTATGTCAGTCAAGTCAGGAGGGTTAGTGGTGAGGATTTGTCAGTCAGGAGGGTTAGTGGTGAGGTTATGACTGTCTGTCAGGAGGGTTAGTGGTGAGGTTATGTCTGTCTGTCAGGTGGGTTAGTGGTGAGGTTATGTCAGTCTGTCAGGAGGGTTAGTGGTGAGGTTATGTCAGTCTGTCAGGAGGGTTAGTGGTTAGATTATGTCTGTCTGTCATGAGGGTTAGTGGTGAGGTTATGTCAGTCAGGAGGGAGGGTTAGTGGTGAGGTTATGTCTGTCAGTCAGGAGGGTTAGTGGTGAGGTTATGTCAGTCAGGAGGGTTAGTGGTGAGGTTATGTCAGTCAGGAGGGTTAGTGGTGAAGTTATGTCTGTCTGTCAGGAGGGTTAGTGGTGAGGTTATGTCTGTCTGTCAGGAGGGTTAGTGGTGAGGTTATTTCTGTCTGTCAGGAGGGTTAGTGGTGAGTTTATGTCAGTCTGTCAGGAGGGTTAGTGGTGAGGTTATGTCTGTCTGTCAGGAGGGTTAGTGGTGAGGTTATGTCTGTCTGTCAGGAGGGTTAGTGGTGAGGTTATGTCAGTCAGACAGGAGGGTTAATGGTGAGGTTTTGTCAGTCAGGAGGGTTAGTGGTGAGGTTATGTTAGTCAGTCAGGAGGGTTAGTGGTGAGGTTATGTAAGTCAGTCAGGAGGGTTAGTGGTGAGGTTATGTCAGTCAGGAGGGTTAGTGGTGAGGTTATGTCAGGCAGGAGGGTTAGTGGTGAGGTTATGTCTAAGTCAAGAGGGTTAGTGGTGAGGTTATGTCAGTCAAGTCAGGAGGGTTAGTGGTGAGGATTTGTCAGTCAGGAGGGTTAGTGGTGAGGTTATGACTGTCTGTCAGGAGGGTTAGTGGTGAGGTTATGTCTGTCTGTCAGGTGGGTTAGTGGTGAGGTTATGTCAGTCTGTCAGGAGGGTTAGTGGTTAGGTTATGTCAGTCTGTCAGGAGGGTTAGTGGTTAGATTATGTCTGTCTGTCATGAGGGTTAGTGGTGAGGTTATGTCAGTCAGGAGGGAGGGTTAGTGGTGAGGTTATGTCTGTCAGTCAGGAGGGTTAGTGATGAGGTTATGTCAGTCAGGAGGGTTAGTGGTGAGGTTATGTCAGTCAGTCAGGAGGGTTAGTGGTGAGGTTATGTCAGTCAGTCAGGAGGGTTAGTGGTTAGATTATGTCTGTCTGTCATAAGGGTTAGTGGTGAGGTTATGTCAGTCAGGAGGGAGGGTTAGTGGTGAGGTTATGTCTGTCAGTCAGGAGGGTTAGTGATGAGGTTATGTCAGTCAGGAGGGTTAGTGGTGAGGTTATGTCAGTCAGGAGGGTTAGTGGTGAAGTTATGTCTGTCTGTCAGGAGGGTTAGTGGTGAGGTTATGTCTGTCTGTCAGGAGGGTTAGTGGTGAGGTTAGTCGTCAGCTCGGGGGGGGGGAGTCGTCGGAGGGTTAGTGGTGAGGTTATGTCAGTCAGTCAGGAGGGTTAGTGGTGAGGTTATGTCAGTCAGGAGGGTTAGTGGTGAGGTTATGTCAGTCAGTCAGGAGGGTTAGTGGTGAGGTTATGTCTGTCTGTCAGGAGGGTTAGTGGTGAGGTTATGTCTGTCTGTCAGGAGAGTTAGTTGTGAGGTTATGTCTGTCTCTCAGGAAGGTTAGTGGTGAGGTTATGTCTGTCTGTCAGGAGGGTTAGTGGTGAGGTTATGTCTGTCTGTCAGGAGGGTTAGTGGTTAGGTTATGTCAGTCAGGAGGGTAAGTGGTGAGTTTATGTCAGTCAGTCAGGAGGGTTAGTGGTGAGGTTATGTCTGTCTGTCAGGAGGGTTAGTGGTGAGTTTATGTCAGTCAGGAGGGTTAGTGGTGAGGTTATGTCAGGCAGGAGGGTTAGTGGTGAGGTTATGTCTAAGTCAAGAGGGTTAGTGGTGAGGTTATGTCAGTCAAGTCAGGAGGGTTAGTGGTGAGGATTTGTCAGTCAGGAGGGTTAGTGGTGAGGTTATGACTGTCTGTCAGGAGGGTTAGTGGTGAGGTTATGTCTGTCTGTCAGGTGGGTTAGTGGTGAGGTTATGTCAGTCTGTCAGGAGGGTTAGTGGTGAGGTTATGTCAGTCTGTCAGGAGGGTTAGTGGTTAGATTATGTCTGTCTGTCATGAGGGTTAGTGGTGAGGTTATGTCAGTCAGGAGGGAGGGTTAGTGGTGAGGTTATGTCTGTCAGTCAGGAGGGTTAGTGGTGAGGTTATGTCAGTCAGGAGGGTTAGTGGTGAGGTTATGTCAGTCAGGAGGGTTAGTGGTGAAGTTATGTCTGTCTGTCAGGAGGGTTAGTGGTGAGGTTATGTCTGTCTGTCAGGAGGGTTAGTGGTGAGGTTATGTCAGTCAGTCTCGAGGGTTAGTGGTGAGGTTATGTCAGTCAGGAGGGTTAGTGGTGAGGTTATGTCAGTCAGTCAGGAGGGTTAGTGGTGAGGTTATGTCAGTCAGGAGGGTTAGTGGTGAGGTTATGTCAGTCAGTCAGGAGGGTTAGTGGTGAGGTTATGTCTGTCTGTCAGGAGGGTTAGTGGTGAGGTTATGTCTGTCTGTCAGGAGTGTTAGTTGTGAGGTTATGTCTGTCTCTCAGGAGGGTTAGTGGTGAGGTTATGTCTGTCTGTCAGGAGGGTTAGTGGTGAGGTTATGTCTGTCTGTCAGGAGGGTTAGTGGTGAGGTTATTTCTGTCTGTCAGGAGGGTTAGTGGTGAGTTTATGTCAGTCTGTCAGGAGGGTTAGTGGTGAGGTTATGTCTGTCTGTCAGGAGGGTTAGTGGTGAGGTTATGTCTGTCTGTCAGGAGGGTTAGTGGTGAGGTTATGTCAGTCAGACAGGAGGGTTAATGGTGAGGTTTTATCAGTCAGGAGGGTTAGTGGTGAGGTTATGTCAGTCAGGAGGGTTAGTGGTGAGGTTATGTTAGTCAGTCAGGAGGGTTAGTGGTGAGGTTATGTAAGTCAGTCAGGAGGGTTAGTGGTGAGGTTATGTCAGTCAGTCAGGAGGGTTAGTGGTGAGGTTATGTCAGTCAGTCAGGAGGGTTAGTTGTGAGGTTATGTCAGTCAGGAGGGTTAGTGGTGAGGTTATCTATGTCTGTCAGGAGGGTAAGTGGTGAGGTTATGTCAGTCAGGAGGGTTAGTGGTGAGGTTATGTCAGTGAGTCAGAAGGGTTAGTGGTGAGGTTATGTCAGTCAGGAGGGTTAGTGGTGAGATTATGTCAGTCAGGAGGGTTAGTGGTGAGGTTATGTCAGTCAGGAGGGTTAGTGGTGAGGTTATGTCTGTCTGTCAGGAGGGTTAGTGGTGAGGTTATGTCAGTCAGTCAGGAGGGTTAGTGGTGAGGTTATGTCAGTCAGGAGGGTAAGTGGTGAGGTTATGTCAGTCAGTCAGGAGGGTTAGTGGTGAGGTTATGTCAGTCAGTCAGAAGGGTTAGTGGTGAGGTTATGTCAGTCAGAAGGGTTAGTGGTGAGATTATGTCAGTCAGGAGGGTTAGTGGTGAGGTTATGTCAGTCAGGAGGGTTAGTGGTGAGGTTATGTCTGACTGTCAGGAGGGTTATTGGTGAGGTTATGTCTGGCTGTCAGGAGGGTTAGTGGTGAGATTATGTCAGTCAGTCAGGAGGGTTAGTGGTGAGTTTATGTCAGTCAGGAGGGTTAGAGGTGAGGTTATGTCTCTAAGTCACGAGGGTTAGTGGTGAGGTTATGTCTGTACGTCAGGAGGGTTTTTGGTGAGTTTATGTCAGTCAGGAGGGTTAGTGGTGAGGTTATGTCAGTCAGTCAGGAGGGTTAGTGGTGAGGTTATGTCAGTCAGTCAGGGGGGTTAATGGTGAGGTTATGTCAGTCAGGAGGGTTAGTGGTGAGGTTATGTCTGTCAGTCAGAAGGGTTAGTGGTGAGGTTATGTCAGTCAGGAGGGTAAGTGGTGAGGTTATGTCAGTCAGTCAGGAGGGTTAGTGGTGAGGTTATGTCAGTCAGGAAGGTTAGTGGTGACGTTATGTCAGTCAGGAAGGTTAGTGGTGAGGTTATGTCTGTCTGTCAGGAGGGTTAGTGGTTAGGTTATCTATGTCTGTCAGGAGGGTAAGTGGTGAGGTTATGTCAGTCAGTCAGGAGGGTTAGTGGTGAGGGTATGTCTGTCTGTCAGGAGGGTTAGTGGTGAGGTTATGTCAGTCAGTCATGAGGGTTAGTGGTGAGGTTATGTCAGTCAGGAGGGTTAGTGGTGAGGTTATGTCAGTCAGGACGGTTAGTGGTGAGGTTATGTCAGGCAGGAGGGTTAGTGGTGAGGTTATGACTGTCTGTCAGGAGGGTTAGTGGTGAGGTTATGTCTGTCTGTCAGGTGGGTTAGTGGTGAGGTTATGTCAGTCTGTCAGGAGGGTTAGTGGTGAGGTTATGTCAGTCTGTCAGGAGGGTTAGTGGTTAGATTATGTCTGTCTGTCATGAGGGTTAGTGGTGAGGTTATGTCAGTCAGGAGGGAGGGTTAGTGGTGAGGTTATGTCTGTCAGTCAGGAGGGTTAGTGGTGAGGTTATGTCAGTCAGGAGGGTTAGTGGTGAGGTTATGTCAGTCAGGAGGGTTAGTGGTGAGGTTGTCAGTCAGGAAGGTTAGTGGTGACGTTATGTCAGTCAGGAAGGTTAGTGGTGAGGTTATGTCTGTCTGTCAGGAGGGTTAGTGGTGAGGTTATCTATGTCTGTCAGGAGGGTAAGTGGTGAGGTTATGTCAGTCAGTCAGGAGGGTTAGTGGTGAGGGTATGTCTGTCTGTCAGGAGGGTTAGTGGTGAGGTTATGTCAGTCAGTCATGAGGGTTAGTGGTGAGGTTATGTCAGTCAGTAGGGTTAGTGGTGAGGTTATGTCAGTCAGGAGGGTTAGTGGTGAGGTTATGTCAGTCAGGAGGGTTAGTGGTGAGGTTATGTCAGGCAGGAGGGTTAGTGGTGAGGTTATGTCTAAGTCAAGAGGGTTAGTGGTGAGGTTATGTCAGTCAAGTCAGGAGGGTTAGTGGTGAGGATTTGTCAGTCAGGAGGGTTAGTGGTGAGGTTATGCCTGTCTGTCAGGAGGGTTAGTGGTGAGGTTATGTCAGTCTGTCAGGAGGGTTAGTGGTGACGTTATGTCAGTCAGGAAGGTTAGTGGTGAGGTTATGTCTGTCTGTCAGGAGGGTTAGTGGTTAGGTTATCTATGTCTGTCAGGAGGGTAAGTGGTGAGGTTATGTCAGTCAGTCAGGAGGGTTAGTGGTGAGGGTATGTCTGTCTGTCAGGAGGGTTAGTGGTGAGGTTATGTCAGTCAGTCATGAGGGTTAGTGGTGAGGTTATGTCAGTCAGTCATGAGGGTTAGTGGTGAGGTTATGTCAGTCAGGAGGGTTAGTGGTGAGGTTATGTCAGTCAGGAGGGTTAGTGGTGAGGTTATGTCAGGCAGGAGGGTTAGTGGTGAGGTTATGACTGTCTGTCAGGAGGGTTAGTGGTGAGGTTATGTCTGTCTGTCAGGTGGGTTAGTGGTGAGGTTATGTCAGTCTGTCAGGAGGGTTAGTGGTGAGGTTATGTCAGTCTGTCAGGAGGGTTAGTGGTTAGATTATGTCTGTCTGTCATGAGGGTTAGTGGTGAGGTTATGTCAGTCAGGAGGGAGGGTTAGTGGTGAGGTTATGTCTGTCAGTCAGGAGGGTTAGTGGTGAGGTTATGTCAGTCAGGAGGGTTAGTGGTGAGGTTATGTCAGTCAGGAGGGTTAGTGGTGAGGTTGTCAGTCAGGAAGGTTAGTGGTGACGTTATGTCAGTCAGGAAGGTTAGTGGTGAGGTTATGTCTGTCTGTCAGGAGGGTTAGTGGTGAGGTTATCTATGTCTGTCAGGAGGGTAAGTGGTGAGGTTATGTCAGTCAGTCAGGAGGGTTAGTGGTGAGGGTATGTCTGTCTGTCAGGAGGGTTAGTGGTGAGGTTATGTCAGTCAGTCATGAGGGTTAGTGGTGAGGTTATGTCAGTCAGTAGGGTTAGTGGTGAGGTTATGTCAGTCAGGAGGGTTAGTGGTGAGGTTATGTCAGTCAGGAGGGTTAGTGGTGAGGTTATGTCAGGCAGGAGGGTTAGTGGTGAGGTTATGTCTAAGTCAAGAGGGTTAGTGGTGAGGTTATGTCAGTCAAGTCAGGAGGGTTAGTGGTGAGGATTTGTCAGTCAGGAGGGTTAGTGGTGAGGTTATGCCTGTCTGTCAGGAGGGTTAGTGGTGAGGTTATGTCAGTCTGTCAGGAGGGTTAGTGGTGACGTTATGTCAGTCAGGAAGGTTAGTGGTGAGGTTATGTCTGTCTGTCAGGAGGGTTAGTGGTTAGGTTATCTATGTCTGTCAGGAGGGTAAGTGGTGAGGTTATGTCAGTCAGTCAGGAGGGTTAGTGGTGAGGGTATGTCTGTCTGTCAGGAGGGTTAGTGGTGAGGTTATGTCAGTCAGTCATGAGGGTTAGTGGTGAGGTTATGTCAGTCAGTCATGAGGGTTAGTGGTGAGGTTATGTCAGTCAGGAGGGTTAGTGGTGAGGTTATGTCAGTCAGGAGGGTTAGTGGTGAGGTTATGTCAGGCAGGAGGGTTAGTGGTGAGGTTATGACTGTCTGTCAGGAGGGTTAGTGGTGAGGTTATGTCTGTCTGTCAGGTGGGTTAGTGGTGAGGTTATGTCAGTCTGTCAGGAGGGTTAGTGGTGAGGTTATGTCAGTCTGTCAGGAGGGTTAGTGGTTAGATTATGTCTGTCTGTCATGAGGGTTAGTGGTGAGGTTATGTCAGTCAGGAGGGAGGGTTAGTGGTGAGGTTATGTCTGTCAGTCAGGAGGGTTAGTGGTGAGGTTATGTCAGTCAGGAGGGTTAGTGGTGAGGTTATGTCAGTCAGGAGGGTTAGTGGTGAGGTTGTCAGTCAGGAAGGTTAGTGGTGACGTTATGTCAGTCAGGAAGGTTAGTGGTGAGGTTATGTCTGTCTGTCAGGAGGGTTAGTGGTGAGGTTATCTATGTCTGTCAGGAGGGTAAGTGGTGAGGTTATGTCAGTCAGTCAGGAGGGTTAGTGGTGAGGGTATGTCTGTCTGTCAGGAGGGTTAGTGGTGAGGTTATGTCAGTCAGTCATGAGGGTTAGTGGTGAGGTTATGTCAGTCAGTAGGGTTAGTGGTGAGGTTATGTCAGTCAGGAGGGTTAGTGGTGAGGTTATGTCAGTCAGGAGGGTTAGTGGTGAGGTTATGTCAGGCAGGAGGGTTAGTGGTGAGGTTATGTCTAAGTCAAGAGGGTTAGTGGTGAGGTTATGTCAGTCAAGTCAGGAGGGTTAGTGGTGAGGATTTGTCAGTCAGGAGGGTTAGTGGTGAGGTTATGCCTGTCTGTCAGGAGGGTTAGTGGTGAGGTTATGTCAGTCTGTCAGGAGGGTTAGTGGTGACGTTATGTCAGTCAGGAAGGTTAGTGGTGAGGTTATGTCTGTCTGTCAGGAGGGTTAGTGGTTAGGTTATCTATGTCTGTCAGGAGGGTAAGTGGTGAGGTTATGTCAGTCAGTCAGGAGGGTTAGTGGTGAGGGTATGTCTGTCTGTCAGGAGGGTTAGTGGTGAGGTTATGTCAGTCAGTCATGAGGGTTAGTGGTGAGGTTATGTCAGTCAGTCATGAGGGTTAGTGGTGAGGTTATGTCAGTCAGGAGGGTTAGTGGTGAGGTTATGTCAGTCAGGAGGGTTAGTGGTGAGGTTATGTCAGGCAGGAGGGTTAGTGGTGAGGTTATGACTGTCTGTCAGGAGGGTTAGTGGTGAGGTTATGTCTGTCTGTCAGGTGGGTTAGTGGTGAGGTTATGTCAGTCTGTCAGGAGGGTTAGTGGTGAGGTTATGTCAGTCTGTCAGGAGGGTTAGTGGTTAGATTATGTCTGTCTGTCATGAGGGTTAGTGGTGAGGTTATGTCAGTCAGGAGGGAGGGTTAGTGGTGAGGTTATGTCTGTCAGTCAGGAGGGTTAGTGGTGAGGTTATGTCAGTCAGGAGGGTTAGTGGTGAGGTTATGTCAGTCAGGAGGGTTAGTGGTGAGGTTGTCAGTCAGGAAGGTTAGTGGTGACGTTATGTCAGTCAGGAAGGTTAGTGGTGAGGTTATGTCTGTCTGTCAGGAGGGTTAGTGGTGAGGTTATCTATGTCTGTCAGGAGGGTAAGTGGTGAGGTTATGTCAGTCAGTCAGGAGGGTTAGTGGTGAGGGTATGTCTGTCTGTCAGGAGTGTTAGTGGTGAGGTTATGTCAGTCAGTCATGAGGGTTAGTGGTGAGGTTATGTCAGTCAGTAGGGTTAGTGGTGAGGTTATGTCAGTCAGGAGGGTTAGTGGTGAGGTTATGTCAGTCAGGAGGGTTAGTGGTGAGGTTATGTCAGGCAGGAGGGTTAGTGGTGAGGTTATGTCTAAGTCAAGAGGGTTAGTGGTGAGGTTATGTCAGTCAAGTCAGGAGGGTTAGTGGTGAGGATTTGTCAGTCAGGAGGGTTAGTGGTGAGGTTATGACTGTCTGTCAGGAGGGTTAGTGGTGAGGTTATGTCAGTCTGTCAGGAGGGTTAGTGGTGAGGTTATGTCAGTCTGTCAGGAGGGTTAGTGGTTAGATTATGTCTGTCTGTCATGAGGGTTAGTGGTGAGGTTATGTCTGTCTGTCAGGTGGGTTAGTGGTGAGGTTATGTCAGTCTGTCAGGAGGGTTAGTGGTGAGGTTATGTCAGTCTGTCAGGAGGGTTAGTGGTTAGATTATGTCTGTCTGTCATGAGGGTTAGTGGTGAGGTTATGTCAGTCAGGAGGGAGGGTTAGTGGTGAGGTTATGTCTGTCAGTCAGGAGGGTTAGTGGTGAGGTTATGTCAGTCAGGAGGGTTAGTGGTGAGGTTATGTCAGTCAGGAGGGTTAGTGGTGAGGTTGTCAGTCAGGAAGGTTAGTGGTGACGTTATGTCAGTCAGGAAGGTTAGTGGTGAGGTTATGTCTGTCTGTCAGGAGGGTTAGTGGTGAGGTTATCTATGTCTGTCAGGAGGGTAAGTGGTGAGGTTATGTCAGTCAGTCAGGAGGGTTAGTGGTGAGGGTATGTCTGTCTGTCAGGAGGGTTAGTGGTGAGGTTATGTCAGTCAGTCATGAGGGTTAGTGGTGAGGTTATGTCAGTCAGTAGGGTTAGTGGTGAGGTTATGTCAGTCAGGAGGGTTAGTGGTGAGGTTATGTCAGTCAGGAGGGTTAGTGGTGAGGTTATGTCAGGCAGGAGGGTTAGTGGTGAGGTTATGTCTAAGTCAAGAGGGTTAGTGGTGAGGTTATGTCAGTCAAGTCAGGAGGGTTAGTGGTGAGGATTTGTCAGTCAGGAGGGTTAGTGGTGAGGTTATGCCTGTCTGTCAGGAGGGTTAGTGGTGAGGTTATGTCAGTCTGTCAGGAGGGTTAGTGGTGACGTTATGTCATTCAGGAAGGTTAGTGGTGAGGTTATGTCTGTCTGTCAGGAGGGTTAGTGGTTAGGTTATCTATGTCTGTCAGGAGGGTAAGTGGTGAGGTTATGTCAGTCAGTCAGGAGGGTTAGTGGTGAGGGTATGTCTGTCTGTCAGGAGGGTTAGTGGTGAGGTTATGTCAGTCAGTCATGAGGGTTAGTGGTGAGGTTATGTCAGTCAGTCATGAGGGTTAGTGGTGAGGTTATGTCAGTCAGGAGGGTTAGTGGTGAGGTTATGTCAGTCAGGAGGGTTAGTGGTGAGGTTATGTCAGGCAGGAGGGTTAGTGGTGAGGTTATGACTGTCTGTCAGGAGGGTTAGTGGTGAGGTTATGTCTGTCTGTCAGGTGGGTTAGTGGTGAGGTTATGTCAGTCTGTCAGGAGGGTTAGTGGTGAGGTTATGTCAGTCTGTCAGGAGGGTTAGTGGTTAGATTATGTCTGTCTGTCATGAGGGTTAGTGGTGAGGTTATGTCAGTCAGGAGGGAGGGTTAGTGGTGAGGTTATGTCTGTCAGTCAGGAGGGTTAGTGGTGAGGTTATGTCAGTCAGGAGGGTTAGTGGTGAGGTTATGTCAGTCAGGAGGGTTAGTGGTGAGGTTGTCAGTCAGGAAGGTTAGTGGTGACGTTATGTCAGTCAGGAAGGTTAGTGGTGAGGTTATGTCTGTCTGTCAGGAGGGTTAGTGGTGAGGTTATCTATGTCTGTCAGGAGGGTAAGTGGTGAGGTTATGTCAGTCAGTCAGGAGGGTTAGTGGTGAGGGTATGTCTGTCTGTCAGGAGTGTTAGTGGTGAGGTTATGTCAGTCAGTCATGAGGGTTAGTGGTGAGGTTATGTCAGTCAGTAGGGTTAGTGGTGAGGTTATGTCAGTCAGGAGGGTTAGTGGTGAGGTTATGTCAGTCAGGAGGGTTAGTGGTGAGGTTATGTCAGGCAGGAGGGTTAGTGGTGAGGTTATGTCTAAGTCAAGAGGGTTAGTGGTGAGGTTATGTCAGTCAAGTCAGGAGGGTTAGTGGTGAGGATTTGTCAGTCAGGAGGGTTAGTGGTGAGGTTATGACTGTCTGTCAGGAGGGTTAGTGGTGAGGTTATGTCAGTCTGTCAGGAGGGTTAGTGGTGAGGTTATGTCAGTCTGTCAGGAGGGTTAGTGGTTAGATTATGTCTGTCTGTCATGAGGGTTAGTGGTGAGGTTATGTCTGTCTGTCAGGTGGGTTAGTGGTGAGGTTATGTCAGTCTGTCAGGAGGGTTAGTGGTGAGGTTATGTCAGTCTGTCAGGAGGGTTAGTGGTTAGATTATGTCTGTCTGTCATGAGGGTTAGTGGTGAGGTTATGTCAGTCAGGAGGGAGGGTTAGTGGTGAGGTTATGTCTGTCAGTCAGGAGGGTTAGTGGTGAGGTTATGTCAGTCAGGAGGGTTAGTGGTGAGGTTATGTCAGTCAGGAGGGTTAGTGGTGAAGTTATGTCTGTCTGTCAGGAGGGTTAGTGGTGAGGTTATGTCTGTCTGTCAGGAGGGTTAGTGGTGAGGTTATGTCAGTCAGTCTCGAGGGTTAGTGGTGAGGTTATGTCAGTCAGGAGGGTTAGTGGTGAGGTTATGTCAGTCAGTCAGGAGGGTTAGTGGTGAGGTTATGTCAGTCAGGAGGGTTAGTGGTGAGGTTATGTCAGTCAGTCAGGAGGGTTAGTGGTGAGGTTATGTCTGTCTGTCAGGAGGGTTAGTGGTGAGTTTATGTCTGTCTGTCAGGAGTGTTAGTTGTGAGGTTATGTCTGTCTCTCAGGAGGGTTAGTGGTGAGGTTATGTCTGTCTGTCAGGAGGGTTAGTGGTGAGGTTATGTCTGTCTGTCAGGAGGGTTAGTGGTGAGGTTATTTCTGTCTGTCAGGAGGGTTAGTGGTGAGTTTATGTCAGTCTGTCAGGAGGGTTAGTGGTGAGGTTATGTCTGTCTGTCAGGAGGGTTAGTGGTGAGGTTATGTCTGTCTGTCAGGAGGGTTAGTGGTGAGGTTATGTCAGTCAGACAGGAGGGTTAATGGTGAGGTTTTATCAGTCAGGAGGGTTAGTGGTGAGGTTATGTCAGTCAGGAGGGTTAGTGGTGAGGTTATGTTAGTCAGTCAGGAGGGTTAGTGGTGAGGTTATGTAAGTCAGTCAGGAGGGTTAGTGGTGAGGTTATGTCAGTCAGTCAGGAGGGTTAGTGGTGAGGTTATGTCAGTCAGTCAGGAGGGTTAGTTGTGAGGTTATGTCAGTCAGGAGGGTTAGTGGTGAGGTTATCTATGTCTGTCAGGAGGGTAAGTGGTGAGGTTATGTCAGTCAGGAGGGTTAGTGGTGAGGTTATGTCAGTCAGTCAGAAGGGTTAGTGGTGAGGTTATGTCAGTCAGGAGGGTTAGTGGTGAGATTATGTCAGTCAGGAGGGTTAGTGGTGAGGTTATGTCAGTCAGGAGGGTTAGTGGTGAGGTTATGTCTGTCTGTCAGGAGGGTTAGTGGTGAGGTTATGTCTGGCTGTCAGGAGGGTTAGTGGTGAGGTTATGTCAGTCAGTCAGGAGGGTTAGTGGTGAGGTTATGTCAGTCAGGAGGGTAAGTGGTGAGGTTATGTCAGTCAGTCAGGAGGGTTAGTGGTGAGGTTATGTCAGTCAGTCAGAAGGGTTAGTGGTGAGGTTATGTCAGTCAGAAGGGTTAGTGGTGAGATTATGTCAGTCAGGAGGGTTAGTGGTGAGGTTATGTCAGTCAGGAGGGTTAGTGGTGAGGTTATGTCTGACTGTCAGGAGGGTTATTGGTGAGGTTATGTCTGGCTGTCAGGAGGGTTAGTGGTGAGATTATGTCAGTCAGTCAGGAGGGTTAGTGGTGAGTTTATGTCAGTCAGGAGGGTTAGAGGTGAGGTTATGTCTCTAAGTCACGAGGGTTAGTGGTGAGGTTATGTCTGTACGTCAGGAGGGGTTTTGGTGAGTTTATGTCAGTCAGGAGGGTTAGTGGTGAGGTTATGTCAGTCAGTCAGGAGGGTTAGTGGTGAGGTTATGTCAGTCAGTCAGGGGGGTTAATGGTGAGGTTATGTCAGTCAGGAGGGTTAGTGGTGAGGTTATGTCTGTCAGTCAGAAGGGTTAGTGGTGAGGTTATGTCAGTCAGGAGGGTAAGTGGTGAGGTTATGTCAGTCAGTCAGGAGGGTTAGTGGTGAGGTTATGTCAGTCAGGAAGGTTAGTGGTGACGTTATGTCAGTCAGGAAAGTTAGTGGTGAGGTTATGTCTGTCTGTCAGGAGGGTTAGTGGTTAGGTTATCTATGTCTGTCAGGAGGGTAAGTGGTGAGGTTATGTCAGTCAGTCAGGAGGGTTAGTGGTGAGGGTATGTCTGTCTGTCAGGAGGGTTAGTGGTGAGGTTATGTCAGTCAGTCATGAGGGTTAGTGGTGAGGTTATGTCAGTCAGGAGGGTTAGTGGTGAGGTTATGTCAGTCAGGACGGTTAGTGGTGAGGTTATGTCAGGCAGGAGGGTTAGTGGTGAGGTTATGACTGTCTTTCAGGAGGGTTAGTGGTGAGGTTATGTCTGTCTGTCAGGTGGGTTAGTGGTGAGGTTATGTCAGTCTGTCAGGAGGGTTAGTGGTGAGGTTATGTCAGTCTGTCAGGAGGGTTAGTGGTTAGATTATGTCTGTCTGTCATGAGGGTTAGTGGTGAGGTTATGTCAGTCAGGAGGGAGGGTTAGTGGTGAGGTTATGTCTGTCAGTCAGGAGGGTTAGTGGTGAGGTTATGTCAGTCAGGAGGGTTAGTGGTGAGGTTATGTCAGTCAGGAGGGTTAGTGGTGAGGTTGTCAGTCAGGAAGGTTAGTGGTGACGTTATGTCAGTCAGGAAGGTTAGTGGTGAGGTTATGTCTGTCTGTCAGGAGGTTTAGTGGTGAGGTTATCTATGTCTGTCAGGAGGGTAAGTGGTGAGGTTATGTCAGTCAGTCAGGAGGGTTAGTGGTGAGGGTATGTCTGTCTGTCAGGAGGGTTAGTGGTGAGGTTATGTCAGTCAGTCATGAGGGTTAGTGGTGAGGTTATGTCAGTCAGTAGGGTTAGTGGTGAGGTTATGTCAGTCAGGAGGGTTAGTGGTGAGGTTATGTCAGTCAGGAGGGTTAGTGGTGAGGTTATGTCAGGCAGGAGGGTTAGTGGTGAGGTTATGTCTAAGTCAAGAGGGTTAGTGGTGAGGTTATGTCAGTCAAGTCAGGAGGGTTAGTGGTGAGGATTTGTCAGTCACGAGGGTTAGTGGTGAGGTTATGCCTGTCTGTCAGGAGGGTTAGTGGTGAGGTTATGTCAGTCTGTCAGGAGGGTTAGTGGTGACGTTATGTCAGTCAGGAAGGTTAGTGGTGAGGTTATGTCTGTCTGTCAGGAGGGTTAGTGGTTAGGTTATCTATGTCTGTCAGGAGGGTAAGTGGTGAGGTTATGTCAGTCAGTCAGGAGGGTTAGTGGTGAGGGTATGTCTGTCTGTCAGGAGGGTTAGTGGTGAGGTTATGTCAGTCAGTCATGAGGGTTAGTGGTGAGGTTATGTCAGTCAGTCATGAGGGTTAGTGGTGAGGTTATGTCAGTCAGGAGGGTTAGTGGTGAGGTTATGTCAGTCAGGAGGGTTAGTGGTGAGGTTATGTCAGGCAGGAGGGTTAGTGGTGAGGTTATGACTGTCTGTCAGGAGGGTTAGTGGTGAGGTTATGTCTGTCTGTCAGGTGGGTTAGTGGTGAGGTTATGTCAGTCTGTCAGGAGGGTTAGTGGTGAGGTTATGTCAGTCTGTCAGGAGGGTTAGTGGTTAGATTATGTCTGTCTGTCATGAGGGTTAGTGGTGAGGTTATGTCAGTCAGGAGGGAGGGTTAGTGGTGAGGTTATGTCTGTCAGTCAGGAGGGTTAGTGGTGAGGTTATGTCAGTCAGGAGGGTTAGTGGTGAGGTTATGTCAGTCAGGAGGGTTAGTGGTGAGGTTGTCAGTCAGGAAGGTTAGTGGTGACGTTATGTCAGTCAGGAGGAGGGGGTTAGCTGCGTCGGAGGGTTAGGGTGGGTCAGCGTCGGGGGGGGGAGGGTCAGCGCAGGGGTTAGTGGTGAGGGTATGTCTGTCTGTCAGGAGTGTTAGTGGTGAGGTTATGTCAGTCAGTCATGAGGGTTAGTGGTGAGGTTATGTCAGTCAGTAGGGTTAGTGGTGAGGTTATGTCAGTCAGGAGGGTTAGTGGTGAGGTTATGTCAGTCAGGAGGGTTAGTGGTGAGGTTATGTCAGGCAGGAGGGTTAGTGGTGAGGTTATGTCTAAGTCAAGAGGGTTAGTGGTGAGGTTATGTCAGTCAAGTCAGGAGGGTTAGTGGTGAGGATTTGTCAGTCAGGAGGGCTAGTGGTGAGGTTATGACTGTCTGTCAGGAGGGTTAGTGGTGAGGTTATGTCAGTCTGTCAGGAGGGTTAGTGGTGAGGTTATGTCAGTCTGTCAGGAGGGTTAGTGGTTAGATTATGTCTGTCTGTCATGAGGGTTAGTGGTGAGGTTATGTCAGTCAGGAGGGAGGGTTAGTGGTGAGGTTATGTCTGTCAGTCAGGAGGGTTAGTGGTGAGGTTATGTCAGTCAGGAGGGTTAGTGGTGAGGTTATGTCAGTCAGGAGGGTTAGTGGTGAAGTTATGTCTGTCTGTCAGGAGGGTTAGTGGTGAGGTTATGTCTGTCTGTCAGGAGGGTTAGTGGTGAGGTTATGTCAGTCAGTCTCGAGGGTTAGTGGTGAGGTTATGTCAGTCAGGAGGGTTAGTGGTGAGGTTATGTCAGTCAGTCAGGAGGGTTAGTGGTGAGGTTATGTCAGTCAGGAGGGTTAGTGGTGAGGTTATGTCAGTCAGTCAGGAGGGTTAGTGGTGAGGTTATGTCTGTCTGTCAGGAGGGTTAGTGGTGAGGTTATGTCTGTCTGTCAGGAGTGTTAGTTGTGAGGTTATGTCTGTCTCTCAGGAGGGTTAGTGGTGAGGTTATGTCTGTCTGTCAGGGAGGGTTAGTGGTGAGGTTATGTCTGTCAGTCAGGAGGGTTAGTGATGAGGTTATGTCAGTCAGGAGGGTTAGTGGTGAGGTTATGTCAGTCAGGAGGGTTAGTGGTGAAGTTATGTCTGTCTGTCAGGAGGGTTAGTGGTGAGGTTATGTCTGTCTGTCAGGAGGGTTAGTGGTGAGGTTATGTCAGTCAGTCTCGAGGGTTAGTGGTGAGGTTATGTCAGTCAGGAGGGTTAGTGGTGAGGTTATGTCAGTCAGTCAGGAGGGTTAGTGGTGAGGTTATGTCAGTCAGGAGGGTTAGTGGTGAGGTTATGTCAGTCAGTCAGGAGGGTTAGTGGTGAGGTTATGTCTGTCTGTCAGGAGGGTTAGTGGTGAGGTTATGTCTGTCTGTCAGGAGAGTTAGTTGTGAGGTTATGTCTGTCTCTCAGGAAGGTTAGTGGTGAGGTTATGTCTGTCTGTCAGGAGGGTTAGTGGTGAGGTTATGTCTGTCTGTCAGGAGGGTTAGTGGTTAGGTTATGTCAGTCAGGAGGGTAAGTGGTGAGTTTATGTCAGTCAGTCAGGAGGGTTAGTGGTGAGGTTATGTCTGTCTGTCAGGAGGGTTAGTGGTGAGTTTATGTCAGTCAGGAGGGTTAGTGGTGAGGTTATGTCAGGCAGGAGGGTTAGTGGTGAGGTTATGTCTAAGTCAAGAGGGTTAGTGGTGAGGTTATGTCAGTCAAGTCAGGAGGGTTAGTGGTGAGGATTTGTCAGTCAGGAGGGTTAGTGGTGAGGTTATGACTGTCTGTCAGGAGGGTTAGTGGTGAGGTTATGTCTGTCTGTCAGGTGGGTTAGTGGTGAGGTTATGTCAGTCTGTCAGGAGGGTTAGTGGTGAGGTTATGTCAGTCTGTCAGGAGGGTTAGTGGTTAGATTATGTCTGTCTGTCATGAGGGTTAGTGGTGAGGTTATGTCAGTCAGGAGGGAGGGTTAGTGGTGAGGTTATGTCTGTCAGTCAGGAGGGTTAGTGGTGAGGTTATGTCAGTCAGGAGGGTTAGTGGTGAGGTTATGTCAGTCAGGAGGGTTAGTGGTGAAGTTATGTCTGTCTGTCAGGAGGGTTAGTGGTGAGGTTATGTCTGTCTGTCAGGAGGGTTAGTGGTGAGGTTATGTCAGTCAGTCTCGAGGGTTAGTGGTGAGGTTATGTCAGTCAGGAGGGTTAGTGGTGAGGTTATTTCAGTCAGTCAGGAGGGTTAGTGGTGAGGTTATGTCAGTCAGGAGGGTTTTTGGTGAGGTTATGTCTGTCTGTCAGGAGGGTTAGTGGTGAGGTTATGTCTGTCTGTCAGGAGTGTTAGTTGTGAGGTTATGTCTGTCTCTCAGGAGGGTTAGTGGTGAGGTTATGTCTGTCTGTCAGGAGGGTTAGTGGTGAGGTTATGTCTGTCTGTCAGGAGGGTTAGTGGTGAGGTTATTTCTGTCTGTCAGGAGGGTTAGTGGTGAGTTTATGTCAGTCTGTCAGGAGGGTTAGTGGTGAGGTTATGTCTGTCTGTCAGGAGGGTTAGTGGTGAGGTTATGTCTGTCTGTCAGGAGGGTTAGTGGTGAGGTTATGTCAGTCAGACAGGAGGGTTAATGGTGAGGTTTTATCAGTCAGGAGGGTTAGTGGTGAGGTTATGTCAGTCAGGAGGGTTAGTGG
Source organism: Salmo salar (assembly GCF_965601325.2). Lineage (NCBI taxonomy): Eukaryota > Metazoa > Chordata > Actinopteri > Salmoniformes > Salmonidae > Salmo > Salmo salar. The sequence continues at coordinate 52,598,157 of NC_138304.1, forward strand.
TGAGGTTATGTTAGTCAGTCAGGAGGGTTAGTGGTGAGGTTATGTAAGTCAGTCAGGAGGGTTAGTGGTGAGGTTATGTCAGTCAGTCAGGAGGGTTAGTGGTGAGGTTATGTCAGTCAGTCAGGAGGGTTAGTTGTGAGGTTATGTCAGTCAGGAGGGTTAGTGGTGAGGTTATCTATGTCTGTCAGGAGGGTAAGTGGTGAGGTTATGTCAGTCAGGAGGTTTAGTGGTGAGGTTATGTCAGTCAGTCAGAAGGGTTAGTGGTGAGGTTATGTCAGTCAGGAGGGTTAGTGGTGAGATTATGTCAGTCAGGAGGGTTATTGGTGAGGTTATGTCAGTCAGGAGGGTTAGTGGTGAGGTTATGTCTGTCTGTCAGGAGGGTTAGTGGTGAGGTTATGTCTGGCTGTCAGGAGGGTTAGTGGTGAGGTTATGTCAGTCAGTCAGGAGGGTTAGTGGTGAGGTTATGTCAGTCAGGAGGGTAAGTGGTGAGGTTATGTCAGTCAGTCAGGAGGGTTAGTGGTGAGGTTATGTCAGTCAGTCAGAAGGGTTAGTGGTGAGGTTATGTCAGTCAGAAGGGTTAGTGGTGAGATTATGTCAGTCAGGAGGGTTAGTGGTGAGGTTATGTCAGTCAGGAGGGTTAGTGGTGAGGTTATGTCTGACTGTCAGGAGGGTTATTGGTGAGGTTATGTCTGGCTGTCAGGAGGGTTAGTGGTGAGATTATGTCAGTCAGTCAGGAGGGTTAGTGGTGAGTTTATGTCAGTCAGGAGGGTTAGAGGTGAGGTTATGTCTCTAAGTCACGAGGGTTAGTGGTGAGGTTATGTCTGTACGTCAGGAGGGTTTTTGGTGAGTTTATGTCAGTCAGGAGGGTTAGTGGTGAGGTTATGTCAGTCAGTCAGGAGGGTTAGTGGTGAGGTTATGTCAGTCAGTCAGGGGGGTTAATGGTGAGGTTATGTCAGTCAGGAGGGTTAGTGGTGAGGTTATGTCTGTCAGTCAGAAGGGTTAGTGGTGAGGTTATGTCAGTCAGGAGGGTAAGTGGTGAGGTTATGTCAGTCAGTCAGGAGGGTTAGTGGTGAGGTTATGTCAGTCAGGAAGGTTAGTGGTGACGTTATGTCAGTCAGGAAGGTTAGTGGTGAGGTTATGTCTGTCTGTCAGGAGGGTTAGTGGTTAGGTTATCTATGTCTGTCAGGAGGGTAAGTGGTGAGGTTATGTCAGTCAGTCAGGAGGGTTAGTGGTGAGGGTATGTCTGTCTGTCAGGAGGGTTAGTGGTGAGGTTATGTCAGTCAGTCATGAGGGTTAGTGGTGAGGTTATGTCAGTCAGGAGGGTTAGTGGTGAGGTTATGTCAGTCAGGACGGTTAGTGGTGAGGTTATGTCAGGCAGGAGGGTTAGTGGTGAGGTTATGACTGTCTGTCAGGAGGGTTAGTGGTGAGGTTATGTCTGTCTGTCAGGTGGGTTAGTGGTGAGGTTATGTCAGTCTGTCAGGAGGGTTAGTGGTGAGGTTATGTCAGTCTGTCAGGAGGGTTAGTGGTTAGATTATGTCTGTCTGTCATGAGGGTTAGTGGTGAGGTTATGTCAGTCAGGTGGGAGGGTTAGTGGTGAGGTTATGTCTGTCAGTCAGGAGGGTTAGTGGTGAGGTTATGTCAGTCAGGAGGGTTAGTGGTGAGGTTATGTCAGTCAGGAGGGTTAGTGGTGAGGTTGTCAGTCAGGAAGGTTAGTGGTGACGTTATGTCAGTCAGGAAGGTTAGTGGTGAGGTTATGTCTGTCTGTCAGGAGGGTTAGTGGTGAGGTTATCTATGTCTGTCAGGAGGGTAAGTGGTGAGGTTATGTCAGTCAGTCAGGAGGGTTAGTGGTGAGGGTATGTCTGTCTGTCAGGAGGGTTAGTGGTGAGGTTATGTCAGTCAGTCATGAGGGTTAGTGGTGAGGTTATGTCAGTCAGTAGGGTTAGTGGTGAGGTTATGTCAGTCAGGAGGGTTAGTGGTGAGGTTATGTCAGTCAGGAGGGTTAGTGGTGAGGTTATGTCAGGCAGGAGGGTTAGTGGTGAGGTTATGTCTAAGTCAAGAGGGTTAGTGGTGAGGTTATGTCAGTCAAGTCAGGAGGGTTAGTGGTGAGGATTTGTCAGTCAGGAGGGTTAGTGGTGAGGTTATGCCTGTCTGTCAGGAGGGTTAGTGGTGAGGTTATGTCAGTCTGTCAGGAGGGTTAGTGGTGACGTTATGTCAGTCAGGAAGGTTAGTGGTGAGGTTATGTCTGTCTGTCAGGAGGGTTAGTGGTTAGGTTATCTATGTCTGTCAGGAGGGTAAGTGGTGAGGTTATGTCAGTCAGTCAGGAGGGTTAGTGGTGAGGGTATGTCTGTCTGTCAGGAGGGTTAGTGGTGAGGTTATGTCAGTCAGTCATGAGGGTTAGTGGTGAGGTTATGTCAGTCAGGAGGGTTAGTGGTGAGGTTATGTCAGTCAGGAGGGTTAGTGGTGAGGTTATGTCAGGCAGGAGGGTTAGTGGTGAGGTTATGACTGTCTGTCAGGAGGGTTAGTGGTGAGGTTATGTCTGTCTGTCAGGTGGGTTAGTGGTGAGGTTATGTCAGTCTGTCAGGAGGGTTAGTGGTGAGGTTATGTCAGTCTGTCAGGAGGGTTAGTGGTTAGATTATGTCTGTCTGTCATGAGGGTTAGTGGTGAGGTTATGTCTGTCTGTCAGGAGGGTTAGTGGTGAGGTTATGTCTGTCTGTCAGGAGGGTTAGTGGTGAGGTTATGTCAGTCAGTCAGGAGGGTTAGTGGTGAGGTTATGTCAGTCAGTCAGGAGGGTTAGTGGTTAGATTATGTCTGTCTGTCATGAGGGTTAGTGGTGAGGTTATGTCAGTCAGGAGGGAGGGTTAGTGGTGAGGTTATGTCTGTCAGTCAGGAGGGTTAGTGATGAGGTTATGTCAGTCAGGAGGGTTAGTGGTGAGGTTATGTCTGTCTGTCAGGAGGGTTAGTGGTGAGGTTTTGTCAGTCAGTCAGGAGGGTTAGTGGTGAGGTTATGTCAGTCATGAGGGTTAGTGGTGAGGATATGTAAGTCAGGAGGGTTAGTGGTGAGGTTATGTCAGTCAGGAGGGTTAGTGGTGAGATTATGTCAGTCAGTCAGGAGGGTTAGTGGTGAGGTTATGTCAGTCAGGAGGGTTAGTGTTGAGGTTATGTCTGTCTGTCAGGAGGGTTAGTGGTGAGGTTATGTCTGTCTGTCAGGAGTGTTAGTTGTGAGGTTATGTCTGTCTCTCAGGAGGGTTAGTGGTGAGGTTATGTCTGTCTGTCAGGAGGGTTAGTGGTGAGGTTATGTCTGTCTGTCAGGAGGGTTAGTGGTGAGGTTATGTCTGTCTGTCAGGAAGGTTAGTGGTGAGGTTATGTCTGTCTGTCAGGAGGGTTAGTTGTGAGGTTATGTCAGTCTGTCAGGAGGGTTAGTGGTGAGGTTATGTCTGTCTGTCAGGAGGGTTAGTGGTGAGGTTATGTCTGTCTGTCAGGAGGGTTAGTGGTGAGGTTATGTCTGTCAGTCAGGAGGGTTAGTGATGAGGTTTTGTCTGTCTGTCAGGAGGGTTAGTGGTGAGGTTATGTCTGTCAGTCAGGATGGTTAGTGGTGAGGTTATGTCAGTCAGGAGGGTTAGTGGTGAGGTTATGTCAGTCAGGAGGGTTAGTGGTGAGGTTATGTCTGTCTATCAGGAGGGTTAGTGGTGAGGTTATGTCTGTCTGTCAGGAGGGTTAGTGGTGAGGTTATGTCTGTCTGTCAGGAGGGTTAGTGGTGAGGTTATGTCTGTCTGTAAGGAGGGTTAGTGGTGAGGTTATGTCTGTCTGTCAGGAGGGTTAGTGGTGAGGTTATGTCAGTCTGTCAGGAGGGTTAGTGGTGAGGTTATGTCTGTCTGTCAGGAGGGTTAGTGGTGAGGTTATGTCTGTCAGTCAGGAGGGTTAGTGGTGAGGTTATGTCTGTCTGTCAGGAGGGTTAGTGGTGAGGTTATGTCTGTCAGTCAGGATGGTTAGTGGTGAGGTTATGTCAGTCAGGAGGGTTAGTGGTGAGGTTATGTCAGTCAGTCAGGAGGGTTAGTGGTGAGGTTATGTCAGTCAGTCAGGAGGGTTAGCGGTGAGGTTATGTCAGTTAGTCAGGAGGGTTAGCGGTGAGGTTATGTCAGTCAGGAGGTTTAGCAGTGAGTTTATTTCAGTCAGGAGGGTTAGTGGTGAGTTTATGTCAGTCAGGAGGGTTAGTGGTGAGGTTATGTCTGTCAGTCAGGAGGGTTAGTGGTGAGGTTATGTCAGTCAGGAGGGTAAGTGGTGAGGTTATGTCAGTCAATCAGGAGGGTTAGTGGTGAGGTTATGTCAGTCAGGAAGGTTAGTGGTGACGTTATGTCAGTCAGGGAGGTTAGTGGTGAGGTTATGTCTGTCTGTCAGGAGGGTTAGTGGTGAGGTTATGTCAGTCAGACAGGAGGGTTAGTGGTGAGGTTATGTCAGTCAGACAGGAGGGTTAATGGTGAGGTTTTATCAGTCAGGAGGGTTAGTGGTGAGGTTATGTCTGTCTGTCAGGAGGGTTAGTGGTGAGGTTATGTCAGTCAGTCAGGAGGGTTAGTGGTGAGGTTATGTAAGTCAGTCAGGAGGGTTAGTGGTGAGGTTATGTCAGTCAGTCAGGAGGGTTAGTGGTGAGGTTATGTCAGTCAGTCAGGAGGGTTAGTGGTGAGGTTATGTCAGTCAGTCAGGAGGGTTAGTGGGGAGGTTATCTATGTCTGTCAGGAGGGTAAGTGGTGAGGTTATGTCAGTCAGTCAGGAGGGTTAGTGGTGAGGTTATGTCAGTCAGTCAGAAGGGTTAGTGTTGAGGTTATGTCAGTCAGGAGGGTTAGTGGTGAGATTATGTCAGTCAGGAGGGTTAGTGGTGAGGTTATGTCAGTCAGGAGGGTTAGTGGTGAGGTTATGTCTGTCAGGAGGGTTATTGGTTAGGTTATGTCAGTCAGGAGGGTTAGTGGTGAGGTTATGTCAGTCAGGAGGGTTAGTGGTGAGGTTATGTCAGTCAGACAGGAGGGTTAGTGGTGAGGTTATGTCTGTCTATCAGGAGGGTTAGTGGTGAGGTTATGTCTGTCTGTCAGGAGGGTTAGTGGTGAGGTTATGTCCGTCTGTCAGGAGGGTTAGTGGTGAGGTTATGTCTGTCTGTAAGGAGGGTTAGTGGTGAGGTTATGTCTGTCTGTCAGGAGGGTTAGTGGTGAGGTTATGTCAGTCTGTCAGGAGGGTTAGTGGTGAGGTTATGTCTGTCTGTCAGGAGGGTTAGTGGTGAGGTTATGTCTGTCAGTCAGGAGGGTTAGTGGTGAGGTTATGTCTGTCTGTCAGGAGGGTTAGTGGTGAGGTTATGTCTGTCAGTCAGGATGGTTAGTGGTTAGGTTATGTCAGTCAGGAGGGTTAGTGGTGAGGTTATGTCAGTCAGTCAGGAGGGTTAGTGGTGAGGTTATGTCAGTCAGTCAGGAGGGTTAGCGGTGAGGTTATGTCAGTTAGTCAGGAGGGTTAGCGGTGAGGTTATGTCAGTCAGGAGGTTTAGCAGTGAGTTTATTTCAGTCAGGAGGGTTAGTGGTGAGTTTATGTCAGTCAGGAGGGTTAGTGGTGAGGTTATGTCTGTCAGTCAGGAGGGTTAGTGGTGAGGTTATGTCAGTCAGGAGGGTAAGTGGTGAGGTTATGTCAGTCAATCAGGAGGGTTAGTGGTGAGGTTATGTCAGTCAGGAAGGTTAGTGGTGACGTTATGTCAGTCAGGGAGGTTAGTGGTGAGGTTATGTCTGTCTGTCAGGAGGGTTAGTGGTGAGGTTATGTCAGTCAGACAGGAGGGTTAGTGGTGAGGTTATGTCAGTCAGACAGGAGGGTTAATGGTGAGGTTTTATCAGTCAGGAGGGTTAGTGGTGAGGTTATGTCTGTCTGTCAGGAGGGTTAGTGGTGAGGTTATGTCAGTCAGTCAGGAGGGTTAGTGGTGAGGTTATGTAAGTCAGTCAGGAGGGTTAGTGGTGAGGTTATGTCAGTCAGTCAGGAGGGTTAGTGGTGAGGTTATGTCAGTCAGTCAGGAGGGTTAGTGGTGAGGTTATGTCAGTCAGTCAGGAGGGTTAGTGGGGAGGTTATCTATGTCTGTCAGGAGGGTAAGTGGTGAGGTTATGTCAGTCAGTCAGGAGGGTTAGTGGTGAGGTTATGTCAGTCAGTCAGAAGGGTTAGTGTTGAGGTTATGTCAGTCAGGAGGGTTAGTGGTGAGATTATGTCAGTCAGGAGGGTTAGTGGTGAGGTTATGTCAGTCAGGAGGGTTAGTGGTGAGGTTATGTCTGTCAGGAGGGTTATTGGTTAGGTTATGTCAGTCAGGAGGGTTAGTGGTGAGGTTATGTCAGTCAGGAGGGTTAGTGGTGAGGTTATGTCAGTCAGACAGGAGGGTTAGTGGTGAGGTTATGTCAGTCAGACAGGAGGGTTAATGGTGAGGGTTTATCAGTCAGGAGGGTTAGTGGTGATGTTATGTCAGTCAGTCAGGAGGGTTAGTGGTGAGGTTATGTCAGTCAGTCAGGAGGGTTAGCGGTGAGGTTATGTCAGTTAGTCAGGAGGGTTAGCGGTGAGGTTATGTCAGTCAGGAGGTTTAGCAGTGAGTTTATTTCAGTCAGGAGGGTTAGTGGTGAGTTTATGTCAGTCAGGAGGGTTAGTGGTGAGGTTATGTCTGTCAGTCAGGAGGGTTAGCGGTGAGGTTATGTCAGTTAGTCAGGAGGGTTAGCGGTGAGGTTATGTCAGTCAGGAGGGTTAGTGGTGAGGTTATGTCTGTCAGTCAGGAGGGTTAGTGGTGAGGTTATGTCAGTCAGGAGGGTAAGTGGTGAGGTTATGTCAGTCAATCAGGAGGGTTAGTGGTGAGGTTATGTCAGTCAGGAAGGTTAGTGGTGACGTTATGTCAGTCAGGGAGGTTAGTGGTGAGGTTATGTCTGTCTGTCAGGAGGGTTAGTGGTGAGGTTATGTCAGTCAGACAGGAGGGTAAGTGGTGAGGTTATGTCAGTCAGACAGGAGGGTTAATGGTGAGGTTTTATCAGTCAGGAGGGTTAGTGGTGAGGTTATGTCTGTCTGTCAGGAGGGTTAGTGGTGAGGTTATGTCAGTCAGTCAGGAGGGTTAGTGGTGAGGTTATGTAAGTCAGTCAGGAGGGTTAGTGGTGAGGTTATGTCAGTCAGTCAGGAGGGTTAGTGGTGAGGTTATGTCAGTCAGTCAGGAGGGTTAGTGGTGAGGTTATGTCAGTCAGTCAGGAGGGTTAGTGGTGAGGTTATCTATGTCTGTCAGGAGGGTAAGTGGTGAGGTTATGTCAGTCAGTCAGGAGGGTTAGTGGTGAGGTTATGTCAGTCAGTCAGAAGGGTTAGTGTTGAGGTTATGTCAGTCAGGAGGGTTAGTGGTGAGATTATGTCAGTCATGAGGGTTAGTGGTGAGGTTATGTCAGTCAGGAGGGTTAGTGGTGAGGTTATGTCTGTCAGGAGGGTTATTGGTTAGGTTATGTCAGTCAGGAGGGTTAGTGGTGAGGTTATGTCAGTCAGGAGGGTTAGTGGTGAGGTTATGTCAGGCAGGAGGGTTAGTGGTGAGGTTATGTCTGTAAGTCAGGAGGGTTAGTGGTGAGGTTATGTCAGTCAAGTCAGGAGGGTTAGTGGTGAGGATTTGTCTGTCAGGAGGGTTAGTGGTCTTGTTATGTCTGTCTGTCAGGTGGGTTAGTGGTGAGGTTATGTCAGTCTGTCAGGAGGGTTAGTGGTGAGGTTATGTCAGTCTGTCAGGAGGGTTAGTGGTTAGATTATTTCTGTCTGTCATGAGGGTTAGTGGTGAGGTTATGTCAGTCAGTCAGGAGGGTTAGTGGTGAGGTTATGTCAGTCAGTCAGGAGGGTTAGTGGTGAGGTTATGTCAGTCAGGAGGGTTAGTGGTGAAGTTATGTCTGTCTGTCAGAAGGGTTAGTGGTGAGGTTATGTCTGTCTGTCAGGAGGGTTAGTGGTGAGGTTTTGTCAGTCAGTCAGGAGGGTTAGTGGTGAGGTTATGTCAGTCATGAGGGTTAGTGGTGAGGATATGTAAGTCAGGAGGGTTAGTGGTGAGGTTATGTCAGTCAGGAGGGTTAGTGGTGAGATTATGTCAGTCAGTCAGGAGGGTTAGTGGTGAGGTTATGTCAGTCTGTCAGGAGGGTTAGTGGTTAGATTATGTCTGTCTGTCATGAGGGTTAGTGGTGAGGTTATGTCAGTCAGGTGGGAGGGTTAGTGGTGAGGTTATGTCTGTCAGTCAGGAGGGTTAGTGGTGAGGTTATGTCAGTCAGGAGGGTTAGTGGTGAGGTTATGTCAGTCAGGAGGGTTAGTGGTGAGGTTGTCAGTCAGGAAGGTTAGTGGTGACGTTATGTCAGTCAGGAAGGTTAGTGGTGAGGTTATGTCTGTCTGTCAGGAGGGTTAGTGGTGAGGTTATCTATGTCTGTCAGGAGGGTAAGTGGTGAGGTTATGTCAGTCAGTCAGGAGGGTTAGTGGTGAGGGTATGTCTGTCTGTCAGGAGGGTTAGTGGTGAGGTTATGTCAGTCAGTCATGAGGGTTAGTGGTGAGGTTATGTCAGTCAGTAGGGTTAGTGGTGAGGTTATGTCAGTCAGGAGGGTTAGTGGTGAGGTTATGTCAGTCAGGAGGGTTAGTGGTGAGGTTATGTCAGGCAGGAGGGTTAGTGGTGAGGTTATGTCTAAGTCAAGAGGGTTAGTGGTGAGGTAATGTCAGTCAAGTCAGGAGGGTTAGTGGTGAGGATTTGTCAGTCAGGAGGGTTAGTGGTGAGGTTATGCCTGTCTGTCAGGAGGGTTAGTGGTGAGGTTATGTCAGTCTGTCAGGAGGGTTAGTGGTGACGTTATGTCAGTCAGGAAGGTTAGTGGTGAGGTTATGTCTGTCTGTCAGGAGGGTTAGTGGTTAGGTTATCTATGTCTGTCAGGAGGGTAAGTGGTGAGGTTATGTCAGTCAGTCAGGAGGGTTAGTGGTGAGGGTATGTCTGTCTGTCAGGAGGGTTAGTGGTGAGGTTATGTCAGTCAGTCATGAGGGTTAGTGGTGAGGTTATGTCAGTCAGGAGGGTTAGTGGTGAGGTTATGTCAGTCAGGAGGGTTAGTGGTGAGGTTATGTCAGGCAGGAGGGTTAGTGGTGAGGTTATGACTGTCTGTCAGGAGGGTTAGTGGTGAGGTTATGTCTGTCTGTCAGGTGGGTTAGTGGTGAGGTTATGTCAGTCTGTCAGGAGGGTTAGTGGTGAGGTTATGTCAGTCTGTCAGGAGGGTTAGTGGTTAGATTATGTCTGTCTGTCATGAGGGTTAGTGGTGAGGTTATGTCTGTCTGTCAGGAGGGTTAGTGGTGAGGTTATGTCTGTCTGTCAGGAGGGTTAGTGGTGAGGTTATGTCAGTCAGTCAGGAGGGTTAGTGGTGAGGTTATGTCAGTCAGTCAGGAGGGTTAGTGGTTAGATTATGTCTGTCTGTCATGAGGGTTAGTGGTGAGGTTATGTCAGTCAGGAGGGAGGGTTAGTGGTGAGGTTATGTCTGTCAGTCAGGAGGGTTAGTGATGAGGTTATGTCAGTCAGGAGGGTTAGTGGTGAGGTTATGTCTGTCTGTCAGGAGGGTTAGTGGTGAGGTTTTGTCAGTCAGTCAGGAGGGTTAGTGGTGAGGTTATGTCAGTCATGAGGGTTAGTGGTGAGGATATGTAAGTCAGGAGGGTTAGTGGTGAGGTTATGTCAGTCAGGAGGGTTAGTGGTGAGATTATGTCAGTCAGTCAGGAGGGTTAGTGGTGAGGTTATGTCAGTCAGGAGGGTTAGTGGTGAGGTTATGTCTGTCTATCAGGAGGGTTAGTGTTGAGGTTATGTCTGTCTGTCAGGAGGGTTAGTGGTGAGGTTATGTCTGTCTGTCAGGAGTGTTAGTTGTGAGGTTATGTCTGTCTCTCAGGAGGGTTAGTGGTGAGGTTATGTCTGTCTGTCAGGAGGGTTAGTGGTGAGGTTATGTCTGTCTGTCAGGAGGGTTAGTGGTGAGGTTATGTCTGTCTGTCAGGAAGGTTAGTGGTGAGGTTATGTCTGTCTGTCAGGAGGGTTAGTTGTGAGGTTATGTCAGTCTGTCAGGAGGGTTAGTGGTGAGGTTATGTCTGTCTGTCAGGAGGGTTAGTGGTGAGGTTATGTCTGTCTGTCAGGAGGGTTAGTGGTGAGGTTATGTCTGTCAGTCAGGAGGGTTAGTGATGAGGTTTTGTCTGTCTGTCAGGAGGGTTAGTGGTGAGGTTATGTCTGTCAGTCAGGATGGTTAGTGGTGAGGTTATGTCAGTCAGGAGGGTTAGTGGTGAGGTTATGTCAGTCAGGAGGGTTAGTGGTGAGGTTATGTCTGTCTATCAGGAGGGTTAGTGGTGAGGTTATGTCTGTCTGTCAGGAGGGTTAGTGGTGAGGTTATGTCTGTCTGTCAGGAGGGTTAGTGGTGAGGTTATGTCTGTCTGTAAGGAGGGTTAGTGGTGAGGTTATGTCTGTCTGTCAGGAGGGTTAGTGGTGAGGTTATGTCAGTCTGTCAGGAGGGTTAGTGGTGAGGTTATGTCTGTCTGTCAGGAGGGTTAGTGGTGAGGTTATGTCTGTCAGTCAGGAGGGTTAGTGGTGAGGTTATGTCTGTCTGTCAGGAGGGTTAGTGGTGAGGTTATGTCTGTCAGTCAGGATGGTTAGTGGTGAGGTTATGTCAGTCAGGAGGGTTAGTGGTGAGGTTATGTCAGTCAGTCAGGAGGGTTAGTGGTGAGGTTATGTCAGTCAGTCAGGAGGGTTAGCGGTGAGGTTATGTCAGTTAGTCAGGAGGGTTAGCGGTGAGGTTATGTCAGTCAGGAGGTTTAGCAGTGAGTTTATTTCAGTCAGGAGGGTTAGTGGTGAGTTTATGTCAGTCAGGAGGGTTAGTGGTGAGGTTATGTCTGTCAGTCAGGAGGGTTAGTGGTGAGGTTATGTCAGTCAGGAGGGTAAGTGGTGAGGTTATGTCAGTCAATCAGGAGGGTTAGTGGTGAGGTTATGTCAGTCAGGAAGGTTAGTGGTGACGTTATGTCAGTCAGGGAGGTTAGTGGTGAGGTTATGTCTGTCTGTCAGGAGGGTTAGTGGTGAGGTTATGTCAGTCAGACAGGAGGGTTAGTGGTGAGGTTATGTCAGTCAGACAGGAGGGTTAATGGTGAGGTTTTATCAGTCAGGAGGGTTAGTGGTGAGGTTATGTCTGTCTGTCAGGAGGGTTAGTGGTGAGGTTATGTCAGTCAGTCAGGAGGGTTAGTGGTGAGGTTATGTAAGTCAGTCAGGAGGGTTAGTGGTGAGGTTATGTCAGTCAGTCAGGAGGGTTAGTGGTGAGGTTATGTCAGTCAGTCAGGAGGGTTAGTGGTGAGGTTATGTCAGTCAGTCAGGAGGGTTAGTGGGGAGGTTATCTATGTCTGTCAGGAGGGTAAGTGGTGAGGTTACGTCAGTCAGTCAGGAGGGTTAGTGGTGAGGTTATGTCAGTCAGTCAGAAGGGTTAGTGTTGAGGTTATGTCAGTCAGGAGGGTTAGTGGTGAGATTATGTCAGTCAGGAGGGTTAGTGGTGAGGTTATGTCAGTCAGGAGGGTTAGTGGTGAGGTTATGTCTGTCAGGAGGGTTATTGGTTAGGTTATGTCAGTCAGGAGGGTTAGTGGTGAGGTTATGTCAGTCAGGAGGGTTAGTGGTGAGGTTATGTCAGTCAGACAGGAGGGTTAGTGGTGAGGTTATGTCTGTCTATCAGGAGGGTTAGTGGTGAGGTTATGTCTGTCTGTCAGGAGGGTTAGTGGTGAGGTTATGTCCGTCTGTCAGGAGGGTTAGTGGTGAGGTTATGTCTGTCTGTAAGGAGGGTTAGTGGTGAGGTTATGTCTGTCTGTCAGGAGGGTTAGTGGTGAGGTTATGTCAGTCTGTCAGGAGGGTTAGTGGTGAGGTTATGTCTGTCTGTCAGGAGGGTTAGTGGTGAGGTTATGTCTGTCAGTCAGGAGGGTTAGTGGTGAGGTTATGTCTGTCTGTCAGGAGGGTTAGTGGTGAGGTTATGTCTGTCAGTCAGGATGGTTAGTGGTGAGGTTATGTCAGTCAGGAGGGTTAGTGGTGAGGTTATGTCAGTCAGTCAGGAGGGTTAGTGGTGAGGTTATGTCAGTCAGTCAGGAGGGTTAGCGGTGAGGTTATGTCAGTTAGTCAGGAGGGTTAGCGGTGAGGTTATGTCAGTCAGGAGGTTTAGCAGTGAGTTTATTTCAGTCAGGAGGGTTAGTGGTGAGTTTATGTCAGTCAGGAGGGTTAGTGGTGAGGTTATGTCTGTCAGTCAGGAGGGTTAGTGGTGAGGTTATGTCAGTCAGGAGGGTAAGTGGTGAGGTTATGTCAGTCAATCAGGAGGGTTAGTGGTGAGGTTATGTCAGTCAGGAAGGTTAGTGGTGACGTTATGTCAGTCAGGGAGGTTAGTGGTGAGGTTATGTCTGTCTGTCAGGAGGGTTAGTGGTGAGGTTATGTCAGTCAGACAGGAGGGTTAGTGGTGAGGTTATGTCAGTCAGACAGGAGGGTTAATGGTGAGGTTTTATCAGTCAGGAGGGTTAGTGGTGAGGTTATGTCTGTCTGTCAGGAGGGTTAGTGGTGAGGTTATGTCAGTCAGTCAGGAGGGTTAGTGGTGAGGTTATGTAAGTCAGTCAGGAGGGTTAGTGGTGAGGTTATGTCAGTCAGTCAGGAGGGTTAGTGGTGAGGTTATGTCAGTCAGTCAGGAGGGTTAGTGGTGAGGTTATGTCAGTCAGTCAGGAGGGTTAGTGGGGAGGTTATCTATGTCTGTCAGGAGGGTAAGTGGTGAGGTTATGTCAGTCAGTCAGGAGGGTTAGTGGTGAGGTTATGTCAGTCAGTCAGAAGGGTTAGTGTTGAGGTTATGTCAGTCAGGAGGGTTAGTGGTGAGATTATGTCAGTCAGGAGGGTTAGTGGTGAGGTTATGTCAGTCAGGAGGGTTAGTGGTGAGGTTATGTCTGTCAGGAGGGTTATTGGTTAGGTTATGTCAGTCAGGAGGGTTAGTGGTGAGGTTATGTCAGTCAGGAGGGTTAGTGGTGAGGTTATGTCAGTCAGACAGGAGGGTTAGTGGTGAGGTTATGTCAGTCAGACAGGAGGGTTAATGGTGAGGGTTTATCAGTCAGGAGGGTTAGTGGTGATGTTATGTCAGTCAGTCAGGAGGGTTAGTGGTGAGGTTATGTCAGTCAGTCAGGAGGGTTAGCGGTGAGGTTATGTCAGTTAGTCAGGAGGGTTAGCGGTGAGGTTATGTCAGTCAGGAGGTTTAGCAGTGAGTTTATTTCAGTCAGGAGGGTTAGTGGTGAGTTTATGTCAGTCAGGAGGGTTAGTGGTGAGGTTATGTCTGTCAGTCAGGAGGGTTAGTGGTGAGGTTATGTCAGTCAGGAGGGTAAGTGGTGAGGTTATGTCAGTCAATCAGGAGGGTTAGTGGTGAGGTTATGTCAGTCAGGAAGGTTAGTGGTGACGTTATGTCAGTCAGGGAGGTTAGTGGTGAGGTTATGTCTGTCTGTCAGGAGGGTTAGTGGTGAGGTTATGTCAGTCAGACAGGAGGGTAAGTGGTGAGGTTATGTCAGTCAGACAGGAGGGTTAATGGTGAGGTTTTATCAGTCAGGAGGGTTAGTGGTGAGGTTATGTCTGTCTGTCAGGAGGGTTAGTGGTGAGGTTATGTCAGTCAGTCAGGAGGGTTAGTGGTGAGGTTATGTAAGTCAGTCAGGAGGGTTAGTGGTGAGGTTATGTCAGTCAGTCAGGAGGGTTAGTGGTGAGGTTATGTCAGTCAGTCAGGAGGGTTAGTGGTGAGGTTATGTCAGTCAGTCAGGAGGGTTAGTGGTGAGGTTATCTATGTCTGTCAGGAGGGTAAGTGGTGAGGTTATGTCAGTCAGTCAGGAGGGTTAGTGGTGAGGTTATGTCAGTCAGTCAGAAGGGTTAGTGTTGAGGTTATGTCAGTCAGGAGGGTTAGTGGTGAGATTATGTCAGTCATGAGGGTTAGTGGTGAGGTTATGTCAGTCAGGAGGGTTAGTGGTGAGGTTATGTCTGTCAGGAGGGTTATTGGTTAGGTTATGTCAGTCAGGAGGGTTAGTGGTGAGGTTATGTCAGTCAGGAGGGTTAGTGGTGAGGTTATGTCAGGCAGGAGGGTTAGTGGTGAGGTTATGTCTGTAAGTCAGGAGGGTTAGTGGTGAGGTTATGTCAGTCAAGTCAGGAGGGTTAGTGGTGAGGATTTGTCTGTCAGGAGGGTTAGTGGTCTTGTTATGTCTGTCTGTCAGGTGGGTTAGTGGTGAGGTTATGTCAGTCTGTCAGGAGGGTTAGTGGTGAGGTTATGTCAGTCTGTCAGGAGGGTTAGTGGTTAGATTATTTCTGTCTGTCATGAGGGTTAGTGGTGAGGTTATGTCAGTCAGTCAGGAGGGTTAGTGGTGAGGTTATGTCAGTCAGTCAGGAGGGTTAGTGGTGAGGTTATGTCAGTCAGGAGGGTTAGTGGTGAAGTTATGTCTGTCTGTCAGAAGGGTTAGTGGTGAGGTTATGTCTGTCTGTCAGGAGGGTTAGTGGTGAGGTTTTGTCAGTCAGTCAGGAGGGTTAGTGGTGAGGTTATGTCAGTCATGAGGGTTAGTGGTGAGGATATGTAAGTCAGGAGGGTTAGTGGTGAGGTTATGTCAGTCAGGAGGGTTAGTGGTGAGATTATGTCAGTCAGTCAGGAGGGTTAGTGGTGAGGTTATGTCTGTCTGTCAGGAGGGTTAGTGGTGAGGTTATGTCTGTCTATCAGGAGGGTTAGTGTTGAGGTTATGTCTGTCTGTCAGGAGGGTTAGTGGTGAGGTTATGTCTGTCTGTCAGGAGTGTTAGTTGTGAGGTTATGTCTGTCTCTCAGGAGGGTTAGTGGTGAGGTTATGTCTGTCTGTCAGGAGGGTTAGTGGTGAGGTTATGTCTGTCTGTCAGGAGGGTTAGTGGTGAGGTTATGTCTGTCTGTCAGGAGGGTTAGTGGTGAGGTTATGTCTGTCTGTCAGGAGGGTTAGTTGTGAGGTTATGTCAGTCTGTCAGGAGGGTTAGTGGTGAGGTTATGTCTGTCTGTCAGGAGGGTTAGTGGTGAGGTTATGTCTGTCTGTCAGGAGGGTTAGTGGTGAGGTTATGTCTGTCAGTCAGGAGGGTTAGTGATGAGGTTATGTCTGTCTGTCAGGAGGGTTAGTGGTGAGGTTATGTCTGTCAGTCAGGATGGTTAGTGGTGAGGTTATGTCAGTCAGGAGGGTTAGTGGTGAGGTTATGTCAGTCAGGAGGGTTAGTGGTGAGCTTATGTCTGTCTGTCAGGAGGGTTAGTGGTGAGGTTATGTCTGTCTGTCAGGAGGGTTAGTGGTGAGGTTATGTCAGTCTGTCAGGAGGGTTAGTGGTGAGGTTATGTCTGTCTGTCAGGAGGGTTAGTGGTGAGGTTATGTCTGTCAGTCAGGAGGGTTAGTGGTGAGGTTATGTCTGTCTGTCAGGAGGGTTAGTGGTGAGGTTATGTCTGTCAGTCAGGATGGTTAGTGGTGAGGTTATGTCAGTCAGGAGGGTTAGTCGTGAGGTTATGTCAATCAGTCAGGAAGGTTAGTGGTAAAGTTATGTCAGTCAGGAGGGTTAATGGTGAGGTTATGTCAGTCAGGAGGGTTAGTGGTGAGGTTATGTCAGTCAGACAGGAGGGTTAGTGGTGAGGTTATGTCAGTCAGTCAGGAGGGTTAGTGGTGAGGTTATGTAAGTCAAGAGGGTTAGTGGTGAGGTTATGACTGTCTGTCAGGAGGGTTAGTGGTGAGGTTATGTCAGTCAGTCAGGAGGGTTAGTGGTGAGGTTATGTCAGTCAGTCAGGAGGGTTAGCGGTGAGGTTATGTCAGTTAGTCAGGAGGGTTAGTGGTGAGGTTATGTCAGTCAGGAGGTTTAGCAGTGAGTTTATTTCAGTCAGGAGGGTTAGTGGTGAGTTTATGTCAGTCAGGAGGGTTAGTGGTGAGGTTATGTCTGTCAGTCAGGAGGGTTAGTGGTGAGGTTATGTCAGTCAAGAGGGTAAGTGGTGAGGTTATGTCAGTCAATCAGGAGGGTTAGTGGTGAGGTTATGTCAGTCAGGAAGGTTAGTGGTGACGTTATGTCAGTCAGGGAGGTTAGTGGTGAGGTTATGTCTGTCTGTCAGGAGGGTTAGTGGTGAGGTTATCTATGTCTGTCAGGAGGGTAAGTGGTGAGGTTATGTCAGTCAGTCAGGAGGGTTAGTGATGAGGTTATGGCTGTCTGTCAGGAGGGTTAGTGGTGAGGTTATGTCTGTCAGTCGGGATGGTTAGTGGTGAGGTTATGTCAGTCAGGAGGGTTAGTGGTGAGGTTATGTCAGTCAGGAGGGTTAGTGATGAGGTTATGTCTGTCTGTCAGGAGGGTTAGTGGTGAGGTTATGTCTGTCAGTCAGGATGGTTAGTGGTGAGGTTATGTCAGTCAGGAGGGTTAGTGGTGAGGTTATGTCAGTCAGGAGGGTTAGTGGTGAGGTTATGTCTGTCTATCAGGAGGGTTAGTGGTGAGGTTATGTCTGTCTGTCAGGAGGGTTAGTGGTGAGGTTATGTCTGTCTGTCAGGAGGGTTAGTGGTGAGGTTATGTCTGTCTGTCAGGAGGGTTAGTGGTGAGGTTATGTCTGTCTGTCAGGAGGGTTAGTGGTGAGGTTATGTCAGTCTGTCAGGAGGGTTAGTGGTGAGGTTATGTCTGTCTGTCAGGAGGGTTAGTGGTGAGGTTATGTCTGTCAGTCAGGAGGGTTAGTGGTGAGGTTATGTCTGTCTGTCAGGAGGGTTAGTGGTGAGGTTATGCCTGTCAGTCAGGATGGTTAGTGGTGAGGTTATGTCAGTCAGGAGGGTTAGTGGTGAGGTTATGTCAATCAGTCAGGAAGGTTAGTGGTAAGGTTATGTCTGTCTGTCAGGAGGGTTAGTGTTGAGGTTATGTCAATCAGTCAGAAAGGTTAGTGGTAAAGTTATGTCAGTCAGGAGGGTTAATGGTGAGGTTATGTCTGTCAGGAGGGTTAGTGGTGAGGTTATGTCAGTCAGACAGGAGGGTTAGTGGTGAGGATATGTCAGTCAGTCAGGAGGGTTAGTGGTGAGGTTATGTCAGTCAGGAGGGTTAGTGGTGAGGTTATGTCAGTCAGGAGGGTTAGTCGTGAGGTTATGTCTGTCTATCAGGAGGGTTAGTGGTGAGGTTATGTCTGTCTGTCAGGAGGGTTAGTGGTGAGGTTATGTCTGTCTGTCAGGAGTGTTAGTTGTGAGGTTATGTCTGTCTCTCAGGAGGGTTAGTGGTGAGGTTATGTCTGTCTGTCAGGAGTGTTAGTGGTGAGTTTATGTCTGTCTGTCAGGAGGGTTTGTGGTGAGGTTATGTCTGTCTGTCAGGAGGGTTTGTGGTGAGGTTATGTCTGTCTGTCAGGAGGGTTAGTGGTGAGGTTATGTCAGTCTGTCAGGAGGGTTAGTGGTGAGGTTATGTCTGTCTGTCAGGAGGGTTAGTGGTGAGGTTATGTCTGTCTGTCAGGAGGGTTAGTGGTGAGGTTATGTCTGTCAGTCAGGAGGGTTAGTGGTGAGGGTATGTCTGTCTGTCAGGAGGGTTAGTGGTGAGGTTATGTCTGTCAGTCAGGATGGTTAGTGGTGAGGTTATGTCAGTCAGGAGGGTTAGTGGTGAGGTTATGTCAATCAGTCAGGAAGGTTAGTGGTAAGGTTATGTCTGTCTGTCAGGAGGGTTAGTGTTGAGGTTATGTCAATCAGTCAGGAAGGTTAGTGGTAAAGTTATGTCAGTCAGGAGGGTTAATGGTGAGGTTATGTCAGTCAGGAGGGTTAGTGGTGAGGTTATGTCAGTCAGACGGGAGGGTTAGTGGTGAGGTTATGTCAGTCAGACAGGAGGGTTAATGGTGAGGTTTTATCAGTCAGGAGGGTTAGTGGTGAGGTTATGTCTGTCTATCAGGAGGGTTAGTGGTGAGGTTATGTCAGTCAGTCAGGAGGGTTAGTGGTGAGGTTATGTAAGTCAGTCAGGAGGGTTAGTGGTGAGGTTATGTCAGTCAGTCAGGAGGGTTAGTGGTGAGGTTATGTCTGTCTGTCAGGAGGGTTAGTGGTGAGGTTTTGTCAGTCAGTCAGGAGGGTTAGTGGTGAGGTTATGTCAGTCATGAGGGTTAGTGGTGAGGATATGTAAGTCAGGAGGGTTAGTGGTGAGGTTATGTCAGTCAGGAGGGTTAGTGGTGAGGTTATGTCAGTCAGTCAGGAGGGTTAGTGGTGAGGTTATGTCAGTCAGGAGGGTTAGTGGTGAGGTTATGTCAGTCAGGAGGGTTAGTGGTGAGGTTATGTCTGTCTATCAGGAGGGTTAGTGTTGAGGTTATGTCTGTCTGTCAGGAGGGTTAGTGGTGAGGTTATGTCTGTCTGTCAGGAGTGTTAGTTGTGAGGTTATGTCTGTCTCTCAGGAGGGTTAGTGGTGAGGTTATGTCTGTCTGTCAGGAGGGTTAGTGGTGAGGTTATGTCTGTCTGTCAGGAGGGTTAGTGGTGAGGTTATGTCTGTCTGTCAGGAGGGTTAGTGGTGAGGTTATGTCTGTCTGTCAGGAGGGTTAGTTGTGAGGTTATGTCAGTCTGTCAGGAGGGTTAGTGGTGAGGTTATGTCTGTCTGTCAGGAGGGTTAGTGGTGAGGTTATGTCTGTCTGTCAGGAGGGTTAGTGGTGAGGTTATGTCTGTCAGTCAGGAGGGTTAGTGATGAGGTTATGTCTGTCTGTCAGGAGGGTTAGTGGTGAGGTTATGTCTGTCAGTCAGGATGGTTAGTGGTGAGGTTATGTCAGTCAGGAGGGTTAGTGGTGAGGTTATGTCAGTCAGGAGGGTTAGTGGTGAGCTTATGTCTGTCTGTCAGGAGGGTTAGTGGTGAGGTTATGTCTGTCTGTCAGGAGGGTTAGTGGTGAGGTTATGTCAGTCTGTCAGGAGGGTTAGTGGTGAGGTTATGTCTGTCTGTCAGGAGGGTTAGTGGTGAGGTTATGTCTGTCAGTCAGGAGGGTTAGTGGTGAGGTTATGTCTGTCTGTCAGGAGGGTTAGTGGTGAGGTTATGTCTGTCAGTCAGGATGGTTAGTGGTGAGGTTATGTCAGTCAGGAGGGTTAGTGGTGAGGTTATGTCAATCAGTCAGGAAGGTTAGTGGTAAGGTTATGTCTGTCTGTCAGGAGGGTTAGTGTTGAGTTTATGTCAATCAGTCAGGAAGGTTAGTGGTAAAGTTATGTCAGTCAGGAGGGTTAATGGTGAGGTTATGTCAGTCAGGAGGGTTAGTGGTGAGGTTATGTCAGTCAGACAGGAGGGTTAGTGGTGAGGTTATGTCAGTCAGTCAGGAGGGTTAGTGGTGAGGTTATGTAAGTCAAGAGGGTTAGTGGTGAGGTTATGACTGTCTGTCAGGAGGGTTAGTGGTGAGGTTATGTCAGTCAGTCAGGAGGGTTAGTGGTGAGGTTATGTCAGTCAGTCAGGAGGGTTAGCGGTGAGGTTATGTCAGTTAGTCAGGAGGGTTAGCGGTGAGGTTATGTCAGTCAGGAGGTTTAGCAGTGAGTTTATTTCAGTCAGGAGGGTTAGTGGTGAGTTTATGTCAGTCAGGAGGGTTAGTGGTGAGGTTATGTCTGTCAGTCAGGAGGGTTAGTGGTGAGGTTATGTCAGTCAGGAGGGTAAGTGGTGAGGTTATGTCAGTCAATCAGGAGGGTTAGTGGTGAGGTTATGTCAGTCAGGAAGGTTAGTGGTGACGTTATGTCAGTCAGGGAGGTTAGTGGTGAGGTTATGTCTGTCTGTCAGGAGGGTTAGTGGTGAGGTTATCTATGTCTGTCAGGAGGGTAAGTGGTGAGGTTATGTCAGTCAGTCAGGAGGGTTAGTGATGAGGTTATGGCTGTCTGTCAGGAGGGTTAGTGGTGAGGTTATGTCTGTCAGTCGGGATGGTTACTGGTGAGGTTATGTCAGTCAGGAGGGTTAGTGGTGAGGTTATGTCAGTCAGGAGGGTTAGTGATGAGGTTATGTCTGTCTGTCAGGAGGGTTAGTGGTGAGGTTATGTCTGTCAGTCAGGATGGTTAGTGGTGAGGTTATGTCAGTCATTAGGGTTAGTGGTGAGGTTATGTCAGTCAGGAGGGTTAGTGGTGAGGTTATGTCTGTCTATCAGGAGGGTTAGTGGTGAGGTTATGTCTGTCTGTCAGGAGGGTTAGTGGTGAGGTTATGTCTGTCTGTCAGGAGGGTTAGTGGTGAGGTTATGTCTGTCTGTCAGGAGGGTTAGTGGTGAGGTTATGTCTGTCAGTCAGGATGGTTAGTGGTGAGGTTATGTCAGTCAGGAGGGTTAGTGGTGAGGTTATGTCAATCAGTCAGGAAGGTTAGTGGTAAGGTTATGTCTGTCTGTCAGGAGGGTTAGTGTTGAGGTTATGTCAATCAGTCAGAAAGGTTAGTGGTAAAGTTATGTCAGTCAGGAGGGTTAATGGTGAGGTTATGTCAGTCAGGAGGGTTAGTGGTGAGGTTATGTCAGTCAGACAGGAGGGTTAGTGGTGAGGATATGTCAGTCAGTCAGGAGGGTTAGTGGTGAGGTTATGTCAGTCAGGAGGGTTAGTGGTGAGGTTATGTCAGTCAGGAGGGTTAGTCGTGAGGTTATGTCTGTCTATCAGGAGGGTTAGTGGTGAGGTTATGTCTGTCAGTCAGGAGGGTTAGTGGTGAGGTTATGTCAGTCAAGAGGGTAAGTGGTGAGGTTATGTCAGTCAATCAGGAGGGTTAGTGGTGAGGTTATGTCAGTCAGGAAGGTTAGTGGTGACGTTATGTCAGTCAGGGAGGTTAGTGGTGAGGTTATGTCTGTCTGTCAGGAGGGTTAGTGGTGAGGTTATCTATGTCTGTCAGGAGGGTAAGTGGTGAGGTTATGTCAGTCAGTCAGGAGGGTTAGTGATGAGGTTATGGCTGTCTGTCAGGAGGGTTAGTGGTGAGGTTATGTCTGTCAGTCGGGATGGTTAGTGGTGAGGTTATGTCAGTCAGGAGGGTTAGTGGTGAGGTTATGTCTGTCTGTCAGGAGGGTTAGTGGTGAGGTTATGTCTGTCTGTCAGGATGGTTAGTGGTGAGGTTATGTCTGTCAGTCAGGATGGTTAGTGGTGAGGTTATGTCAGTCAGGAGGGTTAGTGGTGAGGTTATGTCAGTCAGGAGGGTTAGTGGTGAGGTTATGTCTGTCTATCAGGAGGGTTAGTGGTGAGGTTATGTCTGTCTGTCAGGAGGGTTAGTGGTGAGGTTATGTCTGTCTGTCAGGAGGGTTAGTGGTGAGGTTATGTCTGTCTGTCAGGAGGGTTAGTGGTGAGGTTATGTCTGTCTGTCAGGAGGGTTAGTGGTGAGGTTATGTCAGTCTGTCAGGAGGGTTAGTGGTGAGGTTATGTCTGTCTGTCAGGAGGGTTAGTGGTGAGGTTATGTCTGTCAGTCAGGAGGGTTAGTGGTGAGGTTATGTCTGTCTGTCAGGAGGGTTAGTGGTGAGGTTATGCCTGTCAGTCAGGATGGTTAGTGGTGAGGTTATGTCAGTCTGTTAGGAGGGTTAGTGGTGAGGTTATGTCAATCAGTCAGGAAGGTTAGTGGTAAGGTTATGTCTGTCTGTCAGGAGGGTTAGTGTTGAGGTTATGTCAATCAGTCAGAAAGGTTAGTGGTAAAGTTATGTCAGTCAGGAGGGTTAATGGTGAGGTTATGTCAGTCAGGAGGGTTAGTGGTGAGGTTATGTCAGTCAGACAGGAGGGTTAGTGGTGAGGATATGTCAGTCAGTCAGGAGGGTTAGTGGTGAGGTTATGTCAGTCAGGAGGGTTAGTGGTGAGGTTATGTCAGTCAGGAGGGTTAGTCGTGAGGTTATGTCTGTCTATCAGGAGGGTTAGTGGTGAGGTTATGTCTGTCTGTCAGGAGGGTTAGTGGTGAGGTTATGTCTGTCTGTCAGGAGTGTTAGTTGTGAGGTTAAGTCTGTCTCTCAGGAGGGTTAGTGGTGAGGTTATGTCTGTCTGTCAGGAGTGTTAGTGGTGAGTTTATGTCTGTCTGTCAGGAGGGTTTGTGGTGAGGTTATGTCTGTCTGTCAGGAGGGTTTGTGGTGAGGTTATGTCTGTCTGTCAGGAGGGTTAGTGGTGAGGTTATGTCAGTCTGTCAGGAGGGTTAGTGGTGAGGTTATGTCTGTCTGTCAGGAGGGTTAGTGGTGAGGTTATGTCTGTCTGTCAGGAGGGTTAGTGGTGAGGTTATGTCTGTCAGTCAGGAGGGTTAGTGGTGAGGGTATGTCTGTCTGTCAGGAGGGTTAGTGGTGAGGTTATGTCTGTCAGTCAGGATGGTTAGTGGTGAGGTTATGTCAGTCAGGAGGGTTAGTGGTGAGGTTATGTCAATCAGTCAGGAAGGTTAGTGGTAAGGTCATGTCTGTCTGTCAGGAGGGTTAGTGTTGAGGTTATGTCAATCAGTCAGGAAGGTTAGTGGTAAAGTTATGTCAGTCAGGAGGGTTAATGGTGAGGTTATGTCAGTCAGGAGGGTTAGTGGTGAGGTTATGTCAGTCAGACGGGAGGGTTAGTGGTGAGGTTATGTCAGTCAGACAGGAGGGTTAATGGTGAGGTTTTATCAGTCAGGAGGGTTAGTGGTGAGGTTATGTCAGTCAGGAGGGTTAATGGTGAGGTTATGTCAGTCAGGAGGGTTAGTGGTGAGGTTATGTCAGTCAGACAGGAGGGTTAGTGGTGAGGATATGTCAGTCAGTCAGGAGGGTTAGTGGTGAGGTTATGTCAGTCAGGAGGGTTAGTGGTGAGGTTACGTCAGTCAGGAGGGTTAGTCGTGAGGTTATGTCTGTCTATCAGGAGGGTTAGTGGTGAGGTTATGTCTGTCAGTCAGGAGGGTTAGTGGTGAGGTTATGTCAGTCAAGAGGGTAAGTGGTGAGGTTATGTCAGTCAATCAGGAGGGTTAGTGGTGAGGTTATGTCAGTCAGGAAGGTTAGTGGTGACGTTATGTCAGTCAGGGAGGTTAGTGGTGAGGTTATGTCTGTCTGTCAGGAGGGTTAGTGGTGAGGTTATCTATGTCTGTCAGGAGGGTAAGTGGTGAGGTTATGTCAGTCAGTCAGGAGGGTTAGTGATGAGGTTATGGCTGTCTGTCAGGAGGGTTAGTGGTGAGGTTATGTCTGTCAGTCGGGATGGTTAGTGGTGAGGTTATGTCAGTCAGGAGGGTTAGTGGTGAGGTTATGTCAGTCAGGAGGGTTAGTGATGAGGTTATGTCTGTCTGTCAGGAGGGTTAGTGGTGAGGTTATGTCTGTCAGTCAGGATGGTTAGTGGTGAGGTTATGTCAGTCAGGAGGGTTAGTGGTGAGGTTATGTCAGTCAGGAGGGTTAGTGGTGAGGTTATGTCAGTCAGACAAGAGGGTTAGTGGTGAGGTTATGTCAGTCAGTCAGGAGGGTTAGTGGTGAGGTTATGTAAGTCAAGAGGGTTAGTGGTGAGGTTATGACTGTCTGTCAGGAGGGTTAGTGGTGAGGTTATGTCAGTCAGTCAGGAGGGTTAGTGGTGAGGTTATGTCATTCAGTCAGGAGGGTTAGCGGTGAGGTTATGTCAGTTAGTCAGGAGGGTTAGCGGTGAGGTTATGTCAGTCAGGAGGTTTAGCAGTGAGTTTATTTCAGTCAGGAGGGTTAGTGGTGAGTTTATGTCAGTCAGGAGGGTTAGTGGTGAGGTTATGTCTGTCAGTCAGGAGGGTTAGTGGTGAGGTTATGTCAGTCAGGAGGGTAAGTGGTGAGGTTATGTCAGTCAATCAGGAGGGTTAGTGGTGAGGTTATGTCAGTCAGGAAGGTTAGTGGTGACGTTATGTCAGTCAGGGAGGTTAGTGGTGAGGTTATGTCTGTCTGTCAGGAGGGTTAGTGGTGAGGTTATCTATGTCTGTCAGGAGGGTAAGTGGTGAGGTTATGTCAGTCAGTCAGGAGGGTTAGTGATGAGGTTATGGCTGTCTGTCAGGAGGGTTAGTGGTGAGGTTATGTCTGTCAGTCGGGATGGTTACTGGTGAGGTTATGTCAGTCAGGAGGGTTAGTGGTGAGGTTATGTCAGTCAGGAGGGTTAGTGATGAGGTTATGTCTGTCTGTCAGGAGGGTTAGTGGTGAGGTTATGTCTGTCAGTCAGGATGGTTAGTGGTGAGGTTATGTCAGTCATTAGGGTTAGTGGTGAGGTTATGTCAGTCAGGAGGGTTAGTGGTGAGGTTATGTCTGTCTATCAGGAGGGTTAGTGGTGAGGTTATGTCTGTCTGTCAGGAGGGTTAGTGGTGAGGTTATGTCTGTCTGTCAGGAGGGTTAGTGGTGAGGTTATGTCAGTCAATCAGGAGGGTTAGTGGTGAGGTTATGTCTGTCTGTCAGGAGGGTTAGTGGTGAGGTTATGTCTGTCTGTCAGGAGGGTAAGTGGTGAGGTTATGTCAGTCAATCAGGAGGGTTAGTGGTGAGGTTATGTCAATCAGTCAGGAAGGTTAGTGGTAAGGTTATGTCTGTCTGTCAGGAGGGTTAGTGTTGAGGTTATGTCAATCAGTCAGAAAGGTTAGTGGTAAAGTTATGTCAGTCAGGAGGGTTAATGGTGAGGTTATGTCAGTCAGGAGGGTTAGTGGTGAGGTTATGTCAGTCAGACAGGAGGGTTAGTGGTGAGGATATGTCAGTCAGTCAGGAGGGTTAGTGGTGAGGTTATGTCAGTCAGGAGGGTTAGTGGTGAGGTTATGTCAGTCAGGAGGGTTAGTCGTGAGGTTATGTCTGTCTATCAGGAGGGTTAGTGGTGAGGTTATGTCTGTCTGTCAGGAGGGTTAGTGGTGAGGTTATGTCTGTCTGTCAGGAGTGTTAGTTGTGAGGTTATGTCTGTCTCTCAGGAGGGTTAGTGGTGAGTTTATGTCTGTCTGTCAGGAGTGTTAGTGGTGAGTTTATGTCTGTCTGTCAGGAGGGTTTGTGGTGAGGTTATGTCTGTCTGTCAGGAGGGTTTGTGGTGAGGTTATGTCTGTCTGTCAGGAGGGTTAGTGGTGAGGTTATGTCAGTCTGTCAGGAGGGTTAGTGGTGAGGTTATGTCTGTCTGTCAGGAGGGTTAGTGGTGAGGTTATGTCTGTCTGTCAGGAGGGTTAGTGGTGAGGTTATGTCTGTCAGTCAGGAGGGTTAGTGGTGAGGGTATGTCTGTCTGTCAGGAGGGTTAGTGGTGAGGTTATGTCTGTCAGTCAGGATGGTTAGTGGTGAGGTTATGTCAGTCAGGAGGGTTAGTGGTGAGGTTATGTCAATCAGTCAGGAAGGTTAGTGGTAAGGTCATGTCTGTCTGTCAGGAGGGTTAGTGTTGAGGTTATGTCAATCAGTCAGGAAGGTTAGTGGTAAAGTTATGTCAGTCAGGAGGGTTAATGGTGAGGTTATGTCAGTCAGGAGGGTTAGTGGTGAGGTTATGTCAGTCAGACGGGAGGGTTAGTGGTGAGGTTATGTCAGTCAGACAGGAGGGTTAATGGTGAGGTTTTATCAGTCAGGAGGGTTAGTGGTGAGGTTATGTCAGTCAGGAGGGTTAATGGTGAGGTTATGTCAGTCAGGAGGGTTAGTGGTGAGGTTATGTCAGTCAGACAGGAGGGTTAGTGGTGAGGATATGTCAGTCAGTCAGGAGGGTTAGTGGTGAGGTTATGTCAGTCAGGAGGGTTAGTGGTGAGGTTATGTCAGTCAGGAGGGTTAGTCGTGAGGTTATGTCTGTCTATCAGGAGGGTTAGTGGTGAGGTTATGTCTGTCAGTCAGGAGGGTTAGTGGTGAGGTTATGTCAGTCAAGAGGGTAAGTGGTGAGGTTATGTCAGTCAATCAGGAGGGTTAGTGGTGAGGTTATGTCAGTCAGGAAGGTTAGTGGTGACGTTATGTCAGTCAGGGAGGTTAGTGGTGAGGTTATGTCTGTCTGTCAGGAGGGTTAGTGGTGAGGTTATCTATGTCTGTCAGGAGGGTAAGTGGTGAGGTTATGTCAGTCAGTCAGGAGGGTTAGTGATGAGGTTATGGCTGTCTGTCAGGAGGGTTAGTGGTGAGGTTATGTCTGTCAGTCGGGATGGTTAGTGGTGAGGTTATGTCAGTCAGGAGGGTTAGTGGTGAGGTTATGTCAGTCAGGAGGGTTAGTGATGAGGTTATGTCTGTCTGTCAGGAGGGTTAGTGGTGAGGTTATGTCTGTCAGTCAGGATGGTTAGTGGTGAGGTTATGTCAGTCAGGAGGGTTAGTGGTGAGGTTATGTCAGTCAGGAGGGTTAGTGGTGAGGTTATGTCAGTCAGACAGGAGGGTTAGTGGTGAGGTTATGTCAGTCAGTCAGGAGGGTTAGTGGTGAGGTTATGTAAGTCAAGAGGGTTAGTGGTGAGGTTATGACTGTCTGTCAGGAGGGTTAGTGGTGAGGTTATGTCAGTCAGTCAGGAGGGTTAGTGGTGAGGTTATGTCAGTCAGTCAGGAGGGTTAGCGGTGAGGTTATGTCAGTTAGTCAGGAGGGTTAGCGGTGAGGTTATGTCAGTCAGGAGGTTTAGCAGTGAGTTTATTTCAGTCAGGAGGGTTAGTGGTGAGTTTATGTCAGTCAGGAGGGTTAGTGGTGAGGTTATGTCTGTCAGTCAGGAGGGTTAGTGGTGAGGTTATGTCAGTCAGGAGGGTAAGTGGTGAGGTTATGTCAGTCAATCAGGAGGGTTAGTGGTGAGGTTATGTCAGTCAGGAAGGTTAGTGGTGACGTTATGTCAGTCAGGGAGGTTAGTGGTGAGGTTATGTCTGTCTGTCAGGAGGGTTAGTGGTGAGGTTATCTATGTCTGTCAGGAGGGTAAGTGGTGAGGTTATGTCAGTCAGTCAGGAGGGTTAGTGATGAGGTTATGGCTGTCTGTCAGGAGGGTTAGTGGTGAGGTTATGTCTGTCAGTCGGGATGGTTACTGGTGAGGTTATGTCAGTCAGGAGGGTTAGTGGTGAGGTTATGTCAGTCAGGAGGGTTAGTGATGAGGTTATGTCTGTCTGTCAGGAGGGTTAGTGGTGAGGTTATGTCTGTCAGTCAGGATGGTTAGTGGTGAGGTTATGTCAGTCATTAGGGTTAGTGGTGAGGTTATGTCAGTCAGGAGGGTTAGTGGTGAGGTTATGTCTGTCTATCAGGAGGGTTAGTGGTGAGGTTATGTCTGTCTGTCAGGAGGGTTAGTGGTGAGGTTATGTCTGTCTGTCAGGAGGGTTAGTGGTGAGGTTATGTCAGTCAATCAGGAGGGTTAGTGGTGAGGTTATGTCTGTCTGTCAGGAGGGTTAGTGGTGAGGTTATGTCTGTCTGTCAGGAGGGTAAGTGGTGAGGTTATGTCAGTCAATCAGGAGGGTTAGTGGTGAGGTTATGTCAGTCAGGAAGGTTAGTGGTGACGTTATGTCAGTCAGGGAGGTTAGTGGTGAGGTTATGTCTGTCTGTCAGGAGGGTTAGTGGTGAGGTTATCTATGTCTGTCAGGAGGGTAAGTGGTGAGGTTATGTCAGTCAGTCAGGAGGGTTAGTGATGAGGTTATGGCTGTCTGTCAGGAGGGTTAGTGGTGAGGTTATGTCTGTCAGTCGGGATGGTTACTGGTGAGGTTATGTCAGTCAGGAGGGTTAGTGGTGAGGTTATGTCAGTCAGGAGGGTTAGTGATGAGGTTATGTCTGTCTGTCAGGAGGGTTAGTGGTGAGGTTATGTCTGTCAGTCAGGATGGTTAGTGGTGAGGTTATGTCAGTCATTAGGGTTAGTGGTGAGGTTATGTCAGTCAGGAGGGTTAGTGGTGAGGTTATGTCTGTCTATCAGGAGGGTTAGTGGTGAGGTTATGTCTGTCTGTCAGGAGGGTTAGTGGTGAGGTTATGTCTGTCTGTCAGGAGGGTTAGTGGTGAGGTTATGTCTGTCTGTCAGGAGGGTTAGTGGTGAGGTTATGTCTGTCTGTCAGGAGGGTTAGTGGTGAGGTTATGTCTGTCAGTCAGGATGGTTAGTGGTGAGGTTATGTCAGTCAGGAGGGTTAGTGGTGAGGTTATGTCAATCAGTCAGGAAGGTTAGTGGTAAGGTTATGTCTGTCTGTCAGGAGGGTTAGTGTTGAGGTTATGTCAATCAGTCAGAAAGGTTAGTGGTAAAGTTATGTCAGTCAGGAGGGTTAATGGTGAGGTTATGTCAGTCAGGAGGGTTAGTGGTGAGGTTATGTCAGTCAGACAGGAGGGTTAGTGGTGAGGATATGTCAGTCAGTCAGGAGGGTTAGTGGTGAGGTTATGTCAGTCAGGAGGGTTAGTGGTGAGGTTATGTCAGTCAGGAGGGTTAGTCGTGAGGTTATGTCTGTCTATCAGGAGGGTTAGTGGTGAGGTTATGTCTGTCAGTCAGGAGGGTTAGTGGTGAGGTTATGTCAGTCAAGAGGGTAAGTGGTGAGGTTATGTCAGTCAATCAGGAGGGTTAGTGGTGAGGTTATGTCAGTCAGGAAGGTTAATGGTGACGTTATGTCAGTCAGGGAGGTTAGTGGTGAG
The DNA here is from genome assembly GCF_965601325.2 of Salmo salar. Classification (NCBI taxonomy): domain Eukaryota; kingdom Metazoa; phylum Chordata; class Actinopteri; order Salmoniformes; family Salmonidae; genus Salmo; species Salmo salar. The sequence goes on from NC_138304.1 coordinate 52,626,525, forward strand.
GTTATGTCTGTCTGTCAGGAGGGTTATTGGTGAGGTTATCTATGTCTGTCAGGAGGGTAAGTGGTGAGGTTATGTCAGTCAGTCAGGAGGGTTAGTGATGAGGTTATGGCTGTCTGTCAGGAGGGTTAGTGGTGAGGTTATGTCTGTCAGTCGGGATGGTTAGTGGTGAGGTTATGTCAGTCAGGAGGGTTAGTGGTGAGGTTATGTCAGTCAGGAGGGTTAGTGATGAGGTTATGTCTGTCTGTCAGGAGGGTTAGTGGTGAGGTTATGTCTGTCAGTCAGGATGGTTAGTGGTGAGGTTATGTCAGTCAGGAGGGTTAGTGGTGAGGTTATGTCAGTCAGGAGGGTTAGTGGTGAGGTTATGTCAGTCAGACAGGAGGGTTAGTGGTGAGGTTATGTCAGTCAGTCAGGAGGGTTAGTGGTGAGGTTATGTAAGTCAAGAGGGTTAGTGGTGAGGTTATGACTGTCTGTCAGGAGGGTTAGTGGTGAGGTTATGTCAGTCAGTCAGGAGGGTTAGTGGTGAGGTTATGTCAGTCAGTCAGGAGGGTTAGCGGTGAGGTTATGTCAGTTAGTCAGGAGGGTTAGCGGTGAGGTTATGTCAGTCAGGAGGTTTAGCAGTGAGTTTATTTCAGTCAGGAGGGTTAGTGGTGAGTTTATGTCAGTCAGGAGGGTTAGTGGTGAGGTTATGTCTGTCAGTCAGGAGGGTTAGTGGTGAGGTTATGTCAGTCAGGAGGGTAAGTGGTGAGGTTATGTCAGTCAATCAGGAGGGTTAGTGGTGAGGTTATGTCAGTCAGGAAGATTAGTGGTGACGTTATGTCAGTCAGGGAGGTTAGTGGTGAGGTTATGTCTGTCTGTCAGGAGGGTTAGTGGTGAGGTTATCTATGTCTGTCAGGAGGGTAAGTGGTGAGGTTATGTCAGTCAGTCAGGAGGGTTAGTGATGAGGTTATGGCTGTCTGTCAGGAGGGTTAGTGGTGAGGTTATGTCTGTCAGTCGGGATGGTTACTGGTGAGGTTATGTCAGTCAGGAGGGTTAGTGGTGAGGTTATGTCAGTCAGGAGGGTTAGTGATGAGGTTATGTCTGTCTGTCAGGAGGGTTAGTGGTGAGGTTATGTCTGTCAGTCAGGATGGTTAGTGGTGAGGTTATGTCAGTCATTAGGGTTAGTGGTGAGGTTATGTCAGTCAGGAGGGTTAGTGGTGAGGTTATGTCTGTCTATCAGGAGGGTTAGTGGTGAGGTTATGTCTGTCTGTCAGGAGGGTTAGTGGTGAGGTTATGTCTGTCTGTCAGGAGGGTTAGTGGTGAGGTTATGTCAGTCAATCAGGAGGGTTAGTGGTGAGGTTATGTCTGTCTGTCAGGAGGGTTAGTGGTGAGGTTATGTCTGTCTGTCAGGAGGGTAAGTGGTGAGGTTATGTCAGTCAATCAGGAGGGTTAGTGGTGAGGTTATGTCAGTCAGGAAGGTTAGTGGTGACGTTATGTCAGTCAGGGAGGTTAGTGGTGAGGTTATGTCTGTCTGTCAGGAGGGTTAGTGGTGAGGTTATCTATGTCTGTCAGGAGGGTAAGTGGTGAGGTTATGTCAGTCAGTCAGGAGGGTTAGTGATGAGGTTATGGCTGTCTGTCAGGAGGGTTAGTGGTGAGGTTATGTCTGTCAGTCGGGATGGTTACTGGTGAGGTTATGTCAGTCAGGAGGGTTAGTGGTGAGGTTATGTCAGTCAGGAGGGTTAGTGATGAGGTTATGTCTGTCTGTCAGGAGGGTTAGTGGTGAGGTTATGTCTGTCAGTCAGGATGGTTAGTGGTGAGGTTATGTCAGTCATTAGGGTTAGTGGTGAGGTTATGTCAGTCAGGAGGGTTAGTGGTGAGGTTATGTCTGTCTATCAGGAGGGTTAGTGGTGAGGTTATGTCTGTCTGTCAGGAGGGTTAGTGGTGAGGTTATGTCTGTCTGTCAGGAGGGTTAGTGGTGAGGTTATGTCTGTCTGTCAGGAGGGTTAGTGGTGAGGTTATGTCTGTCTGTCAGGAGGGTTAGTGGTGAGGTTATGTCTGTCAGTCAGGATGGTTAGTGGTGAGGTTATGTCAGTCAGGAGGGTTAGTGGTGAGGTTATGTCAATCAGTCAGGAAGGTTAGTGGTAAGGTTATGTCTGTCTGTCAGGAGGGTTAGTGTTGAGGTTATGTCAATCAGTCAGAAAGGTTAGTGGTAAAGTTATGTCAGTCAGGAGGGTTAATGGTGAGGTTATGTCAGTCAGGAGGGTTAGTGGTGAGGTTATGTCAGTCAGACAGGAGGGTTAGTGGTGAGGATATGTCAGTCAGTCAGGAGGGTTAGTGGTGAGGTTATGTCAGTCAGGAGGGTTAGTGGTGAGGTTATGTCAGTCAGGAGGGTTAGTCGTGAGGTTATGTCTGTCTATCAGGAGGGTTAGTGGTGAGGTTATGTCTGTCAGTCAGGAGGGTTAGTGGTGAGGTTATGTCAGTCAAGAGGGTAAGTGGTGAGGTTATGTCAGTCAATCAGGAGGGTTAGTGGTGAGGTTATGTCAGTCAGGAAGGTTAGTGGTGACGTTATGTCAGTCAGGGAGGTTAGTGGTGAGGTTATGTCTGTCTGTCAGGAGGGTTAGTGGTGAGGTTATCTATGTCTGTCAGGAGGGTAAGTGGTGAGGTTATGTCAGTCAGTCAGGAGGGTTAGTGATGAGGTTATGGCTGTCTGTCAGGAGGGTTAGTGGTGAGGTTATGTCTGTCAGTCGGGATGGTTAGTGGTGAGGTTATGTCAGTCAGGAGGGTTAGTGGTGAGGTTATGTCAGTCAGGAGGGTTAGTGATGAGGTTATGTCTGTCTGTCAGGAGGGTTAGTGGTGAGGTTATGTCTGTCAGTCAGGTTGGTTAGTGGTGAGGTTATGTCAGTCAGGAGGGTTAGTGGTGAGGTTATGTCAGTCAGGAGGGTTAGTGGTGAGGTTATGTCTGTCTATCAGGAGGGTTAGTTGTGAGGTTATGTCTGTCTGTCAGGAGGGTTAGTGGTGAGGTTATGTCTGTCTGTCAGGAGGGTTAGTGGTGAGGTTATGTCTGTCTGTCAGGAGGGTTAGTGGTGAGGTTATGTCTGTCTGTCAGGAGGGTTAGTGGTGAGGTTATGTCAGTCTGTCAGGAGGGTTAGTGGTGAGGTTATGTCTGTCTGTCAGGAGGGTTAGTGGTGAGGTTATGTCTGTCAGTCAGGAGGGTTAGTGGTGAGGTTATGTCTGTCTGTCAGGAGGGTTAGTGGTGAGGTTATGCCTGTCAGTCAGGATGGTTAGTGGTGAGGTTATGTCAGTCTGTTAGGAGGGTTAGTGGTGAGGTTATGTCAATCAGTCAGGAAGGTTAGTGGTAAGGTTATGTCTGTCTGTCAGGAGGGTTAGTGTTGAGGTTATGTCAATCAGTCAGAAAGGTTAGTGGTAAAGTTACGTCAGTCAGGAGGGTTAATGGTGAGGTTATGTCAGTCAGGAGGGTTAGTGGTGAGGTTATGTCAGTCAGACAGGAGGGTTAGTGGTGAGGATATGTCAGTCAGTCAGGAGGGTTAGTGGTGAGGTTATGTCAGTCAGGAGGGTTAGTGGTGAGGTTATGTCAGTCAGGAGGGTTAGTCGTGAGGTTATGTCTGTCTATCAGGAGGGTTAGTGGTGAGGTTATGTCTGTCTGTCAGGAGGGTTAGTGGTGAGGTTATGTCTGTCTGTCAGGAGTGTTAGTTGTGAGGTTATGTCTGTCTCTCAGGAGGGTTAGTGGTGAGGTTATGTCTGTCTGTCAGGAGTGTTAGTGGTGAGTTTATGTCTGTCTGTCAGGAGGGTTTGTGGTGAGGTTATGTCTGTCTGTCAGGAGGGTTTGTGGTGAGGTTATGTCTGTCTGTCAGGAGGGTTAGTGGTGAGGTTATGTCAGTCTGTCAGGAGGGTTAGTGGTGAGGTTATGTCAGTCAGACAGGAGGGTTAGTGGTGAGGATATGTCAGTCAGTCAGGAGGGTTAGTGGTGAGGTTATGTCAGTCAGGAGGGTTAGTGGTGAGGTTATGTCAGTCAGGAGGGTTAGTCGTGAGGTTATGTCTGTCTATCAGGAGGGTTAGTGGTGAGGTTATGTCTGTCAGTCAGGAGGGTTAGTGGTGAGGTTATGTCAGTCAAGAGGGTAAGTGGTGAGGTTATGTCAGTCAATCAGGAGGGTTAGTGGTGAGGTTATGTCAGTCAGGAAGGTTAGTGGTGACGTTATGTCAGTCAGGGAGGTTAGTGGTGAGGTTATGTCTGTCTGTCAGGAGGGTTAGTGGTGAGGTTATCTATGTCTGTCAGGAGGGTAAGTGGTGAGGTTATGTCAGTCAGTCAGGAGGGTTAGTGATGAGGTTATGGCTGTCTGTCAGGAGGGTTAGTGGTGAGGTTATGTCTGTCAGTCGGGATGGTTAGTGGTGAGGTTATGTCAGTCAGGAGGGTTAGTGGTGAGGTTATGTCAGTCAGGAGGGTTAGTGATGAGGTTATGTCTGTCTGTCAGGAGGGTTAGTGGTGAGGTTATGTCTGTCAGTCAGGATGGTTAGTGGTGAGGTTATGTCAGTCAGGAGGGTTAGTGGTGAGGTTATGTCAGTCAGGAGGGTTAGTGGTGAGGTTATGTCTGTCTATCAGGAGGGTTAGTGGTGAGGTTATGTCTGTCTGTCAGGAGGGTTAGTGGTGAGGTTATGTCTGTCTGTCAGGAGGGTTAGTGGTGAGGTTATGTCTGTCTGTCAGGAGGGTTAGTGGTGAGGTTATGTCTGTCTGTCAGGAGGGTTAGTGGTGAGGTTATGTCAGTCTGTCAGGAGGGTTAGTGGTGAGGTTATGTCTGTCTGTCAGGAGGGTTAGTGGTGAGGTTATGTCTGTCAGTCAGGAGGGTTAGTGGTGAGGTTATGTCTGTCTGTCAGGAGGGTTAGTGGTGAGGTTATGCCTGTCAGTCAGGATGGTTAGTGGTGAGGTTATGTCAGTCTGTTAGGAGGGTTAGTGGTGAGGTTATGTCAATCAGTCAGGAAGGTTAGTGGTAAGGTTATGTCTGTCTGTCAGGAGGGTTAGTGTTGAGGTTATGTCAATCAGTCAGAAAGGTTAGTGGTAAAGTTATGTCAGTCAGGAGGGTTAATGGTGAGGTTATGTCAGTCAGGAGGGTTAGTGGTGAGGTTATGTCAGTCAGACAGGAGGGTTAGTGGTGAGGATATGTCAGTCAGTCAGGAGGGTTAGTGGTGAGGTTATGTCAGTCAGGAGGGTTAGTGGTGAGGTTATGTCAGTCAGGAGGGTTAGTCGTGAGGTTATGTCTGTCTATCAGGAGGGTTAGTGGTGAGGTTATGTCTGTCTGTCAGGAGGGTTAGTGGTGAGGTTATGTCTGTCTGTCAGGAGTGTTAGTTGTGAGGTTATGTCTGTCTCTCAGGAGGGTTAGTGGTGAGGTTATGTCTGTCTGTCAGGAGTGTTAGTGGTGAGTTTATGTCTGTCTGTCAGGAGGGTTTGTGGTGAGGTTATGTCTGTCTGTCAGGAGGGTTTGTGGTGAGGTTATGTCTGTCTGTCAGGAGGGTTAGTGGTGAGGTTATGTCAGTCTGTCAGGAGGGTTAGTGGTGAGGTTATGTCAGTCAGACAGGAGGGTTAGTGGTGAGGATATGTCAGTCAGTCAGGAGGGTTAGTGGTGAGGTTATGTCAGTCAGGAGGGTTAGTGGTGAGGTTATGTCAGTCAGGAGGGTTAGTCGTGAGGTTATGTCTGTCTATCAGGAGGGTTAGTGGTGAGGTTATGTCTGTCAGTCAGGAGGGTTAGTGGTGAGGTTATGTCAGTCAAGAGGGTAAGTGGTGAGGTTATGTCAGTCAATCAGGAGGGTTAGTGGTGAGGTTATGTCAGTCAGGAAGGTTAGTGGTGACGTTATGTCAGTCAGGGAGGTTAGTGGTGAGGTTATGTCTGTCTGTCAGGAGGGTTAGTGGTGAGGTTATCTATGTCTGTCAGGAGGGTAAGTGGTGAGGTTATGTCAGTCAGTCAGGAGGGTTAGTGATGAGGTTATGGCTGTCTGTCAGGAGGGTTAGTGGTGAGGTTATGTCTGTCAGTCGGGATGGTTAGTGGTGAGGTTATGTCAGTCAGGAGGGTTAGTGGTGAGGTTATGTCAGTCAGGAGGGTTAGTGATGAGGTTATGTCTGTCTGTCAGGAGGGTTAGTGGTGAGGTTATGTCTGTCAGTCAGGATGGTTAGTGGTGAGGTTATGTCAGTCAGGAGGGTTAGTGGTGAGGTTATGTCAGTCAGGAGGGTTAGTGGTGAGGTTATGTCTGTCTATCAGGAGGGTTAGGTGAGGTTATGTCTGTCTGTCAGGAGTGTTAGTGGTGAGTTTATGTCTGTCTGTCAGGAGGGTTAGTGGTGAGGTTATGTCTGTCTGTCAGGAGGGTTAGTGGTGAGGTTATGTCTGTCTGTCAGGAGGGTTAGTGGTGAGGTTATGTCTGTCTGTCAGGAGGGTTAGTGGTGAGGTTATGTCTGTCTGTCAGGAGGGTTAGTGGTGAGGTTATGTCTGTCTGTCAGGAGGGTTAGTGGTGAGGTTATGTCTGTCAGTCAGGAGGGTTAGTGGTGAGGTTATGTCTGTCTGTCAGGAGGGTTAGTGGTGAGGTTATGTCTGTCAGTCAGGATGGTTAGTGGTGAGGTTATGTCAGTCAGGAGGGTTAGTGGTGAGGTTATGTCAATCAGTCAGGAAGGTTAGTGGTAAGGTTATGTCTGTCTGTCAGGAGGGTTAGTGTTGAGGTTATGTCAATCAGTCAGGAAGGTTAGTGGTAAAGTTATGTCAGTCAGGAGGGTTAATGGTGAGGTTATGTCAGTCAGGAGGGTTAGTGGTGAGGTTATGTCAGTCAGACAGGAGGGTTAGTGGTGAGGTTATGTCAGTCAGTCAGGAGGGTTAGTGGTGAGGTTTTGTCAGTCAGGAGGGTTAGTGGTGAGGTTATGTCTGTCTATCAGGAGGGTTAGTGGTGAGGTTATGTCTGTCAGTCAGGAGGGTTAGTGGTGAGGTTATGTCAGTCTGTCAGGAGGGTTAGTGGTGAGGTTATGTCTGTCTGTCAGGAGGGTTAGTGGTGAGGTTATGTCTGTCTGTCAGGAGGGTTAGTGGTGAGGTTATGTCTGTCAGTCAGGAGGGTTAGTGGTGAGGGTATGTCTGTCTGTCAGGAGGGTTAGTGGTGAGGTTATGTCTGTCAGTCAGGATGGTTAGTGGTGAGGTTATGTCAGTCAGGAGGGTTAGTGGTGAGGTTATGTCAATCAGTCAGGAAGGTTAGTGGTAAGGTTATGTCTGTCTGTCAGGAGGGTTAGTGTTGAGGTTATGTCAATCAGTCAGGAAGGTTAGTGGTAAAGTTATGTCAGTCAGGAGGGTTAATGGTGAGGTTATGTCAGTCAGGAGGGTTAGTGGTGAGGTTATGTCAGTCAGACGGGAGGGTTAGTGGTGAGGTTATGTCAGTCAGACAGGAGGGTTAATGGTGAGGTTTTATCAGTCAGGAGGGTTAGTGGTGAGGTTATGTCTGTCTATCAGGAGGGTTAGTGGTGAGGTTATGTCAGTCAGTCAGGAGGGTTAGTGGTGAGGTTATGTAAGTCAGTCAGGAGGGTTAGTGGTGAGGTTATGTCAGTCAGTCAGGAGGGTTAGTGGTGAGGTTATGTCAGTCAGTCAGGAGGGTTAGTGGTGAGGTTATGTCAGTTAGTCAGGAGGGTTAGTGGTGAGGTTATGTAAGTCAGTCAGGAGGGTTAGCGGTGAGGTTATGTCAGTTAGTCAGGAGGGTTAGCGGTGAGGTTATGTCAGTCAGGAGGTTTAGCAGTGAGTTTATTTCAGTCAGGAGGGTTAGTGGTGAGTTTATGTCAGTCAGGAGGGTTAGTGGTGAGGTTATGTCTGTCAGTCAGGAGGGTTAGTGGTGAGGTTATGTCAGTCAGGAGGGTAAGTGGTGAGGTTATGTCAGTCAATCAGGAGGGTTAGTGGTGAGGTTATGTCAGTCAGGAAGGTTAGTGGTGATGTTATGTCAGTCAGGAAGGTTAGTGGTGAGGTTATGTCTGTCTGTCAGGAGGGTTAGTGGTGAGGTTATCTATGTCTGTCAGGAGGGTAAGTGGTGAGGTTATGTCAGTCAGTCAGGAGGGTTAGTGGTGAGCTTATGTCTGTCTGTCAGGAGGGTTAGTGGTGAGGTTATGTCTGTCTGTCAGGAGGGTTAGTGGTGAGGTTATGTCAGTCTGTCAGGAGGGTTAGTGGTGAGGTTATGTCTGTCTGTCAGGAGGGTTAGTGGTGAGGTTATGTCAGTCAAGTCAGGAGGGTTAGTGGGGAGGATTTGTCTGTCAGGAGGGTTAGTGGTGAGGTTATGTCAGTCTGTCAGGAGGGTTAGTGGTGAGGTTATGTCAGTCTGTCAGGAGGGTTAGTGGTTAGATTATGTCTGTCTGTCATGAGGGTTAGTGGTGAGGTTATGTCAGGCAGTCAGGAGGGTTAGTGGTGAGGTTATGTCAGTCAGTCAGGAGGGTTAGTGGTGAGGTTATGTCAGTCAGGAGGGTTAGTGGTGAGGTTATGTCAGTCAGGAGGGTTAGTGGTGAAGTTATGTCTGTCTGTCAGGAGGGTTAGTGGTGAGGTTATGTCTGTCTGTCAGGAGGGTTAGTGGTGAGGTTATGTCAGTCAGTCAGGAGGGTTAGTGGTGAGGTTATGTCAGTCAGTCAGGAGGGTTAGTGGTGAGGTTATGTCAGTCAGGAGGGTTAGTGGTGAGGTTATGTCAGTCAGGAGGGTTAGTGGTGAAGTTATGTCTGTCTGTCAGGAGGGTTAGTGGTGAGGTTATGTCTGTCTGTCCGGAGGGTTAGTGGTGAGGTTATGTCAGTCAGTCAGGAGGGTTAGTGGTGAGGTTATGTCAGTCATTTGGGTTAGTGGTGAGGATATGTAAGTCAGGAGGGTTAGTGGTGAGGTTATGTCTGTCTGTCAGGAGGGTTAGTGGTGAGGTTATGTCTGTCTGTCAGGAGTGTTAGTTGTGAGGTTATGTCTGTCTCTCAGGAGGGTTAGTGGTGAGGTTATGTCTGTCTGTCAGGAGTGTTAGTGGTGAGTTTATGTCTGTCTGTCAGGAGGGTTTGTGGTGAGGTTATGTCTGTCTGTCAGGAGGGTTTGTGGTGAGGTTATGTCTGTCTGTCAGGAGGGTTAGTGGTGAGGTTATGTCAGTCTGTCAGGAGGGTTAGTGGTGAGGTTATGTCTGTCTGTCAGGAGGGTTAGTGGTGAGGTTATGTCTATCTGTCAGGAGGGTTAGTGGTGAGGTTATGTCTGTCAGTCAGGAGGGTTAGTGGTGAGGGTATGTCTGTCTGTCAGGAGGGTTAGTGGTGAGGTTATGTCTGTCAGTCAGGATGGTTAGTGGTGAGGTTATGTCAGTCAGGAGGGTTAGTGGTGAGGTTATGTCAATCAGTCAGGAAGGTTAGTGGTAAGGTTATGTCTGTCTGTCAGGAGGGTTAGTGTTGAGGTTATGTCAATCAGTCAGGAAGGTTAGTGGTAAAGTTATGTCAGTCAGGAGGGTTAATGGTGAGGTTATGTCAGTCAGGAGGGTTAGTGGTGAGGTTATGTCAGTCAGACGGGAGGGTTAGTGGTGAGGTTATGTCAGTCAGACAGGAGGGTTAATGGTGAGGTTTTATCAGTCAGGAGGGTTAGTGGTGAGGTTATGTCTGTCTATCAGGAGGGTTAGTGGTGAGGTTATGTCAGTCAGTCAGGAGGGTTAGTGGTGAGGTTATGTAAGTCAGTCAGGAGGGTTAGTGGTGAGGTTATGTCAGTCAGTCAGGAGGGTTAGTGGTGAGGTTATGTCAGTCAGTCAGGAGGGTTAGTGGTGAGGTTATGTCAGTTAGTCAGGAGGGTTAGTGGTGAGGTTATGTAAGTCAGTCAGGAGGGTTAGCGGTGAGGTTATGTCAGTTAGTCAGGAGGGTTAGCGGTGAGGTTATGTCAGTCAGGAGGTTTAGCAGTGAGTTTATTTCAGTCAGGAGGGTTAGTGGTGAGTTTATGTCAGTCAGGAGGGTTAGTGGTGAGGTTATGTCTGTCAGTCAGGAGGGTTAGTGGTGAGGTTATGTCAGTCAGGAGGGTAAGTGGTGAGGTTATGTCAGTCAATCAGGAGGGTTAGTGGTGAGGTTATGTCAGTCAGGAAGGTTAGTGGTGATGTTATGTCAGTCAGGAAGGTTAGTGGTGAGGTTATGTCTGTCTGTCAGGAGGGTTAGTGGTGAGGTTATCTATGTCTGTCAGGAGGGTAAGTGGTGAGGTTATGTCAGTCAGTCAGGAGGGTTAGTGGTGAGCTTATGTCTGTCTGTCAGGAGGGTTAGTGGTGAGGTTATGTCTGTCTGTCAGGAGGGTTAGTGGTGAGGTTATGTCAGTCTGTCAGGAGGGTTAGTGGTGAGGTTATGTCTGTCTGTCAGGAGGGTTAGTGGTGAGGTTATGTCAGTCAAGTCAGGAGGGTTAGTGGGGAGGATTTGTCTGTCAGGAGGGTTAGTGGTGAGGTTATGTCAGTCTGTCAGGAGGGTTAGTGGTGAGGTTATGTCAGTCTGTCAGGAGGGTTAGTGGTTAGATTATGTCTGTCTGTCATGAGGGTTAGTGGTGAGGTTATGTCAGGCAGTCAGGAGGGTTAGTGGTGAGGTTATGTCAGTCAGTCAGGAGGGTTAGTGGTGAGGTTATGTCAGTCAGGAGGGTTAGTGGTGAGGTTATGTCAGTCAGGAGGGTTAGTGGTTAAGTTATGTCTGTCTGTCAGGAGGGTTAGTGGTGAGGTTATGTCTGTCTGTCAGGAGGGTTAGTGGTGAGGTTATGTCAGTCAGTCAGGAGGGTTAGTGGTGAGGTTATGTCAGTCAGTCAGGAGGGTTAGTGGTGAGGTTATGTCAGTCAGGAGGGTTAGTGGTGAGGTTATGTCAGTCAGGAGGGTTAGTGGTGAAGTTATGTCTGTCTGTCAGGAGGGTTAGTGGTGAGGTTATGTCTGTCTGTCCGGAGGGTTAGTGGTGAGGTTATGTCAGTCAGTCAGGAGGGTTAGTGGTGAGGTTATGTCAGTCATTTGGGTTAGTGGTGAGGATATGTAAGTCAGGAGGGTTAGTGGTGAGGTTATGTCTGTCTGTCAGGAGGGTTAGTGGTGAGGTTATGTCTGTCTGTCAGGAGGTTTAGTGGTGAGGTTATGTCAGTCAGTCAGGAGGGTTTGTGGTGAGGTTATGTCAGTCAGGAGGGTTAGTGGTGAGGTTATGTCAGTCAGGAGGGTTAGTGGTGAGGTTATGTCTGTCTATCAGGAGGGTTAGTGGTGAGGTTATGTCTGTCTGTCAGGAGGGTTAGTGGTGAGGTTATGTCTGTCTGTCAGGAGTGTTAGTTGTGAGGTTATGTCTGTCTCTCAGGGGGGTTAGTGGTGAGGTTATGTCTGTCTGTCAGGAGGGTTAGTGGTGAGGTTATGTCTGTCTGTCAGGAGGGTTAGTGTTGAGGTTATGTCTGTCTGTCAGGAGGGTTAGTGGTGAGGTTATGTCTGTCTGTCAGGAGGGTTAGTGGTGAGGTTATGTCTGTCTGTCAGGAGGGTTAGTGGTGAGGTTATGTCAGTCTGTCAGGAGGGTTAGTGGTGAGGTTATGTCTGTCTGTCAGGAGGGTTAGTGGTGAGGTTATGTCTGTCTGTCAGGAGGGTTAGTGGTGAGGTTATATCTGTCAGTCAGGAGGGTTAGTGGTGAGGGTATGTCTGTCTGTCAGGAGGGTTAGCGGTGAGGTTATGTCTGTCAGTCAGGATGGTTAGTGGTGAGGTTATGTCAGTCAGGAGGGTTAGTGGTGAGGTTATGTCAGTCAGGAGGGTTAGTGGTGAAGTTATGTCTGTCTGTCAGGAGGGTTAGTGGTGAGGTTATGTCTGTCTGTCCGGAGGGTTAGTGGTGAGGTTATGTCAGTCAGTCAGGAGGGTTAGTGGTGAGGTTATGTCAGTCATTTGGGTTAGTGGTGAGGATATGTAAGTCAGGAGGGTTAGTGGTGAGGTTATGTCTGTCTGTCAGGAGGGTTAGTGGTGAGGTTATGTCTGTCTGTCAGGAGGTTTAGTGGTGAGGTTATGTCAGTCAGTCAGGAGGGTTTGTGGTGAGGTTATGTCAGTCAGGAGGGTTAGTGGTGAGGTTATGTCAGTCAGGAGGGTTAGTGGTGAGGTTATGTCTGTCTATCAGGAGGGTTAGTGGTGAGGTTATGTCTGTCTGTCAGGAGGGTTAGTGGTGAGGTTATGTCTGTCTGTCAGGAGTGTTAGTTGTGAGGTTATGTCTGTCTCTCAGGGGGGTTAGTGGTGAGGTTATGTCTGTCTGTCAGGAGGGTTAGTGGTGAGGTTATGTCTGTCTGTCAGGAGGGTTAGTGTTGAGGTTATGTCTGTCTGTCAGGAGGGTTAGTGGTGAGGTTATGTCTGTCTGTCAGGAGGGTTAGTGGTGAGGTTATGTCTGTCTGTCAGGAGGGTTAGTGGTGAGGTTATGTCAGTCTGTCAGGAGGGTTAGTGGTGAGGTTATGTCTGTCTGTCAGGAGGGTTAGTGGTGAGGTTATGTCTGTCTGTCAGGAGGGTTAGTGGTGAGGTTATATCTGTCAGTCAGGAGGGTTAGTGGTGAGGGTATGTCTGTCTGTCAGGAGGGTTAGCGGTGAGGTTATGTCTGTCAGTCAGGATGGTTAGTGGTGAGGTTATGTCAGTCAGGAGGGTTAGTGGTGAGGTTATGTCAATCAGTCAGGAAGGTTAGTGGTAAGGTTATGTCTGTCTGTCAGGAGGGTTAGTGTTGAGGTTATGTCAATCAGTCAGGAAGGTTAGTGGTAAAGTTATGTCAGTCAGGAGGGTTAATGGTGAGGTTATGTCAGTCAGGAGGGTTAGTGGTGAGGTTATGTCAGTCAGACAGGAGGGTTAATGGTGAGGTTTTATCAGTCAGGAGGGTTAGTGGTGAGGTTATGTCAGTCAGTCAGGAGGGTTAGTGGTGAGGTTATGTCAGTCAGTCAGGATGGTTAGTGGTGAGATTATGTCAGTCAGTCAGGAGGGTTAGTGGTGAGGTTATGTCAGTCAGTCAGGAGAGTTAGTGGTGAGGTTATGTCAGTCAGTCAGGAGGGTTAGTGGTGAGGTTATCTATGTCTGTCAGGAGGGTAAGTGGTGAGGTTATGTCGGTCAGTCAGGAGGGTTAGTGGTGAGGTTATGTCAGTCAGTCAGAAGGGTTAGTGTTGAGGTTATGTCAGTCAGGAGGGTTAGTGGTGAGATTATGTCAGTCAGGAGGGTTAGTGGTGAGGTTATGTCAGTCAGGAGGGTTAGTGGTGAGGTTATGTCTGTCAGGAGGGTTATTGGTTAGGTTATGTCAGTCAGGTGGGTTAGTGGTGAGGTTATGTCAGTCAGGAGGGTTAGTGGTGAGGTTATGTCAGGCAGGAGGGTCAGTGGTGAGGTTATGTCTGTAAGTCAGGAGGGTTAGTGGTGAGGTTATGTCAGTCAAGTCAGGAGGGTTAGTGGTGAGGATTTGTCTGTCAGGAGGGTTAGTGGTCTTGTTATGTCTGTCTGTCAGGTGGGTTAGTGGTGAGGTTATGTCAGTCTGTCAGGAGGGTTAGTGGTGAGGTTATGTCAGTCTGTCAGGAGGGTTAGTGGTTAGATTATGTCTGTCTGTCATGAGGGTTAGTGGTGAGGTTATGTCAGTCAGTCAGGAGGGTTAGTGGTGAGGTTATGTCAGTCAGTCAGGAGTGTTAGTGGTGAGGTTATGTCAGTCAGGAGGGTTAGTGGTGAGGTTATGTCAGTCAGGAGGGTTAGTGGTGAGGTTATGTCAGTCAGTCTGGAGGGTTAGTGGTGAGGTTATGTCAGTCAGGAGGGTTAGTGGTGAGGTTATGTCAGTCAGGAGGGTTAGTGGTGAGGTTATGTCTGTCTATCAGGAGGGTTAGTGTTGAGGTTATGTCTGTCTGTCAGGAGGGTTAGTGGTGAGGTTATGTCTGTCTGTCAGGAGTGTTAGTTGTGAGGTTATGTCTGTCTCTCAGGAGGGTTAGTGGTGAGGTTATGTCTGTCTGTCAGGAGGGTTAGTGGTGAGGTTATGTCTGTCTGTCAGGAGGGTTAGTGGTGAGGTTATGTCTGTCTGTCAGGAGGGTTAGTGGTGAGGTTATGTCTGTCTGTCAGGAGGGTTAGTTGTGAGGTTATGTCAGTCTGTCAGGAGGGTTAGTGGTGAGGTTATGTCTGTCTGTCAGGAGGGTTAGTGGTGAGGTTATGTCTGTCTGTCAGGAGGGTTAGTGGTGAGGTTATGTCTGTCAGTCAGGAGGGTTAGTGATGAGGTTATGTCTGTCTGTCAGGAGGGTTAGTGGTGAGGTTATGTCTGTCAGTCAGGATGGTTAGTGGTGAGGTTATGTCAGTCAGGAGGGTTAGTGGTGAGGTTATGTCAGTCAGGAGGGTTAGTGGTGAGCTTATGTCTGTCTGTCAGGAGGGTTAGTGGTGAGGTTATGTCTGTCTGTCAGGAGGGTTAGTGGTGAGGTTATGTCAGTCTGTCAGGAGGGTTAGTGGTGAGGTTATGTCTGTCTGTCAGGAGGGTTAGTGGTGAGGTTATGTCTGTCAGTCAGGAGGGTTAGTGGTGAGGTTATGTCTGTCTGTCAGGAGGGTTAGTGGTGAGGTTATGTCTGTCAGTCAGGATGGTTAGTGGTGAGGTTATGTCAGTCAGGAGGGTTAGTGGTGAGGTTATGTCAATCAGTCAGGAAGGTTAGTGGTAAGGTTATGTCTGTCTGTCAGGAGGGTTAGTGTTGAGTTTATGTCAATCAGTCAGGAAGGTTAGTGGTAAAGTTATGTCAGTCAGGAGGGTTAATGGTGAGGTTATGTCAGTCAGGAGGGTTAGTGGTGAGGTTATGTCAGTCAGACAGGAGGGTTAGTGGTGAGGTTATGTCAGTCAGTCAGGAGGGTTAGTGGTGAGGTTATGTAAGTCAAGAGGGTTAGTGGTGAGGTTATGACTGTCTGTCAGGAGGGTTAGTGGTGAGGTTATGTCAGTCAGTCAGGAGGGTTAGTGGTGAGGTTATGTCAGTCAGTCAGGAGGGTTAGCGGTGAGGTTATGTCAGTTAGTCAGGAGGGTTAGCGGTGAGGTTATGTCAGTCAGGAGGTTTAGCAGTGAGTTTATTTCAGTCAGGAGGGTTAGTGGTGAGTTTATGTCAGTCAGGAGGGTTAGTGGTGAGGTTATGTCTGTCAGTCAGGAGGGTTAGTGGTGAGGTTATGTCAGTCAGGAGGGTAAGTGGTGAGGTTATGTCAGTCAATCAGGAGGGTTAGTGGTGAGGTTATGTCAGTCAGGAAGGTTAGTGGTGACGTTATGTCAGTCAGGGAGGTTAGTGGTGAGGTTATGTCTGTCTGTCAGGAGGGTTAGTGGTGAGGTTATCTATGTCTGTCAGGAGGGTAAGTGGTGAGGTTATGTCAGTCAGTCAGGAGGGTTAGTGATGAGGTTATGGCTGTCTGTCAGGAGGGTTAGTGGTGAGGTTATGTCTGTCAGTCGGGATGGTTACTGGTGAGGTTATGTCAGTCAGGAGGGTTAGTGGTGAGGTTATGTCAGTCAGGAGGGTTAGTGATGAGGTTATGTCTGTCTGTCAGGAGGGTTAGTGGTGAGGTTATGTCTGTCAGTCAGGATGGTTAGTGGTGAGGTTATGTCAGTCATTAGGGTTAGTGGTGAGGTTATGTCAGTCAGGAGGGTTAGTGGTGAGGTTATGTCTGTCTATCAGGAGGGTTAGTGGTGAGGTTATGTCTGTCTGTCAGGAGGGTTAGTGGTGAGGTTGTGTCTGTCTGTCAGGAGGGTTAGTGGTGAGGTTATGTCTGTCTGTCAGGAGGGTTAGTGGTGAGGTTATGTCTGTCTGTCAGGAGGGTTAGTGGTGAGGTTATGTCAGTCTGTCAGGAGGGTTAGTGGTGAGGTTATGTCTGTCTGTCAGGAGGGTTAGTGGTGAGGTTATGTCTGTCAGTCAGGAGGGTTAGTGGTGAGGTTATGTCTGTCTGTCAGGAGGGTTAGTGGTGAGGTTATGTCTGTCAGTCAGGATGGTTAGTGGTGAGGTTATGTCAGTCAGGAGGGTTAGTGGTGAGGTTATGTCAATCAGTCAGGAAGGTTAGTGGTAAGGTTATGTCTGTCTGTCAGGAGGGTTAGTGTTGAGGTTATGTCAATCAGTCAGAAAGGTTAGTGGTAAAGTTCTGTCAGTCAGGAGGGTTAATGGTGAGGTTATGTCAGTCAGGAGGGTTAGTGGTGAGGTTATGTCAGTCAGACAGGAGGGTTAGTGGTGAGGATATGTCAGTCAGTCAGGAGGGTTAGTGGTGAGGTTATGTCAGTCAGGAGGGTTAGTGGTGAGGTTATGTCAGTCAGGAGGGTTAGTCGTGAGGTTATGTCTGTCTATCAGGAGGGTTAGTGGTGAGGTTATGTCTGTCAGTCAGGAGGGTTAGTGGTGAGGTTATGTCAGTCAAGAGGGTAAGTGGTGAGGTTATGTCAGTCAGTCAGGATGGTTAGTGGTGAGATTATGTCAGTCAGTCAGGAGGGTTAGTGGTGAGGTTATGTCAGTCAGTCAGGAGAGTTAGTGGTGAGGTTATGTCAGTCAGTCAGGAGGGTTAGTGGTGAGGTTATCTATGTCTGTCAGGAGGGTAAGTGGTGAGGTTATGTCGGTCAGTCAGGAGGGTTAGTGGTGAGGTTATGTCAGTCAGTCAGAAGGGTTAGTGTTGAGGTTATGTCAGTCAGGAGGGTTAGTGGTGAGATTATGTCAGTCAGGAGGGTTAGTGGTGAGGTTATGTCAGTCAGGAGGGTTAGTGGTGAGGTTATGTCTGTCAGGAGGGTTATTGGTTAGGTTATGTCAGTCAGGTGGGTTAGTGGTGAGGTTATGTCAGTCAGGAGGGTTAGTGGTGAGGTTATGTCAGGCAGGAGGGTCAGTGGTGAGGTTATGTCTGTAAGTCAGGAGGGTTAGTGGTGAGGTTATGTCAGTCAAGTCAGGAGGGTTAGTGGTGAGGATTTGTCTGTCAGGAGGGTTAGTGGTCTTGTTATGTCTGTCTGTCAGGTGGGTTAGTGGTGAGGTTATGTCAGTCTGTCAGGAGGGTTAGTGGTGAGGTTATGTCAGTCTGTCAGGAGGGTTAGTGGTGAGGTTATGTCAGTCAGTCAGGAGGGTTAGTGGTGAGGTTATGTCAGTCAGTCAGGAGTGTTAGTGGTGAGGTTATGTCAGTCAGGAGGGTTAGTGGTGAGGTTATGTCAGTCAGGAGGGTTAGTGGTGAGGTTATGTCAGTCAGTCTGGAGGGTTAGTGGTGAGGTTATGTCAGTCAGGAGGGTTAGTGGTGAGGTTATGTCAGTCAGGAGGGTTAGTGGTGAGGTTATGTCTGTCTATCAGGAGGGTTAGTGTTGAGGTTATGTCTGTCTGTCAGGAGGGTTAGTGGTGAGGTTATGTCTGTCTGTCAGGAGTGTTAGTTGTGAGGTTATGTCTGTCTCTCAGGAGGGTTAGTGGTGAGGTTATGTCTGTCTGTCAGGAGGGTTAGTGGTGAGGTTATGTCTGTCTGTCAGGAGGGTTAGTGGTGAGGTTATGTCTGTCTGTCAGGAGGGTTAGTGGTGAGGTTATGTCTGTCTGTCAGGAGGGTTAGTTGTGAGGTTATGTCAGTCTGTCAGGAGGGTTAGTGGTGAGGTTATGTCTGTCTGTCAGGAGGGTTAGTGGTGAGGTTATGTCTGTCTGTCAGGAGGGTTAGTGGTGAGGTTATGTCTGTCAGTCAGGAGGGTTAGTGATGAGGTTATGTCTGTCTGTCAGGAGGGTTAGTGGTGAGGTTATGTCTGTCAGTCAGGATGGTTAGTGGTGAGGTTATGTCAGTCAGGAGGGTTAGTGGTGAGGTTATGTCAGTCAGGAGGGTTAGTGGTGAGCTTATGTCTGTCTGTCAGGAGGGTTAGTGGTGAGGTTATGTCTGTCTGTCAGGAGGGTTAGTGGTGAGGTTATGTCAGTCTGTCAGGAGGGTTAGTGGTGAGGTTATGTCTGTCTGTCAGGAGGGTTAGTGGTGAGGTTATGTCTGTCAGTCAGGAGGGTTAGTGGTGAGGTTATGTCTGTCTGTCAGGAGGGTTAGTGGTGAGGTTATGTCTGTCAGTCAGGATGGTTAGTGGTGAGGTTATGTCAGTCAGGAGGGTTAGTGGTGAGGTTATGTCAATCAGTCAGGAAGGTTAGTGGTAAGGTTATGTCTGTCTGTCAGGAGGGTTAGTGTTGAGTTTATGTCAATCAGTCAGGAAGGTTAGTGGTAAAGTTATGTCAGTCAGGAGGGTTAATGGTGAGGTTATGTCAGTCAGGAGGGTTAGTGGTGAGGTTATGTCAGTCAGACAGGAGGGTTAGTGGTGAGGTTATGTCAGTCAGTCAGGAGGGTTAGTGGTGAGGTTATGTAAGTCAAGAGGGTTAGTGGTGAGGTTATGACTGTCTGTCAGGAGGGTTAGTGGTGAGGTTATGTCAGTCAGTCAGGAGGGTTAGTGGTGAGGTTATGTCAGTCAGTCAGGAGGGTTAGCGGTGAGGTTATGTCAGTTAGTCAGGAGGGTTAGCGGTGAGGTTATGTCAGTCAGGAGGTTTAGCAGTGAGTTTATTTCAGTCAGGAGGGTTAGTGGTGAGTTTATGTCAGTCAGGAGGGTTAGTGGTGAGGTTATGTCTGTCAGTCAGGAGGGTTAGTGGTGAGGTTATGTCAGTCAGGAGGGTAAGTGGTGAGGTTATGTCAGTCAATCAGGAGGGTTAGTGGTGAGGTTATGTCAGTCAGGAAGGTTAGTGGTGACGTTATGTCAGTCAGGGAGGTTAGTGGTGAGGTTATGTCTGTCTGTCAGGAGGGTTAGTGGTGAGGTTATCTATGTCTGTCAGGAGGGTAAGTGGTGAGGTTATGTCAGTCAGTCAGGAGGGTTAGTGATGAGGTTATGGCTGTCTGTCAGGAGGGTTAGTGGTGAGGTTATGTCTGTCAGTCGGGATGGTTACTGGTGAGGTTATGTCAGTCAGGAGGGTTAGTGGTGAGGTTATGTCAGTCAGGAGGGTTAGTGATGAGGTTATGTCTGTCTGTCAGGAGGGTTAGTGGTGAGGTTATGTCTGTCAGTCAGGATGGTTAGTGGTGAGGTTATGTCAGTCATTAGGGTTAGTGGTGAGGTTATGTCAGTCAGGAGGGTTAGTGGTGAGGTTATGTCTGTCTATCAGGAGGGTTAGTGGTGAGGTTATGTCTGTCTGTCAGGAGGGTTAGTGGTGAGGTTATGTCTGTCTGTCAGGAGGGTTAGTGGTGAGGTTATGTCTGTCTGTCAGGAGGGTTAGTGGTGAGGTTATGTCTGTCTGTCAGGAGGGTTAGTGGTGAGGTTATGTCAGTCTGTCAGGAGGGTTAGTGGTGAGGTTATGTCTGTCTGTCAGGAGGGTTAGTGGTGAGGTTATGTCTGTCAGTCAGGAGGGTTAGTGGTGAGGTTATGTCTGTCTGTCAGGAGGGTTAGTGGTGAGGTTATGTCTGTCAGTCAGGATGGTTAGTGGTGAGGTTATGTCAGTCAGGAGGGTTAATGGTGAGGTTATGTCAGTCAGGAGGGTTAGTGGTGAGGTTATGTCAGTCAGACAGGAGGGTTAGTGGTGAGGTTATGTCAGTCAGTCAGGAGGGTTAGTGGTGAGGTTATGTAAGTCAAGAGGGTTAGTGGTGAGGTTATGACTGTCTGTCAGGAGGGTTAGTGGTGAGGTTATGTCAGTCAGTCAGGAGGGTTAGTGGTGAGGTTATGTCAGTCAGTCAGGAGGGTTAGCGGTGAGGTTATGTCAGTTAGTCAGGAGGGTTAGCGGTGAGATTATGTCAGTCAGGAGGTTTAGCAGTGAGTTTATTTCAGTCAGGAGGGTTAGTGGTGAGTTTATGTCAGTCAGGAGGGTTAGTGGTGAGGTTATGTCTGTCAGTCAGGAGGGTTAGTGGTGAGGTTATGTCAGTCAGGAGGGTAAGTGGTGAGGTTATGTCAGTCAATCAGGAGGGTTAGTGGTGAGGTTATGTCAGTCAGGAAGGTTAGTGGTGACGTTATGTCAGTCAGGGAGGTTAGTGGTGAGGTTATGTCTGTCTGTCAGGAGGGTTAGTGGTGAGGTTATCTATGTCTGTCAGGAGGGTAAGTGGTGAGGTTATGTCAGTCAGTCAGGAGGGTTAGTGATGAGGTTATGGCTGTCTGTCAGGAGGGTTAGTGGTGAGGTTATGTCTGTCAGTCGGGATGGTTACTGGTGAGGTTATGTCAGTCAGGAGGGTTAGTGGTGAGGTTATGTCAGTCAGGAGGGTTAGTGATGAGGTTATGTCTGTCTGTCAGGAGGGTTAGTGGTGAGGTTATGTCTGTCAGTCAGGATGGTTAGTGGTGAGGTTATGTCAGTCATTAGGGTTAGTGGTGAGGTTATGTCAGTCAGGAGGGTTAGTGGTGAGGTTATGTCTGTCTATCAGGAGGGTTAGTGGTGAGGTTATGTCTGTCTGTCAGGAGGGTTAGTGGTGAGGTTATGTCTGTCTGTCAGGAGGGTTAGTGGTGAGGTTATGTCTGTCTGTCAGGAGGGTTAGTGGTGAGGTTATGTCTGTCTGTCAGGAGGGTTAGTGGTGAGGTTATGTCAGTCTGTCAGGAGGGTTAGTGGTGAGGTTATGTCTGTCTGTCAGGAGGGTTAGTGGTGAGGTTATGTCTGTCAGTCAGGAGGGTTAGTGGTGAGGTTATGTCTGTCTGTCAGGAGGGTTAGTGGTGAGGTTATGTCTGTCAGTCAGGATGGTTAGTGGTGAGGTTATGTCAGTCAGGAGGGTTAGTGGTGAGGTTATGTCAATCAGTCAGGAAGGTTAGTGGTAAGGTTATGTCTGTCTGTCAGGAGGGTTAGTGTTGAGGTTATGTCAATCAGTCAGAAAGGTTAGTGGTAAAGTTCTGTCAGTCAGGAGGGTTAATGGTGAGGTTATGTCAGTCAGGAGGGTTAGTGGTGAGGTTATGTCAGTCAGACAGGAGGGTTAGTGGTGAGGATATGTCAGTCAGTCAGGAGGGTTAGTGGTGAGGTTATGTCAGTCAGGAGGGTTAGTGGTGAGGTTATGTCAGTCAGGAGGGTTAGTCGTGAGGTTATGTCTGTCTATCAGGAGGGTTAGTGGTGAGGTTATGTCTGTCAGTCAGGAGGGTTAGTGGTGAGGTTATGTCAGTCAAGAGGGTAAGTGGTGAGGTTATGTCTGTCTGTCAGGAGGGTTAGTGGTGAGGTTATCTATGTCTGTCAGGAGGGTAAGTGGTGAGGTTATGTCAGTCAGTCAGGAGGGTTAGTGATGAGGTTATGGCTGTCTGTCAGGAGGGTTAGTGGTGAGGTTATGTCTGTCAGTCGGGATGGTTACTGGTGAGGTTATGTCAGTCAGGAGGGTTAGTGGTGAGGTTATGTCAGTCAGGAGGGTTAGTGATGAGGTTATGTCTGTCTGTCAGGAGGGTTAGTGGTGAGGTTATGTCTGTCAGTCAGGATGGTTAGTGGTGAGGTTATGTCAGTCATTAGGGTTAGTGGTGAGGTTATGTCAGTCAGGAGGGTTAGTGGTGAGGTTATGTCTGTCTATCAGGAGGGTTAGTGGTGAGGTTATGTCTGTCTGTCAGGAGGGTTAGTGGTGAGGTTATGTCTGTCTGTCAGGAGGGTTAGTGGTGAGGTTATGTCTGTCTGTCAGGAGGGTTAGTGGTGAGGTTATGTCTGTCTGTCAGGAGGGTTAGTGGTGAGGTTATGTCAGTCTGTCAGGAGGGTTAGTGGTGAGGTTATGTCTGTCTGTCAGGAGGGTTAGTGGTGAGGTTATGTCTGTCAGTCAGGAGGGTTAGTGGTGAGGTTATGTCTGTCTGTCAGGAGGGTTAGTGGTGAGGTTATGTCTGTCAGTCAGGATGGTTAGTGGTGAGGTTATGTCAGTCAGGAGGGTTAGTGGTGAGGTTATGTCAATCAGTCAGGAAGGTTAGTGGTAAGGTTATGTCTGTCTGTCAGGAGGGTTAGTGTTGAGGTTATGTCAATCAGTCAGAAAGGTTAGTGGTAAAGTTATGTCAGTCAGGAGGGTTAATGGTGAGGTTATGTCAGTCAGGAGGGTTAGTGGTGAGGTTATGTCAGTCAGACAGGAGGGTTAGTGGTGAGGATATGTCAGTCAGTCAGGAGGGTTAGTGGTGAGGTTATGTCAGTCAGGAGGGTTAGTGGTGAGGTTATGTCAGTCAGGAGGGTTAGTCGTGAGGTTATGTCTGTCTATCAGGAGGGTTAGTGGTGAGGTTATGTCTGTCAGTCAGGAGGGTTAGTGGTGAGGTTATGTCAGTCAAGAGGGTAAGTGGTGAGGTTATGTCAGTCAATCAGGAGGGTTAGTGGTGAGGTTATGTCAGTCAGGAAGGTTAGTGGTGACGTTATGTCAGTCAGGGAGGTTAGTGGTGAGGTTATGTCTGTCTGTCAGGAGGGTTAGTGGTGAGGTTATCTATGTCTGTCAGGAGGGTAAGTGGTGAGGTTATGTCAGTCAGTCAGGAGGGTTAGTGATGAGGTTATGGCTGTCTGTCAGGAGGGTTAGTGGTGAGGTTATGTCTGTCAGTCGGGATGGTTAGTGGTGAGGTTATGTCAGTCAGGAGGGTTAGTGGTGAGGTTATGTCAGTCAGGAGGGTTAGTGATGAGGTTATGTCTGTCTGTCAGGAGGGTTAGTGGTGAGGTTATGTCTGTCAGTCAGGATGGTTAGTGGTGAGGTTATGTCAGTCAGGAGGGTTAGTGGTGAGGTTATGTCAGTCAGGAGGGTTAGTGGTGAGGTTATGTCTGTCTATCAGGAGGGTTAGTGGTGAGGTTATGTCTGTCTGTCAGGAGGGTTAGTGGTGAGGTTATGTCTGTCTGTCAGGAGGGTTAGTGGTGAGGTTATGTCTGTCTGTCAGGAGGGTTAGTGGTGAGGTTATGTCTGTCTGTCAGGAGGGTTAGTGGTGAGGTTATGTCAGTCTGTCAGGAGGGTTAGTGGTGAGGTTATGTCTGTCTGTCAGGAGGGTTAGTGGTGAGGTTATGTCTGTCAGTCAGGAGGGTTAGTGGTGAGGTTATGTCTGTCTGTCAGGAGGGTTAGTGGTGAGGTTATGCCTGTCAGTCAGGATGGTTAGTGGTGAGGTTATGTCAGTCTGTCAGGAGGGTTAGTGGTGAGGTTATGTCAATCAGTCAGGAAGGTTAGTGGTAAGGTTATGTCTGTCTGTCAGGAGGGTTAGTGTTGAGGTTATGTCAATCAGTCAGAAAGGTTAGTGGTAAAGTTATGTCAGTCAGGAGGGTTAATGGTGAGGTTATGTCAGTCAGGAGGGTTAGTGGTGAGGTTATGTCAGTCAGACAGGAGGGTTAGTGGTGAGGATATGTCAGTCAGTCAGGAGGGTTAGTGGTGAGGTTATGTCAGTCAGGAGGGTTAGTGGTGAGGTTATGTCAGTCAGGAGGGTTAGTCGTGAGGTTATGTCTGTCTATCAGGAGGGTTAGTGGTGAGGTTATGTCTGTCTGTCAGGAGGGTTAGTGGTGAGGTTATGTCTGTCTGTCAGGAGTGTTAGTTGTGAGGTTATGTCTGTCTCTCAGGAGGGTTAGTGGTGAGGTTATGTCTGTCTGTCAGGAGTGTTAGTGGTGAGTTTATGTCTGTCTGTCAGGAGGGTTTGTGGTGAGGTTATGTCTGTCTGTCAGGAGGGTTTGTGGTGAGGTTATGTCTGTCTGTCAGGAGGGTTAGTGGTGAGGTTATGTCAGTCTTGGTAAAGTTATGTCAGTCAGGAGGGTTAATGGTGAGGTTATGTCAGTCAGGAGGGTTAGTGGTGAGGTTATGTCAGTCAGACAGGAGGGTTAGTGGTGAGGATATGTCAGTCAGTCAGGAGGGTTAGTGGTGAGGTTATGTCAGTCAGGAGGGTTAGTGGTGAGGTTATGTCAGTCAGGAGGGTTAGTCGTGAGGTTATGTCTGTCTATCAGGAGGGTTAGTGGTGAGGTTATGTCTGTCAGTCAGGAGGGTTAGTGGTGAGGTTATGTCAGTCAAGAGGGTAAGTGGTGAGGTTATGTCAGTCAATCAGGAGGGTTAGTGGTGAGGTTATGTCAGTCAGGAAGGTTAGTGGTGACGTTATGTCAGTCAGGGAGGTTAGTGGTGAGGTTATGTCTGTCTGTCAGGAGGGTTAGTGGTGAGGTTATCTATGTCTGTCAGGAGGGTAAGTGGTGAGGTTATGTCAGTCAGTCAGGAGGGTTAGTGATGAGGTTATGGCTGTCTGTCAGGAGGGTTAGTGGTGAGGTTATGTCTGTCAGTCGGGATGGTTAGTGGTGAGGTTATGTCAGTCAGGAGGGTTAGTGGTGAGGTTATGTCAGTCAGGAGGGTTAGTGATGAGGTTATGTCTGTCTGTCAGGAGGGTTAGTGGTGAGGTTATGTCTGTCAGTCAGGATGGTTAGTGGTGAGGTTATGTCAGTCAGGAGGGTTAGTGGTGAGGTTATGTCAGTCAGGAGGGTTAGTGGTGAGGTTATGTCTGTCTATCAGGAGGGTTAGTGGTGAGGTTATGTCTGTCTGTCAGGAGGGTTAGTGGTGAGGTTATGTCTGTCTGTCAGGAGGGTTAGTGGTGAGGTTATGTCTGTCTGTCAGGAGGGTTAGTGGTGAGGTTATGTCTGTCTGTCAGGAGGGTTAGTGGTGAGGTTATGTCAGTCTGTCAGGAGGGTTAGTGGTGAGGTTATGTCTGTCTGTCAGGAGGGTTAGTGGTGAGGTTATGTCTGTCAGTCAGGAGGGTTAGTGGTGAGGTTATGTCTGTCTGTCAGGAGGGTTA
The DNA here is from genome assembly GCF_965601325.2 of Salmo salar. Classification (NCBI taxonomy): domain Eukaryota; kingdom Metazoa; phylum Chordata; class Actinopteri; order Salmoniformes; family Salmonidae; genus Salmo; species Salmo salar. The sequence goes on from NC_138304.1 coordinate 52,651,087, forward strand.
GTGGTGAGGTTATGCCTGTCAGTCAGGATGGTTAGTGGTGAGGTTATGTCAGTCTGTCAGGAGGGTTAGTGGTGAGGTTATGTCAATCAGTCAGGAAGGTTAGTGGTAAGGTTATGTCTGTCTGTCAGGAGGGTTAGTGTTGAGGTTATGTCAATCAGTCAGAAAGGTTAGTGGTAAAGTTATGTCAGTCAGGAGGGTTAATGGTGAGGTTATGTCAGTCAGGAGGGTTAGTGGTGAGGTTATGTCAGTCAGACAGGAGGGTTAGTGGTGAGGATATGTCAGTCAGTCAGGAGGGTTAGTGGTGAGGTTATGTCAGTCAGGAGGGTTAGTGGTGAGGTTATCTTAGTCAGGAGGGTTAGTCGTGAGGTTATGTCTGTCTATCAGGAGGGTTAGTGGTGAGGTTATGTCTGTCTGTCAGGAGGGTTAGTGGTGAGGTTATGTCTGTCTGTCAGGAGTGTTAGTTGTGAGGTTATGTCTGTCTCTCAGGAGGGTTAGTGGTGAGGTTATGTCTGTCTGTCAGGAGTGTTAGTGGTGAGTTTATGTCTGTCTGTCAGGAGGGTTTGTGGTGAGGTTATGTCTGTCTGTCAGGAGGGTTTGTGGTGAGGTTATGTCTGTCTGTCAGGAGGGTTAGTGGTGAGGTTATGTCAGTCTGTCAGGAGGGTTAGTGGTGAGGTTATGTCTGTCTGTCAGGAGGGTTAGTGGTGAGGTTATGTCTGTCTGTCAGGAGGGTTAGTGGTGAGGTTATGTCTGTCAGTCAGTAGGGTTAGTGGTGAGGGTATGTCTGTCTGTCAGGAGGGTTAGTGGTGAGGTTATGTCTGTCAGTCAGGATGGTTAGTGGTGAGGTTATGTCAGTCAGGAGGGTTAGTGGTGAGGTTATGTCAATCAGTCAGGAAGGTTAGTGGTAAGGTTATGTCTGTCTGTCAGGAGGGTTAGTGTTGAGGTTATGTCAATCAGTCAGGAAGGTTAGTGGTAAAGTTATGTCAGTCAGGAGGGTTAATGGTGAGGTTATGTCAGTCAGGAGGGTTAGTGGTGAGGTTATGTCAGTCAGACGGGAGGGTTAGTGGTGAGGTTATGTCAGTCAGACAGGAGGGTTAATGGTGAGGTTTTATCAGTCAGGAGGGTTAGTGGTGAGGTTATGTCTGTCTATCAGGAGGGTTAGTGGTGAGGTTATGTCAGTCAGTCAGGAGGGTTAGTGGTGAGGTTATGTAAGTCAGTCAGGAGGGTTAGTGGTGAGGTTATGTCAGTCAGTCAGGAGGGTTAGTGGTGAGGTTATGTCTGTCTGTCAGGAGGGTTAGTGGTGAGGTTTTGTCAGTCAGTGAGGAGGGTTAGTGGTGAGGTTATGTCAGTCATGAGGGTTAGTGGTGAGGATATGTAAGTCAGGAGGGTTAGTGGTGAGGTTATGTCAGTCAGGAGGGTTAGTGGTGAGGTTATGTCAGTCAGTCAGGAGGGTTAGTGGTGAGGTTATGTCAGTCAGGAGGGTTAGTGGTGAGGTTATGTCAGTCAGGAGGGTTAGTGGTGAGGTTATGTCTGTCTATCAGGAGGGTTAGTGTTGAGGTTATGTCTGTCTGTCAGGAGGGTTAGTGGTGAGGTTATGTCTGTCTGTCAGGAGTGTTAGTTGTGAGGTTATGTCTGTCTCTCAGGAGGGTTAGTGGTGAGGTTATGTCTGTCTGTCAGGAGGGTTAGTGGTGAGGTTATGTCTGTCTGTCAGGAGGGTTAGTGGTGAGGTTATGTCTGTCTGTCAGGAGGGTTAGTGGTGAGGTTATGTCTGTCTGTCAGGAGGGTTAGTTGTGAGGTTATGTCAGTCTGTCAGGAGGGTTAGTGGTGAGGTTATGTCTGTCTGTCAGGAGGGTTAGTGGTGAGGTTATGTCTGTCTGTCAGGAGGGTTAGTGGTGAGGTTATGTCTGTCAGTCAGGAGGGTTAGTGATGAGGTTATGTCTGTCTGTCAGGAGGGTTAGTGGTGAGGTTATGTCTGTCAGTCAGGATGGTTAGTGGTGAGGTTATGTCAGTCAGGAGGGTTAGTGGTGAGGTTATGTCAGTCAGGAGGGTTAGTGGTGAGCTTATGTCTGTCTGTCAGGAGGGTTAGTGGTGAGGTTATGTCTGTCTGTCAGGAGGGTTAGTGGTGAGGTTATATCAGTCTGTCAGGAGGGTTAGTGGTGAGGTTATGTCTGTCTGTCAGGAGGGTAAGTGGTGAGGTTATGTCTGTCAGTCAGGAGGGTTAGTGGTGAGGTTATGTCTGTCTGTCAGGAGGGTTAGTGGTGAGGTTATGTCTGTCAGTCAGGATGGTTAGTGGTGAGGTTATGTCAGTCAGGAGGGTTAGTGGTGAGGTTATGTCAATCAGTCAGGAAGGTTAGTGGTAAGGTTATGTCTGTCTGTCAGGAGGGTTAGTGTTGAGTTTATGTCAATCAGTCAGGAAGGTTAGTGGTAAAGTTATGTCAGTCAGGAGGGTTAATGGTGAGGTTATGTCAGTCAGGAGGGTTAGTGGTGAGGTTATGTCAGTCAGACAGGAGGGTTAGTGGTGAGGTTATGTCAGTCAGTCAGGAGGGTTAGTGGTGAGGTTATGTAAGTCAAGAGGGTTAGTGGTGAGGTTATGACTGTCTGTCAGGAGGGTTAGTGGTGAGGTTATGTCAGTCAGTCAGGAGGGTTAGTGGTGAGGTTATGTCAGTCAGTCAGGAGGGTTAGCGGTGAGGTTATGTCAGTTAGTCAGGAGGGTTAGCGGTGAGGTTATGTCAGTCAGGAGGTTTAGCAGTGAATTTATTTCAGTCAGGAGGGTTAGTGGTGAGTTTATGTCAGTCAGGAGGGTTAGTGGTGAGGTTATGTCTGTCAGTCAGGAGGGTTAGTGGTGAGGTTATGTCAGTCAGGAGGGTAAGTGGTGAGGTTATGTCAGTCAATCAGGAGGGTTAGTGGTGAGGTTATGTCAGTCAGGAAGGTTAGTGGTGACGTTATGTCAGTCAGGGAGGTTAGTGGTGAGGTTATGTCTGTCTGTCAGGAGGGTTAGTGGTGAGGTTATCTATGTCTGTCAGGAGGGTAAGTGGTGAGGTTATGTCAGTCAGTCAGGAGGGTTAGTGATGAGGTTATGGCTGTCTGTCAGGAGGGTTAGTGGTGAGGTTATGTCTGTCAGTCGGGATGGTTACTGGTGAGGTTATGTCAGTCAGGAGGGTTAGTGGTGAGGTTATGTCAGTCAGGAGGGTTAGTGATGAGGTTATGTCTGTCTGTCAGGAGGGTTAGTGGTGAGGTTATGTCTGTCAGTCAGGATGGTTAGTGGTGAGGTTATGTCAGTCAGGAGGGTTAGTGGTGAGGTTATGTCAGTCAGGAGGGTTAGTGGTGAGGTTATGTCTGTCTATCAGGAGGGTTAGTGGTGAGGTTATGTCTGTCTGTCAGGAGGGTTAGTGGTGAGGTTATGTCTGTCTGTCAGGAGGGTTAGTGGTGAGGTTATGTCTGTCTGTCAGGAGGGTTAGTGGTGAGGTTATGTCTGTCTGTCAGGAGGGTTAGTGGTGAGGTTATGTCAGTCTGTCAGGAGGGTTAGTGGTGAGGTTATGTCTGTCTGTCAGGAGGGTTAGTGGTGAGGTTATGTCTGTCAGTCAGGAGGGTTAGTGGTGAGGTTATGTCTGTCTGTCAGGAGGGTTAGTGGTGAGGTTATGTCTGTCAGTCAGGATGGTTAGTGGTGAGGTTATGTCAGTCAGGAGGGTTAATGGTGAGGTTATGTCAGTCAGGAGGGTTAGTGGTGAGGTTATGTCAGTCAGACAGGAGGGTTAGTGGTGAGGTTATGTCAGTCAGTCAGGAGGGTTAGTGGTGAGGTTATGTAAGTCAAGAGGGTTAGTGGTGAGGTTATGACTGTCTGTCAGGAGGGTTAGTGGTGAGGTTATGTCAGTCAGTCAGGAGGGTTAGTGGTGAGGTTATGTCAGTCAGTCAGGAGGGTTAGCGGTGAGGTTATGTCAGTTAGTCAGGAGGGTTAGCGGTGAGGTTATGTCAGTCAGGAGGTTTAGCAGTGAGTTTATTTCAGTCAGGAGGGTTAGTGGTGAGTTTATGTCAGTCAGGAGGGTTAGTGGTGAGGTTATGTCTGTCAGTCAGGAGGGTTAGTGGTGAGGTTATGTCAGTCAGGAGGGTAAGTGGTGAGGTTATGTCAGTCAATCAGGAGGGTTAGTGGTGAGGTTATGTCAGTCAGGAAGGTTAGTGGTGACGTTATGTCAGTCAGGGAGGTTAGTGGTGAGGTTATGTCTGTCTGTCAGGAGGGTTAGTGGTGAGGTTATCTATGTCTGTCAGGAGGGTAAGTGGTGAGGTTATGTCAGTCAGTCAGGAGGGTTAGTGATGAGGTTATGGCTGTCTGTCAGGAGGGTTAGTGGTGAGGTTATGTCTGTCAGTCGGGATGGTTACTGGTGAGGTTATGTCAGTCAGGAGGGTTAGTGGTGAGGTTATGTCAGTCAGGAGGGTTAGTGATGAGGTTATGTCTGTCTGTCAGGAGGGTTAGTGGTGAGGTTATGTCTGTCAGTCAGGATGGTTAGTGGTGAGGTTATGTCAGTCATTAGGGTTAGTGGTGAGGTTATGTCAGTCAGGAGGGTTAGTGGTGAGGTTATGTCTGTCTATCAGGAGGGTTAGTGGTGAGGTTATGTCTGTCTGTCAGGAGGGTTAGTGGTGAGGTTATGTCTGTCTGTCAGGAGGGTTAGTGGTGAGGTTATGTCTGTCTGTCAGGAGGGTTAGTGGTGAGGTTATGTCTGTCTGTCAGGAGGGTTAGTGGTGAGGTTATGTCAGTCTGTCAGGAGGGTTAGTGGTGAGGTTATGTCTGTCTGTCAGGAGGGTTAGTGGTGAGGTTATGTCTGTCAGTCAGGAGGGTTAGTGGTGAGGTTATGTCTGTCTGTCAGGAGGGTTAGTGGTGAGGTTATGTCTGTCAGTCAGGATGGTTAGTGGTGAGGTTATGTCAGTCAGGAGGGTTAGTGGTGAGGTTATGTCAATCAGTCAGGAAGGTTAGTGGTAAGGTTATGTCTGTCTGTCAGGAGGGTTAGTGTTGAGGTTATGTCAATCAGTCAGAAAGGTTAGTGGTAAAGTTCTGTCAGTCAGGAGGGTTAATGGTGAGGTTATGTCAGTCAGGAGGGTTAGTGGTGAGGTTATGTCAGTCAGACAGGGGGGTTAGTGGTGAGGATATGTCAGTCAGTCAGGAGGGTTAGTGGTGAGGTTATGTCAGTCAGGAGGGTTAGTGGTGAGGTTATGTCAGTCAGGAGGGTTAGTCGTGAGGTTATGTCTGTCTATCAGGAGGGTTAGTGGTGAGGTTATGTCTGTCAGTCAGGAGGGTTAGTGGTGAGGTTATGTCAGTCAAGAGGGTAAGTGGTGAGGTTATGTCTGTCTGTCAGGAGGGTTAGTGGTGAGGTTATCTATGTCTGTCAGGAGGGTAAGTGGTGAGGTTATGTCAGTCAGTCAGGAGGGTTAGTGATGAGGTTATGGCTGTCTGTCAGGAGGGTTAGTGGTGAGGTTATGTCTGTCAGTCGGGATGGTTACTGGTGAGGTTATGTCAGTCAGGAGGGTTAGTGGTGAGGTTATGTCAGTCAGGAGGGTTAGTGATGAGGTTATGTCTGTCTGTCAGGAGGGTTAGTGGTGAGGTTATGTCTGTCAGTCAGGATGGTTAGTGGTGAGGTTATGTCAGTCATTAGGGTTAGTGGTGAGGTTATGTCAGTCAGGAGGGTTAGTGGTGAGGTTATGTCTGTCTATCAGGAGGGTTAGTGGTGAGGTTATGTCTGTCTGTCAGGAGGGTTAGTGGTGAGGTTATGTCTGTCTGTCAGGAGGGTTAGTGGTGAGGTTATGTCTGTCTGTCAGGAGGGTTAGTGGTGAGGTTATGTCTGTCTGTCAGGAGGGTTAGTGGTGAGGTTATGTCAGTCTGTCAGGAGGGTTAGTGGTGAGGTTATGTCTGTCTGTCAGGAGGGTTAGTGGTGAGGTTATGTCTGTCAGTCAGGAGGGTTAGTGGTGAGGTTATGTCTGTCTGTCAGGAGGGTTAGTGGTGAGGTTATGTCTGTCAGTCAGGATGGTTAGTGGTGAGGTTATGTCAGTCAGGAGGGTTAGTGGTGAGGTTATGTCAATCAGTCAGGAAGGTTAGTGGTAAGGTTATGTCTGTCTGTCAGGAGGGTTAGTGTTGAGGTTATGTCAATCAGTCAGAAAGGTTAGTGGTAAAGTTATGTCAGTCAGGAGGGTTAATGGTGAGGTTATGTCAGTCAGGAGGGTTAGTGGTGAGGTTATGTCAGTCAGACAGGAGGGTTAGTGGTGAGGATATGTCAGTCAGTCAGGAGGGTTAGTGGTGAGGTTATGTCAGTCAGGAGGGTTAGTGGTGAGGTTATGTCAGTCAGGAGGGTTAGTCGTGAGGTTATGTCTGTCTATCAGGAGGGTTAGTGGTGAGGTTATGTCTGTCAGTCAGGAGGGTTAGTGGTGAGGTTATGTCAGTCAAGAGGGTAAGTGGTGAGGTTATGTCAGTCAATCAGGAGGGTTAGTGGTGAGGTTATGTCAGTCAGGAAGGTTAGTGGTGACGTTATGTCAGTCAGGGAGGTTAGTGGTGAGGTTATGTCTGTCTGTCAGGAGGGTTAGTGGTGAGGTTATCTATGTCTGTCAGGAGGGTAAGTGGTGAGGTTATGTCAGTCAGTCAGGAGGGTTAGTGATGAGGTTATGGCTGTCTGTCAGGAGGGTTAGTGGTGAGGTTATGTCTGTCAGTCGGGATGGTTAGTGGTGAGGTTATGTCAGTCAGGAGGGTTAGTGGTGAGGTTATGTCAGTCAGGAGGGTTAGTGATGAGGTTATGTCTGTCTGTCAGGAGGGTTAGTGGTGAGGTTATGTCTGTCAGTCAGGATGGTTAGTGGTGAGGTTATGTCAGTCAGGAGGGTTAGTGGTGAGGTTATGTCAGTCAGGAGGGTTAGTGGTGAGGTTATGTCTGTCTATCAGGAGGGTTAGTGGTGAGGTTATGTCTGTCTGTCAGGAGGGTTAGTGGTGAGGTTATGTCTGTCTGTCAGGAGGGTTAGTGGTGAGGTTATGTCTGTCTGTCAGGAGGGTTAGTGGTGAGGTTATGTCTGTCTGTCAGGAGGGTTAGTGGTGAGGTTATGTCAGTCTGTCAGGAGGGTTAGTGGTGAGGTTATGTCTGTCTGTCAGGAGGGTTAGTGGTGAGGTTATGTCTGTCAGTCAGGAGGGTTAGTGGTGAGGTTATGTCTGTCTGTCAGGAGGGTTAGTGGTGAGGTTATGCCTGTCAGTCAGGATGGTTAGTGGTGAGGTTATGTCAGTCTGTCAGGAGGGTTAGTGGTGAGGTTATGTCAATCAGTCAGGAAGGTTAGTGGTAAGGTTATGTCTGTCTGTCAGGAGGGTTAGTGTTGAGGTTATGTCAATCAGTCAGAAAGGTTAGTGGTAAAGTTATGTCAGTCAGGAGGGTTAATGGTGAGGTTATGTCAGTCAGGAGGGTTAGTGGTGAGGTTATGTCAGTCATACAGGATGGTTAGTGGTGAGGATATGTCAGTCAGTCAGGAGGGTTAGTGGTGAGGTTATGTCAGTCAGGAGGGTTAGTGGTGAGGTTATGTCAGTCAGGAGGGTTAGTCGTGAGGTTATGTCTGTCTATCAGGAGGGTTAGTGGTGAGGTTATGTCTGTCTGTCAGGAGGGTTAGTGGTGAGGTTATGTCTGTCTGTCAGGAGTGTTAGTTGTGAGGTTATGTCTGTCTCTCAGGAGGGTTAGTGGTGAGGTTATGTCTGTCTGTCAGGAGTGTTAGTGGTGAGTTTATGTCTGTCTGTCAGGAGGGTTTGTGGTGAGGTTATGTCTGTCTGTCAGGAGGGTTTGTGGTGAGGTTATGTCTGTCTGTCAGGAGGGTTAGTGGTGAGGTTATGTCAGTCTGTCAGGAGGGTTAGTGGTGAGGTTATGTCTGTCTGTCAGGAGGGTTAGTGGTGAGGTTATGTCTGTCTGTCAGGAGGGTTAGTGGTGAGGTTATGTCTGTCAGTCAGTAGGGTTAGTGGTGAGGGTATGTCTGTCTGTCAGGAGGGTTAGTGGTGAGGTTATGTCTGTCAGTCAGGATGGTTAGTGGTGAGGTTATGTCAGTCAGGAGGGTTAGTGGTGAGGTTATGTCAATCAGTCAGGAAGGTTAGTGGTAAGGTTATGTCTGTCTGTCAGGAGGGTTAGTGTTGAGGTTATGTCAATCAGTCAGGAAGGTTAGTGGTAAAGTTATGTCAGTCAGGAGGGTTAATGGTGAGGTTATGTCAGTCAGGAGGGTTAGTGGTGAGGTTATGTCAGTCAGACGGGAGGGTTAGTGGTGAGGTTATGTCAGTCAGACAGGAGGGTTAATGGTGAGGTTTTATCAGTCAGGAGGGTTAGTGGTGAGGTTATGTCTGTCTATCAGGAGGGTTAGTGGTGAGGTTATGTCAGTCAGTCAGGAGGGTTAGTGGTGAGGTTATGTAAGTCAGTCAGGAGGGTTAGTGGTGAGGTTATGTCAGTCAGTCAGGAGGGTTAGTGGTGAGGTTATGTCTGTCTGTCAGGAGGGTTAGTGGTGAGGTTTTGTCAGTCAGTGAGGAGGGTTAGTGGTGAGGTTATGTCAGTCATGAGGGTTAGTGGTGAGGATATGTAAGTCAGGAGGGTTAGTGGTGAGGTTATGTCAGTCAGGAGGGTTAGTGGTGAGGTTATGTCAGTCAGTCAGGAGGGTTAGTGGTGAGGTTATGTCAGTCAGGAGGGTTAGTGGTGAGGTTATGTCAGTCAGGAGGGTTAGTGGTGAGGTTATGTCTGTCTATCAGGAGGGTTAGTGTTGAGGTTATGTCTGTCTGTCAGGAGGGTTAGTGGTGAGGTTATGTCTGTCTGTCAGGAGTGTTAGTTGTGAGGTTATGTCTGTCTCTCAGGAGGGTTAGTGGTGAGGTTATGTCTGTCTGTCAGGAGGGTTAGTGGTGAGGTTATGTCTGTCTGTCAGGAGGGTTAGTGGTGAGGTTATGTCTGTCTGTCAGGAGGGTTAGTGGTGAGGTTATGTCTGTCTGTCAGGAGGGTTAGTTGTGAGGTTATGTCAGTCTGTCAGGAGGGTTAGTGGTGAGGTTATGTCTGTCTGTCAGGAGGGTTAGTGGTGAGGTTATGTCTGTCTGTCAGGAGGGTTAGTGGTGAGGTTATGTCTGTCAGTCAGGAGGGTTAGTGATGAGGTTATGTCTGTCTGTCAGGAGGGTTAGTGGTGAGGTTATGTCTGTCAGTCAGGATGGTTAGTGGTGAGGTTATGTCAGTCAGGAGGGTTAGTGGTGAGGTTATGTCAGTCAGGAGGGTTAGTGGTGAGCTTATGTCTGTCTGTCAGGAGGGTTAGTGGTGAGGTTATGTCTGTCTGTCAGGAGGGTTAGTGGTGAGGTTATATCAGTCTGTCAGGAGGGTTAGTGGTGAGGTTATGTCTGTCTGTCAGGAGGGTTAGTGGTGAGGTTATGTCTGTCAGTCAGGAGGGTTAGTGGTGAGGTTATGTCTGTCTGTCAGGAGGGTTAGTGGTGAGGTTATGTCTGACAGTCAGGATGGTTAGTGGTGAGGTTATGTCAGTCAGGAGGGTTAGTGGTGAGGTTATGTCAATCAGTCAGGAAGGTTAGTGGTAAGGTTATGTCTGTCTGTCAGGAGGGTTAGTGTTGAGTTTATGTCAATCAGTCAGGAAGGTTAGTGGTAAAGTTATGTCAGTCAGGAGGGTTAATGGTGAGGTTATGTCAGTCAGGAGGGTTAGTGGTGAGGTTATGTCAGTCAGACAGGAGGGTTAGTGGTGAGGTTATGTCAGTCAGTCAGGAGGGTTAGTGGTGAGGTTATGTAAGTCAAGAGGGTTAGTGGTGAGGTTATGACTGTCTGTCAGGAGGGTTAGTGGTGAGGTTATGTCAGTCAGTCAGGAGGGTTAGTGGTGAGGTTATGTCAGTCAGTCAGGAGGGTTAGCGGTGAGGTTATGTCAGTCAGGAGGTTTAGCAGTGAATTTATTTCAGTCAGGAGGGTTAGTGGTGAGTTTATGTCAGTCAGGAGGGTTAGTGGTGAGGTTATGTCTGTCAGTCAGGAGGGTTAGTGGTGAGGTTATGTCAGTCAGGAGGGTAAGTGGTGAGGTTATGTCAGTCAATCAGGAGGGTTAGTGGTGAGGTTATGTCAGTCAGGAAGGTTAGTGGTGACGTTATGTCAGTCAGGGAGGTTAGTGGTGAGGTTATGTCTGTCTGTCAGGAGGGTTAGTGGTGAGGTTATCTATGTCTGTCAGGAGGGTAAGTGGTGAGGTTATGTCAGTCAGTCAGGAGGGTTAGTGATGAGGTTATGGCTGTCTGTCAGGAGGGTTAGTGGTGAGGTTATGTCTGTCAGTCGGGATGGTTACTGGTGAGGTTATGTCAGTCAGGAGGGTTAGTGGTGAGGTTATGTCAGTCAGGAGGGTTAGTGATGAGGTTATGTCTGTCTGTCAGGAGGGTTAGTGGTGAGGTTATGTCTGTCAGTCAGGATGGTTAGTGGTGAGGTTATGTCAGTCAGGAGGGTTAGTGGTGAGGTTATGTCAGTCAGGAGGGTTAGTGGTGAGGTTATGTCTGTCTATCAGGAGGGTTAGTGGTGAGGTTATGTCTGTCTGTCAGGAGGGTTAGTGGTGAGGTTATGTCTGTCTGTCAGGAGGGTTAGTGGTGAGGTTATGTCTGTCTGTCAGGAGGGTTAGTGGTGAGGTTATGTCTGTCTGTCAGGAGGGTTAGTGGTGAGGTTATGTCAGTCTGTCAGGAGGGTTAGTGGTGAGGTTATGTCTGTCTGTCAGGAGGGTTAGTGGTGAGGTTATGTCTGTCAGTCAGGAGGGTTAGTGGTGAGGTTATGTCTGTCTGTCAGGAGGGTTAGTGGTGAGGTTTTGTCAGTCAGTGAGGAGGGTTAGTGGTGAGGTTATGTCAGTCATGAGGGTTAGTGGTGAGGATATGTAAGTCAGGAGGGTTAGTGGTGAGGTTATGTCAGTCAGGAGGGTTAGTGGTGAGGTTATGTCAGTCAGTCAGGAGGGTTAGTGGTGAGGTTATGTCAGTCAGGAGGGTTAGTGGTGAGGTTATGTCAGTCAGGAGGGTTAGTGGTGAGGTTATGTCTGTCTATCAGGAGGGTTAGTGTTGAGGTTATGTCTGTCTGTCAGGAGGGTTAGTGGTGAGGTTATGTCTGTCTGTCAGGAGTGTTAGTTGTGAGGTTATGTCTGTCTCTCAGGAGGGTTAGTGGTGAGGTTATGTCTGTCTGTCAGGAGGGTTAGTGGTGAGGTTATGTCTGTCTGTCAGGAGGGTTAGTGGTGAGGTTATGTCTGTCTGTCAGGAGGGTTAGTGGTGAGGTTATGTCTGTCTGTCAGGAGGGTTAGTTGTGAGGTTATGTCAGTCTGTCAGGAGGGTTAGTGGTGAGGTTATGTCTGTCTGTCAGGAGGGTTAGTGGTGAGGTTATGTCTGTCTGTCAGGAGGGTTAGTGGTGAGGTTATGTCTGTCAGTCAGGAGGGTTAGTGATGAGGTTATGTCTGTCTGTCAGGAGGGTTAGTGGTGAGGTTATGTCTGTCAGTCAGGATGGTTAGTGGTGAGGTTATGTCAGTCAGGAGGGTTAGTGGTGAGGTTATGTCAGTCAGGAGGGTTAGTGGTGAGCTTATGTCTGTCTGTCAGGAGGGTTAGTGGTGAGGTTATGTCTGTCTGTCAGGAGGGTTAGTGGTGAGGTTATATCAGTCTGTCAGGAGGGTTAGTGGTGAGGTTATGTCTGTCTGTCAGGAGGGTTAGTGGTGAGGTTATGTCTGTCAGTCAGGAGGGTTAGTGGTGAGGTTATGTCTGTCTGTCAGGAGGGTTAGTGGTGAGGTTATGTCTGTCAGTCAGGATGGTTAGTGGTGAGGTTATGTCAGTCAGGAGGGTTAGTGGTGAGGTTATGTCAATCAGTCAGGAAGGTTAGTGGTAAGGTTATGTCTGTCTGTCAGGAGGGTTAGTGTTGAGTTTATGTCAATCAGTCAGGAAGGTTAGTGGTAAAGTTATGTCAGTCAGGAGGGTTAATGGTGAGGTTATGTCAGTCAGGAGGGTTAGTGGTGAGGTTATGTCAGTCAGACAGGAGGGTTAGTGGTGAGGTTATGTCAGTCAGTCAGGAGGGTTAGTGGTGAGGTTATGTAAGTCAAGAGGGTTAGTGGTGAGGTTATGACTGTCTGTCAGGAGGGTTAGTGGTGAGGTTATGTCAGTCAGTCAGGAGGGTTAGTGGTGAGGTTATGTCAGTCAGTCAGGAGGGTTAGCGGTGAGGTTATGTCAGTTAGTCAGGAGGGTTAGCGGTGAGGTTATGTCAGTCAGGAGGTTTAGCAGTGAATTTATTTCAGTCAGGAGGGTTAGTGGTGAGTTTATGTCAGTCAGGAGGGTTAGTGGTGAGGTTATGTCTGTCAGTCAGGAGGGTTAGTGGTGAGGTTATGTCAGTCAGGAGGGTAAGTGGTGAGGTTATGTCAGTCAATCAGGAGGGTTAGTGGTGAGGTTATGTCAGTCAGGAAGGTTAGTGGTGACGTTATGTCAGTCAGGGAGGTTAGTGGTGAGGTTATGTCTGTCTGTCAGGAGGGTTAGTGGTGAGGTTATCTATGTCTGTCAGGAGGGTAAGTGGTGAGGTTATGTCAGTCAGTCAGGAGGGTTAGTGATGAGGTTATGGCTGTCTGTCAGGAGGGTTAGTGGTGAGGTTATGTCAGTCAGTCAGGAGGGTTAGTGGTGAGGTTATGTCAGTCAGTCAGGAGGGTTAGCGGTGAGGTTATGTCAGTTAGTCAGGAGGGTTAGCGGTGAGGTTATGTCAGTCAGGAGGTTTAGCAGTGAATTTATTTCAGTCAGGAGGGTTAGTGGTGAGTTTATGTCAGTCAGGAGGGTTAGTGGTGAGGTTATGTCTGTCAGTCAGGAGGGTTAGTGGTGAGGTTATGTCAGTCAGGAGGGTAAGTGGTGAGGTTATGTCAGTCAATCAGGAGGGTTAGTGGTGAGGTTATGTCAGTCAGGAAGGTTAGTGGTGACGTTATGTCAGTCAGGGAGGTTAGTGGTGAGGTTATGTCTGTCTGTCAGGAGGGTTAGTGGTGAGGTTATCTATGTCTGTCAGGAGGGTAAGTGGTGAGGTTATGTCAGTCAGTCAGGAGGGTTAGTGATGAGGTTATGGCTGTCTGTCAGGAGGGTTAGTGGTGAGGTTATGTCTGTCAGTCGGGATGGTTACTGGTGAGGTTATGTCAGTCAGGAGGGTTAGTGGTGAGATCATGTCAGTCAGGAGGGTTAGTGATGAGGTTATGTCTGTCTGTCAGGAGGGTTAGTGGTGAGGTTATGTCTGTCAGTCAGGATGGTTAGTGGTGAGGTTATGTCAGTCAGGAGGGTTAGTGGTGAGGTTATGTCAGTCAGGAGGGTTAGTGGTGAGGTTATGTCTGTCTATCAGGAGGGTTAGTGGTGAGGTTATGTCTGTCTGTCAGGAGGGTTAGTGGTGAGGTTATGTCTGTCTGTCAGGAGGGTTAGTGGTGAGGTTATGTCTGTCTGTCAGGAGGGTTAGTGGTGATGTTATGTCTGTCTGTCAGGAGGGTTAGTGGTGAGGTTATGTCAGTCTGTCAGGAGGGTTAGTGGTGAGGTTATGTCTGTCTGTCAGGAGGGTTAGTGGTGAGGTTATGTCTGTCAGTCAGGAGGGTTAGTGGTGAGGTTATGTCTGTCTGTCAGGAGGGTTAGTGGTGAGGTTATGTCTGTCAGTCAGGATGGTTAGTGGTGAGGTTATGTCAGTCAGGAGGGTTAGTGGTGAGGTTATGTCAATCAGTCAGGAAGGTTAGTGGTAAGGTTATGTCTGTCTGTCAGGAGGGTTAGTGTTGAGGTTATGTCAATCAGTCAGAAAGGTTAGTGGTAAAGTTATGTCAGTCAGGAGGGTTAATGGTGAGGTTATGTCAGTCAGGAGGGTTAGTGGTGAGGTTATGTCAGTCAGACAGGAGGGTTAGTGGTGAGGATATGTCAGTCAGTCAGGAGGGTTAGTGGTGAGGTTATGTCAGTCAGGAGGGTTAGTGGTGAGGTTATGTCAGTCAGGAGGGTTAGTCGTGAGGTTATGTCTGTCTATCAGGAGGGTTAGTGGTGAGGTTATGTCTGTCTGTCAGGAGGGTTAGTGGTGAGGTTATGTCTGTCTGTCAGGAGTGTTAGTTGTGAGGTTATGTCTGTCTCTCAGGAGGGTTAGTGGTGAGGTTATGTCTGTCTGTCAGGAGTGTTAGTGGTGAGTTTATGTCTGTCTGTCAGGAGGGTTTGTGGTGAGGTTATGTCTGTCTGTCAGGAGGGTTTGTGGTGAGGTTATGTCTGTCTGTCAGGAGGGTTAGTGGTGAGGTTATGTCAGTCTGTCAGGAGGGTTAGTGGTGAGGTTATGTCTGTCTGTCAGGAGGGTTAGTGGTGAGGTTATGTCTGTCTGTCAGGAGGGTTAGTGGTGAGGTTATGTCTGTCAGTCAGGAGGGTTAGTGGTGAGGGTATGTCTGTCTGTCAGGAGGGTTAGTGGTGAGGTTATGTCTGTCAGTCAGGATGGTTAGTGGTGAGGTTATGTCAGTCAGGAGGGTTAGTGGTGAGGTTATGTCAATCAGTCAGGAAGGTTAGTGGTAAGGTTATGTCTGTCTGTCAGGAGGGTTAGTGTTGAGGTTATGTCAATCAGTCAGGAAGGTTAGTGGTAAAGTTATGTCAGTCAGGAGGGTTAATGGTGAGGTTATGTCAGTCAGGAGGGTTAGTGGTGAGGTTATGTCAGTCAGACGGGAGGGTTAGTGGTGAGGTTATGTCAGTCAGACAGGAGGGTTAATGGTGAGGTTTTATCAGTCAGGAGGGTTAGTGGTGAGGTTATGTCTGTCTATCAGGAGGGTTAGTGGTGAGGTTATGTCTGTCAGTCAGGAGGGTTAGTGGTGAGGTTATGTAAGTCAGTCAGGAGGGTTAGTGGTGAGGTTATGTCAGTCAGTCAGGAGGGTTAGTGGTGAGGTTATGTCAGTCAGTCAGGAGGGTTAGTGGTGAGGTTATGTCAGTTAGTCAGGAGGGTTAGTGGTGAGGTTATGTAAGTCAGTCAGGAGGGTTAGCGGTGAGGTTATGTCAGTTAGTCAGGAGGGTTAGCGGTGAGGTTATGTCAGTCAGGAGGTTTAGCAGTGAGTTTATTTCAGTCAGGAGGGTTAGTGGTGAGTTTATGTCAGTCAGGAGGGTTAGTGGTGAGGTTATGTCTGTCAGTCAGGAGGGTTAGTGGTGAGGTTATGTCAGTCAGGAGGGTAAGTGGTGAGGTTATGTCAGTCAATCAGGAGGGTTAGTGGTGAGGTTATGTCAGTCAGGAAGGTTAGTGGTGATGTTATGTCAGTCAGGAAGGTTAGTGGTGAGGTTATGTCTGTCTGTCAGGAGGGTTAGTGGTGAGGTTATCTATGTCTGTCAGGAGGGTAAGTGGTGAGGTTATGTCAGTCAGTCAGGAGGGTTAGTGGTGAGGTTATGTCAGTCAGGAGGGTTAGTGGTGAGGATATGTCAGTCAGGAGGGTTAGTGGTGAGGTTATGTCAGTCAGTAGGGTTAGTGGTGAGGTTATGTCATTCAGGAGGGTTAGTGGTGAGGTTATGTCAGTCAGGAGGGTTAGTGGTGAGTTTATGTCAGTCAGGAGGGTTAGTGGTGAGGTTATGTCAGGCAGGAGGGTTAGTGGTGAGGTTATGTCTGTAAGTCAGGAGGGTTAGTGGTGAGGTTATGTCAGTCAGGAGGGTTAGTGGTGAGCTTATGTCTGTCTGTCAGGAGGGTTAGTGGTGAGGTTATGTCTGTCTGTCAGGAGGGTTAGTGGTGAGGTTATGTCAGTCTGTCAGGAGGGTTATTGGTGAGGTTATGTCTGTCTGTCAGGAGGGTTAGTGGTGAGGTTATGTCAGTCAAGTCAGGAGGGTTAGTGGGGAGGATTTGTCTGTCAGGAGGGTTAGTGGTGAGGTTATGTCAGTCTGTCAGGAGGGTTAGTGGTGAGGTTATGTCAGTCTGTCAGGAGGGTTAGTGGTTAGATTATGTCTGTCTGTCATGAGGGTTAGTGGTGAGGTTATGTCAGGCAGTCAGGAGGGTTAGTGGTGAGGTTATGTCAGTCAGTCAGGAGGGTTAGTGGTGAGGTTATGTCAGTCAGGAGGGTTAGTGGTGAGGTTATGTCAGTCAGGAGGGTTAGTGGTGAAGTTATGTCTGTCTGTCAGGAGGGTTAGTGGTGAGGTTATGTCTGTCTGTCAGGAGGGTTAGTGGTGAGGTTATGTCAGTCAGTCAGGAGGGTTAGTGGTGAGGTTATGTCAGTCAGTCAGGAGGGTTAGTGGTGAGGTTATGTCAGTCAGGAGGGTTAGTGGTGAGGTTATGTCAGTCAGGAGGGTTAGTGGTGAAGTTATGTCTGTCTGTCAGGAGGGTTAGTGGTGAGGTTATGTCTGTCTGTCCGGAGGGTTAGTGGTGAGGTTATGTCAGTCAGTCAGGAGGGTTAGTGGTGAGGTTATGTCAGTCATTTGGGTTAGTGGTGAGGATATGTAAGTCAGGAGGGTTAGTGGTGAGGTTATGTCTGTCTGTCAGGAGGGTTAGTGGTGAGGTTATGTCTGTCTGTCAGGAGGTTTAGTGGTGAGGTTATGTCAGTCAGTCAGGAGGGTTTGTGGTGAGGTTATGTCAGTCAGGAGGGTTAGTGGTGAGGTTATGTCAGTCAGGAGGGTTAGTGGTGAGGTTATGTCTGTCTATCAGGAGGGTTAGTGGTGAGGTTATGTCTGTCTGTCAGGAGGGTTAGTGGTGAGGTTATGTCTGTCTGTCAGGAGTGTTAGTTGTGAGGTTATGTCTGTCTCTCAGGGGGGTTAGTGGTGAGGTTATGTCTGTCTGTCAGGAGGGTTAGTGGTGAGGTTATGTCTGTCTGTCAGGAGGGTTAGTGTTGAGGTTATGTCTGTCTGTCAGGAGGGTTAGTGGTGAGGTTATGTCTGTCTGTCAGGAGGGTTAGTGGTGAGGTTATGTCTGTCTGTCAGGAGGGTTAGTGGTGAGGTTATGTCAGTCTGTCAGGAGGGTTAGTGGTGAGGTTATGTCTGTCTGTCAGGAGGGTTAGTGGTGAGGTTATGTCTGTCTGTCAGGAGGGTTAGTGGTGAGGTTATATCTGTCAGTCAGGAGGGTTAGTGGTGAGGGTATGTCTGTCTGTCAGGAGGGTTAGCGGTGAGGTTATGTCTGTCAGTCAGGATGGTTAGTGGTGAGGTTATGTCAGTCAGGAGGGTTAGTGGTGAGGTTATGTCAATCAGTCAGGAAGGTTAGTGGTAAGGTTATGTCTGTCTGTCAGGAGGGTTAGTGTTGAGGTTATGTCAATCAGTCAGGAAGGTTAGTGGTAAAGTTATGTCAGTCAGGAGGGTTAATGGTTAGGTTATGTCAGTCAGGAGGGTTAGTGGTGAGGTTATGTCAGTCAGACAGGAGGGTTAATGGTGAGGTTTTATCAGTCAGGAGGGTTAGTGGTGAGGTTATGTCAGTCAGTCAGGAGGGTTAGTGGTGAGGTTATGTCAGTCAGTCAGGAGGGTTAGTGGTGAGATTATGTCAGTCAGTCAGGAGGGTTAGTGGTGAGGTTATGTCAGTCAGTCAGGAGAGTTAGTGGTGAGGTTATGTCAGTCAGTCAGGAGGGTTAGTGGTGAGGTTATCTATGTCTGTCAGGAGGGTAAGTGGTGAGGTTATGTCGGTCAGTCAGGAGGGTTAGTGGTGAGGTTATGTCAGTCAGTCAGAAGGGTTAGTGTTGAGGTTATGTCAGTCAGGAGGGTTAGTGGTGAGATTATGTCAGTCAGGAGGGTTAGTGGTGAGGTTATGTCAGTCAGGAGGGTTAGTGGTGAGGTTATGTCTGTCAGGAGGGTTATTGGTTAGGTTATGTCAGTCAGGTGGGTTAGTGGTGAGGTTATGTCAGTCAGGAGGGTTAGTGGTGAGGTTATGTCAGGCAGGAGGGTCAGTGGTGAGGTTATGTCTGTAAGTCAGGAGGGTTAGTGGTGAGGTTATGTCAGTCAAGTCAGGAGGGTTAGTGGTGAGGATTTGTCTGTCAGGAGGGTTAGTGGTCTTGTTATGTCTGTCTGTCAGGTGGGTTAGTGGTGAGGTTATGTCAGTCTGTCAGGAGGGTTAGTGGTGAGGTTATGTCAGTCTGTCAGGAGGGTTAGTGGTTAGATTATGTCTGTCTGTCATGAGGGTTAGTGGTGAGGTTATGTCAGTCAGTCAGGAGGGTTAGTGGTGAGGTTATGTCAGTCAGTCAGGAGTGTTAGTGGTGAGGTTATGTCAGTCAGGAGGGTTAGTGGTGAGGTTATGTCAGTCAGGAGGGTTAGTGGTGAGGTTATGTCAGTCAGTCAGGAGGGTTAGTGGTGAGGTTATGTCAGTCATGAGGGTTAGTGGTGAGGATATGTAAGTCAGGAGGGTTAGTGGTGAGGTTATGTCAGTCAGGATCGTTAGTGGTGAGGTTATGTCTGTCTGTCAGGAGGTTTAGTGGTGAGGTTATGTCAGTCAGTCAGGAGGGTTAGTGGTGAGGTTATGTCAGTCAGGAGGGTTAGTGGTGAGGTTATGTCAGTCAGGAGGGTTAGTGGTGAGGTTATGTCTGTCTATCAGGAGGGTTAGTGGTGAGGTTATGTCTGTCTGTCAGGAGGGTTAGTGGTGAGGTTATGTCTGTCTGTCAGGAGTGTTAGTTGTGAGGTTATGTCTGTCTCTCAGGAGGGTTAGTGGTGAGGTTATGTCTGTCTGTCAGGAGGGTTAGTGGTGAGGTTATGTCTGTCTGTCAGGAGGGTTAGTGGTGAGGTTATGTGTGTCTGTCAGGAGGGTTAGTGGTGAGGTTATGTCTGTCTGTCAGGAGGGTTAGTGGTGAGGTTATGTCAGTCTGTCAGGAGGGTTAGTGGTGAGGTTATGTCTGTCTGTCAGGAGGGTTAGTGGTGAGGTTATGTCTGTCTGTCAGGAGGGTTAGTGGTGAGGTTATGTCTGTCAGTCAGGAGGGTTAGTGATGAGGTTATGTCTGTCTGTCAGGAGGGTTAGTGGTGAGGTTATGTCTGTCAGTCAGGATGGTTAGTGGTGAGGTTATTTCAGTCAGGAGGGTTAGTGGTGAGGTTATGTCAATCAGTCAGGAAGGTTAGTGGTAAGGTTATGTCTGTCTGTCAGGAGGGTTAGTGTTGAGGTTATGTCAATCAGTCAGGAAGGTTAGTGGTAAAGTTATGTCAGTCAGGAGGGTTAATGGTGAGGTTATGTCAGTCAGTCAGGCGGGTTAGTGGTGAGGTTATGTAAGTCAGTCAGGAGGGTTAGTGTTGAGGTTATGTCAGTCAGTCAGGAGGGTTAGTGGTGAGGTTATGTCATTCAGACAGGAGGGTTAATGGTGAGGTTTTATCAGTCAGGAGGGTTAGTGGTGAGGTTATGTCAGTCAGTCAGGAGGGTTAGTGGTGAGGTTATGTCAGTCAGTCAGGAGGGTTAGTGGTGAGGTTATGTCAGTCAGTCAGGAGGGTTAGTGGTGAGGTTATGTCAGTCAGTCAGGAGGGTTAGTCGTGAGGTTATGTCAGTCAGTCAGGAGGGTTAGTGGTGAGGTTATCTATGTCTGTCAGGAGGGTAAGTGGTGAGGTTATGTCAGTCAGTCAGGAGGGTTGGTGGTGAGGTTATGTCAGTCAGTCAGAAGGGTTAGTGGTGAGGTTATGTCAGTCAGGAGGGTTAGTGGTGAGATTATGTCAGTCAGGAGGGTTAGTGGTGAGGTTATGTCAGTCAGGAGGGTTAGTGGTGAGGTTATGTCTGTCAGGAGGGTTATTGGTTAGGTTATGTCAGTCATGAGGGTTAGTGGTGAGGTTATGTCTGTCAGGAGGGTTAGTGGTGAGGTTATGTCAGTCAGTGTGCAGGTTGGGGGGTACGATGCCATTTCATTGTAGCCTCTGATGTTGTTTAAACACCGTGGGGTCTTCAGCGACCTGAGACAGGTTTAATTCAGGTGCTGCCTTCTAGGTCACTGGACCACACACACACACAGGGGAGGTATGTGAAGAAGAAATGTGGTGTTTGGCAGGAGTTGTGTCACACACACATTGACTTCTATGGTAGACGCGTCCGCTGACGAGTGGTTTTATCGTTGTTGATAGGAGTCCATGACGGAGAGACAGAGCTCTCTCTAGTTCTCTGTTCACTTTGTCGTAGAAACGATCCTTTGATCAGTGAGGGGGGAACTCACCGAGGGTCCTAGCCAGAGTATGTTCCAAAAAGCACCCTATTCTGCCAACAGTGCACTCCCTTAGAGCCCTGTGGTGCGCTATGAAGGGAATAGGATGGCTGTTTGGAAGACTTCCCTAAAAGGACAGGACTCTTTTAGAGTTGTTGTTGATTTTAGGCTGGTTTTTCTGTATAAGCACTTTGTGACATCGGCTGATGTAAAAAAGGGCTTTGTCAATACATTTGATTGATTGATTTTAACCACAAGAATCACATAGGGGGGGGGAAACTGTATGAAACCTATGAGATTGCACCTCTGTTGGATCAAAGATATGTAACAATGTATTGTGGGGATGTCACGGAACCATTTCTGGATTGAACTTCAGCAAATAGCAGCTACAAATGCTTTAATAAATATATATGGCTGGGTTAGGGGTTAGAGGTTAGGGGTTAGGGGTTATGGCTGGGTTAGGGGTTAGGGGTTAAGGTTATGGCTGGGGTAGGGGTTATGGCTGGGTAATGGGTTATGGCTGGGTTAGGGGTTAGGGTTATGGCTGGGTTAAGGGGTTAGGGGTTATGGCTGGGTTAGGGGTTATG
Organism: Salmo salar; assembly: GCF_965601325.2. Lineage (NCBI taxonomy): Eukaryota > Metazoa > Chordata > Actinopteri > Salmoniformes > Salmonidae > Salmo > Salmo salar. Next base: position 52,671,699 of record NC_138304.1, read on the forward strand.
GCTGGGTTAGGGGTTACGGCTGGGTTAGGGGTTAGGGTTATGGCTGGGTTAGGGGTTAGGGGTTAGAGGTTAGGGGTTAGGGGTTATGGCTGGGTTAGGGGTTAGGGGTTAGGGTTATGGCTGGGTTAGGAGTTAGGGGTTATGGCTGGGTTAGGGGTTACGGCTGGGTTAGGGGTTAGGGTTATGGCTGGGTTAGGGGTTAGGGGTTAGGGGTTATGGCTGGGTTAGGGGTTAGGGTTATGGCTGGGTTAAGGGTTAGGAGTTATGGCTGGGTTAGGGGTTAGGGGTTATGGCTGGGTTAGGGGTTAGGGGTTAGGGTTATGGCTGGGCTAGGGGTTAGGGTTATGGCTGGGTTAGGGGTTAGGGGTTATGGCTGGGTTAGAGGTTAGGGTTATGGCTGGGTTAGGGGTTCTGGGTTATGGCTGGGTTAGGGGTTAGGGTTATAGCTGGGTTAGGAGTTAGGATTATGGCTGGGTTAGGGGTTAGGGTTATGGCTGGGTTAGGAGTTAAATGTAATGGCTGGATTAAGGGTTAGGGATTAGAGGTTGTTTCTGGACCGGACCTTTAACGTACTACCTTGATCCAGGACCTCCATGCCCCTAAGCCAGGCAGTGGTGCAGTACAGTCCTGTATGTGGCCAGAGGGTAGGAAGGGTTAGGGACTCGAGGCTAGTTTGTGGTTCAGGTCTAGGGGATGTTTCTGGACTGGTCCACCCAGACCTCACTTCCCCCTGAATCTCAGAAGGAGGTGGTTCAGTACAATCCAGAGGAAACATTCTTAATGTGGTCAGACCAGGATGGAACTCTGGGGCTTCCTGCCCTTAGCCAAACCCTAGAAGTCACGTGAGGGACATAAATCAAACTTCTAATGATATTTTATCAAAGAGGAGCAGTACTGTACTAGGGTTATGGTTTGGACAGGAAAAAAAAATCTACTTGATCTCAAAACAATTCATATTATTCTGTACGTAAATCTGTATCCCTCCATTTAGTATGATACAGTACGTTACGTTGTGTTAGCTTACATTATGAATGGAATAGAATAGCAGTCGTACGATATCATACGACTTGGATGATGTAATTTATACATCTTGATGGACGAATAGTATTGCACGTCTTTATCTGAGACCGGATTGCTTGTTGAGCTGAAAACAGCAACATTTAGGTTGGCGGTTAGGGGAACTAACGACAAAGGTTAGGGCTAACTAAAATGACAAAGGTTAGATGGATTGGGTTACGTTTGAATAAGGGTTAGGGGAATGGTTAGATAAAATTCGACAGTTGTCCCCGACACGGCTCGAACATGCAACCCTTGGATGTAGGTTAAAACCCAGAGAGCTTCTCTATCTATCTACCATGTGTTACATCTAATAGCCTACAATAGTAAAGCCAAGCAGAACCGCAGTCATCTAGTTTGAAGCAACTATTTGTAACAATATTTTTGAATGTGTTCCAGAAGTCACTCTGAAGAACAACAAAACTGAATTTCCTTTCTTAAACAATTACAACACAAGCGTTACTTCTGTTAGACAAAGACGTTTCACTCTACTTTAAAGAAAGATGGAGTAGACTAGACAACATGACATCATGTCGGTCATGTAGCCTTCTACGAGAGAAGATGGATGTCAGTTCTGTCTGTCTGTCTGTCTGTCTGTCTGTCTGTCTGTCTGTCTGTCTGTCTGTCTGTCTGTCTGTCTGTCTGTCTGTCTGTCTGTCTGTCTGTCTGCCTGCCTGCCTGCCTGTCTGCCTGCCTGCCTGCCTGCCTGCCTGCCTGCCTGCCTGCCTGCCTGCCTGCCTGCCTGCCTGTCTGTCTGCCTGCCTGCCTGACTGTCTTTCAGCGTTTGTGAGGGAACTTCTTTATATATTTATAAATATGTTGCTTCCTCCGTCTCTCTCTCTTCACCACAAGCCAATCTACAGTCCCAGTCCCATCTGGTTCTTCTCTGTCCTGCGACCACAACACAGAGAGAGAGAGAGAGAGAGAGAGAGCGAAAGAGAGAGAGAGAGAGAGAGCGAAAGAGAGAGAGAGAGAGCGAAAGAGAGAGAGAGAGAGAGTGAGAGAGAAGGATGGAAGATGAGAGAGAGAGTGAGAGAGAGAGAAGGATGGAAGATGAGAGAGAGAGAGAGAGAGAGAGAGTGAGAGAGAAGGATGGAAGATGAGAGAGAGAGAGAGAGAGAGAGTGAGAGAGAAGGATGGAAGATGAGAGAGAGAGAGAGAGAGAGAAGGATGGAAGATGAGAGAGAGAGCCACATCAAAGGATACCACCAACCTAACCACAGGAGAGAAAGGGTGGAGAGGAGGAGAGAGAGCGAGGGAAGAGAGAAAAGAAGGAAAGACAGAGCGAGAGACGGTAAGAGAGAGCAGGGAAGGAGAGAGAGAGGGGGAAGGAGAGAGTGGGGTGGGAGGGGTGTGGGAGGAGAGAGGGAGCAGGGGAAGGAGAGAGAGAGCAGTGGGAGGAGAGGGGGAGAGAGAGTGGGGGAAGGAGAGAGAGCAGGGGAAGGAGAGGGGGGAGAGAGCGGGGGAAGGAGAGAGAGAGCAGGGGAAGGAGAGGGGGGAGAGAGAGAGCAGGGGAAGGAGAGGGGGGAGAGAGAGCGGGGGAAGGAGAGGGTGAGCAGGGGAAGGAGAGAGAGCAGGGGAAGGAGAGGGGGGAGAGAGAGCGGGGAAGGAAAGAGAGAGCAGGGGAAGGAGAGGGGGGAGAGAGAGCGGGGGAAGGAGAGAGAGCAGGGGAAGGAGGGGGGGAGAAAGCGGGGGAAGGAGAGAGAGAGCAGGGTAAGGAGAGGGGGGAGAGAGCGGGGGAAGGTGAGAGAGAGTGGGGAAGGACAGATAGAGCAGGGGAAAGAGAGAGAGAGCGGGGGGAAGGAGAGAAAGAGGGAAAACAGAAAAGAAGGAAAGAGAGAGAGAGGGAATACGAAGAAGACGATGAGATAAAAATCTGTGATAAATTCTATTTCACACACGAACCACAATCTGAGTTCAGTCATGGAAAAACACTTCCAGCTCTGCACATCATTTAGGTTGTGAGTCAATAAATCTACAGGCCTGACTGCTTGACCAGTATAGTTCAGTCTCTCTCTCTCTCTCTCTCTCTGTCTCTCTTTGTCTGTCTCTCTGTCTCTCTGTCCCTCTCTCTCTCTGTGTCTCTCTGTGTCTCTCTGTCTCTCTCTCTCTGTCTCTCTCTCTGTCTCTCTCTGTCTCTGTCTCTCTGTCTCTCTCTGTCTCTGTCTCTCTGTCTCTCTCTGTCTCTGTCTCTCTATGTCTCTCTCTCTATGTCTCTCTCTCTATGTCTCTCTCTCTATGTCTCTCTCTCTCTCAGTCTCTGTCTCTGTCTCTCTCTGTCTCTGTCTCTCTCTGTCTCTGTCTCTCTCTGTCTCTGTCTCTCTCTGTCTCTGTCTGTCTCTGTCTTTGTCTCTCTCTGTCTCTGTCTCTCTCTGTCTCTCTCTGTCTCTGTCTCTCTCTGTCTCTCTGTCTCTCTCTCTCTCTCTCTCTCTCTCTCTCTCATATCCCCAATATACAGGCTGTATCTAAGGCGTAACGCAATGTGGCATGGGTGGAGTTTGTTGCACATGTTTCAAGCTGTCGTTTTTGCGTAACATTTCCTTTCTGGGCAACAACACAATACAGAGACAACCATCCAAATAGTTTCTGGAGCTTAGATGCCGTTAATTATCAGACGGTGATACCAGGGTCTCTTTATTCAGCTCTCAGTTCGCTATTGGTGGTGACATTTTGAACATACGGTATGCAAAGTGACACGATTGGTTCATTTGTTTGTTTCTTTCTTTCTTTCAAGGAGCTGCAAATGATGTCGTTATCAAAAAAAAGCTATACGGTGGTGACATTTAGGACAATGCATAGTCTCGCGATCCAAGATTGGTTGATTGGTAAAAGATGCAGGAATGTAAAACTAAATCACCAGTTTGTTTTTGTTGATGCCATGCTATAACTAAAATAGGATGTTCCTCAGGTCTCCAAACCCGTTCACAGGGTTGGCTAACTGGAGGTTCCTCACGTCTCCAAACCCTTTCACAGGGTTGGGTTAACTGGAGGTTCCTCACGTCTCCAAACCCTTTCACAGGGTTGGGTTAACTGGAGGTTCCTCAGGTCTCCAAACCCGTTCACAGGGTTGGGTTAACTGGAGGTTCCTCAGGTCTCCAAACCCATTCACAGGGTTGGTTAACTTGAGGTTCCTCAGGTCTCCAAACACGTTCACAGGGTTGGTTAACTCGAGGTTCCTCAGGTCTCCAAACACGTTCACAGGGTTGGTTAACTCGAGGTTCCTCAGGTCTCCAAACACGTTCACAGGGTTGGTTAACTCGAGGTTCCTCAGGTCTCCAAACCCTTTCACAGGGTTGGTTAACTGGAGGTTCCTCAGGTCTCCGCTGGACTATGTACAGTTGAAGTCAGAAGTTTACATACACTTAGGTTGGAGTCATTAAAACTCGTTTTTCAAACACTCCACAAATTTCTTGTCAACAAACTATAGTTTTGGCAAGGACATCTACTTTGTGCATGACACAAGTAATTTTTTCCAACAATTGTTTACTGACAGATTATTTAACTTATAATTCACTTTATTACTGTATCACTTTGCTTGACATTATGGGAAAACCAAAAGAAATCAGCCAAGATCTCAGAAAAACTATTGTAGATCTCCACAAGTCTGGTTCATCCTTGGGAGCAATTTCCAAACGCCTGAAGGTACCACGTTCATCTGTACAAACAATAGTACGCACGTATAAACACCATGGGACCACGCAGCCGTCATACCGCTCAGAAAGGAGACGCGTTCTGTCTCCTTGAAACAAACATACTTTAGTGTGAAAAGCGCAAATGAATCCCAGAACAACAGCAAAGGACCTTGTGAAGATGCTGGAGGAAACAGGTACAAAAGTATCTATATCCACAGTAAAACGAGGCCTATATCGACATAACCTGAAAGGCCGCTCAGCAAGGAAGAAACCACTGCTGGATTAGATGTTTTTAGTTTGTCTCATGAAATTGTATATGCAAGGATTTCTTGTGAAAGAGACCCTGGTCTCAACAGGGACTTTCTGTTTAAATAAATAAAAAGTGTCTGCATGATGATACAATATTAAACCGTCCCCCAATATTAAACCGTCCCCCAATATTAAATCGTGATGGTTTAACCTGTTAGGGCAAGGGGGCAGTATTTGCACGGCTGGATAAAAAAATGTACCCGATTTAATCTGGTTACTAATCCTACCCAGTAACTAGAATATGCATATACTTATTATATATGGATAGAAAACACTCTAAAGTTTCTAAAACTGTTTGAATGGTGTCTGTGAGTATAACAGAACTCATTTGGCAGGCAAAACCCTGAGACATTTTCTGACAGGAAGTGGATACCTGATGTGTTGTATTACCTTTAAACCTATGCCATTGAAAAACACAGGGGCTGAGGAATATTTTGGCACTTCCTATTGCTTCCACTAGATGTCACCAGCCTTTACAAAGTGTTTTGAGTTTTCTGGAGGGAGATCTGACCGAACAAGAGCCATGGAACGATGATGGCCCATTAGACACCTGGCGTGCGAGTTCATGTTGGGTACCCTCGTTCCAATACGTTATAAAAGAGAATGCATTCGTCCACCTTGAATATTATTCATGTTCTGGTTAAAAAAGGCCCTAATGATTTATGCTATACAACGTTTGACATGTTTGAACGAACGTAAATATATTTTTTCCCCTCGTTCATGACGAGAAGTCCGGCTGGCTTAGATCATGTGCTAACAAGACGGAGATTTTTGGACATAAATGATGAGCTTTTTTGAACAAAACTACATTCGTTATGGACCTGTGATACCTGGAAGTGACATCTGATGAAGAGAATCAAAGGTAATGGATTATTTACATAGTATTTTCGATTTTAGATCTCCCCAACATGACGTCTAGTCTGTATCGCAACGCGTATTTTTCTGGGCGCAGTGCTCAGATTATTGCAAAGTGTGATTTCCCAGTAAGGTTATTTTTAAATCTGGCAAGTTGATTGCGTTCAAGAGATGTAAATCTATAATTCTTTAAATGACAATATAATATTTTACCAATGTTTTCTAATTTTCATTATTTAATTTGTGGTGCTGACTTGACTGCCGGTTATTGGAGGGAAACGATTTCCTCAACATCAATGCCAAAATAAAACGCTGTTTTTGGATATAAATATGAACTTGATAGAACTAAAAATGCATGCATTGTCTAACATAATGTCCTAGGAGTGTCATCTGATGGAGATTGTAAAAGGTTAGTGCATCATTTTAGCTGGTTTTATGGTTTTGGTGACCCTGTCTTTGAATTGACAAAACATTACACACAACTCTTGTAAATGTACTGTCCTAACATACTCTAAATTTATGCTTTCGCCGTAAAACCTTTTTGAAATCGTAAAACGTGGTTAGATTAAGGAGATGTTTATCTTTCAAAGGGTGTAAAATAGTTGTATGCTTGAAAAATTTGAATTTTGACATTTATTTGGATTCAAATTTGCCGCTCTTGAAATGCACCTGCTGTTGATGGAGTGCACACACACACACACACACACACACACACACACACACACACACCTTTCATTAGTTCTTATTGTTGTTGCATTGTAGAGAAGGAACCTGCAGGAAGCATTTAGTTGGACGATGTATACCATGTATATGTGTATCCTCTACTAAAACAGATAACTTGAAACACAAGCAGACACAAACATGAGATAGTCCTGCTCAAACACTGAGATTGAAGAGAGAAAAGCCCAACACTAGAAGTCTCTGTGGTGGGGTTTCATTTTGTTTATTATATTTCACCTTTATTTAACCAGGTAGGCTAGTTGAGAACAAGTTCTCATTTACAACTGCGACCTGGCCAAGATAAAGCAAAGCAGTTCGACACAAACAACACAGAGTTACACATAAACAAACATACAGTCAATAACACAATAGAAAGATCTATGTACAGTGTGTGCAAATGTAGCAAGATTAGGGAGGTAAGGCAATAAATAGGCCATAGAGGCGAAATAATTACAATTTAGCATTAATACTGGAGTGATAGATGTGCAGAAGATGAATGTGCAAGTAGATATACTGGGGTGCAACAGAGCAAGAGGATAAATAACAATATGGGGATGAGGTAGTTGGGTGTGCTATTTCCAGATGGGCTGTGTACAGGTACAGTGATCGGTAAGCTGCTCTGACAGCTGGTGCTTAAAGTTAGAGAGGGAGATATAAGACTCCAGCTTCAGTGATTTTTGCAGTTCGTTCCAGTCATTGGCAGCAGAGAACTGGAAGGAAAGGCGGCCAAAGCAGGTATTGGCTTTGGGGATGACCAGTGAAATATACCTGCTGGAGTGCGTGCTACGGGTGGGTGTTGCTATGGTGACCAGTGAGCTGAGATAAAGCGGGGCTTTACCTAGCAAAGACTTATAGATGTCCTGGAGCCAGTGGGTTTGGCAACAAATATGTAGTCAGGGCCAGCCAACGAGAGCATACAGGTCGCAGTGGTGGGTAGTATATGGGGCTTTGGTGACAAAACGGATGGCACTGTGATAGACTGCATCCAATTTGCTGAGTAGAGTGTTGGAGGCTATTTTGTAAATGACATCGCCGAAGTCAAGGATCGGTAGGATAGTCAGTTTTACGAGGGTATGTTTGGCAGCATGAGGGAAGGAGGCTTTGTTGCGAAAAAGGAAGCCGATTCTAGATTTCATTTTGGATTGGAGATGCTTAATGTGAGTCTGGAAGGAGAGTTTACAGTCTAAACAGACACCTAGGTATTTATAGTTGTCCACATATTCTAAGTCAGAACTGTCCAGAGTAGTGATGCTAGACGGGCGAGCAGGTGCGGGCAGCAATCAGTTGAAGAGCATGCACTTAATTTGACTAGTATTTAAGAGCAGTTGGAGGCCAAGGAAGGAGAGTTGTATGGCGTTGAAGTTCGTTTGGAGGTTAGTTAACACAGTGTCCACAGAAGGGCCAGATATATACAGAATGGTGTTGTCTGTGTAGAGGTGGATCAGAGAATCACCAGCAGCAAGAGCGACATCCTTGATATATACAGAGAAAAGAGTCGGCCCGAGAATTGAACCCTGTGGCACCCCCATAGAGACTGCCAGAGGTCCGGACAACAGGCCCTCCGATTTGACACACTGAACTCTATCAGAGAAGTAGTTGGTGAACCAGGCGAGGCAGTCTTCTGAGAAACCAAGGCTGTTGAGTCTGCCGATAAGAATGCGGTGATTGACAGAGTCGAAAGCCTTGGCCAGGTCGATGAAGACGGCTGCACAGAAACTGTCTTTTATCAATGGCGGTTATGATATTGTTTAGGACATTGAGCGTGGCTGAGGTGCACCCATGACCAGCTCGGAAACCAGATTGCATAGTGGAGAAGGTACGGTGGTATTCGAAATGGTCGGTGATCTGTTTGTTAACTTGGCTTTCAAAGATTTTAGAAAGGCAGGGCAGGATTGATATAGGTCTATAACAGTTTGGGTCTAGAGTGTCTCCCCCTTTGAAGAGCGGGTTGAACGCGGCAGCTTGCCAATCTTTGGGGATCTCAGACGATACTAAAGAGAGGTTGAATAGGCTAGTAATAGGGATTGCAACAATTTCAGCAGATCATTTTAGGAAGAGTGGGTCCAGATTGTCTAGCCCAGCTGATTTGTAGGGATCCAGATTTTGCCGCTCTTTCAGAACATCAGCTGTCTGGATTTTGGTGAAGGAGAAGCAGGGGGGGGCTTGGGCAAGTTTCTGCGGGGGGTGCAGAGCTGTTGGCTGGGGTAGGGGTTGCCAGGTAGAAAGCATGGCCAGCCGTAGAAAAATGCTTATTAAATTTATCGATTATCGTAGATTTATCGGTGGTGACAGCGTTTCCTAGCCTCAGTGCAGTGGGCAGCTGGGAGGAGGTGCTCTTATTCTCCATGGACTTTACAGTGTCCCAAAACTTTTTGGAATTAGTGCTACAGGAAGCAAGTTTCTGTTTGAAAAAGCTAGCCTTAGCTTTCTTAACTGTCTGTGTATATTGTTTCCCGACTTCCCTGAAAAGTTGCATATCGCGGGGGCTATTCGATGCTAATGCAGCACACCACAAGATGTTTTTGTACTGGTCAAGGGCAGTCAAGTCTGGGGTGAACCAAGGGCTATATCTGTTCTTAGTTCTACATTTTTTGAACGGGGCATGCTTATTTAAGATGGTGAGGAAAGCACTTTTAAAGAGCAACCAGGCATCGTTTACTGACGGGATGAGGTCACTATCCTTCCAGGATACCCGGGCCAGGTCGATTAGAAAGGCCTGATCACTGAAGTGTTTTAGGGAGCATTTGACAGTGATGAGGGGTGGTCGTTTGACCGCGGACCCAGTACGCACACAGGCAATGAGGCAGTGATCGCTGAGATCCTGGTTGAAGACAGCAGGTGTGAATTTAGAGGACAGGTTGGTCAGGATGATATCTAAGAGGATGCCCATGGTTACGGATTTAGGGTTGTACATGGTAGGTTCCTTGATAATTTGTGTGAGATTGAGGGCATCTAGCTTAGATTGTAGGACGGCCGGGGTATTAAGCATTTCCCAGTTTAGGCCACCTAACAGTACGAACTCTGAAGATAGATGGGGGGCAATCAATTCACATATGGTGTCCAGGGCACAGCTGGGGGCTGAGGGGGGTCTATAACAAGCGGTAACGGTGAGAGACTTATTTCTGGAAATGTGGATTTTTAAAAGTAGAAGCTCAATGTGTTTGGGCACAGACCTGGATAGTAGGACAGAACTCTGCAGGTTCTCTCTGCAGTAGATGTCAACTCCGCCCCCTTTGGCAGTTCGATCTTGTCGGAAAATGTTGTAGTTGGGGATGGAAATTTCAGAATTTCTGTTGGCCTTCCTAAGCCAGGATTCAGACACGGCTAGGACATCAGGGTTGGTGGTTACAGAAGTCAACAAATGAAAGCGCCTGGGTAATAGGTGTGGTGCTGGGGGCTACAGGGCCTGGGTTAACCTCTACATCACCAGAGGAACAGAGGAGGAGTAGGATAAGAGTACGGCTAAAGGCTATAAGAACTGGTCGTCTATTGCGTTGGGAACAGAGAATAAAAGGAGCAGAATTCTTGGCGTTTTAGAATAGATTCAGGGCAATATGTAAAGACATGGTTATGGTAGGATGTGAATACAGTGGAGGTAAACCTAGGCATTGAGAACGATGAGAGAGGTTGTGTCTCTGGAGGCACCAGTTATGCCAGGTGGGGTCTCTCCACATGTGTGGGGGGTGGGACAAAAGAGCTATCTAAGGCGTGTTGGGTGAGGGTGGGGGCTCTACAGTGAAATAAAACAATAATAACTAACCTAAACAGCAGTAGACAAGGCATATTGACATTAGGGAGAGGCATGTGTAGCCGAGTGATCATAGGGTCCAATGAGCAGCAATAGGTGAGTCAGGGAGCCGCTCAGTAGTCGCTATTACGCTACCCGAGCTGGAGACACGGCGATTCAGAAAGCTAGCGGGCCGTGGCTAGCAGATAGGTCTTCGGCGACGTCGCAACGGAAAAGCCTGTTGAAACCACCTCGGACGATTACATCGGCAGACCAGTAGTGATGGATCGGCGAGGCTCCGTGTCGGCAATAAAGGGTCCAGGCCAATTGGCAAAAGAGGTATTGTAGCCCAATAATTAGCTGGTAGACCTCTTCGGCTAGCCGGGAGATGGGCCTAGCTCAAGGCTAGCTCAAGGCTAACTGGTGCTTGCTTCGGGAGCCACTCGTTTGCAGTTATGCAGTTAGCTTGCTGTGATGATCCGGTGTAATGGTCCAGAGCTTGCGGTGGGAATTCGGTGATGTGGTGGAGAAAAAGCAGTTCGATATGCACTGGGTTGATATCGCACTGTACAGACTGGCAGGTATTGACCGAGCTGAAGCTGGCTGGTGTCCGAGTTAACGGTGATGACCGCTAGCAGTGGCTAACTAACTACTGGCTAGTGGCTAGTTAGCTGGCTAGCCTCTGATGGGGCTTCCGGTTGTAAAGTATAAAAATCGCAGATCTGTACCACATTGGGCAAGAGAGTATATTCAGTCCGTAGATGGAAAGTGAGATTAAAATATAAAGGACAAAAAAAAAACAAGAGGACACAAGACGGGACAAGACAAACACAAGTCCGACTGCTACGCCATCTTGGAATGAGGAATAAGGTACAGTAGATATGGAAGCTGTGCAAACAACGTTCCACATTCTGTTATTTTTCTTTGAATTAAACGTCAATAGTATAAATCTTAGGTTCAGGATATTGGTATTTTTCAGGTGCCAGATTTACCACGCATTTGCATCAAGTGTAAAATTTTCTCCTTTCTTTCAATCGGAAGATTGGTGAATATGAGTAGCCACAACAAGATGGCTTGGGTTTGAATGAGCTAGATAGAGTTCTCCATGCTACGTTCTCCTCCTCCATTTTACTGTAGCGTCACATCAGAACCCTCTCATTGGTTCTACCAGAGATAAATCAATCTGATTTGTTGGACCAGGTTCCAACTCATCCTCTGATTGGTTAGACTCGATTCCGGCTCGGCCTCTCGCCACCTGTGTGTAGAATGTTCAGGAGTTATTTTCACAGCTAACTGTCTCTCTCTCAACACTCTAACGTTAGAGGCTTTGATCCTGGCGTATGTATGTGTGCTGTCTAGGCCTGAAACAGACTGTCAGACCAGGGAATCCAGGGGAAGCCCACACCAGACTAATAAATGATTCTATGTCCATTTTGTTGCTACATGGACCTCAAACCCCTAGTCTGTAGCATCTACTATAGACACTTGTAGATCTTGGATAGGTATGATAGGATACCATAGCTACTACCAATACAGATTATAAAATAAAACCGTACAAATATATTGGATTAGATTAATACCATTTTAATAATAATAGTAATTATAACAACATAGTCCCCCCATAAGTTCACATAGTAGCTGGTCGTATACAGCCACCGTCTCTCCTCTTGGAGAGATCTGGAGAGGGTTTCATGGAGCAGAGACCATCACCACTCTACACCACAAGAGATCTGGAGAGGGTTTTATGGACCAGAGACCACCACCACTCTACACCACAAGAGATCAGGAGAAGGGTTTTGTTTCTACCTGGTAGTTAATCACATGGTGTCCCAGGTCTGAATTAGTCCCTGATTAGTAGGAGATGATGAAAACCAGATGTGTTTGGGCCCTCCAGGACTATGATTGGTTAACCCTGATCTAGTAGGACCTATGATTGGTTAGCCCTGATCTAGTAGGACCTATGATTGGGCAGCCCTGATCTAGTAGGACCTATGATTGGGCAGCCCTGATCTAGTAGGACCTATGATTGGGCAGCCCTGATCTAGTAGGACCTATGATTGGGCAGCCCTGGTCTAGTAGGACCTATGATTGGTTAGCCCTGATCTAGTAGGACCTATAATTGGTTAGCCCTGATCTAGTAGAACCTATAATTGGTTAGCCCTGATCTAGTAGAACCTATGATTGGTTAGCCCTGGTCTAGTAGGACCTATGATTGGTTAGCCCTGATCTAGTAGGACCTATAATTGGTTAGCCCTGGTCTAGTAGGACCTATGATTGGTTAGCCCTGATCTAGTAGGACCTATAATTGGTTAGCCCTGGTCTAGTAGGACCTATGATTGGTTAGCCCTGATCTAGTAGGACCTATAATTGGTTAGCCCTGGTCTAGTAGGACCTATGATTGGTTAGCCCTGGTCTAGTAGGACCTATGATTTGTTAGCCCTGATCTAGTAGGACCTATGAAAATAATCACAAACACAAAACAACACATGCATTCAATTATTCAGAAAAAGTCTGTAATGAAGAACTGGAAAAACAAAAACTTTGAAATGTCCCCAACACACTCTGACTCCACTGACATGCATGGGAGGGAGACAAAGACATTAATCAGAAAAATATGGTATAATCATTCTGTAATGTTTAAACACTTTGGGAGAGCTATATTTCATCATCACACGTGTGTACAGATCCAAGGCAAATCACAATAATCTAAAAGTCCCTAAATGATTAAATGATGAAATTGAAGTTATTCGTGCTGTAATGAGTTTTGGGAGCACTGGCTTTCAATGGTCACCGGGTTTCTACTGTACCTCACTGTCTTGGAAAATTACTTGGCTGGAACAAAACCCTGTAAGCACACGGTAAAACTGCCCAGGGTCACAGATCACATCCCCCCCTGTTCACAGATCACATCCCGACTGTTCACAGATCACACCCCCCCTGTTCACAGATCACATCCCGCCTGTTCACAGATCACATCCCGCCTGTTCACAGATCACATCCCCCTGTTCACAGATCACATCCCCCCTGTTCACAGATCACATCCCCCCCTGTTCACAGATCACATCCCCCCCCTGTTCACAGATCACATCCCGCCTGTTCACAGATCACATCCCCCTGTTCACAGATCACATCCCCCTGTTCACAGATCACATCCCGCCTGTTCACAGATCACATATCTCCTGTTCACAGATCACATCCCGCCTGTTCACAGATCACATCCCCCCTGTTCACAGATCACATCCCCCCTGTTCACAGATCACATCCCGCCTGTTCACAGATCACATCCCGCCTGTTCACAGATCACATCCCCCCTGTTCACAGATCACATCCCCCCTGTTCACAGATCACATACCCCTGTTCACAGATCACATCCCCCCTGTTCACAGATCACATCCCCCCTGTTCACAGATCACATCCCGCCTGTTCACAGATCACATCCCCGTCTATTCACTGATCACATCCCCTTCTATTCACTGATCACATCCCATCTGTTCACAGATCACATCCCCCCTGTTCACAGATCACACCCCCCCTGTTCACAGATCACATCCCCCCGTTCACAGATCACATCCCCCCGTTCACAGATCACATCAACCCGTTCACAGATCACATCCCCCCGTTCACAGATCACATCCCCCCGTTCACAGATCACATCCCCCCGTTCACAGATCACATCCCCCCTGTTCACAGATCACATCCCCCCGTTCACAGATCACATCCCCCCTGTTCACAGATCACATCCCCCCCGTTCACAGATCACATCCCCGCGTTCACAGATCACATCCCCCCTGTTCACAGATCACATATCCCAGGTTCACAGATCACATCCCCGCTGTTCACAGATCACATCCCCGCTGTTCACAGATCACATCCCCGCTGTTCACAGATCACATCCCCCCTGTTCACAGATCACATCCCGCCTGTTCACAGATCACATCCCGCCTGTTTACAGATCACATCCCGCCTGTTCACAGATCACTTCCCCCCCTGTTCACAGATCACTTCCCCCCTGTTCACAGATCACATCCCCCCTGTTCACAGATCACATCCCCCCTGTTTACAGATCACATCCCGCCTGTTCACAGATCACAATCCCGCCTGTTCACAGATCACATCCTGCCTGTTCATAGATCACATCCCCCCTGTTCACAGATCACATCCTGCCTGTTCACAGATCACATCCCCCCCTATTCCCAGATCACATCCCCTGTTTACATCCCCGCTGTTCACAGATCACATCCTGCCTGTTCACAGATCACATCCTGCCTGTTCACAGATCACATCCCCCCTGTTTACAGATCACATCCTGTCTGTTCACAGATCACATCCCCCCCCATTCACAGATCACATCCCCCAGAACTCCCGAAGGCCAATAGGAGAATAAGACAGAACTCCTGAAGGCCAACAGGAGAATAAGACAGAAATCCTGAAGGCCAATAGTCTCACAGGGAGGAATGTCAAAGCCAACAGTTCAAAGAAGCAAGAGGTCAAACCACCAAAGCCTTAATGCTAGTGTATGTGTATGTGTGTGTGTGTGTGTGTGTGGTGTGTGTGTGTGTGTGTGTGTGTGTGTGTGTGTGTGTGTGTGTGTGTGTATGTGAGTGTGTGTGAGAGTGTGTGTGTGTGTGTGAATGTGTGTGTGTGTTATGTGGGTGTTGAGCAGAAAATCACTTGGCACACAACTCTCCCCTCCAGACACAAGTACGGGCTAGAGGAGGAGGCAGTACATTATTTGGAAACGTAATGTAGATAATAATACATCAATACCCTCCAGAACAGAGGAAATAAACATCACAAAAAGCATTGTTATGATGTTGGCTAGTTTGGCAACTTTTGGTCCATTCCCAACTAGGATTCAATATCACTCCATTTCGAACATGTCTTACTTTAGCCTACCCTTTCTCTTTTCTTTGTTAAAACAATAATCCAAAAAACAGAGTCCATTTATTTATGAAATATACTTGTTTTTTCAGTTGTATATGCTTAAAAAAAAAGAAAAAAAATCTCTGTTTTGCATCTAATGTGAGAATGTAGACTAGACTCATTCAGACAGTATACACAGTACCTTAGTGGCCAGGCTACATGGATACACACTCCTCACCCCCCAATACAAACTCATCTGGAAGGAGGAGTGGAGTTTACAGTACCTTAGTGGCCAGGCTACATGGATACACACTCCTCACCCCCCAATACAAACTCATCTGGAAGGAGGAGTGGAGTTTACAGTACCTTAGTGGCCAGGCTACATGGATACACACTCCTCACCCCCCAATACAAACTCATCTGGAAGGAGGAGTGGAGTTTACAGTACCTTAGTGGCCAGGCTACATGGATACACACTCCTCACCCCCCAATACAAACTCATCTGGAAGGAGGAGTGGAGTTTACAGTACCTTAGTGGCCAGGCTACATGGATACACACTCCTCACCCCCCAATACAAACTCATCTGGAAGGGGGAGTGGAGTTTACAGTACCTTAGTGGCCAGGCTACATGGATACACACTCCTCACCCCCCAATACAAACTCATCTGGAAGGAGGAGTGGAGTTTACAGTACCTTAGTGGCCAGGCTACACGGATACACACTCCTCACCCCCCAATACAAACTCATCTGGAAGGAGGAGTTAAGAGTTTACTCTCGCTCTCTATTGGTGGACACACAGGGTTCAGATCATAATGAATTAAGTTCTCACCGAATACGGTTGAATTCTTGTATAGTACAGGAAGGAGCATGCTCATCAATACACTATTTTATTCATTCGCGGGATGTTCTATGTGGTTTTGGAGAGACACAGAAAAACATGTAGGCAACTTCTGAAGCGGATATTTCTTCTCTTGGAATAGAAGACAAGACGCACTTCAACTTCGGATTGGTTCGGGAGGAAAGTCGTTCGTTGCGTTGAAGCATACTAAACAAAGTGATTCAATTATTTCTTTGCGGTGACGAAAATTTAGTTTGAATACATTTAAATCGATATCTTCCACACACACACACACACACACACACACACACACACACACACACACACACACACACACACACACACACACACACACACACACACACACACACACACACACACACACACACACACACACACACACACACCGCTATTTATCCGATGTTTGGTCAGATATCACTGAGCCGAAACTATGGTGATAGAATGTTGGATTCGGTCACGGATTTGACGCGCCGTCGCTAAAGGAATAACACATCTTCAGAGAAACAAAACCTCATCGCTGTTTCCAGAGTGTGAAGGAATGGAGCCTTCCATAGTATTACTGCTTATGACAGTTTTCGGTAAGACATTCAACAAATATATGTTTACTGAAATACTATTCATGTGGTTCCTTATCTAATCATGCTTTTGAAGTAACTATAATTTATCCTTTTTTTTTTAAATTGGAATATTCCTTTTAATTGGGGTTAATATGAAATACGCTTTAGGAATATAATAGTGTGTGTGTGAAGTGATGATCAATTGATATACCTGGTTTCCACTACTATAATTACACGGGTCCCGTGTGGCTCAGTTGGTAGAGCATGGTGTTTGCAACGCCAGGGTTGTGGGTTCGATTCCCACGGGGGACCAGTACGAGAAAAAAAGAAATGTATGAAATGTATGCATTCACTACTGTAAGTCGCTCTGGATAAGAGCGACTGCTAAAATGTAAAAATGTAAACTAGACGTTATAGACCAGTGGTATTCAACTCTTACCCGACACGTTCCGGGGGCGCCTGCTGGTTTTCTGTTCTATCTGATAGTTACCTACCTGTTGTCTAAGGCAGTCCCTGATTAGAGGAAAACAAGCAGTGGAACTGGGGGTTCAAGACCCTCCATATACGGTTAAACTATGTACTTTTAGTTAAACTATTTTCAACCTATTTTTTCCTCTATAGGCCTAATATGACATTTTATAATGATAAAAATACCCATGAGTGGAAAAGTTGTCACCAGAACTTCCCACAGAGAACAGAACAGAGTATTTGGTAGTGACATATGTTTGGCCACATTGGTGGACATATCTGAGGCAGAGAATGCAATATAGCGTAGCCATGGGCAACAGGGCAGATGAACACAGCGGGAGACGTACACACACCAATACACACACACCACTACACACACACACCACAACACACACACCACAACACACACACCACATCACACACACCACTACACACACACCACTACACACACACACACCACTACACACACACACACCACTACACACACACACACCACTACACACACACCACATCACACACACACCACTACACAAACACACACACACACCACTACACACACCACTACACACACACCAACTACACACACACCACATCACACACCACTACACACACACCACTACACACACACCACTACACACACACCACTACACACACACACCACTACACAGACACCACTACACACACACCACTACACACACCATTACACACACCACAACACACACACACACACACACACACCACTACACACACACCAACTACACACACACCAACTACACACACACCACTACACACACACACCAACTACACACACCACTACACACACACCAACTACACACACCACTACACACCCACCACTACACACACACACCACTACACACACACACCACTACACACACACCACTACACACCCACCACTACACACCCACCACATCACACACACCACTACACACACACACCACTACACACACACACACACCACTACATACACACCACATCACACACACACACACACCACTACACAAACACACACACACACACACCACTACACACACCACTACACACACACCAACTACACACACACCACATCACACACCACTACACACACACCACATCACACACACCACTACACACACACACCAGTACACACACCAACTACACACACACCAACTACACACACACCACTACACACACACACCACTACACACACACCAACTACACACACACCAACTACACACACACCACTACACACACACCACATCACTACACACACACCACTACACACACACCAACTACACACACACCACATCACACACCACTACACACACACACACCACTACACACACACACACCACTACACACACACCAACTACACACACACCAACTACACACACACCACATCACACACACCACTACACACCCACCACAACACACACACCACATCACACATAAACACCACTACACACACACACACCACTACACACACACCACTACACACACACCAACTACACACACAACAACTACACACACACACCAACTACACACACACACCACTACACACACACACCACTACACACCCACCACTACACACCCACCACTACACACCCACACCACTACACACACACACCACTACACACACACCACTACACACCCACCACTACACACCCACCACTACACACCCACCACATCACACACCCACTACACACACACACCACTACACACACACCACTACACACACACACACACACCACTACACACACACCACTACACACACACACACATCTACACACACACCACTACACACACACCACTACACACACACCACATCACACACACCACAACACACACACCACAACACACACACCACAACACACACCACTACACACACACACACACACACACACACACACACACACACACACACACTCACACACACACATTTACACACCACTACACACACACACCACTACACACACACACACCACTACACACACACCACTAAACACACACACCACTAAACACACACCACTACACACACACACACTACATACACACACACACACACACACACACACACACACCACTACACACACGCGACTACACACATACACCACATCACACACACACACACACACACACACACACACACCACTACACACACCACTACACACACACACCACTACACACACACCACTACACACACACCACTACACACACTAGATTACTGGAATAGAGCTGACCCGTTCCATCTGCTGGCTATGACAGTACGGACAATGAAGCCAAAGACTTGGCCAGGACTTCAAATGAGCTGCAAGATAAAATATATATTTTAGAATCCACTTATCCTTAAGTGTGTTTAAATGAAACTAACATTCAATTAACTGGGGCGTTATTGTAGTCTTTCCCTACAGCTGTAACACCAGGCTGTCAGACTGGATCAGTGTCAGCTGTAACACCAGGCTGTCAGACTGGATCAGTGTCGGTTGTAACACCAGGCTGTCAGACTGGATCAGTGTCAGCTGTAACACCAGGCTGTCAGACTGGATCAGTGTGGGCTGTAACACCAGGCTGTCAGACTGGATCAGTGTGGGCTGTAACACCAGGCTGTCAGACTGGATCAGTGTCGGCTGTAAAACCAGGCTGTCAGACTGGATCAGTCTCAGCTGTAACACCAGGCTGTCAGACTGGATCCGTGTCAGCTGTAACACCAGGCTGTCAGACTGGATCAGTGTCGGCTGTAAAACCAGGCTGTCAGACTGGATCAGTGTCAGCTGTAACACCAGGCTGTCAGACTGGATCAGTGTCAGCTGTAACACCAGGCTGTCAGACTGGATCAGTGTGGGCTGTAAAACCAGACTGTCAGACTGGATCAGTGTGGGCTGTAAAACCAAACTGTCAGACTGGATCAGTGTCGGCTGTAACACCAGGCTGTCAGACTGGATCAGTGTAGGTTGTAAAACCAGACTGTCAGACTGGATCAGTGTAGGCTGTAAAACAAGACTGTCAGACTGGATCAGTGTCGGCTGTAAAACCAGACTGTCTACCTTGGCTACTTGAGGAGGGGTGGGGTCGAGGTGAGGAGGAGAATTATTTAAGATACTGTTTGCAGTGGATGTGAGCTTCGACTAGAAGCCAGTCTAGTGTGCGGAGGAGTGGGGTGACATGAGAGAACTTGGGAAGGTTGAACACCAGGCGGGCTGCAGCGTTCTGGATAAGTTGAAGGGGTTTGATGGCAGAAACGGGGAGCCCGGCCAACAGAGAGTTGCAGTAGTCCAGACGGGAGATGACAAGAGCCTGGACTAGGACCTGCATCACTTCCTGTTTGAGGTAGGGAGCGGTCACTGCTTTGATGTTTGCAGAGAACAACAGGGTGTTGTCCAGGGTCACGTCAATGTTCTTTGCACTCTGGGAGGAAGACACAATGGAGTTGTCCACCGTGATGGCGAGGTCTTTGAGCGGGCAGACCTTCCCTGGGAGGAAGAGCAGCTCCGTCTTGTCGAGGTTGAGGTTGAGGTGGTGGGCCGACATCCAACCTGAGATATCTGCCATGAACGCAGAGATGGGTGTCGCCACCTGGGTGTCAGAAAGAGGCGGAAGGAGAAAAGTAGTTGAGTGTCATCCTCATAGCAATGATAGGAGAGACCATGTGAGGATATGACAGAGCTGAGTGACTTGGTGTATAGAGAGAAGAAGAGAGGGCCTAGAAGTGAGCCCTGTGGGGGACACCAGTAGCGAGAGTACGAGGTGCAGACACAGATCCTCTCCACGTCACCTGTTATGAGCGGTTTGCCAGGTAGGGTGCAATCCAAGGTACTTTAATATCCATTTGGTTAGAATATAAACCAACGTTGTCTTAGATATATGATGTCGGAGGAGTTCTCAAAGCCAATGTTCACAACAGATGTGGAGTCCTCCAGCTCCAGCCCAGGCAGGCAGGGGTCCCAGTTGTTTTAGCTCAATGGTGGTCCTGGGCCAAACTACATGGGCCAATTGGAAATGTTCACTGTGGTTTGGATTTCTTCTAGGAGCTCTGTGGTTCTCTTTGATTTAGATAGAATCCAATGGGAAATGATTGGTAGAGGAGGAGGAGGAGGAGAAAAAAGCCTAGTAAAGAAAAAGAGGAAATAGCCGGGCCATTCGGCCTCGGATGGCAGTGGCTTTAGATATAGGACTAATGAAGGAAGGGTTATGGACTTCTACATAAAAGAAATATAAACCGTGAACCCCCCCACACAGATACAACGCTAACATCATTATGAGGAGGACAAATATGGACATTGGTGAGATTGCTGTAATTATGTGTAGTTATGATCAAAATAGATATTTTCTATAAAAGTCTTTGAATGGGTTTCGTCCCTTGGTGTGAAAGTGTTTCTTCCCTGGTGTGAAAGTGTTTCCTCCCTTGGTGTGAAAGTGTTTCCGCCCTGGTGTGAAAGTGTTTCCTCCCTGGTGTGAAAGTGGAAGTGCAAGGCCTCACGTTGCTCAACAGTACATGCCTGTGTAACCGACGTGAAATGGCTAGCTGGTTAGCGGTGGTGCGCGTTAATAGCGTTTCAATCGGTGACGTCAATCGCTCTGAGACCTTGAAGTAGTTGTTCCTCTTGCTCTGCAAGGGCCGTGGCTTTTGTGGCGCGATGGGTAACGATGCTTTGTGGTGGTGTCAGTCGTCGATGTGTGCAGAAGGTCCCTGGTTCGACCCCAGGTAGGGGCGAGAGGAGAGGGAGGTACAGTACTCAACAGTACATGCCTGCTGTCATTTATGGTTAGAAAGAATATTCTAAAAGAGGTTGTCCACTTATCTGGGTAATACTTTTAAAGGTAACCTATATACAGTGTATATACATATATAAGTCAATGGTGGTTGGTGCCGTTTAAGATGAGGGAGGACGATTATATTTTTTAGGAGCATGGCCTTATTTCTATTACAGCATATTGGATGACTGTCATTCATATTCCATTCACCCAGTTCAATGTAACATCGATACGTTTAGCCTACTACATGATACTCAAATGTTCCCTGTACACGTCATGAGGTTGCTACAACCTAGCCAACGAATGGTCAAGAGAAATTTGAGTAAACAAGGTGACAGACATTGACACATTCAATACCACCTTGCACAGTCTTGCCTGCATCTAGCTGATCTAGGGTGTAATCATTAGTCCAACAGTTGCAAACAAGAGTTTCTATTGGACAAATTCAGGTATGTTTATCCCAGTTTCGTTCCGTTTGCTTCCGTTTAAGAAAAGTTTTTCAACAGAATTGGTGGAATGAATACACCCTCGATCGCACGCAAAAAAAAGTTCCCTTTCATAGCAGCCACATACAAACAGCATGATCCCTTTGATCGTTGGATAATTCCTTCACACATCTACGCGCTCTCCTCCTCTTACCTTTTCCCCTTCACTTCTGGACTTCAGTGCACAACACATCAGCTGTCTGTGACCAGGCGAAAAAAACGTTCCAAGCCAAGCCTTCGTATCATAACCGCTAAGCGCCTCACAAAGCCTACATCATTTTCACCATATTAGCTAATGTCAAGTCAACATATCTACTAGAACTAACACGTTAGTAAACCTGCTACAATCATGCAGTACAGTGTACAGTTAGCAAGCAGTATAGCAGTTACACCGGCAGGTCCCGGTGGCAATAAATTAATAAAACCAAAAGTTTACCTTGATTTGGAAGAGTTCCAGTGTTGGATAGCCATAGCCAGCTAGGTAACATAACATCCCTCTGTCACGCCTGCTCCCGCTCCCCCTCTCTGGCGCTCGACGGTGCCAGGCGGCCATTATTACGCACACCTGTCACCATCATTACGCGCATCTGCACAATATTGGACTCATCTGGACTCCATTACTTTGTCGATTGACCTTCTGTATCTGTCTGCTCCTCAGTTTGTTCCCCGTGTCAGCATTATTGTCGTTGTGTTTTCCCCTGTCCAGACGCTGTCCTTGTTTGTGTCTTGTCCGTTGTTTATTAAATGTTCACTCCCTATACTTGCTTCTCGTCTCCCAGCGTCTGTCCTTACACCTTCTCTGTTTGAGCCGGGTGTTTGAGTAGGCTAAACTAGCTAGCTAAGTGAAAGTGAAAAACATGAAATCTCTCTCTTCTTCTCTCTTGCTTCTCCTGCATTATTTAAAGAAATTAATTTGTTCAAAACTGTTCAACTGTTGTTTTTGTCTCTCTTTGAGTCAACTACTCGCCACATTTTATGCACTGCAGTGCTAGCTAACTGTAGCTTATGCTTTCAGTACTAGATTCATTCTCTGATCCTTTGATTGGGTCCCATTCTACAGTAGGTTCCATTCTACAGTAGGTCCACCTTCTACAGTATGTCTCATTATACAGTAGGTCCCATTCTACAGTAGTCCACCTTCTACAGTAGGTCCACCTTCTACAGTAGGTCCACCTTCTACAGTAGGTCTCATTATACAGTAGGTCCCATTCTACAGTAGGTCCACCTTCTACAGTAGGTCCCATTCTACAGTAGTCCACCTTCAACAGTAGTCCACCTTCAACAGTAGGTCTCATTCTACAGTAGGACCCATTCTACAGTAGTCCACCTTCAACAGTAGGTCCCATTCTACAGTAGTCCACCTTCAACAGTAGGTCTCATTCTACAGTAGGTCCCATTCTACAGTAGTCCACCTTCAACAGTAGGTCTCATTCTACAGTAGGTCCCATTCTACAGTAGTCCACCTTCAACAGTAGGTCCCATTCTACAGTAGTCCACCTTCAACAGTAGTCCACCTTCAACAGTAGGTCTCATTCTACAGTAGGTCCCATTCTACAGTAGTCCACCTTCAACAGTAGGTCCCATTCTACAGTAGTCCACCTTCAACAGTAGTCCACCTTCAACAGTAGGTCTCATTCTACAGTAGGTCCCATTCTACAGTAGTCCACCTTCAACAGTAGGTCCCATTCTACAGTAGTCCCCATTCTACAGTAGGTCCCATTATACAGTAGGTCCCATTCTACAGTAGTCCACCTTCTACAGTAGTCCACCTTCTACAGTAGGTCCCTTTCTACAGTAGGTTCCCATTATACAGTATTCCCCATTCTACAGTAGGTCCCATTCTACAGTAGGTTACCATTATACTGTAGTCCCCATTCTACAGTAGTCCCCATTCTACAGTAGGTCCCCATTATACGTTAATCCCCATTCTACGGTAGTCCCCATTCTACAGTAGGTCCCATTCTACAGTAGTCCCCATTCTACAGTAGGTCCCCATTCTACAGTAGGTCCCCATTATACAGTAAACCCCATTATACGGTAGTCCCCATTCTACAGTAGGTCCCATTCTACAGTAGTCCCCATTCTACAGTAGGTCCCCATTCTACAGTAGGTCCCCATTATACAGTAATCCCCATTATACGGTAGTCACCATTCTACAGTAGGTCCCATTCTACAGTAGTCCCCATTCTACAGTAGGTTCCCATTATACAGTAGTCCCCATTCTACAGTAGGTTCCCATTATACAGTAGTTCTCCATTATACAGTAATCCTCATTCTACGGTAGTCCCCATTCTACAGTGGGTCCCATTCTACGGTAGTCCCCATTCTACAGTAGGTTCTCATTATACAGTAATCCTCATTCTACGGTAGTCCCCATTCTACAGTAGGTCCCATTCTACGGTAGTCCCCATTCTACAGTAGGTCCCATTCTACGGTAGTCCCCATTCTACAGTAGGTCCCATTCTACAGTAGGTCCCATTCTACAGTAGGTCCCATTATACAGTAGTCCCCATTCTAGTAAAGTGTTCCTCTGATTCAGTCTCTATTTGTATAACATCCCAGCAGATTCCACCTGGTCCAGATAAGGGCTTGCGTCCCCAATGGCAGCCTATTCCCTACATAGTGCACTACCTTTGACCAAGGCCCATAGGGAAAGTAGCGCACGATGTAGGAGATAGGGTATCATTTAGGACGCGAACAGCCGAGGTCTATAACATCCTCCCAGAGCGGTTTCCTCCTTCTCCAGATCAGCTGTACTGTAATCTGTAATCCACCATACCTGATTCATAGGACTCCATCCTCCCAGGTTTGGCTGTAGCGTGTGTGTGTGTGTGTGTGTATGTGCGTGTGTGTGTGTCTGTGCGTGCGTGTGTGTACGCACGATAAGGTTGTTCCTCTCAGGTTTGGCTGTAGTAGAAGGATGTCTGTTTTACCTCAGAATCTGATTGTCTCCTGAGCCCTGTGTTTTCATCCTCTTGTCATTGAGAGGAAATCCCACTGAATACCTTACCTTCGCTGAATCTTGATGGAGGTGTGTGTGTACATATGTGTGTCTGTGTCAGACGTTTGTACTGTACTGTATATGGTAGGTACTGTAGACCTAACAGTTCACCTCGCATTCATTCACCTGCCAGTAAAGCTGTGGTTCAACATGCAGTAATTTCCCTCTGACTAAAGGATTTCTGGATAAGAAAGTGTTTACATACAGCGCCTTTGGAAAGTATTCAAACCCCTTGTCTTTTTCCACTTTGTTACGTTACAGCCTTATTCAAAAAAAAAAAAAAATGTTTGTTTTTTAACTCAGCAATCTGCACACAATACCCCATAATGACAAAGCGAAAAAACTGGTTTTTAGAAATGTTTGTACATTTATTAAAATAAAAACGCTGCAATATCACATTTACATAAGTATTCAGACCCTTTGCTTTGAGACTCGAAATTGAGCTCAGGTGCATCCTGTTTCCATTGATCATCCTTGAGATGTTTCTACAACTTGACTGGAGTCCACCTGTGTCAAATTCAATTGATTGGACATGATTTGGAAAGGCACACACCTGTCTATATAATTGTGATATATTGTGATGTCATTATGGGGTATTCTGTGTAGATTGATGAGGCAAAAAAAAAAAAAAAACATTTTAGAATAAGGCTGTAACATGACAAAATGTGGAAAAAGTCAAGGGGTCTGAGTACTTTCCGAATGCACTGTAGCACATCTCTCCAGGTCTCCCTAGACTAACACACACACACACACACACACACACACACACAGAGCCCGGTGTTTTCTGGTATCCCAAGTCCGAAAACAATTCTGTTCAGGTCCTTTCCTCTGGAAGGAGGAGGCTGGCTGGGGCTAGGAATACACGCTCACACACTTATTGTGTTCTTCTTATTTCTCATTTTAATTTCTCCTGTTTTTTGTTCTACCTTATGTTATTTTTAGTACTACATTGTTATTGATTACTGTATTATTGGGTTTAGAGATTGCAAGAAAGGTATTTAATTGTATTTGTGCACGTGACATTAAAACGTTGTGGGACGTGAATGGGCTGCAGGTGTAAACCACATTCGCTGGCGGAGAGAGGAGATCTGTGAAGTGTAAAGTGATCTCCTTGTGTGATCTCCTCCACACGGCCCCGGGGGGGTGTGTGTGTGTGTGTGTGTGGTGTGTGTGTGTGTGTGTGTGTGTGTGTGTGTGTGTGTGTGTGTAACCAGCGAGCAAACACTGACAGCGTTCCTAATGCTTAGTATCGTTCCGGTATTCATATCTACTAGTCTATCAGCCAAGTCACTCCAGATCCAAGGTGAAATTCAACATTTGTCCAGGTCCCCAGGATGTTGGGAGATGTATTTATAAAAATGGCCACTAGGGGAGCAACGGTGAGCGCTATTACCATCCAGTAGGATAGCTCCGGCTTTGACGGTCGCATGTTCAATCCCACTGCACTCGTTTTTATTTATTTGTTTTAAACCGATCCCAAACCTTAACCATTCTGAATTAATGGGTAAATTTAACCGTAGAAATTTGACATTTATCTGGACAAGATGTCAATAAGAAATAATTTAGTGATGATACCATTTGGCTAAAACAGCTGGGTATAACCTTACAACAACAAAAAATATGAACAAATATTATTTAAAAAAATACATTGCTTTTCCGATAATATTTATGAACACGTTTGAACAAATCACATGTTAAAAATTTCCCGTGAAAAACAAAACAAAAACTAAAATTCACAAGTCAGACACATGGATTTTCAACTTTTTCACATTAACAAATCACATGTGAAGATGTCACGTGAAGCGAGAAAAAGAAACATGGTTTTCGGACACCTGGGAAGCTTCAAATTGATTTTTCACATGTATATTTTTCACATGACTCAGACACATGGTTCCCAACATTTCAACTTTCACATGTGTGCTTTTGCAACCAGCGGGATTAGAACAGGGGTCTCCCACAGGAGACGCCAATGTCTTGACCATTGGACAAAGAGGGCTGACACTGGGTTTGTCTTCCATATTTATTATCAATTTCTCTCAATCTCAGAATATTGACTGTTCAATTAAAAAAAGGGTCTGTCAAACATTTAAAAATGTAATCGAGTTAATCGCAGGATTTGAGATGATTAATCACAAATTCTCAATTACTAATTTACAAAAAAATAATTATATAAAAAGCCTTACAAGAATATTGATGTCTTGATTTTGTCCAAAGTAATGTTAGCAAAATCAGGTCAATTAATAAAGCAATTGATAAATTGATAAAGCACATCCCATAGAAAATGTGTGGGCAGAACTGCAAAAGCTTGAGCGAGCAAGGAGGCCTACAAACCTGACTCAGTTACACCAGCTCTGTCAGGAGAAATGGGCCAAAATTCACCCAACTTATTGTGGGAAGCTTGTGGAAGGCTACCCGAAATGTTTGACCCAAGTTAAACAATTTAAAGGCAATGCTACCAAATACTACTCGAATGTATGTAAAACTTGTGATGAATGTGATGAAAGAAAGAAATAAAAGCTGAAATAAATCATTCTCTCTACTATTATTCTAACATTTCACATTCTTAAAATAAACTGACCTAAGACAGGGAATTTTTACTAGGATTAAATAAGAATTTGTTCTTAACAGACTTGCCTAGTTAAATAAAGGTTCGATTATTATTATTTTTGAACATAACAAAAGGTGGTGTTAATATGTAAACTTCAAATTTAATACAAGTGAAAGTAAGTGTTTCACATGTGAAATGTAAGTGTTTCACATGTGAAATGTAAGTGTTTCACATGTGAAATGTAAGTGTTTTTTTGCTATGGAGATTTGGATTCTTTGTCCCTTAGGATACACTGTGCTACAAATACATGCACAGATTTCGAGGTTTGTTGTTGTTAGTAGTAATTGTAGTTTATTATTATTATTATTATTACATGTAGGCCTTACTTGGCAGCTAAAAGCGTATTTGCATTATTGAATAGTTTTACAGTGTATTGTGTATGAATTGTCCTTCATAATACAGTAGTGATACTGTAATGAGCCGTGTGCATGAATATAACCAGATAGGAAACCAGTTTGATATAACCACAGCTGAATTCCAAGGGGTTAAAGAAGGATATTACCAGGCAAGTCATGTCTGTTAAAACATATTTAAATCAAAGTCCTCATATTTCAAGGCTTATCTTGTGATATTACAGTATTTAAGGTAAGGTCTTCATATTTCAAGGCTTATCTTGTGATATTACAGTATTTAAGGTAAAGTCTTCAAATTTCAAGGCTTATCTTGTGATATTACAGTATTTAAGGTAAAGTCTTCAAATTTCAAGGCTTATCTTGTGATATTACAGTATTTAAGGTAGTCTTCATATTTCAAGGCTTATCTTGTGATATTACAGTATTTAAGGTAAAGTCTTCATATTCCAAGGCTGATAATACAGCATTACATGTAATACATCCTCTGGAATGTGAGCTTTGACGGATTTCTTCTTGATGTTTAGATATTTCTCCCCTCCAGCTCTGAGAATACTTTCATTTCCGACATCTCATCCCCTAAAGCCTCCCTATTGTTGAAGAAGGTTTTGTTATGTCATGTGGTGCAACGATGGTATTCTGACTGACTGACTGTTATGCTCAGTTGGTAGAGCATGGTGTTTGCAACGCCAGCATGGTGTGTGCAACGCCAGGGTTGTGGGTTCGATTCCCACGATTCCCACGGGGGGGCCAGTACAAAGGAAATGTATGAAATGTATGTATTCACTACTGTAAGTCGCTCTGGATAAGAGCATCTGCTAAATGACTAAAAATGTAAATGTAAAAATGTGATGCAGCGATGGTATTCTGACTGACGGGAACTGGATATTTTTTTTGGGGGGGGAGGGGGGGGGGGGGGTTCACCCTTATTCAAGTAAAGCTGGTTGTCTATTGGTCTTTTACATTTACATTTAAGTCATTTAGCAGATGCTCTTGTCCAGAGCGACTTACAAATTGGTGCATTCACCTTATGATATCCAGTGGAACAACCACTTTACAATAGTGCATCGAAATCTTTTAAGGGGGGGGGGGGTTAGAAGGATTACTTTATCCTATCCTAGGTATTCCTTAAAGAGGTGGGGTTTCAGGTGTCTCCGGAAGGTGGTGATTGACTCTGCTGTCCTGGCGTCGTGAGGGAGCTTGTTCCACCATTGGGGTGCCAGAGCAGCGAACAGTTTTGACTGGGCTGAGCGGGAACTGTACTTCCTCAGAGGTAGGGAGGCGAGCAGGCCAGAGGTGGATGAACGCAGTGCCCTTGTTTGGGTGTAGGGCCTGATCAGAGCCTGAAGGTACGGAGGTGCCGTTCCCCTCACAGCTACGTAGGCAAGCACCATGGTCTTGTAGCGGATGCGAGCTTCAACTGGAAGCCAGTGGAGAGAGCGGAGGAGCGGGGTGACGTGAGAGAACTTGGGAAGGTTGAACACCAGACGGGCTGCGGCGTTCTGGATGAGTTGTAGGGGTTTAATGGCACAGGCAGGGAGCCCAGCCAACAGCGAGTTGCAGTAATCCAGACGGGAGATGACAAGTGCCTGGATTAGGACCTGCGCCGCTTCCTGTGTGAGGCAGGGTCGTACTCTGCGAATGTTGTAGAGCATGAACCTACAGGAACGGGTCACCGCCTTGATGTTAGTTGAGAACGACAGGGTGTTGTCCAGGATCACGCCAAGGTTCTTAGCACTCTGGGAGGAGGACACAATGGAGTTGTCAACCGTGATGGCGAGATCATGGAACGGGCAGTCCTTCCCCGGGAGGAAGAGCAGCTCCGTCTTGCCGAGGTTCAGCTTGAGGTGGTGATCCGTCATCCACACTGATATGTCTGCCAGACATGCAGGGATGCGATTCGCCACCTGGTTATCAGAAGGGGGAAAGGAGAAGATTAATTGTGTGTCGTCTGCATAGCAATGATAGGAGAGACCATGTGAGGATATGACAGAGCCAAGTGACTTGGTGTATAGCGAGAATAGGAGAGGGCCTAGAACAGAGCCCTGGGGGACACCAGTGGTGAGAGCACGTGGTGCGGAGACAGATTCTCGCCACGCCACCTGGTAGGAGCGACCTGTCAGGTAGGACGCAATCCAAGCGTGGGCCGCGCCGGAGAGGCCCAACTCGGAGAGGGTGGAGAGGAGGATCTGATGGTTCACAGTATCAAAGGCAGCCGATAGGTCTAGAAGGATGAGAGCAGAGGAGAGAGAGTTAGCTTTAGCAGTGCGGAGCGCCTCCGTGACACAGAGAAGAGCAGTCTCAGTTGAATGACTAGTCTTGAAACCTGACTGATTTGGATCAAGAAGGTCATTCTGAGAGAGATAGCAGGAGAGCTGGCCAAGGACGGCACGTTCAAGAGTTTTGGAGAGAAAAGAAAGAAGGGATACTGGTCTGTAGTTGTTGACATCGGAGGGATTGAGTGTAGGTTTTTTCAGAAGGGGTGCAACTCTCGCTCTCTTGAAGACGGAAGGGACGTAGCCAGCGGTCAAGGATGAGTTGATGAGCGAGGTGAGGTAAGGGAGAAGGTCTCCGGAAATGGTCTGGAGAAGAGAGGAGGGGATAGGGTCAAGCGGGCAGGTTGTTGGGCGGCCGGCCGTCACAAGACGCAAGATTTCATCTGGAGAGAGAGGGGAGAAAGAGGTCAAAGCACAGGGTAGGGCAGTGTGAGCAGGACCAGCGGTGTCGTTTGACTTAGCAAACGAGGATCGGATGTCGTCGACCTTCTTTTCAAAATGGTTGACGAAGTAATCCGCAGAGAGGGAGGAGGGGGGGAAGGGGGAGGAGGATTCAGGAGGGAGGAGAAGGTGGCAAAGAGCTTCCTAGGGTTAGAGGCAGATGCTTGGAATTTAGAGTGGTAGAAAGTGGCTTTAGCAGCAGAGACAGAAGAGGAAAATGTAGAGAGGAGGGAGTGAAAGGATGCCAGGTCCGCAGGGAGGCGAGTTTTCCTCAATTTCCTCCAAAGAGATGCTGTATGTGTTGTCGTTCTGTTTTAATTGCCATGTAATGTCCACGAGACTCAACTGGGGAAAAAAACAGCCTCAATAGCTCTCCTCCATCCAGGAATGTTTCTCCCCCATTGAGCCGACATGTACAGCGTTTACCGGCGAACGCGAGAACATTGCCGTTTAAATTTCAGTCACGCTGTAGCGTACGGATTGAATCTAGCCCTTTACTCCGTGAGGAAACCTTTCCCAGGTGTGACAGACAGTTTAATAACTTGAGTTAATCTCGTAGTGATGCAAGGGTTAAATTGACTGCATTAAACTTTGTATCACTTCAAAAGAGATTCAGCTTTAAATGAAAATGGTAGTTAAGTATGTTAAAATAAGCTTTTTCTTTGTTTGAATGTTGTGGGGCGTACCCCGACAACAGAATGTTGTGGGGCGTACCCCGGCAACAGAAGGGTGTGGGGCGTACCCCGGCAACAGAAGGGTGTGGGGCGTACCCCGGCAACAGAATGGTGTGGGGCGTACCCCGGCAACAGAAGGGTGTGGGGCGTACCCCGGCAACAGAAGGGTGTGGGGCGTACCCCGGCAACAGAATGGTGTGGGGCGTACCCCGGCAACAGAATGGTGTGGGGCGTACCCCGGCAACAGAATGGTGTGGGGCGTACCCCGGCAACAGAATGTGTGGGGCGTACCCCGGCAACAGAATGGTGTGGGGCGTACCCCGGCAGCAGAATGGTGTGGGGCGTACCCCGGCAGCAGAATGGTGTGGGGCGTACCCCGACAGCAGAATGGTGTGGGGCGTACCCCGACAGCAGAATGGTGTGGGGCGTACCCCGACAGCAGAATGGTGTGGGCGTACCCCGACAGCAGAATGGTGTGGGCGTGACCAGTGTAGATTTCCCCTGCGTTGTGTGATCGGGGAACAGATGACCAGGGCCCCGTTTTTTCACACGTTATCTATCCGGATTTCGGCTGTCGGATTTAAAATGTCCTCATTCAAGTCAATGATTTGTCTGTTCTATTCATTCCATTTCTATGCATTAAATCCTATTGGCAAAATCCAGATAGATGATAATGATTTATTTTTGTAATAAACAGACTATCAACATCCATAAATGAAGTGTTGTGCTGCCCTCATGCACCAACTCCTCTCTTCCACATGACTACCTGTAGACGGACTATAAGACTAAGACATGACTACTGTAGACGGACTATAAGACTAAGACATGACTACTGTAGACGGACTATAAGACTAAGACATGACTACCTGTAGACGGACTATAAGACTAAGACATGACTACCTGTAGACGGACTGTAAGACTAAGACATGACTACCTGTAGACGGACTGTAAGACTAAGACATGACTACCTGTAGACGGACTGTAAGACTAAGACATGACTACCTGTAGACGGACTATAAGACTAAGACATGACTACCTGTAGACGGACTATAAGACTAAGACATGACTACCTGTAGACAGACTATAAGAAACTCCTCTGTAAAGTAAAAATGAACAACGAGGGACATGAATAGCCATGCTAGGCCAATGACGACATGTACAGACAAAGGTACAGTAACTAGCTAGCACGTACAACGTTCACAAATCAATAGTTCATAAATGTCACAATAGGTTGGTGGGAGATCATTATAACATAATTTAAGTGACCATATTAAACTGAATATCAGTGTTTTAACACATAGGATTACTGATTATTTTCACGGGAATATTTCTCTCTTCCACATGGGTCCAGTAGACTGGGAAGAGGTAAGGGGGGGGGACGACAGGATGTTTATGAGGGGGAATGCAGAATGAGAAGGAAGTTGTACGACATAAAAAAAATAAAAAAAAGTCTCTGACAACAACAAAAAGAAATGTACACTAATATCAGTCATGGAACTGATTCAGATTCTGGGGAATCATACATGAAACTCAACACTTGTTAGTTACATGGATGTATAGCGGTCATCGATAATATTAATGACGAGTAACGGCTGATTGGTCAGCTCGGTGAGCCAACATGGCATCATGTTCTATGAAGAAATAGCAAGCATTTTTATAACAGTCTGTTTGAGATACCAGTTTGAGGAGGGGTTTTAAAGTGGTGGTGGTGGTGGGGGAGTGGGTTTCTTGTCAAATGTATGCTTTTTGCCACAATATTATTTGGGTGTAAGTTAACTGAATATGAACTATAAAAAGTGATATTTTCACTTGACAATTACTTTAACTGTTCTCTTTTGTTGTCTCTCTTAGGTTTGGGTGAGGGGTCGTCCCTCCAATACTCAGACGGCCACTCCAATCGCCTGCTGTCCCTGGAGAAGATGTTTGGTCGTCCTGCTAAACACTCTCAGTGTCACCACATGTTAAAACATCTCCACCACGGGGCCCGGATAACCGTCCAGATGCCCCCTAACATAGATGGCCACTGGGTCTCGACCAGGTACGACTACCCCCCTAGCTCCTAACCTCAACGCAACAGAGTGACACTGGGGCCGAGATTCAATCAAAGGCACGTTGTAGACAAGCACATTGTTCTTGACTTTTTTAGATTTTTTTTTTTAGGTAATTCATGGTTGAGCCGACGTTGTAGTGTTTACTGTAAACACGATCTCTGCAAAAGTCGGGAAAATTGCCTGTCTGTAGTGCAGTACTCAGTGCTGCAACACGCCTTAAAATGAATCCCAGCCTCCACCAGGTACACTTTCTGGCTGGGGGGGAGACACTCACATATAGAGTATTTTTTTATTGAACATTTATTTAACTTGGCAAGTCAGTTAAGAACAAATTCTTATTTACAATGACAGCCTACCCCGGCCAAACCCAGACGACGCTGGGACAATTGTGCGCCGCCCTATGGGACTCCCAATCACGACCGGTTGTGATACAGCCTGGATTCAAACCAGGGTCTGTAGTGATGCCTCTAGCACTGAGATGTAGTGTCTTAGACCGTACAACTCGGGAGCCCCAGTATGATGTTTACTATGGAAACCACGCATTTCACACTCCTCTCCCCTTCCACCTCTCTCTAAGTCCTCTCCCCGTCCACCTCTCTCCAACTCCTCTCTCCTCTCCCCATCCACCTCTCTCCAACTCCTCTCTCCTCTCCCCATCCACCTCTCTCCAACTCCTCTCTCCTCTCCCCATCCACCTCTCTCCAACTCCTTTCTCCTCTCCCCATCCACCTCTCTCCAACTGCTCTCTCCTCTCCCCGTCCACCTCCTCTCCCCGTCCACCTCCTCTCCCCGTCCACCTCCTCTCCCCGTCCACCTCCTCTCCCCGTCCACCTCCTCTCCCCGTCCACCTCCTCTCTCCAACTCCTCTCCCCGTCCACCTCCTCTCTCCAACTCCTCTCCCCGTCCACCTCCTCTCTCCAACTCCTCTCCCCAACTCCTCTCCCCGTCCACCTCCTCTCTCCAACTCCTCTCCCCGTCCACCTCCTCTCTCCAACTCCTCTCCCCGTCCACCTCCTCTCTCCAACTCCTCTCCCCGTCCACCTCCTCTCTCCAACTCCTCTCCCCGTCCACCTCCTCTCTCCAACTCCTCTCCCCGTCCACCTCCTCTCTCCAACTCCTCTCCCCGTCCACCTCCTCTCTCCAACTCCTCTCCCCGTCCACCTCCTCTCTCCAACTCCTCTCCCCGTCCACCTCCTCTCTCCAACTCCTCTCCCCGTCCTTCTCTCTCTCCAACTCCTCTCCCCAACTCCTCTCCCCGTCCACCTCCTCTCTCCAACTCCTCTCCCCGTCCACCTCCTCTCTCCAACTCCTCTCCCCGTCCACCTCCTCTCTCCAACTCCTCTCCCCGTCCACCTCCTCTCTCCAACTCCTCTCCCCGTCCACCTCCTCTCTCCAACTCCTCTCCCCGTCCACCTCCTCTCTCCAACTCCTCTCCCCGTCCACCTCCTCTCTCCAACTCCTCTCCCCGTCCACCTCCTCTCTCCAACTCCTCTCCCCGTCCACCTCCTCTCTCCAACTCCTCTCCCCGTCCACCTCCTCTCTCCAACTCCTCTCCCCGTCCTTCTCTCTCTCCAACTCCTCTCCCCGTCCACCTCTCTCTCCAACTCCTCTCCCCGTCCACCTCTCTCTCCAACTCCTCTCCCCGTCCACCTCTAACTCCTCTCCCCGTCCACCTCTCTCTAACTCCTCTCTCCCATCCACCTCTCTCCGTCCACCTCTCTCTAACTCCTCTCTCTCCGTCCACCTCTCTCTAACTCCTCTCCCCCATCCACCTCTCTAACTCCTCTCTCTGTCCACCTCTAACTCCTCTCTCCGTCTGCCAGCTGCGAGGTACGTCCTGGCCCAGAATTCCTGACGCGGTCGTACCGGTTCTTCCCCAACAACACGTTCCAGGCCAACCAGTTCTACTACAGGGACAACCACTGCACTACCCCCACCTACACCCTGGTAGTCCGGGGACGGCTGAGGCTCAGACAGGCCTCCTGGATCGTCAGAGGAGGAACAGAGGCTGACTACCAGCTCCACCACACACAGGTAGGGGGTGTGTGTGTGTGTGTGTGTGTGTGTGTGTGTGTGTGTGTGTGTGTGTGTGTATACAGAAGCAGACTTCCAGCTCCACACACAGGTTTGGTTACTTTTATTTTTAATAATAATTAATCCATTAAGGATAATATTCCTGGGTTCATACAAAACTAAATATAGAAGATAACAGTAAAACTCCTTACTCAACTAGATGAATTTATTAGTGTGTTCAAGCACAGGTCAGTCAGTGTGTTCAAGCCCAGGTCAGTCAGTGTGTTCAAGCCCAGGTCAGTCAGTGTGTTCAAGCCCAGGTCATTCAGTGTGTTCAAGCCCAGGTCATTCAGTGTGTTCAAGCCCAGGTCATTCACTGTGTTAAAGCCCAGGTCAGTCAGTGTGTTAAAGCCCAGGTCATTCAGTGTGTTCAAGCCCAGGTCATTCAGTGTGTTCAAGCCCAGGTCATTCAGTGTGTTAAAGCCCAGGTCAGTCAGTGTGTTAA
This sequence comes from Salmo salar, assembly GCF_965601325.2. Lineage (NCBI taxonomy): Eukaryota > Metazoa > Chordata > Actinopteri > Salmoniformes > Salmonidae > Salmo > Salmo salar. The sequence goes on from NC_138304.1 coordinate 52,707,899, forward strand.
AGCCCAGGTCAGTCAGTGTGTTAAAGCCCAGGTCAGTCAGTGTGTTAAAGCCCAGGTCAGTCAGTGTGTTAAAGCCCAGGTCAGTCAGTGTGTTAAAGCCCAGGTCAGTCTGTTCGGATTTTTCGTTATTTAGCCCTCCGAAAAGGCTCACCAGGAAGCACACAATGTCATGACTCGTGTTTTGTCCTTAATTTTATTTTAAATCAAATGACCACAGGTCATAAACCTGAAATACAACAAACAAATAATGACAATATATTATTAAGATATAATATATTATTCAAGTAATATAATAATGTAAATAATTAAAATCAAACAGCCTGCAACACCATCAAAGATGTGACAAATCTGGCTTAAAACAGCACCGACTACAACACACAGAATGCCCAGCGCCAGAGGAGCATGCGCACAGTGACTCTGCCGTCACAGGTTGCTATGGACGCTGTCACAGGACACAGAACCCATGCCACCACATGCCTCGTCCAAAGGATTTACACACTCACAAACGCAACATAATGCGGCACTCCACCATGGATCACCGAACCAAACCACCGCTATCACCACCGCTACCAGAAACCAGCAGAGTGCTCCGAACAATCAGCACAATGCAAATGGCTGATAATAATAGCCTAATGCTATATAGCATCTGGGTCGCTGAGCTACCGCACCCAGCGAGCTACAAGTTACTTCCGGCCAACTAAACACCGACACAGTGAGGTAAACGTTCAGTGCACAAACATATAAGTGACTTTAAACATGAATGCTAGACTGAGTAGATCGCAGTTACATACCAACGGGCTGTGTGCTCCTGATGATTGTCTGCGGTCAAGTGATTACCAGGTGCTGTAATTTAAGTCTCTAGTGAAGCTGCGCATGCGCACATAACGTAACATATCTGAGCATCTAAGAAACTTAAAGAAATCACTCGTTCCCCATTTAATTGAACACATCAGACCCATTTGCTTCTCTTTTATCTATTTATATATATATATATATATATATATATATATATTCTCTTTTCCTGAGTGAGCTAGAAGTCTCAACACAGTCAGTGTGTTAAAGCCCAGGTCAGTCAGTGTGTTAAAGCCCTGGTCAGTCAGTGTGTTCAAGCCCAGGTCAGTCACTGTGTTAAAGCCCTGGTCAGTCAGTCAGTGTGTTAAAGCCCTGGTCATTCAGTGTGTTAAAGCCCAGGTCAGTCAGTGTGTTCAAGCCCAGGTCAATCAGTGTGTTCAAGCCCTGGTCATTCAGTGTGTTAAAGCCCAGGTCATTCAGTGTGTTAAAGCCCTGGTCATTCAGTGTGTTAAAGCCCTGGTCAGTCAGTGTGTTAAAGCCCTGGTCAGTCAGTGTGTTAAAGCCCTGGTCAGTCAGTGTGTTACAGCCCAGGTCAGTCAGTGTGTTAAAGCCCTGGTCAGTCAGTCAGTGTGTTAAAGCCCTGGTCATTCAGTGTGTTAAAGCCCAGGTCAATCAGTGTGTTAAAGCCCTGGTCATTCAGTGTGTTAAAGCCCTGGTCATTCAGTGTGTTAAAGCCCTGGTCATTCAGTGTGTTAAAGCCCTGGTCATTCAGTGTGTTAAAGCACTGGTCAATCAGTGTGTTAAAGCCCAGGTCAGTCAGTGTGTTAAAGCCCAGGTCAATCAGTGTGTTCAAGCCCTGGTCATTCAGTGTGTTAAAGCCCTGGTCATTCAGTGTGTTAAAGCCCTGGTCAGTCAGTGTGTTAAAGCCCTGGTCATTCAGTGTGTGTTCATCCCACTACCCAGGTGGTGTGTCACAGTGCGGCCGTGGCCAAGGAGCTGAGCCAGAGGTTAAACCAGAGCTGTCGCAGCACCGTGAGGATCAAAGCACCCTGGGAACCCAACATCAGCTATGAGCTGTGGAACGAGGAGGGCTGTGACTGTTCCAGAGAGATCAACTTCTCCATACACGAGCTACAGGTTAGTGAGGAATACTAGTAACCAGAGGGTCTACGGTTCGAGCCCATTCCCGACACGAAAAAATATGCAATGGACTGGCAACCAGAGGGTTGCTGGCATCAATATCCACCAGTAGCCCTTTGAACAAGGCACTTAACCTCTAGAAACTGATCATGGGGGCATTGCGCTGCGGCTTTCTGTTAGACGTGTGTACACTGGACCACAGAACAGAACACTTTTTGAATGATATGTCTACGAATCATTCTTCTTCTTCTCTTGCAGCTGCTACGTGTGGAGAAACAGTACCCTCATCATAACGTGGACCACATGGTTGAAGAGCTGTTCCTGGGAGACATCCACACTGAGGTAGCTCAGAGGATGTACTATAGACCCTCTAGTTACCAGGCCGCTCTACAGAGTGCCAAGGTCAGTATGTTGCTCTCTATGTTAGTGGGGCTGAAGGTTGTACAGATTTAAGACATTAGGTCGAAGACTGTTCTGATGTTGTCTGTGTACTTACTGCCTCCCAGAACATGACATACTGATAACATGACATATTGATACCCTGACATACTGATACCATGACATACTGATACTATAACATACTGATACCATGACATACTGATACCATGACATACTGATGCTATGACATACTGATACTATGACATACTGATACTATGACATACTGATACCATGACATACTGATACCATGACATACTGATACCATGACATACTGATACTATGACATACTGATACCATGACATACTGATACCATGACATACTGATACTATGACATACTGATACCATGATATACTGATACCATGATATACTGATACCATGACATACTGATGCCATTACATACTGATGCCATTACATACTGATACCATTACATACTGATACCATGACATACTGATGCCATGACATACTGATGCTATGACATACTGATACCATGACATACCGATACCATGACATACCGATACCATGACATACTGATGCTATGACATACTGATACTATGACATACCGGTACCATGACATACTGATACCATGATATACTGACACCATGATATACTGATACCATGATATACTGATACTATGACATACCGGTACCATGACATACCGGTACCATGACATACCGATACCATGACATACCGATACCATGACATACCGGTACCATGACATACCGGTACCATGACATACCGGTACCATGACATACCGATACCATGGCATACCGAAACCATGACATACCGAAACCATGACATACTGATACCATGACATACCGATACCATGACATACCGATACCATGACATACCGATACCATGACATACCGATACTATGACATACCGATACTATGACATACTGATACCATGACATACCGATACCATGACATACCGAAACCATGACATACCGAAACCATGACATACTGATACCATGACATACCGATACCATGACATACCGATACCATGACATACCGATACTATGACATACCGATACCATGACATACTGATACTATGACATACCGATACCATGACATACTGATACCATGACATACCGATACTATGACATACCGATACCATGACATACCGATACTATGACATACCGATACCATGACATACTGATACCATGACATACCGATACCATGACATACCGATACCATGACATACCGATACCATGACATACCGATACCATGACATACGGATACCATGACATACTGATACCATGACATACTGATACCCTGTACAGTTTTTTTCCCACTTCTTTTAACATCAAGGCCTAAGTCATTTTAATTCCTGATCACGGTCTTTATGAGGATGTGATTTGAACTGTTTATAGTTGGAACAGCAGTTGTCCTGCTCCATATAACCTTATAGTGATGCTGTGAACCCAACCACTTCACATAGAGTACCCTGAGATCCTCTGGCCTGTCTAAACAAACATTACATCTGTACCACGCTGACCACGGATTGGTAATGCAAACAGCGACTGGGCACCCTATGGGTCCTGGTCTAAAGTAGTGCACTGTATATAGGGAATAGGGTGCCATAGGGCTCTGGTCTGAAGTAGTGCACTGTATAGGGAATAGGGTGCCATTTGGGACACAATGAGTGGTTAGGGTGAGGAGCCCTGTGGTGCTCTAACGACCAGCGCTGCAGAGTGAAGCTCCTCAGGGCCGGAGAGAAGAGAAACGGTGGGGGGGGGGGGAACATGAAACCTGGCTACGTCCCAAATGGCACCCTATTCCCTACATAGTGCACTACTTTTGGCTAAAAACCCTATGGGCCTAGGTGAAAAGAAGTACCCTATATGGGGAATTAGGGTTTCATTTGGAATGTGAAACCTGCTGCACACCTTCCATCTCTGGTAGTGATCACACATGTGACATTCCTAGAATTTGGAATCATGCAGCCTTATGAATAATTCCCGGACAGAACATTCCGGCTCTGATTTCATGCATACCTGCTACATCAGAAGAACTCGTCTGTCTCTTTACACCCGTGTATGTTTCTCTCTGTCTGTATATCTCTCTCTCTCTGTCCCCCTGTCGCTCTTGTTCTGTGTGTATCTCTCTCTGTCCCCCTGTCTCTCTGTCTGTATATCTCTCTGTCCCCCTGTCTCTCTGTCTGTATCTCTCTCTCTGTCCCCCTGTCTCTCTTGTTCTGTGTGTCTCTCTCTCTTTTGACCCGTGCAATAGGTCCAGTATATCTTATCTCCATAATCAAAGCACACTAGCATCATTTGCATATTTCCATAAGCTCTAATCAAATACAGGCAGCTTGGGGTCATCAAAAAACACTTCCCTTGTTCAATAGTTTGCCAGTTATTCAGGAATTCAATTCCGAAATGATCTGAAATAAAGTCTTAGAACACGAGAGTACATCCACACCTGCTGTATCCAGTAGCCAAGTGATAAGTCAGTGAAACATTTCTGAATGATCAACATAGGATAGTTAGTGGATAGCATGTAGCATGATTAAAAAAAACATCTTATGGAACAGCGAGGGCTGTGAAGCAACACAAACATTGGCACAGACACATGCACGCATACACACACGATAACATGCGCACTATACATACACATGGATTTAGTACTGTAGATATGTGGTAGTGGTGTAGGGGCCTGAGGGCACACGGTGTGTTGTGAAATCTATGAATGTATTGTAATGTTTTAAAATTGTATAAACTGCCTTAATTTTGCTGGACCCCAGGAAGAGTAGCTGCTGCTTTGGCAGGAACTAATGGGGATCCATAATAAACCCCAGGAAGAGTATCTACTGCCTTGGCAGGAACTAATGGGGATCCATAATAAACCCCAGGAAGAGTAGCTGCTACCTTGGCAGGAACTAATGGAGATCCATAATAAACCCCAGGAAGAGTAGCTGCTGCCTTGGCAGGAACTAATGGGGATTCATAATAAACCCCAGGAAGAGTAGCTGCTGCCTTGGCAGGAACTAATGGGGATCCTTAATAAACCCCAGGAAGAGTAGCTGCTGCCTTGGCAGGAACTAATGGGGATCCATAATAAAAAACAAATGCAAACATACGATAGCTAGTGGATAGTATCTAGAGGTGAGCCAGCTGTACACATGCAGACTTTCCTTCTCTCTTTGTACACTGAGGATGATAGTATGTTGAAGTGAAACCTGGATCTCTTAGCTGCCACAAGGCTTCGTTAGCCAGCTGAGCTGAAGCCCAGATAATATATTGGACGTGAAATAGCTTTAGACGTGCCCTCAGCTCAGTCCCACCAGTTAACTTACAATCATCAGCTCACTAGCCAGCCCATCCAGTGATGTCATAATAGTTTCTTCTTCAGGATGTTTTATTGCCATGGCGACTATCCGATCCATCAATGTTCAGTGGGTAATAGTTGGGTCTGGTAACAGTCCAGAGGGTTGTCACTGCCAGCCTGTTAGTCTGTGGTTACTGTGTGGATCTCAGTGACGCAATAAGAGTGAGGCAGCAGACAGTTTATACCCATTTTATTTATTTTCCATCATTCTCTACTTTCTCAATGCTGTCCAGATAAAGTTATGAGTATGAAGGCTTTGCTGCTTTTATTTTTGTTCCATATGTGGAGTTGTGGCGCTCAATATTGTTTGAACTATATTAAACACCATAGTGTACAGGAGTGTTTCCAAACACCCTGGTCCTCCATTACCCCCCAACACCCTGGTCCTCCGTTACCCCCCCACTCCCTGGTCCTCCGTTACCCCCCCACACCCTGGTCCTCCGTTACCCCCCCACACCCTGGTCCTCCGTTACCCCCCAACACCCTGGTCCTCCGTTACCCCCCCACACCCTGGTCCTCCGTTACCCCCCCACACCCTGGTCCTCCGTTACCCCCCCACACCCTGGTCCTCCGTTACCCCCCCACACCCTGGTCCTCCGTTACCCCCCCACACCCTGGTCCTCCGTTACCCCCCCACACCCTGGTCCTCCGGGATATGAATGTCATGAATTGTTTACATATGTGTTATTCCAATTAAACAGAAGTACTCAGTAATAGCATGTTGAAGACAAATAGTAATTTTTAGGAGAAACCATATTAACTTACAAACAGAAGTTCAACTTAAACAGATGAAGAGTTAGTACTATTCCTGTGAAGTTAGTTACTGTATGTATTATATTTATTTGGCAGGGACAATGTACAACAAGCAGGGGACATGGGGTTGATGTATCAATAACGAAGGCATGGGGTTGGCCCAGGCCCCAGGATGAGGAGTTATGTTTTAGGACAGTCAGCAGGTCTCTCTGTGTTTTATGGGTTGGATGGTTCTGTTTGGGAGAGAGGGAGGCTGTGGGGGGGAGAGAGGGAGGCTGTTGGCTGAATGGGAGAGAGGGAAGTTCTCTCTCGCTCTTCTGTCTCATTGTCTTCTCTGTCTGTAACCCCTCTCTCTTAAATGGTAATTGTGCTGTACTGGATACATGTTCTCTTAAACCTCACACTATCATAATGCTGATTTACAGAAACATTTAAGACAGCTCCTAAATTGTAATACTTAAACAGAAATTATATTCCCTAACCCTGAAGGGTGTCCCTAACCCTGAAGGGTTTCCCTAACCCTAAAGGGTGTCCCTAACCCCAACCCTGAAGGGTTTCCCTAACCCTGAAGGGTTTCCCTAACCCTAACCCTGAAGGGTTTCCCTAACCCTAACCCTGAAGGATTTCCCTAACCCGAACCCTGAAGGGTTTCCCTAACCCTAACCCTGAAGGGTTTCCCTAACCCTGAAGGGTTTCCCTAACGCTAACCCTGAAGGGTTTCCCTAACCCTGAAGGGCTTCCCTAACCCTAACCCTGAAGGGTTTCCCTAACCCTAAAGGGTGTCCCTAACCCTAACCCTGAAGGGTTTCCCTAACCCTGAAGGGTGTCCCTAACCCTGAAGGGTGTCCCTAACCCTAACCCTGAAGGGTGTCCCTAACCCTAACCCTGAAGGGTGTCCCTAACCCTAACCCTGAAGGGTTTCCCTAACCCTAACCCTGAAGGGTTTCCCTAACCCTGAAGGGTTTCCCTAACCCTAACCCTGAAGGGTGTCCCTGACCCTGAAGGGTTTCCCTAACCCTAACCCTGAAGGGTGTCCCTGACCCTGAAGGGTTTCCCTAACCCTAACCCTGAAGGGTGTCCCTAACCCTGAAGGGTTTCCCTAACCCTAAAGGGTGTCCCTAACCCCAACCCTGAAGGGTTTCCCTAACCCTGAAGGGTTTCCCTAACCCTAACCCTGAAGGGTTTCCCTAACCCTAACCCTGAAGGGTTTCCCTAACCCTAACCCTGAAGGGTTTCCCTAACCCTAACCCTGAAGGGTTTTCCTAACCCTAACCCTGAAGGGTTTCCCTAACCCTAACCCTGAAGGGTTTCCCTAACCCTGAAGGGTTTCCCTAACGCTAACCCTGAAGGGTTTCCCTAACCCTGAAGGGCTTCCCTAACCCTAACCCTGAAGGGTTTCCCTAACCCTAAAGGGTGTCCCTAACCCTAACCCTGAAGGGTTTCCCTAACCCTGAAGGGTTTCCCTAACCCTGAAGGGTGTCCCTAACCCTGAAGGGTTTCCCTAACCCTGAAGGGTTTCCCTAACCCTAACCCTGAAGGGTGTCCCTAACCCTAACCCTGAAGGGTGTCCCTAACCCTAACCCTGAAGGGTGTCCCTAACCCTAACCCTGAAGGGTTTCCCTAACCCTGAAGGGTTTCCCTAACCCTAACCCTGAAGGGTGTCCCTGACCCTGAAGGGTTTCCCTAACCCTAACCCTGAAGGGTGTCCCTGACCCTGAAGGGTTTACCTAACCCTAACCCTGAAGGGTTTCCCTAACCCTAACCCTGAAGGGTTTCCCTAACCCTAACCCTGAAGGGTGTCCCTAACCCTGAAGGGTTTCCCTAACCCTAACCCTGAAGGGTTTCCCTAACCCTGAAGGGTTTCCCTAACGCTAACCCTGAAGGGTTTCCCTAACCCTGAAGGGCTTCCCTAACCCTAACCCTGAAGGGTTTCCCTAACCCTAAAGGATGTCCCTAACCCTAACCCTGAAGGGTTTCCCTAACCCTGAAGGGTGTCCCTAACCCTGAAGGGTTTCCCTAACCCTGAAGGGTTTCCCTAACCCTAACCCTGAAGGGTGTCCCTAACCCTAACCCTGAAGGGTTTCCCTAACCCTAACCCTGAAGGGTGTCCCTGACCCTGAAGGGTTTCCCTAACCCTAACCCTGAAGGGTGTCCCTGACCCTGAAGGGTTTCCCTAACCCTAACCCTGAAGGGTGTCCCTAACCCTGAAGGGCTTCCCTAACCCTGAAGGGTGTCCCTAACCCTAACCCTGAAGGGTGTCCCTAACCCTGAAGGGTGTCCCTAACCCTAACCCTGAAGGGTGTCCCTAACCCTAACCCTGAAGGGTTTCCCTAACCCTGAAGGGTGTCCCTAACCCTGAAGTGTGTCCCTAACCCTGAAGGGTGTCCCTAACCCTGAAGGGTGTCCCTAACCCTAAAGGGTGTCCCTAACCCTAACCCTGAAGGGTGTCCCTAACCCTAACCCTGAAGGGTGTCCCTAACCCTAACCCTGAAGGGTTTCCCTAACCCTGAAGGGTGTCCCTAACCCTAACCCTGAAGGGTGTCCCTAACCCTAACCCTGAAGGGTTTCCCTAACCCTAACACTGAAGGGTTTCCCTAACCCTAAAGGGTGTCCCTATCCCTAACCCTGAAGGGTTTCCCTAACCCTAACCCTGAAGGGTTTCCCTAACCCTAACCCTGAAGGGTTTCCTCTACAGAATAGAACGATCATAAATAACAGAATGTGAATCTAATCTACACTGTTAGGCCGGGGTTCGATGTCCCCTTTTTCGACTACGCATCACAATGTTCCCGTGTCAGCGGAGGCTGCATTCCCGGTAAACGCTGCATTGCGGCTCAATCGGCAAAATTACCTTTTAAATGTCAAGTGAGCTATAGCGTGGATCTTCCGTGGTACAGATTTATTCTAGGCTTAATCCATAAGGCTCCATAAATCTAATGTGTTCAGCTGTCTGGTCAAGAGATTACAGAACTGAAGAGAATGTGTGTCGCTTTAGGGACTTGGCTAAGCGAACGAGACATGGCATGTAATAAAGATTGATAGAGGGTCTTGTATACCTTCGACAATAGCTTTATGAATCTGAAGCCTAATGAAACTAAGTCCCTTTATAGCTTTTCTCAGTATGAGGAGCATAAACCCAGCTGGAGGACTGGGCTGTATTTCTGCAGTAAACCCAGCTGGAGGACTGGGCTGTATTTCTGCAGTAAACCCAGCTGGAGGACTGGGCTGTGTTTCTGCAGTAAATCCAGCTGGAGGACTGGGCTGTGTTTCTGCAGTAAACCCAGCTGGAGGACTGGGCTGTATTTCTGCAGTAAACCCAGCTGGAGGACTGGGCTGTATTTCTGCAGTAAACCCAGCTGGAGGACTGGGCTGTGTTTCTGCAGTAAAACCCAGCTGGAGGGCTGTATTTCTGCATTAAACCCAGCTGGAGGACTGGGCTGTGTTTTTGCAGTAAATCCAACTGAGTTTTTTCCTTCTGTCCGTCCGTCCATGTCTGTTTCAGTAAATTATGTGATCACCCTGAGAAAACACTGCAACTTTGCTTGGATTCCGTAACGGATTGATTCTTTCTGAAGAAAATCAGTTTTCCTGTATATCCCAAAGTACAGCAACAGTCGTTAAATTACAGTACTTAAACGATTATATTGGTATTTGACATTACAGTAATGTACATAATAGATGTGCTCGACATGTCTAGTAATCCCGTCTAATAGAGAGAAAACAATAGATAGAGAATATAGCTCATTGATCATGCTTGATGTTCCTATAGAGACATTTAATGACAAGACAAAAACTCAACAAATCATATTAAGTGATTTTTAAAATCTATAGTTGTTTTTGGATTACCTGAAGAACGCCATTTCCTGCACGTTGTCTTTTAAAAATAAAAAAACTTCTGTAAGTTTGCATACATTCCATTCCAGATTGACATTTGAAATGATTCATTTGCAGTGTTAAAGGGACATTACACCCTACCATCTAAGTTTGTCAGATGTTTTCATACCTTAATAAATGTAGTCTTCCACATGTGAGCTGAAACGATCTCTGTTCTTTCAAACCCTGAATATGGACCCCCCGTTCCCTAAATCTAATGAATCTTCTCTCCTCCTCCAGAACCATGACCACGGCTGCATTGCCTGTCGTATCATCTACATTTCGGATGAGTTCCACCCTCCCATCCTGGCGCCGCGGGCGGACATGACAGTGGGTCTGTATGGCCAATGGGTGAGCCAGCGCTGTGAGGTCCGCCCTGAGGTCCTCTTCCTGACCCGTCACTTCATCTTCCATGACAACAATCAGACCTGGGAGGGCCACTACTACCACTACTCTGACCCCATCTGCAAACACCCCTCCTTCAATATCTACGCTAGAGGGAGGTACAGCCGAGGGACGCACTCAACCCGAGTTATGGGAGGCACGGAATTCGTCTTCAAAGGTAAAGGGCAAAGGTTGATTTTCAACTCTGTTGAGATTTGAATTGTGAAGTGTGTGGTCGAGATGAACAAGAGGGTGGGTTTACAAATCTGTGTATTTCAGATTAAATGTATCATCGATCTGGATCACTCTCTCTCCCTCTCTCATCCTCTGCACCCCTCCTTCCCTCTTCAGTGAACCACATGCGTGTGATGCCCATGGACCTGGCCACCACGTCTCTCCTCAACGTGTTCAAAGGTAACGAGTGTGGCATCCATGGTTCCTGGGAGGTCGGAGTTGAACAGGACGTCACCTTGACCAATGGCTGCGTGGCGTTGGGGATCCGCCTCCCGCACACAGAGTACGAGCTGTTCCGGATGGAACAGGACGCCCACGGACACCTACTCCTCTACAACGGCCAGAGACCCTCAGACGGGTCCAGCCCCGACCGGCCGGATAAACGAGCAACCTCGTACCAGATGCCCCTGGTCCAGTGTTCAGCTAGCAGCCAGATGTCAGAGGTCGTGGGAGGGGAAGACGAGGACCGACCCCTGAGGCTGAGTAATGGTGGAACCAGAATGACGTGGAACCAGAACCGGAGGGGTGTTGTTGTGGTTCTGACCGCGCTGGTTCTGTTGTTCCGGTGTTACAGCTAAAAACTGACAGTCTGGTTTTTCATAGTTAAAGAACAGACCTACTGGTTTTTGTACATAAAGACACTGACTGTGTGTAGGACTGTGGACCGTGAGAGAGGACTCTAATCTGACTCTACTTCAGCGTCTACCCTGAGGGAAAGGAGACTGCTCATTGCCTTTGACGCACTTGAACTTTTGAAATATCTTTTTGGCTTTTTAAATGCGATGGAAGCGTTTAAAAGACAAGGTGGAGAGAGTGGAGAGGAGAGAGTGGAGAGAGAGTGGAGAGAGGAGAGAGAGTGGAGAGCGTGGAGAGAGAGTGGAGACTAGTTCCTTTGATGCCTCTGTTGCTTGGAACTCCACTCCGTTATTACCAGAGGTAACACCGCTGCATCACAATAACTGCACTTTAGAGTGGAAATGGAGAACTAGAGAAGCCTTTGGTTATAGAACTAGAGAGGTCTTTGGTTATAGAACTAGAGAAGTCTTTGGTTATAGAACTCCAGAAGTCTTTAGCTATAGAACTCCAGAAGTCTTTAGCTATAAAACTCCAGAAGTCTTTAGCTATAGAACTCTAGAAGTCTTTGGCTATAGAACTCTAGAAGTCTTTGGCTATAGAACTCTAGAAGTCTTTGGTTATATAACTCTAGAAGTCTTTGGCTATAGAACTCTAGAAGTCTTTGGTTATAGAACTAGAGAAGTCTTAGGCTACAGAACTATAGAAGTCTTAGGTTATAGAACTAGAGAAGGCCTAGGCTATAGAACTCTAGAAGTATTTGGCTATAGAACTCTAGAGGTCTTAGGTTATAGAACTATAGAAGTCTTAGGTTATAGAACTAGAGAAGTCTTTGGCTACAGAACTAGAGAAGTCTTTGGTTATAGAACTATAGAAGTCTTTAGCTATAGAACTCCAGAAGTCTTTAGCTATAAAACTCCAGAAGTCTTTGGCTATAGAACTCTAGAAGTATTTGGCTATAGAACTCTAGAAGTCTTTGGTTATAGAACTCTAGAAGTCTTTAGCTATAAAACTCCAGAAGTCTTTAGCTATAGAACTCTAGAAGTATTTGGTTATAGAACTCTAGAAGTCTTTGGCTATAGAACTATAGAAGTCTTAGGCTACAGAACTATAGAAGTCTTTGGCTATAGAACTCTAGAAGTCTTTGGTTATATAACTCTAGAAGTCTTTGGCTATAGAACTCTAGAAGTCTTTGGTTATAGAACTAGAGAAGTCTTAGGCTACAGAACTATAGAAGTCTTAGGTTATAGAACTATAGAAGTCTTTAGCTATAGAACTCCAGAAGTCTTTAGCTATAAAACTCCAGAAGTCTTTGGCTATAGAACTCTAGAAGTCTTTGGCTATAGAACTCTAGAAGTCTTTGGCTATAGAACTCTAGAAGTCTTTGGTTATAGAACTCCAGAAGTCTTTAGCTATAAAACTCCAGAAGTCTTTAGCTATAGAACTCTAGAAGTCTTTGGTTATAGAACTCTAGAAGTCTTTGGCTATAGAACTATAGAAGTCTTAGGCTACAGAACTATAGAAGTCTTTGGCTATAGAACTAGAGAAGTCTTTGGTTATAGAACTAGAGAAGTCTTAGGCTACAGAACTAGAGAAGTCTGGTTATAGAACTCTAGAAGTCTTTGGCTATAGAACTATAGAAGTCTTAGGCTACAGAACTATAGAAGTCTTTGGCTATAGAACTAGAGAAGTCTTTGGTTATAGAACTAGAGAAGTCTTTGGTTATAGAACTCTAGAAGTCTTAGGCTATAGAACTAGAGAAGTCTGGTTATAGAACTCTAGAAGTCTTTGGCTATAGAACTAGAGAAGGCCTAGGCTATAGAACTCTAGAAGTATTTGGCTATAGAACTCTAGAAGTCTTAGGTTATAGAACTATAGAAGTCTTAGGTTATAGAACTAGAGAAGTTTATCTATGGCTGCATCCACAAATACAGGAGATTGTTTTTATACACCATACCTTAACACAATAGCAAGTGTCTTCTTGGTATTACAAGTAGATGAAATAAGATGCATTATTTTCTACAATGAAATGTAAAGATGGCAAAGAACGTGTTTGGGGTAGACAAATGCTAAAGAATCTGATTCAGGGTTTAAACGGGAAATACATTATCAGTACAATAGGACTACTGATAATGACATAACCTACAGAGACTTCCATGACTAATATGATACCACAAAAAAAAAATGTTAAATGGCACTTTTGTCTAAATCTTCCCCATAACTAAAACACCAAACACTTTATTGTACAGGTCAGGAGTTACGGCACATTTAGAAATCCGCCCGTGATCTTCTTTGATGTTAACAGAGATATCCGCTACGATCTAGCCTGAGAACCATCTCATACGCAATGGATGAAGATGCCCTAAAACGATCTGTATAACTGGCTGTATGTATGACAATTAAAGATTTGATACTGTACACTGGTTATTATGGACTCTTTATTTCGTAAAGACAAACAGCACTAATTGCAAACATGTTATGGGGGAGGGGGTGAGGTGAAGGGAGATACCTAGTCAACTGAATGCATTCAACTGAAATGTGTCTTCCATATTTAACCCAACCCCTCTGAATCGGAGAGGTGCTGGGGGGGGCTGCTTTAAATCAACGTGATCAGTGCCTGGGGAGCAGTTGTTGCTGAGGGTTAATAACTGCCTTGCTCCAGGGCAGAACAGCAGATTTCTCCACCTTGCCCGGCTCAGGGATTCGAACCGGCAGCATTTCTGTTACGGGCCCAACGCTCTCAACCGCTGTTGGTTTTTACTCAAGCATTTCTAAATGCAAAACGTCAGGAGAAAACAGTTGGAAAGAAGTGGTGTGTCAACAGAACGGAGATAATGAGGTGGTGTGTCAATAGAACGGAGATAATGAGGTGATGTGTCAATAGAACAGAGATAATGAAGTGATGTGTCAACAGAACAGAGATAATGAGGTGGCGTGTCAACAGAACAGAGATAATGAGGTGGCGTGTCAACAGAACAGAGATAATGAGGTGAGGTGTCAACAGAACAGAGATAATGAGGTGACGTGTCAACAGAACAGAGATAATGAGGTGACGTGTCAACAGAACAGAGATAATGAGGTGACGTGTCAACAGAACAGAGATAATGAGGTGACGTGTCAACAGAACAGAGATGAGGTGACGTGTCAATAGAACAGAGATAATGAAGTGACGTGTCAATAGAACAGAGATAATGAGGTGATGTGTCAATAGAACAGAGATAATGAGGTGATGTGTCAATAGAACAGAGATAATGAAGTGACGTGTCAATAGAACAGAGATAATGAAATGACGTGTCAACAGAACAGAGATAATGAAGTGACGTGTCAATAGAACATCGGTAATGAAGCAACATGAATAAGTGCTTGAATCGCTTTTAAATTGAAGGGAGTATTTTATAACGCTATGGGCCAGTACTTTGTAGTGAATTCCCATAAATAAAAAATAAAAAGCAAAACAGTCAACAGCAAAGTATTGCTGGATATCCAAGGATGTAGTGTAACAACCTCCTTTTATAGTACCTGGATTTCTGTTGTATAATAAAAACAACTTCATACAATACGAATTATTAACTTATGTTTTTTTTTCTCCATAATGTTTTAAAACACTTTCACACAGGTAAATATAACTTAATGTGTAAAATGTTTACTTTTAAACCTCAAAGCCCCTTTGCGTGTAATCCTGGGGTGGTGGAGGGGGGTCATGGAAACATGGGTGGTGCGGACCTTTTGAGAATATTTTTCTTGTTATGATTGTGTTTTAAGATCTACTACCTGAAGAGATTTTTTTTGAAGTGCGGAGAGTTGAGAAAAACAAGTAAAAACGAGAATGGGAATGTGTATTTATCCTATTGTTTTTACCAAGACATGTACGGGGGTTAAAATGGCTACTCAAATAACAGAGATACCCTCCTGGAGGTTTAACTCCAACCCTGTTCTTGGAGAGATACCCTCCTGGAGGTTTAACTCCAACCCTGTTCTTGGAGAGATACCCTCCTGGAGGTTTAACTCCAACCCTGTTCTTGGAGAGATACCCTCCTGGAGATTTTAACTCCAACCCTGTTCTTGGAGAGATACCCTCCTGGAGGTTTTAACTCCAACCCTGTTCCTGGAGAGATACCCTCCTGGAGGTTTTAACTCCAACCCTGTTCCTGGAGAGCTACCCTCCTGGAGGTTTTAACTCCAACCCTGTTCCTGGAGAGCTACCCTCCTGTAGGTTTACACTCCAACCCTGTTCCTGGAGAGAGACCCTCCTGGAGGTTTTAACTCCAACCTTGTACCTGGTGAGATGCCCTCCTGGAGGTCTCTCTCCAGGAACAGGATTAGAGAGCCCTGATCCAGAATGTCAGGATTCGGGTACGTTTCTGCTTGACTAAAGCCAGCACCCACACACTAGCCCTGGAATGATGAGGGTAGCATTATTATATTTCCGAGACCAATTGGAGAGGATGGCTAGGGACAGCTGGCCCAGTTCAAGCCCTCTACAGCTGGATAGGGTAACTAGGGACAGCTGGCCCAGTTCAAGCCCTCTACAGCTGGATAGGGTAACTAGGGACAGCTGGCCCAGTTCAAGCCCTCTACAGCTGGATAGGGTAACTAGGGACAGCTGGCCCAGTTCAAGCCCTCTACAGCTGGATAGGGTAGCTAGGGACAGCTGGCCCAGTTCAAGCCCTCTTCAGCTGGATAGGGTAACTAGGGACAGCTGGCCCAGTTCAAGCCCTATACAGCTGGAGAGGTTTATACCCTTACACCATGTTATCACAAGTGATCCCATGACCACCCAGAACACCTTACTGTTTTGCTTTTTTTGTCTGATTGTGGGCATTACTGACTGGGCCTGGGTCCGTATTCATGAATCATCTCAGACTATCAGGTCTTCATTATCCACAGCTCTGGGCTGGTCTAGGATCAGGTCCTTCATTACCCACAGCTCTGTTCTGATCTAGGATCAGGTCTTCATTATCCACAGCTCTGGATTGATCTAGGATCAGGTCTTCATTATCCACAGCTCTAGGCTGATCTAGGATCAGGTCCCCCTGTCCAGTGGTGTAAAGTACTTAAGTAAAAAATACTTTAAAGTATTTTTTACTTAAGTCGTTTTTTGGGGGTATCTGTAGTTCACTATTTATATTTTTGACAACTTTTACTTGACTACATTCCTAAAAGAAAATTATGTACTTTTTACTCCATACATTTTTCCTGACACCCAAAAGTAATTACATTTTGAATGCTTGGCAGGACAGAAAATGGTCCAATTCACACACTTATCCAGAGAACATCCCTGGTCATCCCTACTGCCTCTGATCTGGAGAACTCACTAAACAGAGAACATCCCTGGTCATCCCTACTGCCTCTGATCTGGAGGACTCACTAAACAGAGAACATCCCTGGTCATCCCTACTAGCCTCTGATCTGGAGGAGTCACTAAACACAAATGCTTTGTTTTCAAATTACGTCTGAGTGTTGGAGTGTGCCATCTGTAAAAAGAAAAAAGGCAACTGTGCCGTCTGGTTTGCTTAATATAAGGAATTTTAAGTTATTCGTACATTTACTTTTGATACTTATTCTATTTTATTTATTTCACCTTTATTTAACCAGGTAGGCCAGTTGAGAACAAGTTCTCATTTACAACTGCGACCTGGACAAGATAAAGCAAAACAGTGCGACACAAACAACACAGAGTTACACATAAACAAACAGTCAATAACACAATAGAAAGATCTATGTGCAGTGTGTGTGAATGTAGAAGATTAGGGATGTAAGGCTATAAATAGGTCATAGAGTCGAAATAATTACAATTTAGCATTAACACTGGAGTGGTTAATGTACAGATGATGATGTGCAAGTAGAGATACTGGGGTGCAGAAGAGCAAGAGGATAAATAACAATATGGGGATGAGGTACCTCTTTAAGGAATACCTAGGATAGGATAAAGTAATCCATCTAACCCCCCCCCCCTTAAAAGATTTAGATGCACGATTGTAAAGTGGTTGTTCCACTGGATATCATAAGGTGAATGCACCAATTTGTAAGTCGCTCTGGATAAGAGCGTCTGCTAAATGACTTAAATGTAAATGTATTTACAGATTGGCTGTGTACAGGTACAGTGATCGGTAAGCTGCACTGACAGCTGATGCTTAAAGTTAGAGAGGGAGATATAAGACTCCAGCTTCAGAGATTTTTGCAATTCGTTCCAGTCATTGGCAGCAGAGAACTGGAAGGAAAGGCGGCCAAAGGAAGTGTTGGCTTTGGGGATGACCAGTGAAATATACCTGCTGGAGCGCGTGCATATTTATAAACCAAAACCTTTAAGACTTTTACTCAAGTAGTATTTTTCTGGGTGACTTTTCACTTTTACATGAGTCATTTTCTATGAAGGCATCTTTACTTTTACTCAAGTATGACAACTGAGTACTTTTCCCCACCACTGCCCCTGGCCATGTTATGTTATTAGGCCCAGCTTGTGTTAACATCTAAAAGACCAAACTGGTCCTAGATCAGTAATCCTACCCAGACATTTTATGAACACAGGCCCTGATCTCACCCTAACAACTGAACTGAAAACCAACAAGATATTTGGTTGATAAAAAAAATGGTGATACTCAATTGATGAATGGGCTTCCACAGAATAGTTTACCTGGTAACCTTATTGAATGTGGCTCAGTGGTTTCAGAGTCCCACTAGAGTAGCTAATATTGGAGTAAACTCTTTCGTAATTGTAATCGGTGGGTGTCACGGAGTAGGCTGATACCTATGGAGTGTACAGACGTTAAATGGGGGTAAGACTGAACTGTGTATATACACTCACTATACCAAACATTGGGAACACCTTCCTAACATTGAGTTGAATCCCCCCTTTAACAGCCTCCATTCATCAGGACATGGACTCTACAAGGTGTTGAAAGCGTTCCACAGGGATGCTGGCTCATGTTGACTCCAATGCTTCCCACAGTTGTGTCAAGTTGGCTGGATGTCCTTTGGGTGGTGGAACATTCTGGATACACACAGGAAACTGAGTGTGAAAAACCCAGCAGCGTTGCAGTTCTTGACACAAACTGGTGCGCCTGGCTCCTACTACCATACCCCGTTCAACAGCACTTACATCTTGTGTCTTCCCCATTCACCCTCTGAATGGCACACATACACAATCCATGTCTCAAGGCTTAAAAATCCTTCTTTAACCTGTCTCCTCCCCTTCAGCTACACTGATTGAAGTGGATTTAACAAGTGACATCAATAAGGGATCATAGCTTTCACCTGGTCAGTCTGTCATGGAAAGAGGTGTTCTTAAATGTGGAGTATGCCCCCTACGCAATTATACAGTAACACATCCACAGTGGGATTTGGACTTTTAATTTTATTTAACTAGGCAAGTCCATTAAGAACAAATTCTTATTTACAATGACAGCCTACCCCAGCCAAACATCACGATGGGGGTATTGTGTGTAGATTGATGAGGAAAATATCAGTTTTAGAATAAGGCTTTTAACGTAAGAAAATGTGGAAAAAGGGGTCCGAATGCACTGTATGTAGCAATTAGCCCGGGGGAAAAAGGCTGCGCTAGGCCCGGGGGGATAAAGGCTGCGCTAGGCCCGGGGGGATAAAGGCTGCGCTAGGCCCGGGGGGATAAAGGCTGCGCTAGGCCCGGGGGGATAAAGGCTGCGCTAGGCCCGGGGGGATAAAGGCTGCGCTAGGCCCGGGGGGATAAAGGCTGCGCTAGGCCCGGGGGGATAAAGGCTGCGCTAGGCCCGGGGGGATAAAGGCTGCGCTAGGCCCGGGGGGATAAGGCTGCGCTAGGCCCGGGGGGATAAGGCTGCGCTAGGCCCGGGGGGATAAGGCTGCGCTAGGCCCGGGGGATAAGGCTGCGCTAGGCCCGGGGGATAAGGCTGCGCTAGGCCCGGGGGATAAGGCTGCGCTAGGCCCGGGGGATAAGGCTGCGCTAGGCCCGGGGGATAAGGCTGCGCTAGGCCCGGGGGATAAGGCTGCGCTAGGCCCGGGGGATAAGGCTGCGCTAGGCCCGGGGGATAAGGCTGCGCTAGGCCCGGTGAATTAGCCTGGGGGACAAGGCTGAGCTAGGTCGGGTGAATTAGCCTGGGGGACAAGGCTGAGCTAGGTCGGGTGAATTAGCCTGGGGAAAAGGCTGAGCTAGGTCCAGTGAATTAGCCTGGGGGACAAGGCTGAGCTAGGTCTGGTGAATAGATGTTTTGTATTCGCAAAAAATTAAATATTGTTATCTAGATATGTCAGCAAACTAAGATGTCTGCTACATTGTGATGTATGATTTGTACATTTGAAGAGACTCCGCAAGAAGATGGCCATCAAAACCAACATTGTTTTCAGTTTTATTTCTTCAATGTTTAATACCATGGGAGGGACGGGGTTAAGAACATTTGCCTCAGAAGGTAAGGAGGGGTATAATATGATTTGAGAGAAAAACAATGTCTGCATTCTTATCTTCAGGGATAGGATTGGACAGGAAGTAGCATCGGACAGGAAGTAGGGAAGGACCTATGTCCCAGATGGACTAGAAACATTTCCCAGAGAAAAAGTAGAGAAATTACTAAAAACTGAACAAATCAAGTAGTCGATGTCTCCGTCCCAAATGGCACCCCATCTATCCGTCCGTCCGTCCATATATCCATCCAGCCATATAGTGTACTACTTTACAACAGATCACCCTACGGGCCCTGGTCAACAGTAGGACATTATACAGGGAATAGGAGCACCATTTTGTACAGACTAAATCAGAGGCGATCCTGCATTAAGTAGCGAGGTGGTCGGTGTTGGACAACAGAAGAAGTAGTTCTCTCCTTTTTTAGCTTAAAAAAAAGGATTAAAATAACATTTACACTTAACATTGTATTCAACTCCTATTAAAAATAAAAAAAAAACAGAGTGAGAGAACGAGAGAAGACGATTGGTTTATTCAACTGCTTCATGCCCCATGGTGACTAGGACTGTGTTCCAATACTTAAGAAATGCATAGTTCCTTCCTACCCATCATTCATAGTTCCTTCCTACCCATCTTCCTTGAAGCAATCACAGATCTGAATTGGGTAAAGTAATGGGGGGGGGGGGGTAAGCTTGCTTTTCACTGATCTAACCACTTGTAGAGCTATGCTTACCTCAAATAAAGGTAGGAACGGTGCGTTAAAGAATTCTAACAACTGTCCTCCATGTTGATTGATAGTGTACCACTTCCTGTGCATCCCAAAAGGCATCCTATTCCTTGTATAGTGCACTACTGTTGACCAGGACTATTAGAAGTAGTGTACTATACAGGGAATAAGGTGAAATTTTGTACGTACATCTCATACCTGCACTTAGGCTGTCTGTCCATCCATAAAAAATAAAAAAAAATAAAAAATAAAAAAAAAATTCTGAAAAAAAAAATGGAGACATCTTTTTAGCTCTCATCCTTCCTTTCCTTTCTCCTCTGTGTGTACACTAACCATGTGTAAACGCTTGTAAAAAGGCAGTGGGGCCCTCGTACTGTACAGATAGACAACATGACCACTGCAGACAGAGCACTACTTCTGATATGGCAAAGTCAACAGAAAGACTTTTCTTCTTGGTTAGTCAGTTCCATCCAGGCCTTTTCATTCCGGAGCCGAGGGGGTTGTCGTGGGATACGGCAGGCGTCTTTGCGTCTCCCAGGGCGCGCTGTCCGAAATGGCACCCTATTCCCTATGTAGTGCCCTACTTTGAACCAAAGCCCTATGGGACTCCCCTATCGGTTTCTGCTCAAAAGTAGTGCGCGAAATAGGGAATAGGGTGCCATTTCAGAGCCAGTTCCGGTTTACAAGATGAACTTCCCGATGAAGAATCCGATGAAGACGGCTGCTATGACAACGAGGAGAGATGGGAGGGAGGTGGCGGTCGTCTGTTGCATCATGGAGGAGGAGGAGGAGCCTGTCTGGTTTGATGTCACGTGGTCAGAACGCTGGGCAGCCCTTCTCATTCTAACACCGTCGTCCTTGGATGGAGAGAGAGAGAGAGGGGCGAGAGAGAGAGAGAGAGAGGCGCGCGAGCGGGGAGAGAGGGGGGAGAGAGGGGGCGCGAGCGGGGAGAGGGGGGCGAGCGAGAGAGAGAGAGAGAGCGGGAGAGAGAAGGGAGAGAGAAGGGAGAGAGAAGGGGGAGAGAAGGGGGAGAGAAGGGGGAAGAGAAGGGGGGAGGAAAGGAGGGAGAGAAGGGGGGAGAGAAGGAGGGAGGAAAGGGGGGAGAGAAGGGGGGAGAGAAGGAGGGAGGAAAGGGGGGAGGAAAGGGGGGAGGAAAGGGGGGAGGAAAGGGGGGAGAGAAGGAGGGAGGAAAGGGGGGAGAGAAGGAGGGAGGAAAGGGGGGGAGAGAAGGGGGGAGAGAAGGAGGGAGGAAAGGGGGGAGAGAAGGAGGGAGGAAAGGGGGGAGAGAAGGAGGGAGGAAAGGGGGGAGAGAAGGAGGGAGGAAAGGGGGGAGAGAAGGAGAAAGGGGGAAGGGGGGAGAAGGAGAAAGGGGGGAAAGAGGGGTACACATATCAAACTGCACAAAACAAGAAAAAAACTAACTGAACAAGAATATAGTTCTCTACAGAAAAGTTCAAGTCAAGTGTCCTCCTGAAACATGACCCAACATACCCACTCTCCTTAACACCCGCTCACTTAACCTGGAAACCAGCCGCACGCATTCAACTGACTACCGGAGTCAGCCTGCAGGCGCCAGGCACACCACAAAGAGTCGCTAGAGCGAGATGAGCCTCCCCTAACCCGGGACGACGCTGGGCCAAACCCTCCCCTAACCCGGGACGACGCTGGGCCAAACCCTCCCCTAACCCGGGACGACGCTGGGCCAAACCCTCCCCTAACCCGGGACGACGCTGGGCCAAACCCTCCCCTAACCCGGGACGACGCTGGGCCAAACCCTCCCCTAACCCGGGACGACGCTGGGCCAAACCCTCCCCTAACCCGGGACGACGCTGGGCCAAACCCTCCCCTAACCCGGGACGACGCTGGGCCAAACCCTCCCCTAACCCGGGACGACGCTGGGCCAAACCCTCCCCTAACCCGGGACGACGCTGGGCCAAACCCTCCCCTAACCCGGGACGACGCTGGGCCAAACCCTCCCCTAACCCGGGACGACGCTGGGCCAAACCCTCCCCTAACCCGGGACGACGCTGGGCCAAACCCTCCCCTAACCCGGGACAACGCTGGGCCAAACCCTCCCCTAACCCGGGACAACGCTGGGCCAAACCCTCCCCTAACCCGGGACGACGCTGGGCCAATTGTGCGCCGCCCTATGGGACTACCGGTCACGGTCGGTTGTGATACAGTCTGGGATCGAACCCGGATCTGTAGTGACGCCTCAAGCACTGTAATGCAGTTTCCTTAGACCGCAGTGCCACTCGGGAGGCTCTGTATCAGAGATTTCTACAGGAGAATTATCAGGCCATCCGTCTGAACTGAAGCTGAAGTGCAGCTGGGTCATGTAGCAAGACAATGATCCAAAACACACAATCAAGTCTACATGAAAACTGCTAAAAAGCAACACATTTGAAGTGTTGGAATGTTCTAGTCAAAGTCCAGATCTAATCCCAATTGAGATGTGGCAGGACTTGAAACGAGTAGGTCATGCTTGAAAACCCATAAATGTTGTTCAGTTAAAACAGTTCTGCATGGCAGAGCGGGTCAAAATTCCTCCACAGCGATGTGAGAGACTGATCAACAACTACAGGAAGTGTTTGGTTGGAGTCGTTGCAGCTAAAGGTGGAACAACCAGTTATTGAGTGTAAAGGGGGCAATTACTTTTTCCACACAGGGGAATTGTGTATTGCATAACTTAGTTCAATCAAATAATTTTACATTTTTGTGTTATTTGTAAACTCAGGTTCCTCTTTATCTAATATTAGATTTTGGTTGGAGAGTTGGTAACATTCAGGATCAAAAAGATGCAAAAGTATAGAAAAGTAGAAACGCGGGCAAATACCCACACATACATATATGTGTATGTATATAAACACACACACACACGTGAAAAGGTATGTCCGAATTCCAAATCAAATAGGCTACGCAAAAATGAACATGGTCGCTGTGGGAGAACGTTGACTTTCTGCATTTATTCAAGTCCCATCAGGGTGTGTCCATGTAAACTGGATTACTGGGGAAATGATTCTTCATGATTTTAATTGAACTACTTATACACCAATCTGACTAATAAATCGTATATTATTGTGTGCATGAAACCGCACACCGTCTACCTCCAGCCGTCTCTACAGCAGAGAGAACCCTCAAAGGCCTAACCTTGAGTTGTCGGTTTTCGCCGGCCAGCTTGTCCATCTCAGCCTGCAGTCTCTTACACGCCTCCGTTAGTTTCTTCATCTCAGAGTCGTTCATCGAGACGCTGGCGGTCTTCGCCGCTGTTAGCACGGGACCGTCCGCCGCCTTGGACGAGTTCTGCACGGGAGCCGTTGTTTTGCTGCTCAAATCCACTTCATTCTGGAGGAAAGGACAACGGAGAGAGAGAGAAATCGTTAAGTCTGAATCCCAAATGGCACCCTTAGATATTAAGTGCACTACTGACCAGGACTTCAAAAAGGGCTCTAGTCACAAGTAGTGCACTATTATAGGGAATAGGGTGTTATTCGCAGACGTTTAATAAAAACCACTAAACAGAAACACAGCAGGAGTGCGTCCGTAGCCTGGTCCCAGATCAGTTTGGGGCTGGAGGTTAGGAGACAGAACAGGTACAGTTTGAACCCTGGACAATCTGATGCTTAGAGAGCGAGTAGGGTTCAAACAGTACCCGTTCTGATGCTTACTTGAATTCGCCTGCAATGAAACAATCTCAAAAGTGCGTACCACAAACATCTAGGCTCAAATCAAATAATTGTTTTATGAAAGAAAACAAGTACTGTTTGATGTTTGGTGAGGAGGCCGTACCAGCGCTCCCCCCCCTCCCCGAGAGGCGCGCTCCCCCGCCCCCCCCCCCGAGAGGCGCTGCTCCCCCCCCCCCCCGAGAGGCGCTGCTCCCCCCCCCCCTCCCCGAGAGGCGCTGCTCCCCCCCCCCCTCCCCGAGAGGCGCTGCTCCCCCCCCCTCCCCGAGAGGCGCTCCCCCCCCCCCTCCCCGAGAGGCGCTCCCCCCCCCTCCCCGAGAGGCGCTCCCCCTCCCTCCCCGAGAGGCGCTCCCCCTCCCTCCCCGAGAGGCGCTCCCCCTCCCTCCCCGAGAGGCGCTCCCCCCCCCCTCCCCGCATAAGTTGGGAGGAGCAGCATCAGCAGGACTTACCACTTCATCGTTTTCAGAAGGCAGGTCGAATACACATCTCAGCTTGGAATCCATGAGATCATGAGGTTTGACATCTTTCCACTGGAGGAGAAGAGAGGAATACATGTTATTCATCAGACTAAACTACTAGCAGCTGGACTCCGTATACACTCAGACACACAGACACATACCATGGTGGGTGGAGGAGAAATCTGGCAACAAACTATCACATAATCCTTCAACTATTCAGCCAAACACTAAAGCTCTGTAGATATCTTCCCTTTACTTGTTGTCACTGTGATGTTCTGTGAGGAGATCAACTGCAGCTCTAACTGTAGTAGTAGTAGAGAGATTCAGAGAATGGGTTTGGTTTTGACAGGGGGAAAACTCCCATGACTCTGTTGCTGCCCTCTACTGGACTAGAGGGGAAAACTCCCATGACTCTGTTGCTGCCCTCTACTGGACTAGAGGGGAAAACTCCCATGACTCTGTTGCTGCCCTCTACTGGACTAGAGGGGAAAACTCCCATGACTCTGTTGCTGCCCTCTACTGGACTAGAGGGGAAAACTCCCATGACTCTGTTGCTGCCCTCTACTGGACTAGAGGGGAAAACTCCCATGACTCTGTTGCTGCCCTCTACTGGAGTAGAGGAGAAAACTACCATGACTGGGTTAAGTCACAGATAATACAAAATGGGGTGCGACATCAAAGCCAGTTCCAATACCTTTTTATTTTTCTTTCTTCCCTTGTAATCAGGGACAGATTAAGACCTGGGACACAAGGTGGATTCAGAAAAGCAGCAGTAGTCCAGACCTCGTAGGGTCAGATGTAACAGATCATGACAGTAAGGTACAACTACTCACCATTGCATCCATCTCAGCCACATTAGGAGGAGCAAAGATACTCTGGACCATGAATTTGTGTTTACTTTTCTCATTGGGGTCGTAGTCAAAGGGCTGGAGCATTACTGGAATAGATTCAAAACAAACTATCACACACACACACACACACGTGTCAGCAAAAAAACAAATCAAAAAGAGTTCTTGATTTACGCTATAAGTGTTAAATGTAGTTTTTCATTTCAACTACCGTAACAGGGATCAACATAAAAGCTAGAGACAGAAATTGTCCGAATGGACAAGTAAAAAAATTAAACAAAAGGCTACTACGATAATTGTATTTGTCTTCATTAAGGATCCCCATTAGTTCCTGCCAAGGCAGCAGCTACTCTTCCTGGGGTTTATTAAGGATCCCCATTAGTTCCTGCCAAGGCAGCAGCTACTCTTCCTGGGGTTTATTATGGATCCCCATTAGTTCCTGCCAAGGCAGCAGCTACTCTTCCTGGGGTTTATCATGGATCCCCATTAGTTCCTTCCAAGGCAGCAGCTACTCTTCCTGGGGTTTATCATGGATCCCCATTAGTTCCTTCCAAGGCAGCAGCTACTCTTCCTGGGGTTTATTATGGATCCCCATTAGTTCCTGTCAAGGCAGCAGCTACTCTTCCTGGGGTTTATTATGGATCCCCATTAGTTCCTGTCAAGGCAGCGGCTACTCTTCCTGGGGTTTATTATGGATCCCCATTAGTTCCTGCCAAGGCAGCGGCTACTCTTCCTGGGGTTTATTATGGATCCCCATTAGTTCCTGCCAAGGCAGCAGCTACTCTTCCTGGGGTTTATTATGGATCCCCATGAACGTGTGTGTAGAGTGTGTGTCTCAGTATGTGTCTGTGCGCGTCTCTTCAAAGTCCCCGCTGTTCCGTAAAGTGTATATGATTTATTTTCAGCATTGAATCCTCAGGATGCGATGTGTAGTACACACTGGTCCTCCCAATGTCGCCAGAGCACATCGCAGTATAATTATTGTACGCCTGCATTGACAAGCACGAGCGAGACCCGTTGTGGATAATCATTATTAGTTACAGTATTTGTCCAGTTATAGCAATTTTTTTTGGTGAGAAATTAAAATCCTGGAAAGTCATGGTGTGTGCCAGCAGCCCGTTGTGTGTGTGTGAGAAGAGACATTTGCGCAGCAGGTAAAACAATTTATTTAACTAGGCGAAGTCAGTTTAGAACAAATTCTTATTTTCAATGACGGCCTAGGAACGGTGGGTTAACTGCCTTGTTCAGGGGCAGAACGACAGATTGTTACCTTGTCAGCCGCCCCCCTAACCGCCCCTACACTCCTCGCCACTAGGCTACCTGCCGCCCCTACACTCCTCGCCACTAGGCTACCTGCCGCCCCTACACTCCTCGCCACTAGGCTACCTGCCGCCCCTACACTCCTCGCCACTAGGCTACCTGCCGCCCCTACACTCCTCGCCACTAGGCTACCTGCCGCCCCTACACTCCTCGCCACTAGGCTACCTGCCGCCCCTACACTCCTCGCCACTAGGCTACCTGCCGCCCCTACACTCCTCGCCACTAGGCTACCTGCCGCCCCTACACTCCTCGCCACTAGGCTACCTGCCGCCCCTACACTCTAACCACTAGGCTACCTGCCGATCCAATGATCTACAGACCAACTATATGACCAATTCAAAAACATTGTGTAGTTTGGTTGCTTCTCTCTAGTTAACTATTAGCCTGTATTAATGTCACAGTCACGTCCGATGTTTTAAAATAACTTTCCACAGGACTGGAGAATAACCGCAAACGGCCAACAAGCAGTTGGATACTGGTTTGTTCAACTGATGAACCCAATGCTTCATATTCTGGTTATTAAAACAGACTCAACATTGGCTAGGATTCTCCTCTATTCAATACTGGGCCATGTAATTCCGACAAATTTTAATAAATATATTTTGGTAATTATCTTAACTGACAAGTGACTCCTATGCAGTCAAGATCTCCGCTGACGAAATATTTCCATGTAAACATTAAACAAATAAAACATATATCAGTGAATCATAAGTTATGTAATTCTATAAAGTCCTAGTGGAATAAATCTATGGTTATAACCTATTATTTCAGTAAAGTAGGGCCAATCAGCAATGAATAAGCTTTAACATTCTACACGCAACAGACCGAAGACTGAACACAAACATCATTAGCAAAGAAAAAGGGCAGGCGAGCACTAGGATTTTAAATGTACATTTTGTGGAGGAAAAATATTATTATTATTATTATTATCCGTCAGGGATTTTTGTAAACATTAAGGATACCAATTTTAAAAAACGTTCCCACCCCTAGTTACTGGACTTACCAGAGATGGTGACGGTAGCAGCTACATCGATGATGCCGCTGTTGGGCCGTACGCAGTATCTCTTGGGAGCTGTGGTCTTCACTTTGAAACATACTCTTCTATCAGACGGGTTCTTCAGCTTCAGGTTGATGGTGACAACATCAGTGAAGGGACCTGGAGAGAGAGAGAGGGGAGAGAGAGAGGGGAGAGAGAGAGGGGAGAGAGAGAGGGGAGAGAGAGAGAGGGGAGAGAGAGAGAGGGGAGAGAGAGAGAGAGGGGAGAGAGAGAGAGAGGGGAGAGAGAGAGAGAGGGGAGAGAGAGAGAGAGGGGAGAGAGAGAGAGAGGGGAGAGAGAGAGAGAGGGGAGAGAGAGAGAGAGGGGAGAGAGAGAGAGGGGAGAGAGAGGGTGAACATGTGCTTCTACAGTGCAGCACTGAGGGGAGCTGAACACATCTAGATAACACATAAATCGTTTAAATGGTTGTTACTCAGTTACAGTTCATATAAGGAAATCAGTCAATTGAAATAAATTCATTAGGCCCTAATCTATAGATTTCACATGACTGGGAATACAGATACGCTGTTGGTCACAGATACCAAGAGAAAGGTAGGGGTGTGGATCAGAAAACCAGTCAGTATCTGACCACCATTTGCCTCATGCAGCGCAACACATCTCCTGTCGCATAGAGTTTATCAGGCTGTTGATTGTGGCCTGTGGAATGTTGTCCCACTCCTCTTCAATGGCTGTGTGAAGTTGCTGGATATTGGTGGGAGCTGGAACATGATGTCATACAATGACATGTCTGGTGAGTAAGCAGGCCATGGAAGAACTGGGACATTTCCAGCTTCCAGGATTTGTGTACAGATCCTTGCTACGTGGGGCTGTGGATTATCATGCTGAAACTTGGTCACGTCGGTGGATGAATGGCACAACAATGGACCTCAGGATCTCGTCACTGTATCTCTGTGCATTCAATTTGCCATCGATAAAATTGCATTTGTGTTTGTTGTTCGTAGTTTATGCCTGACCATCGCATAACCCCACAATGGGGCACTCTGTTCCCAATGTTGACATCAGTAAACCGCTCACCCACACGACGCCATAGAGGTGGTCTGTGATTGAACGGCCAGTTGGACTTAATGCCAAATTCTGTAAAACGACATTGGAAGCTGCTTAGGCAGAGAAATTAGCACTAAATTCTCTGGCAACAGTTCAGCATGCCAATGTCTCAAGTTTTGAGGGAGCGTGCAATTGACATGTGGCATTGTGTTGTGTGACAAAACTGCAGATTTTAGAATGGCCTTTTATTGTCAACAGCACAAGGTGCACCTGTGTAATGATCATGCTGTTTAAATCAGCTTCTTGATATGAAACGCCTGTCAGGTGGATGGATTATCTTGGCAAAGGGAGAAATGCTCACTAACAGAGGATGTAAACAAATTTGTGCACAACATTTGAGAGGAATAAGCTTTTTGTGCGTATGGAACATTTCTGGGATATTTTATTTCAGCTCATGAAACATGGGACCAACACCTTATATTTTTGTTCAGTGTATATCATCAGGAAAGAGGTAAACAACTTTGAAGCCATCAGAAGCAACGTAACAAAAGGTTAAACGCTGTCACCCAACTCAAGCAGCTATTAATAGCCTCAACGAGTAACGATAGAACTCTGAAAAGGACAGTTCAAAAGGCTAATGGTTTGTTAACAGGGCCATTCATATTGCTTAGGATTTTTGAAGGGAATAGGGGTCACACTACCTGTGCTTCTGCTACAATTACTCTGGGTTAAACAAGACAGCTCCTTCATACTGTATAATACATCACTATTTTTCTGGATTTGTTACATCCATTTTTTGGGCTTAAATTAATCAGATATACACCTATTGATTCTTGAAGAAAAGGGTAAGTGTATCTGTTAATGCAACTTTGGATTCAAATAAACAAAACATTTCTGCAATTTTTTGTTGTTGTCATCGTTTCAAGAATCGGTTCATGTGGTTGTATTCATACCAGCTTTAATTCTAAACCAAAATCAGATGTTTTATTATTTAACACGCACTATGCTGAAATCACACCGCCATTTTCCTGGTTCCTAAAATCCAAATAGTTGGCCTAATTTCAGTTCATGTGACAAAACAAAGCAACTATAGCGTAAAGCAGTGTTTCACAAACTCAGTCCCGGGTGCACGTTTTGGTTTTTGCCCTAACTGATTCAACTAATCAAAAAGCTTGATGACGAGTTAGTTATTTGAAATCAGCTGTGTAATGCTAGGGCAAAAAAAAAAAAAGAAATAGTGCACATAGAATAGATCTACCGCTTCTTAGACTAGTTTTCATTAAGAATGACAGATCTATAACTTACTTACATTTATGTGAATTTTGCCAGGTCGCTCCAAAAAAAGTTACATATTGCAGATTTAAGTTATGGACAGTTGTGTAAGTTCCTAACAGGACTGTATACGTAAAACATTTAAAACTTAGATTTTGGTGAGCTTAATAAGTACACGTCCCCTTTAATGCCTCACGAGCCTAGTTCTGTTGTACCCCCCATCACAACCCAAATATTAGCCATTTAATCCAACACCTCTAAACAAAGCCAAATGTAAACAAACACTATAAAGCATGGTTAAAATGATCCTATTGATATCCTGGATCGTCAGCACGGCCGCCCAGAAAGCATCTGGCGAGCTGGCATTTAACCTCAGCACTTTCGGGGCGGCAGGTAGCCTAGCGGTTAGAACATTGGGCCGAAGACATGGATGTGGACTAAGGCAGCTCCCTGCGCCTCTCTGATTCAGAGGGGTTGAGTTAAATGTGGAAGACGCATTTCAGTTGAAGTACAACTGATTGGGTATCCCCCCCTTTCAATTAGGTGTGGCAGCGCCCCATCACTTTTGAATTAGTTTAATAAGAAATACGATTAATTTCTCTGTCCTTCACATCGGAGTGCTGCTGGGGAGTAACTCACTACATGTAATCAGTTACACGTCATTTTTTTTAAAACAAACTTATCAGTTCCCAGCAGAAATATTGCAATCAGACTACAGATACATCTGGAAAAACTCAAATTGTGCTATAATGGTTTACTTGAATATAGGATGTTTGATCAAATATACAAATACACAAAATATACAATATAAACTCAGCAAAAAAAACGTCCTCTCACTGTCAACTGCGTTTATTTTCAGCAAACTTTAACATGTTATGTTCATACAAATATTTACACAAGATTCAACAACTGAGACATAAGCTGAACAAGTTCCACAGACATGTGACTAACAGAAATGGAATAATGTGTCCCTGAACAAAGGGGGGGGGGGGGGGGGGGGGGTCACAATCAAAAGTAAGTCAGTATCTGGTGTAGCCACCAGCTGCATTAAGTACTGCAGTGCATCTCCTCCTCATGGACTGCACCAGATTTGCCAGTTCTTACTGTGAGATGTTACCCCACTCTTCCACCAAGGCACCTGCAAGTTTCCGGACATCTCTGGGGGGGAATGGCTCCAGCCCTCACCCGCCGATCCAACAGGTCCCAGATGTGCTCAATGGGATTGAGACCCGGGCTCGTCGCTGGCCATGGCAGAACACTGACATTCCTGTCTTGCAGGAAATCATGCACAGAATGAGCAGATGGCTGGTGGCATTGTCATGCTGCAGGGTCATGTCAGTATGAGCCTGCAGGAAGGGTACCACATGAGGGAGAAGGATGTCTTCCCTGTAACGCAAAGCATTGAGATTGCCTGCAATGACAACAAGCTCAGTCCGATGACGTTGTGACCCTCCACCTCCATATTGATCCCGCTCCAGAGTACAGGCCTCAGTGTAACGCTCATTCCTTCGACGATAAACGCCAATCCGACCATCACCCCTGGTGAGACAAAACCGCGACTCGTCCGTGAAGAGCACTTTGCCAGTCCTGTCTGGTCCAGCGACGGTGGGTTTGTGCCCATAGGCGACGTTGTTGCCAGTGATGTCTGGTGAGGACCTGCCTTACAACAGGCCTACAAGCCCTCAGTCCAGCCTCTCTCAGCCTATTGTGGACAGTCTGAGCACTGGAGAGGGGGATTGTGCATTCCTGGTGTAACTCGAGCAGTTGTTGTTGCCATCCTGTACCTGTCCCACAGGTGTGATGTTCGGATGTACCAATCCTGTGTAGGTGTTGTTACACGTGGTCTGCCGAGGACGATCAGTTGTCCGTCCTGTCTCCCTGTAGGGCTGTCTTAGGCGTCTCACAGTACGGACATTGCAATTTATTGCCTTGGCTACATCTGCAGTCCTCATGCCTCCTTGCAGCATGCCTAAGGCTCGTTCACACAGATGAGCAGGGACCCTGGACATCTTTCTTTTGGTGTTTTTCAGAGTCAGCAGAAAGGCCCCTTTAGTGTCCTAAGTTTTCATAACTGTGACCTTAATTGCCTACCGTCTGTAAGCTGTTAGTGTCTTAACGACCGTTTCACAGGCGCTTGTTCATTAATTGTTTACGGTTCATTGAACAAGCATGGGAAACAGTGTTTAAACCCTTTACGATCTGTGAAGTTATTTGGATTTTTACAAATTTTCTTTGAAAGACAGGGTCCTGAAAAAGGGACATTTCTTTTTTGCTGAGTTCACATTAACACCTTTGTTTTCTCAAATGACATTTAATTCAGCATTGAAAAAAAAGGGCGCAATTTTAAGTTTGTTACGCCTGAGCGAGTCTGACCAGCAGTCAGAGACCATTATGACTCCAAATGTGTTTTGAAGGATCCTTTGTCTTCCAATGTCTCTTAAGGGGAAAGTAATCAGATTAAGTTACCGAGTTTCGGGGTAATCCAAACGTTACGTTGCCGATTACAATGTTGGACAGGTATCTAGTAACGGATTACATTTAGGAAGTAACCTACCCAACCCTGGTGATAAAATACTCCCGACAGAAAAGCAAAAAGTCTTTACATAAATGTTGCTGAAGCCTACACCAAAACATTAGCGATTTGACATGCTTTACAGGATGAAAACAAGACGATTTTTCCAGTCTGATGAACTGTAGGCCACTAAATAGTAACAACGGTTGTATACAATCTACTACACACTGTCCCTCTGGCCAAGGTAAACAAAGTGGTAACGTTGTGTATTTATAGCTCATTTGTTGGTGTTGGGAGGGAAAATAACGCTTTGTTATTGTTTCAACTGCGGATTGCCCCTTTAAAAAGGTTGTAAATGGATGCATTGCCTAGGATCCAGACTTGTCAGAGTCATTCGATACCAGTACACCAACAGCTGACTGTAAACAGGCATTACATAACGCTTTCCGAGGCTATAAGCCAAATCCTAATCGATTAAACCAATTGAAGGTTCCCTTAGCTCAGGTAATACATGGAGAAGAGATCCCATGCTCTCCATATTGGAGATGGAAGGACTATGGCTGCGTTGACACAGTCAACCCAATTCTGAACTTGACACTAATTTGTCTTTTGATCAATCAGATCTTTTGCCAATAATTGGGTTGCCTGTGTAAATGCAGCCTTTGTGACCTGATTTGTTGACTCAGGTTGACTGACTCCGGTAAAATCCATGGGGAGACATTAGCTACCATCATTAGCTCGCTGCTGCTCTATGTCCATCTTGTGACAGCTGGTCTGCTGTTTCCTATAAGGACATTACCAGCCAGCACAGACCAGCTTTAACCAGCCAGCATGGTCCCAACACGGACCAGCCAGCATGGTCCCAACACGGACCAGCCAGCATGGTCCCAACACGGACCAGCCAGCATGGTCCCAACACGGACCAGCTTTGACCAGCCAGCATGGTCCCAACACGGTCCAGCCAGCATGGTCCCAACACGGACCAGCTTTGACCAGCCAGCATGGTCCCAACACGGTCCAGCTTTAACCAGCCAGCATGATCCCAACACGGTCCAGCTTTAACCAGCCAGCATGGTACCAACACGGACCAGCTTTAACCAGCCAGCACGGTCGCAACACGGACCAGCTTTAACCAGCCAGCACGGTCCCAACACAGTCCAGCTTTAACCAGCCAGCATGGTCCCAACACAGTCCAGCTTTAACCAGCCAGCATGGGGCCAACACAGTCCAGCTTTGATGGGGTGATGTTCCATCATGTTGTCAACACAGCTGGAGGCCAAGTCAAATTACACCAAACTCAGATGAATTAGTGATTAGTTAGCCCTGCAGAGATGAATGGAGGTTGTTGTGTATCCATTTTCCCCACTGATAGGTTTATTAGGGCATGTTTTGCTGTGACCTGGCTTGACCATAACACTGTTTCAGATCAGATGATATACTGAAAGACAGGGTCAATGTCTGCCATAACCTACTATGATTCTACGCTCGTTTTCCCCCCTCTAGTGCCACTACGCTCCTCACAGTTGTCACTGCTGTTCCATACCTAGGGAGGAAATTATTCCATCAAAATCAGGAAAAGTCTTGCTCTGCATGGGTAACGCTACATCGAGGGTGGCTGTTGTCGATGTGTTCCTGGTTCGAGCCCAGGTAGGAGCGAGGAGAGGGACGGAAGCTATACTGTTACACTGGCAATACTAAAGTGCCTATAAGAACATCCAATAGTCAAAGGTATATGAAATGCAAATCATATAGAGAGAAATAGTCCTATAATAACTACAACTTTAAACTTCTTACCTGGGAATATTGAAGACTCATGTTAAAAGGAACCACCAGCTTTCATATGTTCTCATGTTCTGAGCAAGGAACTTAAACGTTAGCTTTTTTACATGGCACATATTGCACTTTTAATTTCTTCTCCAGCACTCTGTTTTCGCATTATTTAAACCAAATTGAACATGTTTCATTATTTATTTGAGGCTAAATGGATTTTATTGATGTATTATATTAAGTTAAAATAATTGTTCATTCAGTATTGTTGTAATTGTCATTATTACAAATAAAAAAAATAAAAAAATTGGCCGAATA
Organism: Salmo salar; assembly: GCF_965601325.2. Classification (NCBI taxonomy): domain Eukaryota; kingdom Metazoa; phylum Chordata; class Actinopteri; order Salmoniformes; family Salmonidae; genus Salmo; species Salmo salar. The sequence continues at coordinate 52,742,747 of NC_138304.1, forward strand.
ATCGGTATCGGCTTTTTTGGCCCTCCAATAATCGGCATCGGTGTTGAAAAAAAAATCAATCGGTCGACCTCTAGCTTGGACCATGTTAGTTTGTTGTTGATGTGGACACCAAGGAACTTGAAGCTCTAAACCTGCTCTACTACAGCCCCGTCAATGAGAATGGTTGCGTGCTCGGTCCTCCTTTCCTGTAGTCCACAATCATCTCCTTAGTCTTAATCACATTGAGGGAGAGGTTGTTGTCCTGGCACCACACTTACAGGTCTCTGACCTCCTCCCTTTAGGCCGTCTCGTCGTTGTCGGTGATCAAGCCTACCACTGTTGTGTCGTCGGCAAACTTGGTGTTGGAGATGTGCTTGGCCACGCAGTCGTGGGTGAACAGGGAGTACAGGAGAGAACTAAGCTCGTACCCCTGAGGGGCCCCCGGTGCTTGCTTGCCTAGAAGTGCGCGTAGAAGTCATTAAGCTCGCGGCTGGGCTTCCCGCTCGCGACTGGGCTTCCCGCTCGCGACTGGGCTTCCCTTTTTAGTCCGTAGTAGTTTGCAAGCCTTGCCACATCCGACGAGCATCGGAGCCGGTGAAGCAGCTAATTAAACTTAATCCATATCTGACAAATAAATCTCCGTTAGAAATTTAGAAAGAGAAGGAATGAAGTAGCAACTACTATGATGGGTCGTTAACGGGGGACCGGGATGGGTCGATAACGGGACGGGTCGATAACGGGACCGGGATGGGTCGATAACGGGACCGGGATTGTGCCTTTATCTTCTGGACAACGAAATAAAGTTGATATGAAAACCAATAGAACAGGAGAGAAATGCTGGTTAATGGCACATGAGGAAGTCTGTAATAACTGCCTCCTCGTTTCTACGGATGGATTTTCACACGGCTACTTTAAAGCAAGGTAAGACACGCCTCGTAGTAAAACGTTCATGTTGCAAACAAATATACTGCCTCAAACTCCCATTGCAAAGTTGTGGGTGAACCACTGAAAGCCTGGCTGCCGTTGACTATTGTCTACGCATGTAAAAGGGAGGCACGCTTTACGAGTTGAGATTGAGAAGAAAATGAAAAATAAAAAAACATTTTTCAATCGTGGCCATAAGTTGACAAGCGATTGCATTTAGAAGTGTTATTTGTTGCGCAATGACTAGGCTTCTAAAAGCAGGCTTCACTCCAGTAGACTACAGACTGAGGAGCTTGTCTGTATGCTGTAGACAGGTGGTAGGATATTCCACTCCTCAAACTAGGCTCTGTATGCTGTGCACAGGTGATAAATAAAATGCATGAGGACTAAACGAAATTACACAACGAGGCAATTTAATTCCTCACAATTATTCACATTAACCTATAAACCGATAAGCATGACCGGTCAAAATGCATTTCGGTGGCTAACCAATTAACATCCTTTTCTCCTAGAGAACACAGTATGTTATTGCGCAGCTTTGAGCCTGTGTTCAAGTTCAATTCAGAAAGAACGGCTGAGACAGTTGTCAACTCCTATATAGTTATTTTGTGACAGGATCTAGGCTGCACCGGGCCCTCCTCCTAGACAGGATCTAGGCTGCACAGGGCCATCCTCCTAGACAGGATCTAGGCTGCACCGGGCCCTCCTCCTAGACAGGATCTAGGCTGCACCGGGCCATCCTCCTAGACAGGATCTAAGCTGCACAGGGCCATCCTCCTAGACAGGATCTAAGCTGCACAGGGCCATCCTCCTAGACAGGATCTAAACTGCACAGGGCCATCCTCATAGACAGAATCTAAGCTGCACAGGGCCATCCTCCTAGACAGGATCTAAGCTGCACAGGGCCATCCCCCTAGACAGGATCTAAGCTGCACAGGGAGATCCACCTAGAGAGTATATACTGAGCTACTAGTCTTTTCAGTTTCACATACTTGTCACGAGAGCTTAAAAATATAAAAGGATAATAATCCTAGTTTGCGTCAACACACAAGTGGTATGGTATTGGAGCGAGCAATCTTGCTACTTACGCCCTAACTACCTACACACAATATATTTACATTATGTTTGTCATTTGGTGTTGAGGTTAAAGAGAAGATGGATGTTTTCTCCTCTGACTGGGTGATCCTGACATGGCCTATTTACCTTCTCATTGAGCCAGGGAAGGGAGAGAGCTGGCCAATTACGTGACATGCAATTTATTTTCCTAAAATTGTTGCGTGCTCTCCTACCGTTGTCATTTAGTCTTCCAGAAAGCAGTTAGTGAGCCTCGGGTTTAATTTGTTGAAAGGGGTAAATATAAATCTTGTGACTGATGATCAGAAGTTGGGCTGACTGATCAGAAGACGTATCAGAGGGCACGACTAGCTCTGGTCCAGGTCGTTAGTAACACCCAAGACCAGAGCTATCAGGGGGCATGGCTAGCTCTGGTCCAGGTCGTTAGTAACACCCAAGACCAGAGCTATCAGGGGGCATGGCTAGCTCTGGTCCAGGTCATTAGTAACACCCAGGCCTACTACGGCTACGACTAGCTCTGGTCCAGGTCGTTAGTAACACCCAGGCCCAGAGCTATCAGGGGGCACGGCTAGCTCTGGTCCAGGTCGTTAGTAACACCCAAGACCAGAGTAATAAGGGGAATGGGTAGCTCTGGTCCAGGTCATCAGTAACACCCAAGACCAGAGCAAGGTCATGGCCAGCCCAAACTACACCAGTCAAGTAGGCTTGTCTCATCTATCAGTCATCACTAGCCACAGATAAGATTGAGGGTTGGTATTAATGAGTTGAGGTGCCTACTTTAATACTTCCTCTAGCATTGACAGTAGAGGTCGACCAACTAGGATTTTTCAAAGCCGATACCAATTATTGGAGGACCAAAAAAAGCCGATACAATAAATCGGCTGAGATTGTCATTTTATTTATATTTATATATATATATATATATAAAATGACAATTACAACAATACTGAATGAACACTATTTTAACTTAATATAATACATAAATAACATCTATTTAGTCTCAAGTAAATAATGAAACATGTTCAATTTGGTTTAAATAATGCAAAAACAGTGTAGGAGAAGAAAGTAAAAGTGCAATATGTGCCATGTAAAAAAGCTAACGTTTAAGTTCCTTGCTCAGAACATTTGAAAGCTGGTGGTTCAATATTGCCAGTTAAGAAGTTTTAGGTTGTAGTTATTATAGGAATTATGACGCGTCGACTATTTCTCTCTATACCATTTGTATTTCATATACACCTTTGACTATTGGATGTTCTAATAGGCACTTTAGTATTGCCAGCCTAATCTCAGGAGTTGATAGGCTTGAAGTCAAATAGCGCTGTGCTTCAAGCATTGCTAAGAGCTGCTGGCAAACGCGGTAGTGTCCTGTTTGAATGAATGCTTACGAGCCTGCTGCTGCCTACCACCGCTCAGTCAGACTGCTCTATCAAATATCAAATCATAGACTTAATTATAATAAACATAGAAATACAAGTCTTAGGTCATTAATATGGTCAAATCCGGAAACTATCATCTCGAAAACAAAACATTTATTCTTTCAGTGAAATACGGAACCGTTCCGTATTTTATCTAACGGGTGGCATCCATAAGTCTAAATATTGCTGTTACATTGCACAACCTTCAATGTTATGTCATATTTATGTAAAATTCTGGCAAATGAATTACGTTCACACAGTTTGCAACGAGCCAGGCGGCCCAAACTGTTGCATATACCCTGACTCTGCTTGCACTGAACGCAAGAGAAGTGACAATTTCCCTAGTTTAATATTGCCTGCTAACATGAATTTCTTTTAACTAAATATGCAGGTTTAAAAATATATACATCTGTGTATTGATTTTAAGGAAGGCATTGATGTTTATGGTTAGGTACATTTGTGCAAAGATTGTGTTTTTTTCACAAATGCGCTTGTTAAATCACCCGTTTGGCAAAGTTGAAGTAGGCTGTGATTCGATGAGACATTAACAGGCACCGCATTGATTATATGCAACGCAGGACACGCTAGATAAACTAGTAATATCATCAACCATGTGTAGTTAACTAGTGATTATGTGAAGATTGATTGTTTTTTATAATTTAAGTTTAATGCTAGCTAGCAACTTACCATGGCTCTTTGCAGCCTTTTGACGCTGCACTCGTGTAAGAGATGGTCAGCCTGCCACGCAGTTTCCTCATGGATTGCAATGTAATCGGCGTCCAAAAAGGCAGATTACCGATTGTTATGAAAACTTGAAATTGGCCATGCCAATTAAAATAGGTCGACCTCTGACAGTCATGGAAGCTGCTCACCAACAAAACCGTTTTTTGTTTTTGGTCTTTCAACAGCTGAAGGTTGATTTCAATTGTCAAGCCAATTAATGTATTTTTAGGACTTGTTCAAGTCACATCGAAACAGAAATGTCAGTACTTGACTTGGGGGACTGTAGACGGACTTCTGTAATCTGTCAACCTAAAGCGATATAAGGGAGACTGAACATCACCAGAATTGTGGTCAATAAATAAACAGGTATGTTTTAGGTAACGATAAACTAGCTAGAACTGGTGTGTACGTAAGACAATCTGTACACGTCACTGACTAAGCCAGTTTCCACATCAAATCAAATTTTATTGGTCACATACACATGGTTAGCAGATGTTAATGTGAGTGTAGTGAAATGCTTGTGCTTCTAGTTCCGACAGTGCAGTAATATCTAACAAGTAATCTAACAATTCCACAACAACTACCTTGTACACACAAGTTTAAAGGAACGAATACGAATATGTACATAAAAATATATAAATGAGTGATGGCCGAAAGGCGTAATAGATGGTATGGAGTACAGTATATACATACGAGATGAGTATTGTAGGGTATGAAAACAAAGCGGCATTGTTTAAGGTGGCTAGTGATACATTACATCAAGATGGCATAGAGTACAGTATATACATATGAGATGAGTAACACAACCACGTAAAGGCACGTTCAGGGATACATTTGGAGACCGGAGCGAGCTGAGCTACAAAAGCAGGGGGGACATTGTGTGAGCTGAAATGGGAGTCCCTAGCTGAAGACAGGAAGAGAAATTGAATTTTTATGAGGGTGAAGTATCGGAGGTGGTAGATGTGTTGAAGTTATCGTAGAGACCGAGGTATTCACCGAGGGTCAGGAAAAAGATGAGTCTGACAGTAGGAGTGAAGTTTATGGACAAAGTGGACTCTTGCCTTTTAAGCTGATCCATTTGTGGATTCATGCTGGGTGGGAGAAAAAGAGTTGGGTGCTGTGGAATCGGTGAGGGTAACCAGAAATGGTCATGTGATAATTGTTTGTGTTTCTGTTGGTCAGAGGGAGAAGGCACTCGGGAGTAAAACAAAATCGGGGCAAGAAAAGTGAATTGTTATGCTTTCAAGAAAAGGGCACCAATGAAAGGAGTGATAACTGGGGTAGCAGTAAATATAAAAAAGTCGACCAGCTGAGGAGAAAGATTCCTGGTATATGTGATGCTCGTCGTTTGTGACGCAGACAGGGTGGCGAGAGTCGGGAAACAGAAGAGTCATTGTCCACTCTTTTGAGCTTCGAAGTTGAGTCTTTGCCCGACAAAGTGAAGTTAGGATATATAAGTTATCCTGTACGAGTGTATGTGCCGAATACATTACGATGTTACAGGTGTCAAGCTTATGGGCATGTGGCAGCAGTGTGTAGGAAGGAGGGTCCAAGGTGTGAGAAGTGTGCAGAAGGGCATGAGACAGAGGAATGTGTAGTATTGGTGAAAGTAGTGGTATGTGTTAATTGTAGGGGGTGCCCATGGAGCTGGGGATCAGAAATGTCCCGTGAGAGAGAGGCAGGTTGAGGTTTCCAGGGTTAAAAGTAGTGCAGAAGTTGTCATATGCTGAGACAGTGAAGGAAGTAGAGGAAGATGGGTTAAGGGGGTGGAGTGGTGAGTAGTAGTAGAGATATAGAGCTTACAATTGTCTCATTCATCCCTCTCCTCTGTAACTATTCACCAGGTTGTTGCTGTAAATGAGAATGTGTTCTCAGTCAACTTACCTGGTAAAATAACGATAAAATAAAAAACCAGTACAGAGGGATAGGTCAAAAACGTATATGTTTCAGTAAGATTGGATTTTTAGCATTTCTAGCAATGGTTATCAACTGTACGGCACGGATGGAACGGAAGTCGCAGAAAAGAGAGGTGGCGGCGGCAGCTGCAGAGATATTTAGGTGTGCGAGACATGACATCAGAAGAGTTACAGGGTGTGTTGAGTGTTGCCCCATCCTTTCAGGATAATGGCCATGAGGTAGGAATAAATACATTTAATTACTGGAGTAGTGCAGTGGTCATTTTTATTTTATATCATTTGGAAATTACTGAGTGTAGTGTTAGATTGTAGGGTATTTATTTAGTACATTCTTGTTTCTCAAGCAAAAGTAGAAAGGAGTTGTACCTCAGACTAGTAGGTGGCGGTAATGCAACAAATTGGATGCCAAGCGCCTGTTAAACCTCAGAACCAGCACCATGTAACGTGAGGTGGAGAACCCGGTCCTCTGAACCACAGAAAGCTCCGATTGAGCAACTGGGGGCCTGAAAATACATGTTTTCGAGTTGCTTGTAAAAATGTTTAACTCCGACTTGGTTTTTTTGTAAGTGCAATAAACGGCAAACGAGTTAGAACGACTAACGTTAACATTTGCTACCTAATTTAACAGTACGTTCAAAACGTTGCAAACATTCACCAACCAAATGACTGAGAAAATACGTTTTAGTTACATACCTAGTTAGCTAGTTTTACCACCAACGACTACTTCACAAAACAGGACACCTTAAAAAAAAAACTAAATTGGTTAACTACATGTCCTCCTTGTATGTTAGTTTATTGGTTAACAAGTTGTAAAAAAATAAATAATAAACCTTTGCACTAGTAAAGTTAACGTTAACATTCCTTATGTGTGGACAAGTCTGTCATAAGAAACGGGCGAGATGACAATGCAGTCAGAGACAAAACGATCCCCGGGGTACAGTTTCAGTTTGTGACATGAAGCCAAGACCCACGCAGGTTGACCACGTCTGTTCCAGTGCGGTGATTCACCCAGCGGCCTGGTCTCTCCGTTCACCCCACGAAACAAAATGGCGGCGGTGGTGGTGGCGACCAACCGAGCTACGTTAACTACGAAACGAACCGAAAGGGAAGTGTGAAATCATCCGACAATTATAGGATTGTCTCGGAGATTTAAAACCAAAAACAAACAACCAACAAAAAAAAAAAAAATATATATATATATATATATATATATATATATATATATATATATATATATATAAAAAAATGTAAAGGTAAAATACACTTACCTTTAAATCTGAGGTCACAAGGGGGATCTAGAACAAGGATCTGCTCCAACTTTGACATATTTATCTATAGCGTTGTGAAGAGACACACTGTGAAGAGGTAGTCCTGCTATAGCTGGAGCTGAAGAGTCGCTGACTGCTCTCTGCTCTGACAACCTGAACGAGCACACGGGAGCAAATATTTCAACGCGCGATTCGATAGTGCGCGTTCACGTGGTGGGTCTTCACTAATTAATAATAACAAACTCATTTTTTTTTTTTGGAGCTGATTTGATTAAGTTAGTTAGTTAATCAAATACGAAATAGTCATGTAGGCTACTTTTCTTTCTTTTTTGGCCACAGATCCTTCCTGGAAAAATATGTAGTTTATAGATAGACCTAAATGCCATATTGGTTCAAATTTGTTGATAGAGATATTTCAGCAAACTTGACTTATGGGGTATTTTGATAGGCATGGTTCCAACTACTGTATTGATATTGTTTAAGTGATACTTCTCTGGATACATGTGTGTGTTGAGAGCAATGACTATATATATGTGTATGAAGGCGTTGAAAATTAACTTGTTCATGTGTAAGAAGGGAGTGTGTGTGTGTTGAAGCGGAGAGCATGCGTGCCTGTGCTTTCTCTCTCTGTATTACTGTGTTTAACCTTTATTTAACTAGGCAAGTCAGTTTAGAACAAATTCTTATTTACAATGATGGCCAAACCCTAACCCGGACGACACTGGGCCAATTGTGTGCCGCCCTATGGTACTCCCAAACACAGCCGGTTTGTGACACAGCCTGGAATCGAACCAGGGCGTCTGTAGTGATGCCTCTAGCACTGAGATGAAGTGCCCGTAGACCGCTGCGCCTTCTCTGGAGCACAAAATAAACTCCTAACCTTATTTGTTTTACAACTTTAAACTCAGAACACTCTCAATTCTACCTTTCTCTCTTCGGACCTTTTGAGAGCCTCGTCTAGGGTTAAGTCCATCTTCGTGACAGAGCGGCGGTGCAGACTTCCCTGTCAAGAAGCACGTGTAAACTGTTGAGAGGGAGAGTAGTCTGAAACGGCTGAAAACTCGAGCCTGCTCCGCTCTCCTTCCATCTATTTACAGCATTCCCAAAGGTCAGAGACCAATACCTTCACTAAATAGGATAAGACTCTTAAAAGACAAACCTTTGGTTTCCTTGAAATGAGAGGTTAAAGACAAAGGGAAAGTGATAACCGTGCAGCAAATGTTTACTAAAACAGTAGTTATACTGTATGTCAGACTATCTTAGAAATCTAGATGAAAACTGTCAAAATGTCAAATAAAACTAAATGTCAAATATTTCACTGTTTCCCTACAGAAAGTTTGGGATAAATGTCAACTGTCAAATCAGGAGAGAGAGAAAAAAAACAGGAAATATATTCCAATTGAATTGCGCTTAATGTAAACAGCCAATCAGAGTAGAGCGGACAGTGTGTCTTTACCACTGAAGTCCAGTGGGTAGATACAAAGTATCATTTTACAGTTACTGTACTTGGGAGCCATGATACATGACACTGATTTCACTCACAAATCGTTTTACACTTGTTCTGGTTTCTCAAATAGCATCCGACACGTGTCAAAACTAAATGTCACCACCATTTCCTATTGGATGTTAGATGTGTATTCCCTGTGTAATCGCATATAACTACAAACAGCCTTTCCCCTAGTTTAATTTATAGGTGGGTTGCAAAGGCCACAACCGATCCAAGTAACATCCAGGCACTCTGACATCAAAATGTCAAATGACACCAATACAGTAGACACCATGCAGGAGGTAAGAGGGGCTGAAACCAATACAATAGACACCATGCAGAAGGTAAGAGGGGGCTGAAACCAATACAGTAGACACCATGCAGGAGGTAAGAGGGGGCTGAAACCAATACAGTAGACACCATGCAGGAGGTTAAAGGGGGCTGAAACCAATACAATAGACACCATGCAGGAGGTTAGAGGGGGCTGAAACCAATACAATAGACACCATGCAGGAGGTAGGAGGGGGCTGAAACCAATACAATAGACACCATGCAGGAGGTTAGAGGGGGCTGAAACCAATACAATAGACACCATGCAGGAGGTAAGAGGGGGCTGAAACCAATACAGTAGACACCATGCAGGAGGTAAGAGGGGGCTGAAACCAATACAATAGACACCATGCAGGAGGTAAGAGGGGGCTGAAACCAATACAATAGACACCATGCAGGAGGTAAGAGGGGGCTGAAACCAATACAGTAGACACCATGCAGGAGGTAAGAGGGGGCTGAAACCAATACAATAGACACCATGCAGGAGGTAAGAGGGGACTGAAACCAATACAGTAGACACCATGCAGGAGGTAAGAGGGGGCTGAAACCAATACAATAGACACCATGCAGGAGGTAAGAGGGGGCTGAAACCAATACAGTAGACACCATGCAGAAGGTAAGAGGGGGCTGAAACCAATACAGTAGACACCATGCAGGAGGTAAGAGGGGGCTGAAACCAATACAGTAGACACCATGCAGGAGGTTAGAGGGGGCTGAAACCAATACAATAGACACCATGCAGGAGGTAAGAGGGGGCTGAAACCAATACAGTAGACACCATGCAGGAGGTAAGAGGGGGCTGAAACCAATACAATAGACACCATGCAGGAGGTAAGAGGGGGCTGAAACCAACACAGTAGACACCATGCAGGAGGTAAGAGGGAGCTGAAACCAATACAATAGACACCATGCAGGAGGTTAGAGGGGGCTGAAACCAATACAATAGACACCATGCAGGAGGTAAGAGGGGGCTGAAACCAATACAGTAGACACCATGCAGGAGGTAAGAGGGGGCTGAAACCAATACAGTAGACACCATGCAGGAGGTAAGAGGGGGCTGAACCCAATACAATAGACACCATGCAGGAGGTAAGAGGGGGCTGAACCCAATACAATAGACACCATGCAGGAGGTAAGAGGGGGAACCCCATCTACAGTACCAGTCAAAAGTTTGGACACACCTAGTCATTCAAGGGTTTTTCTTTATTTTTACTATTTTCTACATTTTAGAATAATAGGGAAGACATCAAAATATAAAATAACACATTTGGAATCATGTAGTAACCAAAAGTGTTAAACAAATCCAAATAGATTTTAGATTCCTCAAAGTAGCCACCCTTTGCCTTGATGACAGCTTTAAACAATCTTGGCATTCTCTCAACCAGCTTCATGAGGAATGCTTTTACAACAGTCTTGAAGGAGTTCCCACATATGCTGAGCACTTGTTGGCTGCTTTTCCTTCACTCTGCGGTCCAACTCATCCCAAACCATCTCAATTGGGTTGAGGTCGGGTGATTGTGGCGGCCAGGTCATCTGATGCAGCACTCCATCACTCTCCTCCTTGGTCAAATAGCCCTTACACAGCCTGGAGTTGTGTTTTGGGTCATTGTTCTATTGAAAAACAAATGATATTCCCACTAAGCACAAACCAGATGGGATGGGCGTACCGCTGCAGAATGCTGTGGTAGCCATGCTGGTTAAGTGGGCCTTGAATTCGAAATAAATCAGTGTCACCAGCAAAGCACCCCCACACCATCACACCTCCTCCTCCATGCTTCACAGTGGGGACCACACATGCGGAGATCATCCTTTCACCTACTCTGAGTCTTACAAAGACATGGAGGCTGGAACCAAAAATCGCAAATTTGGACCCATCAGACCAAAGGACAGATTTCCACCGATCTAATGTCCATTGCTCGTGTTTTTTGGCCCAAGCAAATGTCTTTTTATTATCCTGTTATGGCTAGGGGGCAGTATTTTCACGGCTGGATAAAAAACGTACCCGATTTAATCTGGTTACCACTCCTACCCAGTAACTAGAATATGCATATACTTATTACATATGGATAGAAAACACCCTAAAGTTTCTAAAACTGTTTGAATGGTGTCTGTGAGTATAACAGAACTCATTTGGCAGGCAAAAACCTGACAAGGTTTCAGGCAGGAAGTGGCCTGTCTGACAAGGTGTCGTTCTTCTTGTCTCTGTTTATTGAAGAGTGAGGATCTTAGCTGTCCCGTGACACTTCCTACGGCTGCCATAGGGTCTCAGAAGGCGGTAAAAAGCTGAATCGTGGCTTTGCAGGCTCTGGCTGAAAAAAAGTAGCGCGTTTGGGTAGTGGCTGGTTACAGTACTGTGAGACTCAGGCTCGTGCCCGCGTCGACCAAAAGCTTTGTTTACTTTCCTCTGTTTAGCTAAAAGGAGATTCCCGGTCGGAATATTATCGCTTTTTTACGAGAAAAATGGCATAAAAATGGATTTTAAACAGCGGTTGACATGCTTCGAAGTACGGTAATGGAATATTTAGATTTTTTTTGTCACGAATTGCGCCATGCGCGCAACCCTGATTTACCATTTCAGATAGTGTCTGGGACGCACGAACAAAACGCCGCTATTCGGATATAACGATGGATTCTTTTGGACCAAACCAACATTTGCTATTGAAGTAGCAGTCCTGGGAGTGCATTCTGACGAAGACAACAAAAGGTAATCAAACTTTTATAGTAGTAAACCTGATATTGGTGAGTGCTAAACTTGCCGGGTGTCTAAATAGCTAGCCCGTGATGCCTGGGCTAAGTACTTAGAATATTGCAAAATGTGCTTTCACCAAAAAGCTATTTTAAAATCGGACCTATCGAGTGCATAGAGGAGTTCTGTATCTATAATTCTTAAAATAATTGTTATGCTTTTTGTGAACGTTTATCGTGAGTAATTTAGTAAATTCTTTGTGAATTCGCCGGAAGTTTGCGGGGGGTATGCTAGTTCTGAACGTCACATGCTAATGTAAAAAGCTGGTTTTTGATATAAATATGAACTTGATTGAACAAAACATGCATGTATTGTATAACATAATGTCCTAGGGTTGTCATCTGATGAAGATCATCAAAGGTTGGTGCTGCATTTAGCTGTCTTCTGGGTTTTTGTGACATTTATATGCTAGCTTGAAAAATGGGTGTCTGATTATTTCTGGCTTGGTACTCTGCTGACATAATCTAATGTTTTGCTTTCGTTGTAAAGCCTTTTTGAAATCGGACAGTGTGGTTAGATAAAGGAGAGTCTTATCTTTAAAATGCTGTGAAATAGTCATATGTTTGAAAAATTGAAGTTTTTGTATTGAGGAATTTGTAATTCGCGCCACGCCTATCATTGGATATTGGAGCAGGTGTTCCGCTAGCGGAACGTCTAGATGTAAGAGGTTATTGGTGTCCTTTAGTAGTGGTTTCTTTGCAGCAATTTGACCATGAAGGCCTGATTCACACAGTCTCCTCTGAACAGTTGATGGTGGTCCTCATGAGAGCCAGTTTCATCATAGCGCTTGATGGTTTTTGCGACTGCACATGAAGAAACGTTCAAAGTTCCCCAGGATTGACTGACCTTCATGTCTTAAAATAATGATGGACTGTCATTTCTCTTTGCTTATTTGAGCTGTTCTTGTCATAATATGAACTATCTTCTGTATACCACCCCTACCTTATCACAACACAACTGATTGGCTTAAACGCATTAAGAAGGAAAGAAATTCCACACATTTAATTTTTTCTATTTTTTTAAATTTAACATTTATTTAACTAGGCAAGTCAGTTAAGAACACATTCTTATTTACAATGACGGTCTACATCGGCCAAACCCCTGACGACGCTGGGCCAATTGTGCGCCACCCTATGGGACTCCCAATCACGACCGGTTGTGATTCAGCCTGGATTAACTTTTAATAAGGCACACATATTAACTTAAATGGATTCCAGGTTGAGTGAACGACAAGAGTGCAAAACTGTCATCAAGGCTACTTTGAAGAATCTCGAATATAATATATATATATTTGATCTGTTTTAACACTTTTTTGGTTACTACATGATTCCAAAATGTGTTATTTCATAGTTTTGATGTCTTCACTATTATTCTACAATGTAGAAAATAGTAAAAATAAATAAAAACGCTGGAATGAGTAGGTGTGTCCAAACGTTTGACTGGCAATGTATATAATAGTATTGGAAAACAGTCCATTTGTGGATCAGAGGGATTGTCGCATCCTGACCATGGTAAGCTGTTATTTTCTATGGTAGAGTAGGTCAGGGCGTGACAGGGATAGGAATAACTTTTACAATTGTCATTCTATCGAGGCAACAACACAACAGAAACAAAGAGATAAAGAACCAAGAGAAAATACAAATAATACCACTTTATTATCAGACAGATTAATACATAAAATGTTATTGTGTTATATATAGAAAAGTAAATAACTTGAGTCAAGTACACAAAAAAGTAACAATTTAAACTATTAATAATAATAATAATAATAATAATAAATGTCATATTAGATTTTGTCTACAGAGGGAAGACAAAGGCAATTGTTTGCATTGCAGAATGGACTGTATGTATAAATGGTTAAAGGCAAACTCAGGCTGGGAAGACATTTGATATTTGTCAAGTTTGTACAGAATACTACATCTCAGTATTGTGAGCTAACACCTCTGTGTGTGTGTGTGTGTGTGTGTGTGTGTGTGTGTGTGTATAACTGTACACAGACGAATGTCAAACAGAAGAAAAAAAACATGGACAATCTTTTCTGTCTCCTCTACAGTATCTTCCCACAAAGTATTTTTTATTTTTTTTTAATCCAAACATATGACACTGTTAGATCCGCAAGGACTGTTGCTGTAAACTCAGCTTTATACTTACAAAAAGGTACACATGTTGTACAGTTCTACACATCCTTTTAACTCGGTCTACTTTACGGCAATTCAGCTATTACCAACACCACATTGGGAATGTAGTCATTAAATGTAGTCATTAATACTGTGTCATTGTTTTTCCTGAGAAAGTACAGGAACTAGCTACATAAAAGTTCCACTTTAAAATCCCAATAATAAAAAAAAAAAGACTATTTAAAATCCACACCCGAGTGGTTGAATCGAAGAGGCTATATTACCTCACAGATACAGTAGTTAGTCCACCGATCAATCAATCTGCTCATCTGGCCTTATAATTGTCAATAGTTGTATTTATTGTGATAGTGGCCCCTTTTCAGTAGTTGGTCAATATTACATAATAATAACAACATATGGATGTTCGTTACAACATAGCAAAAAACAAACAACACATGGCAACTCAGGTATTCGAATGCATGCTACTTCGTCCTTCAAATATACATTTTGAACACCTTATACATTCTCAAAATACATATTCTATACCAGCATTTCAATGGGGAAAAAGACAACGGTTGGCGAGACCAAATTCATGAAATCAATATCAATATCGTCAGCTACAAAGGGATTCTATCTATCGATCTAAGCAATACTGGAGTCACAAGGCAACAATGCAATCACTAGATCTGCTCAACTGTTGACTGCATATTCTGGAATGAGAATTTGGATTGTAATCTCTATATATCGTATAAGAATTCAGAACGTAATCTCTAGTCTGCATGAATATTTTTGTCATTTTATTAAACGTCATTAAACTCAACTAGATTATTTATTATTTGTGCAATTTATCCAAATGTTCATGTTCAGCGCGTTAGAGATGAGATCTAACATGTTTCGATTTTCAAGATTAAATGTTTATTTTTATTTTTTTTATTGTGCTGCTAACTATGAAATAAAAACATATCCCAGTATGCGTATAAAAGTCTCTGTCTATTGTTTTTTAAAGGTCGACTGCCCCTTAGAATAAACTCCTCCATTTTTAAAACAGCCTTTGTGACATCACTATGAGTCAGAATCTTTCATTTCTAAATGGCAAAATTGACTAGAAAGTTAAAAAATTTGATAATTTTTGGTCATAAAGTCAGTCTCGGTCAAAACAAGAGTTCGGTAAATGACTGAGTCATGACTTACTTGAGGGTTTGGGATTACAATCATGTCAACAATTCATGCCCCCTTTTGCCTTTTAACACATGGTGGCACCATGTTTTCTGGGAAAAGACTGGGCGTATTCGCTATGACGGAGATCTCTCTTTAAGGAGGACCAATGGAATAGTCTAAAATGTGCAAACCCTGCCCACCTGGCACATCATAGGACAACACCTTACCAACAAGTCAGTTTATCAAATTTCTGTCCCAGGCAACTGTAAGTGTTGTTATTGTGAAGTGGAAATGTCTAGGAGTAACAACGGCTCAGCCGCAAAGTGGTAGGCCACACAAGCTCACAGAACGGAACCGCCGACTACTGAAGTGCATAAAAATAGTTTGTCCTCGGTTACAACACTCACTACCAAGTTCCAAACTGCCTCTGGAAGCAACGTCAGCACAATAACTGTTTGTCAGGAGCTTCATGAAATGGGTTTACATGACTGAGCAGCTGCACAGAAACCTATGATCACCATGCGCAATGCCAAGCGTCGGCTGGAGTGGTGTAAAGCTCGCCGCCATTGGACTCTGGAGCAGTGGAAAGGTGTTCTCTGGAGTGATGAATCACGCTTCACCATTTGCCAATCCGATGAACAAATCTGGGTTTGGCAGACGCCAGAACTCTACCTGCCCCAATGCAAAGTGACAACTGTAAAGTTTGGTGGAGGAGGAATAATGGTCTGGGGATGTTTTTCATGGTTCGGGCTAGGCCCCTTAGTTCCAGTGAAGGGAAATCATAACGCTACAGCATACAATTCAATTCTAGACGATTCTGTGCTTCCAACTTTGTGACAACAGTTTGTTTACCTTCAGTCATGGCCGTTAGCATTTCTTAATGAGAATTGATGAAAAACGTGGCCAAATCAGGAAGTGCAGTTCTCCTTTAAATTGTGTGTAACTTCAGGATCCATTTTCTGATGTTAATCTCTAACCAAAAACACTAGAGGGCGACAAACTGGTTTCCCCTCCTGAGTCAGCACACACAGGCCCAGTCCAGAAATGACACTTACAACACACCTTACCAAGGCACTGGAGTCAATCTGAGAGGACGTATAAGAAATATGGCGAAATGTCTACCTACTGTATCTTTCTATGGTTTACTGTATCTTTCTATGGCTTACTGTATCTTTCTATGGGTTACTGTATCCTTATATGGGTTACTGTATCTTTCTGTGGGTTACTGTATCTTTATATATCTTTCTATGGGTTACTGTATCTTTCTATGGGTTACTGTATCTTTCTGTGGGTTACTGTATCCTTATATGGGTTACTGTATCTTTCTATGGCTTACTGTATCTTTCTATGGGTTACTGTATCTTTCTGTGGGTTACTGTATCCTTATATGGGTTACTGTATCTTTCTATGGCTTACTGTATCTTTCTATGGGTTACTGTATCCTTATATGGCTTACTGTATCTTTCTATGGCTTATTGTATCTTTCTATGGCTTACTGTATCTTTCTATGGCTTACTGTATCTTTCTATGGGTTATTGTATCTTTCTATTGCTTACTGTATCTTTCTATGGCTTACTGTATCTGTCTATGGGTTATTGTATCTTTCTATGGGTTACTGTATCCTTATCTGGGTTATAGGGGTGGTTTCTGCACCTGGACACGCTGGTTACTATGCTACAGGTGAGAGGGTCTGATCTATCACAAGCCAAAGCCATGTTGTCGTCCTCCTCTCCCCTGAGACCAATGTACCGTACATGCATGGTGGACTGTGTGGAGGTGGACTGTGAGTAGTTGAGCCACACAGCAGTGTATTACAATGTTGCATTGTGGACCCTGTGATCCATGCAGCTGTGTATGTGTGGAACCAAGGCCAGTGATAATCTCACTGGCAAATCTGATGCAGAATTCTGAACCGACTCATTGTTCCCTAAACTCCTTGTTCCCTAAACTCCTTGTTCCCTAAACTCCTTGTTCCCTAAACTCCTTGTTCCCTAAGAGGAAATGTGGGGGGGGGGGGGGTAGGGTGCTATGGTCTAGGCGTGGTAGGGTGCTCTGTGTCTATTTGGGACTCAGCAGTAGTCTTACTAGCAGCAGAGTTTGTTAGACGGAGGAGACTGCCGGGTTATCTTGAAGGGCTCGTTGCCGTCAACGTCTGGATTCTCCAGAGGTGGAATCTGTTTACCTGAAACACAACACAGGATCAGTTTGAAGGAGCAGGTGCAGTCTGAAGGTGCAGTTTCAGCAACCAGGTGCAGTTTGAAGGAAGTTGAGGTAGTTTCTGGAATAACTAGGGTTAGCAATGGCTCCAGAAGCTACCTTCCTTGAAACTGCACACAGAGACATACAAATAGGTATCCACTTTGTTCATCTGACTCTGGGTATGTAGAAAAAGGGCTTAATAATTGCCAAGATCTCACACTATCCCTTTAAGTGGTGAATCCTAACTTTCACTTAAGTGAAAATCTGAATGAAGTGGAAGTTCAGATTTGTCCCTAAGAGAGCTGCTAACAGGCACTGTACTGAATGGTGCTACTCTGTCTTACAAGGTTGAATGGAATGTTGTAGTGTCTACAACAAACACAAATCAAAAGAAATTCATGCTTTAGTTCAGTGACTTTATTTAACGAGGCAAGTCAGTTAATAAGAACAAATTCTTATTTACAATGACGGCCTAGGAACAGTGGGTTAAACTGCCTTGTTCAGGGGCAGAACGACAGATTTTTACCATGTCAGCTCAAGGATTCGATCCAGCAACCTTTAGGTTACTGACCCAACACTCTAACCACTAGGCTACCTACCGCCCCTACGCTCTAACCACTAGGCTACCTGCCGACCCTACGCTCTAACCACTAGGCTACCTGCCGCCCCTACACTCTAACCACTAGGCTACCTGCCGCCCCTACACTCTAACCACTAGGCTACCTGCCGCCCCTACACTCTAACCACTAGGCTACCTGCCGCCCCTACACTCTAACCACTAGGCTACCTGTCGCCCCTCCCCTCTAACCACTAGGCTACCTGCCGTCCCTCCACTCTAACCGCTAGGTTACCTGCCGTCCCTCCACTCTAACCGCTAGGTTACCTGCCGCCCCCACACTCT
The DNA here is from genome assembly GCF_965601325.2 of Salmo salar. Lineage (NCBI taxonomy): Eukaryota > Metazoa > Chordata > Actinopteri > Salmoniformes > Salmonidae > Salmo > Salmo salar. The sequence goes on from NC_138304.1 coordinate 52,760,983, forward strand.
AACCGCTAGGCTACCCTGCCGCCCCTACACTCTAACCACTAGGCTACCTGCCGCCCCTACACTCTAACCACTAGGCTACCTGCCGCCCCTACACTCTAACCACTAGGCTACCTGCCGCCCCTACACTCTAACCACTAGGCTACCTACCGCCCCTACACTCTAACCACTAGGCTACCTACCGCCCCTACACTCTAACCACTAGGCTACCTACCGCCCCTACACTCTAACCACTAGGCTACCCTGCCGTCCCTACACTCTAACCACTAGGCTACCTGCCTCCCCTACACTATAACCACTAGGCTACCTGCCACCCCACACTCTAACCACTAGGTTACCTGCCGCCCCTACACTCTAACCACTAGGCTACCTGCCGCCCCTACACTCTAACCACTAGGCTACCTGCCGCCCCTACACTCTAACCACTAGGCTACCTGCCGCCCCTACACTCTAACCACTAGGCTACCTGCCGACCCATGGCACATCTTGCATAACAATTCATGATAAAACAAACTAAACAGTGTTTGATGTGGTCGTATGGAGTGAACCACCCTGCCAACAAACTCTAAACTGAAACACTTACTGATCTTCTGAAAGAGCTCCTCCACATTGACAGCGTTTCTGGCGCTGGTCTCCATGAAGATAGCTGCGATGGACTCAGCAAAGTCCTTAGCTTCCTTCATAGGAACTTCCCTGTTAAAAGAGATACTATAAACTACAGCTTGGGTTGACTCATCAACAGGGCTTTTCCATAACAAACAACCTTTAACACGGTGGTGGTGACTCATCAACAGGGCTTTTCCATAACAAATATCCTTTAACATAGTGGTGGTGACTCATCAACAGGGCTTTTCCTAACAAACAGCCTTTAACATGGTGATGGTGACTCATCAACAGGGCTTTTCCATAACAGCCTTTAACATGGTGGTGGTGACTCATCAACAGGGCTTCCATAACAAACAGCCTTTAACATGGTGGTGACTCATCAACAGGGCTTCCATAACAACCTTTAACACGGTGGTGGTGACTCATCAACAGGGCTTCCCTAACAGCCTTTAACACGGTGGCGGTGACTCATCAACAGGGCTTCCCTAACAGCCTTTAACATGGTGGTGGTGACTCATCAACAGGGCTTCCCTAACAGCCTTTAACATGGTGGTGGTGACTCATCAACAGGGCTTCCCTAACAGCCTTTAACACGGTGGTGGTGACTCATCAACAGGGCTTCCATAACAACCTTTAACACGGTGGTGGTGACTCATCAACAGGGCTTCCATAACAAACAGACTTTAACATGGTGGTGGTGAGGTTGCACCCTTGTGAGAATGTCAGCTCAGAATAGTATTTTAGTTGTTAAGTAAACAAAATTAAACCCTTGTTGTCAACTTACTAATCAAATCAAATCAAATCTATTTATATAGCCCTTCTTACCTCAGGTGATATCTCAAAGTGCTGTACAGAAACCCCCAGCCTAAAACTCCAAACAGCAAGCAATGCAGGTGTAGAAGCACGGTGGCTAGGAAAAACTCCCTAGAAAGGCCAAAACCTAGGAAGAAACCAGGCTACGAGGGGTGACCAGTCCTCTTCTGGCTGTGCCGGGCAGAGATTATAACAGAACATGGCCAAGATGTTCTAATGTTCATAGATGACCAGCATGGTCAAATAATAATAATCATAGTAGTTGTAGAGGGTGCAACAGGTCAGCACCTCAAGAGTAAATGTCAGTTGGCTTTTCATAGCCGATCTTTGAGAGTATCTCTACCGCTCCTGCTGTCTCTAGAGAGTTGAAAACAGCAGGTCTGGGACAGGTAGCACGTCCAGTGAACAGGTCAGGGTTCCATACTACACTTCCTTAGCTTGAGACTGGTAGCTAGAGCTAATACTTCCTAGTCATAAATGTAACAAAGGTGGACATCGATGTCCTGTCAATCAAATGGCTCTTATGGCCGACAGAGCAGAGTTGTATTGCAGAGTCCCAACAATAGTAACACACAACACCATGGCAACCAATCAACAGGGTTTCCATTAGAGGTCGACCGATTATGATTTTTCAACGGCGATACCGATTATTGGAGGACCAAAAAAAGCCGATACCGATTAATCGGACGTTTTTTTTTACATTTATTTGTAATAATGACAATTACAACAATACTGAATGAACACTTTTATTTTAACTTAATATAATACATCAATAAAATCAATTTAGCCTCAAATAAATAATGAAACATGTTCAATTTGGTTTAAATAATGCAAAAACAAAGTGTTGGAGAAGAAAGTAAAAGTGCAATATGTGCCATGTAAAAAAGCTAACGTTTAAGTTCCTTGCTCAGAACATGAGAACATATGAAAGCTGGTGGTTCCTTTTAACATGAGTCTTCAATATTCCCAGGTAAGAAGTTTTAGGTTGTAATTATTATAGGAATTATAGGACTATTTCTCTCTATACGATTTGTATTTCATATACCTTTGACTATTGGATGTTCTTACAGGCACTTTAGTATTGCCAGTGTAACAGTATAGCTTCCGTCCCTCTCCTCGCTCCTACCTGGGCTCAAACCAGGAACACATCGACAACAGCCACCCTCGAAGCATCGTTATCCATCGCTCTACAAAAGCTGCGGCCCTTGCAGAGCAAGGGTAACAACTACTCCAAGTCTCAGAGCGAGTGACGTTTGAAACGCTATTAGCGCGCACCCCGCTAACTAGCTAGCCATTTCACATCGGTTACACCAGCCTAATCTTGGGAGTTGACAGGCTTGAAGTCTTAAACAGCGCAATGCTTGAAGCACAGCAAAGAGCTGCTGGCAAACGCACTAAAGTGCTGTTTGAATGAATGCTTACGAGCCTGCTGCTGCCTACCACCGCTCAGTCAGACTGCTCTATCAAATATCAAATCATTGACTTAATTATAACATAACACACAGAAATACGAGCCTTATGTCATTAATATGGTCGAATCCGGAAACTATCAGTTCGAAAACAAAACGTTTATTCTTTAAGTGAAATACGGACCCGTTCCGTATTTTATCTAACGGGTGGCATCCCTAAGTCTAAATAATCCTGTTACATTGCACAACCTTCAATGTTATGTCATAATTACGTAAAATTCTGGCAAATTAGTTCGCAACAGGCCAGGCGGCCCAAACTGCTGCATATACCCTGACTCTGTTGCACAGAACGCAAGAGAAGTGACACAATTTCCCTAGTTAAAAGAAATTCATGTTAGCAGGCAATATTAACTAAATATGCAGGTTAAAAAATATATACTTGTGTATTGATTTTAAGAAAGGCGTTGATGTTTATGGTTAGGTACACATTGGTGCAACGACAGTGCTTTTTTCGCGAATGCGCTTGTTAAATAACTGTTTGGCGAAGTAGGCAGTGAATCAATGATAAATTAACAGGCACCGCATTGATTATATGCAACGCAGGACACGCTAGATAAACTAGTAATATCATCAACCATGTGTAGTTAACTAGTGATTATGTTAAGATTGATTGTTTTTAATAAGATAAGTTTAATGCTAGCTAGCAACTTACCTTGGCTCCTTGCTGCACTCGCATAACAGGTAGTCAGCCTGCCACGCAGTCTCCTCGTGGAGTGCAATGTAATCGGCCATGATCGGTGTCCAAAAATGGCGATTACCGATTGTTATGAAACCTTGAAATCGGCCCTAATTAAATCGGCCATTCCGATTAATCGGTCGACCTCTAGTTTCCATGACAACTTTAGCCCTTTAACACGGTTCTACAGAAGTGGTGAAGGACTGATACCTGATGTCACCCAAATCCTTCTTGTTCCCTGCCAAGGCAACAATGATGTCCTCAGGACCGTGCTCCTTCAGCTCCTTCACCCATTTCTTCAGTGTCTGGAAAGAGTCCTGACGGACAGACAGAACAGTGCAGACAGACAGGCGAACAGAGCAGACAGAACAAGGCAGACAGAACAGACCAATGGCCAGGTTACACTTTACTACAGGACTGATTTGTCAAACTTTGCTTTTTACCCCCAAAGCCTCCTTTCTCTAGCCTGGCCCGTATTCATAAAGTAGAAGTGCTGATCTAGGATCAGGTCCCCACTTGTCCAATATAAAATCTTAATTATAATGATCTGGAAGGCAAAATGGATCCTAGATCACCTACTGTGAGACGCTTTATGAATACAGGCCCTGGTCTCAGATCTGTTTTGGCATGACAGTGACCACAGGAGTTGACAAGACAACACAAATAGACCAGACTGTAATGTCTCTAGTCTGGAATCCACACAGAATATTGATCGGTTCTTTACCAGTTTGGTGATGTCATAGACTATGACAGCGGCGGCAGAGCCTCGGTAGTACATGGGAGCCAACGAGTGGAACTGGAATAAAACGATACAGGAAGTTAGCTACGAACAAGGGGAGGTTGCAGTTCATATGACTGCATTACTTGGTTTTAACCATGTTTAACTAACTAGTTCAGCTTTAGGGTTAAAAAAAGAAGAAGAAATATTCAAGTTTAAATAGAAATAGGAAATAATATACATTTGGAGAAAGAGATGACGAGATTCCAGCTACAGTATAGCAAAACAAATATAACTGTGAGCTATTTTCCCGCCCATGTGTTAAGGACGTAACGATGAGACTGTCACGCCCTCACCTGAGAGAGCTGTTTTCCTCTGTTTGGTTAGGTCAGGGTGTGACATGGAGTGGGCATTCTATGTGTTGTATTTCTATGTTTTTTTCTTCTCTTCTTTGATTGGCCGAGTATGGTTTCCAATCAGAGGCAGCTGTCATTCGTTGTCTCTGATTGGGAATCATACTTAGGCAGCCCTTTTTCCCCCACAGTCAGTTGTAGGATCTTGTCTTTGTGTTGCATGTGTTTGGCACGCATAGCTTTTCGTTCGTTGTATTGTTTATTGTTTTTACTGGTTCACATTGAAAATAAAAAAACGATGAACCCAACCCACGCTGCACCTTGGTCACAGAGACATTCTAACAGCACGCCTGGTCAGCATATTGCCCCTCCTACACATATTTCCATTTACACACACACACACACACACACACACACACACACACACACACACATTTACATTTACACCCCACTCCTGTGAGTCATCACGCCACAACAATACTATGAACCTTGAACTCTGACCCGTACTGTGTAACAGAATAACAAACCACATGTTCTCTGAAAATTGGGACTCCTTCTCATGATGACGAGACATATGTTACACAGTCAAGAAAAGATTGTGTAAGCCACTTGAGCAGTGATTGGACAGACACCATCGGACACAGGAAGTATGGCTATGGCAACGCGAGACAAGACAACAACGTCAAACTAAATCTCGGTCCAACGGACAAATCATATAGTGAGTAGTCGCCCATTTCTGATCCTTCCAGTCTCCATGAATCAGCCTTTACCTTGTTGACTGGATAAAATGAAAACAAAGTGAACAGGTTTTTCTAATCTCCCAGAATGAGTTGGGTCTTATTTTAGTTCAAATATTTTTTATTGAACACACACACAAGAATGGTGTATAGGTATAAAAGACAAGTTTACAGCTCTTATCTAAACATAAGAGAACAGACATTAACCACAAGACCCAGAGTTCTGGGCACAAAACAAATATTACAAAACAAGACATACAGAACAAGGACAGGTAGAAAGAAAAAGTGTAGATGTAACCCCACCCCTTATTCCACCCTTATTCCCCTCCCGACTGCTCGGGTGGCGGGGCCAGCACATGCTGCCCAAAGGTAGATTACCATATGACAATTGAGAGTGCGTTAAAAAGTGCAAATTCACAGCGCCGACTGGTCCAAGTAAGAGAGGAAAGGCTGCCAGAATGAGTTGGGTCTTATTTTGAGATGGCAAACCCAACCAGTGAGAGCAGAGGAGACTGCTGAGAGGAGAAGGGCTCATAATAACGGCTGGAATGGAAACCATGTGTTTAAAAATATCATTCCATTTACTCCATTCCAGTTCATTATAACAAGCCATCCTCCAATCAGCAGCCTCCACTGAGTGAGAATGTTGAACAGATAAAGGATGAGGAAAAGAAGAAAGAGGAGGTACCCACCCTTTCCTGTCCTGCTGTGTCCCAGATGAGGAACTTGTGTAGTTCATGTCCACACGGCACCGTCTTGGTTAAAAACGATGCCCTGCAAGTATCAGAGAACATTAGGCGAAGCACAGTCTTAATCATTAAGACAACTGTCGGAATGATAGAATAGTGTTAACTGCTTGATGACAGAATAGGTCAGGAACAAGAAGGACAGGTCAGAGTAGGACAGGACAGGTCAGAGCAGGACAGGACAGGTCAGAGTAGGACAGGACAGGTCAGGTCAGGTCAAAGCAGGACAGGTCAGAGCAGGACAGGACAGGACGGGTCAAAGCAGGACAGGTCTGAGCAGGACAGGACAGGTCAGAGAAGGACAGGTCAGAGTAGGACAGGACAGGTCAAAGCAGGACAGGTCAGAGCAGGCCAGGTCAGAGCAGGCCAGGTTAGAGCAGGCCAGGTTAGAGCAGGACAGAACAGGACAGAGCAGGACAGAGCAGGACAGAGCAGGACAGAACAGGACAGAGCAGGACAGGACAGGTCAGAGCAGGACAGGTTAGAGCAGGACAGGACAGAGCTGGACAGGACAGGACAGAGCAGGACAGGACAGGTCAGAGCAGGACAGGACAGAGCAGGACAGGACAGAGCAGGACAGGTCAGGACAGAGCAGGACAGGTCAGAGCAGGACAGGACAGAGCAGGACAGGACAGGACAGAGCAGGACAGGTTAGGACAGAGCAGGACAGGTCAGAGCAGGACAGGTCAGAGCAGGACAGGACAGGACAGAGCAGGACAGGACAGAGCAGGACAGGACAGGACAGAGCAGGACAGGACAGAGCAGGACAGGTCAGAGCAGGACAGGACAGGACAGAGCAGGACAGGTCAGAGCAGGACAGGTCAGAGCAGGACAGGACAGAGCAGGAAAGGACAGGACAGAGCAGGACAGGACAGAGCAGGACAGGTCAGAGCAGGACAGGACAGGACAGAGCAGGACAGGACAGGTCAGAGCAGGACGGGTCAGAGCAGGACAGGACAGAGCAGGACAGGTCAGAGCAGGACAGAGCAGGACAGGACAGGACAGAGCAGGACAGCTCAGAGCAGGACAGAGCAGGACAGGATAGAGCAGGTCAGGTCAGAGCAGGACAGGTCAGAGCAGGACAGGACAGAGCAGGACAGGACAGAGCAGGACAGGTCAGAGCAGGACAGAGCAGGCCAGTACAGAGTACATTTACGTCATTTAGCAGACGCTCTTATCCAGAGCGACTTACAAATTGGAACTCAATTCTGTCTCTCACTGTTCAAATAAACCTACCATTAAAATTATAGACTGATACTTTCTTTGTCAGTGGGCAAACGTACAAAATCAGCAGGGGATCAAATACTTTTCCCCCCACTGTAATTGCTAATTTCCTTTTCTTCCCTGGACATAAGACAGAGTTTGAGACTGGTTTTATCTGAGATTTTCTTGCAATTAACTTGATTTTCCTGAAAGGTCTCCATAACAGGAGAGCCCAGTGGCATGTAAATACTGTGGGAATACGCACACACGTGGCAAAGAGCACTGCCCTGCCTATGGAAAACCATGCAGAGCTTGTGGAACTAATAATCACTTTGCAAAAGTGTGTCTCAAAAGCAAAAGAAGGGTGAGTGAGGGCAAGATTCACTGTGTTGATGATGTCACTCAATGTTCAGAGCTGAACAGTGAAAGTGACATTTACATGCATGAATCCATTGGGGCTGTACACTCAAGAGGGAAGAAATGGTTTGTGACACTACGATTACACAACAAGCAACAACAATGTCAACTGGATTCCGGTGCTACATGCAACGTAATGAGCTACAAAGACAAAATCAATCTGGCACCTGACACGCATCTATTGCCCAGCGATACTAGACTAAAGCTGTACTCAGGAGAGCTAATGAGCTCTATGGGCACCTTTGAGACCGAATGTGTTATTCGGGGACGCAAACACAAGCTGGAGTTTGAGATTGTGAAAACCAGTCAACATCCTCTCCTCTCAGGCTCTACATGCGAACGCCTGGGACTGATGCAGTTCACTGTACCAAATGACCTGCACATTGTGGATCATGTCCAGCATGGACCCCTGTCCAAAGAACAACTACTCAGCAGATATGACGATGTATTCAACATGCCCGTTGAATCAGTGCCTGGTGAGGTACACTTTGAAGTGGATGAGAGCATCACTCCAGTCCAGTGTGCTCCTCGCAATGTGCCCATTGCAATGAAAGTGGCTGTGAAGGCCCAGCTGGACAAGTATGAGGCCGATGGCCACATGACATCTGTGACCGAACCAACTGACTGGATCAGCAATATGGTCATAGTGAAAAAACCAGAGAAGCTGAGGGTCTGCATCGACCCAAAGCATCTGAACCAAGCATTGAAACGATCCCACTACATCATGCCGACACTAGAGGATGTCCTCTACAAGCTTCCCAAGGCCAGGATTTTCACCTTGGTGGATGCCCGAGATGCATTCCTTCAATGCAAGCTGGACGAAGAAAGCAGCTTCATGACTACCTTCTGGACCCCCTGGGGTCGGAAACGCTGGCTCAAGCTCCCGTTTGGTGTCTCAGTGGCACCTGAGGTATACCAACGCAAGCAGCACGAGTTACTGGCTGGGCTCAAGGGCATTGAACCCATCGCTGATGATGTCCTGATCGTAGGCTGTGGTGACACAGACGATGAAGCAGAACGCGACCACGATGTGAAGCTCCTGGCACTGATGGAGCGCTGTCGAACAGTTAAGCTTCGTCTTGGCCTGAAGAAGCTACAGTTCAAGGTGAAAGACGTCCACTTCCATGGCCACATTCTTTCGGCAAAAGGCCTGAAGCCGGACCCAGACAAGGTCCGAGCGATCCTCGACATGCCAAACCCATCTGATGCAAAAGGAGTACAGCGTCTCATCGGTTTTGCAAACTATCTTGCAAAGTTCATGCCACACCTATCAGCAGTCTGTGAGCCTCTGCGCCGGTTGCTGGACAAAGACACACCATGGCACTGGCTACCCAAGCACGAGGCAGCGGTGCAGGAGATGAAATCTCTGGCTTCATCCATGCCAGTGTTGCGCTACTACGACGTCACGAAGCCTGTCACAATCCAGAGTGACTCCAGTCAAAGGGGACTTGGATGCTGCCTTATGCAGGAAGGCCAACCCGTTGCGTTTGCCTCGAGAGCGCTCACCCCCACCGAACAGAACTATGCACAAATTGAGAAAGAGTGCCTCAGCATCGTCTTCTCTTGCCAGCGATTCCATCACTACTTGTATGGTCGAGAGCTGGTCACCGCTGAAACTGACCACAAACCACTCATTGCCATATTCAGTAAACCTCTCCTCAACGCGCCCAAGAGGCTTCAAAGCATGCTCCTGACTCTGCAAAACTACAGCCTGAAGGTCATTTACAAGCCAGGACCAGAGATGTACATCAGCGACACACTGAGCAGGGCAACGGCACAATGTACAGGCAGAGGCACTGCCTATCAGCGGCAGGCCATCTGTTCGCTACAGCAGGAACAACAAGATGTTCAACAGATCAATCAGGCAGACTACTTAAACGTCACAGATCACCGCCTAGCCCAGATCAGGCAACACACTGACAAGGACGAACACCTACAATCACTGAAGTCCATGGCTCTCGCTGGTTGGCCATACCTGAAAGAGGAGACACCTTTCACAGTGAGAGAATACTGGACCTTTCGAGATGAGATCAGCGTGCAAAATGGCGTCTTGTTCAGAGGTCAGAAGGTCATTATTCCCAAATCACTACGTCCAGAGATGCTTACCCGCATACACTCCAGTCACGTTGGAGGTGACGCATGCTACCGCCAGGCTCGTGAAACATTATACTGGCCAAACATGCAAGCAGAAATTAAAGACTTTGTCAGCAACTGTACCACGTGCAACGAGTACGCTCATGAACAGCAAAAGGAAACCATGATGTCACACGAACTGCCCACAAGGGCCTGGCAAATCGTCAGCATGGACTTATTCAGCCACAGACAAAAGGACTATCTTCTCATTGTGGATCACTACTCTGACTTTTGGGAAATTGAACTGCTCCCTGACTTGTCTGCAGAGACGGTCATAAAGCGCTGCAAGGCGCAGTTTGCCAGGCAAGGTCAGCCTGACAAGGTAATCACGGACAATGGCCCACAATTCACTGCACAGTTCAAGCGTTTCGCCTCAGAATGGGAGTTTGACCATGTAACCTCCTCTCCAAGACACCCAAAAGCAAATGGCAAGGCAGAGTCAGCTGTCAAGATTGCAAAAAACCTGTTAAGCAGGGCCGCGCGCGACAGCAACGACCCATGGAAAGCGATCTTACAGTGGAGGAACACACCCACCGAAAACATGGACAGCAGCCCAGCACAACGCCTTCTGTCCAGACGTCTGAAGACTACCATCCCCGTAGCTAACAAGCTACTTGAGCCCTGCGTCATGGTTGGCGTCACGGACAAACTGCGTCGCAGAAAGCAGCTCGCTAAGTGCTTCTACGACCGGACTGCTCGAGACCTACCAGAACTGGAGGTGGGTGAAACGATAAGGATGAAACCGCTGCCGGGAGACCACACAGGACTTTGGAGGCTGGGCACGTGCCTACAGAGAGTTGCACCACGCTCTTACCTGGTGGATGTTGGTGGCTCCCTCTACCGTCGCAATCGGGTGGATCTGCGCATAGCAGAGCGGACAAACCAGAACACGCCATACACTCACCTAGATGAGATGGATCACAGTCCAGGCCTAAGGGTAAGAGGTGCAGAATTGAGACATGAGCCAACTGAAGGTGAGGCTTCTACCCCACCAAGCTCTCCAGCTCGTGGCCCTAATCCTACCCCTGTCAGAGCCAATACTTACTCACGGGTGGGTCGGCTGTGCAAGCCACCGGACAGGCTTACTCTGTAAGCAAGAGACTGTGTTAACTTGTCCTCCTGTTTATAAAAATAAACATTTAAAAAAATAAAAATAAACAAAATAAAAGAAAATAAAGAAAAAAAAGAAAAAGAAAATTTAAAAAGAAAGGAAGATGACAACTGAAGTAAAAAGAAAATGTCATGCGTTCTTAATTGTTATGACTTGATTGTTAAGAATTTAATGTTATGCTGTTATGTTTGCACTTTCTATTGAAAAGGATGATGTTACGGAGTCTAGTTGATAGGTAATCGACTAGCCGGACTGTTCCCCGGACTCCGCGTGTAGGGATTTGTACAATGCATGAACAAGGCTATTGAACTAGACATTGGTGTCTGTCTTTATTACTTTATCCAATATATCATACAGAAACACAGACAGGAAGCTAATTACACACTTGTTGCTGCCTATTGCATAAAATAAGGTATTAACGTTCATACAACTTACCCTATCGTTGGACTAACGTTGTGGTCAAAATGGTCCTGTACAAAACGACATACAATACTAGACTTGCCCACTCCTGTATCCTACAGCAGAAAGAAAAATAACACATTGGTGAAACGCTATATAAGGGGTTTACTATGTCTATACAAAAGACTTGAGAAGATACACAACGCTATTGGCTAAAGCATCCTAGTAGCCTGTTGTTGTTGTTGTTGTTTATGCGAACCAAGGATACATACATACTGTATCCGTAGGACCGAATGGTTACTTTATAAAACTCTAACGGGATGGTGGCGTAACGGCTGGTATTAGTCAGAAGAGCCATTCCCCAAAACAAATGCATCGTAAGGGAAATCTCTCAATGGACAAGGACAACAAACAAACTAAACTGCAGTACAATAAACAACAACAACATAATACAAAAAGGGATTTGTAAAAGCCTATCAAGGTCAGGGGAAAGGTTATGATTAGGTTATGTGGCGGCGACTCCACATTATTTTACTAAAATACATTTGGTCTCAATGTACAACGATTCTTGGACAAGATGACATAATAACGGTGCAGTTTCTATACAATGTCAAATCCTAGCAAGACAGATAGGAATTCAAAACGGTCGTGTTCCCAGTGTAAAGAGACACAACCGGACCGCAGACAGAAAGACAGACAGACAGACAGACAGGAGAGAATCAAACCACCCAATAACTTATTTCACTTACTCCTAGAAGACACACTTTTAATTCCCGTATGGCCATTTTTAAAAAGGTTATGACAATCTAGGCATACTTCTCCCGTTTCTTTTCAACGCCTTTGTCTCTCCACGGTTTGCTTACAACGTATTTTTTTTTCTTTAGCTGAAGAGAAATAAGTTCAGCCCCTAAAAACAGGACTTTTAACGGCCATCTTTCCAAATGTAACGGGATCAGCTGGAGCAAAACCCTACGAAACGCTCAATGTCACGTCACGGCGTAACCTCTTTCGTTATTTTTACGTTGAACAATAGATGACGAAGTGAAAAAGACAAGGAGATAAAATGAACAATAGTACCAGAGAATAAAATAAATAAACGGTTTTAATTGAATCTCAAGATTAGCGGTCCCCCCCAAAACAGGAGTGAATATGGTTGAGTAAAAAGACAATGTGGACAATATAACCGCAACAAACCCGTGTGGCTCAGTTGGTAGAGCAACGCCAGGGTTGTGGGTTCGATTCCCACGGGGGACCAGTACGGAGAAGAAAAAAAATGTATGAAATGTATGCATTTACTACTGTAAGTCGCTCTGGATAAGAGCGTCTGCTAAATGACTAAAAATGTAACTGCAACATGTTACGGTTACTTCCAGGTATGGTAATTATTAATGTAGCCTGTGAGAATGGACCGGAGTTCGGTGAGGAAACTTTTGGCATAGTAATATTTAGAGTTTGTTCCCGAAGTTTCCAATATGACATATCAATAAGTTTTGAATAGACAGAGCTGTGATACACACGGCTGCAGCTTGGAGAGAATGCTTTTCCTTAAGTCTGGTTCGTCTCCAAGTTTCTTATACCCACTGTGCTAGATTGCAATTTTGGGGGTCAAGGTCAGGCTTTATATATCCCTTCCTGACAAATGTTGTTAAAACAGCTATATAAATAAAATACAAATATTAATTCATTGATTTGTTGATTCATTCATTGATTGACAAAACAACCTTGGGGTCGTTTTACTGGTGTTTATAAATAAAATAAAAAAGATGACCAATAAGGAAGCATAATGTTCAGTTAGTTCTACACTTTATTTATTCAACGGGCATGGGAAGCTACGAAAGCCTTTAACAATATGAAAATAACCTTATGCCGAAGATTAAACCACAGTTATGAGTCATATCCATTTCAAATCATAACAGATCCGTTAATAAACAATATCATTTCTAAATCACATTAACCTACCAACAGGATTTTCTGAGACGCTGTAGAACAGAACGCTGTCACACTGGAGTCTTCCTTCAGTTAATTCAGATCATTACTGATGTCAACAACAAAACAAAACAAAAAAAACAGAAATGCCCCCCAAAAAAAACAACATAAGATTTGAAAATACAGTATGTTTTACATTTTACAGTTAATGTACATGCACATCCTGCTGTGCCGTCTTAAATGTCCTTCGCTTTCACCCATCACAGATTGACAACGATAGATAAGATAGACTGTTTCCATTGTAAATGGTCATCGACTAAGCATTCTGAAATTACTGACTTATAATGTTGATTTGCGCCCACTTATAACAGGCTCTTGTTGATTAGGGCACAGAACGGAAAAAAAATAAAACGTTTTAAAAATGTTTTGCAACGGAAAGCGAAAAAGAAATATGCATTTCTTATTGAACAAGTCCAGGTAGTGCCTCCCCGTTTTCAGTTTGTTTTCTACCGTTTGGTGCCTAATGAACACAACCCAGTCCTTCTGAACCCTCTGGCATTAAGAGATGTAAATTATGAATATGGGAGAAAAAAAAAAAGCAGGCAACATTTTACTTGAAGGGCACCTACATAAGGACTTCATAACACATTCATAACCCATCCATAAAACATTCATAAGCACTACATACGTTGACAAGCCATTTCGTAATGCAAT